>NC_142082.1:153927707-155227839 GCF_054644295.1 Miniopterus natalensis | reverse complement strand
GTCCTGTCCAAAATAGGCCTTCTTAGCTCTGTAGACTTATACCTATGGCTTCTTTTACGGAGTCAATCCATCTCTTATTTGGTCTTCCTCTTGTCCTGCTGCCTTCTATTTTTCCCAGCATTATTGTCTTTTCCAAAGAACCCTGCCTTCTCATGATGTCTCCAAAGTAGGACAGCTTCATTTTGTCATTTTTGCCTTCAGTAATGTACAGCATCCTTATAAACTGAATTTTCTAAACCAGAATAGTATATCACTCCATTTATTAAAATCATTTGTATCCATCAAAATAGTTATATAATATATTCTCTGTCTCTTGTTTTCTCTTAAGTATTTAATATTTTTATTGCTATTGAGAATGATAATTTCTTCACAGTGTATTGTTTCTTTTCTGTATACAAAAAAATCTATCAAGTTTAATACTTATTTATAATTAATCACCTAGATAAACCCTATTAGTCTCTTAGTTCTAATAATTTTCAATTAATCCTCTTGGGTTATAACCGCTTTTTAATTTATTCTAATTAAATTGAGCAGTCATTAAATTGTGTCAATATAAAATCACTTAAAGTATGGGGAAAAGACAAAAAATTTTAAGTAGTCATTAATTAGCTAAATCATTTATTCATTTATCAAATATTTACTGAACACAAACTATAACCCTAGCCAAGTTACCTAATCTAGATAATTCTGTTTCTGCAACTATGAAATGTAAATAATCAATAAACCTATCTAAGGATTAAATGAGATGATGAATGTAAATTGCTTAGCATTGCCCATGGTGAGTGCTCAATAAATGTCAGCAGTAATGACACACACTCTAAGCTGCCTGCAGAACCAGCCTCAGATGAGAAAATTATCAAGCTCCTCTGATTTTTAAACCCAATCAAGTCTGTATTTCTTTTCTCTCCTACCCTCTACCATCTATAGGGTGGCCCTAGTTAACTTGAACAAAAGAAAAAAAGAGAGAGAGGAATCTATGAGAAATTCTTCCTAGAATTTACTAATCCTTGCCATTTGTAATTTCTAAGGCCTTCTACATATAATAGACCTCAACAAATACTGGTGGATTTCAAACAAAATTAGAAAACTAAAAAACCCTCAATAAGTCCTACTACCATATGAAGATATTAATAAGACAGGCTACTTACTAGACAATTCCAGAATGAAATTCAAGATAATTAAAGGAAACTCATTCCTATAAAATCTCACTGAGCCATATTCAATATTAAATTTCAATTTAGAAGTAGAGCAATTAAACAATAAAATAAATAAATTTTAGGATATATTTTTAGAAGAAACATAATAATTATATTCTCCTCCCAAAATTTACACAACATTCAGAATCATTTGCTGATCATTGCTGCTCAGCTTCACAAAAACTATACCTGCACTCTTACTAAGCTGTAAACTAAAAAGCTGCTTATATTTTCTATTAGCCAAAAGCATGATTTCTTTAACAAAATGTAAATTAAATAAAATCTGACACTCTGACTTACCCACTTCAGCCAAAGTTCTGATACAGGACTCCACCGAGGCTTTCTGGGCTGGGTTTGGCCAGGTGCAGTTGTAAATTCTAAAGGCAGATTGCAGCAGCTGAATAAAAACTGGCTGATGTGTCTGAAAACAGAAAGAAGGCAGGCAAATGGGCCACTAAACTATTAACACAACTGATACAGTATCTATGCATTATCAAAAAGGCTCATCAAAATGAAACAAAATACCATCTTTTGAGTTTCTGAGCTATTTAATGCATAGTCACTGAAAAAATATTTGTTACGTACCTACTTCATAACAGGCATTTGACAGAAAATATAGAAAAACAATTATTTGCATTTTAACTATAGTCTTAATCAGAAAAAAATGGTATTTCCTGAAGTGAGTGAGATGAATTTAAGTATATTTTTATAATCTCTGGTTTATTTACCAGTATAAATAGAGAGAAGGTGTCCTGGATTTATCTGTTTGATTGTATGTTTTGGTTTCATATGATGGGTAAGTAGAGGGGACAACAATTTTTTAATGATTCTATCAAACAGTTGTAAAATTTTTCCTAAAGAAAGTATAATTGAAATGATATTTTTATAAAAGCAATGCACAAATCATTGTAAAATATTTGGAAACCACAGAAATGAAAATCATCAATAATCCTACTATGTAGCGATCATCAATATCAAAATTTTGAAGATACTTTACTGAGTTTTTCCATGTATAGACCCACGTAAAAACTTGGATGACACTATAATGCAATTCTGTGGCCTGTTTCACTTACTACTTCGTGATGATTTCCCCAATAATCAGTATTTCTTTTAAAACATGCCTTTTAATAAGCTATATTACAGATACACTGTAATTTATTTAGCTATTCCCATTTGTGGTGAATGTCAATTCTGAAGTTTATAAATACTTGAATGAAAATCTTGCTATATAAAACTCTGCTAATTCTTTCAGGATAAATTACTAAAGTGGAATTATTGAGTAAAAACGCCTATCCATTTAAAGAACTGTGTAATTTACTTCAACACTTGGCAAACAGTCAATATACAATATGCAAGTTCCCATTATGCTCAGAAGGAGAGCAAGAATAATTTAACTTGAAGATGGGGCCTCTTTCTTTAAAATCAAATTTGGTAAACTTAGAAAGGAAAATAACAGTAATTTACATGAGAGCAGAGTGATCTTCAGAAATGAAGGAAATGACTCCCTCGTCAGAATGAAGTTTTCCCTGCTCAAATAAGGTGACTAAATGCTGTGTGCAGGGATGCTCTGCATTTGCTTGCTTCCGTTACCTGGAGGCTGGTACTGTTATCTGAGAAGGGAGAGTTGAAGAAGCCGCTCACGATGTTCATGATGGACTCGGTCACACACTTCTCCATGAACGTGTCTGCGTGTTTCCTGTCTGTGGTTGTGTTGCAAACCTGGGGGTAACAACCCAACAACTCAACACATTGCATCACATCTTTGGATTAGAACTCAATACTGGGACCTTCTAAAAACTCTCCTTTAAGTTTGGTCATGGCCTCGTCCTTGGACCAGAAGTCATTCCCAGACACCCTCGCCCCAGCCCCTTCTTCCTGCCTGTGCCTCCCGTGCTGCTGGACACGATTCTCCCTCCACCCCAGGCTAGGCCGTGCTGAGAAACCCCTTCCACCCGACGGGAGGGAGTCAAAGAGGAAAGAGCCAGGCCGTGCTGAGAAACCCCCTTCCACCCGACGGGAGGGAGTCAAAGAGGAAAGAGCCGCAAGTACAAGAAAGCGGTCAAGGTGATGCACGGTGGTTTACACCCACACAGAGGGTGCACCAGCAAGAACCTGGAAAGGAAACAGACAGCTAAAAGGAGGTCAAATCCTTCCATGATGCTGGCTCTTCACCCCCAGATGTATCTAGGAAGCGCGGACCTGTGCGTTCGAGGGCTTGCTCCTCAGAGCAGGCAAAGCAGGAAGGGAGAACCCCGGCGCCGAGGAAAGGCCACAGGACAGACTCCGGCCTTGAGATGCGATCAAATGAGGCGGGAATTGGTAATTCTGCTACACAAACCGTAAATTTCCAAGTATGTCAGGGGAGACCAATTGCAAAAGCTAAGATACATGATTAAAAACAAATGAAAAGCAAAGATGGGTGATGAAAAGACAAGAAGATAAAAAGAAGCCTAAAAGAAGAAGACAGTGTGCAGGGGGAGGGAGCCTACAGTGTGGAAGACACTGGGCAGAGTAAGAAAGGCTCGGTATTCACAAAACGATGCTGGGTCAGTGTTATGGTGGCCATATGTCCCAGATGTTTCAACAAGGTGATTAATCAGAGTAAGCAAATGTGATTTAATGTGATATTGCTTTAAAACCTTTTACACAAATAAATTCACAAAAGGGAAACGGTCCCTTCCCCGAATCGCGTGTCTCGAAGTTCCTTTGGAAAGTAACGGTATTTGCTGAACGGAGGTAGAAGAGAGAGCAGAGGGTTTGCTTGGCTTCTAAGTTACTTCCCATCAGGACGAGTCCCTTTCCCTCATCTATTAAATGACATCGACCTGACAAGGCTGTATTAGAAGTAATCTCACAGAGTTATCACAGGGAGCGGTGCAATTAAAGGAAGTAAATTATGTCAAATTACATAATCTTTTCATTACCCTTCCAGCACACAACGTAGTGTGTGCGCGGCATATGCAAGATGTTCAATAAACGTTGTGAAATGGATGAATCAATTAATTTTAAAAGTTAAAGAATAAGAAAGGGCTATTATTTTGTTTTAGGCTAACTTTGGGTTAGGCTCTATCTGTGGAACGTCTAACCATGGACTAAAATTTAATGTGACTCCAGAACTAATATAAAATTGATTTTCCCATGATGGATATGAAATAGGATTTATTGCATTTAGTATCTTTCTAGCACTGGCTTTTATGGTGAAATTTTCTGACCTATAAGATAAAAATATGTTAAAGTGAAATAGGTAGCAGACCAATTCTGCCATAACCAGCCCCAGTAACCTCCTTCGTCATCCAGTGACAGTTCACACAACTGTGCGGGGCTTTCTGGAGCTATTACAGTATCACGTTGCATTACCTGCAAATGCACAACTGCTAAAGAGCCAACAGGATTTGCTTTAGTCAGTGGATTAATAAAAGTAATTTATTTCTAGATCAAGGCTTGCCTCAAAATTCTGGATAATGAAAAGTCTAGGTTTAAAAATTTTTTTTTTCTTAAAGTAGCCAAAATGTCAGATAAATGAATTTAATTATTACTGGGCAGATATGGATATTCTGTTGATAAGCTGGAAAAGTTTGGGGTAATAAAGTAAGACACATAATTTGTAAATTATTATGTTTTTTAAAAAATATATCTGTATTGATTTCAGAGAGAGGAAGGGAGAGGGAGAGAGAGAAACATCAGTGATGAGAGAGTCACTGACCAGCTGCCTCCTGCACGCCCCACTGGGGATCGAGCCCGCAACCCGGGCATGTGCCCTGACCGGGAACCGAACCTGGATGTCCTAGATCGTAGGTCGATGCGCAGCCGCTGAGCCACGCGAGCCACGCCGAGCCACACCAGCCAGGTTTATCCTGTGTTTCTGGCACTGCTTACAAGGCTGGGCACCTTTCATGTAACTACTGCATGCCTATATTTTGTTGTATACAGAGAATTCAAACCCTCTAACCACTTTAAATAAAACCTGGATGAAGACTAGTACATTATGTAGCCGTTTAAACATATTTTTCATAATAAGCTCTTTTCAGTTGCCATTTCACATATATTTGTACATTCTGACTATTTAGAAAATTCATTTCATTGGGTAAAATAATTCTTAGCATTCAGGTACTATTTTTCACTTAGGTCATTTCCATTTATTTAATATAAAGAAGAAAAAAACTCACAAAAAAAAGATTATTCTATATATTTTTGTTCCAGCTTTTTATTGAAGTCTTCTTTCACCCCTATCTTAACTCCCATTTAACTCTTTAAGCTATTGGGAATTTGCTGCTGTAGGTGACCGGATTTCTAGGTTCTGATTAATTTTTTTCTCATATTGATATCCAGCTGTCCTCCAAACATTTACTGAATAGTGATTTCTTGCCTCACTCTTAGGTTACTGGAGGTTTGTCTTATACTGTGTTACTAGTCACTGTTTAAATCTCTCCCCATATCTCTAATATAAGCCATGTATCATTATTTTTAAATATTTTAATCCAACACTGTAAGAATGAAATGATTCCCCAATTTGTAATTTGTTTTACAACTTGAAAAATAAATCCGCCATCACCGTCTTTGCCAAGAAAAAAATAAATTCACATTTTTAAGTATTTGTCCCCTTCTACTCCCAGATGAATGTCACTATATATTTGTCAAATTTCATGGACTTTCAATTAGGGACATAAATTATTAAATTAAAACTAAATATTGGATTAGGAGTTAGAACAGTGAACCAGACAAAATAAAGTATCTTCTCTATTAGAGCCCTTGCTCTAATCAAGAGAGACATACAATAAACAAATTAATAAATATACAAATAAGTGGTAAAAATAGGGCAAATAATAGACTCCAGAGAAAAACAAAGGGTGAGCAGTACAGGGGATGCTGCCGGACGAGAGGGAATGTTCAAAGATTACTGTTCAATTTCAGCTGCTTGGGGGAGGTCTCTGTATAAGGCCACATTTTAACAAACAATCAAAGGAAGTGGGGAAACCGCCAAGGAAGTTTCTGGAAGAACAGCAAGTAAGAATGTGTCTCTACCTGGAACTAGTCTGACTTGCTCACCGCTGCACATGAGCACCTCAGCACACAGGAGGTATTTAAAATCACTTACCGAAAAAATAATTAAGTGAAATTTCAAGACATAATGATGTCTGACATTTCTCCCCTTGCATATAGGATGTCCCTTGTCTCTTCTGCTCTAAAAGTAACTGCTACTCTTCCAAAGATGACAGGTAGGGTTAAATAAGTTATCATATGCTAGAGTGCACGCTCCAATAGCACTTTCTGCAATGATGGAAATCTTCTATATCTGTGAAGTCCAAGACAGAAGCCACTAGACATGTGCTTCCTGAGCGCTTGAAATGTGGCTGGTGCTACTGAGGAAGTGGAATTTTTATTTTGTTCAATTTTACCTAATAAAATTTTAAATTTAAATGTGGCATGTTGCTACTCTACAGGATAGGGCAGGGCTAGCGTCAGTAACATACTTCTGATCACACAGACCAAGGAATACAAAGCCTAAGGATCACTTTTGTTATTCCCCATAGACAGTAAGGAATGTTCCTTTAAATGTCTCAGGTGACATGGCATGTTTATTTTAATTTGCATTCCTTTATTTATGAGGCCAAAACTTTTCCAAACATTTGCTTTTATATCTTTTTATGTGACTCATCGGTTCATACACTCAATTGGCATTCTTAGAATTCTAAATTCACTTTTTTAAAAGAATATTTTTATTGATACCAATATATTAATTGTAGGAACCCTGAAAAAATATAGAAAAACACAAGATGTAGAACAAAAATTATCCATAATCTTAAAATCCAGAAAAAAAATGTGATTAATGTCAGGGCGTCTTTTCTTCTAATCTTACTGCTCTATCACATTTATTTTCTGTAATTAAAAGCATTCTAGATAATCAGTTTCATTTTCTCCTTTTTATGTTTATCATGTGATGATTATTAGCAATTCTCACATTATTAAAAAATCCTCAAAAATACTCTAAGTGACATTATAAGATCAATCTTATAGATATATCATAATTGATTGAAACATTTCTCTACCATTAAATGTTTAAACTATTTTCTATTTGTATATTATCATAAAAGTATGCTGTACTTCTCTGGCCAAAATTCTTGATATTATTTCTAATTATTCCCTGAGGACAGCTTGTTGGAAGGTAAATTACTTGACACATTAAAAAGGTATAAAGGTGTGTGTTTTTTAATGTACCACCAAAATGCTTTTCAAAAAGACACCATAAATCTACACTCTTACCAGCAAGGTATGTGAAACAACATTTAATATTATCTTTTTACTTTTATCATTTTACTCTTAACAACTCTGATAGCTGGAAATTAGATCTTATTTTCCTTTACATTCTTTTAAAAAATTTTAACAGTTGACTATTTTTCCAGGTGATTACCTTTATTTCCTCCTCTCTTAATCAGTAATGCCTGGTTTTTGCCCATTTTATTATTATACATTGTTAGTTTTTTTCATATATTGTTTTTCTTATCTATGTATAGATATGTTCTTTAACTTATTATATTACCTTTTTTAATATATAGTAACTTTTTAAATATATAGTAACTTTTCCTATTTTGATAGTTTTTATTTCTATGTATGTTTTATGTACTTAAATTTTAAATTTTCAAATAGTGAAACATCTATTATCTTTCTTAGCTAATTTCACCCATTGCTTTTATGTTTAAAATGAACTTTCTCATCCAAAGACAGATAAATATTTACCTATATTCCATCCATTTTTATCATTTCTCTAAAATCCACTGCAATTTATCTCATTATATGATGTTGGGTTAGGAACTGAGTTTGTTTCACGCCAAACAGCCAGTGTCCTCAAATGTCATTCTGATTTAGTTCTAACCAACAATTTTGTTGAATGCCTATTCCAAGCCAAGAATGTTCTACAGGGTGTGGCAAAAGTAGATTTACAGTTGTGAGTAGGTGAAACAGAGTTTATTCTTATATCATCATTTATTAACTATTGTATTATCTTCCATACAAACAACTGTAAGCCTACTTTTGCTCCACCCCATATTTACCTGTGATCCATCGGTGAACAAAATACATAAAAATCACTATCCTAATGGAATTTGTATTTTAATTTAATAATCCAGGGTAAAGCAAACTGTAGCCCATAGGTCAAATCTAGTCATATCCATTCATTTACATTTTATCTATGGCTGCTTTCCTTTTAGTGATTGCTGTAACAGTTGTGATAGTGGCCTAAAAGCTGAAATATTAAGTCTTGCTCTTTATGGAAAAAATTTGCTCATCCCTGGAAATAATCAATTGCTTCCCTACTAATGGCTGATAATTTTTTTTTTAATATGTCTTTATTGATTTCAGAGAGAGAAAGTGAGAAGGAAAGAGAGAGAGAGAGAGAGAGAGAGGGAAACATCAATGATGAGAGTTATTGATCGGCTGCCTCCTGCACGTCCCCTACTGGGGATCAAGCTGCAAGCAGGCAGGTGCCCCGACAGGGAATCGAACCTCAATCTCCTGGATCACAGGTCGATGCTCAACTGCTGAGCCATGCCGGCCGGGCTAATTTCTTTATTATGTATTAATATCTTAGAGATGTAAAAATCTGTTTCAAGCAATTTATTTCATTTTATTAATACATCTACTTAACTCTATGCTAAGGTCACACTTTGTTTTCAGATTCGCTTTTGAAATATTTTTAACTACAGTTGACATTTATTTGTCCCATAAAACTTACTGAGTATCTGGTATGTGTGAGTCACTGCTCTGTGTTAGGTACATAGCAGTGAATCAAACAGATAAAAAAGATCTCTGCCTGTATTTGTCTCAGTAGAAACAAATACAAATACATACAAAAATGTCAAGGAAGAGCAGTGGGATGAAACAAGTGAAGGAAGGGCAGAGAGAAAAGTTGCTGCTTTACATAGGGTGGTCAATGAAGGTCTCTCTGAAGACTGTAAAGCAGGAACCTGAAAGAAGAGGGGAAAGAAGTCATAAGGATACCTGGAGGATGAGTGCACACCAAGCAGACACAAATATGATGAGCTAGGGGGGTGTTTGGCATATCTGAGGAGCAGCAATGAGGCCACTAGATGGAACAGAGAGCTAGCTAGCAAGAGAACTAGAGGACATGAGGGAGGGTCAGGTGGACAGAGGAGAGGCCAAATCATATGTGAGTTTCACTTTAGGCAGAATGTGAGCAAAAGAAAGATGTGAACCAAATTATTATTATAATTATTAACTTTAATCATTACGGTTGCTATATCGAGAGTAGATGCAGGGAGGGGCAAGAGTGGAAGCATGGAAACAGGTTATAAGGCTATTGCAATTATCCAGATGAGAGTTAATGGAACCTTGAAAGAATGAATGGTAGTGACGCAGCATCCAGAGGTAGCCATATTTTGGATATCTCAAGGTTAGAGTTTGCAGAATTTGCTAAAAGATTGGATTTAGAGTGTAAGATAATAAATTTACAGGTGACACTAAGATTTTTTGCCTGAATGCTTAGACTAAACAATGGAGTTGCCATTTACTGAGATGCAAAAGACAAGAGAAGAAAATAATTTTTAGAGAAACATGGAGGTTAATGAAGAGTCTGCGGGTAGATAGCCAAGTGATGATGTCATGTAGGCAGTTGGCTATGTGAGACCGGACGTCAGGGAAAGGGTCCATGCTTCAATCAACCTGGTATCACAGTTAAAAGAGTAAATGAGGTCAGCAAGGAACAGACTGTAGACACAGAAGGGAGCATGTCTAAGGTTTGAGCCTGGCATATTCCAATGATTAAAGCTGGAAAGTTTCAGAGGAAACAACAAATTGAGGAGTGGCCAGTGAGGTGGGAGGCAAACAGAGCAGGAATAATATCCTGGGGGCCAACTAAAAACATGTTTCAACAAGGAACTGATCAACTGTGATTATTGCTGCCAATGACTTGAAGAGCAGAAAGTAGGATGCAGGATAGGGACCTACCAATCATCAATCAAGAACAGTCAAACAAGTGTTCATTGCATGTGGCACCATCATTATAATTCATGAGTGTTAAATGTTGAAGAGAAAAATAGAATTACACCTGAGGAAAAGGTGCTACACAAAGAATAAGCTTTACAGAACCCTTTAACATGAGACTTCAATGGCCTGTTACACTTAAGAAAGTCAAGAAAATTATACAGTCAAACCATTAGTCAAAGAAAACCTATTCAATCCTATCAAATTAAAGAACTTGGGAAGTGTGTTTCAAAGTACATATAAATTTTGTCTTCACTCCTACTTCCTATAATTTGGTAGGCTAAGTAAAGGGAACAAGTGATTGATTTGAAAATAAAATACTCTGATGTATCTTGTTAAGCAGTGATTGATGGGACAATGACATGACACTGTGTTAGGTGTGCCTCTAAGTTATTTCTTGGTCTAATTTCATTCTGTCCATACATCACTTAGAGTACTGCTGGCCATTATAGAGTCCTGAAATTGATAGCAAAATTGGGAACATCTTCAAAAGAAAAAATACAGTCTGAGGCTAACACTGACCACAGCCCACCTCCCTCTGTGTACTTTGTAATAATGACTCCAATCCCCTGACCCCACAACAATCAGTTATAAAGACAAGAAAAGCATTTCTGCCCTATAAACACCAATTTTACCTGCATTGGAACATAGATCAAAGCGGGCTATCGTGAAATGCTCAGAAGACAGTGGAACAACTTTTCATGGGTCTAACAGCTTTGCTGCCTGCCTAAATGTGGTGTATTTATGGGTCATGGAGGCAGTCCCTAACAGGAAATCAGAATGCAGTAAGTACGTGAAATGCTCTAGCACCAGTTTGTTAAAAAGACTTTCAAGAAGATTTACTTATATGGGTCTTAACAAGATAAAAGAAAAGAGGAAAATTAAAGATACTAGTTAAGGTGACTTAAAGAAAGTATTACCCAAGAGCAAACAAAAAACCTGGTAGTGCTGATTCCAGGTTAGAAACAAGAGAAGAAAGGTAGAAGGTGATATGAGTGTTATTACCTACGAGTATTTTATTTGCCTGTTAAGTAAGATTGTTCTTCAAATTTCTAAAAAAATAATCATCTGCCTCATGCTGACAACCCTTGTGTATAACACTGGGAGCCATACCAAATGCCATAAATGCCATGCTATTTTTTTAAAAAGCTGACAGCCTGGTTGGCATGGCTCGGTGGTCGAGCATTGACCTAGGATCCAGGAGATCAAGGTTCGATTCCCAGTCTGGGCACTTGCCCCGGTTGCTGGCTCGTTCCCCAGTAGGGGACATGCAGGAGGCGACCGATCAATGACTCTCTCTCATCATCAATGTTTCTCTCTCTCTCACCCTCTCCCTTCCTAACTCTGAAATCAATAAAAATATGTTTAAAAAAAAAAAAAAGGTGACAAATTAGAGAGCGCCCAAAAGTATACTGAAAACAATAACAAGCCCAGAAACTGTATGAGAAAAGGAACCCCTGAAAGACATGGAGAAAATGATGAGACATGAGAGCTGTCATATCTGAGAAGCTGTTACGGGGAAAGTACTGGATTAAGCTATAGCAGACTTCCCAGCTCTGGTACCACCGAGGCAAGTCACCCTTTGGTAGCAAATAATCTCTCCACAACTCAGGCAGCATCTAAGGTCAATCTAAATGATCTTAAGTTCCTTTAAGGTTTACAATTTTATCATTTTAAAGGCAATCCCTAGTAAGGAGAATAGGTTGTTTATAGTGAAACCTGTGCTTCACTGAACTGAATCATTCCATGCTGCTGCAGAAGGAAGAAATAGGTAAAAATTCTACTACATAAAATTTTGGGCTCAAAATAAGAGCTTTTAACAGTTAAAACTGTGCAATAATGAAACCAGTTGTCTTAAAAATTAGTGAGATCATTGTTGATGGAAATATACAGGCGTGTGCTAAAAACTGTGAACTATATTACTACCAGTCTCTTCCAACCCTAAGATGCTATGAGTCTTTATGTCCAATTTACCAAATACCTTTCCTCAAGATCACCTTTACCACTCCTCACTAGGGTAAATCAGTTCTTCCAAGATTTCATACCTCTGCTATAACTAGTCCATCTCTATGCTGTCACTATTGCGCTTTTCCAGCTTCGTGCGCATGGGTCTTGCTCTTGTCGATGTGGAATGGCCTCCCTTTTGGTTACCCTCAGCGTTATTATTTGGTATAGGTCTTGGGGAAGCTTTTAGAAATTGCTTTAAAGGCTGCATCTAACCTTATAATAACACCAGTGATGTCACCATGATATGGATAAATGGATGATGTTATCAGCTCCCCTACCAAGTGCCAAGCATGTGCTATGCAGTGTCTCATTGAATCATCTCCGTAACCCTATGAGGAATGTGTTCTTATTGTATTCATTTTACAAATAAGGAAACTCAGAAGAGTAAGTTCCTTGCCCAAAGTTACTAAGGTAGTAAGAGGCAGAAGAATCTGGCCTTGAACTCTGGTCTGGCTAATGCCTCTAAAAAGCCTACTCTCAACCACCGCGCTCTCCTGCAGTAGTTTGCGAAGTGTAGTCTCTGGACCAGCAGCCTCAGCATCACCTGGGAACTTGCTAAAAATGCAAAGTCGCACAACTACTGAATCAGAAACTCTGAGGGTAGGGCTCAACAATTGTGTTCTAACAAGCCCTCCAGATAATTCTGATGCTTAAGAACTACTTGAGTTTGGGAACTACTGCTCTACTGAACTGAAAATTTGCCTAGAAGGACACATTTAACTTATTTACTAACATTTTTTATACTTGAATTTGAAAGTGTATACTAGCTCCTTAATCTTTCTTCAAGGGGAGAAAGACAAATCTTAGGTTTGGAAAAGTCAGGTTTCCTGTCCCTTCCGTGAAATAGGAAGGCTGATTCTTTGTCATTCTTGGTAGGGAGATAAGATAGCTGCTGCTTTAAAATATAAATAAGGGGAAAACAAGAAGGAAAGAAAAAAAATGCTTTTTGCAGTACAGCTAAGTTGTTGTGGTTAGAATAATGAGTGAATAGACTAGAGGCCCTGAAGTTCCCCTAGAGTCTTTAAACAATAAATAACATTGTCTACTTAAAATAGTGAAAACAAAACTCCTTCCTACATGCATACGTTTTTTAGGGAAAGAATACATACATCTTAGCCTTCTGAACACATCAACTGAACAAATGTTTCAAAGGCGGCATAATCAGTGGCAGCTATCATCAGCTTTCTTTGGTTTAAAACATAAAAATCCTTTTAGCATTGCAGCTCATGCTGCCTAGAATGTGACCTTGGTCTTTTTCAAGCTTATCTTTAGTCTGTAGCACTGTGCAATTCTGCAAATCAGTCTATAATCTCTTTACTATCTCCCTGCACGTGCAGTTTTAAAGCTCGGTCACGGGCATGTAAACCATCCTGCACTTCAAGGTCTCTGGAGGTACTTGTGGCCAATCAGGTACAAAGACGTTCATAAGGTCACTGCTGGGGCGGGAGGAGGGGGTGACGAGCACTACGTAAATCCTGTGCAGAACAGGATGATTCTCCACAGGTGCAGGCTTACCTGGGAAAGGCAATGAGCACCTCTGAGTGCCAGAGAAATGAAGTGGAGCAGGAGCTGCCTGCCTTCCCGCACGCTTGAGCACAGCAGATCTCACTCACACTACTAAAAGAGTTCCTGGACTGGAATAATACATGATTTACTGTATTATCAAAGATTGCTCTTGGATATGTGGATTTGCAGTTGATGTTTTATTTTATCCCTTTGTCTTCCCTCCTTCCCGAAAGGATTGTAGGGAAGCCGTGAACTAACGGGTAACAGCATTCACTCTTATAAGACAGTGAAAATATGGACCTCACTAACCCCTCTCCTCCAACTACATCTAAGTGAGGCCTATTTACATCTACCAGCACTAGGGAATGTAGGGAACCAGAGGACTGGGACAGGCCATCATAATAGTTCCAAGGAGTTACCTACAACACTATCTTCTGTTAGTGAAACCCTTATTTCAACATTATGTCCCTTAACTTTAAAGAAAAATACAGAGAAGGTTAAAAAAAATAAAATCTCAAATAACAGGCCCTAAACATGATGATTTAGCATTTGGAAAAAAAGGGATAAGCTATATTAACTAAAATTAAATGCAATCTATCCAAACGATTCCTTCCTTTCTTCATTCATTCATTCACTCAATACTAATGGAGCAAAACATATGGTAGGCAGCACCTAGAAAATGCCAACCCGCTCCACATGTCTCCTCAATCTCCCCCAAAAGGCCAAACAAGAGGAAATGGACTCAAAGTAAAAAGCAGAATATGTTTTGACTGACATGAGTGAAAACACTAGATGATCCAATCACTGGAAAACACTTCCCCAGGACGATTGTTAACAAGCAACAGTGAGCAACGTACGTCCTGAGTCGCATGCTCAAGTAGCTGGCTGTCCACAAGCAGTAAAGACCTCTCCAGATCTTTCCCACCTGTGATTTGCAGTTTCATTCGTGATAAGCGGTTGAATACAAACTGGCCCTCTGCCAAATGTCTTCTCTTACCAATGTACAAGAGCCTCTAAATTCCCATTTAATAACAGACCAATACACTCAGTTGTAAAGGTAAAAATGGACATTTTGTTGCTCTATACACTGTACTGGGTATTTTGTGTACAAAACTCTCATTGAAAATCTTGTGAAAGTCATTCACAACTTTTTTAATATAATGGATTATACCCAAAGGTGAATTTAATTCCAAGTTTTCATCCGATGCTTGATACTGGCTCAACAACTTTACTAAACATGAAGTAGCATTCAATGGTTAAAGCGTAACTTACCCTTGCCATATCCACCAAGAAGTTCTCAAATAATTTCCATATGTGGTTACTTGTGTAAATCTCCTTCATTTCCACTTCGGTGTCAACGTAACAGTGATTCACAAAATTCACATAAGCAATCTTAACCTGTGCAAGTTTCAAATACAAAAGAAAGTGAGTTTTCTTCAATTGTCCATTTTCAAATATCAATTACAAAAAGTTAAATAAAATCTGTGTTAGTTCCCAGAGTAGATGACAGCATGCTTTGTGTCTACCCAGAAAGCAATCCCACCTCCCTTCTTTTACTAAGACACTCCATGCCCTGACCCAGGGTAAACACAGGACCTAGGATTCCATTCCCCTGGGCCCAGAGGTCGGCGTGAGAAAGTGCACTTCACTTAATCCGAGTCTACCTATTTGAGACACTAGGAATCAAACCTGCTCCCCTTCCCTCTCGCCTGCCCCTCCTTTCCTCCGTCTCCCTCCCCTCCCCTGCTTTCTGTGTCTGTCATGTGCTCTCTTTCCCTGAAGCCATCTTCCCCAGGTGTGGGAGGAAAATTACGCTCAGAAGAGAGTAAGGCAAAACCACAAAGAAAAGGGGAACAAGAGATGGAAAGAATTCTGACATTGTTTAAACCTCTTGATCCACCTGAACAACTATCCTACAAACTCCAAATACAGGTGTTAATAAAATTCCTGTAGTTTTAAAATTTTAAACCAGTTTAAGTTAGGTTTCTGTCACTTGCAACCAAGAAGATTCTAATAGAATGTTTAAATGTGTGGACTAAATAATACTTTATTGTCATTCAAAATATTAAATTACTATTTCTGAGAAGAAACAGGTTCAGATTACCA
Organism: Miniopterus natalensis; assembly: GCF_054644295.1. Lineage (NCBI taxonomy): Eukaryota > Metazoa > Chordata > Mammalia > Chiroptera > Miniopteridae > Miniopterus > Miniopterus natalensis. The sequence continues at coordinate 155,212,027 of NC_142082.1, read as the reverse complement.
AAAACAAAAACAAAAAAATGGGTTATTTTAAGATGTAGTAAAATTTCTTTCCAGATTAAGCAAAATTCCTCCTACAGGTCTAGGACAAGGCTCACCAACATGTATCATTTTTAAAATGTGTAGGGCAGTAGTTTTTTTTTTTTTTCATTTTCTTTCTTTTTATTGAAAATATGAGGACTATTGTAAATCTCCCCAGAAACTGTATACATAAGAAATCATGTGAACAACTTGAGGGGATGCACAGGATCCAAGTTAGAACCACAGTGATACAGGCTCAGCATTCACGTCCTCAGTGCTTACTCCTGCTTGACTCAGGTCTAAGCCACACCTTCGGTGACAGGGTACCTGTGGCAAGGACTGGTCACAGGGTAGGGAGACATCAGAGCCTTTCAGTGCATTATCCTCACCATCCTGGTGGCAGCTAATATTTATTCATTGTTTGCCACATGTCAAACGCCTTCAGCAGTGCGCATGTAATATCTTACTTAGTTGCATCCTTCAACAACCCTATCAGGCCCGTATTACAATTCTTTCACTTTAAAACTGTGGAAATTGGGGATTAGAAAGGTTAATAACTTGTTGGAGCCAGTCATACTGCTAAAAAGGAAGGGATCCAGGATTCTGACTCAGTCTTAAAATCATTCGTTCATTCGTTCAAAATGTATTTATTAAGTGTAGGCTCGGACTCAGCCAACGGGGTGGTGAATAGAAACAGGCCTGGTTGTTTCTAGACCTCGGTTGTTTCCAGACCTAGACCTGATCAAGCTTATAATCTTAGGAGAGGATGTGAGGTGCTACAGATATTTATCAACTAATGAAATTCAAATGTCAAATGACAAACTCTACTGCAGGAGGCCAGGGACACGGTCCTTGAGGACGTAATGCTTGACTCGAGATCTGAAGGATGGAGAGGAGTGGACTGGCGGCACGTAGGAGGTAGGAGTGGGGTGGCCAGACAGAGCTGCGTGTGGGAGGGAGCACGGACAGAATCAAGACCTCAGGTAAAGACAGACCCATGGACTTGATCACTACACTATGCTTCCTTTCTTTGCATCTTATTTCACACCCATCAGGGCATGAAGTGCCCCTGGTTTGAGGTGTCAATAATTCCACAAAAATGTACTTCAAGTCCATCACTACACAGGACTATACGGAAGTAGTCAAGTTAACCTAACCTGATACGTCTGAAGTCACTGTGATTTAAAATGTTTGGATTTATGTCGTATTCAGTGTATCACAACTTTATGAACCTTGCAACAAGGCAGCGCAACGGTAGAAAAGAAAGAGATTATTACAAGATACATTCCTGGAAGCCTCACTAATCCTGTTGGCAGGCAACCAGGTTCTGATGAATTTTGTTCCTTGTCATCAGAGCCAAAAAGGACAGAGGGTGGAAGAGGATGTGTGAATTAGGCGAAACGCGTGTCCATATTTCCAAGAACGAACCTGTTCTTTAAAGCCAGGCAAACCTACGAGTCCCACAGATGAGCCTACAGCACCACCCCAGCCTCTCCGACCAACAGCTGTGAATTATTTACGAAGCATCTGTGTCATGCTCAAGAATATACTAGAAGTTACAAGTCAGTCTTTCATTTTGTTCACATGGCGATATCTAGAATTCAGAGCCTCCTGTAGTAATTTCCAATGGCTCTACTTTCAAAAGGTTTATCATCTTTCATAGCTTTTTACAGAACTAAACAGGTAAACATTTTAACACTCCTTTAAATGTTCATAATCATATAACTAATCACAATTCCTTGGCTGAATATATTATCCCATTATAAGTTAGTGGTATGGGGACTTCTGGCACTTACTTTAAAAATTATCAACAATCCTGCAGCAGCTAAGCTTCTGCCAGGCTTACCTCAGGGATGCAGTCATCATGGGTCACCACCCTCACTATGTCGTCCAGGGGCAGAAGGGAGTTGCACTTGATTTCAGTGTAGACGTTTTTTCCCTCTGTGCAAGCTGCCAGCAGCTCCACAAGGGTGATGTGGTAGGCTAAGGGGCCGCCCTCGTCCCCTCGGTCTCTCTCTGAACACATCATATGGAGAAGGATGGGAAATGATGCTCTATCATTGTAAAATATCAGCACATCTTCACCCCCATTTATCAACTGAAATGATAATAAGAGAGTCTACATAGCAGGCCAAATATTCACCCTTGCAATTATTGCCAAAGGCTTGTTCTATCTGGAAACGTGTGTATCTCTTTGCAAAAACAAAGGTAATATTGCAAACGCAAAACTACACCAAGGCAGGATGGGAAAAGGATTCCAGTTGGGTGCTAAGTGATTAATCATGAAGTCTACCAAAACCAGCAGGGGGGATATGGGAGCGGTGGATGGGGCAAGAATTAAATGGCATACAGATGATAGTAAAGTGTTCATCAATGGATTATCCATGGAAATAAAGCTTGCAAAATATTCAAATAAAATTACTTCCCTCTACTGCAAATGAAAGATTCCACTGCTGAAGTATAGGAAATCTCGTAAGTGTAAATTTAATAAAGCAGAATAAAATTTCTCCTTCAACAGTGACAGAGTAAGTAAATACATTGAGCCAAATGCAACCCTATAGTAAATAATCTGGAAGTTCCATGTGTCATTAGCATCACTAAAGAATGGACATAAAAGCAGAGAGAGGAGAAATAAAGAGAAAGAGAAGACTTGAGAAAGCGAAATGAGTAAACTCTTAGGATATAAATTTTCCTTCCTATATATAATTTTAGTGGAGAATTCCAGTAGGTGGTCATTTTATTGCTCAAAATCCATAATGTCTTACTGTCTATCTATATAAATACCAATTTTCTAACTCCAATGTGAGATATTTTGGTAGGTAACACACCTTATGTAATTTTTTTCTGTTTTATTTAAATAACATTTAAATTGATAAGAATTAGTTGGCTTATACTTTGAAAGTTTTGTTGAAAGAGAATGTATATGTGTCAAAAATATGTACTATTAACACAATACAACATTATAAACACTACTTTACACAAAGGAACACTTCACCTTCTAAGTGGCATAGAACTGGCTTAAATATTTGCTGCTTTCCAATTTCAACTCTTTCCTTTGTAATCATAATACAAAAATCATATTAGTTACCACACGCTTCCAGACAATGAAGAACTAATATGAATGTAAATCTAGATGATAAAAAGGTAAATTTCACAAGTTAAAATGTTCCCTAAAATGTTTAACAACAAAAATTTACATGAAAAATTCAAAGCTTTGTTGCCCTGGCCGGTGTGGCTCAGCTGGTTGGGCGCTTTCCAGTGCACAAAAAGTCTGCCAGTTCGATTCCTGGTCAGGGCACATGCTGTGGGTTTTGAGCTCGATCCCCAGTAGGGGGCATGGAGGAGGCAGCCAATAAATGTTTTGCTCTCACACTGTTTCTCTTTCCCTCTCCCTACCTCTCTCTCTGACAAAAAAAAAAAAAAAAAAATCAATAAAATGATTTTTTAATTTTTAATTCTTTTTTAATTTTACAAAAAATTCAAAGCTTTAAGCTAGATTAACTTTAAGATTTCTGTAGGACAGGAAGGGCTCATATTGTATCAATATAGACATCGCCCTTGTTCCCAAAGTTAAGGTAATATAACTGTGCAAATCTCCAAAACAGTATAATCTAGTACATAACTGTTTGGTACCCATGGTTGAAAGACGTCTTAATCCATACAGGCCTTTAGAAAATCGTTAGGTCACAGGGCAATGATTTACCCAAATGGGCTCAAAGAACAGTCAGTTCTCCAACATACCACTTGGTTCCTGGCAAATAACTAACTCAGTGCATAAATCTCACTCAGTTTCAAACGTCACAGTGAAAATGGCAAAACAAATTAAATACTTCATTCATGTTTTTCTTAAACATTAAACTTACTCTAAATAGCTAAGTTTTCACGTGTAATAAATCACTCATGAATAATTTCCTTTAATTAAATTCCCTTCGAAGCCCTCTGCAAATAGTAACAGAGAACCAATTCTAGATTTCAGGAAGTGTAACAAAGGTACTAGAAAAGCAGAGTTTAACCCATTTTTGTCATACATTGAAAAGTTAAAAATACAAAATCTGTCACTTTCATTCTAAAGAGTCTATAACATTGTGTAGGATTTTACCCTTATTTAAAATATACAAATTCATGAGGAAAAAGAAAAGCTCTTAGAAAATTATAAAATCAACTTATGTTCCTTCACTAGAGTTAAGCAACACGTATTTGTGCTTACGTAGCCCATTAAACTATTTTCCAAAGCTATGCTGCTGTTGTTTTCCTCGCTCTAAATTAACAGGAGACACTTATCCGAGCACGGTGTCTGTGTGGAGCTGATGAAATGCGAGCCAAGAACATACCTCCGTCATGACCATGTCCTGGCACTTCTTCACGTATTTACCGTCCGCTTTCACGATGGTCTGCAGGAACCGCAGGTACTCCACGTGGCGGCCGTGCGTCTCGATGCAGTGCACGAAGTGCTGCACCACCCTCTCGCTGATCTCGTTGCACAGGTGGTAATTGTTCATGAAGATGTGCCGCATGGTCTCTGCTTCGAGGAGCTGGAAAGAGGAACATGCCCCTGTGACTCTGACGAGATCGACGTTCTCTTCAGCACTTACACGAGCATCCCCGCTTGGGATCAGTTTTACATTTTATGCAAAACCACAGTGAGTTTTTCTGTGCAAGCCTTCGACCAAATGCAACGAGATCATTCACCACAGAAAGAAAACGGCTCACAAATTAATTTAGTTGGGGAAATGAGATTATCATCACACAGGTCAGCACGTGGGCAACGGTATTCTTGAGAATAATGTGATTATCTGCTGTTCACAGTCAGCTCTCTTCCCCAGTATCAGCTGACCCACACTTCCTAGGGCAGACCGAACTCTCCCTTTGAGTTTGTCCTGTATGTCTTACTCGTGGCACTGCGGAGTCAGTTCTTTCTTTTTCCTAACATTAAACAGGTAAAACCTGTACCATTTTTCAAGTTTCTTTAAATGTTTCCTTAATGGAAATAAAAAATATTCACTTTTAGGGAGAGAACCCCTACAAGGGGGGAAAAAAAAAGAGGTGATGAAAAACATTCTATTCATCAGTGCTGCTAAAATAAATTTGATGGACACTTTACCATAAATGTTAGAAGTCACTAAGATACTTACGCCGGGAGTTAGAAACAAATTCAGATGTTTATGAAGGAGAACCTGATTCTGTGGATTTCCCCGACAGAAATTCTGCAGGAACGTGTGGGCTAGGTTCATTATGTCATTCATCTTCTCATCACTCTGCAAGTCAAAGAGCGGCACATGACACAGAGAAACAAGCACACCAGAGCAAAAGTATTCTCAAAACTATGTTCTTTCACGCGCGCACTTTTCTTCTCTCTGCCACTGTTTCATGCTTCGTGTTCTCTGCGCCTTGTGTTTCTACACCTCTCCCAGTTACCCCACGGAACACCTCTCCCCCCATTTTCTAGATATTTCCCGCTTCTTTATTTCTCCTATTACCACTTGTGCTCCACTCGTTCAACCCCTCTGGGCACCGCCCCCTTCCTCTCCCCAGCCTTCTGCCTCCCCCTGCCTCTCTCCTGCCTGTCTCACGCCCCCCTCTGCCCTCCTCCCTCCCTCCCTCCCTCCCTCTGCCCTCCCTCCCACCCCGCTCATTCCTCCTCTCCTTGGGTTTCCCCTTTCCCAGCGCTGCTGTGTATCTGGATCTTCCCAAGGTTTCTGTTTCCTTTCTCCGCTTTCCCCCCTCCAACCCCCCCCCCCGGCCTTCGCCCTCCCCACTGCCTCTCCTCCTCTGCCCTGCACCCCGTCTTCTTGCCCCGCCGCCCCGCTTCTTTTCCCTACTTACTTTTCCTCTACTCCCCACCCTGGAAATTGCTCTCTCCCCTTCCTTTTTCTCTCTGCTCTCTCCCCCTCTCTCTTTTTGTCCCCTTTCTGAACACATGTACTCTTTCTGGTATTTACTTATTTATTGCAATTTTTTAATTTTTATTTTTCAATTATAGTTTAACTTTCGATATTATTTGGTATTAGTTTCAGGTGTACAGCATAGTGGTTAGACAGTCAGAGGCTTTACAGAGTGTCCCCCCCACACTTCCAGTGCCCACCTGGCTCCGTGCATAGTTATTACAATCCTGTTGACTATTCTCCCTGTGCTGTACTTCGCATCCCCGTGAGTATTCTGTAACTGCCAGTCTGTGCTTCTCAGTCCCTTCCCCTTTCACCCGGCCCTCCATCGCCCCCTCCCCTCTAGCAACCACCAGTCGGCTCTCCGTTAATACATGGACTCTGAAGGTTGCTGTCCTTATAGTCACTGTCACTTTCAAAGTCCCATAATACTACCACTTGCTTATAGAACGCTTATTAAGGAACTTAAGTCTCGAAATTTACAAAGAACACAAAGTTCTCTTCTTAAAAGTGGTCTTTTCACAATATCACTGAAACCATCTAAACTTTTTCCTAATCTAAGAGTCTAAAGTTTACGCCATCTAGAACTAAATAATCAGCTGAAGATCATTAACAGACACATTTCCTCATATCTAAAATAGGATGAATTAACAAGATGTAGAATAAATAAGTCCAGGAACTGCATTCCTAATTTTAAAATAGAAAATTTTAATTTCAAAATCTATTAACACTTCCTTTACCTGTGTAATCCAAGAATAGTTAAAAGGCATAAAAGGAACTTCAGCCACAGAAATACTCAATTCCCACCTAAAAGCTACACAGTACAGAAGAACTCCAGGGTTAGTTCTACTATGGGTGATATTTCTTTGAAACTCATCATTTTTTTTGTTTCTGAACAAGTCCGTTATTAAAACTGAGCAAACCTATGAACACAAAATCCTAGTAAAACACTCAGTGCTACTGTTACATTATCAAAAGAAGGGACCTGATCACATGTCCAGTGCCCATGTTACAGATCTAAGATAAAATAATTTGGATAATAAATGCTAAGGATTTATACCTTTTGTTACCTTTCAAGGATGCTTTGATTGTATTATCTGCCATAGTATGAATTTTGCCACCAAAGGAATGATAGAATTTATAAATTTACATATTAAATGTAACTGTGGGGGGTAGGCAATCCAGTATGAAGAGGGAAAGTCCAAGTGGGAGAGCTTCCACACCAAAAGAGGCTGGCATGGCAGGTTGGTGCCCAGGAGACATACAAAGGACATGCCCCTGGGGGTGTCAGAGTCTGAATTAGGTGCATAAGGGGTTCATATAGAAAAAGAGGCAGCAGCAGCGGTGAAAGATTAATTACCAAGTACTCATAAATGAGTAACTATTCACACACACACATCTATGCCCTAGCTTTGTATATTTAGAGGGCCTGCAGGGACAAAAACCCCAAAAGAAGGAAGTACACTTAGTTCTCAAAATTTTGCTTCTAAATTCCATTCTCCTCAAAACAGAACTGGGGCTACCTAAAGAAACTGCTCATCCCAGAGCTGAAGCAAGAAGGATGCAAGATGAGCCTGCAAGACTTTAATGCGCAGAGAGCAAAGATTGCTGGGGCCACATCAGAGGACAGAGGCGCCGCTTAAAGGGGCTCCCTCGGCCAAATCTGGAACAATCTGAGAATCCAAGCAAATAACAGTAGAAAATAGCATAACCTACTGACTAAAACAAGCATCTACAAGTCCATATTGGTAAAAAGAAATAAATGAGTAAATTGAAAGTTATTAAAAAGTGGGATATTTACCTAGTTTCAAAGAAACTCTCCACAAAATACTAATTAGTTACAAAGGAAAAATGAGTAGTTCGCAGTGGACAATTCCGGCAGACCCTGACTTAATCAAGTGACCAAGGTGAATTTCATCAGCAGTGGGACAAATCAGAGCTGTGTGCTGCTGACAGGAAGTGGCGGGAAGAATTTAGGGTCGTTTCTGTTTAGTTCCTGCCAAAGCTGTGTAACTGCATCTAATCAGCAGAAAACACTAGGTGACCCAAAAGAGGGGACAGTCCTCCAAATGGCTAGTCTGTCTGCAAAAGTGTCAATGTCACGGAGGTTCCAGCATAAGGAGATTTAAATAGACATGGCGACCAAAGAGCACCTGTTTTGCAAGTGGATCATTCTGTCAAATAGGACTTGCTTGGGATGATATGAGTGACGTGAATGGCCTATGAGAATTAGGTGGCAGTAAGTGTCATACTCTTTCCTGATGTGGAAGGTTGTCATGTGGTTAAATAGAAGAGTGTCCTTGTTTGTAGAAAATATACACTTAAAAGGCTCAGGGGTGAAGGGGGAATCAGATCGGTGACTAACTTTCAAATAGTTTAAGGAAAAAAATTTATTGTAACCTTGCTAAAAGTTTAAAATTGTATGAAAATAAAAAAATTAAAGAAAAAAGTAACTAAGAACTAACCTTTTCATAGGGTATCTGCAGAAGATCCAACACCACCGAATGGGCTCCCATGTTTTTCAGTAACCGCTGATGTTGATTCCGACACTTTTTATTCTGTATGCAGAGCTTACTTAGCCTAATCAAAATCTTTTAAAAGAAGAGCAGTAAATAGAACAAGCCTCATATTAAATATAATATCTGCACAAAAATTCTTTGCCATGCAGACATAAACCCATATAAAAATATTTGACTTCTGCTGACCTCCTTCACAATCCGGTAGTTATTGCTCTTGTTGCTGTCGATCTGAGGTGTCCTTGTTCCATCCTGCACTGGACTTAAAATGTTTGATTCCTAAAAGAAACACAGATATATTTGTTTATGCCATATGTAGCATTGTGATAAATTTATTTATTTTATAATATATAATAAATACATTTTGTAATTATTTTGTAATGAATTTATTATTCAACTTAAATGTTTCCTGTGTATTTTTTTATTTAATCCAATAAAAAGTTCCTTGGCTTGCATGAGGCATGCAAATTACCATTTCTCAATAACAACCAAATTACAAGATAAATGGCATACCTAATAATTAATGAGTTAAGTTAAAAAAGAAAAGTTATTAACTATAACATTATCAGTGTATTTTCTTATGCTAAATTTATCAGACACATCATGGCTTTATATTACCCATAGGAGAAGGAACAGTAAAAATTCAGGGCATAAAATATATAATTATGTCATCAGGGACGAACTTCAGGGGGAAAAAAGAGTAAAGGAGAATGTAGTAATAGCTGGAAAACATTTCAGGAATGGGAGGAAAGAACACCTTAACCCAAAAATTCCTTGGCAGGTTACTGTGACATCCTTAGTCATGACTTGGGGCCAACCAAGCAAGTACAAAACCATGAAAATGAAGAAAGGAAAATAACATTTTAATTAAGAATAATATTTTAAGTTAATAAATTAATAATGCTTATTAAGAGGACCTGAAACAGCAAAAATATCTATAGAAAAACCATTATCTGTAGCATACAATAAAAAACAAATATATAGTGTACAGGTTTTAAATATCAACTATTACAAACAATTTAATACATGAACATTTATTAACACTACATCCCTTCCTGGTATTAGACAGGGTGAATGGATCTAAAAGAAATATAAGATAGGTCCTTCCCACAAGAAAATGAGTCTACCCAAGAAAACAGAGAGGAATATAAAAATAAGGATTTGAACTGAGCAGAATTCACTATTCAGAGAGAAGGAGGGAAACTAGCTATAGCTTTAGACCGCTTCATGAAGGAGGTCGAGTTGAAGCCAAGGTCTTGAAAGATGAAAACCAGTTAAGTATGAGAGACTGTGGGAGGGCAGGGGATACTTCTCAGATGAAGAAGTCACCTTAGCCAAGGACACTGCAGAAAGAACAGACATCACAGTGTGTAGAAAGTGGCAAGAACGGACAGTGCATGTTGCAAGAAAGTGGGCAATTAGGTAAAATAGGGCCTGATTACCTCCCTGATTTACAATACGTATAAAACTGCACTTGGGAAAAATGTCAAGTTCAACTTGGATTAAAAAAACAAACAACAAAAAACCACCTAGATTGATGGTGCTGGCTCTTTCAGTTAAAGGTAACTCTAATCTAAGATCAGAGGAAAGTAACAAAAATATACGAAGCCTATTGATATCATTTCACTTGTACCAAGCTGCTGTTCCTACTGTGTTCCATAACAAATCACAAAGTTAACACAAACCAAGAGAGAAAGAGAAATATTTCCTTGCTGGTCAAAGAATATTGATAAAATATTGCAAGCAGAGTGACTTGATCAACACTGAGCCTTCACCACTCCTTGGTAAGTTTTCTATTCCTTTTTTGCTTCTCCCCAGGCAAATGCTGTCCAAGACGGAGGTTCCTAATCTGAACTCGACCTTAGCAAGTGACCTCTTTGCCCGTTTTACTGAGCAATCTAGGAAATTGTCTTGCATCTCTGGTTACTGATCCCACTAAATTTCTCAAAAGAATTATCTATGACAAAATGTGCCAATGATTATAATCACCAAAACTTTCTTTAGCATTTGATTTGGTGGTTCACTACCATTTTCTTTAAACCCCACTCTTTTTTGTTTATTGTGACATGACACCCTTCAAGATTACATGCTATCTTTCCAACCACCTTGTCTCTTTCCCTCAAAAGAATTAGGACTGCAAAGCAAACTATTTGAACACTGAAAGCCTTCTAAACATCACTGCTGGATTCCGGGGCTGTGTCATTTATCTACCCAAATAAATTCTAGGAGGAAAAATGAAAGCAGTTCAACTCCACTTCAGGTAAGTAAAAATGCAAGATATGGTCTGCAAGACAATACATACTTAGTAAATCCAATAAAGTTGTAGAAGAAAATGAAACACTACACACGTAAGTGAAGCCAGTGCAGAGGAGGGAAGGAGCCCAAGTGCTAATATGAATGGAAACTAGATGGAAAGAGACTGGAGGTCAGAGAATGAGACAAATGGGGTTTCTATTTGAGAGCAAAAATAATTTATTGTGAGAAGTAGAAATTGCAAAATCTAGGAATATAATTAAATTTCCCTTTCTGATCACAAAAGTGGAGGCTGAATTTTAAAAAGACCATATTGCCCTGGCCAGGTGGCTCAACTGGCTGGAGTGTCATCCTGTACACCAAAAGGCTACAGGTTCGATTCCTGATCAGGGCACATACCTAGACTGCTGGTTTGATCCCCAGTAGGCGGCACATACAGGAGGCAATGGACAGCTGTTTCTCTCTCACATCAATGTTTCTCTCTCTCCCCCTCCTTCCTCTCTCTAAAATCAATAATAGTTTTTAAAAAGACCATATTCATTTATTTTCTGGAAAAGAACAAATATTTTTAAAAAACAAGTCTGTACTACAAAGCAGGATTAAAATATTACCAAGTCCAGAGATTGGCAAAGCTAAGGCAGAAGGGAGATCTTTCTGATATATGTCAATTAAAAAAAAAAAAAAATCAGTTAAAAATAAAAGCAAACTTTTGGCAGATATAGTCAAGTCTATTTTTCAAACAATGACCTGAAGAAAAGGCAACTGTCTTGTTTTAAGAAAAGTAATCTCAGGCAAAACATACTATTACAAAAAAAGCTCTTTAGTTCCCCTAGGGTGAGGAGATATAGACAATGCTACCCTCTGTAAGTATAGGAACTATGAAGAATAATTATTTTAATTTAAAATTGCCAGCAGTCAACAAAAGGAGGCAACACTGGAGAATTCAAAAAATAGCCCCTTTTAATTTCAGAAAATAAGTCAATGTAATTAAACTGAACAAAATATGAACCCACAGAACACCTGGATGATTCCACAGCAGTGATTAGGAAAATTTAAGAAATATGTAAACTATATAACTGTGGTTAGCTTTTTTCCCCTTATTTTGATGCCAAAATGCTCCAAGTAAAACGTGTTCCAAGAGTTTTCCTCCACAAAGAGCAGAAATTGATTGTATTTTTTATATCCTATCCAACTTTGGTCCAAGGTCAGTGGCCAAATCTATAAGGCCTCAGCTTTATTCTTATGACAAAATATGAGTAAGGTGGAAAACGGAGAACTGTAACTTTATTCAAAGTCCCAAAGCTGAGCAGGCTTTTTAAAAAAAATATGTAACCCGAAGAACAGTGGCATGCTTATAGTAGATATCCAAATTATCCTTTTGACAATGGTGATGAAGAATAAAGATGGCCCTCCAAAAGCACTTGTACTTTACTGTAATTGCTTTCTAGCATCTGGAAGAATTTAAATTTACTTCCTCTAATGGAATACGGAAAACCGCTTAGGTAAGAGAGACAGCTAGGTTTTTAATTGCATATTATATGCCATAACATAAAGTAGTAGATCCTGAAACAACACAGCAAGAATAGTCTAGAAGAGTCTAGAGATTTCTAGAAGAGTCTAGAAATGGGAAGGGTAGCAGGATTTAGGTAGAGACTCTAAGAGTGATACCTAAACAGATACTGGATCTGATTAGCTTCCATTCAAAATGTATTTTGCATCAGAGGAGGACACTCCTTTATATCAAGAGCAAAGCAATACAGGGAAATAATAGTGTATGAACTATACAGTGAACTACACACTGGCACCAATTAATGGGGATCTGTCTCTTTCATTTAAAAAAGGGAAATCATGCTTTTAAGAAAGAACTTTCCAAATCCTACAACGTAGAACTGCCCGCACCTGCAGCTGCACGATTACAATAGCTCAGGGCAGGTGCACTCCTTGCTCTCGCCCCCCGACGTCAAAGGCTACCCTTCCTCAGCAGCGCCGCAGAGCGTTCTCCTGCCGTCCGCACCCTCCGCCTTCTCTTTATGTCACCACAGTCGGCTGAATCAGTGGCATCACTTACCAACCGCTCTCCTCCCAACTTCAGGTGTCAAATACCGTCCCTTTCCCTTCCCACCTCCCTCCAAAACATACAAAATCTAATCATCGGTCTTTTATATATGGTTGCCCAATTAGATTATAATTTAATTGAAGCTCCTCATAATAAATATCACCGCCTTCAGGCAACTGAATAATAACCTCGCTGTGGGATGCTGAGGTATTTTGTCTCCTGCCATCTAAGAGTAACATCGCATAACAGTCATTTAGGAAGATATCTAGGGGGTTGAAGAATCCCGAAAATCACCCTCGATCTACTTATCTGACCTCACATGTGAAGCAAGCTTGGGTCATCATGGCGTCATGGCTGAGTCTCCGCTTCCCTGGTTGGCGCTAAGGCTGCTGGAAGACGTGGCCCAAGATCTACAGGGCGCAGAAGAGGCTGTGTCCACCATTCCTGGTGGGTAACTTCCCTCCAGACTTGGCCCAGCCCAGGCCTCAGTCCTTTCCCGTCCAGAGGGTAAATGCATATTCCTAACCTTACCCCAAACCTGTCTTCCCTTCCCTCTGTCCCAAGACAAGTACAATATTGGTATTTTCCGACTCATTTGATGCCATGTAAAATAGTATTTGATAAAGGTTAATCAGAGGTCCTGGAAACACCCCGTATATCCTTGACTACCTGTATCTCTGATAAATAAGATAACAAAAAAGGCTGTTCCACCGGAGTGCGGCAGAAAGATACTGGGGGAATAAGGAAGAGACTAGTGATAGGTAGGCTTGATGTAATTAGGGGTGGGGAACCTTTTTTATGCCAAGGGCCGTTTGGATACTTATAACATCATTCATAGGCCACACAAAATTATCAACTTAAAAATTAACGATGGAAAAAGCTCCTAGATTTATTGAATTTTGTGTCCCGCCTGCGGTTGCCTTGGCAGGGCCAGACCAAAGGATTTCACTACAGCCCACGGGGCCGGATGTTCCCCACCCCTGAGGTAAATGAATAGCTGCTTCCATAATAATGCAACAGACACCCATTAGAATACAGCAATGTACAATACTTTTTCTATAATATTTTTACAATACTTATATAGCATAACATATGATACTTTTTAATATAATCCTTGCCAGTATTACATAAAATGTAGAAAGGATAGGCAACCCTTGAGTCAGCAGGGAGACCTAGAAGAACAAAGGCCTGTACAGGAAATGAAAACAGTGAAATCGCAGAGCCCATAGAGACTGTGTCTGGTACCTGACGTGTTAGTGAAAGATGCCTCCCTGGTCACAGTCATACTTTAGCACACCCCTATGTGGCTGTGAGGAGGGGGTTAAGTCACAGAACGTGAGAGGAAGGAATTGGCACCTTCTTTTAGACTCACTCTTTAGCAAGAAAACATCACAGGAATGTTGATACCTGGTCTAATGACATATATTTGTTCTGATTTGAATGAATCAACTTCCACAGTTTCCTTATAAGCCACTTGCTGAGGAAAAGAAACAGTACAGGAACTTTAAACCTCACTAACAACTTACAGTAAATTGAGGACAAGTGGCAAAGTGAAAAAAATGAGTCAGAGAGTTTAGGCTAAAACAGCATTCATTTAAATGTAGCCCAGAAGACGAGGGGGAAAGATCCTTACAGTGGAGCTAATTCAAAGAACCAAATTCAGGAGACAGAAATTTTATGTGTAAGAATTTGCATTACAACCAAATAGAATGAGGCTGTGGAAAGTAACATTTGGTGCAAAACCAAAAATTAGTTTTCAGACCTACACCTTGTGCAAGGACATATTAAGTGGTGCTCATCTTTAGTAATCACTTCAGGAGCGTGAGCTCTGACATAAAGGAGAGGAATATATAATGTTACATAAACAAGTAAAATAAATATATGATGAGGTCTGGGGCAAAAAACAGAAAATAGAGACAAGAAAACAAATCCCATGAAAGGAAAACTCAGGAAATCACTGTCTAAAATTAATGGATAGAAGTTATTGGTGCAATTACCACAGTGTCCCCCACTCAGATCATGTAGGAAGGTTGTGTTTAAAACTCATGGACTTTTCTGGACCAACTCATGAAGGTTAGACATTCTACCAGTTACTTTTATCAAGAGTGAGTTAGTCAACCCAAGTTTTGCCAAAGAAACAAAGTTTACATATAACTATTTTCCTGCTGTGCAGAATCCAAGTACTAACAACTTAAAGCACACTTTTCTTTCATGATATCCTTCCAGGGGGACCTGCCTCCTTGCCTGCTTGCTTCAGCAAAGAAAAAAGATCAGATGTGGTAGGCAAAGAATGGAATCATCTTTGCTTTTAAAGAGCGATGGGACGTGAAGGTAATAAAAAAACCAACAGTCAAAGAAGGTGTGCCTAGAGAGAAATAGAGAAAAAACAATCGAGGGGAGGAGAGAAAGGGAGGGAGAGAAAAAAAGAAATTAAACTCATTCTCTCACTGAGATAAATCTGCAAACTAAAATTCAAATGCCTATGAGGAAAGTTAATGTTAAGAAAGACAACACAAAACACTCAACAATGAGACTATCATTTCCAGTGAAATACATATGATCAAGAACTCTTCTGAAAGGACTTTTAAATATAAATCTGTTTAAAAAGTAATCATAAAGTGCCCAGCCGGTGTTGGCTCAGTGGTTGAGCATCAACCTATGGACCAGGCGATCACGGTTCAATTCCTGTTCTGGGCCCCTACGGGGGTTGTGGGCTCCATCCCCAGTAGCGGGCGTGCAGCAGGCAGCCAATCAATGACTCTCTCTCATCATTGATGTTTCTATCTCCCTCTCTCTGAAAAAAATTTTTAAAAACATTTTAAAAAATAAAAATAAAATAATCATCATAAAGTGAGAAATACTACCTCTCGCCCTAGGTTGACCCCTCTGTGGTTGCTACATGCTCGGGATGACTCCACAGCATCACCCAGCATGGGTAAAGGACAGCTTTGTTGGGCAAGGGGAAACTGCAAGCCAAGCTCAGCAGGAAAAGAGAAGGCATGTGTCCCTCTTCTTTTCACATTCCCAAAAAAAGGTGCTGAGCACTCTGCTCAACAAAAGTATGGGTCTAGATTTCCAGATAACTGCCCCCACACCCCACCTTGTAGTAACTTCTTACTGGACAAGTTTGAGAGTAACCTATAAATCAAGGTATACACAAACTTCCTGGGCACCAGGCTGTCTGGGTTAAGATGCCTTTGTTTATAGGAATTGATCAGAGACTCCAGATATTGGGCCCACAGAAACTGGACTGCTCCTACTGAGGGGCAGAAGCCACAGGTCCCATGAGAACCCAAATTAGGGTACAGCCTCCTAGAAGAGAAGACAATCACCTCCCAACCTCTACCTGACCCGAACTCATGAAAACAGTCCAGCCAGCTTGTTAACCAGACAATCCAGAGTGAGCCCCCGGAGATATTTTTTCAGTTAATTTTATTTCTTACAGCACACATCCATTAAAAGAACAAAAATTATGAAGCAAAACCCAGCAGATATAAATCTAGAATGCATGGATATGACAGAGAATCACTTAGAAACCCTGAAAATGAAAATACAGTCTTTGAAGTAAAAACTAGGTAGATGGTTTAAACATCAGACTTTAGATCAGTGAGAATATAAGTTTTTTAAAAAAGAAACAGAAAACCACACATAGGGATTATAGACGAGAGCTAAATATAGATATCCTGATACAGACACAATCATTGTGAAGAATAATTAACCACCAAAATAAATAACATGAGTGGGTACTTCTCTTAGAAGCACAGTGATGCCCAACCCAACTGACCTACTTCTCAACCCTTAATTAAGAGGTAGATGAACATAAAGGGAAATCCTGACTTAATGCACTCGGATACAGTTTCCTAAATTAATCTCTCCTTCCTATATTTACAACTCAACATATATTTGAATGTGATAAATTAGTAATGCTACTGATATTGCCAACTTGTCATACACTAGCCTTTAAGCTTTCAGCAATGACGGTATAGTCTTTAATTTTAATGCCCCGGAAGACAAGTTTAATCAAGGGAAACACTAGAATATACAATAATGCAATGGGCTTCCTCGATGACCAAATCCATCCCATCCTTCTCTCTATTTATAAGAGATCAAATGCAGTAATGGGATAATGGAGGATTATATATGATATTTGTTAGTGGATGGACCGTAAATTCACATTTATTGCCCAGAGTAAACAGAACTTACCGCTGAGAGGAAAAAAAACAAACACTTTCATGTTACTGGAAACCTTTTTTATTACTAAAATGAAGAATCACATTAATGTTATCTGGTCTTCTGATATCTAAGCAGGCACAAAGTTAGGCCATCATGAGCTGTTTGAAAACAATGCCCATCATCCTGTGTTTAGAGCCTTTGTCAAGAATTTACTGAATAACAAAGAATGGTTATCTGAATTGGCCGGCTCGAGTGCATGCTCCTGCTACTGGCTGTTTCCATTCATACTGTGACATATTTCATCCTGTTTACAATAAACTGCCACGGTCTTTGGCAGTTGGTTCATTGCAAAATATAGATTATTTGGTTGTGTACAAGTGAGTAACTTTGTAGTCTCTTATTTTTATCTCCTTATATTCATCTATTATAATGTTCTATTCTCCTGGCTTCTCAATCCACCTACTTGTATACATTTCTACACCTGCCTCCCTAGTTCATGCTTCCATAACCTCACACCGGAACTTGGGCAAGAGGCTCTTGTTCTGTTGAACCATCCTGGGTTTTGTCAGACTAAGTATCCCAGACACTATACTCATCTCCCTAGCCAAGAATCTTCAAAGGCCCCCAAATTCCAGCTACTTCAAATACAAATCACTTATTCCTGCTGAACTCTGCTTCTCTTATTATTCTTGAATATGTTAGCTAGCTAAATCCTTCCTAATCCTTCAAAATAGTGAAGGCTTCTCCAAGTAGCCAGGCCCACAATAGCCTCTCCCTTTTCTGTACCACACAGTTCAGTATTAAATCAAAAGTAGTGTCATCTTCTTTAAGGGCGTCCATTCTGTGTGCTCATTCTTTGTCAGCAAGAGTCACATCTCGAATATTAGATTTGATTCTCGACATCAAAGTTTAAGAAGGGAAATGAGAAATTCAGGTGTGTACAAAAAATAAGCATGATGGTGAACAGGCTGAAATAATACTTTAAGCAGAATGCTCAAAATAAAGATTTTGCTCTGGAGAAACTTGACAGCAATCAAGCAGAGGAGGTTCAGACAAGATTGACCTTGCCTCAAACCTGGCATCAGAAACAGACATTACAAGGATACGTACATGGGCTCGAAATAAAAAAAAAGTTTTCCACTGATGAGAATTGTCAAATATAGAATATGACATAGTAGAAGTGCAGAGAAACCTCTCTGTACAACATCTAAAAGTGATAGATAATATATTTAAAATATATTTAACCTAAGAGAAGGAGGCAAATGGAGGCCAGAAAACAAAAATACATCAAATTTTCCAAGCAGTTATCAAACACTCAATTTATTGCTAGCCTTGAAGGCATCAGTCTGTACTTGATAACCTGGACACTGAGGTTTTTGTTGTTTAAAGATTTTTTTATTGATTTTTGAGAGAGAGAGGAAGGGAGAGAGAGAGAAAGAGAGAAACATGGATGTGAGAGTGAGCAATGATTGGCTGCCTCCTGCACTGTCCCTACCAGCGACTGAGCTCGAAGCCCAGGCGTGTGCCCTGACCAGGAATCGAACAGGCGCAGAATGACGCCCAGCCAACTAAGCTACACCGGCCAGGGCTGGACACTGAGTTTTAATATGTCTCATACACACATACAATGGAAAGGAAGCAAAGCCTGATTTCCGATAAAGGTCTGATCAGAGACCCTGCCCTAGAACAAGGAATACCTAAAGGAGACACCCACAATGATAAACCAGGGAAAGATGTGACCCACAGAAGAGCAAAGGAGCACCTGCCTTGGATTTGACTTGGTAGAAGCCAAAACAACAGGTGTGGGGCAGAAAAACTCTCCTGAGCTCCTATGTACAAAGACAAGCCCACTTTTACTCAAGATTAGGACTAGAATTCCCAATAAAGGGGCCCTAAAAGTTCCAAGCCAAAAACTTTGTTTAATATGGTTACAAAATGTATTTTTAAATTGCCTCACAGAGGCAAATGAAATCTTCTCTAGATTAAACATAAGTCTCAGAGGCATTCCACTTATAAAGTTCTGAAGACTCTAAATTCATAATAAATATTTTTAAATTACTAAATATCTAAGTAAATACATTCCCAAGGACTTCTGCAAGAATCGCGAACTTAACACTGCAAATGGCCCCCAATACAAAACAACTAGATCCTAGTAGAACCTATTTTAAGTACAATTCTGGGTTCACAGATGACCCCAAAAGACCCCACCCTCCATCTATAAAGAAAAAAATATAACCTGATGCCAAATCAGAGAGGTTCAAGCTTCAAGGCAACATAAGTTTCCCTGAAGGCAAATGTCAATACTACTAGCTCTGTAACCCAGAGACTAAGTAAACTCTGAGCAAGTGTCAAATTTGAGGAGCTCACCCAGACTCCTGCCTTCTGACTTGGTCTCAGGCTGCAGCGCCCACTGGCCACAGCCACAGGCCATTACAAATCCTCTGAGGAGGAAAACAGGCCGGATTTCAATCTCCAGGTCTGAAGTCAAAAGGACAGGAGTTCAACGTCTACACTCAAATGTTTAGAGCTGCTTTACTCATAATGTCCCACAACTGGAAGCCACCAAGATGTCCTTCAATAGGTGAATGATAAACAAACTGCAGGACATCCAGACAATGAAGTTTTTCAGTGATAAAAAAAATGAACTAGCAAGTTATAAAAGCCATGGAAGAACCTCAAATGTATATTGCTAAATGAAAGAAGCCAGTCTGCAAAGAGCTAGATACTGTATGATTACAACTATATGACATTCTGGAAAAGGCACAACTCCAGAGAGAGTAAAAAGATCAGTGGTTGTCAAGGGCCCAAGGGTTCATGAGGAAGGGACACATAGGTGGCGCAGAGAGGACTTTCAGGGCAGTCTATTTCGTATGATATTGTAATGATATCATGACACTTATTTGTCACAATCCACAGAATTATCCAACACAAAGAGGGAGTCTAAAGTAAACTATGGACTGTAATAATAATGTATCAATATTGGCACATCAATTATAACAAATGTACAACACTAATGCAAGATGTTATCAATAGGAGAAATGGGGAGAAGAGTTAATATATGGGAAAGTTCCGTACTTTCTATATAATATTTTTCTAAATCTGAAAGTGTCCTAAAAATAAAGTGTATTTTAAAAAAATATATGAGCTCATTATCAAAAGTGACCAAAAATATAATGAAACAAGCAACATGAGTGAGAATCATAAGAAACTCCCAAGTAATTTAGATCATGGAATTATTACATAGGGCTATAAAACATCCATATGTGATTACTAAAATGGCAAGCAATAAAAGATGTTTGAAAATGACCAAATATATTTGAAAAAATCTAATTTCAAATATAAAAAAGTCTAATGGCTGAAACTCAAAAGTTAATAGGTGGAGTAAACTGCCAATAAGACATACCAAAGGAGATGCAGGTGAGTCTAAAGAAATTTTTCAAATTCTGCACACAGTCCCATATATGGAAAATATAAAAAGGAAACTAATAGATCTGGAGGCAAGAACAAGGTTTAACATACATTTAATTAGAGTTTCAGAATTAAAGCAAGACACTATTCTACAAACAGCAAACTTCTCAACAGAAGCAACAAAAGCCGGAAGACATGCAATACTATGATTAGAAGTGAAAGAAAAGAACTCTCAACTGATGAAAGTATTTTGTTCCCAGTAAAACATAATGTTAAACTTATAGGGTCTAATAAAATAGCCTTAAAACACATAAAGTAAAAATTTAATAAAACTACAGGGGGGAATTGATAAACCTACCATTGTAGTTGGAAATTTTAGTAAATCTCTAATAATTGATATGTCAAGAAAACAAAAATAGAAGTAGAGAGATGATTTAAACACAATTAATAAGCTTGATTTGCTAGCCATATATGAGGAATCCTGCATTTATTCCCATTCCTCTCAAACCCACATGGAACTTTTACAAAACCTGATGGTATAACGGGCCAAAAGCAAGCTCAAAAACTTTTCGGAGAACTGATATCATCATAACCACATTCTCTTGCCGCAGTTAATTAAGAATTCAATAACAAAAAAATTTTGCCTATACATTTAAAAATTTTTAAACTCACTTCCAAGTGATTCTGGGCCAAAGTAGAAATCATAATGAAAATATTTAAATATCTAATACTGAACAATAATAAAAATACCATTTGTCAAAAGTTGTGGGATGCAGCTCCTTAAAAGAAAAATATACTATTAAACTTTTTTAAAGTCTGAAAAATATGCCAACATAAAGGGTTAGAGAATAGTTGAATAAATATAATAAAATAGCAAACAAATCCAGAAGCTTAACAAAGCCAAGAGTCGGTTCTTTAAAAGGGATAAATAAAATAGGTACAACTGTGGTAAGATTGAGCCATAGAAAAGAGACAAAATAAACAATATCAAGAATCAAAAAGGGGTGGGTATGAAGCTGCCGACATAGGAGAAGATAATGAAAGAACCTGAACAAATACCAATAAATTTGAAAACTTAAGTATGTGACTAGAAAAATATATAGCACTAATCTCAAATAGAAAGTGTTAATGAATTTATAATTGGCAATTAAAATCATCCCACAAACTAAATCCAAGACCCAGGCAAATTTAACCTTGATACCAACTCCTGGAAGGAACAATATAAGAAAGAAAAATTACAGACGAATCTTACCGACAACATAGATGTAAAATCCTAAACAAAGTATTAACAAACCAGATCTAGCGATGTAAAAAATACCACCAAACTAAATTTATTCTAGACTGCAAGCTTACTATAACAGAATCTGTGTTTATGATTGATGTTATTAAAATTATCAGATTAAAGAAAAATAATGTAATCTTCATAGATATATCAACTGCATTTAATTAAAGTCAATAACTATTCATGGTAAAAAAAAAAAAAAAGAAAAAAAACTAGCAAACTAGGAATAGAAGGGAACTTCCTCAACTGATTGAGTATCCACAAAAAATGTACAATAAACATGATATTCAGTAGTGGAATATTAAAACTATTCCCTTTAAAATCAGAAGCAAGACAAGAATGACCAATCTCATCACTTCTGTTCAACACTGTACTGGAGAATCTTACTTGCCAACACAATAAAGCAAGAAAAAAAGAAATAACAGATGAAAAGATTGTGTTCAAGTTTGAACTTACAGCATCACCATGACTTGAAGTCAAAAACATTTCTAACCTTAGTAGCAGGTATGCATGAGTTGGTGGGAACTACCTACCTGCCAACATAGACAATTTAAGAAATTTACTGTATTATCAATTATGACATTGGGACTGGCCAGCTTACCTAAGTATTAACATTAAAATACTGCTTAAAAATTTTAGTGGTTATTTAGTAGTTAGTAAAATGTGAAAACAGCAACTAATTAACCCACTGAAAACTAAAACTAATACAGCAGGATTTATGATCATCATCTTACTACTCTTTAAATCAAACACAGACTTTTGGTATTTTCATGCTGACGATAAAGCATACTGTCCTTCCATTTAGATTTTGTCACATACTGTACAAGGATATGCAATAGTGAAAGGAATGATTTACAAGTTGCAATAAACTGCCACAGTGATTGGTGACAACAAAAATTCACCTCCTCTTTAGGTCTAGGTTTAGGACCCATTTCTTTTTTCCTCCATCTCACTCCCTCCTATTGCCCTGATTCCTGGATTACACGATTTACAGTGGAAAAGTAGGCAGATGAGGTAAGAAGTGGTAGCAATTGACTAGAATTACCCAAAGGGCAGGTTTATGGAGTTAATTGACTTGGCAAGTAAAGATTTTATGCTCTGTTACTCAAAAAAAAATTCTTTATATAGAATTTTGATTGTAGGGCATATGATTTAAAAGATATTGTCTGAATGATTTCAAAATAGATATTGAAAACAAACCTCTATTGGCTCTTCACCACCTTTTACTTGGTTTTCACCCATTTCTCCACTCTCATAGCTGCTGCTCTTTTCAACCCATAACTCAGATTTTTCTACAGTTAGTCGAAGCTGGTCTAGATCTGCCTTTATTTGCTTGTAGTTATCTACATCTTGATTGGACACCAGCAACTGCACCTGGAAACAGAAGAATTTCAACCCTTAATTTACTTAAAGGCTTTATTCCTATTTCATGTATGTCTAAAATTCTCAGTTGTGTAACGTATTTGTCTATCAGTTGAAGATTAATATTACTAGAATATTTATGGATATTTTAGATGTATATTGACCATGAAAATTTACCTGGAAGTATCTGTAAACTCTATCCAATACATTTACATATTATAAAGAATTACATATATAAAAGAAATAAGCCCTAACAGAACTTTTCTAAATGCTAAAGAGTAATTTAAGATAAAAGATAACCTAACTCTAATTGCACTACTAAAGTTAATTTTTCTGAGGCTCTCTCTGTTTTAAAAGTAGAAGCATAAAAATAAGTGGAAGAAAATGCTGATACAACCTAAACTTCAGGATATCAACTTTTATTTTACCATAATTTATATGTATTATATGACACACAAATATAAGCCTAATTACATCACTCATATAATTACTCTTTTATTTCATTTTTTAAACATATTCCTATAAAGTTTCCAAATGAAGATCAATGCTCTATTAAATAAAGCAAGTATTAGTGAAACATATGGAAGCACTTAGGTATTACCCATTAAGTCTCAAGGTGGATGTCATTCAAAAATGACAAAGATTAGCTCCACCACGATTCCTTTCTTTCGGATGTAAACAATTTTCAATCACATAACAATTTATTTCAGTGCTACTGTTTGTCCTACCGAAATGTATCGGTAAATCTGAGGTCAAAATAGCAGCAGTGGCAGCAAAATTCCTAATATGATATTATCCCCCCGTGCCTTCCTAAATCTTAGTGCCTGTCACTTACACTAAAGATATTAACCGAAAATCACTTGTGGGCAACTCTTTTTAAAATAGATCATGTCTTGGTCTCTGACAAGGCCATATCTATCTTTAAAAACAGAAAGCGTCCCCAGGAGAAGCCGCACAGCCTCGTTAACTCTGCAGCCAGGGAGCGAGGCGGGACGTTGTGAACAGTGCTGTCCGACCCCTGCTCTGGAAGCGTGGAGGACACAGGCTCACCTGCTTAAAGGCCTGCAGAACTTCTGCTCGCTGGCTGAAGTGCTTGAACAGGAGCTGCAGCGCTCCCGACAGCAGAGGGGGGTAGTCATGCATGATCAGGTGAATGAGAACCCGCAAAAACGTCCTCCCTCCTTCATCATCAAGCTGAACGGGGTTTTTTTCCTTTCTGTGAAACCAAAAATAATTCTAAAATAACTGATATTTATATAAAATCCACTCACAGGTGGTTAGAACTGCATATACATTGAGTCATATCACTTTTCCCCCCCCAAATTGGAAAGGAAAAAGGAAGACACTTTACTCTTCTCCTTGTGTCGTGTAACTGAGAAGGAAACAAAGCACCAAGAAAAGCTTGTGTGTGCCCATGATGGCGGGGTGACCAACTGTCCCGGGGCGTCCAAGGCAGAGGCCCCTCCAGGATGCGGGGCTTTCAGCGCTTGCACTGTTTCCTAGGCACACTGGGATGAGTTGCTCGATGAGGCGCAGAAAAAAAGACAGGAACCTGAATCAACCCGAACGTGTTTGTTGAGAAGACACACGAGGCTGAATGGGCACCCAGGGCTGACTTCCCTTAGAGCCTAGAGACCGTCGCCATAGCAAGCTGTGTGTGTCATATACTTGAGCTCTGAGTAAGATGCCGCTGGATAAAAAGTCCACTTATTTTAAGGTGAAAATCAGACACTGGTTTATTCTCCCTTCTCAGGAATAATGAAACACTTGAGTAGGAACACACGCACGGAACAATCAAAACTGGCAGAACAATAGAAAAACAAAGCTAAGCCAAATGCTCACTAGAGAGAAAAATCCTTTTTGGTTCCCTTGATCACCCTTGTCTTTCTAACCAAAGGAAATGCAACAAAAGGCTTAGCAGATAAACTTGTTTAGGTTTTCATGGCAAATCTGTAATAAAAATGAATGCGAGAAGCTCAATTATTTGTACCTTAGACATTTTACTTTTCTTTGTGACTGCTATTACTTCTATTTCTGATAAAGAAGGAAATAAGTTAAAAACAATAAATGGCAGGGCTCCCGGTCGCAAAGGAGGGCAGTCATGCCAGAGGCATTTCATCTTCTTTAATCGTGGATACTTCCAATTGGCAGAGAATATCTTTATTTCTCATATATAAAGTTAATGATGACATTGAAAGAAGTGACTTTCTTGCCTCAAATTTCTCAGACTTAGGGAAGCAGCATTTTGTAAGGTGCTGCAATATTTTTACCAGGGGAGTTAAAGGTCACTGATATGCTGTCATTATTTGAGGAAAGCAAAGAAAAGAATTCAGGGAAGAGTTCAATACACTGATCTCAGTTCTCTTGTCCTTTTTTTTAACCTGCCCTAAAGAAAAGTTATGCTTTCTCTTCTACAATAAATTAGCAGCTTCATTTCTGGCAAATACTATAACTTAAAATTAAATAGATATAAGAGGTGAACAATATCAAATTATCAATAAAATCTGAAGTAACATTTTATGCACAAGATAAAGATACATAAACGTTACTATACCTTCCAGCAAACATAGTTTCTGCCTGAGCCGCAATTTCATCTATATCAGGAACAACAGCTGCAAAGAAAAATGGCAAATCTATTCTTTATTGTAATTAAGTCACAATATGTATATTAATATGTCTGAAAATACTTTGCCTTCCTTTCTTTATGCCACTAAAAGTAAATTAAGAGTTTTAAAAGTCACAATACAGTTCCACCTTAGATACCGATATTTTAAATTGAATTTTAAATTTTTAAATATATATTGCCATAGTCCAAGGTATATTTAAAAGATCAGAAAGGACCATTTACAAAGTTGCCTCATCTATATAAGTGTGTATGTATGTGCATCAACTACACACGTAATTTAAATAGGTGATGAGATGAAAGGGTGATGTTTTTTAAAGAATCAAAATATACCTATAATGAACCTTGTAACTATTGGTAATCCAAAACAGCATGGTCTTTTTACCTAAGCTTACTTTTCAAATCCCATCCCTTCATCTCATGGGACACAGAGTTTCTTTTTTTTTTATATGAACCAATCATGATTCCTGACCCATCCCCATCACTAACATTTTGAAGATATCTTGATTATAACATGTTTAAATGATAAGTACACAATTTCTTTCTCATCTCCAAGGCATACAAAGAAAACAGAGCAAGATAGGAAAAGGGAAAAAGAATTCTCCCCAGAAAGCTCTCTCTTGCGAATACAACCAACGCAAGAAGAGATCAGGTACATGAGACAACTGGTTTCCTGACTCTCCCTCCCACACTTTCCTGACACTCAGAGCTCCTGCTTCCAGAAGTCTGGCTTCTGAGAGCCAATAATTTTTATGCTACTGTCAGTGCAACTGCCAGCAAGACTTTCTGGTCCTGCCATATCATTCCTGGAAACAGCCCTTTGGGGTTCTGCACTTCTGGGAAGCATAAAAACAACACTGTTGCAAATGTGCCAGGAGGGACTTCTCGCTGAGGCAAGCTGAACCGTCTGCAGAGGCACGCTGCCCTTTGGGTGGAACTGAAGCAGACAGGCGAGCATTCGGTCTAACATCCATTTTAATTAAACACGGAAAATCACTGAGTCATTCCTGTCAAAGTGACTGGCATACAAAGAAGAGAAGGGTTCCTCATGTTGTCACTGTGGTGTGGTTAGAAGAACGTTTCATATCTGCACGTGAGCCCTATGCCCAGAAAAAGGATTCTGTTAACTGGCTAATTCTTTAATAGGACATAGTTTACAACCTGTCGTGACTGGCCTGATCTAGCCAGAAAAATAGTCATTTAATAGGTTTTAAATGAATTCTTAGGTTTCATAAGGAACTTTCTATAGTCGGGAAATTTTTACAATTATTTTTATGCTCTTTGTCACTATGGTCCTGCGCTCAGAGATAGGGTGATTTTATTCTTATACTTTTTAAATGTGAAAACTGAAATATAGTAATAGTTTATAACCATGCAAAGTAAAAAACAACACACAAGCCACACATGAAAACCAACACCCACATTCACACATTCATACCCCTGGGAAATGCCATCTCCTTATTTAAGAGTTGGGCAATGGCTTCCTACAAAACACCTTTCCTCTCCATGGCTGTATTTCACACTGATCTTTGATCCAGGCCAAAAAAAAAAATTCCCTTGGATTTTCAACAAAATACCACAATGCTTAAAAGATTCAGACTCTGGAGTTGGAGAGGCTTCAGAGAGAATCCCTGTTCCACTAATTTCATGACCTTCAGCAGGTAACTTAAAACTCCGACCTTGGTTTTCTTATCTGTAAAATGACACAATAAACAGTACCTCCACCTCACAGAGTTCTGAAGATTACAAAAGAAACGACATTCAAGCACCGAGTATCAGCAAATGTCCTTTCTGCCATTTGAGGCAAGTTGTTTAACGCTCTGTCTCTGTCCCTTCGTGTCACTGGTGGAGGTTATTTCTACATTTTGTCTCATAGAAATACCACTGTGTTTTAAAGTATAAAATGTACTTCCAAGTACTGGGGAAAACAAAATACAAAGAGTAAATATTGTCACAAAGGAGATACCTGATGGTATTAATGTATCTGGAGAGCCATTGGTAGATGCTTCAGGATTCTCATTGTTTTCTCCAAATTCCTTCTTATATATTGACAGCATGTAGGAGATCCTATAATCTAGTCTGACACTCAGGATAAACTACAAGAGACATAAAAACAACATAATTTTCTTTTATTAGCACAGTGTTTAAAAATACAATTCATTACATGACACCAAGAACATAACTATGAACGTATCACATGAACTAGTTAGAAATTTATTGGTAAACACTTAATGCTTCAGTTGCATCCAGTTCATCTGCCGTAAGACTAAGAGAAGTGATGTGTTTCCATTAATCAACATCAGTAAAATCTCAAAGCCTTTTTTTGAAAGAAGAGAACCTGACTTCCCATGATTACTCTCTGAATATTCCAGGCAGAGGTATGTCGTGGGTCTGAATGGAGAGGTTAACGACGACATGATTTCACTGAGCACTTTGCAGAGTATCCAGCGGCTCTGGGTGGAGAATGCTGGAGCCCTGACCCTGCTTCATGCGCAGAAAGGCCAAGGCTTCAGCTACCCTAGTGTGACACTGGCTCTACCACAGTCGGGCCTGGATCCATGCGACAAAGGGCAGCTGAAGTCCCAGCACCCTAACAGCATGGATGTGCCTCCCGGGTGCTTGTTTCCCTTGGGATGCTGGCGGTGTCCTTGTTCTTAACTGAGCGCAGGCAGGACGCGGTGCCCGCCAGGTCCCCGCCCGGGCTCGGCGCTAGGAAGAAGGCCACCACCTGAAGCGCAGCGCCCTCCAGAAGCCAGCGATCCGGGAGGGAAAACAAAATATGCATTGTTAATAATCAGGAACAACCGGGGGCGAAATCATGCGTACAGGACCCAGTGGAGGTCAGAGAAGGAAAAAGGTGTTCTCCAGATTTCTGAGTCGAGAAGGGAGACAACAAGGAAAGGTCCTCCAGGGCGTTACCCCCACCCCGCGCCTCACCTAGGCCCTGAGACAGCTTCTGCCCCAGGAAAGTATCAGCATGCCCCCGCACGCTCGCGAGTCTCATGTGGACGGTCAACAACGGTCACGCATTTTAGAAAACTTGGTGTTCTGTGGGGCCGTCCAGTCTTATTCCACACTGTCATTCCTGCACCTCCCTCCTCCCGCGCCCTCCTGGCTCTTTCCCTCCTTCTCTCCCCCCCCATGTCTGCTCCGCCCGCGCCCGATGGACCGCCCGCAGCGCCTCTTGCCTTCCCACATTCATTCCCGGCGGCCACCTTACACCTTGAATAGTCCTCTCCTTCACCAATAACCAGCTTCTGAGATACCCCCAAGGTCCAGTTTAAAGCCCTTTTTTTAAATGAAGCTTTCTTTGGTTCCCCAGCACAATCCAATTTTTCCCCTTTTTGCTCACTCAACACATTATTTACACCTATAGGTCCAAAGCTGAATCTCAATCTCTCTCTCCCCCCTCCCTCCCTGTCCCTGTCCCTTCCCTGTCCCTCTCTATCTCCCTCTCCCTCTCCCCTAGACCTTTATGCTCCCATGGGCAGCAAACATGTTCCATGTCAGCTATGTTCAGTTAAATTCAACAAACATTTGTTAAGCTAGGTACTGAGGGGAGTGCCAAGGGTACAAACAGGGATCCAAGGCTGTAAGACCTGCCTTTGAAGAGCATGTAACCTAGAGGGGAAAGCAAGCACCAAAGAGGCTCTTTTATTAGCATGTGGTGAGCACTGCGGCACATACTGTCTGAACGGATTCTACCTGTCGGGATTTTCAAAGCAGGGGGCGGATCATGGGAAAAGAGGCCTGAGAAAGGGTCAGTGGAATTGGCAGCTTTCAGCAGAATGACGGGAGCAGAAGCAAGAATGCAAGTGCTTAAAAAATAAGTGTTTTTGTTTTAAACCTAGGTATAGAACAAATTAATAAAATACGAATTAATGAAACATTATCCTTTAGTTGAAGTTACTAAGCATCATAGAATTGTATTTTATAAATATAACCAAAGTAAAAATTTTCTTCTCCTAATGCACAAGGCTGGGGAAAGGTAGATTTTCAGTTGTTTTTGTAGAAAATAATAATTAATAAATAATACAAGAATAAACTCTGTGTTTCATATACAACTGTAAACTTACTTCTGCCTCACCCTATATTTAGTTATGAAAAATCAATGGAAGATGGAAAGAAAGAGGGAAAGGGAAGAATGAAAACAAAGGCAGAGAAAGAGTGTTGAGAGAGGGCCAGAATCAGATAGAATGAGAAGACATAAACAGACCGAAAAGGAGAGATGCGCAAAGTGAAGGGGAAAAGCAAGGAAGGCCCTGAGTGAGGAGGCAGAGCCGTCAGGAAGCAGGGGACTTGCATACGGAACATGGCCACCAAGAAACTGTTGAAGAGATGTTCTAAGAAAGAAACACATTCAAGAACAGCGAGCACCCAGGACACAGACACAGACAGTGAATCAGACCCAGACCCAGACACAAAAATGAGAGAACAGAGGTTCAACAAGAAATACATAAAAAGCAGCAAAACACATAAAAGGCAGCAAAAATGAGTCAGTCCTAAACTGCTCTGCCATTGTCTGTCCATCTCATATTTTTTAACTGCTAGAAACTGTTTCTTAATGCTGTTCTTTTTCTCTAACTGTGGACTAAAATACTTTAAAGGTCACATACTTTAAACTGAGGTCACATACTTTAAAGGCTGTCCCATGAGTAGGATGATGTTAAGCTGTGGGCTCATTAGGTCCACAGGTCTGGGGATCACTACCTTTCTGTTTCAGAACAGGAAGACTAAGTGATTTTTTAAAATAGTTTATTGATTTCTAGAGAGAGAGGAAGGGAGGGAGACAGAGAAACACTAATGGGCAGCCTCCTACGCACCTACTGGGGACCAAGCCGAAACCTGCGCATGTGCTCTGACCGGGAATCCAACCGGCAACCTTAGGTGTCCCAGACAACGCCCAACCAACTGAGCCACACTAGGGCAGACTAAATGTTTTTTCAGGGTCATGAACACAGTGTTGGGAGGCCTGCCAATATTTCTCAGGATTCAGCCCTTTGAATTCCTGGAGGAACTGTAAAACCTTTTGTGATTATAAATCTAATTACTTTAAATAAAAATGTACAGGCCCTTCCTGGACTACTAACCCACTTCTGGTAGCACAGGCTACTTTAAATTATGATGAAAGACAGTAAACTGTATCCAGAATCTTAATGCACCCTTGCAAACTCTAGGCTCCATTCTCCAAATCTGGAATAAAAGCTATATATCTAATTGAAGTAAAATAAAACTACTTTTCAAACTTTTTTTTAAAATGTTAAGAATTCATAGTTACAATAATGGGAAATTTATTCACTAAACCAATGGGCACGGAATAATACTTTAACTCCTTTAAATTCATAGAGCTAGGTTAATTTATATATATATATATAATATATATAAATTTTGTCACTTTGCTTTCATTAATTTATATATATAATATATATGATATGTTATATATAAGTTTTATATATTTATCTGTTATTCTTAGCCTCTTGGAAACAAAAATACAAAGAGAAAGTCACTTATACAAAATATTAAACCCCATTATCAACATTCTTGTTAATCATAAATAAAATTTTATTTGAGTTCCTTGCTACAATGATAAATCTGGATACATGGAATCGAATGTCCAATTCAATTAAAAAATTTAAGAAAGGCTAGAATTCAATCAACTTTGTCAGCTCTGAAATCCTTCTTAAATGAAGGTAAAAGTAAATTAGGGTTAATACTAAACAAGAAAATACATAGAAAAGGGGTTTTGTCCTTCTGCAAAGCACTCCATATTTGTTAAATATCATCATCAATATATTTAATGGAAATTAAAAACATAATTAACATATTAAATAGTGTCAGTGTGAGATTTCTTACCAGGTTGTCATTATCTTAAAATAAAATGAAACCAATAGCATTTCAGAATATTTACACAGTGATTTGAAGCAAAAAGGATAAGAAATTAAACTATTAAGTACAATTAGGTATCTGTGACTTTACTCTCATTATGCAACATACCTGCAAAATCTCAATAATCTTCAGTTTGGTGTCCATTACGGTCACGTCTTCCTGCTCGGCAGGGCTCCCTTGCTTGCTGGGGTGGATACTTGGCTGAACATCAGGCACACTCATGGGAAAGATTGAACCTCTACTGAGCACCATCTGGGTCATCATCTCTCCCACCCCATGGATGGTTCTCATGACATTGTTTCCTGGCATGAGAAAAAGCACTAAGTCAACACACACAACACCTGGAGAAACAACTGTAATATCCAACTGCTCCCAACCAGACTGGAAACATGGCAGGAAAGTATTAAGGACAGGAAAGAGAAGCATCAGCACTGCTCTGCTCTTCCCTTGCAGATAAAGTTAAGACATTGCAGACACATTTCAAAATAACAGGTTTTTAAAATGAGAGTTTACTTTTCTCAGAAAATACTTTCAAAGGATGCAGCAAGAGTGAGTTGTTGCAAACTCTAAGGACATCCAAATCAGGTCCTTCTGGAACAAGTTAGGTCCTGCCAACTATCACACCAATAGGCTCTAACTTTCACAGTAATGTGCAAGAAAGGTTGTTAATCACAATGAAATGAGTTGTACCTGAGGACACAACAATGACGTGAAAACATGTAAATGGTGACTAGTGTCCTAAGCCCACCCTCATACCAAGGACTTTTTAGCTTTGTGTTCATATGGCTTATAACAGAGCTCATGAAGAGGATGGTTCCAACTTCACTTTTAGAAAAATAACATCTCATCTGGTGAACAAGCATCTGTTAGCCAACATACTCCCCATCCCTTCATTCTATTTGAACAGAAAAATCATTATTCAAAATCCACAAAGGCAACTGTGTTTGAGGCAGTTACAGAAACAAATTAGTGACAAGCGTGATCATTTCAGTGAGGAGATCGCTCCCCTTCTGCATCTTCTTCAGAGTGTGGCTTCTCACTCCCTCGTCCTACAATGAAACTGCAGGCCCTCATTCCTTACACTCACTCGAGTAGCTGTAGGGAAGGCCCCCCACCCCGCTGCAATTTACGTTCTCCAGACCGACTGTTGTTTCTCATGTCTGAGTTCCTACAAGCAGCAAGGATTCCAAAGAGCAATCGGGTACTTTCCTTTCACCACAGTGGTCTTTGCTTCGTGGGTGTTCATGGAGCTTTGCCTCAAGCAGAGGCCTAAGAATCTGGCCAAAAATTTTCCTTTCCCTAAGTGTCTCAGGGTGCAAACCAAGAGAAAGGGCAATGGGAATAAGATGGGATGAGATAGAATGCTCAGCTCTAAGTCAAGAATATAAACTGTGGGAATACCTACACGATCCAAAGGCAAACAAATAAAGAAAAGGAAAACATTCACAAGATGACCCAAAAGGATCTTGATGGTCCCATGCAGACAGACAACAATTACCACTGAGCCACTGGTAACCACTATTATTTAGACATTGTAAAAGGTGGAACACCTTTTAAAGTTTATCATCTTATCCATATCTTAAATGAGTATACATCAGAGAGGTTGGTGCTCAAATAGCATACTTTCAAGTAGGCAAGGAAGTTAACATTTTTTCTAGAGTGGGATCTTCCAGGGAAAAATTTACTTGGGTTTTCACTCTGAGATTCTAGAACCTTTTATCACGCTGATGCTTGCATAAGTGAAAAACAGTGGCGGGGAGCAAAAAATATGGAAGGTAATATCCAAGTTTGGATAAGGTTGAGACAAAGAATTTCAGACAGCCTTGTTTTATCAGAATAACCTCAAGGCAGGATGCTTCCTTGCCTGTGGTTCACAAACAATTGTAGAAATTGAGTATTTCCAAATCCCCCCCACTGTGTGCTACATGGGTTGCAGGGATGCACATCTGGGTGCTGGCAGTGATTTGGGGTCATCCGTGTTCAACCAATACATTTATCCGAAACTTGATTCGAGTATGTATATGTGTTCGCCTCCAAGAGATGCTTTCTCACCACTAACACAGAACAGGCTCCTTTGTTATTCTTACCCGAATCACACAGAAATCCTTGGCACCCCCAGTGTCTGTATCTTATTTAGATTTGCATGGAAAATAATCATTTAATCCACATGGTTATTGCACAGAAAGTTAGCCCAGACAATTCTTCCCCCAAACATAGATCCTGTCACCAAGAAAGTAAAATCTAAAGATGGCCAGAAACATAATAACATGTAACACATGTTGTCAATGAAATGGGAGGGTTCATTCCAGTTGTCCCACATCCTTAGATGCCTATAGCACATGGCTGCCACAAAACTCCTAACATCTCGATGTATGGCCAACTCAGAGGTCTCAAATTAAAAGATGCTATATTTTCTGGAGCTGCTGGGCAGTGAGAAGTGCTTAAATTGTGAACAACTACAGCTTGAAAAACGTAAGTCAAATGCCTCATAAATCACAGACATGCAAGTCTGATACCCACTTTTCCACAGAAAAAAATTTAATTTAGACTAAGTCAGAAGTGATCAGACATCAACATTGCAAAAGAAGAAACCTTACTATTTCTCTTCTCAACCATAATTACTTTTCAGTCAAAAGGCTACTGTATTATAATATAAATCCTCTGGACAAACTATACTCTAGAAATTCAAGTCTTTAATATTAACCCAGAAGCCAGAATCTGGATTTATCTATAAAGTGTGCAGATGTGGTTTGAAAAAATGGGAGTCATCTTTATTAGGTAAAAGTATGAAGGAATTGCTTAGAAAAAAAAGTAGATGGACTTTTTAGGTTCTTTCATTACATGATTCTATAGATATTTTTACTAATCCTAACTCCCTTAAAAGATATAGTAAGTGCATATTAGGAATGGTGACTGGGAATGAACTGAGAATATACTGCTTTGTTACTTTGATGGTTCCAGTAAGCCAAGTTTACATTACCAATTCTAGAGACCTGGGAAGCAATAAGGAATTTACATAACACTAAAGCTGTACTAAGGGTAATTTAATTTTTCTCTACTTAATAGTCATTTTACTCCCGGTGATCACTATTGGATTCAACAATCGTTAACAGTTATATGGATTTACAGAGATGATTTAAATTTACCTTGTCCACTAGTGTTTTAAGTCATCTTTATCTGTTATCTCTTCCTATTAGAAATACTTTTTTCCCATGAACACATAAGAATAAAAATGGTAATTTGAATTTTCTAGTTGTTTAGATTTCAGATAAATAAACAACCTTTTGAGCATTTCTAAGAGAAAACAGCTTTCTGATTAGAAGAATTTTGTGAGTAATTGTTCACAGCAATACACTTGTTCTGGGACTACTGAAGTCAGCTCAATGTTTTATAGTAATAGAAGCCAAAATACAGATAATCTGAAAACCACTCTTATTTCCCTGAAACATATTTTTACAGCTGGATTTGAATTCATTTGAAACACAATGATACTAAACCATAAAGATATGATTCGGGAAGTCTTCCTACTCCCGATTCCTGCTGAGCAGCTCCTCACAAACCTCCGCTTGCTCGAAAACGCCTACACTCTGGAACTAGAGAAGTTTTCCATTTCAAACATTCTCTGCAGCAATGCTTTCTCCCAGTGATTAAGGGCCTGGGTTATAAAAAACTTTTCAGTATGCAAAGAAAACAAAAACATTAACACAAGATCAAAGCCTTAATTAAGCTAGTGATATAAGAAGAGGAATAGGTAACATAGATTAAATGAAAGAACAAAATGCAACTCCCTAAGAAGAAAACAGATGAGTTGCACTCCCAGCTCAAAGTTAGAGCACAGGGATTTGGAGAGCTCCATACCCTGTCCTCATCAAGTTTTTACTCCACGTGCTGGACCTAGAGGAAACTTGCAATTCCTTTGTCTGGAGTTCTCTTATCCAGTTGGTCATTGGGCTTGCTCCCTCAGTCCTTTCTGGTTTTCTGGTAAAATACCACCTGCTCAGATCAATGGTACCCTCTCCAAAGAAGGAATGCCATCACCCTGGATGCACACACCTGCTTTACATGTCAGTCATGACATTATCATCATCACACGTCATATTTTATATTTGTTTTTGTGTTTATTGTCTCCCCCCTCAAAAAGAACAGAAGCACCATGAAGACAGGGATCCGGCCTGGTTTAGTGCTCTATCCAACACCCAGAATATGCCTGACAACCAATAGCCAGTCAATAAATGTTTGTTAGATTAATACACAAATAAAAGAAAAAGATTAGGTTAACAACTGAATTATTAAAAATGAGAACGACTTTTCTATAAGGCTTGCATAAATATTAAATATCATTACATTAAAGGTACGCTATTTTTCTTCAAGGTGCTTGCTTTCCTTTGTACTTTCCTAAATTTCTTCAAAAAGCATATATAATTTCATGTTATTTTAAAACTTACTTGTTAAAAAGAAAAAAATTAATAACAGTGAGTTAAGGGAAAACAATGAATCTACCTTTATCGAGAGCATATCACATCCCATTTGTGAGGCCACATACACACTTCAAGGCAGGGCAGGGAGGGGAGGGAACCCATTCCACTTTACGTAGTCAGAGTGACATAGTCTCAGACTCAAGTCAACCAATGGCAACACGCATCTTTCCCCCAACACCATGTTGTTTCACTAAAAGACCATCACCTTGTAAGTTTCCAAAGATTTTATACTAGAACTCGGAAAATCTACCAAATGCAGAAAGAAAATATTCTAATTAACAATGTGTACTGAAAATGTGGAATTACTATTAATTATGTAATAAATTCCCTCACATTATTCCCAAGTGATCTTATCCAACCAGTTATTACTACATAATGGGCCACACACTACTTGTGGCATTTTGTTTATATTACACAATTTAATTTTAAGGGCATCCCTTGTTCTGAAAGTATTTATTAAGAAGCCAATGTTCATCTGGCTCTTTACTAGGAACACAGTGGGTGGAAGGACTTAAGAGAAATAGAAGAATTTACAATATGGCTAGGAGAACATAAACCACGTCCAAAAAAGAAATTAAGAACAAATAAAAAGCAGATGCAACAGTAACAGTATAGCATGGGCAGTATAGAAAATTGCTCAGGAAATTGTTTTTAAGTGGGAATACTATCTTAGGATAAGGAAAATAAAGAGCAGCTTCACTGAAGAAATATAATTTTGACCTAGGACTTGAATGGAGTGAAGGATTGAGATTAGAGTAGTGTGATCTTTCTCAAATTACTTCATCGTCCAATGTTCAGAATTTTAATCCTAATAAAACATGTTCTAATTTCTTGTGAGAATAAAATTATATAACATGTGAAAAAAAGTCATGAAGAATAAACACTACCTTATAATTGTAAGGTGCTATATTTCAAAATAAAAAGTGGAGAACATGTGCATGCTTTCACTACACCTCTGAAAAACCACTCTCTCAATTTCACTGTTCTATTATAGTGGTCACCACCTCACTAATGAATGAATACATGTAGTTCCAAAACATTATCATAGCTCACAGCCTCTTACACTATGGCAAGACTAATACACAATCTCTCTCTAAAAGGGAAAGTCCTTCAGAGGAGAGTTTATGAAGAGTGCTCAACAGACAAAATAGATAATTTGACACCTAATTTTCTCCATTCTAAATAAACACTCACTGAATACATTGTGTTGATAACTCATTTACAGATTCCAACTTTCCAAGAGCTTAGAAATAGAACAAAGGCAAAACCTATTGAAAACATGTTACTAAAATACAGCAATGTTATTATCCATCTTTTTCTGAATATCAAGTAGATGGGTTAGAAGAAAATTATTTCCCATCCTACACCCAAAAGAAGAGTTATTCAAAGGATGAATTGAAAAAGTAATTCATACAAAACAGTGGTTGAGTTCTACATCTTATTTTGGATTTCATCACTGTCAAAGACTGACAAAGTCATTTCAGTATTCCAAACCTCAAGATTTTAACTTGCAAAGCTGATCTTTAATTCTTAACAGTTGGTAATCCAAGTGAATTTACATACTAAAATAAATTTTATAATTAAGGTGTAATTTAAATATAGTGAAATGCACAGATATTTAATAAAAGGTTTCAGAAGTTTTGACATGGGAGGGCCTTCACTCATATAAATCGCATGTCACCCAGACATCGAACATTTTCATTACCCCAGCAATCTCCTTTGTGCCCTGCCCCAGTTAATGCCCTTTACATTCTCCTTCACCACCACCACCAAAAGCTCTTAGAGGTACACATGTTGAGTAATGTAAATATGTTGAATAATGTACAATTTCACAGAGATGATTTGAGTTCAATGATTATAGCCAAAGAGTACTAGTAAAGCAATCATTGTTAAAGTGCAGAAGGACCACTGGCTTCTTTCCACTCTGTTGTTGCCTTGACCAAATATTTTTGTCAGTGATGGGTGAAACAGCATGTTTCTCAAACGCAAAGACAGCTTGATACAAGGGAGGATAGCTAACATAGTGAATGACTCCATCAAATCCCAACTACATCAACCACATGAAAATTGATAGGTTAAATATAACAAGGTAAAATGAAAATATAAAATGCCCTGCACTTAGGTTCAAATAAAATCAACTGAGACTATGAAGGGGAAAATGTGATGTAACAGAGCACAGATTAGAACTTTAGTTGTGTTCAAATTCAGTAAAAATCAATATTATGTCATCATTACCAGAAACAGTCATTTTATACTAGGCTGCATTACAAAAGTGAAGCATTCAGAATGATTGAGAAAATAACTGTCCTTGCCTCTGTGCTGGTCAAACCAGTGATCAACGATATATGAGTCATAAGAGGAACTGCTGAAGCAACTGCAGATGACTACACAGAGCGGAGAAAACACTCGGGTGGCATGCTGACCATTTTCACATACAGAAAGAGCTGACACGTGGAAGTGATGTTAGACGTCAATGTGGCTCCAGGGAACAAAACTAGGGCTGCTTGCTGGAAGTTAGAGGGAGGTATATTTCAGATAACTGAACAAGAGAGACCTCATAATTGGAGCTGTTGGAAATAAGAGAGACTTGCCTTTTGCAGCAACAAAGCCTTGGTTACTCAGGTGGTTAGAGGAGATCCTAGATGACCATTTGTAAAGGGTGTTACATGAAGACCTGAAGTTCATATATTCTGTAAATAATTTCTACAATCCCTTTATTTGCTGAGGTGCTATAAATCTATTTTTGGGTTCCAAAGTGTGCCTTATTGTAGGTCATGGGTACTCTCTTGACCAGAAACTGAGAGAACTGGGGAGTCTACCCCAGGGTATTAACTAACACCTGGAGGCATCAGATTCTGAGGATCAAACAATATTTATAATTTGAGAAAACAATTGGAGAGGAGGTGAGGACAAATGGTCCTCTTTAGTCATTCTCATTTTTTCTGAGGACATCCCTAGGTATCAATTTTGTCCTAAACTCAATTTGTTAGTATTAGTAGCACCTCCTGGGTGCCAGCAATCATTCATATCACTCCTAGGTAACATCAGAGGTTTCAGAGTCACTATATAGCTTAAAGAATAAAAAAAGACTCCCCCACTAAACTTCACCTACTGTGTGCTGATACCTTGGAGAAACCAAAACCCAAAACACAACATGATGATACCTTCATTTCTGACTTTGTTTCAGAATCCTCTGCCTCCACTGAGTCAAACAAACTACGAAGTGTAACAAATATAACTTTGCGTGTTAAAACTTTATGTGTCTAAGAGAGAACTATAAAGAAGTGATAGAGTCACTTCTGACTTAGTGTAGCATGTAAATTGTGCAGGCATCACACTCATTAAGTCCTTCTGAAATATGTTAACCAACACAGTTAAGAAATGAATATCTGAACCATAGTACTCTGTTCAGTTTATGCATCAGAGATCACTGAAAAGGTATAACATTAATCACTAAAATTGCTAACATAAAATTGCAGGAACAAAATACTAGGAAGTATTTTAATATGAACTGGCATTTGTCATGTTATCTTCCACTCACTGGAAGTTTGGAAAGCCAAACTAAAATTTCATAAGTAATAAAAGAAAAACAATCATATATTTGGAATGCCAAGCTCTAGAAAATATTTTTATCATTCAAATACATGCATATTTATAGAAAATATGTAATTTATATATAATTCACCAAATGCATTTCACTCAATAGATAATTTTGAAAACCAAGTGTGTATGTAATAGCTTACTAGGCATCATAAAAGTCAGCTACAGAACCAGAAATAAAACCTATTTTCATAGTTTCTCTCCTCACTCTGGTTCTCTCCATCAATATTTGAATCTCTATTATTGAATTATCTAGGGAGTGACTGTAAGAGTCATGGAGCCCTTTGTAAGTCTATTAGGAAAAACAGACTTACAAAAAAATAATTACAAAATTAACAAAAGAAAGACACAAATACGTATTTGGAATATTAGAATCTCTAAATATTTTGGTCCTTCAAATGCATGTCTATTTATATCAGGTGTATGACTTACATATGTTCATCCTAATGATAAGTTACAAAAGTATGTACGAAATACAGAAGTAGCTCATAGAAAGGTGTTTAAGAAAATAGTTCAGTATTACTGGGGAAACAGCAAGAACTAGAAGTAGAGAGATCTAACCAAATTATGAAGACCCTTGGGCACCATCTGAAGGAAACCATTATTATCCCCTAGAGACGACGAGAGCTAGGAAAGGAAGTGGAGTGTGTGACTGGGAAGGATCCTTATGTCGGAACGCAGAGAAATCTCCTTCAGGGAATGAAGAGGAACATCCAGCTTCAAGAGATATTTAAGTGGTAAAGTTTTAAGACTTATCACTGAAACTCTGTTTCTGAGACAAGCCAAACCACCATCCCTGACGGGGGGGTTCTGGGTGTAAAAACTTGTTTTGATCTGACCTGTACCATTACTTCAAGCTAAATCAACGTCTTTAGTAAACACCTACTGTTTTATACAACACTTTCTTGGGAAAAATGGAAAACAGAGTCTCTGCAAATGAAAAATCATCTGTATAGAAAGCAGTGTGGTAACAGCATCAATATAAAATAGAGCTATAGGGTGTGTGCTATAAGGTGTGTCTGTGTGTGTTTTTTTATTATTATTATTATTTAAAAAGGAAGAAAAAGTAAAGAAATCCAAATTCAAAATTTGGCTCAGCAGCCCTGGCGGGTGTGGCTCAGTGGTTAGAGCATCAGCCCACCCACCAAAGGGTTGCAGGTTTGATTACCGGTCAAGGGCACATACCTAGGTTGCAGGTTCAATCCCTGGCTGAGTCAGGGAGTGTGCAGGGCGCAAGCAATCAATGTGTCCCTCTCTCACATCAATGTTTCTCCCTCTCTCCGTCTCTTTCTTGCTCTCTCCCTTCTATTCTCTCTAAAAATTGATGGGAAAAATATCCTCCAGTAAAGATTAACAAAAAAAAAATTGGCTCAGCAAGCTGCAAGTTGTATGGTCTTAGGCAAAGTATTTAACCTCTCTAACAGCCTGTTTCCTGGGCAAAATAGTGACCATACTAACTAACTTGCTGGACTGTGATAAGTATTAAAGATAAAAATAGGCAAAAGATCTAGAGGTGTGCTAGGTGTTGAATATAAATCATAGATACCCTTATGTAGTAATCCCTTGCCAAATGCTTGGCCTGGCACATGGTAGAAACTCAGTATAAAGTAGACATACTACATAGTTATTCTTCACCTACTTTTATATATGCATTTGATTTTTTAAAGGAACACGATCTGGTATAGATCATGTGTTTGAAACTCTCTTGATATATATAGAGAGAAAATTAATCCCAGAGAGAGGGGAAGGTCTTCTTAGGAACTACTGATAAATAAGAAAAAAGCTAACAGTTACACAGGCACTTTTCCTAAAACTTGTAACTATTTAAGCAGAAAAAAAAGTGTCAAAGACACTACACATTAAGCCAGAAAGGACTTCCAGGGGCAGTCAGCGCAGCACAAAGCTGGTGGGAGAGCCAGACTGAGATCAAAATGTCACAGAAACCTCCCTTACATCTGAAGACGCTTCAAAAAACGGTGGCTGCCCACAGTGGGTTTCTGACGCCAGTGATTCTGGGGCATTTCAAAGTCGGTAAACTCCAGAAAATTTTCTTCCTACATAGAACTTTGTTACGCTTTTAAATGCCTTCAAGTCATTTTTATTTTCCTCCCTAATCTCTATTTCCTATGAGATCTTCCTCTTAACTTACAGTTTTTCCATTCATGGCACTTTTCTGGAAGATACCTGCGATGGGTGCTGTGATGGGCCTGCCCAGATTTCCTTTCAGGAAAGGACGACTCTTGCCTCAGCTGCTACAAGTGCTTCTTGGAGGACATCCCTACGTGTCAGCCCTCTGTGGAGACTGACTAGTCTGGACACAGCTCCTCAAGCAAGGCCACCTGCTCATCCCAGGGTGGCCCCATCACTCCAGTGGGAGACAACTCTGGAAGGACACCCCAACTTCAGGCCTCCAGAGGCTTCCACTACGGCTGCATCACAACCCGGTTTCTCACTTTGCCCAATCCCGCTTTGTTCACATCCATGCCACGGGTGTTGATCCTGCAGCTCTCCCTAATAAATCTCCTTCTGCTAATCTCTATCTCAGAGTCGGCTTCCTAGGAAATACAGCCTGCAATAAGTAATTCGAGAGCTGCTGGGAGACTGTTGTCATGGTTATTGTCACTTAAAAATCAGCGAAAGAATCTCAAGGCATGAAAAGAGCATGCTCCCCTGACAGTGTACAGTAGTTCCCCCTTACCCACAGTTTTGCTTTCCACAGTTTCAATTACCCATGGTCAACCGTGGTCAACTATGGTCCAAAAGTATTAAATGGAGAATTCCAGAAATAAACAATTCATAAGTTTTAAATTGCGAGTCACGCTTGAGTAGCATGATGAAATCTCCTGCCGCCCCTCCTAGAACGTGAATCATGCCTTTGTTCAGTGTCTCCACGGTGTAGGTTTCTTGGTTATCAAGTTGAATGTTGCGATACTACAGTGCTTGTGTTTAACTAATTTATTTAACTTAACAATGACCCCAAAGCACAAGAGTAGCGATGCTGGCAATTTGGATATGCCAAAGAGAAGCGACGAAGTGCTTCCTTTAAGTAAAAAAAAATCCATATATAGGGAAAAGCAAAGCATATAGAGGGCTTGGTACTATCCATAGTTTTGGGTCATCTCCCCTGTGAACGAGGGGAAACTACTGTACACACAGCCACAGAGGGACAAGAGGAAGCCACCACTGTGGTAGGACTGCACGCTTGTTCTTGCCTCTTCTTTGAGGCTAAAGCTGCCTTTACTAGAAGTACATGATTTGGACAGAGAGAAGGTGTGGGCACAAGGCTGTGGCATATGGGGAGACCTGAAAAGACACACAGTGGAGATAAGAGAGCTCTATCTGAAACAGGGACATCGCTGAGAGCAGAGGTGAGGGACACCCGGTAGAAAAAGGCCATCTAATGGGGAATCTGGAGAGGCAGAATGGTGCTGGGGAAAATTAAGTCCAGAAATCCATGAAAGGGATTTTCAAACAAGCAATGGTAATTGTGGTATCTTTCCCCTGCAGGTAAACCCTGCTAACACTTCCGAGCACTGTGGACACGATGGCAAACTTACACTCCTCGGAGACCTGAAAAGAGTTCAGTCAGATGAAAACTTAAAGGACATGAAGGGACACTAAAGAGTCCTTAATATGAAGCTGCTCGTACCTTAGGTGCTTGCCCTCCGGTTATGGTCACTGTACTAACCCTTCCTTCTATGATTTCTTATCAACCCCCTCCACATGTATACCTTCTCATAGTCTCGCCTGGCACCGAGGTAAGTCCCTTGTTGCTTGCTTTTCTGAGACATACTCAATATTTTAAGTGAACTAAAGCTTTTGGTTTCCAGGCATTCCAGCTGGTGTCTTTACACGGAGCAACCACAGCTACTAACCAGGAGATATGCTTCATGGGTTTCTGTTACAGGAGCGTTTTGCAACACACATTAAAAAGAAAACCATTCAGTGTGTGAATGAGAATTGCATACTAATCTTCGAAGAATCACAGTTTTGAACTGAAAGCAACTATAAAGATCATATGTAGACTCCCCTCCTAATTTTATAA
This sequence comes from Miniopterus natalensis, assembly GCF_054644295.1. Taxonomy (NCBI): domain Eukaryota; kingdom Metazoa; phylum Chordata; class Mammalia; order Chiroptera; family Miniopteridae; genus Miniopterus; species Miniopterus natalensis. The sequence goes on along the minus strand of NC_142082.1, from coordinate 155,168,445 downwards.
AGGAAGAAACATTTTCTGGCAGACTTTTCGCCTGCAACTATTTTCTTCCTTTCCCACCCATATAACAATATTAAGAGATGTTTCTGCTCCACCTCCCATCTCAACTTCCCTTCTCCTTTTTAACAACTATGCTGCCAGAAAAAGCATTTTAAGGTGGATCATGTGAAGTCTCTGACAAGGGGAAAAAGAAAAATTTAGGTTGAAGAAGCAGCTGGTTCTTTGGCCTAGATGGAGAGTTAGCATCTCTTGCTCTCTTCCCCAAGTCTCCTAGGGCAAGGGGTGCTTTTGGACATACCTATGCCCAAAGTGCCTCTCACTACCCACCCTTCTTATCTCTCCCCTGGGTTGGGCCCACAGGGCTGTAAGTCACCCAGCGCAGCTCCAATCCTTTAAGGTAGGAGTAGGGAACGACGGCCCGCGGGGCTTATGTGGCCAGATAAATCATTTGGCCTGGCCCTGCCAAGGCAATCGCAGGTGGAACTCGAAATTCAACAAATCTAGGAGCTTTTTTATAGCTAACTTTTAAGTTGATAATTTTGTATGGCCCACAAAGGAGGTTATAAATATCCACATGGCCATTGGCAGAAAAAAGGGTTCCCCATGCCTGCTTTAAGAGCAGGGGGATAATTTCAGGCTATGGTTATTGTATCTTTTTCTCTAAGATACTTCAGCTCCAAATCTGAAATCTCAAAGAAAATCCTAATAGTAAATGGAATTCTCCATTGTTTTGTGGGTTTTTTTAGCACCTTCCCATTTTCAATATTATAACATACATGCCAACAAAAGAGATTATCTGGTGACTAACTGGGAACCGGCCCACATCTCAGGGCTTGAGTATGGAAAAGCCCAAGAATTTGGAGTTGTGAAAAAGCAAAATGATAGAAGACAAAAGAAACAATTTTGCTCTTGTTTGGTCTTTTGGCAGTTTTCTAATATATTGCCTCTTCACATGTGATGAGTTCAAGGGCAGGGAGAAGATTATGAGAAGAAATTATAATGATGGCAGAGACACCTAACTAGGCCTAAAAGTCACCCAGTGGTTATGACTTTATTGCTCCATGTTGGGGTTCAAATTTGAACACTAGTTCCATTCAAACAACAGACAGGTAAGTTGAAGGATATTGAAAGAATAAATACAAATTAGACCCAAACGAGACTGTGTCAAGTTCTATACTCTATTCAAACGGAGAGGATACTCTCTCCAGTCAGTTACATGTTATGTTGCTCATTAGAAAAATGTATAAGATTCACATTTGTCCTCAACTATTTAAATGACTTTCTAGTAGAACAAAATATATATACCCACCCTGCTGTAAAGTAGTCTCAATTAGTAGCAATACCAACCCTTAGACTGTGTGTGTGTGATGTGAGCGTGTGCATGCAAGAGTGTACCCTTCAGCAAGCATAAAGAGAAAAAATGCATTTAAAATGAAATGTCCTTGCCCGGCCGGGCATGGCTCAGTGATTGAGCATCGACTTAGGATTCAGGAGCTCGAGGTTCAATTCCTGGTCAGGACACATGCCTGGGTTGCGGGCTCAATCCCCAGTCGGGGGTGTGCAGGAGGCCGCCAATCAATGACTCTCTCATCATTGATGTTTTTATCTCTCTCTCTCCCTCTCCCTTTTCTCTCTGAAATCAATAGAGATATATTTAAAAAAATAAAAATGAAATGTCCGTTCAAAAGTATATTGAAAATACCCAGTTTATCAGCCAGTTTACACATTTGCTTTGAACTTCTATACATGACAAAAAAGAGCACTGCTTGACATAATCCTTCAACCCAGAAGATCAATTATACTGAATGGTGCCTGTGCATTTTAAATCACTAAGAGCAAATGATAGGTATTAGGCAAAGCAAATTGACTCAACGGCATAGCCTGCTGGGAATGAACACATTTGTTTGGAAACAATATTTCTTTTCTTAAGTGAGGCACAGCCAATGAAAGGTACTGGATTGATAGTGCTGAAGATCAGAATCTCCCATGTCACTGCAGGGGAAGCCAGGCAGAGCCACTCCCTGCGTCTCCATGTGAGCATGCAGGGATAGTTTTCTGAATGGACCACCTTTAGGGCAGGAAAATGAAAAGCTGCTTCTGAGCCTAGTAATTTCTGCTGAGTGTGCCAACTAAAAGCCACCCTGATGGTGAGCAGTCAGAGCCTGGGAGCCTGACTCAGACCCCCAACCAGCTCTAGAATGAGGACAACTCACAGTGGCAGGGAGACGGGCTGCACAGTACCCAAGGACCCAGAAGAGAAAAACTTCTGTAATTGCCACTTTCCAAGCCAGCCATCCCCACCACCTGATACACCGATCACGGGCATCGAAACCAGCAGGATTTCCCAGAAACACAAACAAAGGCTGCTCGTGCACACCCCGCTTAAGAAAGGCGCCACTGAGGCCAGCGCAGGATGGAATTCCGGGAACGGTAAGCCTTTTCCTCCTGCTCCCCTGGGTCGGCCCTGCCGAACAACTACTGAACACATTTCTCTGAAGGTCCAACCCCTACTGGGCTGGGGCGGAATTAGTAAGAGGTAAGTGGAGCCCGGCCGGGCGTGGCTCAGCAGTTGAGCATCAACCTGGGATCCAGGAGATCAGGGTTCAAGTCCCGGTCAGGGCACATGCCCGGGTTGCGGGCTAGGCAGCCGATCAATGACTCTCTCATCATTGATGTTTCTATCTCTCTCTCTCCCCCTCCTTTCCTCTCTCTGAAATCAATAAAGATATATTAAAAAAAAAAAAGAGGTAAGTGGATCAGAAGCATAAAAAAAGACCTGGTTCTAGTGTACAAAATTTTCCAGACACAGTAGGAGAACAGAAAACTGTTATCATTGCTTGAAGAACTGGTTGGTCTAGCAAGAATGCTTATAAAATTACTTCCTATTTTGAAAAAATTGTGCTTTGCACATGACTTCCCATTGAAAATAAGGTTTCACTAAAATAGGAAAATATAATCCAGAACACTTGAATATAAAAGAGCCAAGCTGACACCACACTGGGTATTGTAATGTGGCCACACTGCTGCAAGGGCCCCAGTGAGTTGTCCTTGAAAAGAAGAGTTCTTTTCGCCAGGTACTTTCCATAATCCGGGATTTCCTCTCTGGCATCAACCTCTGTCTCACCCTGCACCACAGGAATTTTTCCCAGGCCTGACAATCCTGTCTCTGCATTTGGAGATTCCAGAAATATGTTCTCTCTTGCTTCTTTGGTTAAGAATTTATAGAGTCTAATAGAACTTTTGTTAGGAATTTATAGTCTAACAGAGCTCAGCTATAACACACCTCCTAGTAGAGCTGGAAGATAATGCTTTACGTTTGAAGTGTCATCTTACACATAATAAATCATTTTCCTGCTTGGCTAATTACCTAAATCACTCGCTTTTCTGTTTTGGAATACTTTCAAGTCCATGGGAAGAGCGGCAAAAACTGTACAAAGAATCCCTATAATACCTTCCGCCCAGAATTGTTAGACTCACAAATTCTGACACATTCATGCCCTCCCTCCTCTCTCACACTCCCTCTCTCTGCATGTATGTATTGTATCTTTCCTGCAACACTTGAGGGTTAGTTGCAGGCATCATGACCTTTTAACCTTTAATTCTTCAGAATGTATTTGCTGAAAACAAGTACATTCTCTTACATAACCACACTACCCAGGAAATCTAACTGATAACACGACCACAACCCAATGTATAATACGTATTCAAATGTCACCAACTGTGCCAATAATGTCTCTGTAGATAATATTTTTCCTAATCCACAGTCACATATTGTATTTAGCTGTCATGTCCCTTTAATCTCCTTTTATCAGAAACCGTTACTCAGCCTTTACTTTTCATGACACTGACATTTTCAGAGTTCAAGTCAGTTTTTCTATTTAACACCCCACAATTTATATTTCTCTGATAATTCCTCACGATTACTTGGAGATTATGAATCTTTTTGTCAGGAATATTAGATCAGTGATGTTGTGTGCATCACATCTAGAGGCACAGGATGTTGCATTACCCCTTTTCTTATGTTGAACTCTGTATTTCATTTTTTTAAAGAATGTATTATAAGACTGATCCCTTACATAAGTGTTAACTTTAACCAAAATTACCAAAATTCTAACCTCAAAAATGATTTTCTAAAATATAATCTCAATGGACAAATAATCAAGTGGTGTAAAGGACAGAAAGACTTATTTCTTGCACTTTAATTCTTAGCAGTGCCATTTACTGACTAAGGGAACTTAGGCAAGTTAATTAATCTCTCTGAATATGCTTTCCTATATTGGTACTTTAAAAGGAAACTTTTTACTAAACAATCTGAAATCCGTGCATAACTCTATACTTTTGCATTATTGGCAACTTTATGAGCAAATAATTTGTCCATGTGAAGTCCATTCTTTCCTGTTTTATGTTGTGTAAAAATAAAGCCACACAGTCACTTTTTCAAACGTACCTCAAGGCAATATTGGCAAAAAGGACAGTATCTTATTTTTTGTCTTGCAAGTATATATGCTCCAAATAAATCTAGATTGGAACATTTTACTAAAAAAGCATTGTCCTTCCAAATGTATGCAAGTTAATGATACTAAATAAGTATCTGATGTTAGTAACAGCAAAAAAATGACTCCTTGAGAAGAACTTTTAGGGTTGAGAGGAATGAAGAAAGCTTCTCTCAGACATGTCATCTGTAGTATAATTATAATTGTTATCAAATCATGCTTAACAACAAACTATATTTTCTCACAGTTTACATCATGTACCCAATCAAAAGAATGTATAAAAGAAATAATTTAGGCTCCAATTTGCAGATATCAAGAGAAGTGATCTTAAAAAATAAAAGTGATCTTAAAACTAAATTCAAATTAATTTCAACACAACAAGAACTGGAATAACATATTTCATGGATATTTACTAGTTTATAGGGGGATAAGCACACTTAGATTCCAAAATTATAGTCAAAATCCACAAACACCCCTTCCACAAATTAGGAAAATGCATTTCCCCAAATGAAGAAATGCTGCTCTGCATGACATACCAGTCTCAAAGGAATAAACCTCTGAGTTTCAGTTCATGCAATACGCACACGGGTATTTCTATCAGCACAATAAGAAGTTTCTTAGAGAATTATAGCTATAAAAGTGATCATGAATCATTTTTAATACTGGAGTAAAATAGTGTGTGTCACAGTTCAGCACAAGTCACACTACATGGGAGGTAATCCACGTACAACCACTCAGCACACAGAGTGCTCAATGATTACTAGCTATGGAGGAAGTGTATTTCTATAAGCCAACAACCAATTTAGATTATCTAGCATTACTTTTCATTTGGTTTCCAACACAATCCATTCTCCCAATGTTCTTCTTTACCCACCAGCCGCTCTGTCCCAGTGTCTGGCTGGCTCCTGCTCCATCTCGCGGGTCAATGTTGGAGTGCCCCAGGATGCAATCTTAAGGCCACAGTTCTTCCCAATCAACAATCACTCCCTACGTGACCACCCTCAGTCTGCTATCTTCAATGCCTGGTATGCACTGATTCTCACATTTATATTTCCTACCCTTACATCACCCTAAGTTTCATTCATATATCCAACTGTTGACATAAAACTCCACTTACATGCCAATAGGCATTTCAAAGCCAACATGTCCAAACAGAAACCCTGGCTTTCTCTCCAAGCCCACTCATCCACTAGTCTTTCCCACCTCAATAAATAGTACCACACTCACCCTCTGCTAATCAAAACTTGGGAATAATCTTGGATTCTCCTCTTTCTTTCCCATTCCACCTCCAAGTCCTATCAGTGAAGACTGTAAAATTCCAATTTTTTTTTTTTTGCCTGGCTGGGAGTGGCTCAGTGGTTAACCATCAACCTAGGATCCAGGAGATCGGGGTTCAATTCCCAGTCAGGGCACATGCCCAGGTTGCGGGCTCGATCCCCAGTCGGGGGCCTGCAGGAGGCAGCTGAGCAATGACTCTCTCTCACAATGATGTTTCTCTCTCCCTTCCTCTCTCTCTAAAATCAATAAAAATATATCCTCAGGTGAGGATTAAAAAAAAAAGATAGCAAATTTTCAGAGGAAGAAAATACTTTATGGAAAAATTCTGCAAGTAAACTATAAGCACTTGAGTCCAAAAGTCAAGATCAACTTCTAACTTTTTAAGAATGGTGTAATTTAAAGTAAACTGAAGATTGTAAAAGCATTATGCCAAGAAACATTTTTCCTCTCCTTTTTTTCATTTGTTTTCAAAGTGCTCCTCTATCCCCCTTAGCATTCTCTGAATATATACTATATATAATAGTTTTATTTTGCTATGTCCTGGAAATAACCATTCTGGACAATTTCACCATGTAGAATTCAGGTTATCTTTTTATTTACAGAATGTTTTCTTTCATTGTAACTTTAAATATCAGTTCTGTTCCATCATTTTGTTGTTCTTCAGGGACTCCAATTATTCCCATGATGGCTCTTCTTTGCCTTTCTTCCATTTCAACCACTTTCTCTCTGACCCTTTATAGTTGTTTCTTTATATCACTGACATTCTCCTCATTGTCCACCTGCCTCATTCAATGGTGCATATCAAACTTTTATTTAAGTCCACTGCCCCTTTGATACACTGTAATTCAGTCTGTATTTTTAAAAATAAAAAAATAAAAGTCTATCATTTTATTCTATTTCTTTCTTGAGTTCAATCAACTTTAATTTCATTTCTTCTTGTTTGTTTTTCATTTCTAACCTTAGCTTTTGAATTTGTGATTCAAGGTGTTTTTCATATCCCATTATTAGTTTGAAGGCATTTAATTCAGTTTAGAGTATCGTGTTACAATCTTCTTCTGTTTCATGGTTGCTTTTCAAAGAGGAATTTCCACCAACTGAAATGCTATGCTTCTCTATTCTATTTTGATCTTGTTGTAGTTTCATATAAATGAAGACTGATTACATCTAGCCATTTCTTGGACAAGGTTGACAATGAGCAAGTTTACATGATCTTTAATTCAAGAGCACCCTCTCCTGTCTGTGTCCTGAAGTGCAGTTTCTTTAAAGTGGCTTTTGGGCGTGGGGCAAGGTAGGGAGTAGAGGAGTTATATTTCCTTCAAATTTTTGTTTTATTTTATCTTGTGGTATTATAGATTTCCCCACTTCACTCTTTTCCCTTCACCAACAAGACAACTAAAGGGTGCCTTTGCCTTACTTTTAATCTTGTTTACCCCAGGAAGCATTTTTCCCCCACACTGATACCTGTGTACTTTCAAGTCCCTTCCTCTTTACTCCGTGTTCTTATATCTACATGATTCTCTTTCAGTATTTTCACACTTAGGATAGATTTTATTTTTCTGAGGGTGATTTTCACAGTCCCCTCTTGTCCCTTCCATACAGGTTTTTCAGAAACCCAGAACTGTCCACAACGATTGACAGTGAAAACTCATGAGACAGCTCTGCTGAAAACTGATGTTACTTTTCTATATATAACTACTGAAGTTTATACTGTCCTCTGTCTTCTAGTTCTGCTGAAGGTGAGGGAATTATATGGTTGAATTTGTTTCTCATTGATCTTCTACATCTTTTTGGAAGATGGAGAAGGAACTGAGATTTAGACAGCATCAATTAATTACTTCAGATACCTGGATGCTCCTCGTTTATAATTCCTAACCAGGTATTCCTTCCTTATTTCTGAAATTACATTTCTGGTTTTACTTTTTAAATCTTGCAGTGCATATTGTAGTAGATACACTGTGTTGCACTCATATCCCCTCGTCAGAGCTGAGGCACCTCTTCTCCCAGTTGCTGGGAATCATGGCTGCTGACTTCTCACAGCTGTCATTCAGAGTGACTCTCCCCAAAGGGAACTGCCTTTCCCACAGCTACACACCAGTTCCATGACGAAGCCAGCAGTCCATAGCTGGCGGATGCAAGGATCCAAAGCTCGGCCCCCTTGTGTTAATTTGTGACCACTCTGATGGGCCGTCCTAGCTCCAGAGCTCCCTGTAGGATCCGCGGAGGTCTCAGCTGCACCTGCACTGCGGATCAGCTTCTCTGTCTACCCAAGTCCACCTTCCTCCCTTCCCTACAGGTGTATTTCCTGAATGTACTATTCAGTATACCTTCTGCAAACAATTCTCTACCTCAGGAGATTTTCAGGGCATACAACATAAAGACAATCACCATCAAAAAATTTTTTATTGAGTTATGAGCAAGCACTGTTATAAATGCTCTGAATATATTGTATACATTCACTTAATTCTCACAAGGAAACTGTGAGGAAGATACTAGTATTATTATCTTCATGTCTCGCATGAGAAAAGGAACTCTCAGAGAAGGTAAGTGCAGTGCCTAAGTTAATAAATGGTAAAGGCTGGAGTTAAATACAGGCACTCTGACTTAAAGCCCATTCTTACGCACTTCACTGCCTCCCACACTGGCTTTGCATTCACTGTCTCTGGTAGAGGGCCGGTTCTTTGCATTTTCTATGCCCTGCTATGCAGCATAGCCAGCATATGTCACATACCAGAATGATCACAAATATTAAGATGTTTTTAGTTTTAACATGTAATATTTTCCCTAATGGATTGGCCATATGTTAACTTCTAAAGATGGAACACAGTGACATAAATTTGTCTCTCAAAGTTTTAGCATTAAAAACAGAGAAGTTTGTTTGTAAATCCAGACTATTATCACTCAGTCTTATCATAGGATTATTTTTTTGTTGTTAAGCCTCACCGAGGTTATTTTTCCCACTGATTTTTTTTTTTTTTAGAGAGAGTGGAGGGGTTGGAAGAAGAGAGAGAGAAACATTGATGTGAGAGAAACATATCAATTGGACTCCTCCAGCACTCACTCAACCTGGGCAGGGGATCAAATCTACAACCCAGGTGTACATACCCTTGACCGGGAATCAAACCTGCCACCCTTCAGTGTACAAGCCAACTCTCTCACCACTGAGCCACACCAGCCAGGGCACAGGATTACCTTTAATTCATACACATATATTAGTAGCTACAGGTTAACAACCACTTCTCAGCATATTTGTTTTATATCTCACCTCTGAACAATACCAAAAATATAACTTTTCTCAAAAATTCTTACCTCCATCTTGAAATTTGCTTAATCTTTCAAAATACGATGACATGGGGACCTGTACAATGTCTAGGATAGCCAAAAGTGTTCTTGTGAGCCTTAATAATTCACTGAAACTATAAAATCCAAAGTATATGAGATTCCGAGCCAAGTGGACCACCTTAATTTTAAAAAATGGGGTAGGGTAGACAAGAAAAGAAAAACATTAGGAACTAAAATTAACATTGATGTTTTATTATCTAAATTAGTGCAGGTATTTTTACACATTCTAATTCTTTAACAACTAGGAATTTAAATACTTGCAAAAGCAACCACTAACTCCAATTTACTCAAGTTTAGAATTAAATCCAAATAAGACCAGTTCGTCAACCTCATCAAAGTCCCACATAAAGATGAGGTGCCCACCAAGGAAGCAAGAAGACAAGATTTTAGGTATATAAAGGTGGTTAATGAAGTTTACATTAGAATGATTTACTTCTTTATATTAAATTATTTAAGTCAGCAGGATACCACTTAATAAATGGTTACATTAATGAATTGCTCTAATAAATGGTTATTATCCATGAAATTTGTCCCGAAATATATGTTCCCTATGCTGCTTTGTGGCCTTCTGGACATTATAAGACATACTAGGTGTGAAAGCCAGCATCCAAGACGGCCTCCAACGTATGGTCCCCTTCCACAGTGTGTCAGGGTTAGTCTGAGTGACAAACAAAACACAACAAAAGTGACGGCATGCTACTTCCAAGACTGGGTCATAGAAGATTGCAACTTCCATGTTGGGCTTTCTCTCTCTCTTTCCCAGGGGAAGCCAGGTAGCATGCCATAAGGACACAAGCACCATGTGGAAAGGCTACCTTTCCACACATCCAACAAGAGAGTCTGGCACCAACAATCGTGTGAGTGAGCTTAGATGCAGATCATCTAGCCCCAGGTGGCTGCCACCCCATTCAACTGCTTGATTACAACCTCACAAGAGACCCTGAGCCAGAAGCCCATACCTAAACCCTCCCTGATTACTGACCCATAGAAACTCTGAAGTACTAAATGTATGTTGCTTTGGGCTGCTAAGATTGGGGGTGATTTGTAACCCACCCGTAGGTAGCAAATACACCAGGTAACAAGTAACAGATTCTTCACTATAGTTTTGTCACCATATCTCCAAAATGATATTATAAGTAAAGGTATTTCAATTCAGTTTAATGAGGCTAAAACATCACCTCCATGGATATGAAAAAATGTATCCACACATATTATAAATATGCAAAACTGTCTTTGTTCATGAAATGCAACGAAGCTTACACAAATGGAATGAAACAAAAAATCAAGGAAAACAGTAGCTAATTATAAATAAAATATTTTGTATTGGACATCGGGTATAATTAAAGCATCAAATCTATTTTATAATCAATGGCAGAGAGAATCATACCTTCATGAAATAAACTACCCAATTACCAAAGCATCCTAAATATTATAGGGGGAGAATCTTTATGCTCCATGTATCTGATTTTTGACAGGAAAACGTTGAATAACTTCATGAATGATTTTTCAAAATACCTCAAATGTCAGCTTGTTTTTTTCTTTATCTCCAAAAGGAAAGGGCTGATTTACAACTTCTTTCAAGTATTCCTCAACAAATTCCATTGTCAGTGCAAATTTCCTCTTCATATCATTTCTGGAACAGTCCGTTATGGAATCATATCTGTAAAGATAGAATATAAAGCAAGTTAAATTGATTGCAATCATTTGAAAATAGGAAGATATACATATTTTAACTTCCTGGCTTCTAAAGCTTGGGTAAAATAATTAACCTTTCTAGATGTGTCCTCATCTATACAATGGAGCTATTGTGAAATGAGGTAACACATGAAAGCACTTAACTCAGAGTAAACGATAACAGTGAGCACTTAACAAATTGTTAGGCCTATACGCAGTATGATATCTGTTTATTGGTTTCCAGAACAATGTTTCTATTAGCAAGGGTTGTCATTTTACTCTCCAAAAAGAGTATCATATTTTCATTTGGGACATAACCTGAGTTTGAACAAAGAAGTGCCTTTCTATATATTTTATTTCAAAATTGATGTCATTTGATTTTTATTTCATCTACTAAATGTAAAGTCTTCGAGAAATTTTTCCAGACATACTCGTGAATTGAGATCTTTGTGGGGATCTCCGTCCAGAGCCGGGCATAGCGCACAGGTACCACGGACTCCTGCGGGTCCCGGTCGACATGCATGTGGAGCATGAGGCGACAGAAGGATGCCCGCAGGTCGAAAGGCAGGCTCTCATCCGACACACAGCGCAGGATCAAGTCAACAGAGAGCTGTGTCGAAATCTGGTTTATGGCCAGATACTGGCGATCCAGGCACATCCTTGCAAAGAGGTTTAGCTGGTACCTTAAAAATTATAAACATATTATATTACTTGTTTTATCTTGATAAAGTTCTTGAACATCGTAGTATCAGTCAGTATCTACTTTTATGATGCCAATATTTCCAAGAGTATGTGATACTGGAGTCAAACTCTGTGGGTAGTAAGATAAATAATCAAATAACAACATATATATGAAACTTGTTCCAGCATGCCCGTTCAGTTGCAATTTTCTTTACTTGTTCCAGCAACATGTGTCTGGTGGAGAGTCATTAGTCTTCGTTCTAAGTTTCCTAGGATCACATACACAAACCCTGACGACCGTAAGCTCAAATGAAACCATCTCCTGTCGCACTCAGCTCTGGGCTCTAGTAGCTACACTCTAAGTTAAGATCCACTCAGTTCCCAAATCAAATGTGATCAACCCAAATGGCATCAGTACACTTGGATCCATCAGCCTCTGAGATCAAGGATTAGACTTTTGTTTGTTGCTGCAGCTGTAGAAACCCAGGGAACAAGAGGCATTCTCTGCCTTTGTCAGATTCCTGTCATTTGGGCCCAACTTGGCCCAAAGGCTTCTGCCTTGCTTTTCATCCCATAAATTCAAAGACACCAGCTAGGTTCTTGCTCACAATATACTGACCACCAGAAGCTACCACCAGAACTTCGGCAGTCATGCGCCACCACTGAACTTTCATAACGATAGACACCAGTGTCTCTTAAGCCTAGGTCTCTACATATTTATAAGCACTATATACTATAAACTTCTGGCTAACTTTCTCTGAGGCTACATCTGCATCTGAATCAACCTCCCTGGACCAAGTTCCAGCCCTCTCTCAACCCCTTTACTTAGGGCCACATATATCTCTCATCTGTACCCACTCCAATCAGTAATAGAAAAAAACCCTTTGCTGCACAGCAATCCCAACAATTCCAAATTAGTAGAAAACCAGACAATTGCAAGAGGTATATGTGGAAAACACAAATGTTAACTTTTACTTTTAATATTTTAATACTATATATTTTAGCTCCCCTAGTAATGACAACTCTTTTAATTTCCTCTTCCTAGATATCTTTTAGAAGTCTCAGAGGATCTCTCAATGAATATGTGAGACAGAGAAAGATAATTCTCTACACAACTTTACCGGTAATAGGTAAGAACTTCTAAGTCAGCTTTGGTGCCTTCTTTGGCTTCCTGAGCAAGGTGCCTGATAGCTTTGCCATGAGGTTCCTTGTTGCTGTCAATCCAGTAGAGCCACACTTCTTCATCATCAATGTCTTCTGAAAGGATGGAGCTCTCCAGGGGGTTGTCCATTTGCATTGAGACCAGCCTTGAAATTAATTACACATACAAAATCTATTAAGAAGCTCACTAACAGATATGATAAAGAACTACAATGCTTACAAATAATGAACAGAAAAAGATGCTCCATTTTCTGGGCTTACTTGGTTTGGATGAGAATGTCTGCGTTGCCTGGGCTCAACATAAATTTACAGATGAGTTCTTGAGTTACAGGTATAGCGGTGGTATTGGACACACACAGATCTGATAAGTAATCTAAGAATCTGGCAAAAATAAATAAATTAAACATTAATAAACTACATTTGATGAGATCATAATAAAAATAAATTTTGGGACATAACAAACATTAAAGATATATTTTTAATATTACCTCCATGCAACATTTTTCAAATGTGTTGCTTATTTACGGCATTAAAAACAAATTAAACATCAAATTATTTGTATTTAACACAAATATTTCTAAAAAGGATATAAGTTCACTTCTATTTATTTGCGATATTCATCCCACAGCACATTGACTTATGGTGTTTAGAAAATCATTTATCTGCCCTAAAGTGAGACGACCCCAAAACTGAGTATCGAAACAAAAACAGATCAAAGCTAATGCTGTACTGAGAAAAACAGGAATACAGTTCACACTTAATCAGAGGCCCACTTCTACTTTCTAACATTTATTTGCTGTGTTAATTAGTTAAAACTTTATCACTCTGCTTGGCTTTTCTGCATTCGTTTCTCCCAGGTAAGGCAGCATGGTGCAATGGGAAGAAACTTGATGCGGAACCAGAAACCCTTGATTTACCACCTTTTCTATTCCTTATTATTGGGATAGTCTTAGGCAAACTGTTCTCTAGTTTTCTTTTTCTTCATCTCTAAAATGTGGATAATAATATACAACCAGTGTACTTCATGACAACATGCAAGGGTTTAAATGAGACGATGTCTGTGAATATATTTTGAAAAATTATAAACTCCTATAAAAAATATAAGTTATCAGAGTGATAATCAATTACATTTAAATATGTCTAGAAACAGTTTTGGTCTCTTATAAGGTAATAACAACTCTTTATCATACATAATTATTATAGCAATAAGCCTCACCTAGTTTTGTCCATGAAAGGAGTATAAAAGATTTTTAACTTTAAGAAGTTGTAAGAATACTTCAGAAAGCCACCCCCCCCCACCCAGAAAAGAATGTTGCATGAACCACTTCAAACCTTGGCTCACGATTTCTCCTGAGTAAACTGACAAATGTTTCTATTTCTTTTGCTGTAATATGTTTCTCTAGTAGTTTTCTGTTGTTGTGCAACAAAGCTGTGATGGTATCTTCTGCCAAAATATCATAACCAATCTGGGACTGCATGACACAGAAATTCTTAGCAATATATTCCTGCAAAAAAGAAAGGCCGTCAGAATGCACTGCCAAACAGCTTAGAAATGACAAGTGCCGTTTTGGTCAGCAACACCGATTCAATGATTCATAGCAGAGCACTCTCTAAAACTTACGCTCCAAAGAAGAGCAAGTAAATCATTCTTCAATAAGTAGGACTTTTTGAGGAAGGAAACAAAAATGTTAGCATATACTTAATTTAGATTTTAACAAAAAATTACAAACGTAGAGATATTTTTTACTATGAGTGATTATACTCTTGAAGTGTAAGTAGGAAAAACAAAAACAAACCTAGTTAAAGTAACAATTTTTATGACATGGTAAGTAAGGATTTCACCATCCTAACAGACGCCCGTCTTCTAACTCTCATTAAAAGTCATAACCGATGATTTTAACATAATTATGGAAAGAAAATAACTCTGTGATCTATACTGTCACATGAAAATCCCAGATAGACTTAGGTGATTTCTTTATTTGGTACAATATACCACAATGATCTATTAAATCTTCTCTTTAAAATAATGGTAAAATTTCATACCACTTTTTATCTTTAAAAAGCTATCTAACAAGATAATATGATTAATCACTTCATTGATCAGATCCATTCATCCAATAATATTTCTCAAAAGCCCACTTCATGCCAGGCACTAGGCATATGGCAGCAAACAAGAGAGAGAAGCTTTCGCAGAACTCACATCTAGTGAGAAAAAAGGCGGGCAAATGAGCTCATAATAAGATCAACCTACATGTTGATAAGCGAAATGAAACAAACAAAGGGATGGAGAAAGGCGGCAACTTTAGATGGAGTAGATGCTAAGGAAGTGACATTTGAGCTAGGATGGAAATGATGAAAATACTGAAATGATGAAATGACAAAAAGGAGGCAACCTGGGAAGAGAAGCCACCCAGGCAGCGGGCAGCGGGTGCAAAGGCTGTGTGATGGCCAAACCAAGCTTTCTGTGATCTGCAAACAAAGGGCGGCCGCTGCAGGGAGAGTGCAGTAAGTGAGGAGGCGGCAAGAGCTGAGGCTGGAGAGGCCGATCCTTACAAGCCATCGTAAAGGGCGCAGATGTCAGGCTGGGGACAAGAGAAAGCCATCGGGGAGTGTCAATCATGAATTATCTAATGTGCTCTTTATTTTTCATACGAACTCTCCTATATTCCAAGCCACTGTTGCTCATTTCCCACAGTCTGTGCACAGGCAAGACACCTCATGCAACCATAGCACCGGGAAGCCTGCCCCTTCCACAACCCAAACATTATCACTTCAGTTCCTTGGGTGTTTTCCTCGGGAATGTACCTCTGTATCTATGTTGGGAGAATTTATTCATTAGAAAGTGGTTTTGCTTTTTTTTTTTTTTAGTAGAATCTATCTATTACTTGAAAATGATATTGGTTGCACAAATCTAATTATATTCTAGGCAGCAATTTTGTGGCCTTTCAAAATAATGGCTTATGTTGGATAGCCAATTAAATAAAGGAACTGTCTTCTGTTAGTGCATCATTTTAAAGACACATATTGATTTACACACTTTTATGACTATTGTAATTATACTGTGGTATAAGGCAAACCTCTAAGATGTTTGATAAATAGGTCAAGACGTTGACAAATAATCAAAAGAAATTAGAGATGTTGCCAAATTCTATAAATAATAATAAACAGAGACTCAATATGAAAGACTTGGGCTAGCGCTAAATCACAAAAGAACTCCCTCCAAGGACTCTGTAAAACATAGATGTAGGTAAAGGAAAACAAGGTAATTATGCAAAAAGTAGAAAGTAAGTCTGCTTACATTTTAAAATCATGTTCTAAAAATATCAGAAGGCTGCTCTATGCTTAATACATAGCATTCTTAATTCAACACAAATGAAAAAAGTATTCTTCAACTACCACTGAGACGGATCTGGAGCATGCATGAGAACGTGAGGGAAAATAAAGTCTAACCCTCAGGGAATGTGGGGAACTTTTTCTTTGGTCAGGTCAATGACCGACATCTACCTCTTGAGAGACATCCCAAAAGAGAAAAAGGGTGGCCCACCCACAGTCACATACTATAAAGAAACCAGAAAGCAGGTCCCCTAAATGAATAAACATTTATCTGGAGAAATGATATGCCTAGGTAGGATGAACTAAGTATAAAGGAGAGGGGAAATTATGAGTGTAACGTCCATGGGTGGGTGTGTGGGTGTGTGTGTAATTTAATGTTCTGGAATTTAATTTTTTCCAATAAAATAAAAGCAACTCTTTCTTTCCCTGGCCAAGTAGCTCAGTTGGTTGGGTGTCATCCACACACCAAAAGGCTGCCTGTTTGATTCCGGTCATGGCACATGCCTGGGTTGCGGCTCAATACCTGGTAGGGGGCATGCAGAAGGCGGACGTTCAGTGTTTCTCTCTCTCTCTCTCTCCCCCTTCCTCTCTCTCTAAAAATCCATTAAAAATCTTTTTTAAAAACCCCACC
Organism: Miniopterus natalensis; assembly: GCF_054644295.1. Lineage (NCBI taxonomy): Eukaryota > Metazoa > Chordata > Mammalia > Chiroptera > Miniopteridae > Miniopterus > Miniopterus natalensis. The sequence continues at coordinate 155,151,858 of NC_142082.1, read as the reverse complement.
ATACTCTTTATCTTATCATGTTAAAGGAATATAGCGAAACTGGGAAAAATAATTCCAAGGACAGCATTTTCTCTTGGGATGAAGGATATTTATAACTAGGATTATATTAAAAAGTACTTAAGGATTTGTTTATATAGTCGCCTTCCTCTGTCTTGCTCCTTGCCATATTATTTATCTTCTGACTAATTTGTTTTACATATTCTGTGTAGACCATTTTTTAATCTTTAAACAGAATTTCAAAGCCAATGTATTTTAACACATTTTTCTTAAAGCAATTTTTTTTCTTGCCAAAAAACTTTCAAACTACTAAGAGGAAATAGTGTGATGATTAAGAGCCTGAGTTTGAATACTGTCTCCAGTCTTTTTTCTATATCATCTCTGGCAAGTTATTTAAACTCTTTGTGCCTCAGTTCTTCATCTTAACTCAGTATTAACTGAGTTAAGTTGTGAAAAGAGCTTAGAGTTGAGCCTGGTACAAAGTAAGCACTCAATAATACTACTAACTATTCCCGAATAACCTCTGACTTCTAGGCCTGAAATCCTAGGCCTAGAAGTCGTGGCTTAGCCCACCCAACCTGCCGTACCAGCCCTCTCTCACACCATCCTTCCTCATGGCTCACCAGCAAAATTTCCTAATTATGCACTCATCTCTCAAACCGGCTAAGAGGAAAATGGGACTAGTTTATCTAACAATAATTTTAATTATTATATTAAACAAACATGTATATTATTGAACACAGTGCAAAATATTATGTAATTTTTTTAAATGTATCTTTATTGGTGCAAGTATTACAGATGTCCCCTTTTTTCCCCATTGTCCCCTCCACCTCGCTCCCCTCAGGCCTTCACTGAACTATTGTCTGTGTCCCTGGATTATACAAATATGCATATAAATTACCTGGTTAATCCCTCCCCACCCCTCCCCTCCCTGCCTGCCATCTGAGATTCCTCAGTCTGTTCCAAGCTTCTATATATTACATAATGAGACAAAAGAAATTTCACTTGCAGTTGAGAACTTTTAACTCTGCCCCTAGATACACCTGGCTTCCCTGTCCTCTGCAGTTAGGAATATCTTGGGAGAAAAGTGCCCTTTCTAGCTTCCATAGTTCTCTTTTCATAGATTCGTCTTTGCTGAAGTGCCAGTTCCCTCACATCTTATGAAAATGACTCTCATCCTACTCAAATGCTTCCTCCTCTAAGCAACCTTCCTGGGTTCCCTCAGCCGCAACTGAGCTCCTCCTCTTACGAATTCCTAGGGTGCTGCCTTTTATCTCTCACGCCCCGCCCCCTCTCCCCCCCCCTTATATTTCAGATGTACAGGTCATATCTTTCCCACAAGACAATGAACTCTTTGGCCTTTACATGATGATGTGATCCTCACATGTTCCTAGAAATGCCAAGAAATGTCTCGGTCCTCTTTACGCAATACATCCTGCTGCCTCCTGGCCAGCAGGAGGCGACACCATGCACACAGAAGGGCTCACACAGCCTCTCGTTAAAATGATTCTAATTTTACATGGAAGAACAAATGCATATGTCAGCTCAAAAATACTTACAAGTCATTTGTGTGTATTGCCAATATAAAACATTTCATTGCAAAGTGCAATTTTCCATTCCTATTTTATATCATCTACAACTGTAGCCAAAGAGCATTGCCCATGCTTTAAATGTTAAACAGAGGTCACAAGCAGGGCCGCGCTCTCACCTGGTTTTTCCGGTAGTCCTGCTGAGAATGCCTCAGCACGCGGTAGCAGAGCCTCAGCATGTACTTGTAGGGAGCATATCTTTGGTCCCCCAGATCTTCGAGTCTCAGCATTGGGCCTTCTCCTGCTTTCTCCTTAAAAGGTGCTTTAAGAATCCCAAATACCTATCAGGAGAAAGAAGAAAAAAACAAACACCTATTCTGATGAATGGAGGCACATGTTTCACCATCTGTTTTCTTTTTTTAAAAATGCACACTGATTCAAAAACACTTTTGAAATATTAATATAAAGGAGAAAAACGGATTTAGGATACAGGATCAACATATTAAGAAACAGAAAAATACTGATAAAAGAATTCTCAAAATTGAAGGACAAAAAAATTATTTAAATAAAACACTTAATTTTGATTAGATATTGTATTTTATTAAAATAAGGAATGTAAAGATATTGGGTTGTACCAAGTTACAGCAACATATTCAGATGAACTATAATATAGTTTGATTTCTATAGGCTTTACAATTACATCTATTTTATAACTTTCTAAAATCAATATAATACAAAAGCCATTTATTTTCATCTGAAGTTGACATCAGAAAATTGCCTACAAATATTGCTTCTAAACCTCTTTATAAAACAGTTAATTTATTGTTCTTGGTACATAAAGATGTGGCCAAAACAATTAATATATTGGGATTCAATGCAATAAATAAGGACCCACATGGGCAGCTGGTGGTATCCAGTGACCCAGCTTCTTCTTCTAAGTTACTGGCTGGGAAGTATTTAAAAAGCATTGAGGAATATAACTCTTCTAGGCAGCAAGACAGCAGGTAGGATCACCTGGAGAAGAGCTTGTAGGATAAGAAAACTGTTTATCGTACAGCAACTAGGGCCCTGGCCCATGTGGCTCTGTGGGTGGGAGCATCATCCCGTACATTACAACAGAGGGTGGCGGGTTCAATTCCCAGTCAGGGCACAAACCCAGGTTGTGGGTTCAATCCCCAGTTGGGGCACGTACGGAAAGCAACTGATCAATGTTTCTCTCTCACATCAGTATTTCTCTCTTTCTCCCCCTAAATATCAATAAAATATGTTTTTAAAAAGCACCTATGCAAGGGCATGAACATTACTAACACAAGAAAGCAAAATGGAAATAAATTATCCTGTAGTTCATAAAATATAATATGAATTAAAGTTTCTTCAATATTTTTATATTCACTAAGCCTTGAATTTTATATTCATAATGCTGAAATAAAGTTTTGACATGTTGGTTAAAATAATATTAATAAATTTTTCAAGGTCCTAAAAGTCCTTGAAATAAAATGCTTTATACAAAAAAAAAAAAAATTTTTTAAATGCTAGTGTCAGAAAAGACTTTGTCTCATTAGATTTGCAACCTTTATTTTCTTTGAGAAAAATGTTGATTTTATATTTTCAGACAATACGCTATAGAGTATTAATTGACAATATGTCTGTTTTCCTTTCCCAACTTCACAAATAGTACATGTATATTAACATGATTTTCATTTAAGTATCTTCCTTTATATAGCAATTAACAGAACAAAAAGAATGCATACAAGCAGGCATGTTCATATGTGCATATTATTAGGAAGTGAATTAATTTACCGGCGTGTTCTAAACAATTTCATAAAGACATAATATAGGTGCAGCTATAGACCTCCAGGGTAAAAACGAGAATATTACGTAGAGCACTTGTGAGCTGATGAACAGACTACCCTACTTTCCTATAGGAGAGAGAGAAAGAAGTAGGAAGCAGATAAAGACGGCAGTTTCCAAGTTTTCCTGGAAATTCTACCAAGCAAATTATCCCAGGACATTTTCTGGAGATAGTCTGACCATGTAAGGCTCTTTAGAAATCTGTAGTAGGCTGCCTCTAAGACAGTCCCCAATGATTCCTGACTTCTGGAATTCATACTCTTATGTAATTCTGTCTCCTTGACTAGGGGCTGGAACTAATGGGATGTTACTTCTAGGATTAGGTTATAAAAAGACTGCGGCTTCTGTCTGGGTGCCATCTCTTGCTCTCTCTTGGACCACTCAGTTCTAAGGAAGGCAAGCTCTTGAGGCAGCCCTGTGGAGAGGCCCATGTAAGTGAGCTGGGAAGTGACTCCTCTCCCATTCAAGCCTTGGGATGACTGCAACCTCAGCCAATACCTTGACTGCAGCCTGGGAAAAAAGATCCTGAGCAAGAACTTGCCACCTAAGTCACTCTTAGATTCCTAATCCACAGAAACTATAAGTATCTGTTGTTTTCAGCCACAAAGATTTGGGGTAACTTGTTATATAGCAGTAAGTAACTAATATAAGAACTTTCCTGATAGTATAATTCAAAAAATAGAATATGCATATTTAGTACATGAAAATATTCACCTGTGCCAATATGTTTTGTTCCCTCATTAATTTTTGACGTTCTCGGTTTGGCTTAGTGATAACCACATCCAGAACTTCTTGTCCATTGTTAAGTACATCAGCAACAAAGAAGATGAGGTCTTCCAATAATTTGGTTACAAACCTATTGTAAAATTTTTTAAAAATTTTACTCTATGGTGTTAATTTTGGGGAAAAACATTAATAAACACTAACAACTGAAAACAGCAAAACAAAGTATTTTATAATAAAAATTACTTAATCAACAAAATATTTAATGCAGTTAATGTTACCTAAATCTTTAAAAGAACATCCCTTCTCCAGTTCCTCCAGTCCCCATTCCCACATCCAGAGCCAATCAAGTATTTGTAATGACTATTATGAAATAAGGCCATGTGCCTGGCTGGCATGACTCAGCAATTGAGCATCAACCTGTGATCCAGGAGATCAAGGTTCAATTCTAGGTCAGGGCACATGCCTGGGTTGCGGGCTCGATCCCCGGTAGGGGGAGTGCAGGAGGCAGCCGATCAATGACTCATCATTGATGTTTCTCTCTCTCTCCCCCCCTCCCTTCCTCTCTCTGAAATCAATAAAGACATATTTTTAAAAATAAAATAAATAAGGCCACATGAGCCCCAACAACAATCAGTCAATAGGAGAATACCATTGGATGCTTTTCCACGAGTGATCAGCAACAAAGAATAGTTCTGCTTAAGAGAGAATAGCTATACTTCTAAATTCCTAAATTCAAATCACTTTTTTTACTATTGACTCAAACTACATCTCGTAATCCTCACCACATTTCAATTTCTCAAATACATAGAACAGGAAAAAGTAAAATGGTCTGCAAATAGAGACGACTAAGCAATCATACTAAAAAATCAGAAGGCCAATTCATCACCAACAAAAAGCAAGTAACAGAACAATTTTAAAATAACTTTTAAAAAAGTGTGTTTTCAATCCTCAAAGAGATAAAGAAAGCAATTATATGCAAAAATGACAACATATATAATAAAGTGCAGAAATGAATAAAGAACGGGCAAATGTGCAAAATAACCTCTAGCACTAAAATTATAATCATTTAAATAAAATCTAACCCATGAAGGTAAAACTGTTCTATACACATAGCAAGAAAAATTAATGATTTATAAGACAGTATCAAAAAATAATCCAGAAAGCAGCACTGAAAGCTTCTAAAAGGCAAATTATAAAAAGAAAGATAAGAGACAGGTGGAGGAATTAAGAGGCTCCAACATGCATCTAACAGGAGTTACAAAGATAGACAAGAGGAAAAGAGAAAGAAGCAATATTTGAAGGAAAATGGCTGAAAACTTTCCAGAACTGATGAAAGACATAATATTCAGGTTAAAAGTATTCCCTAAGTGTCAAATGGGACAAACAAAAATAGAACTTTTACAACAGAGAAAAAAACTAGTTTCCAGAAAGTAAAGGGAAAAAATGCCAATAAAAAAATAACAATTCCATTGACAGCAGATTTCTTAATGGCAACCAAAGATAAAAGAAAATAATTAAACTATAGCTTTAAAATACTAAAGAAAAATAATTGTCAATCTAACATTCCACACATAAAGTATCACTTAAAAGTAGAGGTAAAATAAAGACATTTTCATACAGGTAAAAACTAATGAGATTTATTACCTTACTGAATAAAGCATGAATTTCAGCAAGAAGAAAAGTAAACCAGAGAGAAGTGAGGTGCGAGAAACAAAAGCAAGCAGAGGGAGAGGTCAAACATGTCACTAAATACAATTAATAACTGAAAGACAATTTTAGAAGCTAAACTTTTCAGTAAAACAAAGGTGATACAACATAATTTATATGACGCTTATTCCTTTGTATTTATCAAATACAATAAAATAAAAATTTTAAATGAAAAGAATAAAAACAGAACAATGATTCTAGACAACTATTCCAAGAAAGCTGGGAGGCAGAATAGCAGTGTGAGGTAAAGCGCTCTGAGGCACCTTTCTCCCATGAAAGGAAGGAAGAAATACCTAATACAGGGTGGGGCAAACGCAGGTTTACAGTTGTTCATATGGGAAATAATACAATAATTAATAGTAATACAAGAATAAACTCTGTGTTTTGTGTACTCACAACTGTAAACCTACGTTTGCCCCCATCCTGCATCTTAAAGTTTTGTAAGAAAGAATAGCTAAGGCCCTGGCTGGTGTGGCTCAGCTGGTTGAGCATGATCCATGCACCAAAAGGTCGCCAGTTCCATCCTGATCTGATTCCGTCCAATTCCCGACAGGAGCACATACCCAGGTTGTGGGTTTGATCACAGGTCAGGGTGTGTGCAGGAGGCAACCGATTGATATTTCTCTCTCACATCAATGTTTCTCCGTCCCTCCCTACTTCTGTCTCCTTTCCTCTCTCTCTAAAATCAATTTTAAGAAGTGAATATATAGTTAAAATGGATGCATCTATAGTTAAAATGTTATGTTCTATGAACATACAGCAATCTCTAAAGAATAAAAATATGAGCTATGGCTTCTAAACAGTAGAGAAAAAGAAAAAATGGAGAGAAAAATATAAACATCTAACAGGAAACAAAGAAATGTAGGTAAAAGAAAAAGCTACACTAAACAAAGAAGAAACAAAGTAAGATATCATTAGATATCAAAATAATTCCAACACATTATTTATCAAATGTTAGGAATCAAACCTTAGTAAATTAAGACTATCAGATTCGATTTTAAAAAGCCATCTCTCTTCAGCTCAAAGAGACAAAATGACCAGGAAATCTGAAATAAATGGATACTGAAAAACAAGCATCTAGTCAAATATTAAACAAAAGATAACTCGTGCAGAGATGATAATATCAGGCAAATAAAATTTAAGGGGACATGCGTGATGCTGCTATAGGAAGACATGAACTCTGAATCGAGACTGCTGGCCTGGGGATCACATACTGTGCTAGATCCCAAGCTTCTACCACCAGGACCAGTCCATAAGCCCTGAAACTGCCTGAGGACACGGCCACGGCTTATGCTGTTCAGCACCGCATTGCCACCGCCGGATACATGCTCCATGGCCCAGTGGCCGGCATAACCGACAGTTCAGTAAGACGGGAAATAAATGCATACTGAACTATAAATGCTGCAGAGGAACCCCATATTTTTTCTGCACCCTCAGAGGTGAAAACATGGTACAGAAATTCTGGTTTATGACTGCATCTGTCACTTTTTCCAGCCATAAATATCATTAACCCCCTCCATTTTCCCTCTTGGTGCAGCTGTGCAAATTCCACTGAAAAATATCCGAGGTTGAGGATCATGGAGCATAACACAGGAGCTGTGCCTCCAGAGTCCATCCCTGGGGTGAGGAGAGGGGGAGCGAGGAGAGAGGGTTCCAAGGACACAGGCATTTGAGACAGATTTGCAGTATTCTGACACCTGCCGCTTGGCCTTGTATCATTCTTCCTCCAGTGAAAGAATGTCTAATAATAACTTCGTTCTGGGGGGGAGTCAGAGTGTGAGGTACTTTCAGAAAGAATTTTATATTGAATTCTAAACCCGAGAAAATCATATAAATGGATTCAACTACGCCATAAGCTCTACTGTACTGACAGGCAGCTTTGAGGGGATTTTGATGGAAGGTGGCTTTTTCTGAAATGACTAAATTAAGATCAATAATTGCAACTTCGTATTTCTCAGGCAAGACCCTCTTTTTGCTGTGATGTTTTTCACTCTAAAACAGGGGGGAAGGAAACAGGGGAAATAAAAATGCCTAATCTCTGGCCCAGCCTCGTTCACTGCCTTCCACCTTCCGTGGGATTACCTCGGGAGGTTAGGACTCTGCCCAGCGGGAACTGAAGAGGAGCACCTCGCCCAGGGCTACGGCCAGCCACGGCGGGGGGCTCGTAATCCCACTCTTTATCTGGTTTTCTCTTCCAGAACCACTGTAATGCTTAGCAAGGGGGACTGTGTAAGTGAGGCCGAGTAAAATCCTGTGCACATGTGAGAGTGACAGTGACCAAGAAATGGATCCATCAAAAGGAAGCATTAATAGATAAGCAAATAAAAAGTGCGATCTGCACATCGGAATCCCATTACTGGACACAATTTAGCTCTGGTATTTCATTATCTGTGGAAGAGTGGAGCAGTTGCTTCAGCTTCTGGCCTTCATCCACTGCCCCCAACAGGAATGGAGGTATGATTAAGTAGGCAATTAGTTGTTTTCAAATGCGGGTTTGTTAGGGGAAAACAGGTAAGAACAGAGGAAGCTGAGAAAAAACGATTCCACTTGCTTGCATACTTATGATGTATTTCCATTATAGGGGTGGGAGAAATCAAAGTGGACTTTTTTGCCCTTTGCATTGTAAGATATATTTCTAAAAGTTGATAAGACATACATGGTTATTTATGGAATACTTACAATGCGAACCCCAAAAAGCCACCGGCTAGAACAGGAAATGGAGCATTGCCAGAGCCCTCGCTATGGTGAATACCATCCTGACTTGTGTGACAATTATTTCCTTGCGTTTCCTTATAGCTCTGCCAATTCCTAAGCACCCCAAATAAGAGTTTAGTTTTGCTTGTTTTTGAACTTTACAAATAATATTACAGTGAATGCATCTGTGTCTAGTTCTCACTGATTCCGAAGTTTATGAGGTTTATCCCTGTTGTCAGACATAGACGCAGCTCATTTATTTTCATTGCTACACTGTGTTCCATTGTATGGATTTACCCAAATGGGCCTCACTTACTCAACCGGTGATGGACAACTGGATGGTTTTCAGTTTGCGGTTATTTAGAATAAGGCTGAACATTGTTAAACGTGTCTTGGCACACATGAGTAGGAGCATCTTCTGGACAGATGTTGAAAAACGTTCAGCCTAGGAATGGAACTGGTGAGTCATGGAGTGTCTGCTACTTTTTTTGTGCGTATGTGTGAGGTAATGAGACAATACATTTTTAAGTATGCAATACAGTATTGTTAACTAGAGCCACGATGCTGCACAGCCAATCTCTAGAACTTATTCATCTCGTGTAAATGAAACTTTATACCAGTTAAATAGAAACTCCTCATTTCTCCCTCCCTGCCCCCAACCCCTGACAACCACCATTCTACTCTGTTTCTATGAGTCGGACTATTTTGCAGCATTATTTACAATAGCCCACATATGGAAACAATCTAAATGTTTGTGGATGGAGGAATGGATAAAGAAAATGCCATATATACATACAATAGAATATTATTCAACTTTAAAAATAAGGAAATCATGTCACAACGTGGGTGAACCTGAAGGACATTATAAGAGAAATGAGCCAGTCACAGGACAAATACTACATGATTCCACTGATAAGAGGAGTGTTGCTTAACTTTGCTAGTCACTATCAAAACTATTTTCCAAAGCGCATATACCAATTATCGTCTCACCAGCTGTGTATGAGAGTCCCAATGTGTGAATGCCAGGGAAATTAATCTTTTTTTCTTGTTCAAATGTAAAGGTAGGTAACAGCATCGTGGAGAGAACACAGAGAATGCTCGTGCTCTGGTGTACGAGAGACACATGTACTTTAAAATCACAGCTGACTGAGTCCCCGCTAAGTGTGAGCTTACCCAGTTTACTTAGGCTTTCAGTTTTCCTTCGTACAAAGTGGTAACGATGCCCATCTCAGGGCTGTTGGAAGGATTAGATAAAATACATGCAATGCACAGTGCCTAACAGAGTGCCAACCCAAAGCAGGGACGAAATCATTGACAGCTATCAATATCATACTTTCTCACTTATTTCCAAAACCAGAACTAAAGGATCAAGGATTCTGTTTCTCTGAGGAGTTAGAAGGGCAGAGAGCTACTCTATGCAGGTTGCTTTCTGGTAGTACATACAGAGTGCCCCCAAAAATGTATACACACTTTAACAGCTGATAACTCCATTTTGAAAATGAAATGTATTTTAATAAACACTGCCTTTATAATTATTCAAAGTGTGTGTATATATTGTTGGGACACCCTATACTTGTTTCTTTTGTGGTACCCGAGCAGAGAAATGGATCTTGAATAAGTAAGAACAACAACAACAAAAAATACAACTTCTTTTGGGGCCTTTAGAAATCTAAAATATCAAATCAAGTACAGCAAAAGGTACTGTGAAAATCTCTTACAAAATATTTAAAAGGAAAGATCAGAGAGTAACTAAAAACAACTGTTTTCAGGCCAAACTAAAATGGAAAAAGTAAATATTCCACCAGATTTGAATATCCCCATTTTCAACCACTCCCCAAGACCTGCTTATTTGCAAGCAGGGATGCTGCTGTGGAGAACACTCTAAATATTCCTTCTGAGCTCTTCATTCACCTGAGGTTTACCGCAGGAGTGGACCATTGAGTCCTGATGATTTAAGAGTCACGTTTAAGTTACTAACCTCCTTTCATTCTGAGTTATTGTGCCGTTTTCCAGCTTTTTCACCGTCATCGCCAGCACTTTATTTGCATCGTTGGCAAAATCTAAGTCTCGCACCTCAGACAGCGGGACGGACACAATGGCAAATGCTTCTTTATCTTCTTTCGTTTGGCAAGTTCCAATCTGCAATGTTGTGTTTTTTTCCGTTCAGATGAGTTGTTTCTTTTTAAATAACCATGCAATATTCTTCAAATACCAATACATCTTAGTACAGTTTAAGAAATACAAAACAGGAGGAGATAATCCAAGCATGTAATTCCCACCCACATCACCCTCTACGAAAGGCGGCAGGCGGCAGGAACACAGGTTGTCCGTGGCCACGTCCTGCCTCGTCCCCAAACGTATCCCTTATCACACTTGCCTTTGCCTCCTGAAAATGCAAGTCCTGGAATTTTCTCCCCTTTCTACACGCTGCTCCCACCCCTTTGGTATCCGTGCAGCATCCTCCTCAATCTCACAGCCCTGCTAAGGCCAAGCCACTTAGTTCAGCTGCCTAAGCAGCTGGCAGGCACGCGTGCCTGATGAAAAGAACTGCAATCACCTCTACTACCGGTGAAGACGGGTTGAAAGGAACATGTCAGTCACCCCCCAACCCTATTCACACAACGTCTGGCTGAAAATTAAACCACTTTTGGGAACATTTACCTTCAACATAACAGGCCTCTCTTCATCTGTGTCTATAGGGATACTAGTACTGGTTACCCAGGTGTTGGTACATAAATGTCTTAACCGAACATAGGAGTTCCTAAAAGCAAAATAATATAAAACAGATTGTAAAAGAGTAGCCCACTTACATATTAACATATTTAACAATTTCATACATAATATGAAGACTAGCAATATTTTAGACTAGCAATTGACTCAAATATTGATCAGTCTGATTGAAGGAAAATTTCTGAACTAATAGACTCTTTCAAAGAATGCAGTATTTTCACCTGGACCAGTGGTTCTCAAAGTGTGGTCCCTGGAGCAGCAGTACCAGCATCACCTGACAACTTGTTAGAAATGCAAATTCTGAGGCCTCATCCCAGTCCCCGGATTCGGAAATGTGGAGGGTGAAGCCCAGCAACGAGTATTTTAACAGTCTCTCCGTGCAATTCTGATAGGTGTTAACATGAGAAGCACTGATCAAGTAACCAACTCAGTTAAAGCCTCTGTCTGGTAGCAGTCCTTTCTGTAGTTTAATCATCGGCATGCAAAAGAAGACCCAGTTGATCTCTTTATTCATGGATTCCGCACTTGTGACTCTACCTACTCACTAACATTTGGAACTCCCAAGTCAATACTCAGGGCACTTTCGTGGCAATCCTCAGACACATGCAGTGACAAAAAATCTGAGTCCCCCCCGCCACGCACATGCCCAGTGACACTGAGCAAGGCGATGCTCTGCATTCTTGTTTCTGCTCTCATATTGTAAACAAGGATCCATTCCGTGGTCTATTTAGTGCCATGTTTTTCACATGTATGTTCTCTCTATTGGTGAATTCACTGTTTAAAACAGTCCCCAAGCATTGTGCTGAAGTGCTGTCTTCCACTCCTTAGAGCAAGGCTGTGCTATGTCTTAAGGAGAAAATACTCATGTTAGATAAGCTTCATTCAAACATGAGTTACAGTGCTGATGGCTGTGAGTTCAGTGTTAATGAATCAACAATATAGATTAAATGAAGTGTCTTTAAACAGAAATACACACAAAGCAAGTTTATGTATTCGCCGATTGCCAAAACTGTGACCAGAGGCCCCCAGGAACCTAATTTGTTTTTCTCCTAGGAGCAAGGGCTCAGTGGCTGCTAAGTCGGGGTACTGGGATATTAAGAATCAACTGCACATGAATTGTGAGAGTGCCTGAGAAAAGACAGCCAGAATTTCGTCCATCTCAAATATCATTTCTAGTGAGTCTTTTATTATCATTTCTTTAACAAATATGAGTTAAGTGTCTATTAAAAGAATACCATTGTGGTAAGTTCTCTGCCTTCAAGTTCCTGAGAATTTAGTAGGAAAGATAAGACATAAATAAGTCATACAACACGAGGCAGAAAGCATCAAGGCCAATAAAAGAAAATCAAATTAAATGCCAACGGCCTCAGAGAAAGAGGTTCATTCAACATCATGGTTCTGCTCATTCATAAAAGCAGATAAAATAAAGACTGATTTTCAAAAATCTAAACTAGCACAGATCCAACCCTTGTCCAAATAATCTGAAATTTTTAAATAACTGTTTTACCATTTATCATCTTCTGCATTGAATTACACAGGAAATGTTATCTGGATTCACTTGTCCTCCCAATTGTATTTTAAACATCTGGAAAGTGGGGCCACATCTTATTAAGCCCTGTGGCTGTTTCCCCTACTCTGACTCCTATATTTGTTCAATATTTGCTTATTGAGTCAACCTAGATTGCTGGGTTCCAAACTAAAGATATTACACTTGAGTATAATTTTATTATTTGCAAGAATTTTGGAAATGAATAACTCTTTAGGACCTATGCCACATAACTATATGGCTATTAAGATCTCTATATAATCTAAATGTCTAAAATATGAAGGCACTGTAGCACAGCTAGGCAACAATTTTAAAGAGTAAAGCCTGCATTCCCCACCCAAAACTGATTTCATTGGTCTTGGTGTAAGCAAAGCACAAAGAACTCCCAGTGCTACCCAGGTGATTACAATTTAGAGTCAACTTGAAAAGCACTGCTGTAAGTAAGTCTCTAGTTCCTTATTTGTAAAAGTTGCTGCCAGGATTAAATGAGAACTTGACACAGAGCTTAGCACTTAGAAAGCGCTCAAGAGTTTTATCATAAGTGTAGTTATTATTAAATGTTCATTAGCTTTAGTACAATTAATGACAAATGAATCTGTTAATACAAAATTCTGTTCTATACTGAAAAGGCTTCAAAAGTCTGAGTAGTGATAGATTAACACTCTCATATAAAGCAAGTCTCAGGGATTTGTCATGGGTCTATGCACTTTATAGTGGGATCCTTTAATCACTTCCTTAAGCAAACATTCTTGGGTAGAGCTCAAGGAGGACTCCATTTTCTGAGTTTCAATATAAAATGATGAAAGTCATAGTAAGGATTGATTAAGATCCCAATACTCAGAAGAGAAGGCCGGAGACTGGGATCAGGTAAAACCTTCAGAGGGGCTCTCTTTACAGGCTGGTAGAACAGGGAAGTGAGGCATAGCTCACATGAAGCCAAGATTGGGCAACATTTCTCAGGAATGAAAATAACCGTGAAACACCCCAGGAAGCTCAAGGAGGAGGGTTTCTCAGCAACTTTCTACCCTCCCTGAAAGTAACCTACACAACAATGTCCATATTTTGTGTAAGTACCTTAAGCCTCACCACTGTCATTTGACCAAGGCCAAGTACAATAATGCTCTATCAAGGACAATTTAGAGCCATCCACTAGACCTAATAATATGGACAAGACTCATCTATGCATTTAAAGCAGCAATTTTCAACTGGTGTGCCCCAAGAATTTTTAAAATATGAAATACCTGACCTCTTTTTCCTTAGACTGTCAAATAGAAAAATGACCACAGCCAACACAACAATAGCCATCCAGTGTGAATGAGTCAAAATTATACCTATTTTCTATCAGATCAGCAAAAAGTATATTTTTTGGTGTGCCACAGAATTTAAGTAATTCGTTTATGTGTGCCATTAGATGAAAAAGGTTGAAAATCACTGATCTAGAGAGTGCATCATAGTATTTTTGTTGGAAGACAGACAGTTGTAGGCAAAGGAGCTTAATTAAAGTAATCAAATACAAGCAAAACAATGTAAAATATTTTCTTACAGCAAGTTCTGGTTACCACATTACCAATCCCCCTCCTCCTACCCCTCCCTCTTGCTCACTTAAGTCCAACTGGTGTCCAAGCTGGTCCTTCAGCACACCTGGTAAATTTCAAGATTTTTCCATTTCATGTTCCTGCTGCTTGAAACACTCCTTTTAGAGAGAACTAATTCCTGAATTCATTCAGATAGTTTCTCAAATGTCCTACATCAGAGGCCATTTCTGAACACTCATACCTAAAAGAACTCTCTCCAAACTCTGCAATTTTTCTTCAAAGCATTTTCATTAAGTGACTTTATGCTTTACAGTTTTCTACTGCCTCTCTCCCCGACTTAAATAAGTAAATAACCAGTTTGTTCATTGTTGTCTTTCCAATGCCAAGGGCAATGCCTAGAATTTAATCAATATTCAATAAAGATTTGTTGAATGAATGAATGAATGGATGAAATCTGTAATTCAACATACTAAAAGTAAATTATATAAATATTAATAGAAAACATCTAGATTATTTTTCATTTTAGTAACCAAAGTCCATACAAGTAACAAAAAATGATCCTTATGAATTTTTCAGAATCTTTGGTCTTGCACATTTTAATTATTTATGAAAATAAAGCAAACTATGTTAACCTATTCACAAAAGAGGCATGATTTTTTTATACACTTGTTCTTCACTTATGTGCTCTCCATTTACATCACAAAAATTTTAAAACATTCTGATTTTAATTTCTTACCTAGTAAAATTATTCAAAGAAACATTGTCATTTAACCATAATTTATTTTCTTACCTTGGAACCAGGCAGTCAGCTCTCTGAAGAGTTGTGGCATCCAGTTCAAAAAGGGATGCAATGTCATTTCCATGTGGGACTGAGACCAAGGTGTACATGATCTTCTCCCCTGCCTGGCGTTTCTTCTTTGAAGTTGGAAGATCTCCATCTCTCTGTTGAGGAGATATAAGGTTATTTACTTTTACTTTTTTGTGATGTACTAAACTCTCCAATTAATTGGGAGATATGGTTTAAATTTGCATGTTATTTCTTCCTCGGATTATAGTTATATGTATTTCCATTCAACCAAAAATAGCAGGTCAGACATGACAAACTTTGAGGTAATTATTATCAACAGTGATAAGACACACACTCCTGGAGGGGTGGCTGATCAGGGCAAATTATCAAGGCACTAGAAGTCACAATAGTTATGTTCCCTTCCCTTAGTAAACCTATTTACACAGTAGTAATTGTGACCATTCCACATTTAAAACACAGAGAAGAAATAGTGTGTTGAATCATCTCGATTTCATAAATCGAAGAGTAAACATAGCAGTGTTTCAGAGCTTCTGCCTGAATCCAAAAACGTAATTGGGACATTAACCTGGAGAGAAGAGGAATCGCCTGCAACATTCCCATCCAATTCATTGGCCTGCTCCATTAGAATCAGGAGCATACTATAATGGCATATAAAGCGAAGTAAAGTGAGATCTTCACAAATAAAAGCCTTCATGATGATGTGAAACTCCTTCAATATTTCTCATACACCCTTATCATTCTAAGTAGGCAACCACAGAAGACTGATGATTAAGTATTTTTATTTGAACTTTTCCAAGTCCCAATCCTCCATGGAAGAATTTGATGCACAAGAAACCGAAATGTAATATAAGCTTGATAATTAAGTACATAAACATATTATTTGTACATATTTATTGAAACAAATGAAATTTTAAAATGAGAGAGAGAGAGAGAGAGAGAATCATTATACCATCACAGGAAGCTGAATGAAAGTGGGAGAGGAAAGAAATGCTCAAAAGGTAAGTGAATGCAGTCTGACCACAAGCATTTATTTAATGGCTGCTGTGACAATGAAACATTACACTTGATCATTCCAAAACATTCACTTGCATTTCCATCCCAAGATTGTGAACATCATGTTCCTTGCATCAGAAAACCCTTGCAGTTTCATTCTGGTGTCCTCTGCAAATGGCACACAAACTGGTAGCGCCTCTGAACTGTGAACAGGCAGAGAAACTGCCAGGGTTTTGCTATGAACCTAAAACTACTCTAAAAAAAAATAGTAGCTATTTAAAAAATCCAGAGGATGAAAGAAAATATTTGTAAATCATATATCTGATGAGAGAATTGTAGCCAGAACATATAAAGAACACTTACAACTCAATAATAAAAGAGAACCCAATTAAAAATTGAGCAAAGGATTTAAATACACATTTCTCCATGGAAGACATAAAAATGGCCAATAAGCACAAGCAAAGACGCTCAGTATCATTACTAATTAGTTAAGTACATTAGGATGGCTATAATCAAAGAGAAAGACAGTAACAACTGTCAGTGAGGATGTGAAGAAATCGTAACACTCATGTACCACACAAAAACTTGCACATGAATGTTCATAGCAGCATTATTTATAATAGCCAAAAAGTGGAAAAGCCCAAATGTCCATCAAGTGATAAATGGATAGACAAAATGTGATATATGCACAATGGAATATTATTTCTCCATAAAAAAGGAATGTAGTATAAATACATTGTACATACAACACATGAACCTTGAAAACATTATACTAAGTGAAAGAAGCCAAACCCAAAAAGCCACATATTGCACGAGTCCATATATGAACTGTCCAGAATAGGCAAGTCCATAGCGACAGTAGATTCGTGATTGCCAGGGACTTGGGGAAAGAGGAAATGTAACAGATATAGCTCTTTTAGGGACATGATAAAATGTTCTCTCACCATTGCCTAGTATAGATGAAACAAATTAGTATTCCAATCTTCTTAAAGGTATCCATATCCCTAAAAGGAATATGTGTCATCTAATTTCCTGAACCCCTGCACACCAATCTTCTAAATATAAATTAGCTTTTGATATAGATTTTCCTTCAAAGAAAATGCACTAACTGACCCAATGATTTAGATATATTTAGCAATTAAAAGTTGGCATTATGGTTCATACATCAGTCATTTATGAGTTCATTTAGCAGGAGTCGATCCACCTGTATGCACTCCCCTTTTGAAATGCTAATAAAATGAATTACTTATAAAAAGAAAGCAGATCCAGGTTCCTAGAGATTGCCGTCCCACCCAATCCTACTTGGTAACGTGACACTGTGGAGATACCAACAATAGTCAGAGACCTATTGTACAGTGAACAATAAAAACCTTTCCAAACACAGAAAAACCTCACTTCTTGGGATTAATTTTAAAACGTCACTCTGAATTACTCACTAAGATCTATGGTTTAATTTTATTAATTTATTTATTTATTTATTTATTTAATATGTCTTTACTGACTTCAGAGAGAGGAAAGGAGAGGGAGAGAGAGATAGAAACATCAATGATGAGAGAGTCACTGACTGGCTGCCTCCTGCACGCCCCCTACTGGGGATCAAGCCCTCCACCAGGGCATGTGCCCTGACCAGGAATCAAACTGCAATCTCCTGGATCATAACCACGTTGGATGGGCTCTATGGTTTAATTTTAATTACATAGGATAAGTGGAATGTACTATTGTACCCCTATTAGAAACTATTGTTTATAAATGAAACTTATTTGTTTCATTTATAAATAGCCTAATAATTGTTTGTGTGAGTGAGCTTTTAACATATTTAGAAATTTTTAAGGAGTGCTGCATTCTCAAACTTTCTGCTTTTAACCTCGTTTACTCTGTTAATTTGCTTAAACTCTCCTTTCATAAACAGTGTGACAGTAAAATTCAAACCAGCCCCTCAAATTTTTAAATAATAATGAGTTACAATTATACAAGTTTTAAGTGTATGGATCAAGCTTCAATACCCAAGAAAATCAGTCTTATATTTCTATAACACGAAGACAGTTCTGCTCAAAATTATGTGCTTGTGGCTTTTGTATATAAACCCACATCTTTAAGGGAGAAAAAGACACAAAAACACTAGTTCCCCAGACAGAATTACAGAAGCATAGTGCCCTCCCTCTTCCATCACAAAAATACATTAAGGTACAGCAGAGCTTAGACAGGTGTTAAATTTAACATCAGCCAGCTACCCAAAACACTCAATTTAGGGAATGCAGGGCCTCAGGATATTAACCTAGTCTGCTGGGCTCTTATAAAACTAGCATTTTCACTTGGAAGGAAAGGCACACAGCCTCACAGGTTATACGAGTCAAAAATCCCCTATGAGAAGCCAGCCGGGGAAACTAACGGCTTGCCTGGCTTCTCCTGCCGTCCTGGGCTGCTGGTGGCAGCACAGCAGTTGGCCTCCTGTAACACCTTCTCTGTTGACTCATTTGTGAGTCATCGGATTTTTAGCAGAGACATCAGGTTGCAATTCTGATGTTAGGAGCCAGAGACATTCTGTAAGAAACAATGTATGCGATTGCAGGGCTGATTCAGACCTGTGTGAGGCCACAGCCGCATAATGATCTGCAGGCATCTGTGTTTCTGTTCCAACCCTCAGGGGTTCCTCCTGCTAACTTTATGTAACAGACCCAATCCTGCCATTTAAAGCTGCAGACACTTCTTTTGGCATGGATCCTTAACAATCTGCTATTCTCAAACTAATCCCTAATATGACCCCTCTTTCTTTTCCTTATCATGTTAGCACTAATGAATATACAGTAAAACTCAGGAAATTCGGTGGTCTTTTTTCAGAATCCAGTACCCATGCCCCCAAAATTTCTACAGAGCAGAATTTTCAAGTATATTTCAGCAAAGTCCCATGGTTCCTAGAACATTTTTGTTTGTGTATGTTTATACACAAAGACTGATGGTTCTCAGGAGGAAGAAAGTCTGGCCCCCAAGAAGCATTTGGCAATTTTCAGATACACTTATAGTTGCCACAGCTTGGGGCGGGGGAGCCACTGCTGGCATTGAGGGAGTACAGAGTCCATGGATGCTGCTAAACATCCTACAATGCAAAGGAGAGCCCCCCCACAACAAAGAATCATCTGGCCCAAAACATCAGTATTGCTGAGGTTATTCCTCAGCATAGACAAAAGACACTCCCTTGAAAAAATGAGATCACATTCCACCTAAATAAGGTAATGTGAAAATGGGTGATGCTATTTCAAAAAAAAAAAAAAAACCTTTCAAAGAGCCATGTGAAAAAAATGCAGCCTTTCAAGGAGAAGAAACTATCAGGTTCCCAGTCTAGCTTGAAACAGCTCCAGTATTTACAAAGTCCCTGTGGATGCCATACATTTGTAAGATTGGAAATAATAGGCTCTTTTGTAAAATAAATACAGCAATTTGGGTCTTAATGGGAGCTCTGACACACACCGCCTCATTTCAGCAGCACCATGCATTAACCTTCGACACTTCAGAAATGGAAGGCAACATTTTGATAAAGGTTGATAAATTACAGGAAAAATATTAACTGGATATTAAACAGACAACATAGAGAAAATTAGAGAAGAAAATAATTAGCATGATCACAGTGAACTCAGTGTTGCTGGAACCCAGATCTGAAGTGAGAGAGCATTCTATTCTGCTTTGGGAAATTGGTTTCATTTTTCATAGGTGAAACTCTAACTGCTCCTTTGTTTTCTTTTTTACTCAGAAATATAATTATTGCTAGGTGGTAAATGGCCTATAAAATGAGGAGCCATATTGTTAGCTTTATTGTTCCATATTCTCAGTTTTATTTACTTTCAAGCTAGGGATTTTGGAGAGAAAAGGAACAGAATAAAATGCCTCCAGTTAGAAGTGTCTCTAAAATGACAGATGACATCCGGTCATAAACTTCTACGGCAGAGGCAGTCCCACCTGTGTTACATGCAATTAAAGTATTGCTCAGACAAAGAGAGTGTTCTTTCTCACTTTTAGAGGTGAATAAAGAAATTGTATTCAAGAATTAAAAGGAAAAAATCTATCAAGTCTAAGTAAAAGCTTAATTAGCACAAAGAGTGAACTTCATCACGGATTACTGCTTATTTTATTCTTTATGCTGCTCCATAAACCTTCATATTCTATATCCTCGCACTCAGCTCAGCCCAGAATTATTAGCAGTGTCGCCAGAGTATGTAGCTGAAAGGAGATGAGCTCAGAAATTCTATTCAATTGTGCAATTTGAAGTTTTGATATGATGCCCTTTGAGTAGCACACTTCAGAATATCAGAAAAATCAGTCGTCTACTTGTTTGATGTTTCAATGTCCCCCTGAAGCAGAACACAGATTATTTAGAAAAAAGACTGTCCTATTTTAGTATCATGCCAGAGTTACATTTCTCCTGCCTAATTTCTATTCACTTCTGAAAACTAAACTTAGACCCACCATATCTTCCAGATGCTAGTTGCCTTCAGCGTTCAATCATAAATGGCCTTCAAGTTGCTAGAAATCTCCCTAAACACCCGCTACTGGACATCTTATTATCTACGCCGTATGATTCCCTTTTACCTTTTATCTTTGATCCACAGCCTCTACTCAGAGAATCTTCCTCAGAGACCCTAGTCTTGAAATATGCTATTAACTTTTCAATTTGTTCATATAAAACATAAACAATACGTTTGGGATTTCTTGGGGGGCTAAACAATTCTACTCACCACATTTTTTCCTTCACTTTGAGCATCTCGATAATCAGGATTAAGCTAAAAAACAAAACAAAACTAGTTTGAACAGCTATTAAAAGCACATTAGCAAGGCCACTGATCTTTAATTCAGTTCACTACTGTACTCTTAACTAATATGAAAAGAAGCTAAGAAAGAAACCATTCGTAAATATTACAATTTAAAACATTACCTTCAAACCCTAGTTGCAGGAGACCAGAGCTAAAATGCCAAGTGTATGGGCTTTATTTATAGAAGAACAGTTGACATCAAGCAAGTGGGAGCTGACCATCCCCCCTCCTCTGGGGAAGCATTCAAGAGAGCTCATTTTATACACCACAAAATCTGCCACTAATAACTCAGACACCAGTTTTTAAAAACACAGCAAAGGAAAGTCTTCACAATAAGTCAAGATCATGCTCCACATGCTATACACACAAGAAAAGAAACCTCAACAAAAGAGGAGCACTATATGAGGACTATTGAAACAAATGAACAGAGTGTGTGTCTGCAGGCTTGGACTGTGGAGTGCACGGTCACTCCAACGAGGAGGATGGGTTCTGCACGTGTGTTGTCCCTCAGGCTGCAATGTGTTCTTTTAATAATTAACCCAGAGTTGTGGCTTCAGTGATCTTATTAAAGGGATAATAATAGCGAGGATGGGGAGGAGGCTGAGGAGGAAGAAGAGAAGGAAGGGAAGCCACCCAAAGAAATCTCGGGCTAGATAAATTCACCAGTATTAACTAAAGGCCAAATAAATATATGCTTCAATATATGTTTTAATTATACTGTTGATTTCTTTTTCTAAATATAATAAGAGCAGTAATTATTAACACAAGTAGACTAAAGATAAATTGAAAAATATCTATTTCTAGAAAAAACAATAAAAGACAGGGTCATATGGAGATTCCTGAATCTTTTAGGACTTCAAAGAAAATATTTCCTTATGTGAAAACTAAATTATAAATCTGGCATTGGAGAGAAAGATCTAATATGCTATTCAATCATTTATTCAATAAATATTAATAGAGCATCTGTAATGGGCAAAGCACTGTGCAGAGGGTATCTTAGCAGAGACAGAGAATATGGTCGCTGACCACAAGACTTTGTAATACAGGAGGAGAAACAAGGCATAAATACAGTTAGCCTAAAACAAAACAATGTGGCAAGAGATACAAGACAGAAATGAGTAATTTATAAATAATATAGGTCACGAGGGGGAGGAATCTGAGGTGGGCAAGTTTATTCAAGAATAAATTCATGGCCCCGGCCACTGGTGTGGCTCAGTTGGTTGGAGCACCGTCCCATACACCAAAATGTGGCGGGTTCAATTCTGGCTCAGGGCACATACTCAGGTTGCGGGTTCGAACCCCATTCGGGGCACATGCTGGAGGCAACTGATCGAGGTTTCTCTCACTCTCACTCTCTCTCTTGCATGCACGCACTCGCTTGCTCTCTCTCTCTTCCTCTCTCTTAAGTCAATTTTTTTAAAAAGAATAAATTCATGAAGAAGGTGGCCCTTGAGATAAGCCTTGAAGGATGAGCAGAATTATAACTGGCAGAGAAGGAAAAAAGGAGTGAAACAAACCGGCAGTGCAGGGGAGTGAGTCCCACGTAGATGAGAAAATGAGACTTGCTCAGAGAAGACCCATAAATGTCACTTACACAATACTTTTTATATGCTTTTAAAGGTTAACCCTTTCCCCTTATAATTATCCTATCAGAAGTGAGTGTTAACCCCACTGTACAGAGGAGGCGCCTGGGGCACCTCAGGTGAAGAGCTCCGTTCAAGAATCTCCCCGCTGGCCGTGGCAGGGTTACGGGGAAGCGCACCGGTCTGAAGGCTCCCAGGCCACACCCGGGGGTCCCCGTAGCTCAGGGCTTCCTTCCCGCCTCCGCAAAGAGGGTGCAGTGACCCAAGGCGGGAAGGAGGTCGGTGCCGACCAGCGGGGACTTGACGCCATAGGCTAACGGTCTGCACCTTCAGAACAATTTTGAATATCCTTGGGGAAACTTTTGTAGAAACAAGACATTAAAAATCCTCAGCTGGCCTTGGTTGGTAGGAGATGGAGACCGAGGATGAGACAGAGGATGAAAGAGGCAAAGTAAACAAGGGCAGCGGCTGGAGTCAGAGGTGGCACGGCGCCGACACAAATACGGTGCTGCATGGGAGCAGAGCACGGTGCAGGAGGTCTGAGAGAGTCAGGAGACTCGGAGCGTGCAAACTGAGAGAAATCCGTTCATCGTGACTCTCAAGTTTGTGACCCTGAACTAAGAGAAGCCACTGTTTTGCAGGGAAACAATTCAATCTTAAGTACACATACTGAGTTACCGTGGCAGTGGGACACCTGAGATCAAATTCATGGACACTGAAGCCACGGGTGTGAGTGACAACGGGAAAAAAGAACAAATACCCACTACCAACCTTTGAAGGGAGCTCTCACTTAAATGGCCAAAGAGCACCAAAAAGAAGTCACACAGAAACTACGATAAGTCAGAATAGAAAAGTGGCAGAGAGAGAGAGAGAGAGGGAATATAAACACCTTGGCAGTGAAAGTCATGACTGTACCACAGTCAAATGAACTGCAACTTCCATCTAACACAATAGCAAGAAACAGACTGAAAGCTTTTACGTTCACAAGGAAGATGTTACTTTTTAATGATGAAATGTGTTTTAATCTATTATTATAATATTTGACATTAAAGTCATTAAACCATCATGTGTGTATTTTCAAATGCTTATATATGTATATTCCTCTTCCCAGTTCCTGGTGTTTCAGAGCCAATCCATTATTCTGATTAAGCCGAAAAGAGAAAAATAACATTTACTAAACGCTTACATGTTCCAGGCACAATTCATATTTTGATACATAATGTTTATTTGATATATAATATATAATATTTGGTATATAAATATTTATTTGTATATATAGGATTGCATATGTATGTTCTACTGTGTTTATTATATATACATATACATACATACACATACGAACCCTGACCTTTAGCTAAGTATAGGGATATTTAAAACTAGAGCCCTAATATTGATAAGAGTCTAGGCCAATGTACAGGTTCTTGAATACTAAGTTTTTAACTAATTAATTAAATCCGAAGCCTATTGTATACTTAGGAAATAAGTGTTTACTGCCATCTGGTGGAAGTTTTGCCTATCTACAAACAAATAAGCAAGTGGTCTTTAAAAAGGCAATATAAAAATCTTTAACAAATAAAATTATTTTGAACTACTCAAATCTCTCTCGTTTCATCGAAAGTCACTGCGTTAGTAATATTCAAAGAAAGAAGGTGTAGAAAGCAGCAGGTCAGAAACTGTGATACCTGATTTAGAATTCTTTCCACCACCCTGGAAGAACTATTTGCTGAGGCTCCGCTATTATATTCAAAATATGACAAAATTACTTCCTCCCCCATAGATATAGCTGTGAACTCTCCTGCACCAAAAGGTGATGCGAGTAAAAGATCTGTGGCAAACAGGCGATGAGTGTGCCGGCAGCGGACAACTGTGCGAAGTATTAAAGGCAAAAACGTATGTCTGTTTTCCTTCCCCTCATGTCACCTAATTACACGTGTGGCCCACAGAAACTGATGTTATAGGGAGAGAACCTGACTGTAATGCATTACCCAATGAAATCAGAAATGTCTTTACTATCTAATTCGTAATTACTCTGTTCCATATTTTGTCCACACTTTCTAGCATTGTGCATTTCTCCAAAACAAATCCTGAATTCTATAAAGCAATACTGTTGGAATCTCCAGGTTGAATAAGGGTCCATTTCCAGACCCCGATTCACTTTAGTATCTGTGATATTATGAATTACAGTAACAAATATCAATTTGGCCTTTGTCCCCCCCGTCTAGCACAGAGCCGCTAAAGCCCTTGCAATTTCCTAGGTGGTGAGAGAGAGAAAGGTGCCTTCTGCAATATTAAACAGATGACTGCGGAATGCCCCTAGGGAACCTGAGGATGGAGGCGATGAGTGCAGGGCTGGAACTTTCAGTCCCACCCCCTGACCTCCCGGGAGAGGGGAGGGGCAGGAGGCCGACTTGTTCACCAAGGGCCAATGATTTAATCAATCATAACTATATAATGAAGCTTCCATAAAACCTCAAGAAGACAGGGTGCGGTTGGCGAGCATGCGGAGATTGGGAAGAATGATGCCCCCAGAAAGAAGATGGAAGCTCTGAGCCCTTTCCCCATACCTTGCCTATACATCTCTTCCATCTTGCTGTGTGTGAGTTATAGCCTTTTAAATAAACCAATAATCTAGTAACTAAAGTGTTTCTCTGAGTTCGGTGAGCCATTCTAGAAAATTCATCAAATCCAAGGAGGAGGTGACGGGGACCTCCAGTTTGTAGCTGGTGGGTCAGAAGCACAGGTGAGAACCTGGACTTGCGACCGGTGCCTGAGGTGGAGCAGGTGGGGAGGAGCCTTATAGGACTGAATCCTTCACCTGTGGGATCTGATGCTATCTCTGCGTGCGTTGTACCAGAACTGACTGAACTTTAGGACACCCAGCTGGTGTCCAAGAATTGCTTGTTTATGTGTGGGGAACCCCCTCCCCACTGTGGAAACTGGGATCTCAGAACACTCAAAATAGTACATTACAAAATAAAATCTAAATCAATATTACATCTAATGTCATTGTTCTACTTCCTAGGTGTTTTCTACAGGTCACAAAAAATGGTGCTATTCTTAAATAGCTTGCAATTTATGCATGTGTGTCTCTATAATTAGACTACAGAATCTTCAGCATATGAAATAGTCTAATTTCCTTTGGATGGTGCCTCCTTCCTTTTTTTAAAATATATCTTTATTGATTTCAAAAAGAGGAAGGGAGAGGGAAAGAGAGAGAGAGAAACATCAGTGATGAGAGTCGTCATTGATCGGCTGCCTACAGCAGGCCCCCGACTCGGGATCGAGCCCACAAGCCGGGCATGTGCCTGGACCAGGAATCGAACCGCGATCCCCTGGATCCTAGGTCGATGCTCAACAGCTGAGCCATGCCCAGCCGGGCCCTCCTTCATTTCTTCATAAACAATAGGCTTATTACATTTTTCTGAATAGCCTAGCGACCCAGTAAGTGCTGGCTAAGAAGAATATTGTGTTTAGGAAGTATAAGTAAATTTTTAGGTGTTTTTTTCTTACTTGTGCTTAGATTAAAGGTTGCAGCCCTTTAAACTTATTGTGAGATTTAACCATGGTCACCTATAGATGTTAATAATTTAAACACTACACAAAACCAGTTGTCACAGATGTATACACATGATGAAAACAACTGCATGAGAGATGTCAATGTCCCAGTGATTGAGTTAATATTATTCTGCTCAGGACTGAAAACTCTTAGTTAACCATCTTTGTTTTCTTCCAAATATCAAAATAGTGCTTCCACCTAGCAGGCAGTCAATAAATGATTGTGTAGTTTCAGTATAATGTAGACCAGGGTTTCTCAACATCAGCACCATTGGCATTTTGGGCCAAATTAGTCTTAGTTGTGGGGGCTGTCCTGTACATTGTAGGACCTTTAGCTGCATGCCCAGCCTCTACCCACTAGAAACCAGTCACTCCCTCTCCCCAGTCGTGACAATAAAAACGTCTCCAGTATTTGCCAAATGTCCCCAGGGGAGGCAAACTCACTCTTGGTCTCCTATACTGTCATTATTCTGTTTCTAAACTGGATAAAATATCACCTCTGTGAGCCCGGATTTCCTTTTCTGTAAAGCAAAGTGACTGGATTTACAACCTCATAGTGTCTATGATTCATCCATTCTATCATCCAGTATTTACTGAATGTAAATTAAATATCAAATGCTGTTTTAGGCACAAGGTATCCAGTGATGAGCCACTATAATCCCCCCACACCCTTTATTAGTCATCTGACTGACAAAGAAGTTCTGAATAATAATAATAATAATAATAATAATGATAATAATAATCACTACTTTGCATTTTCTCTCCCCTTCCCATCAATGAGAGTGAATTCCTTTTCTGTGCAAGGTGCTGAATATTCCGTCATGTCTACTTCCAAAATAATCCCATGTAATAGATATTATCACCTTTTTTATACACAAGGGAACTGAGGTCCAGAGAGGTTACATATTTGCTTAGAGTCAGGAACTGTGAGCAATATACATGAGACTGTTTTTCCCACTGCACCAGGCTCTCTCTACCACCCTGGCCAATAAAGACACCATAAACTCAAAGGCAATTCAAGAACCACATAATCCAATTTGCCAGGAATGCCTCAAGCACATTACAGTAACATTTCAGAGTATAAATATGCGCATTAGAGTGGAAAGGCTGAGTAAAAAGAGTAATAAACTGGCAAATCCTGCCCCTCTGATAGGTATTTCCCTATAATGCAAGAAAAACCCAGTTTTCATTGGTCTTATTTTTTTAAATAGACTTTATAAAAACCTAACAGGACTCCTACTTTCCCTTTATGACTCCGTTTCTCCCGTTTCACAGCCATGCTATGAACACTCAGTCTACACTCACACCCATCTGCTGCTTTCCTCGCCGTTCCGCCATCCCCTGCATTCCGGTTTCCGCTAAAAATGCTCTCGGTAAAGTCACAAACGGCCACGCTCTTGCCAGATGCTGTAAATACATTCTGTTCCTAATCTTTTGGACAGTCCTCCCTCCTTTCTGCAACCCTACCTCCCCTGGCTTGGCATCTGTGATTCCGCCCACTGGACTTTCTGGTTGCTTTTCTGACTTCTCAGGCTCCCAGGCTTTGGTCTGCCCTTCAAAGACGATGTCTCCCGTGGTGCCATCTTCAGACATCTTATTACCCCTTTCGGGCTCTCGGTGATCTCATTCATGCTCATGGGGACCACATCTATTTCCTCAGCCTCACCACTCCCCAAGCATCTACAAGTTGCAGAACCCGTGCCTATGGGACATGCCCACCTGGACATTTTACAAGCCCCGCCAAATAAACAAATTCAAATTGAATGAATGATTTCCCTCATCAACTTCACCTCTTCTCCTTTCCCTAAATTCCTGAGTGACATCACCAGTTCTCCAAAGTGCAAATCCTCCCGCTCCTTAACCCCTAACATTCCATGGATCACACTCCACTGATCCTGTGTCCTACCAATGTCTTTCCCTTCTTGCCATTACCAGTGCCATTCCGTTGGTTCAAGTCCGCAGAATTCCTTGAAGGTATCATACCTTTGTCTCTGGTTTTCCTACCTCTACAGTCAATCCCTTCCGGTGGCTTCACAAAGGCTCCCAAGTGTCCCTGTCCCTGTGGTGACGGAAAGGTCCTATGTCTGCACTATCCAATACCCTGTGATCTTGAGCAACTTGAAATGTAGCTACTGTGACTGAGAAACTGACTTTGTAATTTTATTTAATTCTAATAATACTTATTTTCATTTAAATAGCCAACATGTGGCTAGTGACCACCATACTGGACCGTGCGATTCTGGAGTGTTCCTCTGTAAACACAGATTTATCTGGAACACCGCTCTTTAGCGATAAAGCCCATTTTCCTTCGCTTAATATATGTGGCCTGAAAAAGGCTGCTGCCCCACACTTCTGGCCCCACATCTCTCCTCCCACCTTCTACCACCACGTCCAAACTCACACACATCCTATGTGTGATACACGTATGTATCACACATATGAAACTAGCTTGCACAATATCCCGCGCCTCCTTCCCGGAGGGAGAGCTGCCCTCACGGCCCGCGCACGCTTCCTCTCTCCTCCCACCTGCCTTTCCCCTCCCTCGGCAGGGCCTCCTCTGGCCTCCGCAGCGTTCCTGGGACCTCCCTGGCACCTCCGCCAAAGGGGTGTTGCGCTTCAGTGCCTTCCCATAAGCCCGCTATGATCCAAACTGCTACAATACCTTTATCTCACTGCACTGGGAGCTCCTCGAGGGTGGAAATTAGATTTTTTCTAATGACATCACTGGTATCTATCAAATGTTTGCAAACAGCTGTCCAGCCCTAGCCTCTAAGGAAGGTAACTACCAGGATCAACTTCAAACGTCATTCCTATTACTAATCAGGTCACATTCAAACCCTTCATTCAAGACCTGCAAGCAAAGGGATTGTCACTCGGTGATTGGTTTAGAGCCCCTTTCTTTCAGCTGCGCTCTCTTTTTACATTGTGCACACACGATTTAGACATTCCACATCCCTCTCTGTGTCTCCTTGGCACTTTCAGCAGGGATTGTCCTTTTATTTCTCTGCCAACCTAGGTCTATTACTTTCTTTGAGAACCATGGAAAAGTTCACCAGAAGCCAGAGCCTTCTTTGGCTAATCTCACACTAACCCAACTCCGCCTGCACACATAATCAGCCCTGCAGGACCTTGCCTGCTGATAATCCTGTGCCATTAATCGTATGCTGTCTTCTGAAATAGAAGGTCAATTCTTTGAGGGCAAATACTGACTTCTCTGCTTCCTTCCCCACCTTCAGCATTCTCTACTGTGCTGTGAATTTATTGGGCACTTAAGAAACATATATTAAAGCAGGTATGAAATCTTAAAGATGATGTTTGTTGTTTTATAAATTCCAAAATCATTACTCCCAACTCTTGCATTTTCAACATCCCAACATGTGTGTCTTATTTTTTAAGTGGTATCTAGATATTAAAATAAAACTGAAGAATAAAATAAAAAAAAGCCATGGAGCTTTTACTCTCTTCTGAAGAAGGGTATAATATAATAAAACAAATACTGATGGGACGTTACAACTCAAAATGCTGGGAACTCCCTACCCTACTTCAATGATGTGAATAATTCTTTGAAATTAAAGACCTAGGCATCTTTAAAAAGCAAAAAGATAATCATTGTTTTTCAGCTGTCACAGGCTAGTTTCCACCTGCTGTGAACTGGAAGTAGAAATCAGTATGTTATCAAGAGACAGAAACTACAATCATTGTGACTTTGCCATACCTCTGGACACTTTCACATGGCAAGCATCTGAGATAGAACTGAGCCGGGATCTTGTCTGGATAGAACCAACATATGAAGTATAAAATCCCAACTAATGGACATCAATATTTTGAAACTATGATTTCTACTTTGATGTTAGAATACTACAAAGAAGCACTCATTCTGTTATACTAGTAAAAATCAGTAGAAAATAGATTCCTAGCTTTCAATTTTCAGATGTGTACTTAATACTTAATTCTCCTTCTCTTACCTTGCCATAAAAAAAGATGTGATATAAAGTATTAAAGGTCAAAGAAGAGATCCTACAAACACATCAGTCCCTATGGACAAAATAGCATCTGGCATTAAAGTCCTGTTCTCTATAAATACAATGAAAAGACAGTCTTTCAAGTTATTTTATAAGTATGAACTGCTTTGTACTTTTCAATGTTTAATGGATTCATTTATGTACTAAGGTCATGGATCTTCATTAAAGTTAATAAACAATTTAATTTTTAACAATCTAATCATTTGAATGTATCAAATGACACATTTTAATTATAGAAATTACGAAGGAAAACTAACAATGTATAACTGTAGACTACATCAGTCGCTAAAACAGCCATTGATTGAAAAGTAAATTAAGAACCATTAACCTAAGAGCCAAGAGAATTTTAATCCTAATTTAACTTTTATGAGATATCTAGTAGACCTTTCTAATTCTTATTTTAGACAAAAATTTCTACCTGACTTCTTAATTTTGCTCCAAACGGTTACTTTTCAAAAACTTCAAAACATTTATGATATAAAGAGCCCATAAATTGCAAAGCTGTATTTCATTTAGTTGAACGGATTCATAAATAATGAGCCAGGTATTTATAAAAGTAAGAACAATCGCTATTTATCATATAATAAAATAAATCATGCTGCAGACTGTGAGCCACACACTTGCCAAGCACTTTACCTCATTTGAGTCCCTTAATAATCTTATTATGTAAATATTGTGATTATCCCCCTTTTCCAGGGGAGGATATTGAAGCTTAGAGAGATTAATTTGGCCAAATGTGGTTCCAAATGCTTCTCAGATACAAATCCCTAAATTCTTCTTCCTGTCCTCTAAGCTTACAGAAGCCTGAATAGCTTCTTTATATTCCTTCATTCATTCCAAAAATATTCATCAAATGCTTTCTAAGTTCTAAGCACTGCCCTAGGTGCCGGGGAAATAGTGATGATGTTAAAGAAAATTCCCTGTCTTAATAGAAAATACATATCTGACTGAGAAATGTGGTATAAAATAGGCAATAAACCAGACAGTGCTAAACACTGTAAGAAAATTATCACGGATTAATAGGACGCGGAGGGTCCTGGGGTTGGGTGCTAGTTTAGGCAGGGAACAGCATGTTTATTGAAACTTCTTGTTTCCCACACCTTTTCCTCATCAGTTCTCCATCCCCACATCCTTACTTTCCCTCACATCCAAAACCAAAAGTTAGATAGTAATACTAAAAATTCTAAGGCTGAGTTCTGGTTGCAAATCCCAGAAGCAACTTTAAGTTGAAAAACAGAAACAGAGTTGAGGAGAGTAGAATGAATGGATTACTTTCCTACATCTAAAAACAAATATTTTCAAAATTATTTTCAAATTAGATAACCAAACTCAAATCACACCATTTCTAAGAAGTCTATGTTGTTGCTTCTACCCACCCTTCCTACCTATCTGATTGTCAACATGCTTTTAGTGGAGAAAGAAAAGACCTTACATGTTTCTACCACTTTTGTTGACAGTTCTTAGACAGTTCCATGTCTCAGGAAGAAAACCCTTTCCTCTCCAATGGTTTCAACAGTGAAAGCCACCCGAGAGTGAAACAGTGGCCTTTGGAAACAAACCTGACACTATCCAGACTGTACCACAACAAGCCGATCGCCTCTCCAATGCAGACGTGCTGAAAGAGTGAAGCTACACGGGAAATTTTAGGACCAGTCACATACACATGCAAATCAGATGCCCCATGCCACTTGACCTTCCAGTAAACCAACGCCCAGGGTGCTGCTGCTGTTGTTTAATTTATTTTATTGTTGACTCTATTACAGATGTCCCCCATTTCCCCCCCTTCCCCCTTTGCATGCCTCCACCCAGCCCCCACTCCCCCGGCCTCTGGGCATCACCACACTGCTGTGTCCATGGGCTACGTATGCATTTATGTTCTTTGCCTAATCTCTTCACCTTCTTTCATCCAGCAGCCCCCCCGCCCCCCGGTCGCCACTCCCTCCCCTCTGACCTCTGTCAGTCTATTCCATGTATCCATGCCTGTGGTTCTATGTTGTTTAATTTTAAGACAAAGGTTAATATTTACGTGTGAAGAAAAATGTATCCATCAACCCAGAACATGACAGGCAATAATGAAATCTGTATAATGTCCTAATTTGTACTTGCTCCTGCAAAAATAAATTTTTTTAGAAAACCTAACTGCCTAGTTCACTATTTCAGAGTCAGAGATTTCATAGCCCTACATCCATCAGTCTTACCTCCGCTGCTAAGTAGTTCCCAGTTGCGAGATGTTTAAATCTGAACAAGCTGTTCCACTGTCCTGCGCCCCCACGGCACGGGTCATGATGAACCACCTACAGGCAAAAAGAGCAAGGACAAGAATGGTTAAAACATATTCACGCGCCTGGCGAGCAAGTGCCAACAGTTTACCCAGGGTATCCGCCTCTTAATGCTAACTTTAGTATGTGTTTAATGTATGTTTCAATGAGAGGACAAAAGTTTTCATGAGTGTGGCAGAAAAACAAAAGTCCCCATAAATGAGGGGACTCAACAGTGAACTCGCTGTGCACGCATGATGCTATGCCTTACATCTGCCAGTGCAGCCCTACTCCAAAGACAGGCTCCCAGGCCAAAACTGGAGGTACAGCGGGGTTCCCCCCATTGGTTATTTAAACATTCATTCAACAGACAGTATTAAAAACCTACGATATGCTAGGTGGTGTTCTAGACAATAAGGACACAGCAATAAATAAGACTAGAGCTTTCAATGAGTTGAGGAACCAGGGAAGGCTCCTTTACGTATGACAGTTAGCATGAACATCAGCCTATGGCAATACATACACACACAGCATGAGGAGGCGACATGTGGGCCGAGACCCAGAGGGTAAGAATGAGACAGTGATGCAGAGAGATTGGAAGGTAACATTCCAAACAGAGAGAACCACAAACGCCCAGGCCTGGAGGTCTGGACTAACTTAATTCTTGACCCTTTCCATGTGTGCTTACTACTAACACCAGGTCCTTTGATGCCTGTCCTTGGAATTGGCCTTGCCTCAGATGCTGAGCCTCTAGGCAAGTTGAGAATAAAAGCAGAAGCTCTGAGTCTGGTGGTTATGACCGGGGGCTTGGCGCAGCAGCAAGACTCAAGTCTTACAGCCTGAAGATGACGGTGTTTTTTTGTTTGTTTTTTTAAATATATCTTTATTGATTTCAGAGAGAGGGAAAAGGAGAGAGAGATAGAAACATCAATGATGAGAGAGTCATTGATTCGCTGCCTCCTGCACGTCCCACACTGGGGATAGAGCCCGTAACCCGGGCATGTGCCCTGACCGGGAATTGAACCATGGTCTCCTGGATCCTAGGTTGATGCCCAAACACTGAGCCACACTCCGCCAGGCAAGATGACGGTGTTTGAGATCCAGCTCTGCGAATTACTACGGTATGATCAGAGCAAATAATATAACATCCTCAAGCCTGTTTCTTCATGTATAAAGTGGGTTTAATTCATAGATCACCTTATTTTTAATACTGACCATTCTTGGACTCTTGCCCCAGCCTCGAGTTCTGTGTGCTAATGCTGTATATTACTTTTTACGCCTTTTGTTAGACTTCAGCTTCTATGTCTTCCCCTACTCCAATAGCTCAAATAAGATGATAATTATAAAAATACTCCAAAGTGGATAAAGCCTTTAAAAACGCTCTTCCTGTGTCAAAAACAGGTCCATCCTACAAGGCTCAGTTCTCAAATCAAACGTTTTCCACAAATCCTATGACCCTGTCAATGTGTGAACTCTTGCGCCCTTGGGGAAGGCATAGGTACCTTTGAGAATCCCATAAATCTATTGGTTTTCTCATGTACACACACACACACACGTTTTGTATACAATTGTTAGAGGTTAACAAATAACTTGATCACCATTGATCCCAGACTAATAACTATCCCGCACATTAGTAGGTCAAGCAACAACAGTACAACTCCCTAGGGAATAATTTGGAGATAAAGGAAGGTGTTTTCGTTTATAACAGTGACTTTGGAAGGATGCTTTTGGCACTAATAGGCAGTGGCCAAGACATTACACAGCCTGCAATTCACAGGAGAGTTCAGCACGTGCTAACTATTGCATGTGGCCCTCAGGACCATCCCACCCTTCGCCTTTCTATGCTTCCCTGTATTGCACAGGCTGGAAGCCTGGCTGTCAGGGTTTTGGAGATGTTCCATTAGAATGGAAAGCAGAGCAAAGTAGAAGAGAGGCTCCTCTTCGGGCTCCAGGGAAGGTGCTGGCAGCTGCCTGGTGCAGACTCCACAGGGCGGGGTTCGGACTCCCACAGGGTGGGGTGCAGGCTCGTACAGGGTGGGGTGGGTGAGGTCTCCCAAAGCACAGGAGGAGAAGCCTGCAGCTCAGAGCGGGGATAGTAGTGGGCAACTGCACTGCAAGATCCTCATATAAGACCACTGTTGCTCACCCATTTTCCACACCCAGTCCTTCCACTAACACTGAAACCTAATTTCCTATATTAAATACCTATTTTCTTGAAACACCTGGTGCTCAGGCTTCCTGACTGATACAGCACATCACAGAGAAATGTGTCCCAGCCTACCTCCTTCAAATCTCCTACAGAAAGAAACCTACCACAAATATAAACTAGTAATACTTTGATGTATAATCATACTAAAAAGTTTTTACATCAAGTTATATGAAGAGTCCAATAATTTAAGAGAAATACCCTATGAAGAGAGAAGCGTAAATAAATTCAAGACATTTCTAAATTATTGAATAATCTATTCACTCTCTCCCTTCTGACTGCTCAATGGGTTATAGCATTTCCAACTATGCATTTTGTTGAAATGGATTTCAGTGCAGTGGTACAGTTACAGCAAAAGCTATAAAACTAATAGCAAATATATTGGAAAGAGGATTCAAAACTCCTTTTCGCAGACTTAGAGGCAAACATCAAATAGGCAGACACACATGAAAGGCAAAGAATTCACTGTATAGGGAAGTCACTATATGGCCTTTTTATCACTGTATGTCACTAATAAAGTTTTAAAATAATATCTCAATTTATTGCTATCACTATATATATTTTTTTAATTTTCAGAGCACACTGACAAGAAATGTATGGTGTGGAAATACATATTTTAATTATGAATTTATTTTCAGGTAACTTATCTTTCAGTTTTGCCAGGATAAGAGAAGTTATCAGGTGGAATTATTGGGTGGTGCCTGTTTCCCCTAACACCTTCTCAATTCCCTGCCACCCCCTGAGGGATATGGTCTCTCATGAATGCCACAGACTGAAAGTATGCCTCAATGTGTAGTGAATTTCAATAGAAAATATGTTCTTTGTGTTATTTCATCTCTATTAAAAACCATGTCATAACTTAGAGAATTATTTTTATTACATTTATAATTAAGGCTCAGCTCATTTGCATAAACATCATACTTCTTCATTTTCTGTTTTAATAGTCTGTAATTTTCCTTATTATCCCGCTTTCAATTACGGTTATTTGCCTCTTTTTTAAATCATGTACAAATAAGTCTGTTCTGTTATTACTTCTCCTAACACTAGTTAATTTAGGGCCCACATGCACCCCTGCTCTCTCAATTTCCTGTGCTCATACAGAACGCTGTTTCATCTTCTCCGTTTACCACTTCTCTCATCCATCAAAGACAGGAATAAATATAATATCTTCTAGAGTAGGTATTTACATGTTGAATAGTATTTTATTATAAACTATTTTCCTTTTATTTCTCCTTCATATTAGAATTTGGGCATTTTATTAATTTTTAATCATGAGAATATAAAGGTATTATTACCTATGAATTTCATTTTAGGATGTTAAAGGAAGTGTCAGAGAATACATGCTGTAAAGAGGGAGTGATGGGTTTAAAGTGGTTGAGAACCACTGTATGAGCCTGGATGTCCATTAAATCAAGACAGAACTTATCAGATGTTGGCTTATTTATAAGCGATTATGCATATCTTATCTCCTCCACCGTACAGAAAGGTTCTGTAAAGAAAAATCCAAATCTTACATTTTCTTAATTACTCTACCATATTGGGACATTTAAAAAATACTTTTTGAAGGTTGAATAAATTCTTAACTATGGGTCTCCTCACCCCAATAGAAATAAATGGCATCCCCAGAAGAACTAAATAGCCTTTGCAGCCCGGCCGGCGTGGCTCAGTGGTCGAGCATCGACCTATGATCCAGGAGCTCTCAGTTCGATTCCTGGTCAGGGCACATGCCCGGGTTGCTCGATCCCCAGTGGGGGGCATGCAGGTGGCAGCCAATCAATGACTCTCTCATCACTGTTTCTCTCTCTCTCTCCCCTTCTCCCTTCCTCCCTTTGAAATCAATAAAGACATACTTAAAAAAATTTTTAAAAAATAAATGGTTTTTGCAGTAACTGTAGCTCTGATGTTCACTTAAAGTGAGTCACCCTACTCCATCTTAACTCCAATGTCATTTAAGGCACATGGCCTTCGGTCTTATCTTGACAACAAACATTTCACAATGGGTTTTTAAAAAGCAAAATCAACTGGGGAGAGGGATGGGACGGGGTGGAACGGGTCACTGGAGAGAAAAAGGGACATCTGTAATATTTTAAACAAAAATAAAATTTAAAAAAAAAAAAGTACAACTGAAAAAAATAAAATAAAAAGCAAAATCACATATATGCCTATATTAAATGAGAGAGAGAGAGAGAAGTACCCCAGAGAAGACAGGTAAAGGAAGTAGTAACTGTTCAAACTGGTCCCAGCAATGAGGAGGTACAAGTCAGTTCACAGAAATTATTGTCTCATTGGTCTATCATAAATGAAGCCTTTAACAGTAAAGCAAGCAGCCTATTGAATCTTGTCTTATTAATATAAATATTTACTAAAAGCCAAATGATATTTCACACACCTCTATTTCCCAGAGTGCTTTAGAACTGGTAGCAGAAGTAGCTGATTGACGCAAGGTCGTACGGAGGAAAATGTGCTGTTTTTTCTCATATTCATCACAGGTCAGAAACTTCTCTTGCTCTGCATGAAACAACCTAACGACGTCACCCTAGAAAAGCAAGTCAAGAAAACTGTATTGCCAAGAAAAGTCTGACCGTGAGACACAAGAAGCAGGTGCATCTTTCTAGTTCTGATACTCTACTTGGCTTTTAATGATTATTTATACATTTCAAAATAAAGGAGGGGAAACTCAATGAAACACATTTAGTGAGTATATAGTAAGTCACATTCTAGGTTTACAGCCACACTCTGCACAATGAACACCAGTGAATGCACAGGTGTTGCATCCAGAAGTTAAGTAAAACTGCCTTGGATTCTTATAGCAAATATGTGTAGCACATACTTACTCCTTTCAGCACATCCTCTCGATATGAGCTATATTTCATGAATAAAGTGATTTTCCAGCTAGTGTTGCAATTAACAGCATTCACCTATTAATGAAGAAATGTCCAGTTATAAGACTACAGATTCCATGTTATACTAGAAATTATTACTTCAACTAGAAAAGGCGAAGAAAGACAACTTTGGGCAATGAGGTAGGTATGTCAACACAAATGTCTTCAAAGGACCATCTAAAAAGAGCAATAACTAATCATAATCTATTTTTACCTCAGGAGCATTAATTAGCATCACTGGAATAAAGCTTATGAGAACAGTGAAAGAAACTATATACCTTTTTCTTCTCTCATGAGAAAATCAACAAAGGCATTTGCTCTCCTCCTGAACTTACCTCTTTGCACCCTGGGTTATCGAGAAGCTCTATGTTGCTTGCATGTAGTGGCTGTCCCGCATTCACAGGCATCAAAACAACTTTATCTCCGACAACAATCTAGGAATTAGAAATAAGGTGCAATTAAAACACTGCATGGATCTTTGGTGTTGTATTTGAAGCTGAAAATAGCTACACAAAAGTCCTCCTTATTGACCTAACATCTGGCCTGTTATT
Organism: Miniopterus natalensis; assembly: GCF_054644295.1. NCBI lineage: Eukaryota > Metazoa > Chordata > Mammalia > Chiroptera > Miniopteridae > Miniopterus > Miniopterus natalensis. The sequence goes on along the minus strand of NC_142082.1, from coordinate 155,113,883 downwards.
CCTCCATACACATTTTAGTTCAATTCTTTTTCTCTTTCAGGTAAACCTCTTCTGATAAATGATCATATAATCATGCCCCATTGCGCCCATCAGTGTGAATTCATAAAGCTAGTGTAGGCCCTTTTCTTCTCAGTGTCCCATTTCAGTTAGAGCTTTCTTAACCTCAATAAGTAGGTCATTATTCCTCCCCATGCAGTACTATGCTATGAGCACACAGATAGAGTGAACACATCTGTCACAAAACCAATCTACCTAAATATTAGAACCACTTCAAGTAGAAGCAGATAATGATATACACTTGTATTATCTCCGAAATCAAAAAAAGACCCGCTGAATTTGATCTTACCTATCATCTCAGAAATTTATGAAACATTTGAAAGTCATCTGGATTCAGGAAATGCCGCATTAGGTATGACCTTGTAAAACTATGTTTACTGTTTGGGCCTTGGGCACCTGGTTCAATTTTACTGCTCTTAATCCTGCTGTTCATTATTAGATTAAAATTAAAATTGGTTATGGGAAAAATACTCTACAGAACTAAGTCTAAGTTGATTGTTTTTATTTATGCTATTACTATCTGCTTTATCTTCAAGTACTTTCATTTGTAACTCAAAATATGGGGAAATTAAGTTCTGCTTTCTTAATGATAGTAACAAACAGTTTAACTTTAGAGATAGTAAAGTTACTTCTGTTGTTAAGTTCTATTAAAGACTTACTTCTGTAGTACCTACACTCTCATTTATAGAATTGCTCACCATCTCAAAAATGAAAACAAATACCTTCCCTTTGCATATTTCACAACTGAATATTAGAATAAATTAGTTTGATAGATAACTGAAAAACAAATTAGGACTTAGACAACAATAAACAGAACTTCGCCCTGAATCTTAACCTAGACCAAGACATTAAGAAATATAATTTCGCACTTTTAATACAAATTAACCTTTTATAGATTATATACAGGAATCTACATTCACATATGGTACTGTTGTCACATGTCTGGAGATTCAAATATGATAGAGAAGCCTGAAGCTCAGTAACCGAGGAAAGGAAGATTGTTCTTTGGTTTGCAGAAATCGCTTCTACACATCACCCTGCCTTTTAAGTCGATCATCAGTCAGATAATGTGACTCGCAAAGACCCGTCATAGAAGCTCTCTATGTGCAGACAAGAAAAGATCAACAAGAAAGAATGTTGAATGAGAGGATGAGGGGACAGAGCTGGGCTATTTTTGTGTTAAAAAAAAAAAAAAAGGAGGGAATAAAAGTATATGCATCAGAAATCCTTCTAGTGGTTAACTGGAAGAGGGGTGGGGAACTGGGGAGATGGTTAAAAGGTTAGAAGACTTTTCACAATGTATCTTTATATTGTTTTCTATTTTGAACCATAAATTGGTAATTTTTACAAATGAAAAATAGACAAGAACATACAAAAGTCAACATGACATAAACATATTTCCAACATCCCCAAAAAACAAACAACAACAAAAAAAAACAATTTGTTATTGCACATGACACCAAGGCAGCTCTAAGTCTCAGCCACGTGTAAGTCCAAGTGGTCATCCATGCTAGAAATAGTGGGACCTGATACCACATCCTGCCAGTGCTACATCTGGTCTTCCAATTTCTTAAAGAACAGTTGGGCTTGGTTTACTATGTCATTTTTATCTGAACCAAAGTAAATATTAGCCAATAAGCTGCTAATGTAATTCAATATTTTAGCTATGTCCTTCCAATTAAAAGAATATTTTTAGTTGAGCCAATATTCACTGTTCTAAGTCTTCCTGTTTTACTATAGTTGTTTGTAAGCTTTGAGCCAATCCATATGTTACATGTACCTCAAAATATCACCCATAATGACTTATATATTTTTAAGAGACCAGCCACATAGCCACAGTGTTCCAAACTCCAAGGTGTCATAAGAACGGTATTCATGAGGAGACTCTAACATTAATTCACTGATCTCAGGTTCTCAGTCATGTTCCTGATGATTACTTTGACTAACCAAGCCGGATAAGACTTTCAAATGAAAAGAACAGTATGCCAATCACAAGAAATAAAAAGAACAGTAAGATATGGCAGGAAGAATACAAAAGAGGGTGAGAAATTGTTCCTATTCTCAAAGAATGCACACCTAATTAGATAACTTGGTAAATATGGAAATTGGTGATTTTCTCAAAAGAGTGCAGCCTGGAGCCTGATCCACTATTGGAAGTCAGGTGCCTCCTGAGAAGCTATTAAACACAGAACTGGAGAATCAAGTGATTTTCTGCCACATCACATTCTCTCTAATTCCCAAATTTCTTAAAAAAAAAATTGCAACACCAAAAGCACTTCTGTTGATTCTACATAACAGCCATGTGAGATTCAAGCTGGATTTTACTGAAAATGAAGACTATCCTAATGCCGTTAGCAGCTACCCTTCTATTGAAGTGGTACCTGGTATGGTGAAAAGAACATTGCAGTAGAAACCAAAACCAAAACTTTGCAGTAGAAACCTTAGTCCTGCCTTTGCTATAAATCAAGGCATCTAGTTTCCAAACATAGCAAAAACTACTTGCGATTTGAAGAGTCTCTCCCTAAGAGTTGAATTTTTCTCCTCATTGAAAGAAGCCTGTCATTTTCTCACTTTTAAAATGTACCATCATGGTAAAGAACTAATTCTTCTTAGCTCAAAGCTGAAAATAAAAAATTAACTACTCAGTCATGGGAAGATAAATGAAAATAAAATATTTATGTACTCTGCTCAGGGCTGTCCCCAGGGTATTTCTAACTACTCAACAGCAAGCAAGGGCTTCTACAGAGCTGAAAGTTGAGGAATCCATGAATCTATTTCCCCCAAAACTATCCCACAATTCTGTAAGACAAAGGTGCTCTTAAATGGTAGAAACCATTAATTTTTGAAGATATGAGCATTTTTCTCCCCAGCCTCATTGCTGCATTTCATTTCAGTCACCAAGCATCTTGTTGGATACCTACAACCTAAAAGTAATTGCTAGCCCGGCCGGGCGTGGCTCAGCGGTTGAGCATCGACCTAGGATCCAGGCGATCGGGGTTCAATTCCCGGTCAGGGCACATGCCCGGGTTGCGGGCTCGATCAATGACTCTCTCATCATTGATGTTCCTATCTCTCTCTCTCCCTCTCCCTCTCCTTTCCTCTCTCTGAAATCAATAAAGATATATTTTTTTTTTAAAAAGTAATTGCTAAATGGTAAAATATAACTTGAAAGGTCCTTTGAACTTCGTAATTTCCTCTTCTTAGTTTAATATGCTTTTAAAGAAAACCAGTAAATATATTAGACTACTTGTTATGAAGTGACTACATCCGCGTTTGCCTCCAATAAAATACAGTAGGCTTACATTTCAGGACAAAATGCTGCCTATCCCTAGGGAAGAAAGCAAGCGTTGCAATACAATTATTTATGTGGCAAACACAGGGCTGTGGTTGTGCTTATACTTTCACAGCATCTTAATCACATACGAAAGCTATACAGTGGTGAGCAACAACAGTGAGCCACTGCAGCAAACAGCAATGCAGGAGGTTGTTTTAGCCATGCTTTATGGAGCACATCTATACCAAAAGAATTTCTACTGCACCTAACAATTACCATGTCCACTTTAACCAAGATGGAGGGTTTGGGTGGTGGTTTGTTTTTATTTCCCCCATACAACTAATTATCTAAAATAGTTCATTACATTCAACTCTCGACCCTCTGAAGGCATTTAGAAGCAGGGAAAGGAACAGATAGAATAAATAAATAGACAGGATAGAGTGCATTAATAAAACCTACAGCTAATCTAATGGCCTGATTTATCCAATCATTTCATAGCATTCCTTCAGAGCTTAAGCTCAGGTTTTGATTGTTCAGACGTTTAATTTTCACTGACCACCTACAGACAGGGCCACTACTCACTAGGGGGCTAGAGAGCGGAACAAGCAATATAAGAAAGGGAATGTTGTTCACAGACATAATCAGTCTCTGAATAATGGAGAGTTGATTGTAATTAACTACCTACTAAAATTAAAATATATATCATGCCCACAGCACACATCACTTGATGCAAAAGAGAAAAAAAGTAACATTTCTTGAGGAATCAACACAAGACTTGAAGTGCATTCCATCCCTGCATGCCATGCTTCACGCAAACCTTACCGAAGGAGGATGTCACCAGATAACCTATTAACAAATTAAACCATGAAGCTTGCATCCTGTGGAATAGACTTTGTACTTCAAAATTCACTGAAAACAGATTCACTATAAAAGAAGACATTTCCAAGATAAGAAATATCCAACACATTTAAAATATAATTGAGAAAAGCTATCACAATAATTATATTTTTATATTGTTCTGAACTTATGATGTTCTTTTTTTTTCAATCTCAACTATTTTTCTTGATCACCTGTCCCAATATTTGCAAGGTCTTCTATTTAGGAAAGTTATTCAGTATTTACTATCAACCAGCATTTACTGTTACTGAGCATCTCCCATGTGCGAGGGACTATCACCTGCTACTTTATTACACACAAAAACATCATACTGTAGATCCTATGGATTCATTTCACATAATTTTTATTTTCTCTACTCCATAAAGTAGCAGAAAATATTTTAGCAACTGCCAAAATTCACATGACACAATGCACACATATTCCACCACGTATGCTAAATGTCATCAGCGAGCGGGTGCCAATCTACTGCTCCTCATACATTACACATCTATTAAGATGTATAGACTGTAAACGGTGGACCAGAGCGCCAGGAAATGGACCAGTGTCATGATTCACTGTGTTACACTATTGATTCAGAGGAGCAGGCACCATGTTCTAGGCAGAGCTCTGTTTCCTCACAGGCAGGCTCCCTCCCGATCAGGCAGAGAAGCAAACCCTCCCTCTCTCTTCTGAGGCGCAGCCAATATTAAGATTACTCAAGTTATTTGACACATATTCTAGCTAGAAGATGACATGAATTTGAACTTTGTCTTTTTACAATTCCTGAGCACAATCTGTACTACAATTAAGTGCTTTTATCCTATTAAAGATATCAATATAAAAATAGGTGGAAATGTTTACTTTATAGATTCTCTCACTTATTAAGAATGATCGTCTATGAACACATTATTTTTCTCTCAATTTTATATTTACATACATTGTCACCCTCGCTTCTCAGCTTCCAGAAGGGATGAATATAGAACCAAGACCCTTCGTTGCCGGCGGCGTCCAAGGACACGCGCATGGCATTTTTTTCCAGCAAGGCAGGCAATCTCTTGTTGACAGTCAGGTACTTGTTGCTCTTTATGTGCAGTAGCTGCAGGGAAAAGACACAGATCACCACCTCATCCGGGATCTCCTCTGGTAAATGCACGTGTGCATTCATACATATGTCATATGCCCACATAACACAGCTTGGGGTAGGGATTAAACAAAGGTCTTTTCAAACTCCAAATTCACTAACTTTCACGGTGACTTCTTTGGATTTCTCCTCACTCACCTGCTTCATAATGAAATGGACACATGAGATACACCAGGAAGCACTTCTGACTGATTTTCATCTCATTACAAATAACAGAATAAAACCAGGCTTTCCAAAGGAGGCCTGGAAGTTCCCCCAAACCACATTCCTGCACAGCCACGAAAACAGAATATACTAAAGAAAAAACACAAAACTAAAATACTGTACCTACCGACCTAGCATTAATAACCATCCCTGCCCACAGGCAGCCCTAATCCTTCCCTTCCCCTGCCAGGAGGCCGGGTGCGCAGCCTGCAGGGCTGTACGGGGATGGTGAGCCCGCCCCTTCCCAGACGAGCACAGAAGCGCCATATCTTAGATATTTTTTGCATTCTATGGACAAAATTTTTCAACAACATTATTTTACTGAGTAGGAAAACTAACACAAATAGCCTTCCTCTCCATTATTACAATCATTTCAAAAAAGAATGGTCATCTTAACACAATGTAAGAAGACAAATACCTCAAAATAAAGAGCAATGCTTTAACTGGAAAAAAAAAAAAAAATCAGCTTTTTAAAAAAACTCGTTATCCTTGGATCTCATTTTACCATTTAACCAATGAAAACCCTCACGGCCAACCCCACTCCTTTGGGACCCACCATGTTAGATGGGGCCCACGGCTAAGCCCCGAACTGACCACACAGACCTCTGCACTTAAGTTCTTGACAAGAAACAAACTCACATGCTGGCACTTAATTTAATCAAAACTTGGTTAGGGACATGCAGTCCTTGGTATCACATAATCTATCATTAGATTAACTCATACATTCAGGGAACTGCAGACCAAGGCACCCTCATCTTGTCCCATCAGAGAACTGCTTTGATTGCCCTACGCTCTGGCATTTTGCCATCGGCTAATAACAAAACATCAGGAATATTATTTTGTAAAGAGCGCTATAAAATGCCTCATTATAGTATTTATTGCAGGGAAGTTGTTAAGGCTACTGTTTACTATATTAAGCAGTGTCCCCTTTATGAGAGCCCACGGAGAAATACTGCTGGGGTCGTCCTCCTGGGAATGTCTGTGCTCCTAGGCCTCTGACGTAGGTCCATGCATGGGCCTCCTAGGCGAATGCTGTAAGATACTACACTTCCCTCATGGCTACGTGGACAAAAAAGGGGCTCTGAGCCAAAGTTACCAAACTTTACAACCTGGTTTGGTTTGGTTTTGCTTTTATTTCTTTTTTAAATTTATTTTTATTGCTGAAAGTATGACGGATGTCCCGTTTTCCCTCTTTTGCCCCTCTCCACCCAGCTCCAGCCCCACCCGAGGCCTTCACTGCACCATTGCCTGTGTCCATGGGCTACGCATGTATGTCCTCTGGTTAATCTCTCCCCCACTGTCGGTTCCCTCTGAGATCTGTCAGTCTGTTCCATGCTTCCATGTCTCTGGACCTATTTTGTTCGCCAGTTTATTTTGTTCATTAGATTCCACATATGAGTGAGATCATGTGATATTTGTCTTTCTCTGACTGGCTTATTTCACGTAGCATAATACTCCCCAGGTCCATCCATGCTGTCCCAAAGGGAAAGAGATCCTTTGACAGCCTGGTTTTTATAAACATTCCTCACCCCTGACTTGAACTTATTTGTTCAACTATTATTTTCCCTTTGACCCAGGTGCCTCATTTATTTCTATTTTATTGTGTTATGTGGTGTTTCTGAAAATGCCTTGCATTCTTTTTGGAACAAGGTGGGGCATATATTAACAAATAACCAAGTAAAAGTCTAATAAATCTAAGTGAAGTACAGGAAAGGAATGCATCGGTGTGCACACTAATTGAAACAGAAGATCTCCTAATAACAAGTCAAGGATGACTTCCATCTAAAAGTATAATTTGAAAACTTTTCTCTCTCTACAAAATGAAAAGATAAAGGTTCATATGTTACACGTTAGTTCCATTAATACTAAAGGGCTATTTTATTACAGGCCTTTAGAAATTATGTTTCCCCATCTCCTTCCTTTTGATGCAGTAACTTGTACATACATCTAGGGAAGTTCACTTCTTTATGTGTATACAGCAGACTTATTCCCAAACACACAGAAGAGTGTGCTGAATGTCAACTGAAAATATCACATCTATAATCCCCACCAAAGAACAAACTATTGTATCCCAAAATCTTAATGCTATTTGGAATTCCTACCAAATGCAAATTACCCACAAAATATTTACCCCTTCTAAGGGAAAGTAAATTGGCACTTACTTGTATAACATTACTGTATTTCACGATTTCTCCCAAGAGTTTCTTATTTTCTGATTCATTTTGTTTTTGTTCCAGTTCTGCAGCATGCTATAAAATGATTTTCAAATATTCAGTGTGGAAACATAGCAAACAGAATACAGTAAGAGACAAAGAAATAAGAGGGTTTTCAGAACAAAGAGAATAAAGAATACGGCCATGAGTAAAACAGGCTGGTTGCTTTACTCTTTGTGTTTGGGGTAGGGGGGCAACAATGAAATATATGATTTTAATATAGTGTGTGGCCAACAATATCTTGGGATGCTTTTATGTTGGAAATTTCAGAGAAGTCCTAGGCTCTGTGGTCTTATAATTACTTTCAGAAAGAATATTGCTAGAGAAACCAAACAGAATAGTAGATGAATTTCAAAAGTCTCAAAATACATTTTCAATTCTGAAAGTAACGGAAATTTTAATGACACAAATTAAGTCCTTCAAGTTTACACTCAGCCCAAATCAAAAACACCAGACTTTGTTTTTTTCCAGTCTTTCAAAAAAAAAAAAAAAATTAAGTACTATGCCAAGTAAAATGTAACTGGATCGGATATTCCTACAGAGATTCTGAATTGGTTTCCAGTTGGATGTGAATCTCTGAATTCACCTGGCACACCCTAAAAAATAGCAGGGATGTATCACCTACATGCCAGGAAATCAGTAGTCACACCCTGTAACTTAGAAGTCCCTTCCAGTTCCAATGTGTTGCTGTAGCTAGTCTAAATCTCCGTGTACTGAGTGAAATCATGAAGCTGTGAAACAGATCTTTCGTTATTGCTGTCCCTGGCCTAGCCTAGGCCAGACAAACAGAAACCTGGCGCTTACCTGTAACTTCTTCAGCAAGGCCGCCTCCGTGTGGTTCCCTTGCTTGGCTTGCTTAGCTTTCCAATATTGTTTCTGGGCAGAATATCGATTCATCGGGCACACCTTAAAGAGGCAGTCTACGACAAAACAACAGACAAAACCACTGTAACGAAGAGGACCAGCATTTCCCAGATTTTCCTTTAGCCTAGCGCTGGAATCCTGGAATCCCCAAGAATAAAGAACATTCAAAGGTCACCTGGTCCATCCTCTAGCCAACTCTTAAATTCCCTCTGTCACAACCTGTTTAAATAACCTTTCAGACTGTGAAAATACCCCTTTCTTCGTTACTTTAAGTTTCTTAAAGGACATTTTTAGCTAGCGTAATTTATAAAGAAATAAAACAAGGTAACCATTATATTAGAAGCACCTTTTAATTATAATGGAGGGTCTGGTCTCAAATATTAAATAAAATGACATTAGTGACTTTCACTGCCCTGTGTGACCTTGCACAATTAATTACTTATTCATGGTATGTATCTTTGACAGCAAAGTGATGCAAAAAAATAGAAACGATCACAGCAATTACATTTCAGTCATCCATTCCCCAAGTTTCCACAGATGTGGGAGGAATATGGTACGAAAATCTGTGATACAGTATGTTAAAATTGGGGGCAGGGGGACAAAACAAACAAAGCTAAACCAAGATTATAGTCCCAAGTCTACCATTCAATATCAAGATAGGATATTATAGTGGAATGATATAGTGATATCTGTAAGTCAAAAGGCAAAAAATATTTTTCCCTTTTAATGAGGAAAATGGAAGCTTGACTAAAGAATGCTTCCAATGTTAATGGTTTTGCATGTTTGTGAAATGGATTACAACCAGATGAAAGGTCAATTCCAATATTCTTTTATAAAGGAGTAATGATAGAAAAAATCTAAACATTATTTCATTTTCTTACCCCCAAGAATGTATGAATTCAATACAACAAATTTATTTTGGTTGCTGTGTTAATATTTATGATCAGTCTCATTTTTCAAAGATGTATCACAAAAATAAAATTCAATCAAATCAAATATCCATTTTAGCCACATCCTTGACTATAACTATGCAAGCTCATTCCATTTTTCTCTTTAAAAGTAATTATAAAATTAAATAATGGACTTGATATATTTTCAAATCTTATTTATGGTTATAATGGCATAAATAATAAAAATTATGACTGTAAATTTTAAAGAAATTTTTAAATTCAGAAGAAATGACTCCTATAGCTTATAATTATAAATACAAATTCTATTGATTGACCCTTCCCTCCGCCCCTCATAAACACACAATAATTAGAAAACTAATTATTACTTTATGGTTTAAAAGTTATTGATGTAGATATATAAATATTTTATAAGCAGCGGCAAACAGACACCTCTAACTGCTAAAAGTAGGGTGAGAGACCATCACAAATACAATATGACACAAGAATCACACGTGGGCACGTGTGTGAGAACCAAATAACTAGACCTAAAAACTGTTTCCTTGGTAACATATCTTATAAGCTCTAGAAATTATTTCCTATATACAGCCACTACAAAGAAACTATACAAATTTTTTTTAAGAACAAATATAGAGGCTGTTTACAGATATCCCCAAAAGAGTACTCCCAATTTAATGCAGACTATTTTCACTATCCTATATGAGGCAAGTAACCAAACTCTACATTGTCTTTGTGCAGCAAAAATACAAATTCTTATTTAAGTAGAAATGAACTTGCCCGGCCGAGCGTGGCTCAGCGGTTGAGCATCGACCTAGGATCCAGGCAATCGGGGTGCGATTCCCAGTCAGGGCACATGCCCGGGTTGGGGACTCAATCAATGCCTCTCTCATCACTGATGTTTCTATCTCTCTCTCCCTCTCCTTTCCTCTCTCTGAAATCAATAAAGATATATTAAAAAAAAAAAAAAGAAAGAAATGAACTCTAATCTGCAGTCTACACTACTGACCTTCATGTATGAACTGAAAAGAGAAAAACTGGGTTCTCCATTACTTCAAATTCCTAATTGAGTTCATTAGAAATGCTCCTTTGAGAGAGAAAATGGTTTTCCTAAATTCTGGACCACCCCAGTAGCACTCCTAATGAGTGGTGTCTTTGGGTAGCTAGCAAAGAAAGTGTGTGTGTGTGTCATGATCCCAACTGTTGATGCTGAAGTTATTGTGAAGTGAAGCTACACATTCCGCCAACCCAGGCGTACTGGCCAGGTTGTGCTGCTGGGTGCTAAGACCCAGACCCTCTCCTCAGAAAGCTCGCAGTCTGGTGGGTAAGACAGCCATCTACCATGTGTTCAGGTTTCACAATGGAACTCTGGGGAGGTGCTGCTGGGCACAAAGATGCAAGTGGCCAGCTTCACCAGGGAAGGCCAGAAAACTTTTCCAAAGGAGAAGGCACAAGCCAAGTTTTAAGGGACCAATTCGAATTCACCACATTGCCAAGAGGGTTCAAATGCTCCGAGGGAGGGACATTCCAAACAGAGCCAAGGGGGTACAAAGGCAGAGAAGGTAATGCTGAGGGACCCGCTAACCTTGCAGGGCAGCTATGGCCCAGGCTGCGAAATGAAAACGGAGTGGTTTGCTGAAGCCAGGGTCTGCAGAGGGCCAGGTGCTAGGCTACGGAGTATGGGCTTTATCTCATGGAGAATCTCAAACACCATGTGAAAGGTGATGTGAACAAACTGGCGAGAAGACCAGCACCAAAGCCAGCGTGCCAAGAGCCTGGCCCACGAGGATCTAATCCGTTAGATTGGGGGGAGAGGGGTGCTGAGGGAGAGGGAAAGTGAAGGTGGCCAAATGAACAAGCTTCTACCCACTCTGAGATACAAAGCCTTCGATTTCAAAAGTCCTTTCTGTTTGCAGGGCCTTAGCTTCATGGTCCCCTTCAGCAACTCCCCACAGGTGGCATCTCATTTTATTTATATTACTGTAAATAACCAATCTGTTTCTAATAGTCCTACTATTGCAGGACTATTTTGGTTGATGGGAGACAGCATAGGGCATACAGACTTCTGTAAAAGTGCTTATGTTGATGGTGGTGGTGGTAAATGGTGTGTGTGTGTGTGTGTGTGTGTGTAATTCTCTCTGCCCCTTTTAGGAAAAACAAAATCACCTGGTCTTGGACTAGTCACATACTTTGTCTGATTCTCTATTGCGTAATAAAAGTGTTAATAATAGCTGTCATGCCTAATTCACAGAGCTGCTGAGATACGCACAAAAGATAATCTATGTGAAAGTACTTGCTCTATGAACTTTAAAGCCCTGTGATACATGTAAGGTATTATTATTATTATTAATATTGCTTCATTTGTTCAACAATAGCCTAAGATTAAGAGATGATTAAACCCTAACAGAGCTCTCAACAAAGAGCAACAAAAAGCAGAGTTGTCACAATAAACTTGAACATAAACCAAAAGTGCCTACTTCACAAGGTGTTAGCCCCTTTGGTTTAAGATGCCACAGTGTGTTTTGTATAAAATTCCCAAATACCCTGAAACAGCACGGCAGTGAGCAATGGATGCAATCTCCATTACCCTGAAATATCTTTTAACATGCGGGCACAGTCACTGACACCTGCCTGGGTGGAGCCCCAAACAGGCCTCCCACGTTCTCCCCTCAAGCGGGAATCCAGCTGTCTCAGAGCCATCAGCCCGCATCCACCCTCTGCACCCGGCTTCCAACACTAGCTCTCTAACCCTGGCCTCCTCATTCTCTGACATTAAGGTATAGAAGCTGCTAACAAATAAGTGTTAGAGAGGTTTCCAATCAGAAAGCGGCCCAGTGTCATTGTTAATTAGGTAACAATAATCTCTTCAGCATTCCAAGGCTCACAAAATAACCAAAGAGGAAAGACTGGCCTCACAGAGCACACACCAAATTCAAGGAAGTCATTCGAGTTAATTTTTTTTAAAAGCTTAACCGAAAGACCTGAGACCAAGAATTTTGCAGAATTCCCGGAGTTCAGAAATGTCAGAAATCTGATCAAATGTGCTACGTTCAGTTCAGCAATATTAGAAGAACAATGCCTTAGAATTAGAACTTTTTCTTTTTTTTTCCAACCATGGAAGGAAATTCAGCCCCACAGAAGTGTTCGCTTTAAACTGAAAGCCACGGCAGCCTCTTCGGCCTGCTGACAAATGCTGGTGGAGGGAGGAAATACGAAAGCCACTCGAATGGTGTGGAGCATGAAACCCAAGGCATGTGACACTGTAACTCAAAGAACCAACCTTCCCACATGATTCATGTAAATTTGGCAGGAAACCAGTCTAAACCTCCACTTGCAATACCTATCTCTTTGCAGTGTTTTTGCTTTGCACCTATAAAAACGCTTTCTAAAATATTTGTATCTCAGGCAGTTTCTGCACCCGGAACTTTCTACAGAACTCCATTTGGGGCTATTATATGTAAAGTTCAAGTTATGCAGTGGCCAGCCACTTCCTTTGATAATTGGTGGAAGGAACACTTTCTGTTTCATTTCTCCTCCCTCCTAAGATTTAAATGAGGCAAGACATATGACACCATGAGCAAATGCCTATCACAAAGCCGGCGTTCAACAAATGGCTCTTTCACGGTGGCCTGTACAATTACCTCATACTGATTACAGGGAACATGGTTGCCAAGGGCTTTATTATCTCCACGTGGATAAAGGTGGGGAGGGCGGGAGCTGGAGCTTTTCTCTCTGTGACATAAACAGGACGCAGCAAAGTTCAGTGGAGACAATGGGACCTTCCCAAAGATAAAATAGAAAGTGGTAAGAAAACCCTCCCTAGGATAAGGGACAGCAGACAAGGGTAATTAGAATTCACAGTTGGTCGGGGAAGAGATACACATCCAATAGCCTAAAATATAACTGTAGCTCTGTTTTTCAGTTTTTCTAAGAAACATACTGGAACAGAGTGTTTGCAAAAAGTTCTTTATGCTTAGAGGTTAAAAAGGAATGTGTTCTCCTTAAGCATAGACACTTCTAACTAAACTCCCTCCTCTGATCCCAGCCTAAGGCAGGCATGGAGAGGGCGTCAAACAGGGACAGTGTCCTCTAGAATGCTCCAAAAGACAAAGAGAATCTATATTGCAGGTGTTAGGAAACATTAAAATGTATCACAAGACATGGGCAGGCAACCATGAAGACGGCAGAATAACTTCCTCTGGGCAAAAGTAGCTATTTTACCATGAAGAGAGAGAAGAGTGGCCTTGTGTAGTTACAGACTACTAAACGGTTAGAACTCAAAGGGGCTTCCGATGTTAAGACATCAATGGGAATGTTACAAAATCTTGCTCTCAGACATTAAATATCTGATTCATACATTAATGGGTAAATGCTCAAAAACAAATGAAACTTTATTATTTTGCTTCGTCTGGACTGGGGACAAAAAATAAAATTCAAATGCATTGATGCTAATTTTCATTTTTGGCAAGGATTAATTTTAGCATTAAGCAAACCATTTCACTAGACATAAGCGGAATTTCTATCAAAAATATCATAATGTATACTATTTCATTAATTTTCCCATTCTCAAAATGTAATATTAACACAGATAATCAAAAAATAAGCAGACTGATTCAGAAATCAAAATGCAAGTCTGTAAATCCTGTTACACAAATACCAAGTCCAAAAGAAAAGAAATGGGAATGAATTTACACATACATAAATGTATGTATATATACATATATACATACATATAGGCAACACATATATAATAGTTTATTTTATATATTTATTGGTATTCTTATTTATAACTATATGTTTCTATATCTATTACTTCATTTAATTCTTCTAAAAACACTTTGAGGTAAGCATTAGTTTTAACACATTGTATGCGGGAAACGTATTTATACATTTGACGTTGACTGGTAGTAGAGCGCGCGATGAAAACTACCCGCAAACAATGTGTTAATATGAGGAAAGAGAAACTCGGAACATTTTACCTAAAGTCTCAAAGCTAGTCTTTAGGTTTAATCCAAATCAATCTGTCTCTAAAGCCCGTCATCATAATTTAATAAAAGACACTCAATAATCCTCAAATTAAAACTTTTAAAAAATACATCTCTGTATAGTCACTGAAATTAAAACACACAACATGATAATCTAGCTGTCTCTGGTTTCATACCCCGAGACCTGCTGAACTTCTACAAGGGCCCAAAAATGTATTAGAAAGAGACTATCTGAATATCTGTAGCTATGACCTAATAGAAGTAGCAAGCTAGAAACACTTGGGCAGGGAATTTTACTGTCTCAGGTCCTCCACTTGGAAAGTAATGTTTTGAATAGCTGGACAATTAAACTGTTAATACAGGTAAATTAATTTTATAGAGATAGGCTTGTCTTTTTAAACCCATTTTAGCATGGCAATAAAAACTCCTGGCTTAAAGATTTTTTTAAAAAGTCTAACACAGACTATTTTATGCCATTATAGTTATGTACTAGAGATATTTAGATTGAAGAATTACTTGCTGTTCATTGTCTAGTGACTGAATTACTATTCTCATATGGGAGACCTAAAATAAAATCAGTTTCTTATGCTAGGTCCTCTGTGAGCAGAGATTTATCCTTAAGAATGAAAGAGACCATGGAGTCATAAACATCATTACTGCAGATTTACACCCAAGTGAGACTAGCTTTCTATTGATGATTACCACCAAAAAGCATCTACATCTACGGATAATTTAGGAGTCAATGGACAATAACTTTAGAGCAGTGTTTTACAAACTTTAACTGTACACGCCAGGTTTGTAACCCATTTATTTGGTCCTAATTAGCCTTTTTCACATGGAGTGGAATGGAAAGAAGTGGAATAGGGTGGGGTTGGGGTGCGGGGGTGGGGTGGAGTGGAGTGGAGTGGAGTGGAGTGGAGTGGAGTGGAGTGGAGTGGAGTGGAGTGGAGTGGAGTGGAGTGGAGTGGAGTGGAATGGGATAAGAAGGGAAATAGAGGGCACTGCAAGTAGCAAGTAGTCTTCCACGAAAACTTGTTTGGGAGGGATTGTGCATGTGTGTTCATGTACATGTGTATGTACATACATGATAGACTTCAATGTAAAATGTATTTCTTACTGACTGTGGTAGTAAAAAAATGAAGGTCACTATTTTCAAGGAATACACATATACACAGGTTAGGGTTAAAGGCAATGGAAATTTTTTTTAAACAGAGAAATCCTGTAGGCAAGGAAAGAGGAAACTGAGACAACCAAGTGAAATTTTTTTGCTCTATCAATGACTTTTGAAATCCACAAAAAACTATCCTGTTAGTAATTGACCAATAAAAGTGTTACATAGGCAATTACAACGGAACAGGAAAATGCTCTTTTAAAAATATTTCTTTTTTCAGACTCTGGTTGACCTCTACCTTTACTGGAGCATCCATCTCTCCAATGCTATCTTTTATTAGCTAACATGCTTGCACAGAAGTCTACATCCAACACCTATGATCTGTTGTAGGAAAGATGGTCAGAATCTGCAGAAAGAAACTCCTGCCAAGTTACCCTGGAAACAATCATTAGATACCTATTCTTTCTTCTCTGAAAGGCTTTACAGTCTGTTTCGTCTCCTATTAAGATGCAAATACCTGAAAAGGGAACACACTAAGATCTTGGTTCTGTTTACCACTGGAGACAGCTCCATGAGGGTGAGGTGGATGGTGCTGCAGATCTGGGGAAGGAACCTCTTAGAGTACTAACATCTGGCAAGAAGATGCAGAAAAGTTGTCTGTCAAATTTTCAGATGACACAGACAAGGGAGAAATAGCTAATTTGACATATAAAAATCTAGATTTTTCAATAATCTCTGCAGAACAAACATCAGCACAATTAAACTTCAAACAAGCTTAAATACGAAGTTCTGTGTTTCTGTTCAGAAAAAAAAAATGAACTGCTTATGCACATGATAGAGGGGAGCACCAGGGCTATTAACAGCTAATATTAGAGAGGGAGGAGCCTAGACCTTAGGCTTGAGCTCAACTTAATATAATTAACATGACCATACATCCCTGTGTGTGCCCAGGACAATTCTGGTTTATGCCTGTTACCTGTAGTTTGAAAGGCAAAGCAGTAAAATATTGAAAACTGAGATGTAGAAGGAAAGGTGGGGCTGCATATGAAAGCAGACTGGATATGAAAAGTAGGGAATGGAGAGAGAAGACAGCCAAGTAACTGATGCTGGAAACAGGACATTGGAAATAGAAGAAACAGTTGTCATTTTCTCCTCCCTTCATTTTTTTTGTCTTCTTTCTGATCAATTCTTCTTTTTAATGCCATAACTTAACGTCTGCTTAATGTTTCTTCCTCCATCCCTTAGGTTCTCCCTCATTCTGTGTCTTTTTTGCTTTAGTTCCTTCTGTCTGTTTTCCTAATCATTTTCTTCCTTTTACCTTCTCTTAGCTCACTCTTTCTCCAATATTTCCTTTATCTCTTCTCTGAACTTCTTTTCTTTCTCTCCTTTACATGATTGTAAAATTGTGCCTGAATTATATTGTTATTTTCTTCAGATAAGGTTACATCTTTTGTATTTCAAATAAAAATACAGATGAATAGGGCATTTCCTTATCAAAACTCTACTTAGCCCGGCCGGGCGTGGCTCAGCAGTTGAGCATCAACCTAGGATCCAGGAGATCACGGTTCAATTCCTGGTCAGGGCACATGTCCAGGTTTGTGGGCTCCATCCCGGTCGGGGATGTGCAGGAGGCAGCCGATCAATGACTCTCTCATCATTGATGTTTCTATCACTCTCTCCCTCTCCCTTCCTCTCTCTTCCTCTCTCTGAAATCAATAAAGATATTTTTTTTTTAAATCAAAAAAAAAAACACAAAAACTCTACTTAAAATTAAGTTGCAAAAGCAAAACACATAGATCTAACAGAAGACATGAATCCAGAATATAAAAAGTTTCCTTACAAATCAATTAAATAACACATACAACCCAATAAGATATGAACAGACACATCACAAAGAGGATATATAGAAGGCCAACGAGCATATGGAATGATCATCAACATTACTGGTCATTGGGGAAATGCAAATTAAAACTGTTAGCATAGGTAGCTAGATAATAATAAAGGAAGGGAGCAAAGGAAATCAGAAAGAAGGAGATACAACAAAAAGGCATATTATTAAGCATAATCAAGTAGGAAGCAGAAGCCTGCTTTGCTAGGAAGTTGCCGCATTCATAGGCACCCCAGGGGATTGCAGCATTGTCCTGCCGAGGTGATCAGAGCTCCTCCCTCCCCTGTAGAGGGAGGAAGGACAAGCTTCCCAATCTCCCCATGGTACAGCGGTCTGTACCTCCCCAGACCGTGGGGGGAGGTAAGCACATGGGCAGTAGAAGCCAAAATGAATGGAAAAGGGGGAGGTGCTTCTATGAGGCATGTGCAATAGGAGGCAAGATGGTGACCACAGAGGCCTGTCTGTCCAGCCTGGGAAAAGGGTCAGATTGGATAAGGGAACAGAACCCAAGAAGATCTAGGAAATAGATTAGATAGGGGGTTGGCCCAGCAGAAGCCTGTGAAAGATTGGGAAGTTGATTGGTTATTTTGAAAAAGCTCCTGGCCCTTCCATACCCAAGATTATATAATCCCAACTAACAAAAATCTCTCTCTCTCTCTCTCTCTCTCTGTCTCTCTCTCCCTCGCCAGGTAACACGCACTCACCTTGTTCATTAGCACACCTTCTCTCCATAGCAACCATGTGGCCCTAGCAGCCCAGTGGCCAGCAGCCATGCGGACTTCAAGCAGGCCCCAAGCCCACCCTCAGTACCGAGCACAGCAGCACCAGCCAGCCAGCGCGCAGCCAAGAACTGGACTAAGCTTTGCTATAGACTAAACTTTCGCATGCACAGCGTATCTGGACATTGGCCCTATTTTTAGGCCTGATGAAGACAAGGTTGGACTTTTTCCATGGCAGGAGGGATGGAGATGGGACACTGGAAACCTGGGGACAGCCTTCAATTTTCACCCAAATAAATCTTACCACTCCACAATCTCCCACCCGTGGGTCTCTCAGAGTTCTTCCCTTGCAATCTTGTGAAAGAATCCCACTTGCACCAGCAAGAAAACTACAATTACATACCACTACACACCAACCCAAAAGGCTAAAACTAAAAAGAATGACAATATCAAATACTGGTGAGGTGCAGAGCAACCGGAACTCTCATATATTGTACACACATACATTCCGACACTCATTCATGGCACAAATGTTTAAAATGGTTCACCTACTTTCAAAATCTCCTCGTAATTTCTTGAAAAATTAAACATATATATATGATCCAGCAATCCCATTCTAAGTTACCTACTCAAGAGAATGAAAGCGTATATACACACAAGGCTTTTACGCAGATGTCCATATCAGCACTGTTCATAACAGCCAAAAGCAGGAGGGAGGAAAACCCAACTCTGAATGCGGCAACATGCTGCAGCAACGGAGTGCCGCACAGATGAACCCCAAAAACCTCACACCAAGGGAAGGAAGCCAGACGCGAAAGACCATAAATTACATGAAGCCATTTATATGAAATTCTAGACACAAAAAACTATAAATTACATGATGCCATTTATATGAAATTCTAGAAAATGTAAAAGTAAATCATCCAAAAGCAAGTCAGTGGCTGCCAGGAAATGAGGTGGGAACAAAGATTGACTACAAAGCGGCAAGAAGAAATTTTGGGGGTAATGGAAGTGTAATTGTAGTGTTGGTTCCACAACTATACAGTTTATCAAAACTCAGTGAACTGAGCACTTAAAGTGAGTGAATTACTGTACAATAAAACTGAAAAATTCTGCTCTATTTGTATATGGGCCGCAATTGCTCACTTTTCTATGGCTCAGCGGTTTCCCATAAATATTCTTAAAATAAAAGATAAACTCTGAAGACAGAATAAAGATTTGTTTTTGTTGTTTAGCTGTGGTTTATTTGGCATGGGAGGAAGAAGACAGGGTGACTTGTTCGCTGCATAACAGGACCTAGCTGGCTGCCCTGCATGTGGCAGCGCTCGAAAATATTTGGTGACTGCCTGATAAAGCACACCCAGGAGTGAAGCCAGCAGATCTGGTTAAACCTAGTGAGACAGATTTTCCTAAACACAGCACAAAATAAAATCAGGGTTTAATCCAAAATTTAATGTTAATTTGAAGAAAAGAATAGCCTGGGATACCTTGTCATACCTGAATGTGAGGAAACCAACACAGACTACTGAGTCACGTCCAAAGGACTTGAAAAGGTTCCCACTTAACACAGGTCAGACTGTGTGAGCATCAATATTAACAACTGAACTAGATTAAAGAGCAACATACATTAAAATCCATGAGTTCATAGTTATAAAAAATACGTATTGGCCATCTTTGGAGGTTAGGGTACCAACTCATTACTCTAAAAATGAGTAAGTAAAGGAAAAATAAGCATTAAAGAGGAAAGACAAGGAGATATGATTTAAGGAATTATCTGTTTATTACCTAACTACTCTAGCAGTAATTATAAAATATTTTAGAGAGCCAACTTAGTGAACGTTGTCAGAGATGCTAGGATATGTCTACTGGAAGATGCAAAATAATACTTCTGAATAAAGGTCTTAATGCTATTAGAAAAAAAGAAAGACAAGAAGAGGGGAAGTTAAATAAGCACAAATGTAGTACAAACACAGAAGCAGAACTGGTATCCCAAACACAGTGAGTTGTAGGCAGCCATGAGCTAAAAACTCTGCTTTGTTAATCAACTGAAGAAAAAGTACATAGGAAAGGAGAGGACTGTTAGAAGATGCTTTACAAGGAACAGAGCCCTGGCCAGTGTATCGCAGTGGCTAGAGATTGGCCCACACACCAAAGGGTTGCAGGTTTGATTCCCATTCCAGGGCACGTACCTGGGTTGCAGATTTGATCTGCAGCCCGGGTCAGGGCTCAATGGGAGGCAACCAATCAATGTGTCTTTCTCACATGTATGTTTCTCTCTCTCTCTCTTTCTCTTCCCCCCCTCCCTTCCACTCTCTCTAAAAAGCAATGGAAAAAGCATCCTCTGGTAAGGATTAAAAAAATAGTAATAAAATAAAAGGAACAGAAAGAAGCCCTGGCCAGCGTGGCTCTGTTGGTTGGGCGCTGTCCCACGCAAGGAAGGTTTGCCGGTTAGATTCCCCGTCAGGGCACACGCCTGGGTTGCAGGCGTGATCCCCAGTAGGGGGCGTGCAGGAGGCAGCCGATGGATGTTTCCCTCTCACATTGATCTCTCTCTCTCCCTCTCTCTCCCTTCCTCTCTCTAAAAATCAATAAAAATCGTTTTTAAAAAAAGGAACAGAAAAAAGAGTCAATCCTAAATATGTGCCCAGGCAGGGAAGAGCTCCGGGAACAGGTCTGCAGGAAGCCAAGGGAGTGCCCAGCAACAACGTGAACCAGCACGTCTGCATGATGTGGGAAGACAGACGCAGACAAAGAACGACATAGCAACCCCATTTCTGTGTATTTACCCAAGAGAAATCAAGGCTTTCGTCCAGCAAAAGACATGTTAAGAATGTTCAAAGCAGCATTATTCATCATAGCCCCAAACTACCCATCAATCAAAGAATGGATAAAGTTTGACGTGTTCAAAGAACAGAATCCTATAAAGTAATGAAAAAAATGAGCTGCTGCTACATACAACATCAATGACTTACACAGACATAATGTTGAACAGAAAAAGCAGCCACAGAAGAATAAGTACTTTTCACTCGTAGGTATATACCCGAGAGAATTAAAAACATACGTCCACACAAAAACCTCTACATGAATGTATATGGCATTATTCAAAATAGCCAAAAATTGACAACAACCCAAATTTCTATCAACCGACGATAAATAATATATATGGGATATACACACAGTGGAATAATATTCATCCATAAAAGGTAAAGATTTACTGGTTCATGATATGACATGGATAAACCTTGAAAACATTATGGTAAGTGACGGGAGCCAGTCACAAAAGGCTTGTACATTTCCGTTCGCCTGTTCTGGAACAGACAAGCCCGTGGGGGTAGAAAGCAGATTAGTGGTTGCCAGCCATGGAAGGAGCGGGGGAATGGGAAGTGACGGTGAATAGCTGTATCTTTCTGGGGTGATGAAAAAGTTCTAGAATTAAAGAATAATGATGGCTGCACAAACTTCTGAATACATTAAAAATCACTGAATTACGCACTTTAAAGGGTGAATTTCAAGGTATGTGAATTATATTACAATAAAAACGTTAATTTTAAAGAGTATGTACAATATGTTTTTCTTAACTCTGATCACCTTATGTTTTTAATTTTATTTTTCAATTACAGTTTACATTCAATATTATTTTGTATTACTTTCAGGTGTGCAACACAGTGGTTAGATAAGTGTTCCCCCTGATATTTCAGGTAGCCACCTGGCACAATGCATAATTATTACAATATTACTGACTATATTTTCTATGCTATGCTTTACATCCCCGTGATTATTTTATAACTACTGAAATTCATATTATGCTCACGTAAACCCCACAGAGTAGTCTAGCACACAGTATGTGCTCAGTGAAGCAATTTACCTTTCCAGCTGCCTGGATTAAAAACCCTTGAGCCATCTTGGACTCCCATCTCTTGTATCTCATGTCCAAAATAATAGACCCCTATCTGACCTGATCCAAATCACCATAATTTATCCCCTGGCTACAGCAAGAGCATCCAAACAAGTCCCCCTGTTTCTGCCCCTGCCCCTCTGACTGCTGTTTCTCCACATGGGGGTGAGGAAAGGCTGTTTAAAGGTAAGTCAGGTCACTGTTAGCCTCTGCTCAAACCCTCCAATGGGCCCGCCTCCTCCATCACCTGGCAAGGACCTGCCTGACTCACCTGCTACCCCCAGGCCACTCACTACCTCCACCCAACCAACCCTCCCGCTTGGTAGTCCAGGTACTTATCCGGGACACCCGACTTCAGTGCCTTTGACCTTGATGTTCCTCTTGCCTTTGCCTTTTCTCCAAGATTTCTGCATAGTCAGTCTCTCTCCCCTACTTCAGGCCTCTGCTCAAATATCAGTGAGGCTGCCCTGGCACTGGGGAAAGCAACCCCTTTCTGGCCAGTACTCTGTTACCCTACTTTATTCTTCTTCATGGTATATCATCATCTGATAAATGCCTGGCTCTTAGTAGGTGCTCAGTGAATGTTTCCTGAATGAATAAAAACACACCCATGAATTAATGAGTGAAATAAATATTTGGTATATTAATTCCTGGATACTGAATAAAATTCCACAACCTTTGGTGCAATCTGATTTTTTTTATCATCAGTATGGATTATTTTGACCATTAACCTGAGATATAAGACATAGTTGCAAGAACTGGATCCTATTTGTGATATGCCTAAAAAGTAAAACAAAAACAATAAAGCAAAAGGAAACACGCTCTCTTTTCTTGATTGTCTTACCATCTACATGGCCTTTTTGAGAAAGTGGTTACTATGATTTTTTTTTATAAGGAAAATGTGACTATGGAGGAAAATACTGTTGCAAGGAAAATGTTATTCATTTAAATTGTCAGAAGCTTTCTGTTAAAAGTTAGGCCAATGATTGTAGGTGCAACATTTTTCAGATAAAATGTTTTGCGAAAGTGAGACTTCCCAGGTGGCAACATTATAAATGCTCTTGAGGGTCAAAGGGGTCCTTCCTGCCAACAGATTAGCAAGGGCCTTGCCAGGATGGGCAGGCTTTGATGTTACCGGGAGTGACGAACAACAGACCTCCCGTGCTCCTCGCTTGAGAGATGAAAACGTGGGAATACAAGGAGGCCTGGCACTTCTCTCCTTTTATTCTTGAACAAACACAGACATAAAGCAGATGTGACTTCACTAAGTATGAGCTGGTTCCACTGATGAGCGGTTTGGATTACACTTCTAATGATGACACACAGTGATGTTCCCACTCTGTGGGACTGGATCCAGGCCAAGGGAGAAAGCAACCCTCTGCTCCACAGACATAAAAGTTTATTTGAGGCATAAATCTGGGAGACTCTTAACAATCTGGTCAATGGTATCGGATTACGTTTCGATAGCCCAAATGGCAAAGTTGAACTACCTGCTTGTTAAAACAGCTGCTTCTGAGCTACTGACTTACACTGTTTGAAGAAGCTCAAGAACGAAGGCTTCCCTTATCAAAATCCTCATTGCAGAAGGCAGAGAAGTCTACAGGAAAATCACAATTTAACCAAGCAAAGGTTAGGAAATCAGTGGTTTGGGAAAGAGAAAGAAAAACCTGTGGTGGTCATAATGCTGGAACACAATTGTGCTGGAACACAATTATCAAAAGACACTTCTATGGCTCCACCTAACCCATGCAGAGAATTACACCATACAGAGAATTACCCGGTTTCTTACCAGTAACTCAAATTTTAGTCCCAATACTGAGAACAGAGACTGGCATAGTATATATTCAATAAATGCCAATGTAACTGAAATTACTTCCAATACATGAAACTCATTCTTACAGGAAGCCTTCCCCGACTGCATCTGCTCACACACAAAAAATCCTTCTCAGGCCCCTACAATGCTTACTCTCCAAAAATGATTGTAAACTGTTTTTGTTGTTCTTGAATAATTTTATGTATAGATGCTTATCTTCCCAACTTATCTCCCACCTCCCTCAAATTCAGAGACTGAGCATGAACTTTCTTTTGAATAACCCAACAGTACCTAACCAGGGCCACAGAGTGACAGTAAATAGGAAGCCTCTCTCCCCATTCACCCCAATAAGCACAAACAACTCATAATATTCTGCAAACACACACACACACACCATTCTCGCATGGTCTTCATGAGCAGCTTCTTTGAAGACCCAGTAAAATATGCATGCAAATGGGGGGAACCTGGAGAATGAGCCCATTCTATTTTGCCTCCTGTCCCACATCCACTGAGCTGGGAGAAGACAGGGCCAGTGTTTTCTGTGGTGTTCAGGAAGGACTGGATGTGAGTTTGAATAGAAAATGAACAGAAACAACCTGACAATTTGCCACACTAAAACATGTAAACTTCTTTCCTCGGTCGCTGCTTGGTCCTAGTAGTATGGCATGCCTCCCCAGAGATCTGGTCTGGAAGCCTGCATCTTTATCAAGAGTCTATGGGAGATTTCGTTGAGAGACCCCATCACCCCAGGCTTGCTGAGAGCATCCCAAACTTAATCTTGGCAATACTGTTATTTTTTTTCTTACTGAAGCCCATGTGGGCCAGTTAGAACTAATTTATATAGTACTCACCAATAAGATCTGCATGCAGAAAAAGAGGTTTTTTGAGGTAATTCAGCATAAGTGGGTATTTCAAAACAGTGCATTGCTGTGTAAACCTGCCTTTTTCTCCAAAGATCTCAAGTGTTCTGTTATCAGTTACTGTTTTGTTTGACTTCTTAATTAACTTGAGTCTAGGTGTCTTAGTAGCTTTGTAAGATGACTATAAAAGTGAGAAAAGCATGCTTCCGGATTCCCTTTCAAATTCCCAAAAATACTTTTTCCTGCTAAATATCCAAGTAATTCAAAACTGAGCAGTTGCCCAGGGTCAAAGTGTCTGAAGAGGTAATCCAGTCCTCCAAAGTTTCTCTACACAGGTTTAAGCGCTACTTAGTCCAGTTTCAGAGGCCCTCTTGCTTTATCTGAACTTTCAGTTAGCACATAAAAATGTACGTTTAAAATTTCAAAGAAAAATAATTCATGAAATTTCTTTATTCATTCACTTATTCATTCATTTTGTTCTCAGTTCTACAATTAACTCTGCTCCAGTGCAGGGCTCTGAAAATAACTACTATCACTTGGTCCTCAGTTGTCAGGATGGCCACCCTTGCAATTCTGGCTTCCTCATTGATATCGTTACCTATTTTTGAGAGTAGCCATCTCCGGCAGGTATGTATTACATGGAACCATATAAAACTACTACTTTTGTAGAATTAAAAAAACAAATACTGGTAATTTCATATAGCTTGAACCCAATGTATGCTTAAAACAATCATCAATTTCTCTCTTCTCCATGCTACTCATTCAAATATTATCAAGTTTTGTCTAAGCAAATTCCATAAGGATTTTCTGATACGTCTCTTCCTCTGTTTTACAGCCACCATTCTCCATGTGCTAAACTTCACCGAAGCTCACCACCCATCACTTCTCAGCAGGACAACTGTAACTGTGTCCTTGCTTGACTCTCCCCTCTCTAACATCACTCCTATGTTACAGGATTGTAACATTTCAGGTCTAAGGATCACAACCAAATATTATGTTTATTTTAAGATCTACAAGCCTACAGATCTCAGGTAATGCAAAAGTTAACTTGTCCATTAGTTTCTTATGTTATCAATTTCCATAAATATCACAAAAGTAGGAATAAACACCAAGAAAACTAATTTCCTTTATTATGACAGATGTCCTCTATCTAAGAGACTCTCTGAATCAATTAGTAATTTTAAATACTATGAATCATTTGAAAGTGAAGATGTACATGATTTACTAATCACATGTAGCTTTTTTCCCCTGGCACTGTTAGAATAACCTTCACAACTGCTATTTGCTGAGTGACCAACAGGTACAAGGCATGGAACCAGGACATGAAAAATCTCATGAGATAAAGAGCAACAGTCTTGAGTAAGCCGTTAGGAGAACAAAGTAACTATTTTGGTCCTTCTGTAGAACCAAGTGAAAAACAAGAACACCTACTTCTAACTCCTATTATGAACTTTAATGTAACTTTCCATAATAGTAAAACATTTCATTTCAAAACAAAAGAACTTTTTCTCAATTTGGAAATTATTCATCATGCTACTGAGCTTCAGATCACAGATGTAGATTTCCAAGTTTAATATCCAATAAATTCTTGATTTTCATTTTGCAGTCTGGGTAGACCATTACCATAGCCATAGGCTCCAACTGCCCAGCCCTTCCATAAAGTAATATATTGTTCTATGAGTTGACAGTTACCTCTTACTTAGACATCTCTCTGAGGGCATGCCATACTCACCCCTACCCTTGTCATTTCCTTATAGACAGTAAGTCATTAGACCCCTCTCTTCTGGGAACAGCTGGGGTAAACTAGAGATTAACTCCTCACTGTACAACCAACTCTAGGTTGTAGAATGCCAAGGAGATGGTCTTTGTTCAAGAGGTCTGCTCTCACAGAGGTCCCCTATACTTGATGGTGACTGATTAATAGGGAGACCATGTTCTTTATTCCAAACCAAGGCACCTCTAAAAGTTAAAAGAACTGCTGTAATTATGCTGGCAATAAGCAAAGAGTAGGATTGTTCCAGACAAAGTGGAACATATGGTTACAACCAATTAGCCCAAACAGATCCTCTCTCTGTATATGAGACTTAGGAAGAAAGCCAGTAAAAACACACCAAGTAAAACCAGTTAAAAAAAAAAAAATCCTAAGGCAGAAGAAAAGGAAGTAGGTATCATGAGTGAACAGAAGAGGTGAGATAAAGTGGAATGGAGAGAAGCTCTTCCATGGCATCAGGAAAAGTAGCTAACATTTTAGACACTTATTGACTTAACAAAAGCAACTCTATGAGGTAGCTACAATTACTGCCCCCGCCACCACCACTTTACAAATAAATTAAATGAGGACATCTGCCCAGGATCATGCAACTAGTTAACTCCTCCCAGGCAATGAAAACAGCTGAGTCATCACAATGGGGAAAAAACAACAGGGCGATGGGTTCCAAAAAAGGTGTGCACATTCTAAGGGAGTGCCCAGTGCAGTAGGGTGTAGAAGAACATGCTAGAAACTCAATTTAGTTACTTTTGACTTCTATTTATAAACTTATTTTTGTATATACTCAATAATGTATAGAATTCAGAATTATAGCAATACATATATGTATAATATATTACCAAATGTGTACCGATTATGCTTACTTTTTTTCTGATGGGGCATTTGATCAAAAAGTTGAAAGACACTGCCCTAGAGTTCAAAGCAATAAATGTCCACTTCTGAGGGGACAGTTCCTACAGTTACTGTGGCATCACCAGGACCAATCTCAAACTACTGGAGCGGGCATTGTAGCCAGGAAGTGGTAGTGACCAAGACTGATTCATGTTCCCGCTCCCTTCTCTACATGTTCCAACAATAAACTCCCATCAACTCAAATCAACTGTACTGGAAATGTCAAAAGCATCATCTTATACTAGAAGTTTTAAAGGTCCTAACCCAACACTATAGAACAATATGATTTTAAACCCAGACACAAATGTTTTTCCCACAAATATAATCTCACAGAATTGTCAAGCATGTGTCTATTGTCTTGTTAAATTAATTAAACAAGGAGGCCATTAGACTGGGGTGGCTCTAAGGCCTTAGTAGCCTATAACTAATCAAACAATTGCTTTGCTTCAGTGTCTTCTGCATAAAAACCTTGCTTTTTGCTTCTACCACTCAAACACATATAACCACTTTCAGTTCAGTGCTGGTGATTCGAAATGATGTTTGCTCTTCAGACTTTTAATGCGCTTCACTTTAAGTCTTGAGAGGTAAAATGCATATGCAGAATTGATAATTAAGTTTCACGGGAAAGCAATCTTTTTCTAAATCTTCTAAATATTTCGTTTTAGACATCTTAACAACTCATCTTAATTTCAATAGTCCTCTTGGTTAGTAATAAAGCTCTTCTTGTCTATTTATGCTGAATTCCTCAGAATGCTTAAGGCTGTTTCTCTTATTATATCCTCAGTTGAGACGACTACAGATGTTCTATGTAAGAAGGAGTTTCGTCAAGAGAAACCCGTTCGCAATGGAAAATACTGTAAGTTAGTAATGCTTTAATACTACGCTGTAGAGTATGGGTTGTTTCCCTGGTGATCCAGTGGCTGACTGGGAGCAGGGGCTATTTAAGGGATATTTAAGTATCCATTTAATATACATTGTCTCCTCTTCTGTTTTAAAAGACCGAACATGAAAATTTAAAAATAGCTGAATACTACCTTGTCCATAACAGATGACTGTTAATGTCAGTTTCTCCCACCCCCCCCACCCCCCCCACCCCCGTGTGTTTGTTGTTTGTTTTCTCAGGGCAATTGATTACTTTTGTCAAATCAATGACCCTTGGTGAGGAAAAAAGGATTCCCTGCCTTAACACTAGCTTTTCCCTATAAACACAGTCCTCCTGGCCATAATGGCTCTGAAAAATTTCAACTTTGTAATGTTTCTAATCAAAGACACAAGTCCACTGTATAAAGCCTCTTATTAGAAAAAAATGATGCCCAAGCCTTCACCAATCAGACACTGAAGAAGCTCCCGGTGTAACATGATAGCTGACCCAGTAGCCAGACTATCCTCCTGAGTTTCAATTCCCACAGTGACTGTTTGGCCTGCTGCAACCTGCATGCCCGTCTCTCAGCAGTCTACAGCTCCTCCTTTTGAACTGGTGCATGGGTGGGAAGAGGGATTTTCTATGTTCCCCTTAGCTCAAATGAAACTAGCCAGCATTTTATTTTAAATTTTCTTATTTAATACCAAGGGAACTAAGGAAATATTTACAAAACCTATGGTTTTTCAAACAACAGGTTTTTCACCATTTATGGAACACATTCACCCCTGCAACATACAGTCTCCTCCATGACTGAGCTCAAGAGGCCAAACTTAACCCTTTGTGGTCGTTTGTCTACTCTCAGCCACCAAAGCTTTTTTACCGTTCCGGTCGTATGTCTGCTCTCAGCCACCACAGCAAGGAACCGTACAAATCTTAACTCTATTCATTCATGTATCAGTTCATAATTTCTCTGAAAGCTCTTAATTCCGACCAGTACGACACCCATGTCCAAATTTAATACGACCGCAAAGGGTTAAACCTCTGGGCAGAGCAGGCCATTTGCACCCAGAGGGCAGAAACACTATCCACACTGTTTACAATAAAATCTTCAGTGTCAATCATCACACTATACATGTTGAATATATACAATTTTGTCAATAAAGCTGGGGGGGGAATTTTTTAAAGTACCTAACATAAAAAGTATTCAATAAATACTTTAGAAATAAATGAATGACACAAATAACTTCTCACCTTTCAAAAGAAACACCCCCCTCCCAAAAAGTAGTTGATGGACTATTATAGAAACAAAGAGAAAGAATTTCCTCCTCTTGGTAACAAGACAGTTATTCTTTCAAAATTATCTAACAGGAAAATTTGAAAACAAATTCAAATGAGGTTTTTTGCCTTTGTCCATGTAAATCAAACCACAGTGGCAAACACAGGCACCACCTAAAATACATTATTCATTTCATCACAGCCTAGCTCCTTTGCAAAGGAACAGAAAGAGTACTTTGTAAATGTTTGCCTTCCCTTAACAGCTGCTATTTAAATTGTGAGGTGTCATTCAGCTGTAAATTATATTTTACCTAAGGAAATTACACTAGCTTTGCAAACACCAAGCAAATCCAGAGAAATTAAATACAAAATTGCTAATACTGTACTATGAGCTGGCACACAGGAACTGCCTAATGAAAGATGAGAAAGATTCCTTCAAACACTAAAGATTAATTAAAAAGGTTGAACAGGACTGAAGAGCAGGGTAGTGAGATACTGAAATAGCAGCTTTAGCAAGCCCAGAAACAAGGCAGGTGACCTCCAAGTCATCTTTTCTAGAGCTGCCAGTGATTAGTGTTAACTCGTCCATGCAGCCTGAGCAAGTCTGAACTAAGGAAAGTCACAGCATTATGGAGGTCACCAGAATCAAATACGACTGCATTGTAATAATAAAAATGAAATTAAAAACAACTCAGCCTGTCAAGGGTCAAAGGAAGGAAAGAAGGAAAACTTAACTACATCTTAGTATCCATATCTCTGATTCCTAATAATCTCTGAATGGTGGTTAGGAAAAACATAACCCTTAGTGATCCTATTTGGTATTAGTAGCTGTGCTAGTTACTTTACAGAAATTATTTTATTTAATTTTCAAATAACACCAAGATGTCTATAACACTGTCATTGTACATTGTGCACACTGAGGTGGAGTGGGGTTACATAACCTCTCAAAATCATGTGCCTATGAAGCGGCAGAGCCAGGGTCAAACCCAGTCAGCCTGACTCCATCACGCACAGTGCTGGGAGGAGGAGCTCCCGTCAGGAACTGAGTGCTGAAGCTGTGGCTCTGTGGGAGGAAGGATGGGCCAGGTATGGACCGTCACCAGGGTGGAAAGCCCCAGGTACCTAGCAACAGGCAAAACTGGGGAAACAAGGAATTTGCCCCCAGGGTGACCCTTCCTTCCCTAGCACACCTCCGGTCATGTGGTTTAGACCCTCCCCCCACCCTCCCACACACACACCTTTTATATTGCTGAGCATGCTGTTCAGACAGTTCAGACCATCTCCTGACCTTTCCTCCCCTGACATGTCACTAGTCATGTGGCAGGCCCCCTTAGAGATCTATCTCTACAAGGGGGGGCAGAGAATAGTCTCATATGACTCCCATGCAAGCCCTTGCACGACTAGTCCCTTAAGCCTTAAGCCCTCAGTAGCATGAGGTTCTTGCCTACATCAAATAACCTTAAAAACAAAGCCTCGAGTCTGCTGACCAGAGCCAGAGTTTTGGTCAAACTAGAGATGACATTTAGACCTCAGTTGTGTTTCACCTTCAGGCCCAAAAAAGCAGCAAAACCAGACGAGCAACGTCATGGCTGACATCAGGACCAGATGCAATGGCTAATGACCCCCTACCCTAGCTCCGACCAATCAGTAGAGACCAAGACCCTGAAAGGACACACCTGGAAAAGCTGATGAATATTCTATTGAGATCTTCCCCTGGTACCTCCCCTGAGATCCCCGCCTTTAGAGAGGGTATAAAAACCCTTACGACAGAGGACCCAATGTGCACTCTTAATCCTTAGCATGCCTGCGCCTTTCCCCACTCCTTTCTTTTCCCAGGGCATGCTTTCTCTCTCTTGAGCACACCCATGCCTTTCCCCACACCCTTCTTTCCCCACACCCTTCTTTCCCCAAGCCTGGCTCTCTCTCTCTCTCTCTCTGGATCATGCCCTGGCCTTTCCCCCTCTCCTTCACCTAGGCGCCTTCTCTCTGCCTTTCTTTTCCTAAGCTCCAAGGCCCTTCTTTTGCCTCAGTAACTTGTTTCCTGAGCCCACACAGCCCAGCTGGCTCACTTCTTCCATGACTCACTTCTTCTACCTCTGTGACTTTCTAAATAAACTTTTGCTTGTATTTGAGTGTTGGCTCTGAATTCTTTGTTAGTCAGAACTCAAGTACTGAGGTTGGTGAACCAGGTCCAGTCACCAGTAACATTCTGGTGCCGTTTGGCCACTAACAGCTCCAAGAGAAAAATAAGCCTTAATACCCTAAGGAATTCAGTGTATATAAGAATTAACTTCAGTCGTACCCATGTAAAACGGACTGGTCATGCACCATCCTTTAAAGAACTGAGGAAAGTTACTCATATTACTGTCTATGTTCTATGGTAGATAAGGAATCATGCTGAGAAAGGCTGGAATGGAGCTTCTGCTGGTTTCCTCGTAATAGTGTAAAAATACATGTTCTCTGAGATCCAGCAATGCTGCTCCTAGGAAAATACCCTAGTAGTAATGTGCCACAGGCCTTTGATAACCTGGTGAAGCCCATGGAATGGACCATTTCTCAGGATAATGGTTTATTATCAGCATTCATAATTGAAGGCAGCAAACTAGTGAAAACACTGAAATTCATGAAACCAAGATAATGAAATTAAAGATGTAATGTTTTTCCCATCCAAGTTCATGGACCCAGAAAACAATCAGACATGTATATTTAATTTAGGGATATATACATATGTGGTAAATAATAAAGTTAAAGAAAAGAAAGGGAATGGTTAATATAAAAGTTTGTATAGTAGTTACCTTTTGGGGGGAAGAAAGGAGATACAATTATTTAGTGGCACAAAAGAGACTTCTTAGGTACTTGTAAGTCTATTTTTAAAGCTGGTTGGTAGGCATTTATGGGTTTTTTTTAACAATACTATTAGTGGAGAAATTCTTACCATTTCCATTGCTTCTTTCTGATGAAACTCAAATAGTGAAACTATGGCATTTTTTTACCCTTTTACTTGCACAGCCCTTACACTGGGAAGTGAAAGAGTTACCTGATTATCTGAACACTGCCTGTGACTAGGTAGAGTTCTGCTTGATTACAGATACAGAATTAGCAAATACACTTGACCAAAATGTCTTAAGCCAAACCTTCAAACCCAGCCTCTCTCGTACAAAAGATGAAAAGTTTTGGTATCCATCTTCCCTACTACCTCAACTTCTCCTATGTGAAAAAGAGAAGGGCTACCCAACTTCAAGATTTATTATAAAGCTGCAGTAACTGAGACAGTCTGGTATTGGTGAAAGAACAGAAAAACTGAAATCAATGAAACAGAACAGAGAGTCCAGACATAGACCCAAATAATTACTGTCAATTGCTCTTCAACAAAGGAGCAAGGGCAATACAATGGGCAAAAGATGGTCTTTTCAGCAAATGGTGCTGGAACAACTGGACATCCACATGCAAAAAAAAATCAATCCAGACACAGACCTCACACTTTTCACAAGAATTAACTTGAAGTGGATCACAGACCTAAATGTGAAGTGGAAAACTAAAACTCCTGAAAGATAATATAGGAGAAAACCTAGATGACCTTAGGTATGGCGATGACTTTTTCAATACAAGACCAAAGGCACAATCCACAAAAGAAAGAACTGAAAAGCTGAACTTCATGAAAATTAAAAACCTCTGCTCTGCAAAAAGACAGTTAAGAGAATGAGAACAGAGGCGACAGACTGGGAAAAAATATTTTCACAAGACATATCTGATAAAGACTGTTATCCAAAATATACAAAGAACTCTTAAAACTTGACAGTAAGAAAACAAACAACCCAATTAAAAACTGGGTGAAGGAGCTAAACAGACACCTCACCAGAGAAGATATACAGATGGCATATAACCATATAAAAAGACACTCAACATCATGTGTCATTAGGAAATTGCAAATTAATACAAGTTACAACTACACGCCTAGGAGAATGCCCCAAATCCAAAATCAAATGCTGGCAAGGATGTTGAGCATCAGGAACTCTCAGTCATTGGTGGTGAGAATGCAAAATAGTACATCCATTTTGCAAGACTATCTGATGGTTTCTTACAAAACTAAGCATACTATTAATATCTGATGCAGTAATCACATAACCCAAATGAGTTGAAAATTTATGTCCACACAAATCCTGGACACTGATATATCTAGCAGCTTTATTCATAATTTAAAATGTCAGAAGCAACCAAGACAGATAGACAGTGTGGAGGATTATTAGGGCAGGGAAGAGTACTCTGTGTGATACCATAATAGTGAATACATGACATTATACATTTGTCAAACCCCACAGAATATACAGCAGGAAAAGTGAGCCCTAGTGTAAACTGTGGACGTGGGTGACAATGATATGTCTATGTAGGTTCACCAACTGTAACAAATGTACCACTCTAAATGAGAAATGTTGATAATGGGGAGGCTATGTATTTCTGGGAGCAGGTGGTCTACAGGAAATCTCTGTATCATGTGCTTAATTTTGCTGTGAAGCTAAAACTGCTCTAAAAACATTAGTATTTTTTTTTTTAAAGCAGGGATACTTTGGGGTTCTGCTCAATTAGTTCTGTATCTATATACTTTATGTCCTTATACTCTCACATACATATCTACACACGTACACATATGTTCATTATATCCTTTGAATATATGCTTTATTTCACAATAGAAGTTTTTTAAAGTAAGGCTATAGTGACTTTAAAAGGTAAATAAAAATTATAATGAATTTGTAACAATATGGGAAATTACTTAAAATATAAAATTAAATGTCAAAAGCAGAATACAAATCTATTAAACATTGAGATAAATGGAATTAGTCTAAACAGAAAGCCTTGGCCAAGGTCACAAAGGTCTTATCCTTGTGGGTGGCAGAACCCAAAATGCAGAAGAATGTGGGCGAGTAGGAGGAAGCCGATGCTGATCTGATACTGGCAGCTCCTGTCTTCCCTCTTCCCTTCTTACCACTGGACTTTTTGCTTCACCTGTGAAATAATCCTAACACCTCATCTGCCCTTCCACCGGATGCCATGAGAACGAATCCTGAGCCGGGAACTGTGGACTGCGACACTTTGACTCAACAAAGTAGCACCTGCACCACAGAGCAGCTCCTAATAGGAGCAAAAAGTATGTGTGGCTCCTATTATTTCCATCAGACTAACACATTTAAAGGAAAATACTATAAAACATAAAGCAGATCCTCTTTGAATCCTATTAATATACAAAACATTATACAGTAGCAATAAGGGCAGGCACATTCTTTTGTTTTGTTTTTAATTCTCCTTAATTAGGAACTGCTTCAAATATACAGAAAAGCAGTAGACATTTAGTGTTGCCAAGCACTGTATTTGCTAGGGATGAAGGAGTAAACACGACAGTTATATTTTCTCCCTTTCTAGAACTTTTACTTTAGTAGGGAAATGTACACCACAGGAATGGAAAAGTGCACACCTTTCTTTTTAATGGCATTAATACTGATATGTCATGGCTTACTTAAGTATTCCTAAATTGTTGACTATTTTTACTGTTTTCCTTTTTTAGCTATTATGAGGAAGACAACTAAAAAGAATCTTTCTACAAATTCTTTAATAACCTTTGGGCTGCCCTAAGACCACGGGAGCAAAGGCTTTGCCAGATAATATTGTCGGGCCTAAATCTAGATCTGTTGTCAGACAGACAATATAGAAGCTCTAACTGACATAAACGAGAACACATCTTTGTGTAAATGAAACTTAATACCCGAAAATTTTGTATGAAAACCCAACAAAGTAGACAGTATTTTCCATGGGCCATACAGCAAAACAACTAAAGATGCCTTGATTTGCCCTGAATTTTGCCCATCCTATATTGACTCAATAGCTTATGTTAATAACACATTTTATCAGTTAGTAATACATTTTATGAGCTACTTCATCTTTGAATTTGTATGCTCATGAGTAGGTAGAAATGGAACTTTATTATTTAATGTTTAAGATAAGAATTCTTAGCTTGTGGGCTATTTTAGATTCTCCTTCTTGAGCCAAAGCGTTGTAAAATACATTTGGTTCATCTACGAGCTCTCTAGAAAGTCTGGGCCAATTTATAATTTGTTCTTCTATGTGAAGTGCCTACTTCCACACAGCTTCTGTTAAAGCTTATAACCTTTACATACTCTGGCTGACTGGACAATACACAAAGTTGTTTTAACTTGTAAAACACATAAAGAGCTTTTTCTACATTTTCTTTTTTATTTTCCTATGCATATTGGGTTTTTTGGGGGGGTTTTTGTTTTTTAATTTATCTTTATTGTTGAAAGTATTACAGATCTCCCATTTTTCCCCCCCAATTGACCCCCTCCACCTCCCTCCCACCCCCTTCCCAGGCCTTCACACCATCATTGTCTGTGTCCATGGGTTATGCATATATGCATATAACTTCTTTGGTTAATCTCTTCCCACCCTCCACCTCCCTTCCCTCTTGCCTCTGAAATATGATCGTCTGTTACATGTGTCAATGTCTCTGGATCTATTTAGTTCATCAGATTCTTCTGTTCATTAGCTTCTTCTTAAAGAAGACCCTTCAACATTTCCTGTAGTGCTGGTCTGGTGGTGATGAACTCCTTTAGCTTTTCCTTGTCTGAGAAGCTCTTTATCTGACCTTCAATTCTAAATGATAGCTTTGCTGAACAGAATAATCTTGGTTGTAGTTCCATGTTTTTCATCACTTTGAATATTTTTTGCCACTCCCTTCTGGCCTGCAAAGTTTCTGTTGAGAAATCAGCTGACAGTCATATGGGTGCTCTCTTGTAGGTAACTAACTGCTTTTCTCTTGCTGCTTTCAAGATTCTCTCTCTGTCTTTAACCTTTGGCATTTTAATTATGATGTGTCTTGCTGTGGGCCTCTTTGGGTTCCTCTTGTTTGGGACGCTCTGTGCTTCCTGGACTTGTAAGTCTATTTCTTTCCCCAGGTAGGGGAAGTTTTCTGTAATTATGTTTCCAAATAGGTTTCAATTTCTTGCTCTCTTTCGTCTCCTTCTGGTACCCTAATAATACGAATGTTGGGCCTCTTGAAGTTGTCCCAGAGGATATTTCAGGATTCTTTTTTCTTTTTGCTCTTCCGGTTGGCTGTTTTTTGTTTCTTCATGTTCCAAATTGCTGATTTGATTCTCAGCGTCCTCTACTCTACTGCTGATTCCATGTAAATTATTCTTCATTTCAGTTCGTGTAACCTTCATTTCAAATTGGTCCTTTATTATGTCATCGATTTTCTCAATTATTTTCATCATACTCTTACTAATATCCTTGAGCATCCTTATAACCATTATTCTGAACTCTATATCTGTTAGCTTACTTGGATCTATTTCATTTAGTTCTTTTTCTAGAGATTTCTTCTGTTCATTCCTTTGTGACATGTTTCTTTATCTCCACATTTTGGCTGCTTCCTGGTGTTTGTTTCTATGTATTAGGTAGAGCTGCTATGTCTCCTGGAATTTGCAGAGTGGCTTTGTGTAGTAGGTGTCCTGTAGAGTCCAGTGGCTCAGCCTCCCCAGTCACCTGAGCTGGGCCTTCCAGGTGCTCCCCTGTGTGGGCTGTGTGCACTGTCCTGTTGTAGTTGAGACTTGGTTGCTGTTGGTGTCACTGGGAGGAACTGACCTCCAGGCCAATTGGCTGTGAGGACCAGTTGCAACTATGGCCAAAGAGCCGCTGTGCTGGAGACACCCCTATGGATCAGGATTTACTTCAGTGGAGCTTTGGTGTTCACCAAGTCACCCCTTGAGTGTGTCACTCATGGATGCGGTAGGGTTGTAATCCAATGTTGTCGAGTCTGACCACCAGGTGCACTGTCTCTGAGGACTCCCAGGATGAGCAAAGTCAGCCTCTGCCAGTGCCTTGCCCAGGGCCACCCAGCATGAGCTACACAGCAACCCGTAGATGGCCGCTACTTGTGCTGGGCTTGGCGTTGTCCAGGAGAGGCCAAGCTATGGGCCAATGCAGGCTGCTGCTAGTGCCAGGCCTGGGGCCACTTATCAAGCTGTATGGGGCCTGCTGCTGCTTGTTTGAAAGATTTTAGGAAAGTCCTAAGCATGAGGCTCAAATGCCACTTGCATAGAAAAGCCACTGGAAATGACTTGGATGAGCTTGCAGGTGGGGAGGGGCAGGGCTTCCGGGAATCATGGGGCGGGGCCAAAGGTGTCAGTCAGGTGCTGGTGATTCAAATATGGTGCCTGCCTGCGGGCTGTGTGGGGGGAGGACTCACCAAAGGAGCAACAGCCTCTGCAGCTCTTCTGCCTGGGAGAAAGCTGCCCCTCCAGCTCTCGCCCCAATTTCAGGCACGTTAGTTCCTCCCCAGTGTCCCAGTTTCCTTTTCGGCTGCTGCCCGGCGCTGGGCTCAGAGGGAGTGCGTCCGAGTGAGTCCCTGCGCGGGCCCTTTGAGAGAAGCTGCTGGGCTCCCACAGCCTCCGCGACCCTCAGAGACAGTCCCCGCTGGTTTCACAGCCCGAAGCTGTGGGGACGTGTCTTCCCGGCCCTGGAGCCCTGGGCTGAGGACCTACTGTGGGACTGGGACCCCTCACTCCTCCGGGAAACCCCCACTGCCCAGATTCCCTCCCGGGTTTCAACTGGGGCACCGGGTGTGGGCCCCCAGCCACGTTTCTGTGATTCAGCCCCAATCTCCCCACATCTCCGCCCCTCCTAGCGGTATCGGTGCTTCGTCAGTTCCCTGGTTGTAGGGCTTCTGTTCAGCTGGATTTCAGGAGGCTCTGAGTGATGGTGGTTCTGTATTTTAGTTGTAACTTTGATGTGGCTGTGGGAGGCGGCCAGTGCAGCTGTGACCTACACCACCATCTTGTTTCTCTACATTTTCTAATGTCATTAAATACCGCTTGAAAATATTAAATCCTCATTTGGGACACATCATGTCATATAAATCTTTTTCCTACTTTGCATATTTAAGTTTGTCCATTATAAGTAACTTTGTGACAAGCATCGCATCTGTTTCTGATTGCATCTGATATCTGGTCCTACAATCTTTATACTTATTAATTCAATCATTTACAAATATTCACTAAAGGCCTGTCCCACTGTAGGCACAGTACTGGAGACACAAAGTTGGACCTTGAAAAACACTCAGAAAATTACTATTTCTCCTGTTCCCTTGTTTTGTGCTGCCTCCTTGGTATACCCGCTGGCGTCTGGATTTCTGCTTCCTTTCCATGACTACCACTCTTGCCTATTCCTTGCCTATTCACTGCTTTTCACACACACCTTTTCCTATAGCTCAGCCAAGCTTATTCCTAACCCTTGCTATCTGACTGTTCCTCTAGCAAGCATCTCTCAAACTGTTTGGTCTCAGGATCACTTTACACTGGGGTGAAGGCCTGGGGAGGAGGCGGGAGCAGGGTGGAGAGGTTCAATGGGTGAAAAAAGGGAGATATCTGTAATACTTTCAACAATAAAGATAAATTTTTTTAAAAATTATTGCAGACCCCAGAGATTCTGTTTTATGGGCTATTTGTCTCTATATTTACTGTAAGACAAATTAAAACTGAGAAACTCACAATGCAATAGGACATAAGCATACATTTCAATAGCCAACAGAGAGAGATGACACCATCACACTTCACATAGCCTCTGGAAAAGCTCACTGCACACTTAAGAAAGAATAGAAGTGGAAAAAGCAAGTAATGTCTTCGTATCATTATGAAAACAGTTTGATCTTGCAGACCCTCCCAAAAAGATTATGAGAAACCACCATCTAGAGAACCACATCAAGGCCCCTCCCTGTCCCATGACTTCTTGCGCTACCTAATTCACACCTAGCATTGACCATCTTTTATGGCCTGTGGCAGCCACAGGGAGACAATCTTCAGCTTGTGTGGCTGCTATACACCGTGATAGGGCACGTGCAATAAATGCTCCTTGTTTGCCTTTGCTTTCTCTGCAAAAAGTGATGTTTCCAAGACCCAAAGGTCTGGGTCAGGGTTTCTAGGCTATTTATGGTCTAGGCTATTTAGGTCATGAAACCTTGAATTCCAGGCTGTATAATAAACTTTATTTAGGAGGGCAAGGAAGGAATAAGCCAAATATCCAAAGAAGCCTCTAGAACAGTGCTGTTCTCCTGGCTTATAAATCTGTAAGTCAATTAGTGGAGATACCTGCCTTTAATTTTATTGACAGTGTTGGCCAAATACATACAAAGTAAACAAGGCTAAGAAAGAAATAGGAATTAAAGGGCTTCCACTGTTATTAAGTCAAAACATTAGCTACATTCAATCAGTTGCTTTTTGCTTTGTTTTTACATTTGTCCACCAGTCACACTGTTTTTTTAAACTGACATTTCAGGTATTACTTTCTTTTTTCTTTTATATAACATTACAGAACCCACCTCCCAGCCTAAGCGCACAATTAACTTTATTTAACTCTTTCCTTCAATGTTTACCCACATCAAGGTATTTAATGATGCAGATACAATCAGAGTATGAACTGCATAACTGTGAAACTTTCTACAACAAATACAGCTGCACTGTGCTTCATGCAGTTCATCTAAATAAAACTAGAAGGACAGATTCCTCAGACCTGTTTCTAAACAGAACTGAAGCTTCTGTCGTTTAGAAAATGCTACTTTAAAAACCATTTTAGGCCCTGGCTGATTTGGCTCAGTGGTTACAGCACTGGCCCACAGACCAAAGGGTAAAGGGTTCGATTCCCTGTCAAGGGCACTTACCTCAGTTGTGGGTTCCCTCCCAACCCCACCTCAGAGGCAACCAATGTGTCTCTCTCACATTGATGTTTTTCTCTCTCCATCTGTCTATCCCCCTCTCCTCCCTCCCTCCCACTCTCTCTGAAGATCAATGGAAAAAGTATCTTCCAGTGAGAGTAAAAAAAGAAAACATTTTAGCCTACCTATCCCTGTGTTTCCAAGATAGGACACTCTCTGGATGCACTCCTAATCTTCCATTTCTGCACAGGCCCGAGTGCCTCTGGAAACTTAAGTTTAAGCACCTCTACCTCATCTACTGGAAGATTCACACACACTAATAGCAGTTATATAGCAAAGCATTAAAAAAGAACCAAGACTTAGTGAGTAGTGAGTTCCTGGGGATCCAGCACTTTCATTTTCAGGGTATAAGTCTCTCTTTGTAGGGGTCACCAGCTAAAAACTGGCAAGCAAGGCTCCAGACAAGCAAGGGAGTCAGTGGTGCAAATCTAACTGAGGCAGGGTCTCTTCTTTTGAGGGCTGTTAATAAGGTTTTTACCTATCTTATTCTTTAAAAGACAAAGTTTCCAAGCTACTCCCAAGTATTTGTAAAACAAACAATGCCACCTGCCAGCAGTGTTGGCTTTATTCTGAAATTGCTGTATTTACCTTTAAAACCACAAAATGCAAACAAGGGCACCTGATCAGAGAAGGTCTTTAAACTGCTCACTCACTAAATTAACACCTAGGAAGGAAAGGCAGTTGACTTGGACTTGAACACACAATGTACAAATCAATCTTTTATCTCAGTGGTGGCTTGAATAGTTAATGATTACTACGCTTTATGGAGATACACAGAGACTTTTATAAACAACATATAACTTTTAATAATTTGTTTAATACTCAGAAGAGTAAAACAAGTAAGGCCCACCTACCATAAACCACAGAAGTACAATCTTAATCCACACATATTTCCACTTAAAATAACAAATATGTGTATGACACTTTCCCTCCCACTGGAAAGATTATTTCTGCTATAGAGTATATGAAAACTGAAGTGATTTGACTTTTTAATGTCTTTTAATGTGCCTAATACATGACAAGATAAGAGAGGGTAAGGGAAATAATTTATTTAAAAATAGCTACTATTTAATTCATTGAAGAGTTTTTGAGTGAGCCATAATTTCAGATCTACAAATAGTCCATTCTTTTCACCTCAATATTATAAAAAAGAATGAATTTCCCACAGGAAATTCCACTAGAATAAAATAACTGGGATTACTTTCCTAAGGAATACAAAGTTAATGATGAATACAGTATAAGTAGAAATACTCTAACCCTCCATATCTTTTAGAAGAGCAAACATCGTATAAAAGTGATTCAGATGTACCTTGTTGTACTATTGTAAGGATCATTCTTTTCCACAAAATTAAAACCATACTGTATCTAAAGACCTCACCAAGGACCTTCCTATAAAGACCCAGAAAGGCAAAGAGTCCTGAATAAATAAAGTCTTTCTCCATCTTCCCACACAGCCAACCTTAGAGGTGAAAGAAGTCACAAAAGTATAGAGTGGGAAGACTTCTTTTATTTTTTTCAGTGAAATCAAGAGTATTTCTAGGTCAACTAATCTTCTAGCCACCTCAGGGTTATTTTCCCCCTCAGGGCTATTCTATCTTGAGTCCAATAAATTCAGACACCCCAGACCCCAACCCCTCCTCAGCACTTTCCAGAATGGCATATAAATGGAGTCATACATCATGTAGCCTTTTGAGACTGGCTTCTCTCACTTTGCATAATGCATATAAGATTCATCCATGTTGTTGGGTTTCTCAGTCATTTGTTCCTTTTTATTATTGAGTAGTATTCCTTTCTGTGGATATACCACCACATATATTATTTATTCATTCACCAGTTGAAAGAGATTTTGATTGTCTTCAGTTTTCAATATAAACATTCATATACAGATCTTTGTGTGAACTTAAGTTTTCATTGCTTTTGGTAAATAATTAAGAGTAAGATATGGGGTCATATGGGATGTGTATGTTTAACTTTATAAGAAACCACCAGACACTTTTCCAAAAAGGCTGTAGCATTTTGTACACCACTAGCAACGTATGAGAGACCTAGTTGGTCTGCATCCTTGACAACACTTGGTATTGTCAGAATTTTTTTTTAATTTAGCCATTTTTGCAGTGGTACTTTATTGTGACTCTTGATATTGTTATGTTTACTTTTGGCACCTTAAGTCTTGGTATTCCCAGGGATTCTATTTAGGGTACTCTTTTCTTCTCACTCTCACAGCTTTAAATTCTATCCATATGCTACTAAATTTCAAATCTGCTTTTCCACCTAGATTTTTCTCTGGAGCCTAGATTAAAATATCCAGCAATCTTTTAGATCTTCTTCTCTGGCAGAAAGGATGCCAGAACCAAATTCATTACTGTGGTAAACTGCAAAATGACCACAAATTCTTCCCATCCCTGTATGCATGTCCTTTTGCAGGTGGCTTTGCAGTTCACCTCATCAAAAAGCAAAGTCTCTTTCTCCACTCTTTGAATCTGAACTTAGCCATATAACATTAGTCAATGTGACACAAGAGAGTGCTTGAACACTGGGGTTTGCCCTTTCTTGCTGTTCTCACAACACTAACCCTGCAAGAAGAATCTTAGCTAGCCTGCCACATAATGAGAGACACGAGACCCAGCCACCTACTTCAACAGCCTATCCATTGGCAGATATGTGAGTGAAGCCATTCTAGACCATCCAGCTGCCAACTGACCACAGATACATGAGCAAATTCAGCAGAGATCAGCCAAGACAGCTCAAAACAAGTCAGTCAGTGAGCCCATAAATTCACGAGTTAAATAGATGGATGCTGAGAAAGCTGCTCACTTTCAGGATGTTTGTTACTAGTAATAATGAATTTATACAATTACCCACCTCTATCAATTAATTTCTATTATATTCAATATCTCAGTAAGTGCTACTAAAATATGAAACCTGGGAAATTCTAGAACACATTCTCTCTCTCACCCCCACTTCCTACTCCATTCCCATATATAATTAGTCATCATGTCCTAATAAGGTTAAATACATCCCTTTCTCTTCAGTCAATTGTCAAATTTTCTGAACTATTTAACAGTCTCTTAGTTGATATCCCATCCTACACTTTCAGCCTCTCCGTGTAAGAGAACAGTCTTTCACATTTTCATTTCTGTTCATGTTATAGCCTAGCTTAAAGTCCTTTAATAGTCCTCCACTATCTTTAACATAAAAACCAAATGCTTCAGTATGGCATACAAGGTCATCAGGCACTGGATTCTCCTCCAAGCTCATCTCTGCCACTCTTCCACATTCTCCTAAGCTTTAAACATTTAAAAGCGACAACCATAAATAGGTCATGCTACTCCTCACCTCTGCGCCCCAGCCATAAATGCCTCTTCCTCCTCAACCCCTCCTTTCCACCTGGTTAACAACTGCCCATATTTCCTCACCTCCATTCATCCTCTGAATTTCCAAGCCAATTACAATCCTCTTCTCTGTGTTTCCATAGCCCATTGGGCTTAAAGGCAGTATAATTAGTTATTATGAGTCTGTATTTCAATTAAAGCTTTGCTTCTTTCTAGTTGTATGATTTTGGGCAAGTTACTTAACTTCTCTGTACCTAAATTACTTCATCTGTAAAATGAGATACAACAGAGAATGTTACCCTTTCCCCCCAATATGCACTCTCT
Source organism: Miniopterus natalensis (assembly GCF_054644295.1). NCBI lineage: Eukaryota > Metazoa > Chordata > Mammalia > Chiroptera > Miniopteridae > Miniopterus > Miniopterus natalensis. The sequence goes on along the minus strand of NC_142082.1, from coordinate 155,069,855 downwards.
TCTTCCTTAAGGTAACAGAAATCCTGAGTTTGGGGTAGTTTTAGATAAGTACATGACCACCCCACTAACACATTCTACAACCTTCTTGCAGCAAGGAACAGCCATGTATATTAGCTTCCTGTGGCTGCCATAATGAATGACCACAAATTTGGTGGCTTAAAACAATAGAGATTTATTCTTTCATAGTTCTGGAAGCTAGAGGTCCAAAGTCAAAGGGTCTTCAGGGTCATGTTCCCTCTGAAGGTTCTAGGAGAGAATCCTCCTTGCCTCCTCCAGCTTCAGGTGGCTCTAGGTATCCCTTGGCTTATGGCAACACAATTCCATTCTTTGTCTGCACATGGCCTCTCTTCTGTGTGTCTCCTCCTCTTGTGTCACTTAATAAGACACTTGTCATTAGATTTGGGGCCCACTTGCGTAATCCAGGATAATCTCATCTCAGGAGTCTTAATTTAATTACATTTACAAAGACTCTTTTTTTTAAATAAGGTAATATTCACAGGGACTGAGTATTGGGACATGGACATACGGGGGGGGGGGTGCATTCAATCCAATATACTATGTGACTATGAAATATGATTAAGAGTGATATATGCAATTCCAGGTGTCCTCATGAAAGGATCTTCTTGCCCTTAATTCCTCCTACCCCCTTCTACTAACTGAAAAATGGTGACTATTGGAGAGACTTTGAAAGCCATATGTTGAGGATGGTAGAGTTGTAAGATGGTTCTGGATCCCTCACCTAGGAACATCTGAAAAAGAAAGAAACTTCTATCTTATATATAAACCACTGGTTTTTGTTGCTGTTTTAGTTCTGTTATAGCGCCTTATCTAATACATGCAGATAACATCTTAGTAATACACACTACTTAGGGTTTGTGCAAGGATTAAACGGATGAATAAAACATAAAGTCTTTTGAACATTACCTGACATACAGTAAGGACTAATTAACTGTTCATGATTAGCAGTAGTGATAGTAGGGTAGCCCTGGTCATATTTAGTTATCATTGATTTACTAGTCTATTTCCTGAAGACCTAATTTATATTGGGGTAGTGGCTTTATTTATATATATTCAGATAAGTAAAGCACTTTCATCTCAGTATTGTACTCAAAAGAATAGCAAACATTTCATTACTATTTAAAGAGGAAATGTAATTTAGCTTTGCATACCAATTACTACCCTAAGAACTATTTTAATGAAAAGGTACATATTAGGCCTGAGAAGCCTAGATGTCCCTTCCCCACAGGTACAAATATTTCAAGTTACAGGTTAAATGCTATCTGAAGCAGCTTTCTTTACCTCACAAAACAGGAAATTAAAATCTCCATCTACCCACAACACTTTCACCGCACCTTTTCGTTTAGGACTTATCACTTTCTCCCTTGTGCTATAATTATTTATATATACATCTTATCTCCCTCATTAGATTATAAATTCCTTGAAAGCAGCATTCAGTTCTGACTCATCTGAACTGCAGCAACTAGTTCACACACTGCATTGCTCACAGCAGATTTTGAATAAATCTCCACTAAATGCATCCAAGATCTTGCAGTGTTGAAAAATACCAGCTTCAAACAAAACTGCCTCACCCTACAAGCTGCCTCACCCCACCACCTTGATCATGTTGCTTTACTTCTTGAAAGTGTGGTTTCCACATTTGTAAAATGGGGCTATTAATAATTAAATAAGGTAACATGGATAAAGGCCATGATAAGCACTCAAAGTTTAAAATGTCAATATTTAGGGCTTTGTACCCTTGAAGAGTTGTCTTGGCTATTAAGTTAAAACACTCACAGAGAAAGGGTATTTATTCAATATTCACAAAGAATTTGGACACACAACTAACATCACAAACACCACCAGAGGGGAGACTTTTATACATGAGCCGGCAGCTCAGGAAAAAGCCTTTTCCACTTTTATTCTACAACCTCCTTGCAGCAAGGAATAGCCATATATATCTTCCTGTGGCTGCCACAACAAATGACCACAAATTTGGTGGCTTAAAACAATAGAGATTTATTCTTTCATAGTTCTGGAAGCTAGAGGTCCAAAGTCAAAGGGTCTTCAGAGCGATGTTCCCTCTGAAGGTTCTAGGAGAGAATCCTCCTTGCCTCCTCCAGCTTCAGATGGCTCTAGGTATCCCTTGGCTTATGGCAACATAATTCCATTCTCTGTCTGTCTGCACATGGCCTCTCTTCTGTGTGTGTGTGTCTCCTCCTCTTTTGTCACTTATAAAGACACTTGTCATTAGATTTGGGGCCCACTTGAGTAATCCACTAAATCACATGCATCACAAGTGTGAATTTTCTGCCCATCACTTCTTACTCTTAAGGAAGAGAGTTAAACTTGATAATTTAAAGCCACAAATCAAAGTTCATATATCGTATATGTTTTGGATACACAATCAGTTGTGTGAGTGCTGCCTTGACAGCAATTCATAAGACATTTACAGTACGAAGGCCTATTTTTCCCTTGAGAACCACAGCAGCTTCACTAAAATAGAGACTAAAATATTTAAACACGCAAGTACTTTTACAATCCTGACTAGCTTCGGCAAGAGAAGCAAAGAGAAAATAGAGTCTGTTTTTATTTCATCCCTTCTCTGAAAGCTCACTGAGAAAAGTAAACTTATTATCCAATCTCCACTGCCACTAAAGAGTTTAATAACAGGGGATTAGCTATAGAAGGTTCTTAATAAAACGACTTACCATGAACACACAGGATCTACACAGTAGTAACATTGAACTGAACAATCTTAAAGATGTTCTAGTATAAATCATGTCACTGTTGGCTGCCAGATCCATTGCAATCTTCTGAACTTTGAGTAGCAGCAAACTATAATATGCTATGACCTAAAAAAATTTTTTAACTTAGCACATGTGTAAGTTTTTTGTCTTCTGTTATTCACACTACAGGTTTATAAGTAAAAATGGAACATTTGACATCAATGAACTTAAATGTAGAAGTGTAGAATTTAAGGCTATAATAAAATAGGGCTTCCAGTCAAGATCACGAGTAGATAAATGCGTACTCCCATCTTCCCACAACCACATTAAAATTATAACTACACTACAGAACAACTGTCATTCGGAACCACCTGAAATCTAGCTGAACAGAAGTCCTACAATTATATATTTAAAGAAGAAACCACTTCGAGACTGGTAGGAGGAACAGAGACAAGGGATGGGCTGGTCCCATACTCACATGTAGCAGTTAAAAATCAGGAGGGATATCTCAACTGCAGAGGTCCCTAATGAGGAGCAAGGGGTCCCAGACCCACATCAAGACCCTTCCCAGGGTTCCAGTGCCCAGAAGCCAAGTCCTCATAACTTCTGGCTGTGAAAACCAGCAGGGATTATGGCTGATGGAGGAGGGCTGCTGGAGTCCCAGGATTTCTTCTTAAGGCACTCTTGCACAAACTTACTCAGACTCACTCGCTCTGAGCTCAAGCACTGGGGCAGGGCATACCGGAGGAACTGAATTGTCTGGCATCAGGGCAAGGGCTGGAGGGGCAGCTTTCTCCCAGACAGAAGTGCTCACAGAGGTCATTGCTCCTCTGCTGAGCCCTTTCAGCACAGAGCCAGCATGCAAGTACCATATCTGAGTCTCCATCAACCGAGCTCACACTGTTCACCCCGCCCTGGTGATTCTCTGAGACCCACCCCACCCAACTTGTGGACCCACCAAGGCTGTTTCCAGTGGCTTTTCCATATGAAAGGCTTGGCCTGTCTTGGCTCATGCTTTTCTCAAACAAACAGCATCTGGCCTCAGAGTGCCCTGCACTTCTTGCTAAGTGGCCCAAGGCCTGGCACCAGCAGCAGCTGGCCTTGGTTCACAGCTTGGCCTCTCCCAAGCACTTCCAAGCCCTGCTCAAGTAGCAGCCATCTTCAGATTGCTTTGTAGCTCATGCCAGGTGGCCCCAACCAGGGCACAGGCAGCTGACCTTGGCTTGCACCTCCTGGGAGGCCCCAGAGCCAACACACCTGGTGGACAACTTCAGACCATGCCAGAGCAACATCCAACCACTACCATGAGTGACACACTCAAGGGGAAGACTCAGCAGGCACCAGAGCCCAGCTGAGGCAAGACCTGCTCTGTGGGATCAGCCCCTGCACAACAGCTCCTCCACAGTTGTTATGGCCAGTCCTCACAGTCAATTGGCCTGGGGGCAAATCCTTTCCATTGGTGTGCCAACAGTAATCAAGGCTCAACTACTAGGAAGGTGCACATAGGCCACAGGGAGGGCAAACCTGGAGTGCCCCATCTGGGTGTTTGTTGAGACTGCACCTCTGAGCCCTATAGGAGGACATCTACTACATTAGGCCACTCTACCAAGACACAGAGATGTAGCAGCTCTACTTAATACATAGAAACAAACACAAGGAGGCAGCCAAAATGAGGAGACAAAGAAACATGTCTCAAATGAAAGAATGGAACAAAACTCCAGAAAAGAACAAAACAAAATGGGAGACAAGCAATCTACCAGATGCAGAGTTCAAAACACTGGTTATAAGGGTGCTCAAAAAGGTAGAAAACATAAAAATGGAGGTGAAACCATAAGAAAGAACCAATCAAAAATGATGAATACAATTAACTAAAACGAAAAATAAGAAAAATACATGACAGGAAGTCAACAGTAGAATAGACGAAGAGGGTCAAGTCAGCAATTTGGAAGATAAGGAAACAGAAAACACCCAATCAGAACAGCAAAAAGAAAAGAGAATCCAAAAAAATGAGAACAGTTTAAGAAGCCTCAGGGACAACTTCAAGTGCACCAATATCCACATCATGGGGATGCTGGAAGGAGAAGAGAGAGAGTGAAACACTGAAAACCTATTTGAAAAAATAATGATGGAAAACTTCCCTAACCTGGTGAAGAAAATAGACATACAAGTCCAGGAAGCACAGAGAGTCCCAAACAAGATGAACCCAAAGAGACCCACACCAAGATACACCATAATTAAAATGCCAAAGGTTAAAGACAAAGAAAGAATCTTAAAAGCAGCAAGAGAAAAGCAGTGTTACATACAAGGGAGCTCCCATAAGACTGTTAACTGATTTCTCAGCAGAAACTTTGCAGGAAAGGAGGGATTAGCATGAAATATTTAGAGTAATGAAAAGCAAGGACCTACAGCCAAGATTACTCTGCCCAACAAAGCTAACATTTAGAACCAAAGGACAAACAGCTTCCCAAACAAGAAAAAGCTGAAGAAGTTCATCACCACCAAACCAGTACTAAAAGAAATGTTAGAGTCTTTTTTAAGAAGAAGGAAAAATATGAATAATAATATCACAATAAATACATATCTATCAACAATTGCTTTAAATGCAAAAGCATTTACTTTAAATGCTTCAATCAAAGGACAAGGTGGCTTAATGGATAACAAAACAAGACCCTTACACATGCCGTCTACAAGAAACTCACTTCAGATGAAAAGGCACACACAGACTGAAAGTAAAGGTATGGACAAAGATATTCCATTAAAAAGGGAACCATAAAAAGCTGTGGTAGCAATGCCTATACCAGACAAAATAGATTTTAAAACAAAGGCTATAATAATAGACAAAAGAAGACCCAACAATTCCACTTCTGGGTATTTATCTGAAGAAACCCAGAACACTACAGCAAAAAGATATATATATCCATATGTTCATTATTAGCATTATTTACCATAGCCAAGATATAGGAGGAACCTAAGTGTCCATCAATAGATAAGTGGATAAACAAGTGATGAGTATATATGATGGAATATGACTCGGCCATAAAAAAGAATGAAATATTGCCATCTGCAACAACATGGATGGACCTAGAGGGTATTGTGCTGAGTGAAATAAGTCAAACAGAGAAAGATAAATGCCATGTGATTTCACTTACATGTGGAATCGAAGAAACAAAATAAATGAAGATGCAGGAAAGAAATAGGCTCGTAGATACAGAGAACCACCTGATAGTTGCCAGATGGGAGGGAGGTTGTGGGGAATGGGTGAAAAAGGTGAAGGGATTAATAAGTACAAATTGGCAGTTACAGAATAGTCATGGGGATGTAAAGTACAGCATAGGAAATACAGTCAATAATACTGTAATGTATGGTGTCAGATGGAACTAGATTTTACGAGACAACTTCAGTGGCCAACTTCCAGCATGCTGGTAGCCTCCAACCTCAAGCTCCTGCTTTTCTCTTCTCCTCTTCATAAGGGTGATCCCCGACACCTGGAGAACTTGCCCAGCTGCAAGCAGGAGCAACCCAGAAGTGTGTTGTGGAAAGGGGGTGATAACATCTTCAGGGGCAACCCACAACCCAGAGGATAGAAGTTAGCCCCAGCCTTTCTGTCCTTAGGTAGTAGATTCTGAGGAATGTTCCTCATGGTTTCTCAGAGGGCCCCAGCAGGACTGAGTTCCGGTTACCACAGTGTGGGCCATTAAGGAACACCTTATTGCTTTTATTCCCTGAGGCTCACTCTTCCCCACTTTCTTATCTGTGCTTCCAGGGATCACATCCCAAATAGGACCTCCACCAAAGCCTTCCATGGTATGATTTGTAGGTGCTCCAACTAACACAGTCCTGATCTATTTCTCCTCAGATATATTCAATAACAGTGGAATAACACATGAAATTAATCACACATATACCTTTTATGAACTTAACAAATTTCAAGATGTCATGAGGCTGGGAATTTGAATAAATAATTTGGATGAAAGCTAAGATCAGATAGAGACAGAGAACTTGGCAGGCTAGAATAATAGGCCAATGCTAATAATAAGAAATGTAACAGATTATCTACTTGGTTCCAAAAGGATCAATTATGCAGCGCAGGAGGAGAGACATGAGGATTTGTAGGTGCAAATAGAAAAATATCAGGAGTTTGGGTTGACAGAGAGATGAAGGTAAGTTAGGAACTTCTGCCCAGGAACCTTGGGCTGCAAGCATGGCACAAAAAAAGAGGAAGAGTCTCATTAGACTGCACCCCAAAGTACTACGTTCAGTTCTTTCTACACCAATAAGAATTTCACTGACAAACAGGAGCCTAACCAGAGAACAAACAAGGCAGTGACAAAGACTAGAGAAATCACTGAAGAATTTGTAGCTGGCAATAGGGGAAAGAATTTTTAAAAATTAAGACTGTAGAAGAAAAGATCTGTATAAATATGATCATTCTAAACAAACACTTAAAGGGGATTGTGTGGGGAAAGGATTAGATTTAATCTATGTGGCTTTACAGTACCCACAGGTAAAATTTATGGGAGGGTATAATTCAATAGATGAGATGATATAGTGGTTAAGAGCAAACAGCTCTGGAGTCAAACTTGGTTTGAGTCCCAACTCTAACAGTAATAACCTCAGTGACCTTAATATGGTTGCATAACTTCTCTTTATCTAACCCTCTCACCTGCAAAATTGGGATAGCAACAATTTTCACTTTCTAGAAACACTTTATAATGAAGCATAGGAAGCCTCAAGCACAGCATAGCATGTATTGAATGCTCAATAAATGCTAGTTATTTCAAATCTGAAACAGCTTCAATCTTCATCAAAAAACATTACACTAACACCAAATCTGAAGGAATTCAATAAGGCAACTGTTAAGGTGGTAGAGGAAGTATCTGTAATTGGCTCATACTGGAGAATCACTGTGTTCGACAAGACTGACATGTTCAACTACACAAAAAGCCAAAGCCACTACCTCGCAAGATGACTTTTTCACTTAAGTACTTGAGTGTGTAACCTTCATGAGTAGAAGCAAAAGGTGAGAGTCCCAGCCTTCAAAACAACTTCCCTGAGTTATATAAAAAGTTTAAAAAAAAAAAAGATCTTGTCAATCTTCCTGAGTCCTCGACTTTCACTATTTGCTTTAGTATTGACTGCACAGCAGAGAAATCCTCTACTTTAGTTCCAATTCCTGAAGCATTCTGACTCACTGGTTCTGAATGACTTTTTGCTTGCCAGAAGTGGCCACTTGGTAGGCATGGTGGATTACAAAATACTACCGTGTCAAATGACAACAGACTCTCAGAGTTGGACATTCCAAAACCAAATGGCCCAACCCTGTGGGATACCTAATCAGCCAAGAGAAGGGGCTGTCTTCTCTTCCCTGAGCCCTCCTGGGGAGTGGCTCCCTAGGTTCTCTGTTACTTGTCTTATCACTCTAATGGCAATAAAAGGGCACACAAAGCTTTCTTGCTTTGACTTATCTCAGCTTCTCCTTCTAAAAGAAAATGCACAAATATCAACAAGCACAGACTCTTGGAAAAATCCACACCATAGTAGAATCCTCTAGAGAATGGGGGGAGAGTGCATAAAGGAACAAGGAAAGAAAAAAAGAAAACCCAAAAGAATATAAAGTCAACAAAAATAACTGCCATAATTTAGTGTGAGAGGGGAGGGTTATATCAAAAAATATGAAAGTGATAAATCATGTTGATACTATGTACCCCTGATATGATGCAAGAAGGGCAGCATTCTCAACACCTTAACCCCAGCCTGATTACGAGAAAACGTTAAGCAGACACAAACCGAGACACATTATACAAAATACCTGGCCAGCACTCCCCAAAAGTATCAAGGTCATGAAAAAAACACAGAACAATCTAGAAAGTATCACAGAATGAAGAAGACTAAGAAACTAAGAAGCCACGATGACTAAATGCCACATGGGATACAGGATGGGGTCAGAAATGGGGAAAGGACATTAGTGGAAAAACTGATGAAATCCGAAGAAAGTCTGGAATTCAGTCAAAAGCAACCTACAAATGGTAATTTCTTATGTACCATGATTATATAAGATAATAACATTAGGGGAAACCGGATGAAGGGAAACTCTCTATAGCACATCCTTAACATCCTCTGTACATCTAAATTTATTCCAACGTTTAAACTTTTGATCATTAAATTAATTTTACACTCACTCAAGCGTCTAAGCCACTGTGCTTCTGTTAATAGTATTCTGATTGCGTGGTTTATACTGAAAAATAGCTGTCTGTCTGCCAAGTTTTAAATAACCCTCGAGAAGTTGTTTATTTCTTGAAACTTAGTTTCCTCTGTTCATATGTGAGGCAATGTGACAAAGTTCAAAGAGCATTTCATTGTATAATTGTGTGTATTGGGGACAATCATTTTAGCCTTTTTGGAACTTCAGCTCCCATTCAAAAAATTGGGGGAGTTATACTCTCCTGTTAATCACCTAGAAGCTCTAAAATTTTATGATTCATTTAAAAAAATCAGAGTGAGTATGAAAAACAAAAACCTTTTCAAAGCAATTTGAGAATACCATTTATCTGGCTGAGGCCAGAGGAACTGAGGTGTAGTGAACTGTAGATAGGTATTGTTTCTTCGAGTTATCTAAAAAGTAACAATAAGAGAGAGGACTCTGGAAACTTGGCAGAAGAGTCTGGAAATGCGGGGCTGGTGACTCTAGGAGGAAAATCTATGAGAAAGCAATGGTTTTCAAAGTCAGAGGGAACAGAGGAAATACACTTGGGCAGAGAATAGTGTAATGCAGGAGCTGTGAACCGAGTGAAAGGACAAGGCATCTGGGGCTACAAGGTCTGCTTATGGCTATTGAGCAAGCCCATCGATCTCCAGGAATCCTCCTCTGGGGCTCCATCAGGATGGGGTCCAAGGATCACAAGGGAAGAGTCAGAGATTGAAAAGGAAACCCTGAATCTCCAATAGGAAAGGACCCTCCTCCCATGATGAGTGGAGTGAAATAGTTTAGTCTTAGGCTAGAGGTGGAAAATGAGAGCAAACTAGCAAGGATGGCGTCGGAGTCCAGGAAACGCCAGCCTTCCAGGGCAGGATGCAGCACCTTGGTGGCTCATGCTTTGAACCAGTGCCCACTGAACAATGGGACACCAAGTATCTGTCTCTCTGTATACAGTTACCTACTGGGTACAGAGCCGTTACCCAGGGGTTCCCTCACACACACTAACAGGATCTCTGCACTTCAAAACAACTCGCTTCCCTGGGAAAGAGAAAAAGAAAGAAGGCGGCCACAAACCCTGAGAGTTTCTCTCTGAAAGATTAATCTCCCCTGACTGACAGAGAAATAAGGCTACCCAGCCTCCTGGCAGGGAAGTGGGGGGCACCCCTGGGAACCAAGTTTTATCGCTCGATCCCAGGACAAAGTTTGGGTCTCTCATCCAAAAGCATCTAACGGCTATTTTTTGGGATGTCTAGTACAGGCAAAGCTCTGTGCCTGCAAAACACAAAAAGAAAACCCTGCCACTGAGGAGGTGATCATGGAAAAGGAGAGTCAAATATGTTTAAAGGAAATGCACCAAGCTCAGCTACTCTAAGTTAACTATCATTTGCATGACTTACTCTCTGGAAAGGGTTCAAGCCGCACAGAGCCCTGTGTGTGGCCTTGCTCCTGCTTGCCCACCCTGCTCCCACCAGCCAATGACGATATCCTTGAGGCTCAGGGCAGTCAGGTGACCTAGTTAAGGTGACACAGCCAGGGAGCCGTACAGTCAACACCTGGACCCCACGCCTTTTCCTTTTACAAACACAGGTTTGTTGCCCCAGTTTGCTTTCAAGACTTGTTATCTTTAAGGAGCTACAGTCCACAAAGGAGCCTCTGGGGATTTGGTTTTATCGTTACCGCTTGAAATCAATGGGCCTCTTCCACCTGAGGCATGAGTTTTTCTTCAGTTTAGAGAAGTTCTCACCCATATCCCTTCACAGATCGCTTCCTTCCCATTTGCTTCTCCTTCTAGAACTTGGCTAGATGCTGCCGAACCTTCTCAGTCCGTCCTTCAAGCTCATCCATATGTCCCCCTTTTCTGTCTCTCTCTGTACTGTACCCGGGGTGAGTTCCTCCGATCCCTCAGCCAAAGCACCGATTCTCTCCTTGTCTTTACAGAATGTGCTAGATCCGACTCTTTAGGGCCGACCTGTTCTTCTTTCACGTTGTCTGTTCTTCCATCGGGGCTGCTCTACCCTCTTCTGTCTTTGAAATCATTCCCAGGCACTCGCTCACAGTCTCGGGCAGGTGGCTTCCAGAGCACTATTTTTTGTCACAGCTGCTGACTCTCCCGCACAGCGGTCCTGTTGTGAGACCATCTTTGTAATGCAGAACCAGCTCAAAAGGCTCCTGTCCTGTTAAATGCGATACTAAAGCTGTCTTCCAGAGACAACTGGCCAAAACCGCATGTCATGCAGCCGAAACACGTGCAGAGGAGAGAACTTTGACCTCCAGCTACACCGGGAACCAAAGTCTCACCACCACCACCCCCCCACACACACAACCAAAGGACCAGGACAGAACTGAAACTTGACCACCAGGACGCTTTCAGGAGCCGAGGGTCCGCTGTCCAGGAAGATCCAGTGTCGATGTCCCTTTACCGTAAGTGGCCAAGTTCCGAGTTCCTCCAATTAAAACGTGCCCCACCGGCACCCCGGCGTCCCTGTTCCCCTGACCCCTGAGAAAACCACTAACCCAGTCTAGTAAGCAAGATGGACCTGAGGCACCATTAGGTCTCCCATCTTCTCGGTGAGCGCCTTCTCGATCAATAAACCTTAACTTACTCCAAACTCTGACATTTTGAGTTTTGGCCTTTCGAAGCGTCAGGCACAAACTTGGGTTTTGGTAACATCCTCAGAGGGGACTCTTTATGGCGAGAAGACCTCACCTGTCCAGGTCAGAGGAGTGTCCCTACTGAGCAGTTTTATGGATGCTTCTAATGGGCAGTGTGTTTCCCACAGCCTGTCTTATGTTAATCTTTCCACCTGGAGAGAAATTTGGGTTTCTTATCCAAAGTGGCCAATTTAACTCCAAGTACATTTACCCCGTGCCTGTCACTCTCCCCGCAAGGTTCTGAGTTCAGGAAGAATGAAATATGAAGTTCTTATCATGAGAATCCTGTGGAAAGTGCCTGTCACAGAGAGTGAAACATCGGAAATATTTTCCAGATGTTAACATCTCCCTTCCCCGGGGCAGTAAGTAGCACGTCCTGACTCGGCTCCGGGCCTCTGGGGACTCCCCTCAACTCTCTCTCCACATTTTTACCCCTTCTTACAGCTGCTTCTCACCATGAGAAAAGGGTGCTTACACAGTGTATTCAAAATGAATGTTGTTTTAAAATTACTTTTATTGTTGTAAGTACACACAAACTGTGAAATTGATTTGAGCAAGCTTTTAATGACTGGTTTCAGTTGTGTATGATTCTTTGCAGAGCCTATTAATCTTTCTTTCATAACAGTGGGATAATATGTCTCCTACTATGACCAATTTCTCAGTTGATATTATCAAGCTATTTCTAAAATCATACTTAGAAAAGAGTTCTATGACAGCTGTTAGTTACTAAACACTATCCAAAGTGACATTATAAACGCTAAGCTAGCACATCACCATCACCCTCCTGGAGATTTTACAAAGATAAACTAAAGAGCTGCTAATGAAACACTAACATTTATAGCATAACTGTCACAGAAATATATATACATTATTCAGCTATATTTACTGGTTTGAAAAAGTGGCCTCTCACAGTTCATTTCCAAGATTTCCTTTCAACGGATAGACTACTGTCTAGCAAAGAAAAAAAAAAAAAAAAGGAAACTATTCTTTCATTATAAATCCTTCAATGTATAAAAGTACAAAAACATTGGGGAAATTTTTGAAAGGATTCTCAGTGGCCATATTAATATTTGATAGTTTCACACTGAATAAAGTTTCAACATTACTTATTTTAAGATATAAAAAGGCCCCTGCCCCCTTAGGTCACATAATAAAAAATATTTATTTCTTACCTCTGAACTTCTTGGGAGGGTTGGCAAGGTCCCCCGCCTCTGGGTGCACCACACACCTGTCATCCACTAACCTAGAAGGAAAGACATGATTTCGTTGTCAACATCATCACATTCAAAAAGCAGAGACAGCATGTGGATATTGGATAAATATTTATAAAGAGTCTTAATACTATTCCTCACTAAAAAACTTTTTAATAACCATATATTTATAAAAAGATTTGGTTACAAAGGGATTAATTAAAGCAGGGTTTGTGAAATTCAAAATTAAGAAACATTAAATGGTAGGAAACTAGTTGGATAAACCATGACACAGATAAACCATGGAATACGGTAAAATCCTATTTGGAAAATGTACTAGCCTGCAAAACATTTATAATATGCTGTGAAAATAAGGGGTAATAAAACAATAAGATATCGTATATGTTTACACACACACACACACACACACACCTCTTACATACATATGTGAGGAATGGAACACAGCCAGCCACGCATTAACCTTGGTCAGATTAGCTGTCACGTCCATTTTCCTTCTGTTATTCTGAGTGTGTGTTTTGATTTTCTCACAGGGAACACGTAAGCCTGTGAGGTCGGGCTTACAGAGTGACCACAGAGTGGGTGGCTATGAGCACTCACCCTGAGTTCAAACCTGGCTCAGCCACCTCCTAGCCAGGTGACCCAGGATCGCCTTCTGTAAAGTAAGGACAAGAGAACCTACCTCACCTCACAGCATGGTTAGGGCGATTAAGTGATGTTGAAGTACCAAGTAGAGTTTGGGGCATACAGTGAGCCCTTAAATAAGCATTTCATAGATAAGTAAAATCAAGGCTCTTGCCTGATTCCTCACCATTCTCTTTGCTTCTAGGAGAGTGCCTGACATATAGTAGGTACTCAACAAATATTAATCCAATGAATAAACTGCCTTTGTAGTTACAAAAACATGTCTCGTCCCTATTAAAATAGTTACAAGAAGCCAATTTCCAGGACAATTCCAAGAGAAAGAAGCTGAATCTTTGCCCTGAGAGCCAAGAGACATGAATCGTCTGTTCAGAAAGGAACATCTAACCACCAAAGGCTACTAAACAACGTTCATTTTCTCCACCAAATGCGCAGTAGAAATAACTGGGGTCTTTCCCAGGATATTGTAAGAATGCACATGAATTAGTTCTAAGTTCATGAATTCATTTGAAGGAAGATGCCCAAGGTGCAACTTTCTGTTCTTTTTAAAAATCGTATTAACCAGACTCACTAGTATGTGTCAACTTCAACACAGAGTAAAACCCAATTTGTGATCAAATGTCCCCTTAGCTAAGGATGATTAACCACATCAAAACTTTGGTTCCTGGTTTATGTGGTGACCAGAAGCAGACACTTCCTAAATCACCAGATTTGTCTTCGGGATCCAATTTCCACAAAACAAAATGCTAATTGGGTCAAGCAATATGGCTCTTTCTTTGATTTTTTTTTTTTTTATATATTTCATTCACACTGGTTTACTAAAATGTGGTTTTACAAGAGCTGCCAAGCATGCAAGAAATTCCTTTTAAGAGTCTTTAAAACTGTTTTCTTAAAAACAGGAAGTCACATTGGGTCAAGAGAAAGCAAACCCAAACCTCTATAATATCCAACCTCAGTCCGTTAACACTGAATGCAAAACGCTCAGAGAATCCTGAGAATATCACAACGGTAGTATTTCATTTTTAAAAAAATGCTGTGAGGGAAAGGTCAGCTTTTCTAATTAGTTAAGACATGTTAAGAATTCAAAACAATAATAAAAAGCAGTCTCATTTAGAGCACATTACAATTACATAAAAAGTGGCGCTGACGTCCTGCTCACTCTCTGTGCCTACCCATTCGCACAGAACCACAGGCCCGAGCAAGGCCCCCGAGTGAGTGAGTCCCCGCCTGCGTGGGCAGCCACGGAGAGGAATGGGAAACTAAAGCTACAAATAGACCACAGTGCATTTATATAAACACTTACGCAGATCCTCGATTACCTCGTAGGCCAGATAAAAACATAATAATTAAGAATGACTTCAGTTCTAAGAATCTGTCCTATTCTTTATACCCAAATGTCTGTAAAAATCACAAAGACAATCGTTTCATCTCCGAACTGGAACAGAGAAGAGAAGAGAGGGAAGGGTAGAAAGAAGCAAGAAGGGTGGATCTGTTATAAAGATATAGAGGATCACTGAAGTTTAAAGTTAAACAGGATTTTAATGGTAATCATTGGCACAGCTTCTACAACATGCCCAGTTCTTAAACACTGCCAGGGCCAGAGTATTCCTCGCTCACCATCTTTCTGAAAGTGCTGCTATTAGAAATGTGCTTATGTGGAGGTGAAATAGCACCCTGTGTTTCCCGTCACAGGGCTTAGCACATTTTTTAAACTGCCTGCTTAATTGTCTGGATCTTCCAATAAATTGTTAACTCCATTAAGTCAGGAACCAAATCCATCTTGTTTACTATTATATATCCTTGGCATCTTCTAGAATTATTTACAGTAGATATTAAATAAATATTTGTTATATGAATAAATCAGTCAGTGAATAAATGATACTTGCTTCCCAAATGACTTTCCCTTTTTGGTTCCAGTTCTTTCTTCTGGAATTTATACAGACTAAATCTTCTTTTTCTAGGGTGAACAAGACTATTTCTCTCCAGTTCTTCCTCATTTGGGTATTTATCAATGAGCTCCACATGTTTTCAAATACCCAAGTGTCAACATCCGCCTTAAATGTAATCCTAGAAACTACCCATAGGAATCTAGATGTGCCCCAAACAAGTGGCACAGGGGACACTTCCCTCCTTTCCAATAGTAAATTTACAGTTATGCATCCTAAGATCATAGCAGCTCCCATGACAGTCAAGCCCACCTCTGATGTTCACTGGGTTTTTATAGCTAAACAATTCCAGGACCTTTTCTTGTGTACTACTGATAAGACAAGCTCTCCCATCCACTGTTGGGCCATTTATCTTCTATAATCTAAGACAAGAATTTATGCCCAGCTGGGCGTGGCTCAGTGGTTGAGCATCGACCTAGGATCCAGGAGATCAGGGTTCGATTCCCGGTCGGGGCACATGCCCGGGTTGCGGGCTGCAGCCGATCAATGACTCTCTCATCATTGATGTTTCTATCTCTCTCCCTCCCTCTCCCTTTCTCTCCGAAATCAATAAAGATATATTTTTTAAAAAAAAGAATTTACAATTGATAGGGATAGATATAAAGATCAACTTTAGTCTCTGAGTAGAAATCCTCTGGAAATCATCTATGGCATCTCTAGATAATTCATTTAGAGACCCTATCATGATTACTGCCCGTTTTAATTACTCATAAATACTGTTTCCCATATTTGGTTGGCTGGCTGAACCCTATGGGAAGTTAAAATAATAATAATCATAATAAGAGTAACAACAACAACAAGCTTCTTTGGTCTATACCTACAAAATCAAAATTTCTGAGGATCAAGAATAAGAATCTGTATTTTTTGTGAAAGTTCTCTAACCTTCCTTAAATGGATCAGAAGTACCTGTTCTGTACTCCCCTGGTAACCTAGGCACCTATCAATAGAACTTATCACACTCCATCCTAATTCCTTAGTTATACATGACTCTACACTATAAATTATAAGTTCTGAGAGACTCAGCCCATTTTTGTTTTGCTCACCATAACATGCCCAACTTTAAATATTAGGCCTCAAACATGGGAGGTGCTAAATAATTTTAATTACGCGAATGACTGACTCTTTGAATCACTGAACAAATCAATAATGTCACTTTTGGTAGATCATATAAACAGTAAAAATACCTAGAACCAACAAATGGCTGCCTAATAGTAGATGGAAGAAAGGTTTGGAAATACTCCCCATCCAGACGTGTCTCAGAAAATTATCACAAATGTAAAATCCTGAAAAGGGCCAAGACAGTCTGCTCTAAATAACAATTTCTCATCTAGCACCTTTCAAGTCAATATATTAGCACCCTTTTTAATGGGCTGCATTTATTTTTCTCATGCCTGAATCAGCAAGTAAGCCAACAGGCAATTATAGCACTAGTCTAAAATTCTCAATCTGTCACTGAAACTCAACTATCATAAAACCTGTTATCCTTCACATCTATCTTCTCTTCGTAGGTCGGAAGTGTAAATTATTAATTTTAATTTTTAAGAAAAAAATCATTCAACTATTAGACTGTCCAAGGCATCTATATGCAGATTTCAGTAGATACTTTGAATGATTTTATACAGAAGTATGAATCAAAACTATATACCTTTTACTACCTCCCCCAGGCTCCCTTCACCTCTCATTACCACCACACTGTTGCCTGTGACTATGAGTTTTTGTTTATAAATTTCTAAGTAAACAGAGTACCATTGATTTTTTTAAAAATATATATGAGTCAAATTTTAACTGGGAATATAGATATACCCCCTAGAGAAATTTTGCAAATGTGAATCTGGAAACATGTAAAATAATGTTTGAGGCAACACTGTTGGAGGTGGCAAAACTGGGAAAACACAAATGTGCATCAGTAGTAGCATAAATAAATGAAAACAAAGTGAAAATTTCATACAATGTATAACAAGTGAATAAATCTGGCTTCTTAACTGTCCCTCCTCCCCACAGACTCCCCACCACCCTGAAACATCATTCAACTACCTCCAGCACCTTCCTTTAAAAGCAGTAAGAGGGTGGGGGCTAGGGAGAGGTAAGCAAGGGGGAGTGGGGATGGAAAGAGACTTTGGGACAATGGGCCCACAGTGAAGGGTACAGATAACATTTTATTGAGTTGCATACTTGAAACCTGTATGGTTTTGCGAACCAATGTCACCCAAATAAATTCAATTTTTTAAAAATGAAAGGTCAAAACAATAAAAGTAGTATTAAACTAGAAGACGAAAAAACTTGAGTTCTAATGCTTGGTCTGCCACTCTATAATGAACTGTGTTTGTGCCAGTCACTTAAGTTCTCTGTGCCTCATTAATTAAACGGGTCTGTGATCTCCCAGATCCTTCTATTTCTGTGGTTGTTCAGTTCTCTGATCCTGTTCTGTAATTAGAGTTGGCTTGTAGTATCACCCTTCAGTAGCCGATTCTGACATTTATAATATTTTGTGCACTATAGTTAGAAAGTTTAACTGTTTAGTATTGATTTTTTTAGAGTGTATGCATTGCTTTAGCATTCCAAGCAAAGTACTAGTATGTGAGTTTGTTCCATTCACTCATCATAGCCTTAGAACACAGTATTTTAAAATCTTACAATCTTGCTATTTAGTAATACAGACATTTTTTTATCTACCAATACTCAAACTGCCCAAACAAGAAGCCAACCTCAAGGCCTGTACATTCTTGTTTGTATGCAAATTAATATGTCTCATAATCCAGAGTAACGTAACAAGAAAAACTAGGTTCTACAAATGTCCAATTTTATACCTTATATCTGAAAGGTCCTCTTGCACAAAGCCATAAACAATTTAAATCTAGCAAAGAAGGAAGTAATTTCATTGCAAAACTTTCTGCCAGAAAGTGTTATAACTTGTAAATGCAAAACAGATGCAACACACCAAATCCTCAGAGTTGTGCTCATACGTTGCCTGTCTACGATGACAAAAAGAGTTAAATGCAGTTTTGTCTGCCATTTGACATGTCAGGTTTTTAAAAGTTAAACCAATCAAATTTAACATTATATTCTCTTCTTAGATGTCTTATTTCAATAATATTTTTGTACTAACACATGTAGTTTAAGCTTAAATATTAAACAGATGTTTAATTCTTTATATAAGTGGCACAGGTTTGTTGCCACTAATATTTCTAAAACAGGCTCCTTCCAAAGTTGAAAATTGTACTTGCCGTTAGGTATTTTAAAATGTTCACAGTTATTTTTCCATATCAACTTAAACCACTTTTAAATTACAGAATAAACGCTACATTTTGAAGTGCTACTACATGGAAACCCCTCAAAATACTGGGTGAATCCTTATGTTTAAATTTTTGATCAGTGCTACCTCCTAGACCAACTGACTTAAAGGCCTTTTAGAAATGAATATCCTGTGGACTACAAAAGGAATGCTGTCGCTCACATATTAACCTTTCAAAATCACTGCAAGCCATCGTTTGGGGAAACAAGTATCTTTTAGAGTGTGGATGCTGATGCAACTGGTGGGAAAAGAAACTAAAGAGTTACACATTGCCTTTCAAAGAGAAACACGGATATCCGACCATGATTTCAGGAAGAATTGGTCCCAGTATTTGAAAGCTTAAAGCCCTAACCCCACCAAAGAAAGAAACCATGATTTTTTTTCTTCTCAGATCTAATGGCTTCCTTCTCTAATCCTCTCGACCCTGCCTCCTCAACATCTTTAAACCCATTATTATTGCAAGTCCGTTGGTGTAGCATTGTCTCCTAGTCTGACCATTGCTATTCTCCTGCAAGTCAAAGGATTTGTAAATTTTCTTTCTCAGGATAATAAATGGGTCTCTACAGGAGTTAAGATCAATTGTTTAGTGAAGGCTGAGTTGACCTTAACTACTATCAGTTCTCAATCATCTGCAAAGAGCTAGAAAATCATGGGCCCCAGAAAAGTTGACTCAGTAGGCACAGTTCAGGTCCTAAGTTTTCACCATCTGGTCAGCAATAATTTCGAGGTGCTCTCGGGAATCTTTGTAGCTACCTCTTTGCAAATCACCCTACTGTTGGCCAGACATTCTGAAGTATTCTTTGCCATGTGACGTACTCTCTGACATTAAGATTGGCATAAGATCCCTTAACCCACCAATATAGCTGGGCATCACTGTAACCTGGACACATTTTTCTGACTCTTTCCAAGGCATGAACATTAAATGATTCTGAACGTTTCATTATTGCTATTCAATTTATGCTTCTACATAAGATATATTCTGATTCTAGCTAAGAAAAGATATCAATATAGAACAAGAATAATTAAAGCATTTTATCATGATAAGTCCTTCTAATTTTGAGAGTCAACGCTTCCATATTTCATCAGCCACCAAAGATGTAAAAAACAGAGCCTGAAAGAGGCCTCCAAGAGACTGGAAATACTAACTAGGCTTTGAGAGGATCTTCTGTGCTGACCCCACAATTTTGATAGACATGTATAAGTGGTGTCAGGTTTTGAAAGAGAGGCAATATTTGAAGAGATAATGGCTGAGAACTTCCAGAGCTAATGAAAGATATGCATCCATGATATAGAAAACACAACATATTGGGTTGCCAACTTCTCAGACTCCACAGATTGTGGAATCATTTCTACAAATGCTGAGAGAAAATTTGGCTGTCAAGTTAAAATTGTGTACCCAAAAAAATTAACTTTTAAGAACAAGAGGAATATCAAAATATTTTTAGATAAGCCAAAACTAAGAATTTACCACTAACGGACTTTCGCTATATTTCAGGTGAAAGGAAAATTATCTTAGTAGAAAAGTATGAGTTCTAAGAAGAAATACGGAGAAAAAACTGTTAAAACATGTGAATTAAACTAAACAAACACTGTCTGTATAAAAGAATAATAACGACTAACGTGAGCTTTAAAAAGCACAGCACTAGCCCTGGCCAATGGTTACAGCGTGGGCCCACACACCGAAAGGTCACAGGTTTGATTTCCGGTCAAGGGCACATGCTAACTGGGCTGCAGTTTCGATCCCCAGTCCAGTTGGGGTGTGAGGGGGGGCAACCAGTAGATATGTCTCTCTCACATTTATGTTTCTCCCTCTCTCTCTTTCCTTCCTCTCCCTTTCTTCCCCTCCCTTCCTTCCTTCTACCCTCTCTAAAAATCAATGGAAAAAATATCCTGGGGTGAGAATTGATAACAAAAACAGCACTACAATACTAGACAACTGCATATAAATAGAAAGGAAGTGATCTGAGTTAAAGTTCCATGGTTCTAAACTATACAGAAACGCCCGGCCAGCATGGCTCAGCAGTTGAGCATCGACCCAGGATCCAGGAGATTGCAGTTCAATTTCTGGTCAGGGCACATGCCCGGGTTGTGGGCTTGATCCCCAGTAGGGGTGTGCAGGAGGAAGCCGATCACTAACTCTCCCATCATTGATGTTTCTCTCTCTCTCCCTCTCCCTTCCTCTCTCTGAAATCAATAAAGACTTTTTTTTTTTAAATAAATAAATAAGCAAAATAAACTGTACAGGAACAAGATAAAACATCAACTGGCTTTATATTTTGAACATGTATATTATAATTTTAAAAGAAACTACTTAAATAACAAAAACAGAATATAAAGATACAAAACCAGTAAAGGAGGAGGAATGGAATAAGTGAATATTCAGTTGAACCAAAAGAATTTTTTAAGAAAAAAAAAAAAATCAGGGAAAATTATGATTACTATAAGGCACAAAGTAAGAGGGTAGAAATAAGTCAATAATAATAAATTTAATTTTTAACTTATTTAAAAGATTTTTAAAAATATTTTCATAATGGATAAAAAAATCCAGCTATATGCTATTTACATGAGTCTTACCTAGAACATAAGCAGAGTAATACTAATCAAAAGAAAGCTAAGGAAACAGTGATAATATCAGAAAACTAGACTTTAAGCGAACAAAGTAATATTCACGATAAATAAGGCCATTATATGAGAAGTGTTTCAGTTCTCTAAGAAAATATAACCATTCTAAATTTATGTGTAATATCCACAAATTATATAAAACAAAATTCAGAGAACTACAGGGAAAAATTAACAAAGGCATTATCATAGTGGGAGATTTCAACATACTTCTCACTTCTCAATTACTAATAGGGCAAACAGACAAAATTTAGTAAGGATACATGCTTCGAAACCCATAATTAATAATCCTGATCTAAAGGATGCACATAAAACATATAACTTCTCATGGAAATATATGAGACTCAGCAACTGGAGAAATTTTCTTTTTGACTGCATTAATATACCAGGTCCCTCAATTGTTTGGTTTTCATATCCCTACTATATTTCTAAACTATAACCTAAATGTACAGGATTTTTAAAATATTATTTTTTGGGCTCATAGTGAACTTATGTTTAACTAAAAACCCCATACTCACCCAATCATCCAGAGGTTTGAGGTCTCCTTCTATGATCTCACCATATTTGATGGGCACCCTTTCAAGTTGTTACCATACAAGTTGTTACCATATTATACTTCTAGCTACATGTCTCTAATAAACAGTGAGCTCCTTGGTGGCTGCAACAGTGTATTTTTAATCTTTGTATCCTTAATACCTAGCACAGTGATGGGCATGTAGTCAGTGTACAGAAAATAATTGTTGAATGAATGGATACTTTAATGGTCCACAAAGCTAAAAGAAACAAACTGCAAAGGACAAAATGAGGTCGATGATGATATCGCAGGAAGATCATAGGCAGGAAAGATAAAGTATGCAATAATAACACATCTGTTCACCCTCGGCTCATCCCCTCAGCAGACCATAAAGGAACATTTAAGTATATGTTCTAGAAGTGACTAGCTAAAAGACACCTCAAAAATAACCCAGGCCCTGGCCTAGTGGCTCAGGTGGTTGGAGCGTTTTCCTGTCCACCAAAAGGTTTCAGGTTCAACCCCAGGTCAGGGCACGTAGTTAGGCTGTAGGTTGGATCCCTGGTTGGGTCAAGTACAGGAGGCAACTGACTGATGTTTCTCTCTCACATGGGTGTTCCTCCTCCCTCCCTCTCTCTCTATTCCTCTCTCTCTAAAAATCAATAAACATATCTTCAGGTGAGGATGAAAATAATAAAAATAATAGTAATAATCCAGTCAGCAGTAAAAGCTCCTAGGCAGAACAGAAGTATATCAAAAACATTTCTTTCCTTTGAAAAATCTCAGATTACAATACAATTGGTGATTAGTTTTATAGCTGGAAAGATCTGCCTCTTCCCGGTTCCTTTAGCACACTGCCCTTTCAAAAAGAGACGACTATGAGAGCCAACTACCACTTTCTGGCTAATTATACATAAAAGAGAAACATACCTAGGAGGAAATCGTTGGCAAGAGAAGTTCCCTGGCAAGAAAAACTCTGGCAACTATAAACCAATTTCCACAATCATTACAGCATGAGAAACTAGACTTTTTTACCAGAAAGTTGCAGGGTATAAAAGTTACCTTGTTAAAGCTACAAGCAGAAGACTCTTGTTTCTGAGTCACTGCGACATTTCTAAGAACTGCCAGAAAAGGAAAGAGCTAAAACCTCTTCTTAAAAAAAGAAAATATACAATATCCAACATTTAATTAACAGTGGCTAAATGTGAATAAATACGGGTTTTAAAAAAAAACACACCACAGATGTCATTCTAAAATCACACCTATAATTAGTATGGATGGAATCAATAGGCCTAAGACACACTTTAAAGCCATTCCTGTGCACAAAGAAAATAATCCCAGGCTTATTTGTGTTACTGGCAAGGATCTGACTGTGGCTGAAATGACAGACACACCCTCTTTCGGAGCATTTTAATTAACCAGCAGAGACCTCTCTTTCTGGGATAGAGTGAATGAATCCTTACGAGAAAATAATGAAGCCACCCATGGGTCCTCTGCAAAGCAGACCCAACGGAGGGTAAAATCAATGGTAAAGAAAAAGAAGTAGAAAAGTCTGGTGGCTAAAAAGAGCTACACATATGTGTGTTAAATTATATTATTTCCCTGGCTTCCAGGTTGGACAAAATTTTTTTCCAACCCCTGGGTCAGAAACAGTAAAGTGGAACTTGTCATCTATCTTAGGTAATGAATTTATCTCTAAATGCAAGGATACTCCTAGTTTTAATCCCTAATCCTTCAGATGGTGATCATCATAACCACAAGTCCAAGTCCCCAAAGAGAGACATTATTGGCCTCTGCCAGAATAAAACAAAATGGGGTAATATAAACTTAACAATACATTTTTTTCCTTTTAAGATCCTAATATCCTAATTGTGACTATTCCATAAATGTGTGATGTTGGGAAGTTATTTCTCTGGACTAACTATAAAATTATTGAGATAATACTAGTACTAACTTCAGAGGGCTGGTTTGAAAACTATTTCATAAGGCTAAATTCCCAGTACAAACTTAACATCCAATAAAGGTTATCCACCATCAGCATCAACATTATTTATTATAAATGCCCAGTACAAACTACATACTCAGTAAATATTAGCTATCATCACTTTCATCATTATTATTTATTCTTAGCATTTAATTGTTGAAAGAAGTTCACCAATAAGGTAATCAGTTCAGAAAAAAATGAATCTAAATCTCTTCATCAGGAAATTCATTTATTCCACAGATATTTACTAGCAGCTACTATGTGCCAGGCATTGCTCCAAAAGCCAACAAAACTAAGACTCTTGCAGGAGAGAGTGAAGAGAAGACAATAAACATAATAAATCTGTAAGTTACATAGTGTGCTAAGGGATAAATGCTACAGAAAAAAGGGACACATAAAACATGGTAAAAGACTTGCAGGAGGGGAGGGAGATGCGTAGGAGAACTGCATTCCAGGCGGAGGGAACAACCAGTGCAAAGGCCCTACAACAGGAACATGTTTGCCCCACTTGAGGACCTGCAAGGAACCAATACGGCTGATGGAAGTAAGAAGGTGACAGATTGGAAAGGAGGTCAGAAGGGTCAGGAGATGGAAGGGGCCAGATCCTAACAGGACTCCTATGTCAGAGTAAAGACTGACTGAGGATGAGATAAGAGCCACTAGAAAGGTCTGGAGCAGAGAAAGGTCAGCACGGTCTGGCTTATATGTAAAAGGATCCCTCTGGTTGCTGAGCTGAAAAAAGACTGATGGGAGTAAGGAGGACAGATGCGGAGCCTACTTTGGAGACTAGCACAGCCAAGCAGGTGAGAACTGTGAGGGTCCACAAATGTGTTTCATACCATCAATATCCTAAGGAGAAGAGCAGAAAAATTCAGGAGAGGAATAAATAGCTATTGTCTCTTTATGGGCTATTATGTTGATTTTGGGGTAAAATTATACATATTATTTATATTTATTTACCACATAGTACTATAGCAATTAGTATTAATAGTGGCATAGTATTTATCATAAATAAGGTGCAGTTAAGTACTTCAAAGTCAAAAAAACTACAGTGTCTGGCACCGAATAAACAGTTAATAATCACTTAATTCAGTAAATTAACTTATGCAACCTCTTGGTGAAATGTTATTCAAACATGATTTTTTAATAGAAAAAAATTGACATAGACCTGTTGCTCATGATGTGCACTGTCACACGTTAATTTATAGTCAAGCACCACTTAACAATGGGGATACGTTCTGAAAAACTCATTATTAGGTGATTTTGTCATTGTACGAACATCACAGAGTGCACTTACACAAACCTAGATGGTCTAGCCTACCACACACCTGGGCCATATGGGATAGCCTATTGCTCCTAGGCTACAACTCTCTACAGCACGTTACTGTGCTGAATACTGTAGGCAATTATAACACAATAGTTAAGTATTTGCATACCTAAACATAGAAAAGGTACAGTAAAAATACTGTGTAAAATATATAAAATGGTACACCAATATAGAGTAGTTATCATGAATGGAGCCTGTGGGACTGGGAGTTGCTCCGAGTGAGTCAGTGAGCACGTGGAGAGTGAAGGTGAAGACCTGGGAGGTTACGTGCACCACTGCAGACTTTAGAAACACTGTACACTTAGGCTACATTCCATTGATTAAAAATTTCCTTTCTTCAATAATTAGCTTACTATAACTTTTTTACTTTCTAGACTTTAATTTTTTTAACTTTCTGCCTCTTGTAAGAACACAGCTTAAAACGCAAACACATTGGGTAGTTGTACAAAAATATTCTTTCTTTATAGCCTTATTATATAAGCTTTTTTCTATTTTTAATTTTTTCTTTACTTTTTATACTTATTTTTAAAAACTAAGAAACACACACACACATTAGCCCAGGCCTAGACAGGGTCACATCAGCCTCACTGTCTCCCACCTCCGCTTCTCTTCTCGTCCCACTGGAAGGTCTCAGGGGCAAGAACCTTCACACAGCTGTCATCTCCTACGGCAACGATGCCTTCTTCTGGAAGACCTCCTGAAGCACCGGCCTGAGGCTCTCCTGGAGGAGGTGTCCTTCTGGTCAGAAATATGCCCGTGGCACTTGGCCTCTTTTTCAAGCATTTGATGAGCTTGTGAAGGTCTGCAGAAGCTTCTGCTACACCCTTCACGGTGAATTTTCTTGGGGGCTCTTCTTTTTCTCCTGCCCCTTCCTTGGCTATGCATTCCTCTTCAGTCCCAGCAACTCCTCCTTAGTCAGTGTCACAGCGGCGAAGGAACGACCTCAAGCTGTTCCTCAGCACCACCCTCCTTCACGCCCAGCTTAAAGTTGACTGCCACCTCAACGCAGCTTTGGTGATTTTTTCAGCCCTTTAGCTACAGCATTACAACAGTTACAATGTCCCTGGGCAATGGGAACTTTTCAGCTCCATTAGCATCTTCTGGGACCACCATCAGGTGTGTGGTCTGTCCTTAACTGAAATGTTATGTGGTGCGTGACTATATATGAAAGATGCCTTGGACATATGTTACTTTTTATTCTGCCCTTACCCTTTTAGAAACTTCCCTTTCCCACTTAAAACTCTTAATATGGCATGGCTAAGAAACAGCGGAACCCCTCTACCACTCAA
Organism: Miniopterus natalensis; assembly: GCF_054644295.1. Classification (NCBI taxonomy): domain Eukaryota; kingdom Metazoa; phylum Chordata; class Mammalia; order Chiroptera; family Miniopteridae; genus Miniopterus; species Miniopterus natalensis. Next base: position 155,043,463 of record NC_142082.1, on the reverse strand, counting down.
GGGAGGGCCTGAGCCCTCGGCTGGCCCCTCTCTCTCCCATCACCTCAGACATAGCGCTTGGTCCAGAGAAGACTACTAACCCGAGCAGGGCCAAAGTGCCTTTACAGAAGCAGGTATGAACAATGAGAGAAAAAGGAGGCGGTTCTATCTCCCTCTAAGATCAAGCATTATGAGGGAAAAGGTAGGCCCAGAACCGCCAGAAACTATTTTTGCCCACCACGGGTGAAAAAAGTCTGCCAGAGAATAAAGCCTCCGAGAAGCAGAGAAGTAAAGAAAGAGACAAAATTTTAGTCTCATCAACTGAAGCCTTGATTCTAGCTGTACCTGACCCAGAACCCACTCTGGGACTTCCCAGTAATACAAACCAAAAAGCCTCTAGTTCATTGAAACAGACTGGGTTTCTGTTCCTTGCAAAGAAGGATGTAAATGAAGGTCACATAGCTAATAAAGAGCTGATAAAGTATAAGCAACCAGAAAATCCAGACTAGTCAGAGGCCAAAAAGCAAAATATGTTCATTTTGTCACTGCTTCATTCATTCGACAAATATTCACTGTGTGCTGATAGTGAGGCAAGCACTGTTCCAGGCACTGGGGAAGCAGAAGAATACAAGTCAGGCCAACCCCAGAGTTGACATTTCAGTGTAAGCACCACGACTGCATGTTAGCACGAGTACTCCTAAGCACAGGTTAGCACATGTTAGCATGAGTACTCCTAAGCATGGGTCCAAGGCGGGGCCTTCCAGGAGTCCTGAACGCCCTCAAATACATGTACAATCTTATGTTGGTGTATATTCATGGGAAGTTGCAACGTAAAGTTTCTCTTAGTCTCCATAGGACATATGAACCCCAACAAGATTAAGAAATACTCTTAGAGCATACCCATACTTTAGGATCAAGATGTCTCAAAGTTCTTATGATAATTCTCATATCTTAACCTTAGCATAGTTTTGTTCGAAGAAGACACACACTCTATTCAACAGGCATTTCACAGACATACAGCTCTCCTTCAAAATATATTATTTTAGGAGAAAAAAAGAAGCTAACTCCTTTAATGATTTCTTTTCTCTATGGAAACAAAACTAACAGCTAATAACTGGTTGCCTTAATCCCAAATAAGCATCTCAATTATTAGACTATAATTAAGGGCTGCACAGAGAAGAAGATAAAATAGATGCTCCCCTCTAGGTCACAGTTGCATCTTGCAAGGATGCCGTTTATGGCCAACACATAACTCGCTAATTTTTTTTAATTGATGGAAAAGCAAAGAAATTGCATATATCTCTTCAAAAGGAGGATCTTCCCAATTAAGTTTTAAGGGGCCCTGTTTACAAATATTGTTATCATCATAGCCTGTTTTATTTATTTTTTCCCTTCACAACTTACTTTAAATTTGGCAACCTCTATGTTATAATTTAATACAAGGAAAGACTAATCAAGTACTAGCAAGTAAAATGTCAATAACTCTGGAAAGTCATAGGAAAATTAACGTTATAGAAGCTTCCCTTGAAGTCATATGCCTCATCTTTAGAATTTTAAATGACGGGAAAATGATTTCACAAAGACAAGCTCAAGAAAGGTAGGATCTTGTGCATTCTGCCCTTCATCTGAATGGATGGGAATATCTCAGTCCCTATTTTCTGGTTTCTTCCGAAGCATAGATACAGCCTATGTTTCACACTTGCATTTCCTGGAACCAACAGGAAAGCTATCTCCTTTCATTTGCAAAATGACTTTCTTCTAAACTGATACTGATCAGATTCCTATCTGGTAATAAAAAGAAAAACAGGAACCAGGGTCACTGCTTTCCCTTATTCAAAAAAGGTCTCCCAGAGGTACTTAAACAGAAGCTGATTTATCATCATTATTTTCTCACCAAACTTCCTTTAAAAACATGATTTAGTGGCTTTCATTTTGGATGCTCCTACATCTGGGCTACAAAAAGCAGATTCCTTTTCCAGGCAAAAGAACATATTGCTCAACCTCCTGCCATCCTAAGGCATGAAAGTGAAGACAAAATAGTCAAATGTACAGAATGAATTTTTCTACCCTACCCAAATAATTCACCGATTCATATTCACCAGCTACCCACTACTTTACTCTTCTCTAAAAGATGTCTCCCTAGGAACAGGCAATCTTATTTGACATTTTGGTAAGACTTTCCCAGTTCCCTCCAAGATGGTATAACGCTCTTGCCTCATGGACAGGTGGGAGAAAATCCATGTCACCTGCAGTCATTTTGCCCCAAGTATGAAGCCAGCTACTGTCTTCCGGCAGTACATGCTCTCATTATTTCTCTTTCAAAGCACAGACAGAGCCTATGCTTTATCTGTATCTGTGTCCCTTTTATAATGTCAAGCTTTAAATAGATTTTGAATGAAGCTTTTCCAAAGTATTTTTTAAACTGTCTTTTTGAGCAATTGTTTTTAGGGTCTAGTCACCTTGTCAAACTGATGGTTTCCAACCAAACTTCTAATCAAGAAGAAAAAGACAAACCTCTACGGTTACCCTATCTTAGGGGACAAGCTGTAATGACCTAATGTAGATTTAGTAACATATGCACTCTCTCCCATAAACCGACACAACCTTCAACTCTTTTTAAAAGTCCTTTTAGCTCTGCACATGCACGTTATAATGCCGTTCATAATAACATGGAAAGAAATACATCCATTAAGTGACAATTCTTCAACTGTGTGTTGTTTCTGGATGGTACACTACAGGCTTTGTCACTTGAAAGGCCACATCCATGCAGGATGATGGCATTGGCTGCCAGGATAAGAAGAAATTATCCTAACTCATAAAATAAAATAAAAAAAGGAAATTCACGAGCACACTTGGGCCTTGCTTTTGTCCTGTGTAAGGCAGGTCTGTGAAAGGCGCAGGAGTTAGTATCACCGGGAGAACCACCCCGGTTTCTTCTTTAGTTTCCTCTCTCAGAGTAATTTCATAGATAGTCCCTAAAGTTAATGGTCTCGAAAAATCCTTAGAGTTCTTTTTTCCCCCCTGTGGTGTCCCATATTTCAGTGTTAAATTAGTGAAATGGCATCTCTTTAGTTACCTGCTTTATTCCACACTCTAAACCACTAAATTCTCTGAAGGTAAAAAAGCAGGAAAGTAGGGACTTGCCACTTTCCCACCCTTTTTAATTCTTTCCTTCTCCTCAAAACAGAAGCAACAGGGATTTCCACTCCTCCCTTCCTTTCACACACCAATCAAAAGCCTCTTCCCTGGGTGTCGAAAATCTAAATTCCAAGAACTTGGCTGTACAGGAGCTGTTACCAGGCCAGGCGCACAAGCATTCCAAATGTGGCAGAAAGAATTGCTAAGCAGCTAAAAGTTTTCTTTAAAGAGCTTGGAATTCAAAAATGGGGGGTAGGAAATGTTTGATCTTGCCTCAATGTCACATTTCCTTTCATTTATGGATATCTTGATTTAGACACATAACTGTGCTTAGTACGTCGCCCTCTAAACTTCCCGAACACTGAAGTTCAAAAAAACAGCTTGAGCAGATTTTTATTTTTTTTTAACAATCAGCAAGTCTTAAATCTATGTCTCATCCTCTTGTGTCTCGAGTACAAAAAAAAGGTAATAACCTTACTGACACTCCAAAAATCATGTTGATCTGTTCAATTGTAATTAGATGATATTTGGAGTGTAGTTTTAAACCACTGCCTAAAACAAGATATTTAATTATGTATACAACTAAAATAAATCATTTCTCTTTTCAAATATGTACCATCATCAATGAATACAAAGTAAAATCAAGAAAATACTGGGTTATATAAGTAATTCAATATTTTCTTTTTATTAGCATCACTACTACAGGGGAAACATCCTCACTTTTCAAGTTATAGTAAATCTGGAAAAATAAGTCATTGATATGAAAATGTGTGATATTATTCAACTCTTGGTAATAAACAGATTAAAATGACCTCCTTAAAACTTTATCACTAAAAAATACCTAATACTAATTTTTAAAATATCTACCACATACCAGTATAGCTTTCCAAATATCCACACAGGTATAATGTCATTTCATGCTCCCCAAGGGCCGCTCTGAACAGAGGATAAGTATTATTAGTACTCCCAATGTAAAGCTGGGGAACTGAATTCAGAGAGCAAATGGTTTGCCTAAGTTCTCAGAAACTTTTCAAGGTAGAATACTATTCAAACCTCAGCAATTAAACAGCTCCTTCCAAAATCCACACTGCCTGTAAAAATTCATTATCAAACATTTATTTAATCAATGATTTGACTTCGACCTTGAAATTAAATGATTTCTAGATAGTCATATCTTACTGAACCTACCACTAGCTCAAGAGGGACCCGTGTTTTAAATATTAAAGATGGGGGGGGGGGGGGCGAAGCACTGACATTGACTTTAAGAGTTAGAGAATTGTACTGTACCTTTTCTAAAAGGCTATACAAAGGTCTCATTTCAAATATTACATGTGAATTAGGAATTATTCATATCTAGGTCTCACACAAAATATATTTGTTTTACTGGGAAAATTTTTAATTACAAACATTTTAGCAACAAAATTTTCTAATTTTTGAGATCTAAATTAATTATTTTAATTTAAAAACTTGTATTTTAAATCTTGTCTAGAGCACGCCCTGCTTTGTACACATCTCCACCATAATAATTCTTGTACACTGTGTACAGATAAGGTACCACACTTATTCCATACAGCAGATAAGCCACCTGTGTCTAAACAAAAGCTATCTAAACTAAAGGCAAATACATCCACAATCAAATTTACTGTGAGAAAGAGATTCTAATACATACACTCTTGTGGATGAGAGTCACTTACCAAAGCACATTTATTCAGATGCTTGTGAGTAATGTACTCATTTTGATAAAGCTTGTTTCATAAACTCCCCTCCTTTCGTATTCTGTATCAACATCACTGAGCGATCATTTAGGTACAGTAAACTGGTTCCTTCCCTTTTTGACCCTCACCATGACCCCCACCCTTGATTTCTTCAGAACCCTTTCCCACAGGAGCTGACCCCCAAAGGAAAGTTTACACCAGACCAGACCAGACTGCTGAGGCTTCAGTGTGGCATGTAAAAGGCCTCAGATAATTCTCCTTTTCATCAGGAAGTAGACTCCACCTCAAACAGTGCTAGTCTAAAGCCAAAAGTGGTAAACTGGAAAGAGAATAGTCTTATATAAGTACCCAAAAAAAATTTAAAGGCTTCACATTTTAAAACACGATTGTTAGGGACACAGGAAACGTGGCTTAGTGAGGGCTGAGGGCTGAGGGCTGGTCCTGCCGGGCTGCGGTGGACACGTGCAGTCCTGGCCTTCCCAGCACCCACCGCCTGCCTGCCTTCTGGCAACGGAGCCCTGACTCAAGGACGGGGAAGGCCTTCTTCTCCCACCCAGCGCCATGGCATGACCTCTGTAAGCTGGGCATCGCAGACCTTGGCCACCGTGTCTAGCTGAAGATGAGCCCATCCCGGTCCTGGCAACAGCGATGAGTGCAGCAGGACTTCTAGAGGTTGAGGAAATGAGCCGCTCTCTTCTCAGCTCTTGGTGGAAGGGGTCAGGGTACAGTAATGCTGCCACCGGCGGCAGAAGGTCTGCCTGAGGTTGGGATTAATGATGATGATAAAACAGAATCGAGGATAAAGAGAGAGGGTCTGTAGCAATGTTATGCCTAGGCTTTCAGTTACCTCGATAGCAAAGTTCTCTTTTTTCTGACAATTGTTCCAATTGGGTTTTCTGTCTCTTGCAACCAAAAAACATCCTGATTAAGAACGGTCTTCAGATTCACTCGCGCTCTGTCATAACAAGGAATGAGGCATTTTTCAAGCTTTCATCCATTACCAGTTATTTCAATATGACTAGGAATCGCAAACTGACATAAACTGCACCGTGAGGAATTTGTGAGCTGAAAGGAAATATCTTGTCATAGAGACATTTTCAAACAAGGGTTTGCAAAGTGCTTTTTGAAAAAGTGTTTTTAGCCCAGCCGGTGTGGCTCAATGGTCGAGCATTGATTCACACACCAAGAATTCAGGAGTTCAATTCCAGGTCAGGGCACATGCCCCGGTCCAGGCTCCCAGAGCCTGCAGCAGACAGTCAATTGATGTTCCTCTCTCTCTCTCCCGTCCTCTCTCTCTAAAAAAGTCAATTAAAACATAGTAAAAATAAAAGTGTTTTTAATGCTTTAATTTTCATGATTCATATATATCTATATACACATACCCACGTACACACAAAGATTCCAGTAAATGATAAAATATTTTACAGCATAAATAAAACCATTATTAATACTACTATTAAATTGAATAATTTTTGTTCATTAGGTATATCTAAGAGGCAGGAACAAGATACATTCTCTCTGCCTTTCAGATCCGTATGGTTTTGTCTAGAAATCATCAGTATTCCCAAGAGAAGTAGCCATCATAATTTGATTAGTCACTGTTTAAAATATGACAAGACCATCCTTAACAAATTTACTTGTAAACTGATTATCCAAATTACATAAATGCTTTTGCTAATCCCTCTAACAGTCACAGAGGTCCAACAGGAATTCTTGGCCAATATAAAAATGCAGAGAGAGGAGAGTAGCACCAGCTGCCCAGTGGAAACTTGTGAAAATCCTCTATTCTAATGGCTCCAAAGCAAATATTTGTTTTGTCTCAATAAATAAAACAAAATTGTTTTCTTTTACCTCTATGTTCTAGTAGGAAAGAAATGTTAGCAACTAAAATAACATGTCGACTTTCAAGTGGAACAAGACTTGAAAATTCTAATCAAAGAAGAGATGAGATATATATATATATATATATATATATATGCCAAGCAATTCTAAGCTTATTACGAATGTTGATACAGTTCAAGTGTTTGCACTACATCAAAAGGTAGCATGCATCACACCACTAATAAAAAATAAATACAAGCGCCTGCAATTTAGTAACCTGCATTATCAAAGTAAGAAAGGAAAAATAAAAGGCCAAAACCAAAATAAACAACAGATAAGGCACTGTGCCTTTGAATAGCCTACTAAACAAATACCAGCTTAAAAACTGGCTCACTGCAAAATTTTATAAACATAATAGACCAGAACTTTTAACATGAATGCAATATGAACCCAGCCTATCTTCCAAAGAGATTCATGCTGATTTTTTAAGATTATAATAATAGCAGTAATAGTAGTAGTAGTATTAATAATGGTTTCCACCTATTTAACACGTAGGTGCCTGATGCTTGCTAAATGTTTTACATATGTTAACTGCCATTAATCATCCTGGCAATATATAAACTAGGGAATAATCCCACTTTACAGATAAGGAAACTGAGGTTCTTAGTATTAACTTCCAAAGATCATACCATGAGAAAGAGTGCAGCTATAATTTGAAACTAGGTTTGAATCAAAAACCCATCCTCTTAAATCACTATGCTAAAATGGTGTTCAACATATTTCTTGACTACCTACTATGTGACAGATCATCTGCAATGCATCGGGGACATACTTGTGAACCGCACAGTCACTAAGCTCACAGAGTTTAAAACCCAATGGGAGAAACAAACAATCTAACAATCATAGAAAAGAAGTAAAATTAAGACAACTGTGATAAATTTTCTGAAGGAAAATTAGTAGTGCTGTATGAGCACATATAGAGCAAAGGAAGCTCACACAGGCGAGATGTTCACTGCAGGCGAGTTGTGGAGCTGAAATGAGTGATATATGGGTACTATTAGGTGAAAGGCACAGAGATTGAGAAGCGAAACCTACCAGACAGAGGAAAGCACATGTGAATAGGCCCTGTGGTAAGAGAGGGCTCTGACTGACTGTACAACTAAAAAGAGAAAAAACAGCAACAGTAGGCATTTGTGCCCAAAGCAGAGAGCTGGAGGAAGGGAGCTTGATACAGGATGAGGCTTGTGTCTCAGAACCCTGGAAAGCAGGAAGTTATGCTGGGCTTAATGACATTTTATCTAAATGTAAACAAATAAAAGAGAAACTTCTTTCAAGTCTATCTGTTCCATTTGATGGCATTTTATACACCAATAATGAACTCTCAGAAAGAGAAACTAAAAAAGAAATCGCATTTACCATTGCAACAAAAAAATTAAAATACTTAGGAATAACGGAGGTAAACCAAGGAGGTAAAAGACCTGTCTCAGAAAACTACAGGATGTTGCAAAACGAGATAGAGGAAGATATAAACAACTGGAAGAATATACCGTGTTCATAGATTGAAAGGATCAACATCATTAAAATGTCCATACTGCCCAAAGCAATCTATAAATTCAGTGCAATCCCTATTAAAATACCAGTAGCATATTTCACAGACCTAGAACAAACACTTTGAAAATTTATATGAAACCAAAAAAGGTTCTAAATAGGCCATGGAAATCTTGAGAAGAACAAAGCTGGTGGGATCATAATACCAGATATCAAGTTATACTACAAAGCCACTGTAATCAAAACAGCCTGGTACTGGCACAAGAACAGACATATAGATAGTGGAACAGAACAGAGAACCCAGAAATAGACCCACACCATTACACTCAATATTTGACAAAGGAGGCAAGAACATCCAGTGGAGTAGAGACAGTCTCTTCAATAAATGGTGCTGGGAAAACTGGACAGGCACATGTAAGAAAATGAAACGAGACCACCAGCTTACACCATACACAAAAATAAACTCAAAATGGATAAAAGACTTAAATGTAAGACATGAAACCATAAAAATCCTAGAAGAAAACATAGGCAGCAAAATCTCAGACATCTCTCGTAGCAACATGTTTGCCGATACATCTCCTAGGGCAAGAGAAACAAAGAAAATTTAAAAATGGGACTGCATCAAAATTAAAAGCTTCTGCACAGCAAAAGAAACCATCAACAAAACGAAAAGGGAGCCCACTGTATGGGAGGAACATATTTGCCAATGACACATCAGATAAAAGGGTAATATCCAAAATATATAAGGAACTCATACAACTTAACAAAAGGAAGACAAACAATCCAATTTAAAAATGGGCAAAGGACCTGAATAGACACTTCTCCAAAGAGGACATACAGATGGCCAAGAGACACATGAGAAAATGCTCGACGTCGCTGATCATCAGAGATGCAAATTAAAACCACAATGAGGTAGCACTTCACACCTGTCAGAATGGCTCCATCAATAAATCAACAAACAACATGTGCTGGCGAGGGTGTGGAGAAAGGGGAGCCCCAGTACACTGCTGGTGGGAATGCAGACTGGGGCAGCCACTGTGGTAAGCAGTGTGGAGTTTCCTCAAAAAATTAAAAATGGAGCTGCCTTTTGACCCAGTGATCCCACTCCTAGGAATATATCCTAAGAAAACCGAAACACCAATCAAAAAAAACGTATGCCCCCTAGGTCCATAGCAGCACAATTTACAATAGCTAAAATATGGAAACAGCCTAAGTGCCCATCAGTAGATTAGTGGATAAAAAAGCTGTGGGACATTCACACCATGGAATACTATGCAGCTGTAAAAAAGAAGGATCTCTTACCCTTTGGAACAGCATGGATGGAACTGGAGAGTATTATGCTAAGTGAAATAAGCCAGTCAGAGAAAGACAAACATCACATGATCTCACTCAGATGTGGAATATAATAAACAAAATAAACTGATGAACAAAACAGATCCAGAGACACAGAAGCATGGAACGGACTTTGGGATCTCAGAGGGAAGGTGGGGGTGGGGGAGTGGGTGGGGAGAGATTAATCAAAGAAATTATATGCTTAAATGCATAACGTATGGACACAGACACTGGTATGGGGAAGACCTGGGGGGGGTGGAGGGGATCAATGGGGGGAAAAGGGGACATCTGTAATACTTCCGACAATAAAGATAAATTTTAAAAAATAAAATAAAATAATAAAGTAATGAAGCCTCAAAAGTAACAATGACTATTTCAATTCTTAAATATGTTTAGGTCTAATGTGAAATACAAAACAAAGATATTGTCCCTTTGCTGATTCTGATGACCAGCTGCTTTCACCCCCACTACAGCTGCTGGACCCAGGCTGCCTTCAGTGTCATCCTGATTCCTCCGTGCCTGCCATTTGCTGCCTTTCTCTATAAATCTTTCTTTTTACCGTTGTCTGATCTTCCTAGAGCAAAACCAATTCTTCTATTCTCCTGCTTAAAACTCCTCTAACGGGTTCACATTGCTTAACTGGGAATGCATGACCTGGCCCTGCCTGCCCTTCTAGTGTCATCTTCTGTTAGAATATATCAGAGCCAGGATGGCAGTGTCCGAGAGCACGTTCGTTCCTTGAAGCTCCGTTGTTTCAAACGCAGGGGCCTAGCCGGCGTGGCGCAGGATGGTGCCTCCCTGCCCGCACAGCAAAGAGCTGAATGGGGGTGGGCTGCGGATCGAGGCAGGGGGCAGTAAACAGCCTTCTTTAGCTAAGGCCTGACCGCAGAGTATATAGCCCACTGCCACCCCTGCCTGCAAAGGATGTGATTCTGGGCATCCATCAGCTCAAGTACTTATGGAAGAAGGGGGAAAATTAATTTGAAAGAATAACTATAGATACGGAAATTAAAATTAATATGCATTTCCTAAATTAAATAGGGTTCAAACTAAATGATGCAGTTAATATTAATTCTTTAGAGTTTATTGTATTAATTATAACTTCCATTTTGGGGGGAAAAAACTGCAATGTGAATGTTGATCTACTCTTTAGAAAATGTTCCTACTGTTAACTTTTGGGATATGTATTGCCAAACTAATTAATGCCTCTTGAAACTTCTACATGATAATTTACTTAAACAACTTTTTATTTAGATTCTCCAATAATTAACAAAGTGTTTTTATGCTTGCAATTTTATAATATTTTTATTGATTGATTACAGAGGGACAGAGAGAGAGAGAGAAACATCGATTTGTTGTTCCACTTATTTATGCATTCACAGGTTGGTTCTTGTATGTGCCCTGACCAGGGATGGAATCCTCAACCTTGGTGTATTGGGACGACATTCTAATTAACTGAGCTACCTGGCCAGGGCCAATTTTATAATATTTTTAAAGACTGTGAGTGATTCTCTAGCACCTAAGGCTTTAAAAAGCAGCTCTTAGTTTCACCCAAACAGGGACCTTCATTTGTCCTGATCAGGAAAGGAGTCTCACTTTTCACATGGATTCTGAATTGGAACTCATCTATTAAATCACGTCCTGCTAGGTAAATAGGGAAGTAAGGTAAATAAAGGCCCTTTTCTCATCTGTTATCAATCCTAGAGATGGATTAACTTAGTAAAGTTTTAAATAACACTTTTATTGACAATGAGTCTTGATTTGACTTAAATGTCACAATATTTACCATTCCTCGCCACAAGTATATATCCCTGAATATAACTAAATTCCTTTCTTTACCTTCCCTGCTTTTTTTTTTTTTTTTAACAAACCAGGGCTGAAATTACACTCTTTGAAAACAGGGTTGAAGCCAAAAACCTACTTGAAATGCAAATGTTTAAGCAGTTATGTCCCTGATATTAGCAATGACCTTGAACACTTTAGCCAAACACAAGTAACTAGTTCTTAAATCATTAACTTACTTTGAATTCCTAATGTAACTGTGTTTGGTGATTTAGGTTACAGATTTTTTTCAGTTACAGTCTTTACTTGGTATGACACACTTCAACTGTATTAATTTGGATGTTACAGAAATGAAACAAAACTCTGACAATATTTTGTATCTTTCATCTCAAAGTTACTTTTCTAAAGATATTATATTTTTAACATCTATCGCAGAGGATCATAGCATGTTAGAACTAGAGGGAATAGGATGACATTGTTTTACTTTTTAAAACTATTTTATAATTTGTACATACCTGTATTTTTCATTTTATTTCTCTGTACTATATGCAAATACACTCTCAAAGAAGTTCTCATTTGTGCACTGCCACCAGTGAGGAAAAGAGCAAAAGGGAGAAACAACGCTGGAGAATTACAAGTCCTTAAAGAGAATGGCCAAACACGTACCCTTCAGAATAACTTGAGGCAAAGCACATTGTAACAGACCTTGATGGAATATAAATTAATGAACACCAAAAATACTGACCACTTGTTCTCCAACCTGTATTTATATACCTATCCTTTTCCAGACACATTCCTAAATTTCAAAAATAGAAACTACAAGTTGTCCTATGCCTTCTTGTATTTTTCTGAAGTTCTATAAATGTCTCAACTACTCTCTGGTTTCGTATTAGCTAATTATTTCCAATTAAACTTTTCTGCCCGTAATAGTTAAAGTACTGGATGCATTATTTATTATCCATCAAGAGAAAGAGCCGATCTAAATTAAGAAATGGTCTCACAAAATGCTTAGAAATTCACTCTTTGCACATATAAAAACAGAGCCAACTTTCAGAAATATCAATTTTTCTTTAATGTGGCTATAACATGCAAACCATTAAATAAAGCTATATAATTACCTTTTCCGGACGGTAAGTTTTATCAGATGTTGGGCTAGGCAAGTGCAGATACATGACCCAAGAGATTATTAAAGTACCTATTAGAGCAAGATTTCATGGCATCATAAATCCAATGACAATCTTCACCCATTTTAAAAGAATTACCTGCATGGATTCTCAAAATATTTAATAAGTACAAACAACTGCATTGGCTTTGTTCCAGAGAGGATCTGATGTTAACAGTTACTTAGAGATTTGAGGATATGTATATTCTAATTCAACAAATATTCATTCAATAAATACTTATGGAACCAAGCCACTGAGATACTCAGCAAGAGATCCCCTGCCTTCCAAGAGCTTACATCCAACCAGGAGTAGACAGCTGATAAACACTGGATACAATAAGAAGTAAAGTATATTCTATATAATAAGATGATGTGAAAATAATGTAAAGCAGGATATGCAGAATAGAAAAGGCTGAGGCAAAATGTTAAATATGGTACCATATGACCCAGCAATTCCACGGCTAGGTATACCCAAAAGAATTATAAACATACATCCACACAGAAACTTGTACACAAATATTCATAACAGCATTATTCATAATAGTCAGAAAGTGAAGACAAACATGTCCATCCATTGACAAATGGATAAACACATGTGATGCATCCTTATAATGGAGTATTATTCAGCAATAAAAAGGAACGGAGGGCTGATCCACGCTACCACATGGATAAATCTTTAAGACATTAGATTAAGTGACTTAAGTCAGACACAAAAGGCCAAATGCCGTGTGATTCCACTTATATAAGGCACCTAGAACAGATAAAGTCATAGACAGCAAGTAGGCAGGAGTTATGAAGGGGGGGCTGGGGAGAGAAAATGGAGAGTTACCGTCACAAGGGTACAGAATTTCTGTGTGGGATGATGAGAGGTTCTGGAAACGAACAGTGCCGATGGCTGCCCAGTACTGTGAATGCATCTGATGGCACTGAGTTTCACACTTCAAAACGGTTAAGGCGGTGACTTTTATGTTATGTATATTTCACCACAATTTCTTTTAAAGGGCACCGTGGAGTTACTGTTAAATTATCTACTGAGCTGCGACACCCCAGCTCGTGCTCCGGCCCTTTCGGTTCCCTTTGCCGGGTGACACACTTCCTTCGGAGCCGGCAGCAGCCAGAGCCGCGCTCCCAGTGGCCGCCCGGGTGGCCACACTGGCATCCGGCGCGCCGTCCCGGACAGCAGCGAGCGATTCCAGCGGGGCCCAACTCGACCGCTCTGCAGCTTGAAATTGAAGAGCAGACACACAGGGCAGGAATTGCTGCCTCGAAGCTGTGTAACCGTCAGGACCCGGCTCTGCCGCTGGGATTCCCACAGAAGCCCTGGGTTCCTGCCTTTCTTAATGCTGTTGTTGAGCTCGTCCCTCACTCTTGGAGCTCCTCCAATATCCTTCTAATAAACTGCCTTCCTTGCTTAAGTTAGCCCCTTACAAACAAAAGAACCTTACTTCTAATACAATGTAATCTTTCCATTCTTAAGCTTTATCCACGTGGGAAAAGTGACATACAAGTATCCTTTGCCTATCAGGTCCTTGGGGCTTTTGAGATCAGACAGTAAGGATTACAATAGCAAGGGATGCCTACAGCCTGTTTCTCAAGGGCTCCAAGACAATTCAACACAAGGACTGCACGGAATGTAACTAAATGTGCGTTGAGACATGAGTGGGGAGCATGTTAGTCTCTGAAATTTTTACATATTATACACTGATTTGCCACTAGAAAAGTCAATTAACAACTTTTTAATTCAGTTTTGTTTTTTGTTTTTCATTGGTTTTTTGTTTGTTTAGGCTCTTAGATTTAGCTCTAATGACCCATATAATAATTCCTTACGTAATCTGGAGAATCCTCTTTTCAGTAGGACATAATATGTGGAGAGCGGTAGTGTCTGCTCTTAGTGGCTGTTTCATAATTAGTCATTACCACAAGGTCTTGGAGAGCTATATATCTAGGAATTACTTCATTGAAAAGCCAAGTTTCCTCTAGGACTGTGTTGAGAAATTGCTTTGGATAACTAATATAAAATAAAAGCCCAGCATTTTGTAATTTTCACAGAGATTTTTATGATGATATCTTAACAGTGGCTCAAACGCCTTAGCAATAGATACAACCTCAGTAACACATGCTTGAATTCTAAGAATTCGTATGTAAATATAGACTGTGCTTTGTTCACTTCCTAAGTCTTTGCCTGCATTCCTGGGAATCTGTCTATGGCCTTTATCACTTGTGAAAACGTCAAAAAGAAAAAAGGTCATACTGGACTCCATACATACCGTGTGTGTGTGTGTGTGTGTGTGTGTGTGTGTGTGTGTGTGTGTGTGTGTGTGTGTGTGTGTGTGTGTGACAGTCATAGGCACTATGATGCAGAAACATTTAAAAGTATGTTAGATAAAAACTTGTCCCTATTACCAAGGCTTCCAGGTTAATGAACAAAAACTATGAAACACTGGAGATGGAGAGAAATAAGGGGGAAAGGAGTAAAAGGAAAATGTCTGAGGGAGTTGGAAACTGCATGAATCCTCCCACACGACTGTCAAGTTTCTTCTTGACTGGGCTTTAGAGTCCTGTCCTCACTACCTCAGGTCTCGGCAAACTCAGCACACACCACAAGGAATGAAGCAATCTCGATCAACTCGGGGGGTATGAACCAAACCTAAGGTTCTGACATTTGGTAAATAAGCATAAAATATGTTCTTAGAGTATGTCTTCTATCTTTACATATCACAATGATATCAAACTGTTAGCTTCCTTTTTTGGAGCTATTAGGACAGTAAAACTTCAATTTTTTTCAATGAAAGAAAAAAGAACCAAGAATATATAATCAAATTATGGGTATAGATTTGGGACAACGATCCATCTGAATTGTCCTTCCAAGTTCAGCTCAAATTCCACCTCCTCCCTGAAGCTCTTCTCTGGTCAGACCCGGTAGAGAGAAAGAATCTTCTTCTCACTCCCTATGATACATCTTCTATAATCATTATGGCATTTGGAAAAAATGCTTTATGTTGTGGTTGTCCAATACTGGTTTTATCTCTATTACCAAATAATTACGACATCGATTTCACAGTTATTTATTAAAGACCTACTGCGGATTTATTACACACACCAGGAGTGGTGTTAAGTGCTAAGCATACGAAGATTAAAAAGACAGTCAGTTCCTGATCTTGTGGCATTTACGATACTGGGAGCAAGAAAGGTGTCAAATGCCTTTCTGTCTCCCTTAGATTCTAGCCAAGTGTCATACTACAAATTCTCAAAGGAAGTCTGAGTTTATGAGATAATAATAAATATAGCTTAATATCTGGCATCTCTTCATACCGTATCCTCAGCACACAGTCAGAACTCATGAAATATTCGCTGAGTGAACTAGTGATTCAATCTGCAGCAAGCTCCAGCATAAACCACACCACCCAGAAAGTTGCACAGGCCTGATGCATGACGTGGACACATTTTTAACTTCAGGGTTAAAGTTCTTTCTGAATAACGATAATTTAACTTATTCTTTTTGTTAAGCAATATTTTTATTTTGGAATAATTTTAGAGAATTTTCAAAGATAATACAGAAAGTTCCCATGTACCCTTCACCCCTTCACCCAGTTTCCTCTCAAGTTAGCGTCTTACATAACCACAGTACATCAAAACTAGGAAATGAACATTCACACATTAATGCTGAGAGAGTTCATTCAAAACTCCAGATTTTACCCGAATTCCAAGTTTTCCCACTAACATCCTCTGTCCGTTCCAGGACCCAATTCAGTACACCATATTGTATGTAGCCATCAAGCCTCCTGAGTCTACAGGGTGACAGCTTCTCAGTCTTCCCTTGCTTTGTGTCTTTGGTCTTTGTTTTTTGGTTTTTAATCAATTTGACAGTTTTGAAGAATACTAGTCAGGTGTTCTGTAGAACATCCCTCAATTTGGTGAGATGTTTTGCGGGAGAATACTGCAAAGTTGAAGGACCCCTCTCACCACATCAGCTGGTGGCCATGACCTTGATCACTTGGTTAAAGCAGTTTATCAAATTTGTCCACTAAAAATAATTTAACTTATTCTTAAGGGCTGGAGATCTGTGGGTATGCATTAGTATAAATTTTTAAATAGCTACTGTTAACCATTCATGGATTTGAATATGAGAGCTAATTCATCCATTTCAAAGATATTCAATAAAAGTATTTAATCGATTGATTTTAATCACACACACAATCGCTCACAAACTAATACCTATAGAAACTGACTCAGGCAACAAAAGTGTCATAGTGAGTACTAAAATTACTAAACTGAACAAGTCAGCCGTGCTAAAGTGCGTACTTCTTACATGTATAAACAGACTTCTTCTAAAATTAGACTATATGTTTACTGCATAAGTTAAATCATCCATTCATAATTACTCAGCATTACTGGCCAGACAAACATTTTTCCATAATACATTTTAAAATAGCAATGATAACCACAAACAAAAATATTTTATAGTAAACATATGGCCATCTATTTCGGCAACATGCAATTTCCTAGTTTGTGGTTTTCCTCCACTGACCATGACCAGGAAAATGCTTTATTTATGCTTTTTAAAATAAATATTGTCAATGAACAGTAATAAGAAACTAAAGAATTCTTAAAAACATTGTTTTCATTTTAGTGAACTTACCTGACTATAAAAGTAATAGGTATGTAATTAATGAAACAAATATAGAATAAAGGAAGTATAAAAGATATAAAAATTAAAATCACCCACCCATTCACCATGCAGTGTCAACACTTTTGAATTTTCTTCCCCTATTTTCCATGTATCTTATTTTATATATTTTTAACTAGATTTATGGTTTTCTAAAGGCATATATTAAAAACTTTCCCACCTAAATCTGCATGAGAATAGAAAGATAATCACAAAAAATATACCAATATATTGGAAAGGCTCAGTTTTATACATTAAATAGATAAATGAGTGAATGAATGATCACTAAAGTTTCACCACTTTGATTGTAATCTTGTGATTTCTTGACCAAATTCTGATATAAAAAAGAGTAAAGTTTATTCTGTTATTATGCTCTAAATCTGTCATAAAAGTCCACTGTTATTTCTTCTTTTATATTTACATATGAAGCCACACCCTGTGCCTAGAATTTAAGTTTTAAAGTTTGAGTCTATGGTACTCTGTCTATATTCTGTATAAAAACAGCTCCAAAGGAAAAATGTGATTACTAAAATTGCTACCTATGCCAAAAAAACAAAAACAAAAAAAAAAGTTTGTTAAACCTAGAATGAGGCCAAGAATTGCCTCTGAATGCTATTCCACCAAAGCCAAGATCAGGAGCACCTGAAGAGGGAGGGGTTGTTTACCTGACTGAGCTCTCCAAGAGAGGGTCCAAAAGCTGCAATGTTATTTATGGAATGACTTGACTTTAAGAAATAGTCACCCTTTCAGCTTAAAAATAGACTTTATGTTCACCACTTTAGAAACTCTTTGTACTCAAGGCGATTTCAGGTTCCACAACATGACACTACTAACCCTTAGACTTCCCAAAACAACTCAGTATTCTTCCTCCCCACTAAACACGCATGCAAACATCCAATGGATTTTTAGATGTTTTTATCACAATAACGTATGCCTTAGTCAAAACAAAGCTGAGTTTATATACCTAGTTTTAGCAGGAGATAATGGCTGTTACTTGGAAGGGTTCTATTTGGAAGATACTAAAGATAATTTACATATTATGCAAAGATAAAAGTTGGCTATAACCATTCCTTGATTCATCTGTGACTCCAGTGATCAGCCCTATGAAGAGATCTTTAAAACTATAAAAGCAGCATAATTGTGTAAAACAAAGAGACGATAATAAATCACATCTGTAGGCATTTAAACATAAAAAAGTTTAAGCAGGAAAAAGACCAAGCATGGAAATTCAAGGAACTATAATTGAGAATAAAATGTCACCACTTACACAGTTTTGTTCATCTAAGGAATTGAGTCAGAATTATAAACTGTGTGACCCACCACCACCCGACCTGATGTCCATTTCTGAACATGGAAACAAAGGAACTGAAAAGGTCACTGAATTGGCCAAAATCAAGCAGGAAGTAAAAAACGAAGGGCCCCACTCTCCCTGGCTAAGAGACTACAGTCATGCACCTCTTGACACGAGGATACTTTCTGAGAAATGAGCCCTTAGGTGATTTCCCCATGCAAACATCACAGGCTGCACTTCCACAAACCTAGATGGTCTACCTACGACCATAATCGCAGGTACTATACTTTTATACAACTGACTGCGCTGCAGGGTTCTTCACACCAGCATCACCACAAACACGAGTAATGTTCTGCATTAAGACGTTACCACGGTTAAGAAGTCACTAGGCGATGGAAAATTTTCAGCTCCATTATTATCTTATGGGACCACCGTTGCATATGCGGTTGACCAAAGCCTTCTTCCGCCTCATGGGACTATTAGGATGCTTTGCACTCACTGCCTCAATGTGTGGTCACCTAATACTTTTCTGAGACTTTAGCAGGTGTTGATTCTTGGTAGATTCTGAGAAAAAACTTCAAGCCAAAGGCAGCAATCACTTAAACATACAAATATAGACACACTGACATATACGCACACACACCAATACATATATGCACACTTGTCATTTACTAACATGTCAACCTTACAGAGAATAGACAATGAAGGAATTATATACCTTTCACTTCTTCTATGATCGCACCCATCCTGGGAATTCTGCTATGTTCATTCCCACTGTGTGGTACCTGATCATTGACCAAACTGATGTACCCAGAAACATGAAGTGCCTGATGTCACAACAACCAGGGAAGTAAATCTCAGTATAAAGAAAATGGATGAAGGGGAAAGGAACAATTAGTACTACATTCCAAATTGTATAGTGCATTCCAAAATTCCCTTTTTAAATAAAAAATAAAAACTAGAGCCCTAAAATGTACCAGTAGCAAAAAAGTCACTTATTTTAAATATATTTACCATCTTCATTCAAGAAGATTTAAAGCAGCTTTCCTTAAGTCAATATAAGTGTTTCCAAAATAGATGTTTGGATGAAAAATTAAGTTGGAAAGTACATAACAGGTCCCAGTTGCACCTACACACACTGGGAGTATAATACTTCAGTTTGCAACAATTCAGGATTCAGAACCACCAGGGAAATCCTGGTTAAAGAATAACTGGAGAAAAAAAGGCAAATGCAAATCTTTGCAACTGAGGCATTCTAATTTCTCACAGACTAGGAAATCAGACTTACAAGCTGTGTCACAGAACCTAAGAAAACCCTTCCACACTTTCAGTTGGAAATGGCCTCTAAGAAGGGCCTGATAAACTCTAATATAGTGAAACTCAGTGATTTTTTTCAGCTGAAAAATGTGTTACCTAATTGGAAAAATTCCCAAAGCTAAATAATAACAGCGTATATCCTCCCAAATTTATTTTCACCGTAAATGTCAAAAATCAGGCAAAATGTATTGGCAGAAAAATATTATTAATTACCTTGAAATGCTGTGTAAACTCAGTTCTCATTAACTACCCTAAGTTGAATTTTAAAAAAACAAACAAAAAAACATCCTGCAGCTGTCCAAAGTGTCAAATAAAGAGCTAAACCAGAAATCAGAAACTGTACACCTAATTTTTAGTTCTTCCACTGAGTTCTTAATATTAAGTGGAATAAACTATTTTGACCAGATACAATACCAACACCTCCAATCCAGCTCCTGATTCGCTTAAACAATTCACACACCTTTTGAAGAAATTTAAAGGCCACAAATATATAAGCATAATGTGGATTTTCCTAGCAACTTAAAAACAAAAACAAAAAACTATACTCTTTCATTTCTGTCTCTTTCATTCAATTTTATAATACCCCAGGGGGGTGGGCACAGCTTATACTCCCTTAGTCTCCAAAGACAAACTGGTACAAAAAGAGAATAAATGACAAGAACAAGGTCACATGGCCAATTAGCAGCAGGCCTAGGACAAGACCTTCAACTAACAGAAGAGCAAGGAAATTCAACTAAAAGCACGCACTCTGTCTTTGATACAGAAAGTGTATAAATGATGACCCTACAACAATATAATGAAAAACTGTAACTACCATGCTGCTTTAATGTCACAGCCCTAAAATCAACTTGCAAAATAAATCTCTACCGATTGTGTTCTAAGTGAATACAGTAGATGATGCTACTCTGCCTAGACAACATTTCAAGAGGCATAGACACACACTTGCGAGGGCCTTATAACCCCTGAAAGTCTGAGGGCGATGAGGTTCCACAGGTTCAGACAAAAGAATATCCCATCGAAACACCAAGCTTCACCTATAGCAGCATTTCCAAAGACCCTCCCTCACCTTAGAGGCAGCTGAACAAAGGTTTTGTCATCCTCAACAAGACTCGGTTTGTTAACAGAAAATAATACTGCACAAACACAGTCTAAGGAAACCTAGTTCTCAAAACACCAGCAAGAACTCCTGAAAACAAATAATAAATATTTATACAAAAGTATGTGCTATATGAAAAGGTCAAGTTTATTTTTCCACTCAAGGCTTAAAGATTAGGACATGCAACCAAAAAGCTAGCACTTGAGTGGGAATCTGGAGACAGGGTCCAGTTCCAGCTTTGGCATTAAGGTCCTCTGTTTCTCGGGTAGGTCTCTTTGATTCTCTTCCCCCCAGTTTCTGTGTCTCTAAAATGAGTAGCCCAGACTCCACAACTGCTAAAGTTGTAGCCTCCTGATTTCCCATCCAGAGCCCTCCTCGCAAAGTTACCCATACGCTATAAAAACACGACCTTCTGTTTGTCTAGGTTTTACACTTCATTCCTAACCCTTTCTATTGTCTTGTCCACAACTGTAACTATTGCTCATGGTTACAATAGTTAACGCTTTATATAAGTGCTTATTAACTGACAGGTACCATGCTAAGCACCTTACATATATTAACTTCGACCTTACCACAACCCTCTGAGGCAGAAACCATTAGTGTTCTCAGTTTTTGGGTTTTTGGGTTTTTTTTAAACGTGAGGAAACTGAGAAACAGAGCGATTACGTAACTTACCCCAGGTTATATGGTTTACAAGTGGAGCAGCCAGGATTTGACCCCAAGCACCCTGACCCTGAAGAACCCCCTGTTTAACTGCCACAGGTATGGAGTCTATGGAGGGTAACAGTTCATCTGCAAAATGTTGTTGGGGGGGGGGCCCAAAAACTGAACCTATACTATGAATTCTCTCAGAAACAAACGGTAGCTCAAGACTTACAAACCCAGCCTAAGCACTGGCCATGTTTGTTTGGTTTTTTCCCCCCAGGCTTCAGCTTCACAAATAAATAACATTGATCTTAAAGGGATTAAATTAAACCCACCTTCCTTTTTTCACCCATGGGTGGGAGGATGCACAAATAACAGAAACTGGAAGTTCTGGTGACTTCCACATCCCCTACAGAGCAGGCACCACTCCGTGATAACATGGCTGGAAGTCACACTCCGGGGGCATGCATGCGAAGTCACAGAACCTAAAACCTAACAGCAGAACACAGTGACCGAGCCACGAGGAGAAACACCAGTTCCGCAGCCTGAATTCTCCAAGACTCGGCAGTCTGCATGCTGAGACCACGAGGTAACCAAAAAATATATGCACATCGAAATGGGTTGCAGCGTGCATTTAAACGGCGACCTGATATTCTCAATCAAGACAGAGAGAGAATACTGGTAGTAATCAAGGAAGAAGTCCTACTTAACCACCGGGCACACTCACATATGAGTGTGTGTGTGTGTGTGTGTGTGTGTGTGTGTGTCCCATTCATAAATCAACTCGAATCTCAAGAGCACCGCGCTTGCTGGGCTCCAGGAGGGGGTCATCAGTTCAGGGGGCCGAGGCCCGCGCAGTGGAGAAAGGAGATCTGAGCTCCAGCACCAGGAGGCCGACAGCACCCCGGAGGGTCTCGGCGCCCCGAGGGCCCCGCGCTGCCCCGGGCGGCGGGGCGAGTCCCCGTTTGGCAAGGACAAAAGGAAATTACTTAAGCGCACAGGGCTCGGCTGCTGCTCCCGCGGGGCAAAGCCACACTCCGGCTCGCCACTTCGCCTGACTTGCACGCCCGAGGCGGCGCGCGGACTTGCGTCGCCAGCCCTGACCGACGCGGCCCCGGGAGGCGCGGGTGGGGAGCGGCGGCGAGGAAAGACGCGGCGAGGGGGTGCGCGGCTGCACCTTTAAAAGAAAACAAGCGCCGCGATCAAAACCACCGAGCAGAAGCCGGCGGAGACTTCTTTGCCGGGCCCGGCTCGGGGCTTCTGAATCACTTCCTCCTTTTCGGATGTGTCTCTGGGTCGGAGATTGTGAAGTTGCTGAGAAAATCGTGCCTCTCGGGGCCGCTTCCTGCGCGCCAGCGAGTCGCGCGCACCGCGCTGCCGGCGGCCGGGCCGCGCTCGGCGGGAGCGGGAGCGGGAGCGGGAGCGAGGGCGCGGCGGCGCGCGGGGCGCTGCGGGAGCTCGCGGGGGACGACGGCGCGGCCCAGCCCGCCCCCGGCTTACCCCAAGGTGCTGATGAAGCCGTTGACCGAGCCCTCCGCGTACAGGGACACGATGTCCCCTATGTAGAGGAAGCTGGACATTTTATCAGACATACTGCTTCATGCTCCAAAGGAGGCGTCCTTCCTCTTCTCCGCGCCCTCGCCGCCTCTCGAGGGAGCCGCGCGGCACGGGCGGAGCGGAGCGCACGGCCGCGGCGCCCGGAGCGGCTGCGGAGCGCACCGCCGGACAGAGCGAGGTCGGCTCAGCGCCCGCCGGGGCAGCCAGCCAGCGGCCAAGCGGGCCACGGCCGCGACGCCCCGCGACGTGCGCAGCCCGGGGGCCCCGAGAGCCGCGGCGGCCGCCTCCCCGGCAGGTTTCCTGTTCCTTTCTGAAGTTTTCTCCCCGGCACCTCTGCCCCTCCTCCCCCTCCGAGCCCCCTCCGAGCCCCCTCCCTTCTGTGCGCCCCGCCGCGGCCGTCACAGCCGCCGGGACGCGGGCGGTCGCGGAGCCTCTAGGTGCCCTCCGGGGAATTTTTGGACCAGGTGGTGGTGCCCATTGGGAGGCCAATCAGGAAGCAGCGGACGGGGGCGGAGCTGGGCCGGGGCGGGGCGGGGCGGCCCCGGGGAGGCCGGGCCACCCGGGAGGCCCGGCGGTGGCGGCCCGGCGGGCGCGCGGCCGGAGCCCGGGACGCGCTGGAGGGGCCGCGGGGGCGCCGAGCCGGGGAGGTCGCTCGGGACAGCCGCCCAGGAGAGGCTGGGCCGGGGGTGCGGGTGAGGGGTGGCGGGATCGAGACGCTTTCCCCCAGCTTGAAAGTGGGCGGTGAGGGTGCGAACTGGCTGAGGGGGAGGACGCGAGGGAGGCGGGAGCGCCCGCCGCGGTAAAGGACGAGCGGGGGGAGGAGGGGCAGGGCGATTTGGTGTTTCCTGAAATACAGGGGGAAAACAGAAATAAAAAATAAATACATCACAAGCGGAGAGAGGGAGGGAGGAAGGAAGGGTCTCTATTTGGAGTCTGTAGTTCTGGCTCTTGTCTCAAGCCTCCGGCCTCGGTGAAACTTGACCTGCCCGCGGCTGTCCAGGCGGGGCCGAGCCTCCGCCGAGGGAAACGCGCTGGGCCGAGCCCGCAGCTGTCGGGGCCCGCGGGTGGCGGGGCCCCGTCCCTTCAGCCTCCGGGACCGCGCCTCCCGCTGCAGACCCCAAGCCCAGGTCTGACCTTCCGCCCCCGAGCCCACTGCTTCTGTCTCAGTAACGGTCTTCATTTGTTTGCTTTTGAAGCTGCTGACTCTTGAGAAAGACAAATACCATATGATTTCACTTATCTGTGGAATCTAAAGAGCAAAATAAACGAGCAAAACCGAATCAGGCTCATCGATACATTGCACAGCGTGATGGTTTTCAGAGAGGAGCGGGGGCTGTGGGGCAGGTGAGAGAGGTGAAGGGATTAAGTACAGATTGGCCGTTACGAAATAGTCAGGGGGTGTAAAGTGCAGCATAGGGAATGGGATCAGTGATATGGTAATAACGACGTATGGGGCCAGGTGGGTACTGGAAATACCATGGGAGCACTGTAAAGTATATGATTGTCTAACCTCTGTGCTCTACACCTGAAACTAATGTAAAATAATACTGAATGTTAACTGTAATTGAAAATGAAAATTTTTTAAATAAAGCTGCTGGCTCTTAAAGCTCTAGCAGTCCTAATGAAACCAGTCACTGGACACATTTCCACACCTTCTCTGTTATTTTTGTAGCCCCCACCTTATAACATCATTTTAGAAGCCTTTTGCCCCTGCCTTTCTGGAAGACCCAGAAAGGGCAAACTCTGGGTGGTGGTTAGGACATTTCCCAGCCAAAGAACTGCGACCTAAGTAATCCCTTCTGGGCAAAGTTTGCAGAAAAGCGAAGAAACTCAGGGCGTGCAGAGGGGTGTGTGCCAAATTGTGCAACTGGCCAAAATTGTAATTTACAGTTCAAGAATGCCTTACAGTTTAAAAATGGTTTTGGTTGAGACCTCTAATCACATAATGGAATATGAAAGAATAAGCTTAATATTCAAATGTTTGTGTTTAGAAAGCCTAGGGGATAGAGAATAGAGCGTTAGACTCAGAATCCAGGAAATGCCAGCACAAAGCCTGTACATGTTGGATAAAATAGACCCAGTCATTGTCCTACCATAAAGCTGACAGATCTCTCTTTACTTCTGTGTTTTCCTTTGGAAAAGGTTACTTAGCAACTTAGATATACCTGTTATATGATAGAATCCCTCCTCTGTTTACACACATATTACTTTTGGGAGCCTCCAAGACATTGGACATATGACTTATTTTAAAAACTTAAGTCACGCCTTGCCGGCATGGCTCAGTGGTTGGGTGCCAACCCATGAGCCAGGATATCAGGGTTTGACTCCCGGTGTGGGCACATGCCCAGGTTGTGGGCTCAACCCCCAGTAGGGGGCGTGCAGGAGGCAGCCCATCAATGACTCTCATCAATGATGCTTCTCTCTGTCCCTCACCCTTCCTGTCTCTGAAATCAATAAAAACATATTAAAAGGGGGGGGAAACTTAAGTCAGAACAAGATGATGACCCTGGAAATAAAGGTTTCTGTTTATTAAAGAGATCCATGGATTACATTCTATTCTTCCTCCTATTGCACAGTCCTATGCTATTTATCCAATGGATGTTCAACAATTATTGATCAACATCATGAGTGTTTTTCTTTGTCTCCTCTAGGCACAACCTATCTGTGGACAACATATTACAAAATAAGTGGGTGATTGTTTATGCTAATGGCTAATGAACAGGTGCAAACTTCAAGCCATGTACCCTAATCCAATGTCTTTCCTCCTTCTAGCCTCAGTCCTACCCAGTGAGGTGTCCACTATATTCTGACGATTGGATCGGGTCACACTTCTGTGTTGACATGGCAAAGATGGTCCACCAGCCACAAAAGGCTCCTTCCACAGCAGCCAAACCTCCTTAAAATGCTCTTCCCAGCCTTAGCTACTATAGCAACTCTATCCTTACTTTTGCTCAGCTCAGAAACGTTGGAGTCGTTTTTTGCATTTAAATTTCATTTTTCAATTACATTTTACATTCAACACTATTTTGTATTAATTTCAGGTGTACAGCATAGTGGTTAGCCAATCATGTACTTTACAAAGTGTACCCTCTGATAATTCAAGTGCCCACCTGGCACCATATATAGTTATTACAATATTATTGACTATATTCTTGGAATCATTTTTAACTCCTTTCTCTCACACCCCACATTCTATCAGCAATTCTGTCAGCTCTGCCTTCAAACTATTAACAAAATGTTCCATCTTCCAATAAAAATCATCTTTTTCATCAAATGGCATCACCAACCTCTTAAGAATCCAGGCACAAAGTCTTGCAGTCACTTTTCATTCCTTTCTCTTCCTTTCTATTGTCTCAGAAATGTCTCTTCTTTACCCCCCTGCTATCCTTGCTGTTCTGTCCTGTTGCCTGCTCATTGATGTCCAGCTTTCCGGTCTTCCAGACTCGCCATCCTCGCGGCAGGCCAGAACGCTCCTCACAGAGCTGGCATGCTCAAAACCGCTCAAACTTACAGTGACACCCCGTTGCCTACAGAAGGCAGTTCAAAGGTTCTAATCTGCTGCTGTGTGTACCAGCTGTTGTGAACATCAGTCCATCTAAATGGATTCTCCTGTGTGGAGAATACGTGACACTTCACCGTGACCTAGCTCCACACTGTCCAAGATCTGGTCTCCTTCTCCTTTTATAACCTTAGTTTTCACTCTTCCAGTCCTGATCTCCTAATGAAAAGCCAGACTTCCCACATACAGGCTGACACTTCTAGTCTCCATGCCTCTGAGTGTGATGGTCCCTGTCCCAGAAATTCCTCTTCCTCCTTCCCGTCTCCCGCCTCCTCATGCCTGAGCTCCACTTCCCCAGTGGGGCTTCCCAGATACTCCAAGGCAAAGTTTCCCTTTCTCCCAAAGACCCCTAGCCAGGCCACTCTGCCCCTAAGGTTCGTGGGTCCACAGGGCAAGAGTAATTGGAGGCACTTGTAACAGTATAAATATTAAAAGTTGCAAACTAAGCTAAGAAAGTGTTCAAGGTAGTGCAGGGAGAGTTGGCCCTCTTACAAGTTCTTCCTGTCCACAGTCACTGCCAACAGCCGTCATCTGGCCAGGCCTTGGACCACCCCTATGCATACCAGCTGTGCAGTGCACTTGAGAAGGTGGGTTGGGGCCATTTGTGCATGAAATTCTGTAATCTCAAATCCCAGATATAGTCTAGAAGTGGAAGGAAGTTCAGACTCCTTGTGGCCATGGCCCCTTTGTCCAGAACTCAAGGTCCAGAGCAGGAGCCCATTTACCTAATCTAATAGCATATCCATTTCAAGGTGCCTCTCAACACTTTGCACCTTGACTTCTTGTTATTTCTGTACATCTTGAGCCTCACCAAAAGAGAAGCACCCCGAGAATGAGATCAGTATCCAAATTATGTTTTATCTCTCATGGGTCTAGCAGTACTCATTTAGGACTTCAATAAACATTTGGTAGATAAATGAAATAAATAACTAATGCAGAATTTTTGAATTCTTAAATATTTTTATTACCTCTAATGGTGACAATAGTAATTGTCATGAACATTGGTTCAACCAAATGGTATTCAAAGAGTCTCCTGTGCAAAAGCCCTAGTCACCATTGCCCTAAAAAATGTATAGGGAGACATAATAAAAAGAGCAGAGCGTAATATTTAAAATGTTTATTCCCAAAGGATTGACTATATTAAAAATAAGGTTCCAGTAAAGAGTTCTTCCATCAGAGATGTTTTCAGAATAATTTATATTCCATGTTCAGTTGGATATGCTCAGATCAATACTGGAAGTGAAAGGCTTTGTTATCTGTTGTCTGTCAACTGAGTCTTTTGTGAATCACTGTCCTCACTCCCCTGCCTTGTAATAAATACGATTTTTAATGTAGAACTGGTTTAATGAGCAGTCCGCTTCATGAGGCACAAATATAATATGGGTTTTTAACTCACTCCCTTGCAATAACGAAATCTACATGTTCTTTCCTTAATGATATTTTAAGGACAGCCCTTGGATTTAGTTATTTTCAGTTGTTAAACACACACAACACACACACACACACACACACACACACACACTCACCAGTTCAATCCAGTTTAAAATGTTGGTCTCCTCTCTTGTAGACCTCCTCAGGTCAATGGGCAGCCATGAGGAAGGAGAGTGGTCTATTCTTTTACTCCTGCCCCCACAAGACATTTGAGCTCCCTGGGGGTTGGGATAGGAAAGTTAGATCAGGATGAAACGGGCAAACATATCATTGTAACTGGGTGTGTGATTTCAGTCCTCTCTTGACAACTGCTGCTCGTCTGGCCCAAGCAAGTTGCAGAGGCCTTCTTGTCAGGTAGGTGACAAAAGTTGACTCTTTGGTGGGCATATGGGTGAGGTTTGTATAGCCCTGAAGGACCTCTGCAGTGCACAGTTCCTTGAAGTGGGAGAGCTGGCCCTGGCCTCATTTCGTTCAAACACCCTTAGCTCTGCCACTGACAGTGCACCCCACGGCCAGACCACCCACTTGGCTGGAGTCCTGGCCAGTCTGCCTCCTGTTGTCCGCCGGAGGTTCAGGCAGGATCTGCATCACGGTCGTGCAACCTGTGCAGCAGCACAGGGCCATGTGCTTAGAAGGCCCCATGCTTAGAAGGCCCCGTGCTTAGAAGGGCCCATGCTTAGAAGGCCCCGTGCTTAGAAGGCCCTGTGCTTAGAAGGCCCCATGCTTAGAAGGCCCTGTGCTTAGAAGGGCCCATGCTTAGAAGGCCCCGTGCTTAGAAGGGCCCATGCTTAGAAGGCCCCGTGCTTAGAAGGCCCTGTGCTTAGAAGGCCCCATGCTTAGAAGGCCCTGTGCTTAGAAGGGCCCATGCTTAGAAGGCCCCGTGCTTAGAGGGGCCCATGCTTAGAAGGGCCCATGCTTAGAGGGGCCCATGCTTAGAAGGCCCCGTGCTTAGAAGGGCCCATGCTTAGAAGGCCCCGTGCTTAGAAGGGCCCATGCTTAGAAGGGCCCATGCTTAGAAGGGCCCATGCTTAGAAGGGCCCATGCTTAGAAGGCCCCATGCTTAGAAGGGCCCATGCTTAGAAGGGCCCATGCTTAGAAGGCCCCGTGCTTAGAAGGGCCCATGCTTAGAAGGGCCCCGTGCTTAGAAGGGCCCATGCTTAGAAGGGCCCATGCTTAGAAGGGCCCATGCTTAGAAGGGCCCCGTGCTTGGTTTGGTATTTTGCCAGTGCCGTCTTGAAATTCTTGATCACTTTTGAACAAAAGGCCTGCATTTTCATTTTGCACTAGGCCCCGCAAATATGTAACCTTACCGCACCAGAGTGGGCATATAAGCTGCTCTACTGGTCTCCTTCATCCCATCAGTCTTTCTCTTTCCAATTCCCTTTTCCTACTCAGACAGATCAACAAGTCTCACATACCAGGTACCCACCAGCTGCCTTAAGTTGGGGCATTCAAGGCCAGGGGCCTCTTCTTATGGGCACTGCCACTCTTTACAAGTTTCCCTCCAAACTATCCTCCATGGAGAAAAGGGAAGAGCCCTACCACCACTGCCTACCTCACTAGGCCAAAAATGGACAACTCTGCCCGTTCACCATAATCCGTCTACATTCACTGCGGAAAATTCTGTGGATTTGTTCTCTAATATATATACATTAATCATTTGTACTTCCTGCTGTGAAATTTTGGGCTAAGAAATGCTGTGTACTTGAGGCCTCCAGATACAAGCTGGAAGGAGAGTGGTGGGTGGTATAGGGGAGTATATAGGAAGGGAATCTCATAGCCATCCTCAACCACTGTTGTGCAGTAGATCCTATGGTTGCCTCCCTGATATCTGTCCGCCTTTCCCCATGTCTAACACAACAGCCTGAATGGAGCTTGCACCACCCCCAACTCTAAGCATGGGTCCTGACTAGTCTAAACCAGTGCTTCTCAAACTTAAGTATGTCTAAGAACCATCTGGAGAGCTTCTTAAAACACAGCTCCCTGGGCGCCATCCTGTATGGTTCTGATTGAGTGGGGCTTACTAGCATTTCTGAAGGGGGTGGTTGTGTGTGGGCATGGGTGGGGGGAGGTGAAATTGAAACAAACCTTGGCTAGTGGGAAGGCCTTGCTGAGAAAATGACTTGTTTTTTATTTTGAAACAATCTACAGGTTACCAAAAAAAAGTATATAACCCTGACCCAAATTCAGCAACTTTTATAATGTTGTTATAAAGTGATTTGTTTTATTATTGTTTTTCTACTCACATGTGATTTATTTTCAGAATCATCTGAGTGTAGGTTGCACACCTCATGCCCATTACCTCCTAATACTTCATGTATCCCTAAGAACAAAGATACTCTTTTATGTATCCACAGTACAGCTATCAAGTTCAGAAAATATAACATTGATCTAAAACTTTAATTGGCTGTCCATATTCCAATAGATACTGTTGTCCAAATAGTGTTCTTTATAGCATTTTTCCCTCCAAGACACACATATAGCATTTAGTTGTCATATCTCTTCAGTCTTTTTTGATCTGTACCAATTCCTCAACCATCCTTTGTCTTTAACAACATTGACATTTTTTAAAAATATAGGCCATTTATTTATAGGATACTCTTCAATTTTGGTTTGTCTTGCCTTTCTTTATAATCAGATGAGATTAAGCATTTCCAGCCAGAATACTACAGGAGTGATGATGTGTTCTTCCCCGGGTAACTTGACCTCAAGCACACAATGCCCATCAGCCCCCTTGCGGATGATGTCAGTTTCGATCACTGTCAAAGTGATGTCTGGTAGACAAGATTTCAGGAATGATCCCAAACCAGCTCTCCTTTCAGGGTGTGGTGCACAAGAAACAATCCCTTAGCCTGGGAAACACCAGAAACACATGCCAATATGCAAGCAGCAGCAAATCTGATTTTCCTGCCAAAAATGCTGTCCAGCCCATCTCCTGACCCTTAAGCTCTGTTTCTAAATTTAGAGTCTGACATCAGTCTGCTTTGTTTCCCTACCTGCAGGGGACAAACACTGAGCTTCCCAAGTGGCAACTTGGAAGTTCTTTTCACTAGACAAGACAGGAAAGTCAATTGCCACCCCCACCCCCACCTCCCAGCCCCACCACCCACCCCTCCACACATAAGGTCCTCTCCCGTGTACTGGGAGCAGGACCAGTCACAGAGCACAGCAGCAGCTCACTCCAATCATCACAAAATCCTCTCTTATCCCCAACAGTCCAGTTGTTTTACACCCTTGGTCGGAGAGGAGGATTTTTAAGCATTATAGCCCTGATTTTGAAATGTTTTCTTTCAAAATTTGCATCTTGGTCTTATTTATTGTATTTTATGCCTCCCTTGAAACTCCCAATTTAACATCCTATTAAAATATTATTCCAACCTACTTGATAGGGTGGCAGGCTCTTAGAGATATTTACATCACCTGCAATTGAATTGCTCGCGGCCCAGCCTTGATAACAGAGAATAATGAGAATTTTCAAGAAAAATATATATTTCAAATCTTGCCTACTTCAATTTGTAACAGTTCTTTACCAAGCACAATTTTATGCTTCCAGCTAAATATCAGAACAGCATTTATCAATCGCTAAAAAGAATCCCATAACTGAATACCAGAATATTTAAGAATACAGGCATCTCATAGACCTGGTTTAAGTTACTACCACACTAATTTACCCTCTGCCAGTCTTTACTGGAAAACTTCACCTCTAAGGCCACATTTTCCTTACATGTAAAATAAGGGCAATAATGGTGCCTACTCCTGCGGTCCTTGTGAGGTTTAAATTAGAAAGTGCTCTGGCCGGGTTGCTCAGTGGTTAGAGCGCCGGCCTGTGGCCTGAAGGGTCTCAGGTTCCATTCTGGTCAAGGGCACGTCCCTAGGCTGCAGGCCCCATCCCTGGCCTGGGCGGGGCGAGTGCGGGAGGCAGCCCATCGATTGGTCTCTCTCCCATCAGCGTTTCTCTCCCTCTCTCCCTCCCCCTCCTCTCTCCCTCCCCTTCCTCTCTCTGAAAAGCAATGGAAAAAATATCCTCTGGTGGGGATTAAAAAGGAAGAAGAAAAGAAAATGCGTTTAAAGGGCTTGGCATGACGCCTGGCGCAAAGTAAGTGCTGAATAATGTTGGCTAGCTTTATGGTTATCATTATAGGAGAGAAAATCAATATCGAGGGTCGTGAGAAAACCGAGCATGAGCGATGCCGTAACCTGTTGACGAATATACACTGGCGATGAAGCCAGCACCAGGCCCGTCTCCAGTCTCCGCGTCAACAGCTCTTTCATTTACACATCAGCCCCGTCAGCGGACAGTAGTCAGTGTTTGATAATTATCGAAATGTGTATCCCTGTCAAAGGTATTTGAATTTTTAAAAATATCTGTGAGAACAAAATCCAATCTTTAACACAGCAATGTCAGACATAACAGGGAAAACAAATTTTGAGACAAAAAGCACTGAAAGGTGGCTAAATTTCCAGCCTGGTGCTACAAAACCACCCAGAGTGTCACAGGGGAACTCTTCCTTCCACAAGCTGACAGCTTTTACCTCTTCACAGAAGAGAGCAGATGAAACCCACAGAGCAAACTGCCCTCTAACGACAGAGCACAGCACACTGTCACGCTTGTGGTCCCCCGGCTGCCAATGGGGAAGACGTAATGCAGAACTTGGACTCTCCGCCGCCTCTTACAGACTTCCGGTGACCATAAGTAGGGCAGCTTGGACAGTTCAGTTCCTAAAATTCAAATTAAGAGAGATTTCTCAAAGTGTAGTCTAGCTTCCAAGATCCCCAGGACTCTGGACTGCAATTAAAGGTTTTTCAGAAATGTTTACCTCTCTTAATGAAAGGAAACAGACTACTAAGGCCAAACTCGCCAATTGGTTAAGTGTCAGTGGGAAAGATATGAGAGCAATTCTTTTTCCTTTTTTTGTAAATGTTTTTTATTGATTTTTTACAGAGAGAGGAAGGGAGAGAGAGATAGAAACATTGATGATAGAGGAAGGGAGAGAGAGAGAGAAACATTGGTGATAGAGAAACATAGATCGGCTGCCTCCTGCACGCTCCCTACTGGGAATCGAACCAGCAGCCTCTTGGTACATGGGACGATGCAATCCGTTGAGCCATACCAGCCGGGCGAGAACATTTCTTTTTTTTCAGTTAAATTTATCGGGGTAACATTGGTTAATAAATTTATATAGGTTACAAGTGTACAGTTCTACGATACATCATCTGCATATTGCGTTGTGTACCCGCCACCCAAAGTCAAATCTTCTTCTCTCTGGGAACCTCCTTACTGTTGTCAGTGTCTGTGAGTTTTTCTTGTTTGTTTTTCTTATTTGTTCATTTGTTGCTTTCAGTTTTATATGCCATATATGAGTGAAATCATATGGTTCTTGACTTTTTCTGCCTCGCTTATTTTCTTGGTAAAGGGAAAAGAGATGGACTGTGATGAAGGAAACTAACATTAATAACTTTCATGTTTGAGTCTCTATTGCTGAGCACTCTTCATATATTATATTGTATAATAACACCCATAAAATATTTGCTATCATTTGCTAAAATTCAAATTAAGAGAGATTTCTCAAAGTGTAGTCTAGCTTTCAAGATCCCCAGGACTCTGGACTGCTCTTAAAGGTTTACTTCAGAAATTTTTACCTCTCTTAATGGACGGAAACAGACTAAATAAATGTTTGCTATTATTAGCCCCATTTTACAGCTAAAGAAACTGAGACTTAGAGCTAAGTTAAGGTACTTACCAAAGGTCACCCAATTAGTAAGGTACACAGTGGGGGAAAGAAAAAATGGCACCGTAACTCAGAAAAGGGCAAGACCAGGGAGGATGCATCCAAGAACTTCCTGAAGTCTTTTTTTTCACCCCCAACCCCTTCTCCAAGTTTGCCTTGGTTTCCTCTCTTTTGTGTACACAATATGAATTGCAGCACCGTGGGCTTGCTTGTATGTATGATTTCAGATGCACACCCAACCAAAACATGAGTTTGTGCAAGGCAAGAACTCTGTCCTGTGCTTCTCCTGCATCTCCCTCGCACCCACCCCCAGTGCTGAAGTCATTCAGGAAATACTCCCGAATCCTGTTCATAATATTTCTGTTTCATGCTCTGCTGGGGTGAATGCTCTGGAGATGGGCTTGCATCCCACTGGCTTTTCTATCTTTTGAAGTCATTTGAAGAAATGTAAGCCAAGTAAACATCTTAAGGACTGAGAGAAGCAAGGTGCTTGTGTTTATTTAAATGCTAGGCGCATCTGGAAAGCACCAAAGGAGCACACCTCCAAGAGGTGGGAAACTTGGGCCTCCTCAGGCATGTTCCTGGAAATGTGTCCTGTACTTGAAGTCTCAGAGCAGAACATCTCCGGGGTGGGGATGGGGAGGGCCTGAGACAGCTACTTGTACAGGTAGGCACATGACCACAGTCTCCAGGCCTGATTATTTGTAAGAACTCAATATATGATAAAGGAAGCAACAAAAAGCAATAGGAAAACCTAAGATTATTCAAGAAATTATGTTGAGATTATTATTTACTTAGATGAAGAATACCAGGTTAGCACAATTTTAAGATATCACATGATATCTTAAAAATAAATGTAGGTGAATATATTATTAGTCAATATTAAAAGTGGAGTTTAATATTTAACACTTTGTAAATAAGAGATTTCTTAGCTTAGAAATACATAGCATTATAAAAACAAAGCAAAATATCAAGTAAATTTAATTCACAGAATTTTAAATTTTATGTCAAAATTCTAGTAAATATAATTAAGAAAACAAAAAGTGGGAAAACGATTTACAACAAATATTATAAACAAAAGTTTTATTATAGGCAAGAAACTAAAGTAACATAATAGTGAGATATCATTTCTCGTGTCAGATTAGCAAAAATATTTTTTAGTATAACCAATATTGATAGTGAAACAACCAATCTCATATCTTGTAGAACCGTTTTAAATAGCAATATGGGACTATGGAATATATCTTAAGGAAATAATTCTATATATAAAAATACTTTGTTTGCAATTATGTTTATTATAGTATTAATAATAATAAACATTGGAAACAAAATAAATATAGAACAATAGCAAATTACTGATGTAAACTGTAGTAGCTGACATGGCATGTAGCCTATGATTTTTCTTAAGAATATATAATAATACAACAAACAAGTATTGTCCAGGATGTGGAAAAAAGGGAACCCTAGTGCACTGTTGGTGGGAATGGAGATTGGTGCAGCCGCTATGGAAAACAGTATGAAGGGTCTTCAAAAAATTAAAACTGAAACTGCCTTATGACCCAGAGTTTCACTTCTGGGTATATATTCTAAGAAACCCAAAACACTAACTTGAAAAAAAATACATGCACCTTTATGTTCATTGCAGCATTATTTACAATAACCAAAATGTGGAAGCAACCCAAGTAACCATCAACAGATAGACCTAGAGGGTAGTATGCTAAGTGAAATAAGTCAGTCAGAAAAAGACAAACATATGATTTCAGTTATATGTGGAATCTAAAGAACAAAGTAAACAAAGTTGAAACAGACTCATAGATACAGAGAACAGACTGATGGTTGCCAGAGGGAAAGGGGGTCGGGTGACTGGGTGAAAAAGGCAAGGGATTAAGAAGTAAAAATTGGTAGTTACAAAATAGTCATGGGGATGTAAAGTACAGCATAGGGGATATAGTCAGTAATATTGTAATAACTATGTACGGTGCCAGGTGGATACTGGAAATATTGGGGCAAACACTTTGCAAAGTGTATGATTGTCTAACCACTATGCTGTACACCTGTGACTAATGCAAAATAATATTGAATATAAACTATAATTGAAAATTTTTTTAAAGAATATGTAATAATATGTAAAATGATTGACTTAAAAAGCAACATTAAAGTTCTATTGAGTATAGTTATAAAATGTAGGAAAAAATATACTAGAAATAAAAACTTGCATGATAAAACTATGGGTAATTTTATCTACTTTCCTAATCTTTTAAAGAGTATATATTATTTTAAAAATGAAAAAACACAGCAATAGATGACATTTGCTTTTAGTGGGAAAATTCCAGAAGAAGAAATTAGGAGAAAGATTTTTTAAACAAACTAAGTTGACATAGTAGCGTGAAGGAGGAGCAGTGGAAAATGAAATCATTCAATTCAGCTGTGCAGAAGACATGCTAGGAAACCGTGTTTTGCTTTTGATGTTTTAATTTATCTTTTTCTATTAATGTATGTTTTTAAGAAGACATTGATCATGTTCTCTGTAGTGAAATCGTAAGTGGAGCACATACAGCTTCATGCCAGTCAGTTTTTGCTGGGTTGGTGTCTCCAGGTATCTTGCAGAACATCTTGGCAGAACAAGGTGTTAAGTGAAAATTCAAGAAGCCTGTAGAATTTGAATCCACCTTTCTTGGCAGAAACAAATTTAGGATTGGAATGTAGTTCTCCATGACAACCTTATCAGTGTTTGGAGTCTGCTTATTTCCAGGTACCATGTTCCAAGAAAGTGTTGCAACTAAACTTATTACCATTTTCCCTTAGCTATGGGCCTTAGGGCTAAGCAAGGATTTGGCCACGTTCACCATGACAATCTCTGCTTATCACACTGGAGCAGGCCCCATATTGAATAAACCTTGCAATAAATAACACAGAAGTACTGACAGAGAGATAAAGTGCTAAACCCTTTCAATCTGAGCTTTTTAACAGATATTCAGATATATGGACCTCAACTCAGCTCCCCCAAATTCTCCCAAATCAGATTGCATCTACTCTCCAGAATGCTTTAAGACTATTGTATAAATCTTTAGTATTTTTCCTAGTGAAGTAGGATTATACTAGAGGAAACCCAGTTTTCCCTCAAATATTGCACTCATCACAGCTGCCTCTCACAGACTTTCATTTCCCTGAAAGGATGGACACCTGCCGCATACATCACTTCCTACCCACGTCTGTGTGCAAACTGAGATAACACAACGCCAGGTTTTGAACACATGCTCACTTCCTTGTAGGCTGTTTAAGGGTCTATATTTGCATTGTAGAATTTCTGAAAGAATGTGTAGATGACTGTGAGTGACCCGGGGGATGGACAGGGAGTGGCCACAGCAAGTTTAAGAAAACTTGCTAGCACTATCTGTTCTGCTTCTGATGCGATTTTACTCACAGGTCACAATTCCTCCATGCCTACATCATTGGAAATATTCTCCCCTAGAGCCATTCGGTAATTATTCATATCTCTGATACTAAGATTTCTTAACATATGCCATCTTCTTTAATACACAGGCTTGCACACGCCCATGAAAACGTATACCATGTTGGTATTTGGGCAGCCCTAGTACAAATCTACATTAGCTTTACTTTGCATTCTTAGAGTTTTAATCACCTGATCGTAGTCATTAGTATTTTCTTCCAACTTAGTGTTTATCTAACTTGTTTTTTCCTTCACAGATTTTCTTACTGTCAGCCTTGTTCTTGGACCAAAGACAGGGATATGGGCAGGAGGGAGAGCTCGTTCGTTCTAGGCTCACCCCTGCCACCACAGCCCACCAATCCCAGGGGCATCATCCACCGGGCGCCATTCATGTTTATCTCTGGTATAGCTTTTACTCTTTCCCAAGAGCCTGGTTAAAGTGTATGTTGCTTTCATGTTGCTCCAGTTCTAAATATCCACCCATTTCTTCCACCAGATTGCTGAGAACGTCAGCCTTCATTTTCTCCCAGTGTTCTTTTCACCATGACCAGGTCAATCTGTACCCAACAGGACACAGGATTTGGAGACATGAAACTCACTGTGCTGTCATCCACCTGACAATGTTTTTATAAAGCAAGTAGACGTTAACATCGTAAGTGCTTTAAGTATAACAGGTTATTCAAAGTTAATAGGACGTACTGGCAGTCATTTAACTCACTCAGCAAATAGTCATTGAACAGCTCTTATGTGCCAAGAGCTATGATAAGTGGCAGATTTTCAAGAGTGACAATAAACTGTTTCCGCCCTCGAGAAGTTTGACCTAGACATCCTTTAGAAAATGCCAGCGTATTTTGGTAAGTCATGCAACACTGAGTAGGTATTAAGGAAAACGAAAATATTGATATTAAAGATTTTATGAATTATATAGTCCAGTTGCATCATGCTTAAAGATTGATTCTAAAGTCAGAACTAAGGTGAAACTGAATTACCCTTTAAGCATCAGAATCTCATCAAGAACAGTCACATGCTCATACTCTTGAGGATACGATGCTGCTGAAATAGAGAAGAGCAGATGAACAACTCCCCTCTCAGGCTCTCGCCAGGAGCTACACCCACTGATGATAGGCAGGCAAAATCTCCTCCTCCACTCAAATTGTTCTTTTCTTCTTTATTTTCTGAACAAAATATTAAAGTCTAAATTAAAGTCTACTGTATTTCAATTTCACAATACAAGTCAAGCTCCTGAATTTCTTGCACTGCTCCTTTCCTCCAATAGGGATGTGTTGTCATGTATGTTATTAAGAAAGCATTTAGCAGGGGAAGGAGAGTTTAGAAAACTGGTCTTTTGAGGGGAAAAAAACAAACCATATACCGTCACCCATGAACAGTGAGTATAATAGCACATGCCCTCCAAAGCATATACACAAAAAATTCCAAAACTTATATTTTTAAGATAATTATTAATTATAGAAACTCACAAGAGTAGAAAAGATAGATTTGAGTGGTTTGTATGACGATTAAGGGGTGTCAAATATTTTCACACAAAATAGCTGACTGATAAAATTGAGCATCTGTAGGAACAGTATTTTCTGCTTATTAAAGCCAAACATGTTTTATCATTTGTTTCCATAATTTATCCTCAACTGAAATAGATGCATGATGTTTTCTATCTCTGTGTGTGAATGTCTTATAATCAAGTATTATTTGGTAGTGTATCTTGACACTTGCAAATGTGTTTTATTAGTTCTAAAGAAGACAAAAATAGGAATTTTTTTGAAGTTACACAAACTTAAAATGTATAGAAAAAGAAGGAAACCAAAGCAAAAGGAATGGAAGGAAAAGAAAGGGAAAGCGTAGAAGGGCAGAGGAGGGGAGGGAAATGAAGAGTGTCGTGAAGACAACCGCCCCTGGGATGCAGCGCGGGACAGACAGGCAGGCTGCTAGGAAGAGCCAGCGGCCCGGGGGCCAGCTCCCTCATTGGCCTGCATCTGTTTCTTTGTTTGGATGTTAGAATGTCAGTGCTACAGATGCTTTCATTGACTGCTTTTGGAGGAAAAAAAAGATGCATTTTGTTTGAAAAAAATCACCTCCTATGTGTAATAATAACTAAACACTAAGAATTTCTGATTTTGTTTTCTCAAGCTTTTGATTGCCTACAGGATATAGCTTGTTCCCAAGCAACTAATAAAATTACACATCAATTTTTATCAAATCTACAGTATATTTTGGATATATGCTACATTTGCAAAAACGCCGTTGAGGGGACATTAATTGGTCTTATGCCTTTTTTTTTTTTTTTTTTGTATGTATTATTGTGAATAATAAAGACATGTTTGCAAAGCAGGAAACTTGTAATTACCAAATCAAGCAACATGTATCATCAATTGCCCATTGTACATTGGCAGTTTTCAACTAACCTGGACTAACGCCTCACCAAAAGCCAGGAAGAAAAAAACCTACATGTCACAATCACTCCTTAACGACATGAACTGCTTGCAAGATAGACACTTAACTGTCTAAATGTTAATATTTAATATGAATTCTTATAACAAATTCTCTTGGCCTAACCATTTATACAAGGACTTCTTAGAATAACTTTATTACTTATGACATATTTTAAGTTTTTACAATTTTCAGAATTACTTTTTTAAAAACATATCTTTATTGATTTCAGAGAGAGGAAGTGAGAGGGAGAGAGATAGAAACATCAATGCAATGATGAAAGAGAGTCATTGATCGGCTGCCTCCTGCACGCCCCCTACCGGGGATCAAGCCCGCAACCCGGGCATGTGCCCTGACCGGGAATCAAACTATCTCCCGGATCATACTTCAATGCGCAACCGCTGAGTCACACTGGCCGGGCCAGAGTTACTTTTATGTCAGTTGAGCTACATACACTTAAATAGGTACAGTGAAAAAAGGAAGAAAGTGTAAAGAAAAATTATAGGTCTTAAAATATGGAAGATATCAATCAGTAAATGCAAATAAAACTACAATGCATGTTATTAGATTATCAGAACTTGTTTCTTTGGTACCATTTTTGGGAAAATAAAAACAAGTTGCCTTTTCTCATTTTTAATCAATCCTCTAATTTGAAATGAAAAGTACACAATAGCTTCCAGCTGCATCCTTAGTTTGTCCACCTTCAGAGTTTTCATCTTATTCTGAGTTAGAGGAATTTCTCAAATTGGATTTTATTAGCGGAAAGTGCATCAGTTCTCTAT
Organism: Miniopterus natalensis; assembly: GCF_054644295.1. Lineage (NCBI taxonomy): Eukaryota > Metazoa > Chordata > Mammalia > Chiroptera > Miniopteridae > Miniopterus > Miniopterus natalensis. Next base: position 155,003,020 of record NC_142082.1, on the reverse strand, counting down.
TTGGTACAATTCTAAAGGTTATAGTATTAAATTTTTTGTGATCTGAAGAAAATTGCCATATAAATTTGTGGCAGTTGTGTAGGAGTAAAATCTATATTCTTGGCAGGTTTTCTACAAGTCACTCTGACCCTTAAAATGAAAGTTCTTTGATCTTACTGTAACACTTACATATTCCAGATGAGCAAGAAATTCCTGATTCATCAGTTTGTTTAACACAATTTATAACATATAATTCGAGATATATTATAGAAGCAGAGGATGTGCCTCAGAGAAGTGAAAGGAATCAATGGTCATGAGCTTTGTATTACTCAAGCTCATTATGAGAAATGGCTGAGTCAACAATATTAGTTACTCTTTTCAAATATATATATATATATATATATATATATATATATATATATCTTTATTGATTTCAGAGAGAGGAAGGGAGAGGTAGAAACATCAATAATGAGAGAGTCATTGATCGGCCGCCTCCTGCACGCCCCCTACTGGGGATTGAGCCCACAGCCCAGGCATGTGCTCTGACCAGGAATCGAACTTCCATCTCCTGGATCATATGTCGATGCCCAACCACTGAGCTACACCGCCCGGGCAGTATTAGTTCCTCTTAATATCCCGAAGATAGCATTAATAAGGTGACAATTTGTACACATAATTTTCAGTTAATATTTTAAAATTTCTTAAAATTTTATACATGAAGAAGTTAAAATAATTAAAACATTTACTTCTGATGATGTTTATTAACAATGCAAAATGAGGCGTAAGGAAATAGCTGTATACTTGAGTTTAAGCTTAGGTACCTGTTTTTGCTCTATTTTTTGTTTTGAATTCAAGTTTCCTATTGATCTTGCAAACAGAACATACTTGATAACATCTCCATATCTAGATGAATATTATTTTTTTCCCATTTTACCAGTGAGAAAAAACTAAGGACCAAATAAATGAGGTGACTTATCCATATATCAGGAATTAAATTAAAACCTTTCCATTCTCTTCTCAAGAGTATTGTGTCATATACGTCTATCTTTTCCTAATTAATCCTAATAATAGTAATCCTAATAACAGTAGAAAAATTATCTTAGTTTTAAAAATAATATACAAATAAATCATGCTTATAGTAGAAAAGTAGAAAATATGATTAACAACAGGAATAGAACCACCCATTATTCTTGCAGAAAACAGTGTTCTCATCATCTCCATGCATCCTGATAACATTTATTATTTATGTATATTTATATAAATAATATGTTTTCACAAAAATAAGGTAATTATATCCAAACCTTTTGGAAACCAGCTTTTCTTACTAAACGGTAGATAATTATCATACTTCCATTATGAATAAATTTTTATGTGCCCTGTTTCTCAAATGCTTACTTCAATTATAAAGAATTGAATTTAACCTGCTGAGCGTCAACCATGAAACAGGAAATCGTGGTTCGACTCTAGTCACGGCACATGCCCGGGTTGTAGGCTTGATCCCCAGTAGGGGGCGTGTAGGAGGCAGTAGATGGATGATTCTCATCATTGATGTTTCTCTCTCTTTCTCTCCCTTCATCTCTCTAAAATTAATGAAAACATTTTTTTAAATCCCTTTTAAAAAATAATTGAATTTAAATATGGTTTAACCTATATTAACATTTCCAATCAATTTTAGAAAATCAGTTATCATTTATTAGCAATTAGAATTTATTGGAAAACTACTATATGCATGAAATTGTTGCCATCACTATCAGCAAATACCTATCTAAAAGTATTTTTTGCTTTGATATTTTAAATGTATAACAGATATCACATTTGTTTTGCAACTTTTAACAGATGCATTTTATTCCCCACCCCAAACCCTAATATCAGATTTCAATGCGGCCTCCATGACAGAGACCAAGCCTTGGAGGCGTATTGTAGTAGGGCTAGAATGGCCTGTTTGGGGCTTCTTGATCAAGACAGTAAGCTAGAAATCCAGGCTGGTAGAAAAGGAATTTACTAAATTCTGTGTCTTTCATTCAACAAAGAGCATCTGCCACAGAGTAGGGATGTAGCCTTTGGTGTCATTAATGCACTCAGCTATGAAGATAAAGTGGAAGGTGGGGGAATGTAATAAAGGAGAAATGGACAGATACAGTATTTTACAGAATCTAAGACAGCACTGATTATAAGAAGAAACCATTATACCACCAAGAAAGAAAATATTCTGCTAGTTGCCCGAGCCAGTTTGGCTCAGTGGTTAGAGCATCAGCCTGCGGACTGAAAGGTCCCAGGTTCGAGTCCAGCCAAGGGCACGTACCTCAGTTGCAGGCTCCATCCCCGGCCCTGGTCAGGGCGCATGAAGGAGGCAACCAATCGATGTGTCTCTCTCACATCGGTGTCTCTTTCTCTCTCTTCCACTCTCTCTGAAAAGCAATGGAAAAAATATCCTCCAGTGAGGATTAAAACACACACATACACACAGATATATATACACACATACATGTATAATTCTAAGACCTAATTTCAAAGATATTAAGATACAGAGGGGAGTGGAGAGTGCATCTTTGAATGCATGAAATACCAGGCAAGAAAGGAGCCATGGGAGTGAGGGTGAGATACTCTGATTGCCTCACTCCGGGGCTGCAGAGACAGGAGGAAGCAGAAAGCTCACAGTCTAGCTGAGGGTAATGCCGAGGGCAGAGATGGGGTTTCGCCCTGCTTCCAGTTAAGGTTCCCAAAGAAGGCTGCCTCTCAGGCCGTCCCTACACTAATGAGGTAGGCAGGATGCAATGTCAGAGAGAAATATGGCAACCCAGGATAACAGGGCTGAGAGGGAAGTTTGAAACCAAGTCCCCAAAGTTTGCTTCTCTGCCTATGTGGTAGAGATGGGACCCAAAAGTGCTGGTCTCAAGGGTAAGAATGTGAAGGCACACGAACTGAGACCCAATGAGTTTGTCACAGGGCCACTGTAGCAGATCCCTCCCCACTCTGGTGAAGGGTGAGATGATTCATAATCCACTGGGCCAGTGGCCATGTAGGGAACAGGGCAGAAACTCAGAGGAGACCATTATAATGCCAAGTCAGTCAAGAACCACTGGGCTGGATCGAGCTAAGTGACAAGACCAGGAGTCACATAGTGCAGACCTCAGCCACGAAGGCCAGCAGAGCAAGCGGGCACCTGGCAGACAAGAGACATTGCCACAGAGAACAGAGAAGCCAGGGCACAGAAGAAGGACACCACCCCCCCAAAGCCGCAAGGACACAAAACCACATCCCTCCACGTGAAATCTAAAGCACCAAACATCTTACCTAAAAGAGATTATAAATTTACCTAAAGAGATTGTTTAAATTTATGTAACTGGATCAAATTTCAAACACAATGGACTGAAACCAGCTTTTTCCTGGTCATCCTGCTGGTGGGGCCTTGATGAGATTAGATCAGTTGCAGAGAGTAAAGTGTTATTTCTCTTTCTAGCTTTATTGAGATATAATTGATGTATAACATTGCATAAGTTTAAGGTATATGTGTTGATTGCATACAATGAAGTTTTAGAAAAGTGAAGAAACTACAATTTCTCCCCACCCCTGATTTGCAACATAAATAAATATGTGACCCAAAAAGTATTATTTCTCTTCTTATTAGTCAATATTTGGTATTTGATTATGTCAAACTCTGTTGTTTCTCAGCATATTCAGAGAAATAAAGAATATTCTCTGTGAGCCTTTCTTGATCTCTGGAACCAGAAGCAATCCTTTCCTATTCTGAATTTTTATAGCACATCGGTTCCCAAAATGTGGCCCCTGGACCCCTCAGCAACAGTGCCACTTGGGAACTTGTTAGAAATGAAAATTATTGGACCCCTACCCAGACTTACTGCATCAGACACTCTGAGGGGCAAGGCCCAGCAATCTGTATTTTAACACATCATTTAACATATATTCTGGTCCTTACTAAAATTTGAGAACCATGTCATAGCACCTAGTGTGTCCTTTTATGAGATCTATTACATGTCAGCAGTATGTTTTTTAGTTTTACTGTCCTGTGGTGCCTATGTCAGAATATTCTATGTCTTCAGTATATAAATTTACCTTAATCATCCTTGTCACAGTCATCTATAGACTCCCAAGTCATCCTTCTCAGTTCCTTGCAGATTTACCTCCTGGCTCAAGATTACTCTTGCCAACAATTCTCTGTTCATAGCTCATATTACTTGCAATATCTATATAAATGATCTTTCTCACATCCTGGACTCTGACTTATCAACCCCATTGCCTCCTTTCTGCTTCAGCTGCTCCCTCTACGAGCAGGCCATTGATCTTATCATTACCAATAATTACAACCCATGGTATCAGTCTCAAGCAGCTTGCTCCCTTACTACCATCTGCTCCCTACCTTTCTAACTCCCCTAACTCCAACAGCTTGTAATCCCCATCATTCACTGACCCACCACTACTACAGAGCAACCTGCCTCTCATTTGTCCTGTTTTTCTTTCTTACTCAGTTGGGCTAGAGTCAATCATTATAATCACTCCCATGCACTAGTCTCAAGTCTCTTCCTCTTCTTTGTCTGTGTTATTCAGCCGGTAGACGCCAGCCCTGGTTAAAGCCAACGCTCTGCTTGCTCTACACCGGCTCTGCTGACTGACACTAATAGAGGAAAATGTAAAATCATGCTGGCCAGTCTCATTCTCAGTGTATCACCGCTGGGCCTCTAGGGAGTGTGATAGTCACAATACATTCTCTAAACCCATTCCCTCTGCCGCGCTTCTAGATGACTCCTTCATACAGTCTCCTCCCTCCTCAAAGGCCAACAGCTCCTCCCCAGTCCTTACTCCCACCTGCTGATAGCCTCACTTCCTATTTCACTGAGAAAATAGAAGCAATTGTAACAGAACTTCCACAAGCACCTGCCAATGCACCCTTGAGATTTCCTGTTGTTATGGCCTCACCCCCACTCCAGCTAATCCCCTTACAGAAAGTCGTCTGAACCCAGTTGTGCACATTTGCTGTCTCCAATTTTTGTCGTCTTATTTTCTTTTGAATCTTTTCTCTTTTTCCCCGTTAAACCACTGAAACTACTGTTGTCCAGTCACCTGTGCCTAAATCAATGGTCCTGTCTTCATTTTACTTGCCCTATAAATGTATTTTACACAGTTGGTGACTCCCTCCTCTGATACGTTTTCTTCACTTGGCTTCCAGGGCACTACACTCCTCTGGTGTTCCTGGTCTTTCCCTGGCTACCTCTCAGTCTACTCTGTTGTGTCCTCCTTATGTGCCCAACATCTAAACAATGGAGTGCTCCAGGGCTCAGACGCTGGATCTCCTATCAGTGAACCTTCACTTACAAGTTTTCCACTTCGACTTGAATTCCGAGGCCTATGTCCAATTACCTAGACAGCTACACTAGTCTGATGGACAACTTTCAGTCCGACTGGCCAGCAGCATTTGACGCAAGGCTGCTCAGCTGCTGTGTGGAGAAAGGACTCAAGAACAAGAAATGATAGAGGGGCACTGCTGAGAAGGCTAAAGTAGTAGTCCAGGTAAAAAAATAATATTGGTGTGAACTCTAGTGGGCTCGTGTAACATTATCTTAAAGGTGGAATCAAAGGACTTGATGATGGATGGGATGGCAGCAAAGAGAAAGAGAAAATTGTATAAAAGATAGTATCTTCTAATGTTCAGAGTCATCGGAAACTCTCAGAAAAATGCACCAAAATGTCCTGTGGGAAGCTGTGTCCTGAGGGTAGTAGAATGGCATTCACTTTCTAAGGCCAATTATGTCTTAACAATCTCTTCAAGGGTGTGACAAAGTTATATTTTTAGCAATGCCCAGTAATTGCTGATTGGACCAGTAGCAGAGGCGAAACTTCACGTCAGGTGAAAAGTTTAACAGGCAAATATGTGAAAATCTGACAAAGAGTGGGAAGAATTCTGGAGAGGCTCAGGAAATAGATAAGCTCATGCCTGTGGCAAAGGCAGAATCCAGGTGTGAGCACTACACCGGGATTCTAATATATGTGCCTCCGAACATAAAACTGCTTGCTGCATATGAGCTAAAAGGGCAATAAATGCTTGCACACTGATTGTCTCAATGCCACAAGCTGAAGGCAACCAAATTTTAGATAGCACAGGAGGAATTCTGAAATCATTTTCTCTTTCTCTTTTTATGGGGGCAAAAATAAACCTAGCTCACATTTATTGCTCACATGTGACCTGTTGCTCTTTACCATGATATCTTCTAATTCTCCACAAATACAGAATTTAACTGTCCTTTTATCTTCATCAAAAAGTTCTTTTCAAATTAAAAAAAAATGAGGCACACTGCTTTCACTGATGGGTGCAGGAATGGGTATGCTTATAGAATTGCTCATGGGAACATGAGAGATACCCATCTGCTTCTTTTTGTCTCAATGAGCTGGGATGAAGGAAAGAGAAATGGGAGAAAGTGGGAAGTTTAAAGGAGAAAGGAGACACGAAATAATCAAAGAGAGGAACTCAGGGAAATTCTTATTTGTAGCATGAAAAATGAATAGATTGATAGAAAGTTAACACTTGCCATGAGAGGGTGTTAGACTGCTGCTGGGTACAAACACAGTCCGTATTTCTGTGTTTTGAATGCAAGGATCCATATAAAGTTTAGGCATTAAAGATATAATATGCTGTGTAAATTTAAACTTTTATTTTGAAATTATAATGTTTTTGGTTTATTACTCTGAAACAAATGTACCTATTTTCCTGTGATGAAGACAATAAGGAAAAAAATTAATCAGCAGGAATTCTGTTAATAGCCACTTAAGCAAACCATTTCCTTTCTTTGAAACCCAGCTGGAAATGTCCACAGGGCAAGGAGTTTGCCACAGACCCAAGGTACAAACACTCATTAGAGGACAAACAAAGGAAATTATTCCATCATAAATCTGCCAGTCATCAAAACAGCCCATTCTGACCATCGAAAAGGCCTTATCTGATCCCTGGCTCTCCTGCTCTGGCTCTTTCTCTTTGCTTTCCTCAAGAAGGGACAGACATTTAGTCACTGGAATCACACAACTTGAAATGTGGGAGGGGCGTTGAAACTCAAAAACGGACTCAGTACTGTCCATATGTTTGCATTACTTCAGTGTAAACCACAAGCAGTCTATGCATGAGCCTCTTCAGTGCCAGAGAACTCAATAGCTCCCAAGGGAACCCGTTCCAGATTGGATAGCAATTCCTTCCACTGGACTGACATCATTTCCCTGATGTTTCCAGCTCTTCTCTGAGTCTGTCCCATTTAAGGTTTTCCATAGCTCTAATGCTTATTCCATATGCTACCCTTTCAAAGTGGGAGGATAGCTGTCATGTTCTTCCCCAGCTTTCTTTCTTCAGCTGACATCTCCAGCTTCCAATTCGTAGGTCCTTTCACAACATTTCTTGGATTGTGCCCCTGTTTGATTATATTGAAAGTGTGATGTCCAGAGCTGAACACAATTTTCTAGGTGTTGTCTGATAAGGAAGGGTAGAGTAAAACTATAGCTTCTTGCATTGGAAGTGTTATAGTATGTTATTTTTATTGTTTGCTCTATGATTAATATACTTATTACATATTGTCAAAATAACACATCATTCTTAAATTGATATAGGTCTTGTTCATACATATTGTAGCATTTTATACGGCTGATTTTCTGGATATAAGAACAAAATCTTAAATATTATCTACACCTATTTTATTTTGCTTGCTTTGTCTCATCCCTTTAACTATCAAGAATTTATAAAACCTGATTCTGATATCCAGATGTGTGCATGCATCATCCTTTTATCTTCGTGGAATCTACTGATATTTTTAGAAACATTTCTTTATGTATTATTAATCTAATCACTGATCAAAATGTTTGAAAGGGGAGATAAAAGGGAAAACCCAAGAAAGATGTACCTCCCTCTAGATTTGGGGAATCATCATTTATCAATGACCTTGTTGTATTTCATTCAATCTGTATATATATATATTGATTTTAGAGAGAAAAAGAGAGGGGAAAAAAAACATCAATTTTTTCTTGTTCCAGCTATTGATGCATTCATTGGTTGATTCTTGTATGTGCCCTGACAGGAGATCGAATCCCAACCTTTGCGTATCGGATGACACTCTAACCAACTGAGCTACCCGGCCAGGGCCTATATTTTTCAATTGTATACAAATGACTATCACAATACTTTCACGAAGACCATGAAACGGTCCACATTTCCCTCAGAGTAAACCTTTTAAAGAAGCGGAGGAAGCCAATCCAATGAGATTGTTCCTTGTGAATCTGCTGCGTTCTGGTGATCACAGTTTTCTAGGAACTCATAAATCACTTCTTTACTAATATGATCTAGAATCTTGCCCAGGACCAATGATGAGCTCATAAGATTTAGTTTAATGAGTAAAAATAAGTTCTTTTATTTTTTGTTTCCCAGAGGACAAAAAGGAAACCAAGGAATTTTGAAAGGCACAGCTTCATAGACAATCCAACCAGGCCCTGTGTCATACAGGGCTAGCCCCTTTTCCAGTATCTTTAGAGAATACTTGGATCTTCCTTTTATCCCTCTATCTGTAGTTGACATGGGATTTCCTATGTATTCAAATATCTGAACAGTAGGGATGGTCAGCAGTGCACTCACCAAGTAGCTGAGCTTCCCCTCATATAGTGCTCAGAATACTGTGGAAGCCGGTGGTGTGACCACAGGGAAAACATAAGGGACACAGACAGGAATCAGGACACAGAGCAGGAAAGTGAAGTGGGCCCATGTATGGACCCTCAGACCATCAATCATTGGTAAGTCAGCATGCATAAGGGCAAAGATGAGAAGTAGCCAAACCATTTCTGCAGGGTAAACCACTGAAAATTATGCAAAGACACTTCAGGTTAGTCGTCAAGTGCTTTGGCTCTGGAGCCTGACCCCCTGAAATCAAAGCCCTGTTTCTTTTTGCTAGCTGGGTGCCCTTGAAGAGTTAACCTCTCTGACTCTCGTTTTATCATCTACAGACTGGAGGAAAAGAGTTATTATCTCATAGGGTTGTTGTGAGGACTTGTGTGTGTGTGTGTGTGTGTGTGTCTTTAAGTAGGGAGTAACAAGGAGAAGACTAGATAAATCAAATTGCAGTAACTTTCATAATATAATTATAATATGTTTATTAGATGGATAGGATCCAATATCAAGACAGTCCTGAAACTTCCTACATTTTACTCTCTGTTCAAAATCAGTTCCCTTCCTATTGACATGGTTGAGGTTATCGTCACTGAAATCATGCTATGCAGCGATAAATGAAACATTAGCATTGAAATGAGAAATGCAAATGTTGATTTTCTAATATTAGTGTCTTTTATCTCATCTAAAAGCACCCTACTTTAAAATTGCCTAGTTAGGTGTGTCTCTTACATTGGAAGACATTCACCCCCCCATGCTGGGTGTCATCTCAGAGACACAGGTTATCCAGGGCAGGGAGGGCCCAGGCAAGCAGAGCAAGGAGAATACAGGAAGGCGTAGGGACTGCAGGGGTGGGAAGGTGGCTATCTGGTGAGGATGGGTTGGTGCTAGCAGACGTGTGGTTCCCGAAGGTGGGTCCCAGATTCCAGCTAAGGGCACCTGGGTGAATGGAAAGGGTGGATGTGCCTTTGGAAGCCCTGCTTTACTAGCTGGCACACGAGTCCTACAGGAAAACGCTGCTGTAAAATTATAGCCTATAAAATAGCAGTTAATCCCGCCTCTCCCCCCAACCATTAAGGATATCTTTGCCTTTCCACCCTAACTCAAGGATAGCTAACAGGTAGATAGTGACGATATATTATCATAGCTCAAACACATTTTCCTTTCCCTACCTCCCAAAGTATGGCAGAGCAGGTAGAAAGCATACTTTTCATCCGTGCTTTATATCTTCTCTACCCCAATAGCCAAATCACTATAAAAGTCTGATTGGAGCCTGGCCAGTGTAGCTCAGTGGTTGAGCATCGATCCACACACCAAGAGGTCGCCGGTTCGATTCCCGGTCAGGGCACATGCCCAGGCTGCAGGATCCATTCCCGGTGAGGGCCGTGCAGGAGGCAGCCGATCGACGTTTCTCTCATCAGTATTTCTATCTCTCTCCCTCTCCCTCCCTTGCTCTCTAAAAATCAATTAAAAAACATAATTTTTTTAAAAGTCTGATTGGAAAACAATGCTGATCATACTTATTTTTAATTGGTTACAGACCATAATCATGGCCACTTCTTATATGTATCAATTATAAACAAATGTCCTTTAAATAGTATTTTAAATGTAAACCATTTCTAGGATTCTTAAGGACATTACACAACCCTCTCTCCTATTTTATGAATTGGATGATGGCATTTATATTCCAGTCTTAATTTTTACTTTTAAATGCAGGTGTCAGATCCCAGCCCTTGGGAGGGTTGAATGCATATACATTAGTCTGTCTTTTTTATTCTCCTTTCCTGAGACCATTGCTCAAATGGAGCTCCCTCTGACAACCTTGTACGGCCCTACACCCCCATGGCCAGTCCCACAGCATCTTAAGAAACCTGGAGTCCAGCCTGGCCGGGCGTGGCTCAGCGGTTGCGCATCAACCTAGGAACCGGGAGATCTCGGTTCCATTCCCGGTCAGGGCACATGCCCAGGTTTTGGGCTCCGTCCCCAGTAGGGGGCGTGCAGGAGGCAGCCGCTCAATGACTGTCTCATCACTGATGGCTCTACCTCTCTCTGAAATCAAGAAAGATATATTTTTTAAAAAAAGAAAAAGAAAAATAGAACCCTGAAGACCAGAGGAAAGGAAGGCTCCGGGAGCGCATTTTTCATGCATGTATGACTATTTATAGAATATGCCTGCAGTATTTATGTCTTGGAACAATCCAGCTGTCATTTGAAACCCTACTATATAATAAATGTTATTAATAACCAACTCTTAGAAATAGCTAACTTCTGGAAAGAATAACAGCTCAGGCACTTATATTCCATCTTTATCATAAATAATGAAGTTTGCATCCCAAAGACAACTTCCACATTTTCAAATCATTTCAAAAGAATTTTAAAAGGACACTTTCTGAACCAGCAGCGGGAGAAGAAAATGTGGAGTAGAAAAGAGTTTTCTCTGGACAATGTTCGGTTTGGTCATCAGCTGAGTGTATTTCATTTATTCCTCAGAGGGCTTTGTCACAGCTCTGTCATAGCACTGTGGGATCCGTAGGGCTACTTTCCTTTCTCAAATTACGGGGCCAGTGCCAAGCCACAGGACCCTAGTACATGCTACACATCTTGTTGCTAAATTGCGTAAGAAATGTTGGTGTTTTTCTTACAATCTTGTGCCACTTACTGTGTCATCCTGACCCTCTTCCATCTCCCAGACTCACCCTTCGTCTGGTTACAAAAAGTGTACTTTAGTGAGCTTGTTTTGCCCAATTTTGTCAAGGAGAAAACAAAAAACTTAATTAGAAATAAAGGAATGAACTACAAAAGGCTCTCATGAGAGCTTTACTTCTTTAATATAAAAAACATACTCTCATCATTTCGTTCCTCTTGAATTTTCTCTCTTTCACACACGGGTGCTTTTCTGCACCTCCTCCTTGTCTCATTTCACAGGAAATGTCCCCACACAGTGACTGTATTTTCTATTTGTTGGTCTGTCTCAATCGGGTTCAACTCAGGTAAGTGGCTTTTTCTTTTTCCTTTTGTGTTTGTTTTTTTTTGCAGAAGTTGTTCTAATTGAGCACTGACTTCTCTCACCCAGAAACTACAGGTCTTAGTTTCTCCTAAACTGAGGCAAAATGATTCTCTTCATCTTATCAGCAGTTTACTGACAAACTTACTATTTCATAATCTTTCCATCTCATTAACTTGACCGTGTTAATATTAACACACAAACTGTCATGAAGTCACTCCTGCTTGGGGTCTCCTGCGTACAGGGACGTTTTAAACAGATGAATGGAGCCCTTTTACCCGTAAAGGGGGCTTCTCTCTGCCACCAGTGGGAACCACTTCAAGACATATGAGGGTCTCCACGCACTGGACCAGATTCATCCCGATGTGCCATCCAGTAGTGGGTGCCAAATGCCTGATCCTAGAATCTGTCCCAATTCTTTGGGAATAATACGATTGAGGCATCTCCTCAAAATATATACCACGGGAGCCTTCCAAAATCTCCCTGGAGAAGGAATTTTTGGAAACTGTAAGACACTGGTTGTGAGAGAAGTCCTCAACACCAGGGGTGAGGCAGCCTCAGTCAGATCCTAGTTCTGCCGCTTCCATCGTGTGACTTTGGGAGTGGCGCTGCACTTCTCTGTGCCTCGGTTTCCTCGTGGACTGGTTATCGTCTGTTTGTCCCGTCTCGTTCTGAGCCCCTTGGCAACCAGTCCTTCAAGCACTGCCCAGATTCCCTTGACCTCCGGCTTCCAGTTGTTTCAGCCACTGGGCACGTGGACGCAGGAAGGGAGTGTTAAGGTATTTCTTCCCCAACGCCTCACTGCTCTCTTCACCTGCTGTCCCCACGCCCACAGCGCTGGCTCTCCCGCCATATCCCTCAGGACTGCAGATGGCTTCTCAGAGCAGCTCCTCCTAGACTAGCTCCTCATCCGGCTCTAGTTACATCACTGCCTTTCGGCTGGGAGTGGGAACAGCTTCCTGCTGTGGCTGGTTTCCTGGGCACCTCAGTATCTCCGAGTGATTCCCTTAAATTTGCTACATGTCTGCAAATAGTCTGTTCTTTAAATTATCTTCAGAATTCCATTTGTGTGTGCCTCATATCTCTTGCCGGAGCCCTGACTAACACGCCTCATAGGGCTGTTGCAAAGATTAAATGAATTTATACATATAAACTACTTAGGACAGTACAGGGTGCAGATTAAATGCCATGTGATTAACTGTTGTTATCACCAAGGCTGCCCTGTTCCTCTCCCATCAGTCCTGGGAGACACACCACTGAGGTTGCCAAAACAGATAGTGTGCCTGTCTATCTGCAAGAAAGCCTCAGGCGTCTGGAGTGCCTCCACCAACCTCCGTCCACGAGCACATTCCACCCGCTTGGCTGCAGAAGCTACAGTGAAACTGAGACACAGATGGGAAAGTCAACAGGCTGGGGCAGGGGAAGAGCCAAAGGAGCATCGGGGGTCTCAACAAGTGAGCAGGCATAGGCTGAAGGACCCAGTCTTCCCGGCAGGATTTGGGCTCCAGGGATTGAAAGTTCAAGTCTTTGGTTGACATGATACTTTGAGGGCGTGGCAGAGTGCAGAGGAGTATAAAAGGCCCAAGACAAATTTCATCTACCTCAAGTCATGGCCAAGGGCCAGCTGGCTGTCTTCCAAGCTTCTGAAGACCAGGTGGACTTCAGTGTTTGGGACTAACAGGAGCTTATCTAAAAGAGTGCCAGCTGGCAGAGCTCACACACATATTTATACTGGTGAAATCTAGTTTAGGCAGGAACCAAGACTATTCTTGATTAACAGGACCGAGGACATAAACAGGATCAAGAGGCTGTCTACAGCGGTGGTTAAGTTCAGGTTCTCAGGGCAGCGTGACAAGATTCAAAGTCGGCTCCACCACTTTCTAACTGTGCAGCACTAGGCAAGTGCCTCAGGCTCTCTCTCAGCTTCAAAGTTTTAGTCCATAAACACGTTAATACAAATCCTCTCTTGAAAGTGGTTATGAGAACTAAATAAGGAAATTCAGGTGCAATGCTTCTTATAGCACCTGACATGTAGTGAGTGCTCAAAATGTTTGCTCTCCTAACTGTCATCATGATTATCATCTCCATATGGTCTTAACAGTCAATGGGTAAAAATCTTGCAGGCACAAGTTAATGGAAGGGTAACAAGACTTGTGAGGCTGTTAGGGAAATGGAAGTTACCCTGTAAGATGGTATTAAATCAACCAACATACTCTTATCTCCTTTTGTCACAATAGCAGGCACACAAATCGAGACTCAGGAAAACTGCAGTCATTAGCTGGGTGTGTCTGCTCTTTAGCATAGTGATGTAAAAGTCAAGTTCTAGAATCATGTCAATCTGAATTTAAAACTCAACTCTGCCACTTGAGAGCTGTTTGACCTTTGGGTGACCTACTTTATCCCTTTGAGCTTCAGCATTCTCATCTGTAAAATGGAGTAAGTAATAGCTCCTACCTCATGGAATAGTCATGACCATTGAGATGATGTGCTCCAACCTCTCAGCAAATGTTGGCTCTCATTAGTTTACTTCTGACAGAAGGAAGCTGCAAGAGTTCAAATGTTAAATAAAATAGAAGACATCTCTAAGAACATTTGGGAGCTTTCATACACACAAAAAAAGTGCTATAATGGGAGATTCACTAGAAAGGGGCATGAGAGTAATGTGGGGGATAATAAAAATGTAACGTTCTTGTTTGGGGTGAGTAAATTGGTGTATAGAATTGTCAAAACTCGTTGAACACTTAAGATCTGTTCATTTTATTGTATGAAAACTGTACTTCAATTAAAAGAAGAATAGTTACAAATTCTGCTCTGGATCTATGATTTTTATCCCATTCAACTCTCTATCTGAAACTTGGAAGTATCATTGATAACATTCATTTAGAGAAAGAAGTGAGGGGGCTGCTGTTGTCCATCTTGGGGACAATTTAAGACTCTCTGTCATTAAAGGTACTGTTTCTGCTCAAAAACTCCTTCGTTAGAAAGAGCAATGGGGAGGCCCTAGCCATGAGCTTATCAGATCCGTGGGATTAGTGAACCTAGGGCTTATCTTTACTGATCCTCCTTAGCGCTTACATCTATAATATGGCTAGGGCAGTCACCCCCGCCAAACAGCCTATGTGTTGCAAAAGGTTTATTAACAGTGGCTATAGTCTTGCTATATACTCTTTGCCTGTTCAAAGAAAGGATGAACGCATGAATGGATGGATGGATACTGAACAAGCATTCACTGAATGGATATCATGCATCATCTTGATTATTTAATGTAATTTCATCTCTCAAAAGCTTATGAAGCAGAGGTTATTAACCCCACTATAAAAACGAGAAAATCTGTGCTTAGAAGGTAAGGTGATTTAGCCTAGGGTTCTACAGTCAGATCATAGCAGAGATGGACTCCTTATAATCTGTTACATCCTTTGTTACAAATAATATATATATATTTTTTAATTGTTACAAATAACATTTTTAGGAACTTTTATGCATTTTATTAGAGCTTGTGTGCATCACGTAGCATGCATTAAGAGGTTTACTCTTTGTTTCAGATGTCATTCCAGCTACCTCTGTTACGGAATCAATCAATAGAGAGGTAGGAGGTTGAATACTCTTCTGAAGTATTAGTCAATGTTTTTCTCTAATATTTTTCCTACTTCTTCATTCTTACCAACTTTCAAAGAGCAGATAGGTTATTCTGAGCTCTATCACCCCAAGACAGAATAGGTTAATAGAAAGCAAAAAAGGAAAGAAAAAAAAAAGAGCTTCCTTTGGCATTTGAGCCTCCAAAATCTAGGTTCCAAGGAAATGAGGAAATATGTAGGGCATAAATAAGATTTAGACATCTACTTGGTGATTTAGAAAAAGAGCTCCCACCCGAGATAACACAAAGATTTCCCAGATGTGGGGAAGGAGACATATTAGAAAAGAAGTCAGAACATAGATGCTAATGTGGCCCCTGCAAAACTGCCCTACACCCTCTCCTTCTCTTTCATCCATTCAAATGTCAGATGGGAAGGAAGGATCACTGAAGCTCCAGATGAATAGCCTACAGAGGAAACACGATGGTGGGGCAGGTAACAGCTGCACCTGCCTCCTTCCACAACCACATCAACATTACAACTAAAATACAGAACCACTATCACTCAGAGCCTCCTGAGATCTGGCTGCACAGAAGCCCTACAACCAGGGAGCTGAAGGAGCATCGAGACCGGTAGGAGGGGCGGAGACACGGGCAGAACGGGGCTGGATCTCAGACAATTGGCAGCGGGCCCACACCCGGTGTCGAGGGTTAAACCCAGGAGGGAATCTCGGCGGTGGGGGTTTCCTGAAGTGAGGGGTCCCAGCCCCACAGCAGGCCCCCAGCCCAGGGCTCCAGGGCCGGGAAAAGATGTCCCTACCACTTTGGGCTGTGAAACCAGCGGGGACTGTCTCTGAGGGTCGTGGAGGCTGCGGGAGCCCCAGGCTTTCCTCCTAAAGGGCCCGGCACGGACTCACTCGGATGCGCTCCCTCTGAGCCCAGTGCCTGGCAGCAGCTTGAAAGGACCTGGGACACTTGGGGAGGAACTAACCTGCCTGAAATCCGGGCGAGAGGTGGAGGGGCGGCTTCCTCCCAGGCAGAAGGGCTGGCAGAGGCCATGGCTCCTTTGGCGAGTCCTCCCTGCGCACAGCCGGCGGGCAGGTGCCATACTGGAATCGCCAGCACTTGACTCACACCTTTGGCCCCGCCCCGTGATTCCCGGAGGCCCCGCCCCTCCCCACCTGCAGCTCATCCAGGCTATTTCCAGTGGCTTTTCTATGCAAGTTGGCATCTTGAGCCTCATGCTTAGGACTTTCCTAAAATCTCTCAAACAAGCAGCAGTGGGCCCCATACGGCTTGATAAGTGGCCCCAGGCCTGGCACTAGTGGCAGCCTGCATTGGCCCATAGCTTGGCCTCTCCTGGACAAGGCAAAGCCCAGCACAAGTAGCAGCCAACTACGGTTTGCTGTGTAGCTCATGCTGGGTGACTCTGGGCAAGGCACTGGCAGAGGCTGACTTTGCACCTCCAGGGAGGCCTCAGACACAGTGCACCTGGTGGTCAGACTAGACCACACTGGATTACAACCCTACCACATCCACAAGTGACACACTCAAGGGGCGCACTTGGTGAACACCAAAGCTCCACGGAAGTAAATCCTGATCCATAAGGGTGTCTCCAGCACAGCAGCTCTTTAGCTGTAGTTGCAGCTGGTCCTCACAGCTGATTGGCCCAGAGGTCAGATCCTCCCAGTGACACCAACAGCAACCAAGTCTCAACTACAACAGGTCAGAGCACACAACCCACACAGGGGAGCATCTAGAAGGTCCTGCTCAGGTGACGGGGGAGGCTGAGCCACTGGACCCTACAGGACACCTACTACACAAAGCCACTCTACAAATTCCAGGAGACATAGCAGCTCTACCTAATACATAGAAACAAACACCTGGAAGCAGCCAAAATGTGGAGGCAAAGAAACATGTCACAAAGGAAAGAACAGAAGAAATCTCCAGAAAAAGAACTAAATGAAATAGATACAAGCAAGCTAACAGATACAGAATTCAGAATTTTGGTTATAAGGATGCTCAAGGATATTAGTAAGAGTATGATGAAAACAACTGAGCGCATCAATGACATAATAAAGTACCAATTTGAAATGAAGGCTACACGAACTGAAATGAAGAATAATTTACAAGGAATCAACCGTAGAGTAGAGGACACTGAGAATCAAATCAGCAATTTGGAACATGAGGAAACAAAAAACGCCCAACCAGAAGAGCAAAAAGAAAAAAGAATCCAGAAATATGAAGATAGTATAAGGAGCCTCTGGGACAACTTCGAGTGGCCCAACATTCGTATTATTGGGGTGCCATAAGGAGAAGAAAGAGAGCAAGGCATTGAAAACCTATTTGAAAAAATAATTACAGAAAACTTCCTCTAGGGAAAGAAATAGACTTACAAGTCCAGGAAGCACAGAGGGTCCCAAACAAGAGGAACCCAAAGAGGCCCACACCAAGACACATCATAATTAAAATGCCAAAGGTTAAAGACAAAGAGAGAATCTTCAAAGCAGCAAGAGAAAAGCAATTAATTACATACAAGGGAGCACCCATACGACTGTCAGCTGATTTCTCAACAGAAACCTTGCAGGCCAGAAGGGATTGGCAAGAAATATTTAAAGTGGTGAAAAACAGGGAACGACAACCAAGATTGCTCTACCCAGCAAAGCTATCATTTAGAACTGAAGGTCAGACAAAGAGCTTCACAGATAAGGAAAAGCTAAAGGAGTTCATCACCACCAAACCAGCACTACAGGAAATGTTGAAGGGTCTTCTTAAGAAGAAGCTAATGAACAAAAGAATCTGACAAACTAAATAGGTCCAGGGACACTGATGCATGCAACAGACAATCATATTTCAGAGGGAAGAGGGAAGAGGGGTGGAAGGTGGGAAGAGATTAACCAAAGTTATATGCATATATGCATAACCCATGGACACAGTCAGTAATGGGGTGAAGGCCTGGGGAGGGGGTGGGAGTGAGGTGGAGGGGGTCAATTGGGGGGGGGGGGAAATGGGATACCTGTAGTACTTTCAACAATAAGGATAAATTTTAAAAAAAGAAAAAAGAATAGCCTAGAACAGAAATGACTATGAGATGTAGACAGATACTGAGGGTATGGTCCCTATGGGAGCTGGAGGGGTGGGAGGTTTCTCTGTTCCCAGTGTTGATTATCCCAGTAGATGCCAGAATGCACAAATGATAACCAGAGACCAGACTCAAACTATATATACCCCATGGTCCAACTTTGTCACTTGGGACATCCTCCAGAAATTAGATGCAACTCAGGGAAGGGTGGGAGGAAATCCCCAAGTTAATAGAGATTAATTTCTGTTGCACTGCAAGAATGGGAGCTCAAAACACAAATTAGGTTATAGAAAAAGAAATAAATTCCTGGCACAGTGAAGTTTTTGCTACAGTTGTATCTGTAGTAGATAGTAATACTTCAGATAGAATGAAGAAGGGAATAGTATTTGAAGCTTACAAATAGGAATCGAGAAGAAAAAAGACAAACGTCCCTTTCAGCGTGGCCCCTGCATTTGATGCTATTTCATTCACTGAGGTCGTCCTATTTATCTGAGTAGCTCCATGTTTATCTCTGCTCAAAAATTCCTGGACCTTATCCTTCTTATGTGACCTTTAGCTTGTACACTTTGGAGTCTCTGATCATGTTAAAATTTTGTCCTGGGATTTGTTTATTTAGAAGCAAAAGTTTTTAAGGTGAGTCATTAATTGGTGGAATCCTTTGCAAGAATCTTCCTTTCATGGCTCTTCTATGCGTGCTTCTCACTTCACAGCAGCTCCTCCTCTGCACTCAAGTAATCTTTAGTTTCCCATACTTCGCCTGTCAGGGGATGACCCAGGATGATTGCCCAGACAAGGCAAAGACAAACTGGGGGAGAGGAGGTGACCACTGAGCAGATTTCTTTGAAAAAATTTAGTGGCCCACTGGACAGTTGAGTGGGTGGGAAGGGAAGGGGTAGTGGGAGTAAAGAAACTAGTTACAAGGCTATTTCAGGAAACAGATAATTGTGTTTGGACTAAGATAGTAATGTTGAGATATACTTGATTTAGGAATATACTACATTTTCATTATTCTTTTTTTATTTAAGAAATTATATGTAAAAGTATGTGTTTTAAATCAGCTAAGCAGTGTAGGTGGATATAAGTATTTCCAGTTCCTTAAAATGGATAAAAAGTGATAATAACATAAATCCATGAACTCAGATATGCTAGCATGAAACCTCAACCATAAGCCTTTCATTTTGAAAGTAGAACCAACAGGATTTGGATACAGGGTAGGAAGTAAAGAAAAGGGTATCGTTTGATTTCTGTGCAGACCCCAGTTATCCGGAATTTCACATGCATGGATAAAATGTGCCTAAGGGTGCATTTAAACACTGAAGTTGGCTAACTAGAAACCAAAGGGGGGGGGGGGGCATCTTAATTTTTAAAACTTGAATTTGTCATGGAATCAAGAACAACAAAATCCTGTTTAATTAAGATATTTAACCTACCAATAAAGATCACATACAGCACAAAGTTGCATCTGATTTAAAAGCAACATTCAAAACAGAAGTTTCTGAATTAACTGCAACCCAGTAGGTTTTTCTGCTCCACATGGAGTTCAAAATGCAATCACCTGGCTATAGTCAGCTAGGTCCCCCTGCTGGTGATTAGAAAAATTACCTCTGGGTGAGTGATGGTAGTAATCCTGCCCTAAGCAAAATGTATGAGGTAGGCCAAGCTACCTTCTTTCACATTCTATCCCCTCCTTTCTTTTGATGCCTAACTCACTTCCACCAAGACTGTGGGGCACCCAGGGCTCCCACACAGCATCCTGCCTATAGTGTATATCCCAAGAAACGGCATTTCATTTTCCTGGGACACATGAAAATATTCTTTTATGTCCCACTTGCTAAGACAACTTCTCTTTGTAACCTGAAAATATGTGGCAAAGCGTCAGATATTTAACACTTAGCTCTGTGAATAATGAAGTGCTTTTACCTAAATACATATTTTTTCTCAATAAGGGAGAGTAAGTGAAAATTTCAGAGAGGCCTGAAGACGCGAAGGGCATACCGAGCAGAAGAGCATTGTTGATGACATGAAAAACATCACGATTTCTAATCATGTCAGCGCATCCTGCTCAGCACTGTGCCCACAACATCCCCTGCTGAATACTAGGCTTTCCCACCCCCACCCCTGCTTCATTGGCTCCCCTCAGAGAGAATGGTGGTTGCCTGACCTCCCGATCTAGAGAAAACAAGGCATGGGGACTGGGCCGGGTGGCCAGGACCCAAGGGAACTATGGCAGCCTTGGGCTTCTCCAGGCAAGGTGCAGAAGACAGCTTGCAGGCCTGGAGTCGGGCTTCTACACACAGAAGCAGACGGTCAAAGTCTGCTTCCTGCCACAGTCACCATGGAGACAGTCGCTAAAATACCTAAACACCACTGCCTCTGTGCCCAGACTCAAGAGGAGAGGGCTCAGAGGAGCCCGGGCGCGGACACGCGTGTAGTGAGCCAGCACTCGGGCGTGGCTGCTGAGAAGTAGATGAAATGGTCGTAATGCTCCAGTGAGAGTATTAAGCTTTATTTAACGATTATTCCTGAGAAAACCCCGACACATCTCAGGGCTAGAGCCATTCCTGTTCTTTTATGAGCCTGTGCGTTGATGGGCTCTTCAGTCCGTGATATCCGGTTCGCTTACTTTAGGGGAGTATGCTCAGAGCTCACAACCAAGATGTAAAATATCCTCTCTCTGTTTTTAATCAAGATTTTATTTTTTAGAGAAGTTTGAGGTTCGCAGCAAAATTGAGTTTACAGAGATCTCCCATATACTCCCTGCCCTGCACATGCAAAGCCTCCCCCGTTATCAGCCTCTGCCATGAGAGTGGTAACTCCTTACAGGTGTTGCACCTCTGCTGACCCGCCCTTATCACCCCACGCCCCTGGCTTACATTAGGGTTCGCTCTTGGCGCTGTGCCGTCTATGTGTTTGGACAAATGCATGATGACATGTGCTCATCATTGTCAAATCATAGAGCATATTCACTGCCCTAAAAATAGTATTTCCATAAGGACTTAATTTTAAATATAAGGTTGTTTTTGTAAACATGGGAAAATGCTAATTTGATTTCTTAGTTCCAAACTAAAAATTTTCTTTACTTCCTCTCCCCACTCTTATCTAAGAGTTATATATGCCAGGTGAATGCACCAATATTCATTTATTAAACAGCCTTTCTTGACATATTTAAAACCCTTCTGAAAGGTCAAAAAGGGTCAAATATAATATTTTCATCATCCTTCCTTGCTCTGTCCCACGCCACCCTCCTCTACCCTCGTATCTCCTTTGTGCTGGGGAGGTCATTACTAGTACACTGTTTCATATGTTGTGTGGTTATAGGCATTGCAATTCTAACTAAAAGCTCAGTGTGGAACCAGTACAGTGACAGAGGGATGGTTTATGCAGCAGCTTCTTCCATTTCCAACCCAGGCCCTCGTTAAACTCTGCTACAGGCATACCTCGGAGATAACTCAGGTGCAGTTCCAGACCATCTCAATAAAATGAGTATTGCAATAAAGTGAGTCATAATCTTTTCGCTGGTCGATCTTTTTCTTGAATTTGGAAAACAACAAAACATCTTTGAAACGCAATAAAGTGCAATGAAGAAAGGTATGCCCGTAATGGAATTGTCTGTATTCTCGTCTGTTCTCCACCAGAGGTCTGTGCGCTGTAGGGATGGGATGGTTTCGCTCACTATTATATTCCGAGCACTTAGAGCAGTGCCAGACCACAGCGGGCACTCAAATATTTTTTTAAATCCTCACCCGAGGATATTTTTTCCATTGCTTTTCAGAAAGAGTAAAAGGGAAAGAGAGAGAGAGAGGAAAAGAGAGAAACTGATGTGAGAGGGACACATCGATTGGTTGCCTCCCACACGGGGATTGTGCCTGCAACCGAGGTTATGTGCCCTTGACTGGAATCGAACCTGAGGCCCTTCAGTCTGTGGGTGGACACTCTAACCTCTGAGCCAAACCTGCTAGGGCTCAAATATTTTTAAAAATATTATTGAATAAGCTGTTGTTTGTGAGATCTTTTATTCAGACATTCCAAACTGATTAACCGCCTCTTTTTGACCAACATTCTAGACTGCCCGCTTGGACAGAACTTGGGAGAAAGATGGTGTCATCATTAGCCACGAGTTGCTGTCCCTGTAATGAGGAGCCACATTGAACAACCACTTTCCCAGAGATAATGGAAATTTCTTTTAGCAGCCTGAAGTACATCAAAGAAATGAAAGCCTTTTTAAGCTGCAAGAAATCTTGAGTCTGTGTGGGCTGCAAGCAGCAGCTGAGTGTGGAGTTTCCCTCTTTTTGTTGCTTTGGTTGAAGTAGTCTTATCTCAGCAGGTTTTATTGCACCACAGAGGGAGAAACAGGGAGATAATCATTTGCCTTTTCCTAAGAACACAGCATTTACCACCTCATCCTTTGCATTGAGTAGCTTGTTTGTTCACATGAATTTCCAAAGCAAACTATTTTTCAGAAATGTTCTTAGGTGCCTGGCTGGGCGTGGCTCAGCAGTTGAGTATCCACCTAGGATCTCAGAGATTGTGGTTCGATTCCCGGTCAGGGCACATGCCCAGGCTGTGGGCTCGATCCCCAGTCGGGGGCATGCAGGAGGCAGCCGATCAATGACTCATCATTGATGTTTCTATCTCTCTCTCTACCTCTCCCTTCCTCTCTCTGAAATCAATAAAGATATATATATATAAAAGAGAAAGAGAGAGAGAGAAATGTTCTTGGGAAATGATACCTGTTTCTGACCCCAGGGCAACTGAGGAAGTCAAAAGAAAAAAGGGAAGGCAAGGAGGAATGTGTTCTCTGGGGGACAGCACCACACACCTGGCGGCCTCCATCAGTAGGAGTTTACACCTTCCTATTAAGCATCAAGTATGAACAGGCCCCAGAATAGTCCCACTTAAATCAGTACAACTTGTTTATTAACATTCATTTACTAGGAGGAATTTCGCTCAGTTCTCTTTTAAAACTCCCATTTCACATTTCAAAGCCAATGATACAGATCTTAAGTGAAGTAAATCCTGAAAGCTGGCAAGTGTCAGATTCCAGTGCCCTGGATTTCACAAAGGAAACAGAGCTACAGCTCCACTTAACTTGCAATAAAGTCTCATTTCCCCTTTCTGCTAAGCTTCATCCAAATTATGTGGCTTTATAGTCACTGAACTCTGTGTCAAAACAAAAACTGCATCCAACTTACTGGCAACATGGCAGGTAAGAGGCCCTACGTGACGCTCCCAATAGAAACAAATAAAACATTGGATAAAAATAGCAGAAGTGTAAGAAATATTCGTATCTTCAAACCAAGTCAAAGCAGCACTCTGCCAGAAATTTACAGCCGGCATTTATACTGCCACTGTGATCCAAAAAAACTTAAGCGGAAAATTTTATTCAATATTGTCCCCTAGATGTTTGGCAGAAGAAAATAAAATCCAGACCTCAAAAATTCCCAAAAAGATCCAAGGAAAACAAGTAGCTCACAATTGAATGTCTCAAAGCACACAGGAAACAAGGCACCGTGAATGAGAGACAGAAACAACAGAGGGGAAAGATCCCAAAGAGCTTCTGATGCTGGAATTCTTAGATACAGAATAAAAAATAATTGTATTTAATGTGTTTAAAGAAATAAACGTGAAAACTCCAATATGAGTAAAAAACAAGAGACTCTAAAAATGAATAAAAAGATTTTGAAAAAAAACAAATAGAATTTCTACAAGTCAAAAATTGAAATAATAGCAGGTTAGCTATGTCTAACAAAAAAACTTGAGAACTGGAAGATACAAAGAAATTCAGAGTATATCCCAGAGAGAGATAAAAATATTAAATAGAAGTTAAAGACATGGAATATAGAGTTGAGGTCTAATTATCATTCCAGAATGACATGACAGAATAGGGAAAAAATAATATTTGTCAAGATAATGGCTGGGGATTTCCCAGAAGTGTTAAAAGACACAGATCCAGGGAAACCAAACCAAACAAAAAGAGTAAAATGAAGAGAAAAAAGCCTAGTCACAGCTGTGAAACACCAAAAGACAAACTACACCACCATGCAGGGAAAATATACATTACCCACAACAGGATAACAATTAGACAACTGACTTTATAACAGCAATAATGGGAGTCAAGGTAGTGAAAGAATATCTTCAATAGGCTGAGATAAAACAACTAACAATCTATTAGTCTATACTTTAAGAATAAATAAAATTTAAATTGATAAATAATTTTCAGGCAAATAAAAACTGAGAGACTTTACTACCAAAAGAGCTCACTAAAGGAATTTTAAAAGGCAGGTGCAAAAGAAATGGTTCACAAAGACGTTAGTAATATGTGGGCAAAACAAAACAATACTGACTATTTGTATTAATTGATTACATTCATTGCAATGTAATAAAAAAAACAATGGTTATAGTAGTTATAAACAGTGAGGGGGTAGTTAGAATTAAAACATTGTAAGGTCTTTGCATTTTTGGGAAGGTAAACATACTGAATAACTGGCCGAGGAGCTCAGTTGGTTACAGTGTCCTCCCGATAGGCCAAGTTGTGGGTTTGATCCCTGCTCAGGGCACACACGAGAATCAGCCAATGAATGCAGAGTAAAGAGGAACAACAAATTGATCTTTCTCTCCCCCTCTCAAAAAAATGTTGAATAACTGTAAACTCTCACAAGTATTCCCATTAAAATAGTCTGGATAACCACCGAAATAAAAGACACAGCACATATTACTTCCAGGTTAGTGCGTGTTAAAAAATAAGAGGAGGAGGGGGGGAAAAATCAATGAATTTGAAAGACAGCAAAAGTGAGGAAGGGATGCAGAAATGTAGCACAAGCAGAAAACACATGATAAAATTTATTTCTACAGTCCTAATGTTCCAATAAGCATAATAAATGGAAATGTATTAAATTTTCCCATTTAAAAAAAGCAAGTGTCAGACTGGTTGTTTTTAAAAACTCCAGATGTTTAATGCTGGTACTCCTAAAACATAAGAATACAGAAAGATTGAAAATCAACAAAAACCAATCTGATAATCAATAAAATAAACCACTCAGTGTTTGTATTTTCCCTGAACTTTCTGGTTTTGGAATTAGGCTACAGAAAAGTGGCCTCTGCAGTCAGTGTAAACAAGCAGTTACTAGGCAACCGCTGCACACACCGTGTCTATGTGCTGTGGGAGTTCTGAGGGAAGGGAAAGCAGCAACCTCTAATCCTTATAAGCTCACAACTTGAGTGAATTTTCTAGCCATTGATTTTTTTTTATTGGCATGGCTTTTAGATTTTGTATATGAAATGTTCTTTTCTTTTGGACAAGTACCCTAAAAACCAAGATTTTGAAACCATGGGATCATCCCCTATTGTTTACTTCTAACATCCTGTTCACCAAGAGACACAGAATCTAATACTCTGGCAAAGCCTGCCTTAATTAAATTCTAATTGCTATTATTTGTTGCAGGGAATAGAAATAACCCTAAGTTCCTACATGTTGAAATGGACAGTACCTTTCCAAATGGCTAAATCCCATATTCCCAGGCTACCCAGTAAATCTGTTTTAGGATTCCCTTAGCAGTGTGCCTTACAAAATGGAATGTGACACATTCAGTCTCTTCAACCCTCTGGAGTCACTGAAGTGCTTCCCTCTTGAGAGCCAGGTAACAAGGGAAGTTACTTCTGTTAACCGTCTTGATTGCCACAAGGGAGAATGATTCACACACTAATTTTCCTGACACCTATATCTACAAAATCATAAAATGCAGAACCAAAAAGACCACAGGGAGTTTCTAGCCTGACCCTCTCTATTTTACCGACTGCACAGTCTGAGGCCCAGAGAAAGGAAGTCATTCTCCCAAAGTGCCCCAGCTACTTAACTGTGTAAATGGACAAGAAGCCAGGTCTCTAACTCCTTGCAACTTAGGAAGCTTCTTATTCATTCTACCACTTCCCGTGGATCATTCTGTTAACGCCTTAAATGCCTAATAAGAAGAGTACAGCCCGGTCGGGTGTGGCTCAGCGGCTGAGCCTCGATCTAGGATCCAGGCCATCGGGGCTCGATTCCCGGTCAGGGCACATGCCCGGGTTGCGGGCTCGATCAATGACTCTCTCATCATTGATGTCTCTCTCTCTCTCTCTCTCTCTCCCTCTCCTTTCTTCTCTCTGAACTAAATAAAGATATATTAAAAAAAAAAAAAAAAGAAGAGTACAAACTGCTGACTGAAGGGAGCTTCCCATTGCAGGACTCATCAGAACAATAGCCTCTAACTTCCTTGGGTCATTAACTCCAAGACTAGAGCGGAATGAATGGAAGCTTGTTCAGGTCCACATTCCCATTCAGAGACACACATGCAGTCCTTCCTGGCTCCATCATTCCATTCACAGGGAGTTCAAAGACTGACCCTCTGTAGATGTGGGAAATCTGCAGGGTGGCAGTCATTCTGATACAAAATACTGATTTTCCCAAAGGCAGCTTCATACATGTTGCCACACCCACCACCCAGTAATCATTTTCGTGAAGTGTCATTTTATATTTAGACAAGATGAAATCCTTTCTTAGAGAGTATCTACTTATACAGCTCCTCATGTGAAACAATGTTGTAGAAATCTGAAAGGATCTAAGCTAAGCAACTAGAAAGCCTAAAGGATGGGAAGTTGTTTCTCTATAGGAGTCTAATGAGGTGGGGATGTTAACCTAAAGGACAGCCAAGTGGTGATTTGAGTGCAGAAAAAAAATACATTAAGAGATATTCTAAGGAGGGATTGACTAATTGAAAAGCAAAATGCTAATCTCTAAAGCAGCTTCAAATTTTGGGGTAGTTTCAGAATAGTCATGGGGATGTAAAGAACAGCATAGGGAATATAGTCAATAATATTGTAATAACTATGTATGGTGCCAGGTGGGTATTAGATTTATTGGGATGATCACTTAGTAAGTTATATAATGTCTGTTCACTGGGTTGTGCATCTGAAACTGATTAATATGTCAACTGTATTTAAAAAATTAAAAAATTATTAAAGTAACTTCAAATTTTGGGTTCTGTAATTATATTGCCACTAAAACTAAGAATAAATTATGTATTTGATAAATTCTATGATAAATATGTGATAAACTTTGCAAGAAACTGTCAATGTGTTTTTCAAAGTGGCTGTGCCATTTTGTAACTCCATTAGCAATGTATGAGAGTTCCAGTTTTCTCACAGCATTGTCAGCACTTGGTACTGTCAACTTTAAAAAATTAACCATTACAGTAATTATGTGCCTTTTATATCCTATCTAAGAATTCTTTGCCTAGCCCTGGCCAGTGTGCTCATTGGTTGAGCATTGAAACATGAACCAGGAGGTCATGGTTCGATTCCCAGGCAGGGTACATGCCCGGATTCCTGGCTCGATCCCCAGTAGGGGTCATGCAGGAGGCAACTGATCAGTGATTCTCTCATCATTGATGTTTCTGTCTCTCTCTCCTCTCCCTTCCTGTCTCTGAAATCAATAAAAATATTTTTATTTTTTTATTTTTTAAAAAGAAAGGAACATGATATAGGCCCTGGCCAGGTAGCTCAGTTGGTTAGAGCATAGTCCCGATATGCCAAGGTTGCAGGTTTGACCCCCGGTCCAGGCACATACAAGAATCAACCAATGAATGCATAAATAAGTAGAACAACAAATTGATATCTCCCCTCACTCCCTTCTTCTCTCTCTAAAATCAATTTTAAAAAAAGAAAAATAAACACAAGGGATAGACCAGTGTGATTCTCAACAGGGAAGGAGCCATACCTTCCTTGGAGACATATCAGAATGGCTGGAGATATTTTTAAGCTCTACATGCCCCCACACCTACCTGTTAAGATTCTGGTAAAAACTCACCCTTTACCCATTGAAAATAGTTGCACATTGACTCATTGTTACAAAAGGGCATATTTTCTCTCTCAGATAAGTTGCTACGGAAAAGTGTTGTGAATCGCCGCCGCAAGGAGTGGTTTGGGACTTGTCTACTGAGGATTCATGGGTGGGTTTAAACTGAGTCCTGGAGAAAGCATAGGGTTTAGACAGGCGAGGATGAAGTTCATTTCAGGTACGGTAACTGGTAGAGAGGCAGGAAAGGAACAGTGCAGTTCATTTCCCATTTCTCCCTCCTAATGCAGGGAGATAGGTCTGCAAGGGTAAATTAGGGTTAAATTGTAGAATATAAAAATAAAAGCAAAGACCCTGCCTATATGCTCAGTTCCTCATGCCCAGCACCTATAACAGTGCCTTGCATATTATAGGCCCTCGTGTATGTTGGATTAATGAAGGCCTGACGGTCAAATTAAAAATTTAGGGCATTATCCTCCAGCATCTAGATGGTAGAGGATAACCAAAGACAGCCATGGAGGCGGGCGTGAGCCCAGAGTTCCAAAAGAACTCGCGATGAAGCTAAAGACATGGGAAGCTAAGGCATGAGGGTGAGAAGGCAAAAGTCAAGAACCAACAGCCTGGAAATGCTCAGAGAGGAGACGGGGATAGAGAAAACCCAGCAAAGACACGAAGCTGCGCTGTCAGACAATAAACACAACAAGCACAAAACACTGCTCAGCAGCTTATAAACTCTCATAGACACATGAAAAAGGGTGAGACAGTGATTGCTCCTGCCAATTTAAATAGACTTCAGAGGTGGAATAATAATAAAAACACTGACAACACAGAGGTAAGAAAAGAGCCAAGCCAAACACAGAAGCTGAAAGTAATGTTAAGAATAAAGGGTGAATTAGTCTGGGTCCAATCAGAAAACAGAAAGCACCCAGTCATTTGAACAGAGGAGGTTGTGTAAAAATAATTATTTTAACTAGAGTAGGACAGTAAGAGATCTCTACAGGATACCTATAGATGTTGGAGAGTACCCAAGGAAGGGAGACCTTGGAGGTGGGCCCACTCCCCAAAGGTGGGGTTCAGATCTCATTAGAAAGAGAATGGTTGCCACCCCCGGAATGGCAGGGAAGTTTGAGCTGATCCACAGTCACCAGGCAACAGGAGACAACCCTCCAGGGCACAGACAAGCCAAGGCTGGTGGGCAGGTGCAGAGTCCAGGTACCACTGCTGACATAAGGTCGGGAACACATGCCAGTGTCCATGTCTAGAGGGTCATGGTGAAGTGGCCAACTGGGCCTGGGCCAGGGTGCAGCTGGTGCAAAGTGCCCCTGGATATCCCTTTCCACATACAACACTGATGAGCCTCACAGCAGGAGCTAGCGAAAGTGAAACATAGCACACTGAAACCAGGACAAGCCCTCTTCCTGCAGTGTCTCTCCTGTGCCCTCTTCTGGCATCATGCTCACTGTGATAAAGAAATGCTATGAAGACCAATCCATTACCACAGTGTAGATGCAGAAGCTGAAAAGGAATAAATGGCTAAGACAATGCATTGGTTAGACATTTTCAAGAATGCCTGTGTATGACTGGGCTGTCCCATAGCAAGTCACGGAAACCAGATGAAGGTGGACTGGGGGTGCTGGGAGAAGAGTAGTGATAGGTAGCACCAGGTTAACATAACAAGCTTAGAGGAAAGTGAGGGATTTTATGTCCCAGCATTTCCATATAAAAATCCCAGAAAACAGAGAAAGACTCTGGTAAGTCTCCTACCCAAACTTGGTCTTTCCCTGTAACAAGAGGCACCAAGTATTATGAATGACCAGGTCTGAGTCATTTGCTCACCCCTTTGACCACAGAGATGAGTGACTGTTATTGGCAACTACAGCAGATCATCATGAGGTAAGAGAGGGAAACTTTCCTAAAGGGAGACTGCTACAACCAAGAGGAACAGGGATACCGAGAAGGCAGAACCCTTGATATCTAATACAGGGACACAGATGAAAATGACACTAAGGCTGTCTCTGGGGAAGGCTCTTAGTTGTTTTGTGTTTATTTTCACTGTATTACATTAATTCATTCTTTTAAAAGTACCATGTTCATCTCTAGGTAAAGCTGGATGGAGATCAAAGAAGGAAGCAATGCGAGGCAGACATGTCAAAATCTATCAGTGGTTTCCCTTGCTTACTTAATTTATTACTACAGAGCAGTGATGTTTTGAGATAGAAATTTTTATTTTAATTCTCCATTAGTTGATGTGAATAACATATGGGAAAAAAAGGATTCTAAACCTTACATAGAGCTCTGTAGATAAAGTCTACTTCCCTTTCCAAGAAATACTAATGGGTTGAGCTCAAATGTTTTGTTTTTAAGCCATTTGCGACCCAGTAAAGTGATATCCAGTTACCTGAGTGGAACTAAATATACTGAGGCAATGGACACCAGTAAGGCGCGCAGGGAAGCAGGCATCGCCGGCACTCACTTACCCGTGAACTGGATCAGAAGAGTTGCAGCAATACCTGATCTCCTGCTGGTGCTCACAGCTGTCTCAGTGAATGTGCTGGCTGTGACTACTCATTGTTCATGTGCAGAGATCCACGTTCTTTGTGGCATGGCAGGCACAGGTTCTGTTATTGGAAAACTATCCTCTTATCCACTTTCACTACATACCTTACAAAGGAAAATAAGTCTGTTTCAGGTAAGCATCTAAGTATCTCTAACGTATCTGTTCAGCACTGTGTTCTTATAGATGTTAACAGTAAACAGGGCTCAAATTTTCCAAGTTGTGTCCTATAATAATTCAAACGTAGGTGTCTCAGAGCAGTAACCAAGAAAATGAAAACATTTTTTTAAAGCTCATAAATAACAATCTACCATAAGGACTGCAGTCTGAGAAGACAAACAATATTTGAATTTAACCGAATATAGGCTGGGTTGTCAGTCATATTAAGTAGTTGCTAGGTTATGGTGAACTTTTTTCCCCCAGTGAAATACTTAACCAAGTATTTTAATTACTTTAATGATTACTTTGTGATTTCTACTCAAAGTTTGTGTTTTCCATAAGGACTTTATAAGCCCAAAACGAAAGAATGTCTGTTTTTAGGGTTTAAACAAACTGGTTTGATTAAAATTGAGATCTTTAACTCTTGGTATCAATGGTCTGCCACAGGGACAGAGTAAACAAATTTCAAACCTCTTCCTAAAGGCAAGTTCAGGCTTTATTTCATGTGTCATTGAAAAGGTTACACTGGCTCATGATGTCAAATCGCCAAGATGGCAGGAATATAATTCTCCTGTGAAGACTTTGCAAGGCGTGCCCTCAGGAGATGAGGGAAACAATTACCAAATCTGGTGCTAGTACCTGGGGATTGTTTCCAGCAAACACAAACAGCCTCCATCATCTCTACCCTTCAGGTGCTGGCTAGGAATGTGGTGAGGGGAGCAAGCTAGATTCCTTCCCCAAGTGGGGAAGTATCCTCATTAAAAAGCACCAGGGCAGCTGTGTGTGGAGCAAGGGCAGGATCTGCAGAAGTAAAACCTTGTATTAGAGAGAGTGAGGAGCAGGCTAAATCAAAGGGGACAAGTAGAGACATTCCCCAGAGCTGCTAACCAACAGGCTCGGAAAACAAGCTTAGTATGGTACTTTGCTCGAATTGGAAAACCACCTCCCAAAGTACATAAAACCTTGAAAACTAAGTTTTTATCTCTCATATCATTTTATTTTACCATGCACTAATGGATAAGAGTCCTTTTTTTCTCTTTCAAAAGGCAGCATTCCTATACATATATGGCTTATAAGCATAGACTGCATCTGGATATTATGGTAACAATAAGAGAGAGAAACTAGGAGACTGGGGAACAAGGGTGAGGGAGTGAAAAATGAACTTTGTGTATTTTATAGTTCATTTTTTTGTACCTTATGAATTTTATATTGAATTCATACACTATTAAAATAAATTAAAGGGTAGTTCTACATAGTTTAATGATTCACTTTTTTTTTTTTTTTTTTTTAAGTATATCTTTATTGACTTGAGAGGAAGGGAGAGGGAGAGAGATAGAAACATCAATGATGAGAGAGTCATTGATCGGCTGCCTCCTGCATGCCCCCGACTAGGGAATCGAGCCCATAACCTGGGCATGTGCCCTGACTGGGAATCGAACCGCAATCTCCTGGATCCTAGGTCAATGCTCAACCGCTGAGCCACACCTGGCCGAGCACAATTCACATTTTGAATATTTTTTATTTTCCTAAAATAATTTTCCATTATGGAAACAACCATGTTGTTTATCCCTCTTAATCTAAAATTTTGGTTTTTCTTAAGAAAGTTACTTTTAACTTTCAAAAAAATTTATGAAAATTATACTAAGATCAATAACTAACTCCTACACGGCAATTCACAATTTAGAAAGTGTTTTTACATATTGAATCTTTTTCATTCTTTCATTCATTTATACATCCATTCATTCAACAAGGATTTGCTGAGTGCCTACTGTTTTCCAGATTCCAGAGCTAGAAGTTGGAGATAATATGAATAAAGTGCTGCCAAGGAACCCAGTCTAATAGTGCAGCAGGGTACGCATGGATGTAAAAAATTTCAAAAATATTGTAATATAGTGAAATAAATGCAGTAACAGAACCATATATAAGATACAGAGGCAAAATCAGTATCTCAATTTGGGGGAGGATGTTGGCAAAACCTTTCTGGATGAGGTGATGTCATGATGAATTTTTAAAGCTGAAGAAGTCAGCCAGCCAGAAGAGGAGAAGAGGCCCTACAGGATTAAAGACGGACCTGTTTAATGGTTATAAAAACATCAAAGCTGCATGGTATGTCTGGGAAGCCACATGGAGTTTAGTATTGCTGAACACAGTGCAATTTGGGGAGCAGCAGATGAGGCTGCAGAGGTTAGCAGAGCCTGGATCTTCAACAGCCTTGTAGACTCCATGGCAGGTACTACTTTTTCAAGTCTTGGAGATGGAGGAAAGAAATGGAAGCCTTTCGAATGCATTAAAAGCAGAATCTATTTTACCCTAAAAATAAATCCTGTTTTCCTTTTCTTGAAAGACCTAGAATTATCAGTATACTTTCATGTTTTGGTATAGCATGTCTGCTCATTTCAACAATAAACTAGGGCTATCCCACCCTCAGAGCCTTCCTAAATCTGTGAGAGTTATTACTTGAGTTTCCATTCAGCAGTCATGCTCTTCTAGACACTGGTCTCATGACTCCAACTCTAAACTGAAGCCCAACTATGGGCTGTTACTTAAAAGAGCACTTTAGTAACTGCAGGGACCACTAACCAGGAATCCGCTGTTCGTCTCGATGCAAAAGGTGTGAGATAGAGGAGTATAACAAAGCAGAGCAAAGGAGAGGATGAGTGGAAAGGAAGGACACAAGCAGAGAAAAGACAAGGTAAGATGAAGAGAAGCACACAGGGAAGAACAGGAAACGGGAGGATAATAAAGGTCACAAGAGAAGGAAAAGAAACAGACACAGTGCAGTGGAGTGAAAGATTCATTCGTGTGCAGGTAACTCCCGAAATGCCTTATGTCAATTAATATTCAAAATATCTCTGTCAGGTAAATGTTATTCCTGTTTTCTATTTTAAGAAACTGAGGCTCGGATCAGCTAAATAACTAAAAATCACATAACTAGTCTGACAAACTGGATTTCAACTTTCTAACTCCAAAATTCACTTCTCCACTGACATCTCTACCTTCCAGTTTGAGTCAGAACACCTGGATTTGGATCAGATACTTATACCGTGCCCTGGGGCGTTTTACTTAGTCACTTTGAATCTGTTTTGGCAACTGTAAGTTAGGGACTGGAATAATTGTCCTCCTTTCCCTCCTAATTACTGGAGGTGGCAGGGAGATGATGTATGAGAGAACACTATATACACTATGAAGGGCTACATAAAAATAAGGGACGGCCAATAACGCAATAATCCATGCCATGTTACTCTTTTAAATCTTCACTGTGAGCGCCCAAGGAGGCTCAAAGGGGTTTTCCGCCATTATAGCTGAAATTACTCTTAAAGCACGTGCTGAAGCTCTTGGTGTTCAAAAGCGTCTCTTTTTGCTATACACACTGGTAGACTATTTCCACTTAGATCCTTCTTTGGTGACTATGAGCCATTCAGAAGCAAGATAAACAAGCAACTGTGGAATCTTCCATTGTTAGCCGAAGATCCTAGGCATGTCACTCCTTTACAAGGTCACTCTGTACAATTCCACTGGCCTATGGAATATGAGGTTTCTACATTACTGCCAGAGCCAATTCAAGTTTTTCAACAAAATGCTTCCTCTAAGTATCTTGCTCAAATTTTAGGACATCAGATTGAAGGTTGGAGATTACTTCAAAAATCTCAAAAAAAGAACACTCAGTTAAGAGCTATCCCAGTGAAAACAATGAAGTCAACTGAAATGACAAAAAAACTGAGCAAGCCATTCTCTGTTTCGTTACCCACCTTCACATCATCAATCCCCAGCTTATTTGCTATCTTAAGACAGATCGCTCCTACTTTATTCCAAACACACTAAGGTGCGTTAGGGTTAAATTACAAGGCGAGTGCACAGAATTCATCAAAGGAAATGTCCTTGACAATAAACCTTGGATATTCTTTTGCTTTCCCTGAGGTCATTCCTTCTACGCTATTAACAGCTACTTCATTCACAGATTTTGACTTCTTTCAGAGAACTTCTACAGTACCAATGTTACTAAAAAAAAACTGGACTCTACAGAGTGGGAAATAAAGAGGCACACCGTAATCCACAGGACAAAAATGTAAAAGTATCCTGTTTTATCTGACCTTGTCTCAGACTCCACTAGTCAAGCTTGGTATTCACAAGCCCTCCTTGCCTATGCAAGTACTCTCATTTTCTTGGGTCCTCAATCTCTGAGGAAGTAATACAGGATATACACCTTCAGGACTATCTTCAATGACAACATTTCTCAGCAAATGGAGTGGCTCTGTCCCAGTCTACCTGGAAAGATCTGCAGTCACCTGTCTATTGATACCCTCAGCGTCAGCTAGGGAGACATTGGCAGCCTCCCATTTTTCCCTTGAGTTACACCAATTGCCCATCTAGGCAGCTGAAGCAAAAGCATCTTCATGAGCATAATCATATGTGTGAGACTCAGAGTTTCTCAACAGATTCATTCATTCCCCATTCTTGCAGAAACAATTTTGCCTCTTGGCACAAGGTCTGTATGGGATAGTATATCCAACTCAACTCTTTTTCCCTGGGAAACTGCTTGTTTCACCAATACCTTCTTAGAGGAAGGCTCATCCTGTGATATGATTATGAAAACTCAATCTTATTCTAAGGAGACCTCATTATTTATTCAGTCACATGATTTATCTGACTTGTCCCTTTCTGAGCTGCCCAAATTTGCAAATGCACTTGTGTTACCTGAAAGTATGGGTTCAAAGACTATAACACATTTTCTTAGTGACTGGTACTCAGGCACAGAACATTTAGATTTCAGCAGATTCTCAAGAACTTGCAAAACTTTGCCAGGCAACACAATGCTTAACCTGGATTCTACTGAAATAGTGATAAGTCACCCACATACCTCCAAAAACGTAGTGACAAGATACGGGACTGTTTCTTACATTAACAATATACAAGGTAAGATGGTGATCATTGTTTAGTTTTCTTTTTGCTATATTTTCAATGAATCTTTATACTAATAAGCAGTAAATGACTGTTTAAAATATTAAGATTAAAATAGTGTTCAGATTAAAATGTTAAAGATTAAAACAGAGTGCCTAATGTTAAATGTGGTAAAATTATGAGTGCTTGATTTTCTTCTCTATATATTTTCTGTCTTTTCCAATAATTCTAAAGGGAAAATAGTAACTTTTCAGGAGGAAAAAATTTTAATATATTATCAAAGAACTTCAAGTCAACAATAAAATACAATACCTATTTTGTGCCCTACACACATTAAATACAATATTCAGATTTATCAAACATTCACAAACCTGCAAGGAGCTTCAAGCCATCACTTAGACCATGCTCTGTCTAGTTATTTATTTCTAAATTACATTAATTCCAGAAAGAAACTAATCATCTGTGGCAACCTATGGCCCTACATAGTTAGAAGAGTGCTTGCTAACAAACTCAATCTCTATTGGTCAAGTTAAGACCATCTTCTTTCTTTTACCTTCTCTCACAATATACTGCAAACACAGGCAGTATGGTAATTAACAGCTCAGTATCCAGTCAGACGGGTTCAAAATCTAGCTCTATAATATACTATTTGTGTGGCCTTGGGTAGCTACTTAATTTCATTATTTCATTTTTATCATCTAAAAATTGATATAATTATCACAATATATTGCTGTGAAGATAAAATGGAATATGCACTTAGCACAGTGCCTGGGTATGGTGTCCGTTAAATGCAAGCTGTTACCACTGCTCACGTCTTCTCTTCTCTGAACTGGATAACCTGTATTACTGACTCTCGTAGAGCTTGTTTCATACTGAAACATACTTGTATGATAACGTCTGTGGAAATTTTCCTAAGTAATTTTTAATTCTGGGGGACCTCCTATGTTTGAGTTAAACATCTAAATTAAATACGTGTTCACCATCTTATCTGGAGTCATGACAGAGTTTCTAGAAACATTACTTAGATATGGTACAACCAGTTTATCTTTCACTAAATATGAATTGCTTCAAGCAGAAAAGATTCTGAATACTGGTGCTCTTTATTCTGAATCTCAGAAACTTGAGGACTTGTCACACCCTGGTAAGTAATTCTATCACCAAGGAATGATAAAGCTGATGAAACTGGAGCCTGTTTAAAACGTATCTCCCCAGTAGTTAGAACGTGTACTGTTCATCAATCCCATGAAACAGGCAGCAGGGCTCAGGTCTCACTTTATCTGTTCTGTTCAGCAAGTGATTGCCCCATTCTGTCTTCTAGATTCACTGGTGCTTCCCAGGAGTATGACACTCCTCTTCTTTCCAACTTACTGCTGCTACCCACAGCATCGAAAGCCACCTTTGTTATTCGGCAGCACATCCCTATTTTTTGTGACAGCTTCATCTTCCTTCTCAAACATAAACCACATCTATGCAGAGCTTGAATCATTTTTTAGCTTCTTTGATATTTAAATGTTAATTAAAATTAAAGCACTAGTTCATTACTGGGTCTCTGTTCAATTTTACAATTTTAATGTCCTGAACTTAAAAATTCCTGGTTGAGCTTTTAAAACACACACACACGAGCCAGTTTAGGAATTTGGGCCTACTAGCAAATTAGCAAATTATTGTTTTTCTAAAACCCCCTAACCCAGACTTTGTCACTTGATACTACTAATGAGCTAACTTCAGTTCTCCCATACTCTGACTTAAAGCTGAAAGGGTTAGGACATTTGGAAACAAACTCCGAGAATATGCAGAAGCGGCCTCCGGGCTGTAATGTGTTATCGATCAGCTGATGATGAGAGAGAAGCTGAGGAGGGGCGAGTGAGAGAGGAAAGTGGGAGGAAGAAAACAGACAAGGAAGAGCGGACGGGGCAGATGGACGAAGCTGACCCTTGAGTGGATGGAGGTACTGTCTGTCCCCAAATCAAAGGCTAAAAACAGAAAGAAATGTCCCTTTCACTCTTCTCTGTAGCTACTTATCTGGTACCCAAATATAAGATGGCCTGCTACATAGATCTATTGAGTATCAATAAGGGTTTTCCCACTTTCCTATGTCAATCAAACCGTGAATATGGGAGAAATTAGTCAACCATCAAGACAACCTTAAACATTTAAATAGTGACATTTGTTGAAACTTGTTTCTTGTTTGCTCCTTCTAGGTCAAGTCAACACATTTCCAAAAGTTGTTGATCCAATCCGATTGATAACAGCAACTATCGGGCACAGACCTCACTGCCCAGTTCCTCCCGACACATTTTATAAGGAAGACGGCAAGTCAACTCACTTGATGCTTACAACATATCAGTAAACGAATATCCTTCAGGCCCAGAAAGCTGGCTGCAATTCAATGCGACTCATCAAATACTATATGAACATGCCCTAGATCTGGATTTTCAATACTCCCCTCAGGAATTTATTCGTTGTGCCATTGATTCTGGGGGCCTGGCTACTCAGATGCTCTTGACCATTGAGCTATAGCTGCCCACAAGTATACTCTGCACACAAAAAATAGTTTCCTACTCATTTACAAAGGAGAGAGAGGGGATTGGTTTGTTTTTTTGCTAAACTCACTATCAAAATTCCACTAGCCCTAAATAAGTTGTATTAACTATTCTGAGACCAGGTCAATTATTATATTCGAGAATAGCAGGGCTCTACGCTTTGTGAAAGGCAGTTCTCTAAAATGTGTCCTAACAGAAAAATTCAGGAAGTGATGTTTAGCCTAAGGATACCTAATGGAAATGTCCATCCAAACTTGGCATATGAGCAGTTATCAGGACACAAAATTGGCACAATTGAGGACATCACACACAGAGGAATATGCCTGATTCTGGAGCCAGACAACGGGTCTTTAATTGAAAACAGCATTCTTGCCTCCTCTAGCATAGAAAATAGCCTTTAGGCTGGAAATCTTCTCTGGCGTTGCTGGTAAGTATGCGTGTACGACTGTGGTGCAGCAGCAAGGGAAGGGCAGCTTATCATTTCTCTAAGAACCCTGAGACTTTCCTTAGTCCTCAGTCCCTGGTGTTTCAAGGGAGACCCTTAATAATAGAAATGTATGCGCTAAGGCCCTGAACGCCACCTCTCCTGGAATGTGAAGCTCCGCCTTCATCTCAGTTATGGAGAAGGGTACTTCCACTGTCTTCTCAACATCAACCTTGCAGAAAAAAATGTGACCCTTGCCACAGGAACAAGAGCTGCCATTCTCCCAACTGCCAAACATCAACTCCCACTGCATTATGAAATGGGTCTCATTAGCCTCATGATCTCATTAGCCATCACTTTTTCTTAGCCGGGCGAAAATAAGTAATGCTATCAGAAATCCAAGTGCACCAACAACTTCACAAGAAACAGGGCAAGCTGATATAGAAATTAGGTAAAATAAACAACTGTTGAATAAAATTATCAAAAGATAAGCAATAAATAATTCATCCTCTGTTAACTGTATTAACACACTACCAATTAATTCTAATCACTTATTTCCCCTTGGAAGCCTGGATGGTCAAATATAAATTTATGTCACCCAGGTCACCACTACCATAGTAATGGCTCATCCATTATGGAAAGTTATTGCACCATTGGAAACAGCATCTAAAATGTGAAAAATTCTGTAATCTGCCAATTTGTTACTCATTACAACCTTCAGCAGAAAGACACAAATAATTTAACAATAAATAAATTCTGCAATAGGTTAAAGTCCTACTATGCATGAGCAAAGAATTATTAAATCTTTACCTCTATTGTATTTTTATCTTACATTATAAATCAGCTCATCTTACTGATTTTAAGACCACCAAAAAACAACCACAAACCCTGCCTCAATTCTGTTCACTTACCAAGCTACCTTAACTGGCAAAGACACTTTTGTTACCATACTTCTGAAACAACTGATTACACTTACATCCTCTACTCTAATTTCATTCAACTAACATTTTAATTGCTGCAATTTTGTTTCACACCCAACATCTCACAGAAATGGGTTTTTGAAAGCAATTATCAGCATCTCGGTTGGCATATCCTTTGGGTGGCCTTATCTTAGTCTTCAGTCTTCTGAGTATCTCTGCAGGTCCTGTGACACTTCTTTATTCCTTCCTACCTCTCTGACTTTTAATTGTGCTTCTCTTCTACCCCTTTAAATAGGACTCCCATAACTATCTTTAAACTTGGTAAGTACATCAATATAATGTGATGCCTGTTTTTACATAAGCCAACATTCTATCTCTCCTTTTAATATTTTAATCTAAATAGTTTATTATCACATTCCTTGGTAAGAAAGAAATTATAGGGCCATTTTAATTCAATATCATGCCTTCTCCTATGGAACTTTTCATTTTAATTGATTCAAAGCAACCAGAGAATTTAAAATGTTACAAATAGGAACAATTCTAATCAGACACTAAATTAAGTTTGCACCTTTCACTAGGAG
Organism: Miniopterus natalensis; assembly: GCF_054644295.1. Taxonomy (NCBI): domain Eukaryota; kingdom Metazoa; phylum Chordata; class Mammalia; order Chiroptera; family Miniopteridae; genus Miniopterus; species Miniopterus natalensis. The sequence continues at coordinate 154,962,828 of NC_142082.1, read as the reverse complement.
GAACTTGTTTCAATATACACACCCTGCAAAATTACATTTTATATTGAATATTCAGGCAGGATATAAAGATTACATAGAGATGGAACATTATGAAATTGCCAATATAAAATAAAAATGGTAATTTCACATTTCAATCAAATATGTTCATTTTAATCATGGAAATAGAGATCTCAATGAAATCAAATTTGATAACTATGAATTCAGTTCCTGGGGTTTCCTAAATGAAGTTTAATGCTTCAACTCTTTACAACAATATGCAAATTCCTAGATTTGGTCACATTAGCAGCAACTCCATAACAAAATTAGCATCTGGACACTTTTGTTCTCTACATGTGTGCAATTGTACTGGTGACTTTAAAATGTCCAGAAATAATAAACCAAAGAACTCAATGCTTCATAAAACAATCTTGAACAAAGTACTGTAGACTATTTTGCCCTCAACTAAGGCACCTAAGTGTACTGTACAATCAGGTGTACAACTGCAGTATTCAAACACTTGGTAGCCTTCCTCCAAAACTACGCTGGGTATGATTCAGGCTAATTCTTAATATTTATGTGAAGCATCAATGTCAATCCATATATTAATAAGTCTGCACATAAGTTGTAATGATGTTTGATCATGCCCACCATAGTGATTTGGAACAATAGTCAAATAAACTGGAACTTTTTGGATTCAAATTTCACAGCATTCATGACTGTAATTGTTTGTCAAACATACCATGGGATAATAAGAGGACTGTGAAAATTTTCTCATACTATGATTACAAAAAAAAGATTTTAGTGTCTGGAATCTTTTTTCCCCATCTTCAATGAAACATAATTGACATATAACATTGTAAGTTTAAGGTGCACACTTGATGCACTTATATACTGCAAAATGATTGTCACCAGAGCCTATGTTACCTTGTTTTTCATGTTCCTTTAAGTTTGGCCTTGCTGTCATTGCATTTGAAGTAGCAGTCATCTCCTCCAGTCTTTACTAGCTGTCTATGGAGGAGTGATAACTTCCGTCGGTCCTGCTAGAGACTGAGGTTATTTCAGACATTCCACAGGTATACACACACCTACTCCACACTTCTTGCTACCTCATGTAGCAAAACTTTTAAGCTTGTATGCCTTCTCTGGTACTGCAATGCACCAGGTGGAGTGATAAAAGCCTCTCTTCTGTTTTTCCAAAGGTGGCACTAAAGCAAGTTTGTGGACTTTCCCTGGCCTACAGATTCAGCCAGCTTTCTGCATGTGCTTGCTAGCTATCTAGGAAAGCTCATTCACTGCTGCCATCGGAAATATGCAATGCAAGCTGGCCACAGGTCAGGGGTGTGTGAGTGAGGAACCTGGAGTGCTGGGGGTTGCCCATGAGCCAGCTGCGGGGAGGATCCATGGGTGATGCATTCCCAGCAGCTGTGGACGGGCTCCTTGACAGACTCCGCAATGTTAGTAGGATCATGTCCCTTTAATACTCTCCAAGAGTGTATTCAATAAATGGTGTTAGAAGAATTTGTGTAAAAAAATGAAATTAAACCATCTTCTTACACCATACACAAGAATAAACTGAAAATGGATTAAAGACTTAAATTTAAGTCCCAAAACATAAAAATTCTAGAAGAAAACATAGCCAATAAAATCTCAGACATTTCCCATAGCAATATTTTTTCTGATATATCTCCTTGGGCGAGGGGGAAAAAAAGGAAAAATAAACAAATGGACTACATCAAACTAAAGTTTTTGCACAGCAAAGGAAACCATCAACAAACGAAAAGGCAACCCACTGAATGGGAGAACATATTCACCAATGATACATCTGATAAGGGGTTAATATCCAAAATTTACAAAGAACTCATACAACTCAACACCAAAAAACCACCAAAAAAAAAATCCAATTAAAAAATAGGCAAAGGACCTGAATAGCCACTTCTCCAAAGAGGACATACAGATGGCCAAGAGACATGAAAAGATGCTCAACCTCACTAATCATCAGAGAAACGCAAATTAAAACCACAATGGATATCACCTCACACCTGCCTGATTCAGAATGGCTACCATCAATGAATGAACAAACAAGTGCTGGCGAGGGTGTGGAGAAAGGGAACCTCATGCACTGTTGGTGGGAATGTAAATTGGTACAGCCACTGTGGAAACATTACAGAGTTTCCTCAAAAAATTAAAATGAAACTGCCTTACAACCCAACAATTCCACTTCTGGGAATATATCCGAAGAAATCCAAAACACTAATTCAAAAGAACATATGCACCCCTATGTTCACTGTGGTTTTATTTACAACAGCCAAGATTCAGAAGCAGCCCAAGTGCCCATCAGTAGATGAGTAGATAAAAAAGCCTGGTACATTTACACAATGGAATAATGCTCGGCTGTAATAAAGGAAATTTTACCGTTTGTGACAGCATGGATGGACCTGGACAGTATTACGCTAAGTGAAATAAGCTAGTCATAGAAAGACAAATACCATATTGTTTCACTTATTATGTGGAATCTAATGAACAAAATACACTAACAGAACAGAAATAGAAACAGATTCAGAAACAGAGAACTGACCAACAGCTATCAGAGGGAGGGGGTTGGAGGGTTAGGTGAAAAAGGTGAAGGGATGAAGCAAAAAACCCCCAAAAAACGAAAACAAAAACAAAGCCCATGGGCACAGACAACAGGATGGTGATTACAAGAGGGAAAGGGGGATGGAGGGAAGGAGGAGAGGGCGAAAGGGGGGGTAAATGGGGACAGAAGGAGACCTGACTTTGGATGGTGAACACACAAGATACAGGTGATATATTATAGAATTGTACACTTGAAACCTATATTATGTTTTTAACCAATGTCACCCCAGAAATTCAATAAAAATTTTAAAAAATAAACACCAGGTTTTTTTAAACAGAAAATATTGAATCTCTATTATAAACAAAGAGCTTTTTCCGTCCTCTACTAAACACTCAAGGAAAAATGACAAGCCTAGGATTAGCATTCAACATTTAAATAACATGTGTCTTTGCAATATGTTATGAGCTCCCAGATGAAGAAGCACAAGAAGAGTCACCAGACATACAGCACACAGCCGCATCACTTCTAAATGATGCGGAAGCCAAGATTTATTCGAGGAGGAAAGTAAGTAACCTAGCGACTTTCCTCTCTTCTACGTCTGTAATCTCCTTTATGCTTCTCTTTCAATATGAAAGTCAATGGAAGGTAAATTTTTAGCAGAAAAAAAAAGTAATATTATCCAATACAGGTAAATATAAATTTACAGCAACTACCTGAAAATTTTGCTTTTAAATAGGCAATACATAAGCAAAAATAATTTAAAATAAAAGACAAAATAAACAAAAACAACATTCTTTTTTTTTTTTTTTTTTTGGAAAAACACTATATATGCTACAGACTAACCACCACAATTTTGTATTAAATATTGTAAAGGTCTCCTATATTCTGATGTGTTTTTTTTTAATTTTTAAAAGTTGTCATTCATTAAATATATTTTTCTAAAGGAATACTCCAGTATTTTGCATTTCAAATATTTTAATAGTTTTATTTGGCAAAGAGAAGCCTAAGAATTCTTTAAAAAACATTTCCAGAGGGAAAACCCTTTACCATAAAATAAATTTGTGTGATTTGGGAAGACAAATCTCAGATGTATACTTTTTGACATATGTGCCAATCTTACAATTAATACAAAAAAGATAAAGTTAGTTGAAATATTTTAAAAATGTAAAAACCATTGCAGGCAACATAACTATACAATCTTGCTGTAAAAGTACTTATATCAAATTCTGCCCAAAATATTTATGCAATATAGTAAATTTAGTTCCTCGTCACCCTTCACTGCCGGCTGGCTTTTCCATTTTCTGTTGTCTCCATTCTGAAAAACAGGAGGAAAAAAATGAGTAGGTAAAACAAAGCATTAACTATCCAGATATTTTTCCTCCTTACGTAATTTTCATATGAAATTAAACTCTAATATACTCATCAAGCAGAAGAATATCAGCACTTTAGGAAAGAACTAAGGTTAGGCTTCCTCTACTGCAAGGGGAGGGCGCCCTTCTCCTGCCAAGAGCCATTTAGATATTTATAATATCATTTGCGGGCTATACCAAATTATCAACTTAAAAATTAGCTATGAAAAAAGTTCCTAGATTTATTGAATTTTGAGTCCCGCCTTCAGCTGCCCTGGCAGAGCCAGACCAAACGATTTCGGGCCAGACGCTCCCCATCTGCTCTACTTAAGCCTAACTTCCTCATCTTGTAGAATAATGAAAATTGAGGCCCAGAGAGATTGTCTTTCCCAAGGTTTCCTTTCAAAGGCCACTTTTTTCACTATACTTCCACAAGCAAAACTAAGAAGAAAAACTTCTGACATTCAGTCAAAGATTTATTTTCTTTTTCACTAAAGAAGTTCTTTTACCAACACATTGATAGGTCTTCTAAAAAGAGAGATTAAAGTAATCAAACCTGAGATTTATTCAACTGAAGTAAATATTCCTAATATTGTATTACTTGATCAGAAAATAGTTTTCCTCCATTATTTTATAGAGTCAGTGCTACATACTAAGTTTTCTCTATGATTTTTCCCACTATAATGTTTACTGAGCAATGAAAACAACTGCTCTCAGAAGTAAATACTTTCAGAGTTACAATCACTATAATCATGTCCTTTACAAGTACTAAGAATCAAAGAAAGTAGCTTTTTTTTCTTTATAGGTAATACGTATCAATTCACATTAGTAATAAAAATTGCTGAACATAAGCAGTGTTCATTATATTTTAACTTATTATAAGGCAATTAGCAAAACTAATTTCTACAATAAATAATACAAACCCATTTTCTTCTTTAAGATGTTGATATAACTCAGCTCTATTATTAACAGAGTTCAAACGTCCCGCAAACTCCTGATGTTTTCTAGAGTTGGCAGTATTGATTCTATTACTCCACAAGGTTAACAAGGACACTGGCCCTGGTGTTATAGTTGAAAGAAGAGAAATATACAAATTTTAAAAATGCACCTTTAATTCTATTGTTTTATATAACTAAAGCGATATCAGCTTCCCCTAATTGGGGGTCCTCAAGCCACCTACTACTTTGGTGATTTGCTGGAAGAACCCAAATGACTATATACAAAGTTAAAGTCACAGCAAAGAGTCATTATGGCAACACAGTAAGGATGTACAGCCAGATCAGTAAGGCAAGACTAGAGGAATCTATTTGCTCGCTTTCTACGCTCTCTTCCTCCAGTGAGGGTCCACACAGAGTGACTTCTCCCAACAGCAGCAAAAATGCAGCCACGTATGTATAATATTTCTGCCAGGAAAGCCCATTGGAGACTTAGAGTTGAAGGTTTTTATTGGCTGCTGGTCCCAAAGGCCTTCTCTGCCCAACTACAACTACTAAAATTCCAGAGTCCCAGAAGGAAAGCAGGTGGTTCAGTTGAGATGAAAGACAAAATAACTTCATCACTTAGGGAATGTTTTAAAAGCCAAGTCCTGCCCCCGTCCCTCTGCAAAAAGATAAAAATAAAAGCCAAGTCCCCAGATGCCAGCTAAAGGCCAAATTTGCAAGCAGGCTCTTCTAATGTTAATAGTGGCAGGCATGCTATGATAACTCTTTTCTGCACAACATGAAAAGGCAAAAGGGCTAGAATAGCCAAAACTACTTTGAAAAGTAGAAAAAAGACAACTCACTATCTGATTTTAAGACTACTTGTAGTGATAAGGAATAGTATTGTAGTGGCAAAGGACAGGCACATAGACCAATGGAACATAAAAGAAAACCCAGAAAGAGATACCCACATATAAAATCAATTGACTTAGAGATAAAGGTACAAAGGCAATTCAATGAAGAGGAGATAGTCTTTTCAACAAATGCTGCTGGAGCAATTAGGATGTTAGTGCAAAAATATGAACACTGACCCATACTTTGCAACTTATTTAAAATAAAACTCAAAATGGATCATAGCCTAACTGTAAAATCTAAAATTATAGAACTCCTAATACATTAAAAAAACCTTTGTGATGGGTAATGCACAGATTTCTTACATATAACACAAAAAGCATAATCATAAAAAAATGATATCTTAGACTTCATCAAAATTAGAAACGCCCAGCCAGGAGTGGCTCAGCAGTTGAGCATCAACCTAGGATCCAGGAGGTCGAGGTTCAATTCCTGGTCAGGGCACATGCCCAGGTTGTGGGCTTGATCCCCAGTTGGGGATGTGCAGGAGGTAGCCGATCAATGACTCTCTCATCATTGATGTTTCTATCTCTCTCTCCCTCTCCCTTCCTTTCTCTGAAATCAATAAAGATATACAAAAAAATTAATTAAAAAAAAATTAGAAACTAGTGTTCTGTAAAGGTTATTGTTAGGAGGCAAAGCCATAGAGTAGGAAAAAATATCTGTAAATCATATATCCAACAAAGGCTTTGTATCCAGAATAAATTCTAAAAATTCTCAAAATTCAACAATAAAAAAAACAGCCCAATTAAAAATAATCAAAATATCTGAATGAATCCTTCATCAAAGAAGACATACAGATGGTAAATAAGCAAATGAAAAGAGGCTTACCATCATTAGTCAGGAGAGAAATATAAAATAAAACCACAATGAAATACTACTACATACCTATTAGAAGAGCAAAAAGCAGTTCATTAGATAAAACTTAGAAAATGAAACATAAAGGAGGAAATACAATTATCCATAATACCACTGCCCTAACAACTATAAACATTTTAGTCTTTTTTCAATGTCAATCTATATCAATAAGATTACATTTTAGTTTTTCTGTTACTGCATCATATAGAGAAAGCTTTATAGATTTTCTCCAAATCTATCCAGAGTTCATGTTTTGAATAGCCCAACTTTACATGAAGAGCATACAGTAGGCACACTATTCAATTTGGAGAGTCCTAGGAGGTCATTTTCCAAAGCAGATGAAACTGAGGTTTAATAAAAGGCCCATGTAAGTTGCCAATAAGAAGAGACACGCAACTTAGGTTGTAAAAGAGAATGCAAGAAAAAAAGTTTCAAGTACCAGCCTTGAATAGAAAGATTTTAGGTCAGTGATTCGTAATCAAGTTGCTTCTCATATGGGGCCCTCTATACAATGTTTTCAGGGTGAAAGACATCAGGGACTTATTTAATTATAAGTGATAAACTAGTATATATGTGTATAAAAACTTTTTTTTAATTAAAAAAATTTATTGATTGATTTTTTTGAGAGAGAGAGGAGGAAGGGAGGGAGAGGAGGAGGGAGGGAGGGGAAGAGAGAAGGAGAGAGAGACAGAATCGATTTGTTGTTCCACTCATTCATGCATTCATTGGCTGCTGCTTGTATGTGCCCTAAATGGAGATGGAGTCTGCAACCTTGGTGTATGGGGATAATGTTCTAACCAACTGAGCGACCTGGCCAGGCCTGATAACTTTTTTTTAAAAAACAGAACAAAATGGAGATCATGGTATATATGGTTTTATTCCCTGCATTAAAAAAAACAAAAAAACCCCCACCCCACTTATATATGATTGGGTTGTAGTAATAGAGCAGTAAATTTTTAAAAGCCCCTGCCTTTCATTTCAAAGTCATAGTAGAGAAAAGATATCAATAAGCAATGTCAATGCAGTACAAAGTGCTATCACGCCAGTAACCCTGGGATGAAACAGAAGCACAGAGAAACACCAGACATCTGTGAAAGGAGGTCAGGGAAATCTCTCCTGAAAAAGGACTTGCTTAACCTGAAGTCTAAATAATATACAGGGTGGGGCAAAAATAGGTTTACAGTTGTCCGTATGGAAAATAATACAATAATTAATAAATAACAATACAAGAATAAATTCTTTCGTGTACTCAAACTGTAAACCTACTTTTGCCCCACCCTGTACATTAGCAAGAGAAAAGAGTGGGCATTTGTGGCAGTAATTATCCTTGGGCTATATAAATTCTACCCTATGGGCACACCATCATTTAGTCATTTTCTTATTAATATGTGTTTTGGTTGCTTACAACTTTTTGCCACTATAAATAATTTTGAGTTCTATTTTCCAAGCAACATTGAAGCATTGTTTAAACCTAAATTTCTCACCCTAATCAATAGTGACATATTTTGGCATGTGAGAAGTAGGATAATTTATCAACACATTTATTTTCTGAACCTCCTGGCAAATGACTGAGAGGCAAATATGATAAGATCATCCTTAGCTCTGATTTCTGGAGAATATTGGCCTGTAGAGCACTATGTATGCTACAGCAGAAGTATATAAAAAATAAGCAAGCCTACCTCTTCCCTAAGATAAGCTGCCAGTAATTGTAATGTGGCCAGCCCTGAGGTCTTATCACCTTAGGAGGGGCATAATGGCAAGAAATCAGACAGTCCTTTGTCATACTATCCCATTTATCCCAAAAGAACTAGATCCAGTTTCCTTCAAGATAACTAAGGTCTGCAATGATTTCAGAAGCTCCCAAACCCAAGTTATATCTTTGATGCTTACAATTCCTTCAAGAGGAAATTAATCATTTCAGCTTATAAATAAGAGCCAAAAGACTTTATAATAAAAAAATATTACTTAAAATACCTTTACTGATACTCATTCACACATTTTAATTTATTAATATATGGGTGATATTAGATCTTTCCCTAAATCCAGTAAGGGTTTAGGGAAATGCATTTGTCTTCAATAACCTAGCAGTTAATATAGTGTCAGGAACATAAACAGATTCAAGTCTACATAATTAAAATTTCTTAAAACATAGACTTTTTAGTACAAGTACTTATTTTCCAAAGGCTTCATTAATGAAGGCATGACACTGCTTTTTCTTTAATACCGACAAATATATTTACTGCCTATATTTTCCAAGGCTATAAACAAAGAATCTCCTAAACAACAACAAGAACAGCTAGCAGCTTTTCCTGATATACACAACAATATTAAATAACACTGTACAAAACAGAACTAAGTTGAAAAGCTTTTTACAACAATAGTTACCACAGTTCTACCATACCTTTTGATTTTTCTACTGGTGGAGTTTCATCCATCTCAACAAGGGGCTTTTTGTTTGGAGGTTCTGGGGAATCAGGCGAATCTTTGATAATTTCAGCTTCAGCCAACTCTTCTTTCCCACGTTCTAAGATGCCTTTTAATCTTTTAGGGGGACAAGTAATAAAATTTAAAGTTTAAATTTTTAGAAATCTAAATGGTTCAATAATTAAACTAGACTTTGCAGATCAGTCTTAATAAAAGACAGCTGCTCTCACAAAGTAAACCTAGAAACGAATTAGAAGCTAAATGTCAATCTAAAATCAGGTAAGAGAACTTAATGAATAGAACACAAGTTTCCCCTTTTCATCATAATAATGTAATAATTCAGTAATGTAGTTAGCTGTAAAATATGAAAAAACTGAGAAAATTTTAAGCTAATATTAAAAAGATGCGATCTCTGGAAGAAATGTCACAATTTTAATTTTTAAGGATATGGACAAAATACTATTTCAAATAACAAAAAAAGATAAAGTAATTTACTATCATTTGTTCCCTAGTTTATGTGCTGTGGATATGTATTTATATTCCACAAGTTAAAAACTTAACTCCAAGCTTATTTTGAATTTCCCAAGGGAACAAAAACACTTTCAAAATATACAGACGTGTACCTGAATAACAGTGGGCTCTGAATGAGAACTTTCCCCCACTCTAATTCTTCTTTTCCCCCCACTCCCCACTTCTTAAAGTGAGCCAATTCTGTTTCAGAAGTTTGGTGGCCCTAAGGAAGAAGTGAACTTCTAAAGTCAAAGAGAAAAAAAATGTTCTATATTCTACTTATTTTTGGATGAAATATGATTTCTAGAATCAGCTTCAAAATATTCCATGCAGAAGTTGGATGGTGGTGGTGAGGAAAGTGGATGTGAATATATGTGAAGCGAAATGTGCTATGAATTGATAATTGTTCAAAGTAGATGATGGGTAAGGGTGGATTCTACAGTAAAATAGATGTTTGAAACTGTTCATAATAAGTTCTGATTTATTTTTAAGGGACTTACTACACTGTCATTATAATATTTACCTGGTTCTTTGCCTGATTTCTGTCAAGAAGGCAGAAGATGAAGTCAGCTAATATGCTAATACAGTATGATTCTTTCATTTATAAATCGCAAACTAAGGAAAAAGATGAACTATTGTGGAAGGTTTTCAGAGTTAGGACTATGCTTTTCTGCTGTACTCCCAAGGGCATCTGTGCCTATTTTGTAGCAGCATCTTCCACATTATGCTGTAATCACTGACTCACTTGCCTATCTCTACCACAACACTGTATGTTCTTCCAAGGCAGGGATCTTATGCTAAATGCCTGGCACATTACAGGTATTCAATAATATTTACTGAACAAAGAAATAAAACTATGTCTTTGATATTCATAACACATAAAGGAAATACTGACACCAAATGTCCTGAGTTATAATTTCCAGAAGTTAACTAGGATAAAAATTAAACACTATCTTTGCCCCTAACAGTAAAAAAAAAAAATCATACCTCTTTACGCCTAAGATCTTTTAGATTTTAAGAATGATAATCTCAGTTATAACTTGAATAAATACACATTAAATGAACTTCTATTAAATAAAGTTTGAATGTCCTATATGCAGAATGGGGTATGCCAAAAAGCACCACGGCGCTACATTCATATCGACAAGTCACCTCTCTGAATCTTGCCAAGACTTCTCCTGTTCATAATCCCTCACTGCTTTCTCTGACTTGTCCTCCTTGTCCTCCCTCTTTCTTCCTCGTTTCTTCCGTTCTTCTTCTTCGGGGGGTTTGCTCCTACAGGCCATCAGACATTCCAGCACCCTTTGATGTTTCTCCGAGTTATTGATATGGGCTCTCACAAGGGTTTCTAATTCATTCCACATGATACGGTATTGCTCATCTCTGAAGCAAAGATTTAAAATAACAATCTTAGAAATACTCTTTAAATAACATTAAAATGTCATGTGCTACTGGTAAAGTAAAAGGAAATAATTAAACACACACTTCTTTTCCTATAGTTAATAGTACAATTTTAAGTTACAATGTATCCAGTTCTGCTATTCTATATCATTTCATCTCAATCAAATGTATGTATATATACACACCTGTGAACATATAATTTACACATGGAATAAATTAGCTTAAAAAACAGTATGTATCAAGTCAATGTGATATACCAAGAGAAAAAACTACCTTTTAGGGCCTTTTCCTCTTGTACCAACTGTGGAGATAGGTAGAGGATCATTTTTTCTTTCCATATCAACTAAGTTGTATATTGTTTTTTGACAGTTTAACACATCTTCTTCTGTCAAAGATTCTTTCACAATAACACTGGCTAATGGAACTACCTGTTACATTTTTTTAAAAAAGAAAAAGAAAATCTGTCTTGAAAAACAAATATCAAAGCATCTAGGCAGAACTTGAATTGATTTTAAACATCACTGTGGTGAGACAATGTATAACCTTCACTTCAATTCTCTGTTACTAATTATTTAACTGTAGCAAACTCATATATTTCATTCTTTGCTTGAGAAATGGTATCTAAAAAGAATTTATAACTAATCTAGAAGAAAAGTTGAAATTAACACTTACCGCTTGCATGTTAAAAATGGTGGTTTGTGAAATAATCATAGGCCAGTAACGGGTGTGTTTTTCTAACTGATCTTTTGCTCGTTCCAAAGGGATCTCAAGACTTCCATCGATTTTATATCTGGGGTCTAGAAAAGGAGTTAATCTGTTTTCCCTCATAAATTCACCAAAATCCTAATGATAACCAAATAAGATAAAATTAGAAACTATTTTCTAATGTTTCAGTATGGATTACATGCAACAGTCTGTTTCCCTGATGTCTTCTGTCCTGTGATATATAACAAAGCATTTTCTCTAACAGCTCCCCCTCTCCCACCCACTGATTTTTCTTCACTTCTATAATTTAACTCTTTTATATCACATACAGAAAAAACAATTAGTGAATTACATTAGAATACCAATTTGCTTACTAGAAAGCTACCTTGACATAACATTAAAATGTCAACAGTGGTTACCTCTGAATGATGGAATTATAGATGATTTATAGTCTTTCTTTTTCTTTTTAAAAAAGATATCTACATCTCTAAATTTTCTACATAAATATTAGTTTTCTCCTTATTAAAAAAATGTAAAAATAATACAGAAAAGCCCAATCAAAAACAATTACTTACAGTATATAACACTTTGGTTTACAAAGTACACTTATATACATCAATCACATTTAATTTCACAACCACCTCAAAAAGAAGACAGTGATGAAATATGAAGTACAAATTAAGGGAGGAGGAGTGAAAAATTAAAATCAGAAGAATATAATTTCTACTAAAAACAGACACAAATTTTCTTGTATGCACCTTTAAAAAACACAAAGATTTAGTGTTACTTCAAAGTAGCAGCAATCTAACTACTGAAATGTTTGTGCTTGCCATTTAAATGACTAGAAATAAAGTTCCACCTAAAATATTAGTTCAAATCAATTTCTATAATTCCAGTATGTCAATGCTATTCAGATACTTCTAAGTATACAATGAATACACAGGAAAGACTACATAGTGATAAATAGCTCTTTTGAGCAAGTACTGAAGGAAATTCACCTAATTAAAATAATCAACTACCCAAACCCCTTTCTGTCACAGATCTTAGCATATAATAGGTACTAATAACTACTTGCTGAATGATGACAGACTCAAATAATAAAATTTATAGATATTAGAGTCTTACTGTAATCCGGTAGTCTGTAACTCTTCCTCCACACCCTTCACTAATTGAAGGTGGATCTTCTAGAATGGATCGAGAACTGCTAAGGACGTGCAAAAATATCTCTCCTCCATGGCTACTAAGCATATGACTGATAACTTTGGAACCTGATTTTCGTGGTTGTTCCAATAAAACAGAACGACCTGTCAAAAGTAATGAAATTCAAATGGGCTCTTATTTTTTCCCTCTAAGGTTTATGTCTAGATTTTTCATTTTATTAACCCTCATATTTTAACCAGCATTGCTAATTTAGTATATCTCTGTTTCAAGTCCAGAAAGTCTGAATTCTAGCCTTAGCTTTCTCTTTGTCACTCCAAGCTTACATAGTTATACAGGTGGTTTTCCAAAATAAATATAGTGGTCTTTAGTATAATGTTTGGTTATAGTCTTCATTCAATTACAAGTTCATATAAAATTTTTCTCTTGGAAATCAGGAAGAAAAATGAGACAACAGTTGGATAACTCTCAAGTTATCAAAGCTATAAAACATTTGGGGAAGAAAAGCCTCAATCCACTTCCACAATACCTACTTATCAGCACTATTATCATTTAACTACTTCCTATTTCACATGACCAAATGTTATTTAATCTGGACTTTACAGTCTGATAATCAAATTGTGCTTAATGTAACTATGAAATTAATCTTATGATAAAGGCTGGATAACTCATCTTATCAGTGGTTCAAAAACCTAGTTGATCAGAAGAATTACCAGAGAAACTATTAGAATTTGGTTTTCTAAAAAATTCTTTCAGGCCCTGGCCAGGTAGCTCAGTTGGTTAGAGCATTGTCCTGATACACCAAGGTTGCAGGTTCAATCCCTGGTCAGGCACATACAAGAATCAACCAGTGAATGCGTAAGTAAGTGGAACAACAAATTGATGTTTCTCTTTCTCACGCTCTCTCCCCATTCCTCTCACTCTAAAATCAGTAAATAAAAATTTAAAAAATAAAACTAACTAAATATTTTCACACAGGAAACCACAGATTTAAGGTCATGTGTGTAAGAATAATATAGTATAATATTAAAAATATGTTTATGACAAAGGTATAATATAGTGTTCAAAGAGAAATAAGTCCATATATACTTTGTAATTTAAAATTCAACAGGCCAAGATAAATGGCCTATCTTATACTATCTTAAAAAACAAAACAAAACAAAAACCCATGTAGACTCTAATGTTCAAATTTTTAAATTAAAAATAATAAAAAATGTATTAAATAAAACTTAGATACAATAGCCTAAAAGACATAAAGTCATCTAATTTTTAAACATTAGTAAAACTAGTGAAGGGTATTTACCATTATATAACTTTAAAACAGTTTTGGGAAATAAAACAGTTAAACTATGTTGAAAAAATGGCTTTTCCAAAGTTCACGATTTCACTTGTAATAATCTCAGTCAAAACAATTAAATGATGAAAGTTACCATTTAGAAGAAAATTAGTAAGGCAGGAGGAAGGTCTACTATTTACATCTACAGGTGAAATTCGATAAGCGCCAGTGCAATAGTGTAATTCTGAAATAGAAGAAAACACTGATTTGAAAGAATATAAAGAAATATTTCCACAAAAGAGAAAAAAACTTTACTTGAAGCCATAAAATAATGAAAAACAAAAATTCAAAATGAAGCAAATTAATGTGCCCTTTATAACACTTTAAGAAGCTTTTACAATACCTACCAATGTTATTTGTCCTTGGTGTGCACCATTTTAATGTTATTGTTTCTTTAAATGAGCCTTCTCTACTGCTACCACCTAAATGGGTATCACCTTTAAAAATAAGTCAGAGAAACAGTAACGTTACATTTAAGACCACAAACTTCAAATTGTTTACCCAAGATTTCTAAAAGAGTTTAAATTTTATAAAATATCTCTGGGAGAACCTCATCTTTTTTATGAAGTCTCCTAGAAAAATACCAAATAGAATTTGGATATTAGCAATGATAAAAATAAGTATTTAATTTTCCTCCAAATTTCTCATTAATTTAATCATCTCAGTCACTGGACTGAAAGTCAATAGCAAAATTTTTTTAAATTTCAAGAATCTACAATTGCTCCCCTCAGACACCATTAAATAATAAAATAACATGGCTAAGTACTTAAAGAAAGCTTCAGGAAACTAAAATGCACAACTAATTATATTGAATCCTAATGAATTTCTGAGAAGAAACATAAAATGAGGGATCTAGAAAGTAAATATATAACATATAACAGTAAGCAGCTTTTGCCTGAATGCAGTCTACAGTAAACAGATATTAATAAAATAATAAGGAATAAATGCAAAACTATAATGTTGACAAAGCTCTGAAGGAGATACATTCAGTGCTATGAGGGTCTTTGCAAAGAGATTTGACCTGTGCTGAGACAGCAGGGAAGGTTTCTTTGAGAAGTGAAAACCAGTTTGAGTTCTAATAGGATGAACAGAAATGAACCAAAGAAATGAAAGACAGAGTATTGGGCAAAGAAAACAACAGATGCCAAGATACTGTGGTAAGTGAGAACATGAAGAGTTTCAGGGCTTTGTAAGATATTTAAACAGTTTTGTCTTTATCTTAAGGGCAACAGAAAAGCATCAGAGGGTTTTAAGATAAGGGCAATATGCCATGATTAACACTGTGATTCTAGTTAGCAGGTCAAGTGTAGATAGACATACCATTAAGGAGGCTACTATGGGATACTAGGTAAGAAAATAACTATGGGATACTAGGCTGGGTTATTAATAGGGAGATGGTAATAGTAGTGGAAATGCAGATGTAAATGTGTAAGAGATACTTGGTAGATAAAAATCAAGAAAATGTGATGATATGCTAATACAGAGAACCACGTGAAGACAAAAATACTCATCTACAAACCAAAGAAATCAACGATAGTCACCTTGATCTTGGATTTCTAGCCTCCAGAACAGAAAATAAAATTTCTGTTGCTTAAGCCAAAAAATATAAAAAAGAAAAAAAATGTGATGATACATTAGATATGAAGAATGATAGGAGAGATGTCATAAAAATGATGCTGAGGTTTCTGCCTTATATAATTGGATAGACAACATGGTATTCACTGAAAGAGGGAACATTAGAAAACCAGTTCAGAGGGCAAAGCTCATAAGCTGTTTTGGATATGTTGAGTGTTAGGTGCCTAAGAGACATATAATAGATGTACAGCAGTCCCTTGAATAACGCTGGTTCATTCAACATCATTTCGTTTTAATGTTGATAAGATGCCACACGAACTTAAGTCTTATTTATATCAATTAGCCTAAGGTAAAACTGGTTTCATTATATGTTGTTTCGTTTAAAATTTCAGAGCCTACTGACATTAATAAGGACTTACTGCAATTAGGCAGTAGACTATACAGATGCTCCTCAACTTATGATAGGGTTACATCCTGATAAACCTATTGTTTAAGTTGAAAATGCATTTAATACACCTAACCTACCCAACATCACAGTTTAGTCTAGCCTACCTTAAATGTGCTCAGAACACAATATCCAAAAAACACTGGCAACACAGTACATTATAGAGTATGGGTTGTTTATCCTCGTGATCACAGGCCGACTGGGAGCCGCAACGCGTTGCCGCTGCCCAGCATCACGAGTGTGTTGTACCGCACAGCTCCAGACTGGGAGAAGGTCAAAATTCAACGTTTGTTTTTTACTGAATGAGTATCACTTTCACACCATCATAAAGTTGAAAACTCAAAAAAATCATAAGTCAAACCATTGTAAGCTAGGGATGTCTACATAGATCTGAAGCTTAGAGAAGATATTTGGGCTAAAGTATAGGCCTACTCATCAAAATCCAGCTCTGATGTCACCTCCTCTGTAAAGCTTGCCCAACTCAGAGGTATAATCACGTGCAACCCCTTGCAATCCCACAGAACTCTGTTCCTACTGCTACCAGAGCATTTTGGAAATGGCTGAACTATTATAGTTCATTTAATTTTGCATCTTTAATTTGTAAGTACATAAACTTAAATCTTGAAACACATGGGACTTGATATCTGGTGGCAAAACTTTAGCTAAAACTGTTACCTCCTAACTCCAGAATCTTCTCCCCTAAACCATGCTGATATAGCTGCAGAAATCACAGTTACGGAGAAAAGACCTACTGGTTCAAGTACTTTTCAGAGGAAAAAAATAACACTAAATTTCAGAACAACTGATCTGTATCCATGCTTATGAAATGAAAGTCCATCCTTCTTTCTAGTCGGTTCCTGTGCTTTCCCCTGTCCCAAGGTGGTTTGCCCAGAAAAGAAAAACTATGGCATGACTTGAATGGCTCTCTTTCACAATAGCTTAGTCTTTCCCAAAGTAAATTCTACAGAAAGAACACTAGGTCCATGGCCACTAATAGGTGACATTGTCAGATATGTTTTGAAAGGGATGAACTAAAGTCAATTGGGTTTGTGTACTAAAGGACATCTCAAAGCTATTCAAATACTTTCATGTTAGATCTCACAAATTAAGACTTTCCACATCTCTTACCACTTTTCAGGAAATCTACATGTGCATCTTTGTGATGAAGTAGCTCCACATCATAATTGGCAGATGTGTTGGCATGTTGTTCTTCCTTAAAGCAAAATTTAAAATAACTTGGTTTTGTTTCCCAAACAATGAAGTTATTATTTGTTAACTATTAATTTTGTTTTTTGCTTAAAATGAGATAAAATACATCCAACAAAAATTAGCTATAATAATGGTATAGTTTGTTCAGTAATTAATCTATTTAAAGATGCAATAGTTTTCCACTGAAATATGAAGTCTATTAAAAAACTACTGGTTATATAGTAATACAGTATCTAATTATTTTTCTTTTATTATATCATAATGTAATTGAAATAGTTTATATAAATTGAAAGTGAAACCATTGTTTAAAGGAGAAAATAGCATCTTTAAATATCTACAGTAAATTAGCAAACATCAACTATATAAAATAGCAAATACTAATAAAAAAATTTAGTAACTTGTTTTTACTAAATAGTAAATAAGAACTTCAATATTATCTATTTACAAGAAAAAAAACAGAAATTGAAGAAAGAATCACACCAATAGCACACAAATATAACCAAATTCTAAGAGCAAGGTATCTGTTACCCTCAGGGTATTTTTCTTATAAGTCATGAAATTATATATAATAAAGTACACCTATTATGCTATTTTACTTGTTAATTGCTCTGTATCCAAACCATTCTATGGGAGAAAGCTACAATCTCTATTAAAGAGTCAGCCAATGGTATAAGGAGGAAGTTAATAATGAAAAATATTTCTCACACAATTTAGTGTTCATCATATGGTGGCAAAACAATGAAATTGGGACTTACAAGAAAGAAAGTCTATTTGCATTTTTTAGATATGGTGGTTACTTTATTTGTAAATGTAATCAATAAAGTTAAAATCAACTCCACTTAGTAAAAATTCATTTAAAGCTTACCATGGGTCAAGCATTATGCTAGTTCTAGAAACTTAATAATATGATGAAAAGGAACAGGTGGCAACAGATGCCTAAGAATATCCATTAATAAAATCATAAGACTTACATCTTTGGTTTTCAGGTAGGGTAATACACTTATTTAAAACTATGAGCTATTTTTACCTAGTCAAACTTATTAGTTACAAACACTTTTATACTTGGTGGGCAAAAATGAGAATATAGAAAATAAAAGACCCACTAGAATGTACAATATAAGTAAAATCTAATAACACAATTGTCAGAAAAAGAATCACAGAAAAAGTAATCATTAAAGATAGAGATATTTTGACAAAAATAATGAGAACATAATTAAAAACAAAAAAGCTGATATAGGGTGTTCTTATTAGAGAGAAAAATACAGCATTTTGTTCTGTGATCCTTTCCTGTTGCTTTTCAGTATTTACTGACCTGGTCAAAGACACTGAATGTGGGCTAGCAAAACAGAAAACATGGATATGGGGAGAAAAAAATTAAGGTTCAATTAAAATAAATAATACATTTCAAACAAATGTTTAAAAAGCAAAACAGAGCTTTCAAAATAGCAGGAAAAAGAACTGCCTACCTTCATTGGAATATTTGTAATAGTAGTGGAAGCCAGGTCAAAATGTTGCTGTACTAAAATATTTAATTTGGTAGCAAGATGCCTTCCTGCACGAACACTATGAACTTCGCTGGTTAAAACAGGGGACAACTACAGAAAAGTATGGGGGGGAAGAACAAATCCACAAAATATTAATACATTGTAACTGACGCTAAATAGTTTACTTCAACCCATAAAAATTGAGTGTTTTTACTTTATAGAATTTGGAAAAGTAAAAAGGTCCAGAAATTAACCAAGATCATTATTTTAGCAATAAATGTTCACACATTCATTCTTTCATTCAACAAATAGGTACCAAGCAGAACCTACTACATTATATATCAGAAACTATGTGAGCTATTGGAGGATACAGCAGTGAGCAGGCAAAAGAGTTGTTGATTCAAATACATATTTTCATTTATAATTTTACTTCTATTTCATCTATATGCAAAATGGATTTGAAGTGGACCACAGAAATACTGTGGAAAAAATAATTCATTTTGTCGAGAGGACCAACGTCTGAAGATAGAACTACTTATAAGGAATGTGGAAATCACTACAAACATCATATTTTATCACCAATAAATGTGATAGGGCGGCCAAAAGTTTCATATAACAAGGTAAGACAAAACTTTACTCATTCCAGGGTAACAATATTTACTGTAAATAAGTTTTTTAGCTATCACAAAGTAAGGCCAACATATTGCCACACTATCAAGAGGCAGAAAAAAGTTAATAAAAAGAGGTATATACTGGAAACCACCTAAAAACACAATAAAGCTAATGACCTAAAAGTAACATTTAACTACAAAATATTCATAGACTAGGTAATACTTCACATTCATATTAAATAAGGCTAAATGAAAAACCTGAATGTAAGAACATACACATTTAATATAATTATATAAATACATATATTTATACTGACGATAGACCACTGACAGAGAATATTATGTGATACAAATCCTTTTAACAATCAACAGACTTATCTTTTCCTTTAAAAATGTTCAAATTTATTTAAAAAGTAAAACCAAGGCTGGAAATTAGTTTTCCCCCATCTGAACAGGCAAAATTAATATCTATATTATTGGAACATGTCAAGAGTATATTGCTTTTCTAATAAAGAAAAAAAAAGATTTTTACTGAATAAAGCATCATTAAAGCAACTGAAACCCATTGCAATCATTGAAATTTTAGGAATAATACAAACTATTACAAACTATGTATGGTTTTACAACACACTTAATTAAACATCAACAGGCAAGCAAAACAGAAAACACTTTTTTTTTAATCCTCACCCGAGGATATGTTTTTATTAATTTTAGAGGGGGGGGAGAGAGAGAAATATCAACCTGTTTTGCTATACAGGTTGCCTCCTGTATGTACCCCGACTGGGGATTAAACCAGAAACCTAGGTATGTGTCCTGACTGGGAATCGAACCTGCAACCTTTTGGTGCACAGGACAACACTCCAATCAACTGAGCCACCTGGACAGGGCAAAACAGAAAACACTTTAAAATGTACAATGATAACATAAAGAACCAACCTGAGTGTTTTGCTATGCAGGTTGCTTTGAAAACTGTAAATACAAGGTGGGGCAAAAGTAGGTTTACAGCAGTTGGTATGGAAAATAATACAATAATCAATAATAATACAAGAATAAAGTCTGTTTTGTGTACTCACGACTGTAAACCTACTCTGCCCCACCTTGTATTTTCTTGGCAGAAAATGTTGGCAATGTGATCATTATAATGCTAACCCTTGTCAGCATTTATTATTAATAAACTAACAATGATCTTTCTTTCCATTACTTCTGCACTTACCTCTTTTTTAGGACGATCAGACACAAGGCTGTCTTCACCAACTGGGTAGGTATGGATCAAGACCAGCTCACACTTCTGAATCTGCATGAGACTTAAAAAGAAATTTACACTTAGAATGTAAGAATATATACTATGTGAAGATTCTAGGCAAGTAAACTATGAAAAGTTTAATACACCAAAACACTGTATTCCTATAACGAGATGCTATTGTTAACACAAAAGCTAAATATTTAGAAAAACTGTGTAATTATTGTACTTGTATAAACATTAAATGAATAATTTATATTAAATTCAATTGCAAAAATAATTTTTGTGTTTGAAGAATAAAATAAAAATTTGTGTAATCTTCAATAGATAACTGTCACAGAGAAAATGAATATATTGTGTATGTTTCCTTTTTACTAATTTTTTTAAGCACAAAATCAGGCAATACTAACCATGATCTATAACTGGTTATTCCAAGAATACAGAGCTTGTAATACTAAAATGTTTACCCCAACTTTTTATCTTAAAATTTCCAAACCTACAAAAAGGTTGAAAGAAAAGTACTATTCAATGAATACTGATATATCCTTAAACTAGATTCACTAAGTGATAGCTATATTTGTTCTCTATATATACCTAAATAGACATACACTGGTTTTTTTTAATAAGCCATTAGAGAGTAAATTGCAAAGGAAATGATACTTCATTCCTAAATACCTCAGCATGCTTCTCCTAGTGAGAATAATCCTCCTTATTAACAATACCAGTAGTCCACGTAAGGAGATTACTAATAGCTGAATCTAATTTAGACTCCACATTACACCTGTCCAAAACATCTTTTTTTTCCTCTCCCCTCAATATATTTTTATTGATTTCAGAGAGAAAGGAGAGGGAGAGAGATAGAAACATCAATGATGAGAGAGTTGTCAATGACCGGCTGCCTCCTGCACATCCCTGACTGGGCATCGAGCCCACAACCAGGCATGGGCCCTGACTAGGAATCGAACAGTGATCTCCTGGATCCTAGGTCAATGCTCAACCACTGAGCCATGCCCAGACAGGCCAAAACATCCTCTTTTATAGCTTTTTTTCTTTTAAAAAAATTCATATAATGCAATTTGCTATGTTTTGATTGGTCCGTAGCGAATAATGCCACCAAAAATTTACTCATTTACAAATTTAAAAGAGTATGAGAGCAAGCCATCAAAACAAGTAAGCATTCTAAATTTATACATTATGTTACAGTTCTGATTACCTTTCTTATGGTGATCTACTTTTGGAAAAAGTAAAATTTTAAAGTGAAAGGGAAAATGGGCAAAAAAGTTTCTGATCAAACACATCTTTTGACTAATTTGTAGAGTCAGAAGAGAATTCTACCAGTTACTATTAAAATTACTGAAAGAATTACAATGAAATATATAGGACTATAAAATGGAATATTTATTTCATTTATGGATTATACTCACTGATCTGAATTTGCAGCAAGCTTGTTATGCTCATGAATCGTTTCCTGAACACAGTCCTCAAGCATTCGCACATGACTATCACTAGTGGCATAAAAAAGATGTAACAAACTTAAAGGAATAAACAGTAAGGTTCAGTTACAGGCATTTAATATTACTTCAGTAAGGACTGTCTTTAGCATGCTCATTCGCAACACCAAATAACCAATTAAAAACTAGTGAAAACTCAAATTAACCTACATAATGACAATCTAAAGTTTTCACTGAGATGAGTCTTTATTTAGAATTGGATAAACAAAGCTTCAATATTAGAAAGGTCATTTGTGATATGCTTAAATGCTATCATGTTGCCCCTGCCTTTTAAAATAAAAGCTTGCAACAGGACATTAAAATTCCCTCTGTGAAAGAATTATTGTGATTAATGTCTCACCTTTTTGCATTAGTAATGCAAATTATTCGCCCTCTATTTCCAACACGTTCTGCATTCTCCATTAGTAGAGTACGGGCCTCGTGTTGGTACTCTGTAATTTTACAAAGGGTTTCCACTGCTGCAACGAGACCATGTAGAATACTGCAGCATTCTGGATCTGCCCGTGGATTAGGGGGCCCAACAGCAGCTAATGCTGCCATTAGCTAAATAAACAAGAAAACAATTATGTTGACAAGAGCATGCACAAGTCAGACAAAGACATCACAAGAAAGGTAAACTATATACCAGTATATATTATAAATATGGACACAAATATCCTCAACAAATTACTAGCAAACCAGATTGAGAAACATATAAAAAGATTAGACATCACGACCAAGGGGACTATCCCAAGAATGCAAAGTTGATTTAAAATTTGAAAATTAATGTGAATATCATATCAACAGAAACTTTTTAAAATCACATGATCTCCAAAAATCCAAGAAAAAGCATATAACAAAATCTAAGACCTTTTCAACAAACTAGAAATAGAAGGAAACTTCCTTAAGTAGATAAGTGGTACCTACGAAAAACTTACAGATAACATCATACTAATGGTGAAGACTGGACATGTTCCCTCTAAGATCAGAAACAGAAGAATGATGTCCAGTCTCACCACAGGGCAATAAGGAAAGAAAAAGAAATAAAAGGAATCTGATTGGAAAGGAAGAAGTAAAACTACCTCTATGTTTGCAGATGACATGATCTGATATGTAGAAAATCCTAGAAATCCACTAAAAAATTATTAGAAATAATAAGCAACTTCACCAAGATTGCAAGATACGTGATTAATATACAAAAATCAGCTGTACTGCCATATACTTGCAATGAACAATCCAAAAGTGAAGTTAAGAAAACAATGCCATCTATAAAAGCAACAAAAAGAATAAAATACTTAGGAATAAATTTAACAAAAGAAATGCAAATCTAACTCTGAGAATTACAACATACTGTTGAAAGAAATTAAAGATCTAAATGAGTGGAAAACATCCCATGTTCATAAGTTGGAAGACTTAATATTGTTAAAATGGCAATATTACCCAAGCTGAACTACACATTAATCTCTGTCAGAATCCCAGTAGACCTCTTTATAGAAATTGACAAGCAGATTCTACAATTCATATGAATTGCAAAGGACCCAGAATAGCCAAAACAACCTTGAAAAGAATAAAGGAGGAGGACTTTGCTTTGTATATGCATAAAGATACTCTGGAAAGACCCATAAAACTAAACAGTGATGCGCTGGTAAACCAGCTTTCCAAAAAAGGGGGGAGGGAGAAAGCCCTGTCCTGTAGTGTTTGCCAGTATCTATGGTTAAATATTCCCACCATAGCTGATTTTAAGTTTCACTGAATATGAAGTTGGTGGGTGATGCACAGTCAGCTCTTCCAAGTTGGTATGAGCAGGCTCTAGCACACTACTAAGTGGAACAGGGGATGAGTGGGAAACTTGTCAAGGTTTACTTTTACTACACACACACGCCCCTATGTATATATATACATATGTACTATGTATGTATATATGCATATTTTATCTTAGAACTACATATGTATTACCTATTCATAAAAAGTAATCAAAATAGAAAGGGAAAATACTGCATATAAACGACTATATAAAGGCCCTGCTATAAGAGAAACTCAATAAAAAGTACTGTTTTAGGGGAAGGGTGTTGTGGTGCTGGGAAATGTAGCAGAAAGCAAGCTTAACAGTTAGAGTCAGATAAAGATGAAGTGAAATTCTGGCTCTGTTTTTTAATACTGTGAACCCTTTTCCTAATCTGAAAGGGAAAGTAATAACAGAAACTGTACCACATAGTGTGACACTTTCAAACTTTATTTAAGTTAGCCAACAAAAGCAAAACCAAAACACCTGAAGTATGACAATATTTTTGTAATAAAATTTAAGATGTATACGAAGGGAAGGGGACAGGCATAGTGGCATGGGTGAGAGGAAATATAAAAAGTAAATCCTCCTCAACAATGATGATAAAGTTTAACCTGAGAACTTTATAAATGGGAGTAAAAAAATTTTATTTAGAAATATGGAAGTATATACTAAATGAGCAAGAGTTGAAAGTTTGCTTCTAGGAAGTGTGGAAAGACTGAAATGGAGATAGCTGTTTTTCTTTTAGTATTAGTTGGTATTTTAAAACTATGTGCATATACTATATTGATCAAAAAATTTTTAATCATTTTTAAATAAAGTATTACCACATGCAGATAATTTTCAAAAAGGCCACAGCTCAAAACCTAATCATACCTCTTGCAAATTTTGGTCTTCTTGAGTCCAAGAATTTAAAACATGTGCTCCAGAGTCACTCACAATGAAATTCACCTAATAGATTTCAAAGAAATAATTAGTATTCAACTCCAATTCCATTTGATCACATCATATTTAAAATGTAAAGTGTGCTACTAGTTAATAGTAAGAAGTTAAAAATAAAATAATATGAAGTCTCTAGCACTGATTGGTTGATTGAGCCACCTAGCCATTTTATCAGTATAGAATGCCTAGTGCTGTCAGGTGCTATTCTTAGCATTGGAGATATGGCAATATAGTGAGGAATAAACAGTTCTGTCACAATGTGGGGAAAGCCAGGGGTTTGGTAGGTGTGGTAAGATAAGAGAGCAGCAGCGCAGGGAAAAAACAAATGAACAAGATCATTTCAGAGAGTGATAAATGTAAAGAAAAAGGTCATTAGCTACTTTAGGTTGGTTGGACAGAGAAGGGCTCTCTATAGAAGTGACAACTGAAGGAAATCCAAAATGACCAAAAGAAACCAGCCATAGAAAGAGCTGGGGATAGAGAATTCCAAGTACAGTGAACAGCAAATGCAAAGGCTTCTAAGTGAGTACCCTCAAAAGGGTAAAAGTCAGAGCAGACAGAAGGGCCGGAGATAAGCTCAAAAAATAGGCAGTAGCCAAATGACATAGGGCACTGAAAGCCAAAATATGGATCTGTACTTTATTCTAAATTTTAAAGTAAAATGCAAACCAAAAAAATATGAAAAGTATGAAATGATCTTACCCTTCTCCCAAAAGCGAAGTCACTTATCATTTTATATATTTTCTAATATATCCTTACCTCAGATTCTGCAGCTCGAACATGGCAGTAATAAAAAAGGCTGATATTCAAATGCTACATACCAGCACAGTCTCGCAAACTGCTTACAGCCAACATCCCTGCTGCATAGGCTAGCAACAATTAATGGTCAGTGCCTGTTCCATTTTCATTATTATGTACCTTGAATATTATCCCAGCAATTACAGTACCTACCTTATAGGACTGTTTTGAGAATTGGAGGAGTTAACATATATGAAGCACTCGGGAATAGGTCTGGCACCCACAAGTGCTCTATAACTGTTAGCTATTACTGTTGGTCCCAATTAAATACACATGACATTTAATCCCAAAGGGGAGTTCTACATATCACATTTTTAAAGTAGTAAACAAATAGTTCTAAGTCAAATTTACAGAAAATTCATATATGAAAAAATGTAATAGGCAGTTAAGTACATCCCCAAAATTATTATTTTGCTTGTATTTCACACTCACCAGCTTTTTGAAAGGAAATATATCATACATTATTCTACAATATTCCATGGAAGATTCTACTGAGCAAGTCCACAATGACTTAGATATGGGGGCTAATGGGATGATTCCCTGGGTCCTGTTCTTCACCAGCATATCAAACTCAACATGCTGTCGGCATGATTCTGCCATGTAAGGGCAGTGATCCACAACAAATACTGTTTTATGGGATTCAGAAAAAATCTTCATTTTGTTTTAACCTGTAAGGGATAAAATATATTAGCCAAATGTCTTATGCATAACATTTAAATCTTAAATTATTTCTAATTAATGTGTTTTTTCTTCAAGAAGATTTGGTAGGAAACATGAATAATCAGTATCCAAAGAAATTTATCCAATGAAGGACAAGATTTAACGAGGTCATGACCAGAAAGTAACTACCGATTCGAGGGATGAGCTTCAGTACCATATTGTCACTCTATCAGTCACAGGCAAAATTACAGTCCATACATATTTTTTTTTTCTTTTTGAATGAACTTAAAATAGGCAAAAGAAAAATACTTTTACAAATAATTGTACTTGATTCCCTTACATAATACCAAACATAATAAACAACAAATACTTTTCAAACACACTTCTGATGATTCTTGCTGACAGCAATCACATATAAACCCCCAAACTAACCCAAGTCAGCAGTTTTGAGCTTCCCTCCAAAAAAGTCTCAAGGCTTCTGAAAAGGGGAGGGAGGAGAATTAACAGGAAACAAAAGTGACAGCAATAGGAAAGACCAAAACATAATAAATAGGCATCTAACAACTGCATATCGGGTCTTCGCATCAGGATAAGGACCCCAAATTCACACTGTCCCCCTGAGCTTTGGAAACATCCCAGTAATTTATCAGGTGGGACAGAAAAACTTAGTTGCTACCATCACATGGGTGGGGAGGAGAAACTTTTAAAACTTTTTCTTACAAAAAGTCCCTTGCTTCGTTAATAAAATCTTATGCTTAATAGACAATCCATATTCAAAACGCACACGGTAAGCAGAACAGAAGTGTTCAAAACGAACTGACTTTTTACGATCCAGCTATTTTCTTCTGCTTTCAATCGCATTTCCCCTTCATGCAAAACTCTTCTTTGAGAAACCTAGACACACTCCGCGGGAGGGTGCGGGGTGGAAAGTACAAGGTGAGTGGATAAGGAAGACCTCAGGATTGAGGTTAGCTTACTTTCGTGCCTGGTCCTGAAGTGAAAACGAACAGAGGCTACGGACCGCAGCCTCTCTGGCAAAGGCTGCTGGTTGGGTGGGGAGGGTCAGCGCACAGTCAGGAGTGTCTGGTACCAAAGGCAGGGGACTCTGCTTTCCCCGCTCATCTCTTTGCACACCGGTTCTTCCCCAGCTTCCTAAACGCGGGAGCGCGCGCGCGTGCGCGTGCACACAAACACTCACACTGGGGTTCGCGCGTGCGCAGAGCACTCTTCGACGGCCCCGCCAAGCCGCCCTTCCCCCTCGAAGGGCCAGACGCCCAGGTCGCTGAACAGGAAGAGGGCGGAGCCAAGGGGGAAAAAAAAATGCCTCCGACCCTCAAGATTTTTCTACCCGCTAGTTTTCCCAGTCACCCATTGGGGAGTTTGTTCCGGGCAACCTGAGAGCGTCCCCATCAGCGAAGTACCAACCACAGCAATGGCTAAACCAGCCAAGGGCCCTGAGCGTAAGGCCCTCCCACCCGGTCTCCCCTTCTCGGTCTCTTCGCTTAGGCCGGGTTCCCTGGCAAAACTCGCGAGACTTTGCGAGAAACCAAGCGAAAAAAACCTGATATGGATGGGGCGGGACTTAGAATGGACCCGCCCCCTTACCCCCCAGCGCAGGGCAACGAGAAGCTGCAAATAAATCTCTTGACTCTGCCTCCCGCGGTGACGCAAGGAAGGAAATCTCGCGAGGTTGGAGCGCTGTGGCAGCGCTAGTCGGACGCGGTTCCCCGTCCAGTGATGGGGCCGGTCCCTGCAGACCCCCAAGCTGCCCGCCGCCTGCGTCTGCCGCGCTCTGCATCTGCTCGCTGAAGAAGCTGGACGGGCGCGAGGACTCTCCCTTCCTTTGAGTGCGTGGATCCCCCTTGGCAGAGGCTTGAGTCCTGATCGCCACGGCTGACGGCTGCGAGGGACCGAGACCAGAGTAAGTGGAGTAAATCCAGGGACCAGAGCAGGCGTGGGGAGCCGTTAGCGTCCCTGCCCTGGGCCGCCTCGCTCCTCTCGTTCCCCCCGCCAGTTTCCCCTCCTGGGAGCGGCACTTCCCGTCCCCGGCCTCAGCTCTGAGCTCCCCTTTCCGGGACTGAGGTGCGGAAAGTTGAAGGAGAAGCCCTGGCCCCCCGGACACACCTTCCGTACCTGCTTCCTTCCTGCCAAGCCCCCCTGGGCGCTCACCGTCGAGGGCCGGGCAGAGGGAGCCTGTCGGTGCGCAGTGTGCCTCTGCCGCAGAGGACGTGGACAGCTCTCCCTCCCTGGGACTGCCCTCTGAGAAGGACTACTCTTCCTGGTTTCCTGCCTGCCTTTCTTCTGCATCCCGCCTTTGATAATGGTACCAGTGTCCATCCTGCTGTCCAGACTAGAAACCCTCATCCGTGTTCTGCATTTCCACTCGCGCTGCGCTGTGTTATTTTCTGCCTTCCCCAGAACTGTTGCAGTTGCCCTCCCCCAGCTAAGTTTCCCCACCGTCGTCCTTCGCAATGAGCTATCATTCTGAAATGCAAATCTGTTTATATCATTCCTTAAACTTATTCAGTAACCGTATTGCTGACCGAACTATTTCTTAATGGATAAGCAGTATCGTTCAGGACCTTTTCCTATCTGTACCGATCCATTTTACCTCTTTAATCTCATCTTGCTTCTCTAAATACCTCACTATCCAACCATACCAGGCAATGGGCTGTTTCCCCAAACGTGTCTTGCACTTTCACAGCTCTGTGCCTTTGTATGTGCTCTACCATCTGTCAAGAATGCTTACTCTTTTTTTTATTATTATTATTATTTTACCACCTATCAAAACCCAATTCATATATCATTGTCACCTCACACTCCCGCAGGTGACATTGATAATAATACCACTGTGCTCCCAGCGCACTTGAAACAGTTCTGCAGTATTTATTAGGTTTTGTTATTTGCTCATATATCTGTCTTGTGCCAATTTGAGCTTGAGTCTGGAATCATGTCTAATTCATCTTTGTAGCAAACGCTAGTCTATGCTTGTGGCACATAGCAGGCATTATTTATGTATACATATATAAATATAATATAATAGTTCTAAAGATTCACCATAGGAGTCCTTCATGCCCTTAAAATCATAGCATTTTTAGAGCCAGAAGGAACATTGTATATTAGCTAAATGGCCACAGACCTGTTTTGAATGTGAGGAACTGTGGACCCCTAACACACAAGTAGTTGTACTTTTAGTGTTTGTTGATTGAGATTGTGCCTAATGGCAAAGAACTATGCTTTTAAATGGCTTTTGTGTTTTATTATACTAGTATGTGTCTATACAGTATTTGAAAAATAATGGACTATATGTGTGAGAGAAATATTTTAGACTACAGACTATGTTTGCTATGTACATCCATGCAACTCTTCCAGTGACTCCTTGGCCTATAGGTTAGAAATAACTGGTTTAGGTTAGGTTATTTCCTTCTTGAATTGTCATATCTGTTTGAACATATAGGCATATGTAACTTATATTTAGCCACAATTCTAAGGTAGTATGTAATTTTTTAAAATTCTCCTGTGTCCCTACTTTCAAATTCTGTTCCTTACAACTTTAAAAATTCACCTTCTTCTCATAAAGCTGCTTCATAAAGCCTTGGACATGTTCATTCCATCATTTTCAAGAACTGAAAATTTTTCTATGCTTTCAAATACACTGATGTGTCTCTATATAGTGATTATTTTTACATGTAATTTACATGCATTCTTTCTTGATCTTTTTAGATTATAAGGTTATCAGAAAGCCCTACTATGCCTTTTTATTTTTCTGTCCTGTGTCTGTTAATATTATGTACTAATTGACATAGATGTACCTGCCTGAACAACCCAGTAAGAATTTGTTAAATAGATTGTTGACATTTGAAGACAATGGCATATCACAATATTTCTATACATCCAGCTATAGGATGCTGGATTTATGGGTAAAAGAAAGAAGAGTGACTTGGATTTCTTTAAAATTTTGTTAACCAAAATCTAAAACTAAACAGCTGTCAGTTGCTGTCATGGGTGGGTGGTGGTTTCTTTTATCAGCAGCAGAATGTTCTGAACCCTCTGCCAGGAGCCTGTCAATGTCTTTGGGTGGTAAAGTGGGCGAGTATATAGCTAATGCAGGGAGGAAAACACCTGCTTTAGAAAAATTTCACCTGATGTTTGAGCCTGCCTATCCAAGATAATGTAAGTAATAATTAAGATAAGCACTATAAAAATAGGCAGATAAATTGAGAATACTCTTTTTTTTTTTTTTTTTACTGGAGTCTATTTTTAAAACTTGTTAGAGAGTTAGGAAAAAATCTTCCTCCCACTCCACTTACTGACCAAAAAAGAGTGGCAAAACACAATGTTTTTCAAAAAAGGTGGCAGAGTAAATACATATTATTAAATATTTTAAACTTTTCTGTGGTTTCACATACAGGAAATGAACTTGCAAATTCTTAGAAACTTTGCATCATTGTTTTTCTGAAATGCTAGTAAAATTATGCTTTGAATTACCTGATGTTTAAACTTCATTTCTCTGAATAGCAATATTTTTAAATTGCAAAACAATTTAAATGTGGTTTATTTTGATAGTATTTTTTTATGCAGTCTAGAGAATGTTTTTTAAAGTGAATGTTAATTGTAATTTCAAAAAAACTATCAGTAAACATTCATTAGTCTTATAACTATAATGCCTAATTAAAATGGATGCTAGGCTTTTATTAGTTATAAGAAAAATATTTGAAATTTTGTTATTTTTTCATCCTTTCTTCATTTACAGTCCCATCTATTTTCTATTGCTGGCTTGAAATGCAATTTTTATAACATTTTGGAAGTCCCATTGGGGACTTAGGGTCAGGGAATTTGCTTTGTTTTTCCAGCCAGGGGTACTGAGATGGTTTTTATATAGGTAAAAGGGTCCTGGGGATCCACCTTGGCTCTTGAGTACAGCAGTAGACTGGAGATCAGAAGTTCTATTTCTGGGACTAGCTTGGCTCCTTCCTTGCTGCATGGTGCTGTCATTCAGCTCCTCATTTGGAATCCCTGAGTCTATTTCCTCATTGATAAAATGGGAATAACACTTGTCTTTTGTTGATTAAAAGACATTATTAGGTAGTGGTCCCCAGGTTCAGAAAGCTACCAAGAGTTTGAATTAATGGAAATGATTATCTAGTAGTGTGATTTTATTCTGGAGTGCTCTAGAGGTCCATTTGGGTTGAATTAGATTGGAGAGAAGGCTAAGAATAAGTAAAGTGACTTTGAAGAAGAAAGATGGCTTGCTGTATCAGATAGTCAGAGTTCATTTTACAGCTGACAGTTGAGGCAGCTTGGTTTTGATATAGGGATTGACAGATAAATAGACCCAGATATAGAATAGAGAGCTCAGAAACATACCCAAACATTTATTGAAAAAACATATAACAGGTATGGCATTAATATTTACTTGGGGGTATTCCAACCTCAAAAAAGAAATGATAATTAAGTGACATGGTAGAGGTGCTAATTATTGCTACAATAGCAATCATATTACAATGTATAAATGTATCAAATCAACATGTTGTACACCCTAATCTTACATAATGTTATATGTCAAATGTATTTCAAATTTTAAAAAATTCAGCGAGGGAGGAATGTACTATCCAATAAATGGGACTGGGGCAACTTTTTCCCCCAGAGGAAAAAAGAAAATATGAGTAGTTGCGTGCCTTATGCTATACATGCGGATACATACCAGATGAAATAAAGAAAAAGGCAAAACCTTGGGGATGGAGTGATTTTATTTTTTAAAGTTTAAAAATTAACATAAAATAGTCTTTTTTTTGGATTGCAGCTCTATCTTTTTAACATGTATACAGGGTCATGTAACCACCACTATCCATCAGCCCAGCATAGTCCCTTGTGCCCCACTCTCTTCCCACCCCTAACTCCTGATAGCTACTGATCTTCTTGTCCATCATTATAATTTTGTCCTTTTGGCAGTGCCAGGTAAATGGAAACAGGATGTAACCTTTTGAGACTATTTCCTTTCAATAAACATAATGCCTTTGAGATTTATTTAAATTGTTGCCTGTATCAGTACTTCACTCTATATTATTGCTGACTAGTATTCCATTTTATGGATTGTATGTACTACAGTTTATTTATCCACTCATTTCACTACAGTAAATATCCAGAAGTGGTATTGCTGGGTTATATGGTAGCTGTGTGTTTAACTTTGTAAGAAACTGCCAAACCGTTTTCTGAAATAACCATATCATTTTGCATTTTCTCCAGTATTATATGGGAGTTCCAATTGCTCTACATCTTTTCCAGCACTTGAAATGTCAGTACTTTTTATTTTAGTCATTTTAGTTGGACTGTAGTGGATCTCATCATGGTTTTAATTGCATTCTTTTAATAGCTAGTGGTGATGAACATATTTTCATATACTTATTTGCCATTCATATATCTTTTTTCTGAAGTTTCTTCATCAAATATTAATATAGCTACTTCTATTCTTTTCTTTTTTTAATACTTTTATTGAGATATAATTCACAGTTCATACACCTTAATTGAGCTATAATTCATATACCACTTAAATAGCTGAATACCTATTTAAAGCATACAATTTGGTGGGGTTTTTGGTATATTTACAGAGATGTGCGACCCATCACCACAATTTTAGAATATTTTCATCACTCCAGAAAGAAATCCTGTGCCTATTAATATTCACTCCCCATTCTCCTTATTTTGCCCCAATCACCCACTCTCCCCCTGTGCTAGACAACCACTAATCTACCTTGTCTCTTCTAGATATCATATAAATGGAGTCATAAATTATGTGGAGGGGGGGGGTTGCGACTGGCTTCTTTCATTTAGCGTAATTTTTCAATTTTATCCATTTGGAGCATGTGCCAGGACATCATCCCCCCTTTTTTTTTGCAAAAAATATTGAACTTTATGGATATACCACATTTTATTCATTCATTTATGAGTTGAT
Organism: Miniopterus natalensis; assembly: GCF_054644295.1. Classification (NCBI taxonomy): domain Eukaryota; kingdom Metazoa; phylum Chordata; class Mammalia; order Chiroptera; family Miniopteridae; genus Miniopterus; species Miniopterus natalensis. Next base: position 154,929,512 of record NC_142082.1, on the reverse strand, counting down.
GGATATATGAGTTCTACTTGTTGGCTCCTATGAATAATGTGGCTATGAACATTCATGTATGGTTTTTGGCATGTACACATGTACATTTTTGGTATATACCTAGGAGCAGAATTGCTGGGTCATACACTTATCCTTTTGAGGAACTACCCGACTGTTTTCCAAAGTGCCTGCACTTTCCACCCAGCAATTTATGAAAGTCCCAAATTCTCTGCATCCTAGCCAACACCTACCTGCCTTTCTTAACTATAGCCATCCTAGTAGGTGTGAAGCATCTCATTGTGGTTTGGATTTGCATTTCCCTGATGGCTAATCATGTTGAGTATCTTTTCATGTGCTCATTAGCACTTGGGCTTTCTTTTGATTAGTTTTTATGTAGTGTATGTTTTTCTATCCTTTTACTTTTAGCCTGCCTATATCATATTTGAAGTGAGTTTCGTATAGGTAACATTTAGTTGGGTCCTGTTTTTTAAATTTGTCCTGATAATCTATCTTTTTTTAAAAAAATATGTTTTTATTAATTTCAGAGAGAGGAAGGGAGAGAGAGAGAGAGAAACATCAGTGATGAGAAAATCATTGATTGGTGTCCTCCTGCACACCCACTACTGAGGATCCAGCTGGAAACCCAGACATGTGCCCTGACCGGAAATTGAACCATGACTTCCTAGTTCATAGGTCCACACTCAACTACTGAGCCATGTGGTCTGGGCCTGATAATAAGTGTGTTTAGAACATTTACATTTAGTGTAATTATTAATATATTTGGATTTAGGTCCACAGTGTTATCATTTGTTTTCTATTTGTTCCTTTAATGTTTTGTTCCTTTGTTTCCCTTTTTCACTTTCTTTTGGGTTATTGACTATTTTTAATTGATTTTAATTCATCTATTGTGGTTTTGACTGTTTTCTCTGTACAGTCTTCTTTACATGTTTTTCTAGGAATTATTATATATAGGTATGTAACATTTTTACGTTCTACTTACAATTGACATTTTACTATTTCAAGTGAAATGTTGAAACTTTATCACTATATAGGTCTACTTAACCTCCTGCCTTTATGTTGTAGTTATATCTACAGACAAAAGATATAGTTCTTGTTTTCAAACATCAGACATTTTAAAGCTCTCACGAAGAAAGTAGTTTGCTATATTTGCCTAGATATTTACGATTTCTGTTACTCTTTTACTTATTTTGAATGTTCTAAGTTTCCTTCTGATATCATTTTGCTTGTTTCTGAAGAATTTCTTTTAGAACAAATCTAGAAATGAATTGCTTTTTTCTTCATTTGAGATTGATTCTTATTTCACCTTCATAGATGAAGGCTATTTTTATTGGATAAAGGATTCCTGATTGACAGTTTTGTTCTTTCAGCACTTTTAAGTGTTCCACTGTCTACCCACCTTTCAAGGCTTTTTCTTTGTCTTCCGTTTTCAAAAATTTGATTATGATGTGTCTGAACTTTTACCTTCTTGGATTTATCCTTTTGGGGGTTTGCTGAGGACTAGGAATGATGAAAACAGGAAGGTTCCTGAGAAAGAGGCAAAATGTTGCGTAATTTAAATTCATAAATAATTTGTTCCAGTTAAATATGTTTTCATATTACTTGATTAATAAGTTAGAATTTACTTGGTAGGAGACAAAAAGTATAATATTTTAACCATTGTGAGTATTACAGCTTTTCAACAGGAGACATTTTCAAGCCATCCATAACACAAACATACTAATATTTTGCTAGTATATTTAAGAATGTTACTTTTTTTTTTTTTTTAAGATTTTAAAAATTGATTTAAATATCCATGTGAGAGTGAAACATCAATCAGCTGCTTCCTACATCCCCCCTACCAAGGATCAAACTGACAGCCCTTCAGTGCATGGGATGACATACAACCAACTGAGCCACACTGGCCTGGGCAGAAATGTTACATATTCTTAAACCATAGAGAGAGGTTACCCTATTAAATCCAGTAGGCTATGTTCAAAAAATCTTTTAAGAATGGTTTTAATCCTTGCTTCCACTTTATAATCTTTTCAGATTAATTTATTTATAAATAAGGTATGCGCTGGGCCACATCCTTTGCTATCCAAGACATTTTCCCATCAATGTTTAATACTGTGGCCAATTTTTTTTCTGTTGGTATGAGCTGTTTCTTGGAATATCTAAAGTCCATTTGAGGTTTTATCTGGTGCTATTCTAATAGTGGTAGCTCTTATCTCATGGGTTTTCCTACTTGGTCACCCCATTTTTTTTGGAATTTGTTACCCCATGTTTCTTTTTGGAATTTGTGAGACCAGATATTGTGTGTCTGTGATGTAATTTTTTAACTTCTCCATGGATTTGTTATGATTTTATTGTTTTATATGAGGCCATTGCATAAGGACTTTTAATCAAAGCAGTGTGTTTATAGAGTACTTTAAAATAATTACATAGTACCTATAGTATAGTAAACTACCTTGTATAGTATCTTTTTTACTGTATGTCACTACCTTTATTATTTTAGGTAGCATCAAGCCATCAAGTAATATATTTGTTGTTTTTAAGGGATATCTGAGGAATGTCTTTTCTTTGCAGCATTTCAAAGAAGTGATTTATTCTCAAAATATCCAGCTATTAATGTATAAATTTACTCTTTTATTTTAGCAAGTTGCTCTGTTTACTTAGGAAAGTAAGAGTGAGAATTATAATGCAACTTCACATAAGAAGCAGAAGTTCCTCCAGAAGAAGGCTGACACTGATGTAGCATTACACATAGAGGCCACTTTGGGTGGTTAGTATTGTGCATTTGTGAACATTGTCTCAGTTCACCTGACCAAGCAGAAGCTAGGAAGGATCTTATAGTCAGATTGACTGTAGAATACAGACTAATAAAGTGACATTTTTCACAGATGACAAAATAGGAGTGCCTTCATGAAGAACACAAGTTCTGTACAATATAAAATGTATTCATTGGATTTGTACTTTTTCCTCCCTATCGTATACTCAGGGTAGTTTATATACATTCTGATTATATCTGCAAATTATTTGTATATATTCTAAATTTTTCAAATATTATAAGTTCACTTTCAGTCTTGTGCCATCCTAGCAGAAGCAAAACCACGGGTGTTCTTAAATATTTTTTCTCCCCATACAATGAACATTCCTGTAACAGATGTAGCTCCAGAACCATATATCTGTGTTAACATGAAACTAAAGATGATATGCTAGCTTTGTTTTGAGTCTTGACTTTAATTTTAATTCTAGATATTCCTTTAGAAATGAGTTGCACAATTGAAAAGGCACTTGCTGACGCTAAAGCCCTCGTTGAAAGACTGAGAGATCATGACGACGCAGCAGAGTCTCTGATTGAGCAGACCACGGCGCTCAACAAGCGAGTAGAGGCGATGAAGCAGGTTTGCTTTTTTTTCTTTCTTGGTTGCATTTTATAAAAAGCAGTCATTGACATTTATATATTGCTTGAATCACTAACTTCTGCTTAATTAGTATTTAGTTTTTTTTTAATGTTCTCTAAAATTTTAAAGTAGCTTGACTTGTATGTATGTTTCAGTTTTACTTTATAATTTTTTGTTAGATTTAGGTGGTATATATGTTATATATATTCTAAAACCTGTAGACTTGGTCACTTTTTTCTGACAGACACACATTTAAGTGTAGAAAATATATGAATTTATTCAGTCTAGATACATCTGACAAAAACCAGATAATGTCATGTACTAACGTTTTGCTAGCTCTGATTTTCATAATGTGGAAATGTTTACATTTTTCTTTATAAAAGTATAGGTGATGTTATTTAACAATGATTTTTTTTTTTTTTAAATGATGCAGGGCAATATCTTTTTGACACCTTGTGCAGTTACTGCATTTTTACTTGCTCCCTTATTTTTCCTTAGTGCTGCCAGTTAAAGAAGAAATGACAGGGGCTTCACTTCTTGTTATCCTTAGTGTCGTCTATGAGGACTTTCCAGTGGGCCATCGAGTTTAGCTACTATTTTAAGCCCTCTTCTGATAAAAATATTTAACTCTAAGAGGATTGTAAAATCTCTGATATTATGATGGATATCAGTGGGGGGAAATGTATATTCATAGCCTACTCTCATGAAACTCATTTTGTAAAAGGAAGCAACCCTGGGATACTGTTTTTATCAAAGCTACTGGAAATAATGGAACAAGTTTACTTAGTTTGTTTTGCAACTCTTGCCCTAAAAAGATTGCTTACCTTTCTAACTGTGTAGCTTGTCTCATGCATTCCAGTGAACATATATTTGGTATTGAGTTGTTAAAAAAAAAAAGGAGTTTGACAACCAAATTTAGAACCAGGAATGTTATAATGACTGTGTTACTAAGTGGCTTATCAAAATGCCTTGAAAATAAAGTTACATTCCTCCTTATTAAAAAAAGAAGTAATAGTTTTGCATTTCTTTTGCACATGTTATTGAGAATAATTTATATACCATAAAATTCACCCTTTTGAAGGGTACGGTTTATTGGATTTTAGGATATTCACAGGTTGTCAGCCACAATCACTAATTCCAGAATATTGTCAATACCCCAAAGCCCCTTTCTCCCTTCCCCCAGCCCTGACAATCACTAATTTTTCTCTCTTGATGGATTTGCCTATTTTGGACATTTCATATTAACAGAATCTTGCAATGTGGGGCTTTTTGTGACTGATTTAAATAACGTTTTCAAGGTTCATCTATACTGTAGCAGGTATCAGTATTTCATTCCTTTTTATTACCAAATAATATTCCATTGTAAGAATAGGTCACATTGTGTCTATCACTCATCAGTAGATGGACATTTGGATTATTTCTGTACTGCTGTGAATACTTAGGTACAAGTTTTTGTGTGGATATGCTGTCATTTATTTTGGGTATATAACTGAGTGGAGTGGATGGGTCATATAATAGCTCTGTGTATAACTTTTTGAGGGGTTAATCTTACATGAGGATTATAATTTCTCCTTATTCTCTCCAACACTTGTTGTTATTTGCCTTTTTTATTGAACTCATCCTAGCAGTTGTGAAGTGGTATTGTGTATTGAATTGCATTTCCCTAATGACTAATGATGGATGTTAAACATCTTTTCATGTGCTATTGACCACTTGTATATTTTCTTTAGAGCAATGTCTCTTCAAATCCTTCGCCAGTTTTTCCTCGAGCTTTATTGAGATATAATTGACATAAAACATTGTGTAAGTTCAAGATGTATGTTGTGATGATTTGATACACATATATTGTGAAGTGATTACCACAATAAGATTAGTTAACATTTCCCTCACCTCACATAATTACCTTTTGTATGTGTGTGATGAGAACATTTAAGATGTACTCTCTTAGCAATTTCAAGTTTACAGTACAGTATTGTTAACTGTAGTCACCGTGCTGTACATCACACCCCCAGAACTTATTCGTCTTACTTGCCCATTTTCTAACTTGGTTATTTTTCTTATCACTCAGCTGTGAGAGTTCTTTATATATTCTGGATACCAGGCCCTTATCAGATATATGACTCAGATTTATATTTTCAAATATTTTCTTCCCACATATTCTTTTTTAATATTTTCATTAGTATCAGGAAGAAATTCAAGAACTTAATGAAGTTGCAAGACATCGGCCACGGTCCACATTAGTTATGGGAATCCAGCAAGAAAACAGGCAGATCAGAGAACTGCAGCAAGAGAACAAAGGCAAGATGCATTATTACTATATATAGCAAATCAAGAGAACTTTAATCTGCAGTTGTACTATCAACTTGGGATCAATTAATATTGTCAAAAATGTGAAAACAGTCAACTAAATTTACTTTTTGACATTAATCTCATCTCTACTTCGTATGTCTAAATCATATTTGTTGCCGTTTATCCTGTCCTACATTTGAATGTCTACCTTAGATTCTCACCGTTAATACCCAGTTGTGCCATTGTTGTTACCTATGAAATAGCTCATTTTCATTCTTTGCAGTCTCACGCTTTGTTCCCCAGCTTAGGTGCTTATAGTCTCTTCCTGAACTGTCCTAATCAGTCTCCCTGATTACATTCTCTTTTCCCCAGCAATACGACTTCAAAACAGACATCAGACTGGTTTTTCAAAAATGTATCTGTCGCCCTAGCCAGTTTGGCTCAGTGGTTAGGGCAGCGGCCCACGACTGAAGGGTCCCCGGTTTAGATTCTGGCCAAGGGCACGCACCTCAGCTGCAGGCTCAGCCCCTGTCAGGGTGCGAGTAGGAGGCAACCACTCAATGTGTCTCTCTCACGTTGATGTTTCTCTCTCTCTGTCTCTCTCTCTCCCTTTTCCTCCCTCCCTCCCTCCCTGCCTCCCTTCCTCCCTTCCACTCCCTCTGAAAAAGCAATGGAAAAAAATATCCTCGGGTGAGGATTAATATATATATAGATATAGATATATAGATATATAGATATATATAGATATATATATCTTATCATATTATTCTTTTGCTTAAGAACCCTCGTTGTACAGCAGGTCCTCAATGTCATTTTGTCCAGTGTTGTTTCATTATAATGTTGATGAGATGTCATAGGAACTTAACTCTTGTTTATATCAATTAGACTTTGGTCAAAGTGATTTTGTTATACATTGTTCTGCTTAAAGCCACAGAACCTATCAGGGTCCCAGGGTCCGGGGTACTTATTCCCTTATCCAGTGACCTTCAAAGTCAACTCCAAGCCGTCTTTTCTGTCTTCTTCCTGTACCTCTCTTCTCCACAAAACCTTTGCTTTTGCCATCCCAAACTTTCATGCCTCCCTACTTATAATGTCCTTTCCTTTATTTTTCAGTTCAAGGTGTGCAAGTTCATATCAGTACTATACTTCTGTGAAGCTTTCCCCAGTTTCTCCTCACAGACTTCTCCTGTATATTTGAATAGAGCTTCTCTCTGCACTTACCACATTGTATTATAATTATTTATGTATTTGTTTTCTCCACTACACTCTGGGCTCCATGGCCTTTGGTATTAATAATATAGAGCATCATTCTGATACCTAATTGTTACTCAGTAAATGTTTGTTGAAATGATTCTCAAAAAATGAGTTTTAAGTGGTGATTTAAAGAACTGATGAAGGACTCCATTTGGTATTTTTTATTTGTATACAGCTAGATTTTTATCCATCATGGTTTTTTGTTTTTTTAATACCCTCTTTATAAGTTGTTTTATATATATATATTTTTTATTAAATTTATTGGGGTGACAGTGGTTAATACAAACATATAGGTTTCAGGTGTGGGTTTCTGTGTTACAAGATCTGTATATTGCTCTGTGTGCCCACCACCCAAAGTCATATCTTCTCCTGTCACCATATATTAGGCCCCCTTCACCTCCCACCCCCTTCCCTCTGGCAACCACCAAACTGCTGTTTGTGTCCACGAGTTTCAGTTTTATATCCTACACATGAGTGAAATCATATGGTTCTTGGCTTTTTCTGCCTGATTTATTTCACTTAGCATAATATTCTCAAGGTCCATCCATGTTGTCGCAAATGTCAGTATTTCATCTTTTCTTATGGCTGAGGAGTATTCCATAGTGTACATGTATCACATCTTCCTTATCCAGTCCTCTATCACAGGACACTTTGGTTGTCTCCATGTCTTGGCTACCGTGAATAATGCTGCAGTGAACATAGGGGTGCATATATCTTTGTGAATACACGTTTTCAGGTTTTCCGAGTATATACCCAGGAGAGGGATCGCTGGGTGAGTCATATGGTAGCTCTATTCTTAATTTTTTGAGGAATCGCCAGACTGCTTTCCATAGTGGTTAAGTTGTTTTTTAAATAAATGTAATATGGAAGAGAATATTTTGTACATCTTTAACTCAAGTTCAAATAAATATCCTATTATTCTTGATAGAATTACGTACATCCCTGGAAGAGCATCAGTCTGCCTTGGAACTTATAATGAGCAAGTATCGTGAGCAAATGTTTAGATTGCTAATGGCTAGCAAAAAAGATGATCCGGGTATAATAATGAAGTTAAAAGAGCAGCACTCCAAGGTAATCCATTCTAGAAATATAATTGGAAATAGAAAAGAAGGACAGTTGGTTAACTTGTGATCAGAATTTTTTTTTAATCACTTGATAAATATGGAACATGCTGTTGAATACTTCATCTTTTTGACATTTTGTACTTTTCCTTATTTTTTTCATTTCTTGTTATATATCATTTTGTTTGATTTACTCTTCTCCCATTGTTCCTAGTAGCTTTAATATATATTAAAAAGTAAACTTTATTTGGGAAATAAAGGTAAGTATTCAATTCAAATTTATTTTTATAAGGTTATCTGCTTTTAAGAAATATGCCTTTTAATAGATTTGTATTGATATCTGTTGCAGAACAAAAATTGAAATGCTGAAAACTTTTTTAAAACTTTGAATACTGATAAAGGTTGATTTCTTTTTCTTAAAACTATTTTCTGAATAAGGCTGATTCATCCAAACTCTAATCTTGATTATAATGCGAAAAAATACATGGGGTCAGGGAGAGGAAAAGAACCAACATACTAAAATTTTGCTCCCCTCCCCCCAAATCACATATCAGGAATATCATTTTTACAGACTGCTCAGTTGGTAAAAATTAGTGTTTTTCCTTCTGTTCATTGTATTTGTCATCCCTGTGTCTGTTCCCTTTGTGTATGTTGCTGTGTTTGCTAACAACTGCTATGAAAACAAGTAGAATAATCTTTACTACTTACCTCTTATTGTAAACTGAATTTTAACTGCAGATATGAAATAAAAATATTAGAATAGATTGTGATTATGAGACCATTATCTATAATGGATAATGGTGAGCTAACTCTCAGTAGTTATAACTAATATTATTTAAGAAATATTGTTATAAGATATTTTTATCTTTCTCAATTATTGAAACACATTTTAGATTCTTTAAAATGTTTCTTCCATCTTGGGGCTTGTAAGTATTTTTAAGTTATTAATTATTAATTCTATTAAAATTAAATACCTGGCAAATAGATCTTTGTGTGACTTTACATATTGAGGAACTTAGTAATAGATACCTCTTGTGTCAAATAGTAAAGTAGTAAATTAATTAATTTGGGTTTAATGTTAGCTAATTATGCTATATTCATCTCCTAACCAAAAGGAAAACATTGGTTATTTAAGTAGCAATTTTTTGAATATAAAATGTATCTATTGTTGAGATTATTATAAAAATGTTTATATTTAAATGTGTAACTTGAGAGTTTTTTTAAAGGTACAAAAATGAATTGATGTAAATTTATTGGTAAAAAAAATTTAATCTTGAGAAATTCCAGAAATAAATTTTTTAAGATCTAACGAGAAGAATCCTCTGACCAAAAAAGAGTTTAAAATAAGATACTGCAGCTTGCTAGTCCCGTCTGGTAGTAGCTATGACAGAAGCGAATGTTTTCTAAAACACAGATTTTACCATTCACCAGAGCTGTTTTATTAATTAGCAAAGTGAAACATTTCTTAAGATAGCTGTAAGCTATCTTTTTTCATTATGTAAATTAAATTTATCATCATATGTACCAATCCTTGCCTTCCATAAAATGACTATTCGGTTACTTGTTATTAATTCTAACTAATATACATTAATGTTTGTGATTTTGATTTTTCCCAAAAAGGAGACACTTTGACTCAATTAAACATACATCTATTAACACTTGTACTCGTTTAGTTATTATTAATGATAAGATGAATGAATAAACAAGTTACATTATTCTATCATAGGAGCTTACAGTGTAGTGGGAGGTACAGATACAAACATAATTGCCTGATCTAAGATAGGATGTGATGAATCCTAAAACAGAGATATGAATTATTGCTGGAATACTAGAGGAAGCAAGATTAAGTTCTCATGAAGAACATCTGGGAAGGTATAAGGAAAGGAAGAAATATACCTAAATTCAGTTTTGAATTAATTAGTGGGGGTTGGGTGTCAGCAAGCAGAAGTAAGTGGGTGAGCAGAGAAACTGGTGTGATAAAGGTGCAGAAATAGGAGATTCTAGGATGTGTTTAGGTACTAGTGCTCTGACATGCCTAAACACAAAAATAACTTTATAACACATTTAGGGGTAACAAACAGTTACACATAACAGCATTGTGGAGTAAGAGACCCTTTGGGGACTACTGTAATATAGAATTTTGCCCTTAACCTAAAAGTTTTTGAGCACACACTTAAAAATCAAAATGAGAACTCATTTTCATCCACATACTCATTTTTTTTTCATCATTTTTGAACAGATGCCTTTTTGGAAATCTTAAAAAAGCAAACATTTCAAACAGTTGGCTAACACGCATGAACTAACACTCATTCAGTTTTTAAATTACGGATAATATCCGTATTAACATTATAATGACTCTGTACTACAGATTGACATGGTACATCGTAACAACTCCGAAGGATTCTTCCTTGATGCATCTCGTCACATCCTTGAAGCACCTCAACATGGACTGGAGAGGAGGCACTTGGAAGCAAATCACAATGTACACTAAATAAAGCAGTCAATTTTGGGGGTGCGGGTGGAAGGGGGGTCCATTTAAAGAGTTCCTTTACATTGAATTTTCCTGCCAGATTAAATCAGCAAATAAATTAAGTTTTAAAATCCTGTGCTTTTGATAGCCATGCAAAAATATTCAGTGTAGAAACTTTAAATCTGTCATTCATTCTCTGTATATTGTGTCATACACACCCTGTTAGATAATGGCAGGCCTTAAAGGTTGTTCAGGCCTGCTTTTCACTTTGTGGTTCTTCTTAGCTGTTGCTGCAGATTTAGTAAACTTAACAGTTATTCTCTTTCTGGACATCAAAGGTGTGTTCTTGGCAGTAATTTGAAACTGATTTCATAAAAATTTTGTTCAGTCAAGTTATTAAATGAACTGTTTTAATTCAGATTTTTGACAGTTTGTAGCCCTTTAGTTTGAGTTTATAATAAAATTAAAATGCCTCTGTTTAGGTATTCTTAAGTGTAGTAGTATACTCTCCATTGTGTCTTAATTTTCTTTTTTTTTTTTTAACCTTACTTGTGGCTGGTCTTTATTGAGCAAAGTTGAAATAAACCTAAACAAAAATTACAAGTGAAAGGCATGTCAAGACAGTTCAAGGATCACTTTGCTGACACTTCTTGCCTTTTTAGACAGTTTATTTATTTATTTATTTTTAAATCCTCACCTGGGGATATGTTTTTATTGATTTTAGAGAGCGGGGGTGGGGGAGGGAAACATGGATATGAGAGGGAAACATTGATTGGTTGTCTCCATACTCACTCCAACTGGGGGTCAAACCCACAACCTAGGTATGTGCCCTGACTAGGAATCGAACCCGCAATCTTTTGGTGTATGGGACGGCGCTCCAGTGACCCAAGGCACCCGGCCAGGGCTTTAAGACAGTTTTGAAAGCACAAGTCTTAGCCTCTTGTGCCCAGTAAAAGATCTATGGTACTTCTCCAAAGATTTTATTGAAATAAGTGAATCATCCATGAACTGGGCCTATAAAAATACTGTTCTGATTGAAAAATTGGGGTTTTTTTCCTCATGATTTTACTAGAATAGACCCTGTCCTGAAAAAAATGGTGGTATCTTGTTTTCTTCCACTTTAAAGGCAAAGAATTATTTGTTTCACTTGTAGCTTTTTAACCTAGGTCAGTCCCATAGGATACCAAGTTATAAACTGAGAAAGCTGTTCGTATTCAAAATTTTTACTCATTACCCTTCTTCAACTTGCTGCTGCAGATATCTGTACCTAACTTAGTTGTAAACATTTGCTCCCTTTATATTAGGAAGGATTTTAGTCATTTTTCAGAATATGACTGATGTTTGTCTTGATATCGTACTTGCTACCATAATCTAATTCAGGGTTGTCCAACAGAACTTTCTGAAATGATGGAAATGTTCTTTATCTGCACTGTTCAATATGGGAGCTTCCTGCCACTTGTGGCTTTTGAGCACTTAAGTGTCACTAGTGCAACTGAGGGACTGAATTGCTAATTTTTTAAAATGTATTTGATTTTAATTAATGTAAATTTAAATAGCACCATATTGGACTGTGTCAAATCTTTATTTTGCCTTTTCTGTGTACTAGCATTGTATAGGTTTCCCCATTAAAGTAACCTAAGGACCTGCATTTTTGTTGGTTAAGAATGTATTAACTGTATGTTGCTAAAGATATACCTATTGTCCATCTTATTTTTTCCATAGTTTAGTAGTTCTGTAGGTTTGGGGGGGTCCTGTTCAAATCCTTTCTACAAATAGGAAATACACAACTATTTAAGAGACTTAATGTTTATTTGGGGAGTTATTAACTTTTATATTTAACTTTTGGCATTAATATAGTAAAATAACCCTCCATTGCCAGTGAACAATGGTAAAAGCTTTTCATTTCTCAAGTTTATGCTGATTTTAAATGTTTTGTCTGTATCTTTCACTTGACTGTAAGCTCCTTGAAATAAGGGAACATGTCTTAACAGAACTTGTATTTCTGTTACCCAGTATAGTGCCTGGCACATTGTAGGTATGCAAAAAAGAAAAAAAGCAATTGGAAGAAACTTTTACTTGTTGCACCAAAAATATGTAGATGTCTATTTCATACTGAAATTTTATTTTGAACAGTTTGCAAAGAAGGCCATTTGATATTTTAATACTTAGGAGCAGAACTATATTCTTCTTAGTATTTATTCTCTATTATATACTGAACACTAATTGGCAAATATAAACAAGATACAATGTCTGCTGTCAAAGATTGTAATCTAGAAAGGTTCTATATTAGATTGAGATCAATTTTTAGGCATGGGTAATACAGAAAAGATTTATAAATCATGAAAACTGGGGAAAAGAGATTGAATGTGTCAGAAATTTTTATGTTTTCTATTACTTTGATCTATAGTATAGGTAGGTGCAAAAAAGGAAAAATTGCTGATCATTTGTAGTGAGAGGAATGCAGAATATGAGTCCCCTTCTTACGAGTGGGTTTAGTTAAATTATGCCGCTTATTCTTAATTTTAGTCATAAAAGAAATCTGATTTTATTTTATTTTATTTTTTTCTGGTAATCAATGACATTTTACTATACTTCATATTTCTTTGATTAGTAGTAAAGTTGAAATTCTCTTTATTTATTTACTTTTATTATTATTATTTTTTTAATAATTTTTATTTTTGTTTAAAGTATTACAGATGTCCCTTTTTAAGCACGATCATGGTCAGTCAGCTGTCTTGTAAATATCTGTCTGATATATTACATTCATGTTAAATGGCAGTGTATGAATATTATATTCATATTAAATGGCAATGCTGATTTTATAAAAAGGAGAGGATCCAAAAATAAAAATAATACAGTATTTCACTAATTTGCAACGCCCATCTCTTTTTTCAGGAATTACAAGCACATGTTGACCAGATAACTGAAATGGCAGCAGTAATGAGGAGAGCCATTGAAATTGATGAGCAACAGGGATGTAAGGAGCAGGAAAGAATATTTCAGCTTGAAGTAAGTTTTAAATTGTAAATGTGGGTGAAATTGCTCATTCAAACATTTATGCTAGAAAATATACCCCATGAGTTACTGTCCTTTATTTTATGTCGTGAGAGCATAAATCATTGTTGAACAATTAAAATCAGTAGAATGGGATTTCATATTTTAAAAGCTTCATTTTGAAGTCATGGTGGAGAATTGGTTCTAGAGGGCCACAGTTTCTCCTCTCCCTAAGCATACAAGTTTCTCTCATTCTTCATAACAGAGGTAAGCAAACTTTTTCTGTCAAGGGCCAGATAGTAAATCTGTAGGTTTTACAAACCAGTCTCTGTTGGAGCCACTTAGCTCTGCCATTGTGATGCAAAATTTACAAAAAAATTAATGTACAATTCAGGCCTCAAGCCAGGCTATAGTTTGCTGATCCCTGCCTTATACCATTGAACTTAGAAAGTAAAACCAAAGACAAAGTGGTAGAGAATAAATTGTGAAAGTTATTTTTAAATGCCTGCACATTTCTTACAGTAACCAGACAAAAAGGCAAAGTTGTTTACCAGTGTTAGATTTGGTCACTTTCCTTCTTGAAAAACATCACAATTGACTCTGTCAAATTCCAGTAAGGAAAGCAAAGCAGATGGCTTGTCTTGTATTCCATGCTATTGGGGGAGGTAATAGAAGTACTAAAGTACTAAGTGGTTCTAGTCGCAGGGTGTTAGTCACAAACTTTCTGAGTGTACACAAATATAAATCTAGATGTTACTTTCTTCATCTATACTGTGATTGTAAATAAGGCTATTTCTAAGGTTCCATCTACAATTACAGCTGCATAAATAAGAAGACTTTTCAGGGGTCGAAGACGTTTACCACATGATTCCGACCTCTTAAAAAAGTGTTCTGGATTCAAGTTGTCATCTTCAACTGCACATATCATTTAGTGCATTTCTGTAATCTACAGAACTTGGTTCTTATTTGCCATATGTTTATGCTCTTGTGGCTAGCTAATTTGGTGACTGCATCTTTCTTTTTGTTTGTCTCCTTTTAGCAAGAAAACAAAGGATTGAGAGAGATCCTTCAAATAACCCGAGAATCATTTTTGAACCTTAGAAAAGATGACTTATCAGAAAGCACATCTTTGTCAGCATTAGTGACCAATAGTGACCTGAGTCTGAGGAAGAGCTGAAGAGTCTGAGCTTCTTATAAGGCTCCAAATGATCCCTGGGACTGGCCTACTGAAGTAAATGAATTAACAGGAAAATCAATCTCAAGCTACATTTTTTTTTCCTCTATGATATGTACAGTGCACTGGCAATGACATTTTTAAGAGAGAACGAAAGAAAAATGCATAGTTCATGGTCAGAGACTTTATTCCAAAAAATAATTGAAAAGTAGAAACTAAGACTTTGTTAATTGCTGAACAAATTGAAGATTTTCCCAATGACTGCTGAACATATCAAGAGCTTTCAGTCATGCCGTTGGCTTTCTGGGTGATACTTGGATAAACAGGAATATTCCCATTTAATGTTTGGGAATTCATGAAGTTATCCCAATTTTAAAATGCAGATTTTGCCAGTTTGGTGAATGGAAGATCATCATACTATATTTTATCTTCCCTGTTTGGTGTCAGAGTTAACAAATAGCTTGTGTACCATGAGACTTCAGCTTTAATGATTGCCTATCTACCTTCCCATTAATTTAAATTTTTGTCAAAGAAAATTCAGTCTGAAAGGCTGTAGGAATGTTTTAGATAAACCATAAACAAAAGAGGTAATTTAATTTTAGCTAACTTACCATAATTACTACTCAGCAAACAATTGTTAATAATTCTAAGCATATGAAATAGCGTTTCAGGAATGAAAAAGAAGGAATACTACTTTCTAAGAAAGATCTTATAAGACACATATTTAGTAGGTTAAACTACTCCCTTGAAAGAATAAGTTTTGGTTTTAAATCAGTAATAAAGATGAGATTTTTTCTCTTCTCTCGTTGATTTTTAAGGATATTTTGTAGCTCATTTAGCTAACAAAGTTAAATGTTTGATAAAGGAAGCCAGGTATGGTTATTTCAAAGTAAACTGGGAAATCCTCTGCCTCATAGAGCCCTTTTTTAAAAGTATTAAGAGAGAGAGAGAAAGTAAATTAAAATTAAAAAAGTATTTTTTGGATCTGTTCTTAAGTACCATGTGGTCCTCATAACCGATAAGATTTTTCTTATAACCTTTCAGTTAAACAGGGACAAAAAATATCAATGGAGTTAGAAGTATTTGTTTTATTTTTTTATAAAATATATATCCAGTTATGTAAGTTTTTAAAAGCCACCAGAAATAGAAATATGCTTTAACATCAATTGAAATCTAAATTTTTCTTATTTTGTGGTGATTATAGAATAAAAGGATAAAAGAAGAGTGTCAGATATGATTAAATATATTATGCTCATTTATATTAAATATTAACATTAGCACAATAGAAAATTTACTTTTGAGTATAAATTTGTTAAATATTTACATGGTAATTTTTATGTATAATTTCATATATTGGTAAAATTAAAAACTACTTTTCAGAATTTTTCTATTAAGTTTGGGGTAAGTAGGGTCGATGGGGCTGATTGAATAGAAAAGGGCTATTGACCCAGACATTAAATTGATTTTTGTTCTCATTCAGTGGCCTTAATGTTTTATAATAAGTGACCGTTTTTTTTAACTTTTCTATTCATTTTTGGGAAAGTATCCCTTAATTTGATGGCACAGTCATTCATTCATACAGTTTTTATCCCAAGTTAGAATTAAAGAAAATAAGCTACACAGTTGAAATTAAGACTGAGGCAGTTCATTGAGGCAGCTCTATCATAAAACATTATTTGATAAATAATTATTTTTGTAAACAAATACGTTGAGTTAATTTATTCTTAGTCTTCTTACTTGGATATAATTTTAAGATATTGGTGTTTAAAAACATTTACTTTGTTATATAAAAACAGTTTTCCATCCCATACTTATTTGTTAAGCAGAACCTTAACTCTATGTCAGAAGGTATGTAGTGCATAGGAACCTATTTTATCAATAAAGATGAGTGATTAAAATTGGTGTGCTCTCCAAGTTAACTTGAAAATAATTCTTACTTATATCTATTTTTAGGGCTTTTTATCTCTTCTTACCACAAAACTAGTACTTAGCAACAACATATATCTATATATTTTAGGAATTGGCGAGCACGTTATTGTTGATCCTGCAAACCTTTGTATCTTCTGTAGTGGGTTTAAGAGTGTCCCTCCACCCCCAAGGTATATCGAGGTTCTAACCTACTGTAGCTATAAATGTAACCATATTCGCAAATAGTCTTTGCAAATTTAAGGATCTCAGGATTAGATCATCCTGGGTTTAGGATGGGCCTTAAATACAATGACTGATGTCCTTATAAGAGAGGAGATTTGAAACACAGAGAGGGACACAAGGAGAAAGCCATGTGAAGACATGCAGAGAGTTAGGTAAGCCAAGGAACTCTAGGGATTATGAGGTGCCACCAGAAGCTAGGAGAGAGGCATGGGGTGAATTCCCCCTCAGAGCCTCCAGAAGGGAGGCTGATTGATTCCAGACTTCTGGCCTTGATTTTCAGACCTGTGAGAGAATGTTTGTTAAGCTACCCAGCCTATGATAATTACAGCAGCCCTAGGAAACAAATACATCTATCATCTACCCACTGCATTTTTTTTTTATCTTATGTAGGGAATGCACCTCTAAAAAACCAATTATATACAACCTCAAAGATAAAATGTTTTCTGATCAAATTGATATTCTTTAATGTTTAATAACAAGGTGACTTCCCAAATTTTGTACTTCTAAACTGCCTCAGTGATGAATGGAATATGATAAGTCCAGAACTTAATTTTTGGTGACCACTATCTTTTTTGGCTGTCAGAGAAGAATAATTTCTAATTGAAATTTGAAGGGACATTTTTTTTTTTTACCTCATTGGCTGCCCCTCAGTTTCTTTTGTTCCTTTTTCTCTCTTTACCATTAGAGAGCCCCAGGGCTCCATTCTTATTCCTGTTATGTATCTGTACTCATTTCCTTGGTGATCTCACCTCTCATGACTTTAAATATCACCTGTATTCTTGATGACTCCCAAACTTACAGCTCTCATTAGATCTTTCATTAACTCCAGACTCACCCAACTGTGACTGTCAGAGAGATAACTCACACTTAAGATGTCCAAAGCTGAACTCCCAATCTTACTCCCAGACCTCTCCATATTCTTCCCCTTCTCAGTTGATAACTACATCTTACCAGCTGCTCAGGCCAAAAACCTTCATGGCATCTTTGACTCCACTTCCTCTTATATCTTGCACCCAGTTCATCAGCAAGTCCTATTGACTCTCCCTTTAAATATATCAGAATCCTACCATTTCTCATCATCCCCACTGCTTCCCCTGGTTAAAGCCACTTATGACAGTGTTAGAGTGAACACTCTGGATCTGGATTCAACCTAAATATCCTATAATAGGGAAATAATAAATTTAACTAATTTAAATTTAATTAATCTAAAAGTAAAGTATGCAGTTTAGCCGGGCTGGGCGTGGCTCAGCAGTTGAGCCTCGGCCTAGAATCCAGGAGATCGCGATTTGATTCCCAGTCAGGGCACATGCCCAGGTTGCAGGCTTGATCCCCAGTTGGCGGTGTGCAGGAGGCAGCTGATCAATGACTCTCATCATTGATGTTTCTACCTGTCTCTCTCCCTCTCCCTTCCTCTCTCTGAAATCAATAAAGATATATATATATTTTAAAAGTTTATTATATACTATGGCTTGAAGATTCTAGCAACAGGAAAAAAGTATGTACCTAAATATACCTAAATTTGAATAATAAAAAGCTTAATACTAAATTGCACTTATAATTACAACTATGTAAAAATCAAAAGCATAGGGTGAAATGTTCAGAAGCAACATCAGTATACAGTTGACTTGAACAACATTGGTGTGAACTGTGCAGGTCCACTTATACATGGGTTTTTGTCAGCAATTACCCCTCCTGTTGCCGATCCATGGTTGGGAGCCCAGGGATGTGGAAAGTCCACTGTATGCGTTGATCTACACCATTTTTTAAAAAATTTATCTTTATTGTTGAAAATATAAGTGTCCTATTTTTCCCCCATCAACTCCCTCCACCCATCTCCCACCCCTTCCCCAGGACTTCACCCCATTATTGTCTGTGTGTATGGGTTATGCATATATGTGTATAAGTTCTTTGGTTAATCTCTTCCCACCCCCACCCCTTTCCTCCTCCTTCAGAGATACAACAGTCTGTTGCATGCTTCAGTGTCTCTGGGTCTACTTTTTTTTTGTCAGTTTCTGTTGTTTATTGGCTTCTTCAAATGTTGAAGACCTTTCAACATTTCATGTAATACTGGTTTGGTGGTGATGAACTCCTTTAGCTTTTTCTTATCTGTGAAGCTCTTTATCTGACCTTCAATTCTTAATGATAGCTTTGCTGGGTAGAGTAATCTTGATTGCAGTTCCATGTGTTTCATCACTTCGAATATTTCTTCCCACTCCCTTCTGGCCTGCAAAGTTTCTGTTCAGAAATCAGCTGACAGTCATGTGGGAGCTCCCTTGTAAGTAACTTAACTACTTTTCTCTTGCTGCTTTTAAGATTCTTTGTCTTTAACCTTTGGCATTTTAATTATGATGTGTCTTGCTGTGGGCCTCTTTGGGTTCCTCTTGTTTGGGATTCTCTGCTTCCTGGACTTGTAAGTCTATTTCTTTCCCCATGTAGGGGAATTTTTCTGACATTATTTTTTTCAAATAGGTTTTCAATTTCTTGCTGTCTTTCTTCTCCTTCTGGCACCCCCATAATATGAATGTCGGGCCATTTGAAGTTGTCCCAGAGATTCCTTACACTATCTTCATATTTCTGGATTATTTTTTCTTTTCTGATTGGGTGTTTTTTGCTTCCTCGTGTTCCAAATTGCTGATTTGATTCTCGGTATTCTCTATCTACTTTTGATTCCCTGTAAATTATTCTTCATTCCAGTTACTGTAGCCTTCATTTTTGACTGGTTCTTTTTTATGTCATTGATGATCTCACTAGTCTCCTTAAAATTCTTACTAAAATCTTTGACATTTTCATTAAGTTCCTTGAGCATCCTTATAACCATTGTTTTGAACTCTGTATCTAGTAGTTTGCTTGGTTCCATTTCATTTAGTTCTACTTTTAGAGATTTCTTCTGTTCTTTCATTTGTGACATATTTCTTTGCCTCCACATTTTGCCTGCTTCCTGGTGTTTGTTTCTATATATTAGGTAGAGCTACTATGTCTCCTGGATTTTTGTAGAGTGGCTTTGTGTAGTAGGTATTCTGTAGGGCCCAGTGGCTGTTTCCCCAGTCACCTGAGCTGGGCCTTCTAGGCGCTCCCCTGTGTGTGCTGTATGCACTGCCTGTTGTAGTTGAGCCTTGGTTGCAACTGGTATCACTGGGAGGAATTGACCCCGAGGCTAATTGGCTGTGAGGACCAGCTGCAACTACAGCCAAAGAGCTGCTGTGCTAGAGACACCCCTATGAAGCAGGATTTACTTCCGTGGGGCTTTGGTGTTCACCAAGTGCGCCCCTTGAGTGTCTCTCTCTTGGACGTGGTAGGGTTGTAATGCAGTGTCGTTGAAGCTGGCCACCAGGTGCACTGTCTCTGGGGCCTCCAGGGAGGTACAAAGCCAGCCTCTACTTGTGCCCTGCCCAGGGCCACCCAGCATGAGCTACACAGCAATCCGTAGATGGCTGCTACTTGTGCTGGGCTTGGAGGTGTCCAGAAGAGGCCAAGCTACGAACCAATACAGGCTACTGCTAGTGCCAGACCTGGGGCCACTTACCAAGAGGTATGGGGCATGATGCTGCCTGCTTGTTTGAGAGATTTTAGGAAAGTCCTAAGCCTGAGGCAAGAGAGGCCACTTGCATAGAAAAGCACTGGAAATGGCTTGGATGAGCCTGCAAGTAGGGAGGGTCAGGGTCTCCAGGAATCACCAGGGTGGAGCGCCAAAGGTGTGAGTCAGGTTGATGGAGATTCAGAGAAGGTGCCTGCCTGCCAGCTCTGTGGGGGAAGAGCTGGTCAAGAGAACAGTGGCCTCTGCCAGCTCTTCTGTCTGGGAGAAAGCTGCCCTTCCAGCTCCTACCCTGATTCCAGGCAAGTTAGTTCCTCCCTGAATGGCCCAGTTTTCTTTCAAGCTGCTGCCAAGCGCTGGAGCTCAGAGGGAGCATGTCTGAGTGAGTCCGTGCATGGGCCCTTTAAGAGGAGCTGCCTGGGACTCCCACAGCCTCTGCTCTCTCAGCGACAGTCCCCGCTGGTTTTCACAGCCTGAAGTTGTGGGGATTTCTTTTCCTGGCACTGGAACCCTGGGCTGGGGGGCCCCTCGCTCCTTCAGGAAACCTCCAGAGCTGAGATCCCTCTCCAGTTTTAAACTGCTGCACCCAGGTCCCAGGTTCCAGGATTCTGCCTGATTCTGCCCCATGTCTCAGCCCCTCCTACTGGTGTCAATGTGTTTCTTCTTTAATTTCCTTGTTGTAGGACTTCTGCTCAGCTGGACTTCAGGAGGTTCTGAATGATTGTGGTTGTGGGAGGCGTCGGGTACCACTTTTACCTACGCTGCCATCTTGTCTCTCATAGTCTATGCCACTTTATATAGGAGATTGGAGCATCTGTGGATTTTGGTATCCATGAGGGTTCTGGAACCAATCCCCCATAGATAACAAGGGACGACTATAGCTAAGTTTTTCGAGAGTCTAACATTTTACATGGGTTTTTGACTATGCAGGGGTCAGTGCTCAAAGCCCCGCATTCTTCAAGGGTCAGCTGTACTTTCAACTAATTCCCTTGTTTGTATGCACTAGCCAGTTAGTTTCTGTTGCCTGCAAATCAAAGTTTTTTATAACTATCATTGTATAACTGTGTCATAATGTATTCAACTATTTCCCCTATCAATGGATATTCAGATTGTTTGTAGTGTTCTTTAACCCCAAACAGTGCTGCATCAGACATCCGTATAGATAGTTCATGCACTGTACTTTAATCTCTGGTTTATAAATTCTCATAAGTTTGTTAGGTTTTGCTCATTTTAGTTATAATTTATCTTTTATAAAGAAAAAATAAATATACATGGTTTAAAATCAAGTATACACACACAAATAATTGGAACCTTACTATACACCTTGGTTCCTTTCTTTTTTCAAAATGTGTTTATTAATTTCAGAGGGAGGAAGGGAGGAGGGAGAGAGAGAGAAACATCAATGATAAGAGAGTCATTGATTGGCCACCTCCTGAATCCTCTCTACAGGGATCAAGCTGACAACCCCGGGCATGTGTCCTGACCTGGAATCGAACAGAGATCTCCTGGATCCTAGGTTGATGCTCAACTACTGAGCCAGGCTGGGTTTTTTTCAATGAAAGATACTGTTGCAAGTTGATTTTGTTCCATATGAGCAAAAGGAAAAGAGTAAACTTACTGTTCTGGAGTAACCAAAGCCTTCAGAAAATATGTTATATTGAAATCAGTATCAAAAGGTAGAATTGGACCCCCAATAAAAATATAGTACTAATCTTGAAACACAGGATGTACTTCATAAGTATCAGACATTGATAGGAAGGCTACATTTGGGCTATCTACAAAACTAACAGAAGAAATCTGGGTAGAATCAGTGTTCCCTAAAAGCTTTTCCCTGTCCTGGTTGTACGTAACCCCAAGCCTCAGCACATTGCTCCTGTTTGTATATACAGTTGAAGATGAATGAGGCTGGCCCTGAAGTAGAGACCATGCCTGTATTGTCTGCCATCTTCCTAGTGCCCAAGGCAATGCCTGGCACTTAGGAACTCAAAAAATATTTACTGAATGAGTGAAGATGAGATCCAAGTCAAAGACTATCATTGTATTAAAATTTTCAAGAATTTTGCCTCTGTGCTGATGTAACTTGACCCAGACATGTTAACCCTCTGTGTAATGATTATTTTGCAGCCCCTGGGTAAACTCGTTTCCATTTACCTGAGCCCCTCCCTACCTCAGTTTTACAAAGAGTGGTCCTTGCAAACATAATGGCCTATCCAAAGATCTTTTAGTCAACACTCAGGGTAAAGGATTTATAAAGTGTATTAGTTTGGTAGGGCTGCCATAACAAAATACCACAGACTAGGTGGCTTAAACAGAAATTGCTTTTCTCACAGTACTGGAGGCTAGCAATCCAAGATCAAGGTTGGCTTCCTGAGGCCTCTCTCTGCTTGCAGATGGCCTCCTCCTCACTATGTCCGTACATGGACTTTCCCCTGGTGTCTCTGCATATTCTAATCTCTTTTACAGACACTAGTCAGGTTAGACTAGGGCCCGCCCTAATGCCCTCATTTTAACTTAATCACTTCTTTAAAGCCCTGTCTCCAAATAGTCACATTCTGAGGTACTGTGGGTTAGGGTTTCACATGAATTTGGAGGGGGACACAATTCAGTCCCTAACAAAAAAGAAAACAATGGGAAAGCTCTGGAGGGAGGCCCAGATCTAAGGAAATCAGAGCCAAAAATTCTGGGGTCTGAATGAAATTTAATAACAGGTATCAAATATATCATTGAGTGAACTTTATACCAAAATGTTCTAGACAAATGCTGATGTGGAGATAAATATGTATGGGTATTGAAAAATTTTGAGTATTATGTTATTTGAAATGAATAATGGCCTATGACCTCAGAGAATTAACTTGGAAAAACATCTTTCACTGAGTAAAACTAATTCCCCAAAGAAGAGATCATGGCAATATTAACATTAGAAGCCTCCTAACCAATTCACCAGAGGAAAACTGAAAATAATCAATGACTTACATGTTCATTACTGAGCATAAAGCACACTTGGAAAGGGAGTCAGGCATCCCAAATTTTGGTCTGGGCACTATTTTATAACTGTGACTTCATAGAATTGACTCCATCCAGGATTTCCTTATTCTCACCACAAAAATGAAATAATTATATAATAAAATAAAGGGGTCAGATATCATGATTTCTAAAGTCCATTCCTGGTCTAATATTCTAACAATTTCTTTGTTAGAATCAGTTTACTATCCCATCTTCTACAGAACTCAACTGGTGTGTAGCACTGGTTAGCTGCTGTGGCTTAGCAACCTGGTAGTTAGCATATAACAGGTTAACAGAAATAAAACATTTGAAGAGCAGTGTAATCTTCCAGTAATACTACTTACTTTTCTTCAGTTTGACAAACCTGAAGTTCTAATGACACCAACATAAACTAATCCATTAAAGACATCAGCTGGCCCCAGATTTCATTCATTTCCTATTATTTCACCTATGCTTAAACTGATTTTTAAATTAATTATTTTTAAAATTTAATAATTTTGTTTTTATAGTTATGAAATTGTCCTCTTATGTTTTGTTACTATGGTACAAATACAGTTGGTAAAAAAAAATTATAAGGATTTTATAATAATGAGACTTTTTTAGCATTTTTTTCAAAATAGTAATTTATTATTAAAAAATTGTACAAACGGGCTTTTTATTATTCACAAATTATCATAAATTTTTTTAAACAATTTGTATCCCCCTCCAAAGAAATGTGTTCTGTCTTTACAATCTCCACTGGCAGTGCATTTTGATGGTATAGAAAATAACTCACAGACATTCCATATAACTTTGTTAGAAGGTACAAAGATATGGCGGAACCCAGAATCCCTATGGTGAATTATAAAAAAAAATTTTTTCCCTTCAAGTTTAAGTGCTACTGCAGTTATATAAATAGTGTGGATTACAGAATAAACCCTTCCCAAAAATTTCAAAAGCAAAAGTTGAAAGTCTTCCAGCCAGCTGAAACTTGAAAGATCTACTGTACTTTGGAAAAAACTCTTTAAAGCAGCATCATTTCAAATAGTGGTTAACTCACAAATGTGCATAAAACCACCACAACCACCCTGTCAATCAGGCCTGTCAGAGGCACCAGCTTAAAGTCCAAGGCAGAGCCGGTGGCAGAGGCTCTGAGTAAAGAGACAAGCCATCAGGAGCAGGTATGCAGCCCAGGGCATCCAGGTACTGTCTTAAGGTGAAAAAAAAAAGGGTCAAAAACTGAAGGGACTCTCCTTACAAATGCTAAGGTCCTAATTAAAAAAGCAGCTCCATAAAACACCCGAATCCTTTGACTACATCACTTTAAAACAAAGGCTTCATATAGAAATTTTTTGAAATTTTATTTTACATCAATGCTAACAACTAATTTAGTAGAATGGACTACAGAATGCAAATTTTTTAAAGGTTTCCTTATTAAGGGGATTATAGATTAAAGTAGGAGCCATTTGTACCCTAAAAACAAAACAATTCATAAGTCACCTAATACAGTTTAAATTAGAGATCAGCTATCAACACTATTTTAAAGGGCCTTAAAAGAAAACAAAACAAAACACAGGCCATTATTTGGAATATAAATAAATCATCATATAAAAGTTCTGTTATCTATATAAATTTGATGTATTTTCAAATAATTGAAATAATTTAGCTATTTAAATGACCACTTTAAGCAATAAAAAACAAAAACAAAGAGTATCTACTGAACTATACACTTAAAATTATTGATATGGTAAATGTGTTTTATCACAAAAAGAAGGGCACCTTTTGTTACTGATACTATGAAAGAAGCAACTAAGTAATAAGACTGCTTTTAAGTAGTTCTTTTGTACTCTGATGCTCAAAGACCCAGTATTAAATCCCTAAACCTCTCAATATCAAACCACCCTCCATACTCGTCCAAGTTGAGACAGACTAAGGTGAGAGACTTGTGCAAGGAGTTATAAAAAGAAACACTAGGACTTTACATGAGAATCGCTGTTTTTAAATTTTTGTGTGTGTCTGCATCTATGTAATGGAACAAGTTGATCATGTAAACCAAAAGGTAATTTCTCAAGTATTTTGAAATAAGGAAAAGCATCCCTACCACCAATTTTCTGATCATCTTTTTCATCACTCAGAATTACTGTAATCTCCTTGGCATCTTTACCATGTATCAGTAAGGACACCACACACAAAGAACCTGTTTTCTTCTTAGACTTGCACTGGAGATTACTGAAGCAGGCTGGGCAAAAACACCAAAGCCGAGGCAGTGATCACACTGACCAAGCCCTTCAGTGTCTACAGAAGCAGGGGTGTTCTCTCTCCAGCTGGCTGTTCCTTCCGGAAGAGCTCTCTGATCTGGGTTAATCGGCCATACAGCCTCTCTCTCAATGGAGGGATGTGGTAGCTGGGATCCAGAATGTTGGTTACTCTGCGTTCCCTCTCTCGTTTCCATAACTTGTATGGGTGGGGAGGAAAATACGGTCGCCCTCTTTCTCTTCGAATCTGTAATGTAATTCCACTAACAGCCAGCATCCCCCATACTGCCAGGATAATGAAGTCTAAAAAAAACAGCAAAAAGCACAGTTTGAACTTTTGTATTCTAAAACCTAGCAGATCTAACACGTAACCTTTTGTAGCCTAAATCCATGTATCCTTAGACTTTGTGGTGAGTTTGTCCAAACATATGTTACTTCCTTACTTACAAACCAAGGAATGAGTGAGGAAGCTATAGTCTTATATTTGAAAATAGGAATTTTCTATTAAAATAGGTATTTGAAAGTCCAGACAGGTTGTAAAGGAACCAGTTGTTTGGATCCTTGACATTCCAGTATTTTATGACCAGTGCCCACAGGCACAGCTGTTGGTTGTGTTTTCCACAAAGGGGCAGGGGGAAGAAGGCAGCCATCTAGGTATACCTCACACACATGCATCATGGAACACTGGCCTCCACCAAGCTTTTATCCCATTCCCCACCCAACTCAAATACAGGGGTATAGAGGAGCATGAAGAGATTCAACAAGTTGTACTGGGCTTCTGGTAAAAGGCTTGGCAAAGTATTGTCTTGTATATAAAACTTCTAAGACACATGGATTTCAAGGTCTCTACCATCAATCAACCTCTTATCCAATAAGGGCAGGCTCAGGACAATAACAATCACGACTGTGCTTGTACATCTTCAATTCTAAGACATGCTTTTCCATTTTCCATATTTTAACATTCCTGAAACCAATATATCTTACAACATTTAACTTAGTGGTCTCTTTTCCTTCAAAAAGTTAATGGAAAATATGTAACGGATAGAAATCCTACAACTAAAGAAATAATACACTTATTGACTAAAAATCACTTTCACTTTCAATTAGGGAAACAAGGAATAACCTAAAACACCAGGTTGTCATTCTCATCCCTCATCCCACCCCCAACCCATTAGGTGCTGTATTTATTCCCAGCATTTTTTTCACAATTGGGAATTGACCAAGTAAACATAAGTAATCCTGATTTAGAAATGTCTTAACAAAGTTCATTTAGTAGTTCATTTTAGAAGTATGAACTTCAACCACCTACGAAATTTAAATCCTTTGCTGCTATGATCGTAAGTTATTAATAGAGGGCTCTAATAGCATTAGTATGGTGTTTATTTCCTCCTTGTGTCCAGTTAACTTTCTTTCCATCCAGTTAACTTCTTTCAGTCTAGCTACCAAGTGCTTTTGTTAGCACAGGTGGGCCAACATTCCTCCTTGACTATTACTCTGATTCTTGGATTTAGAGTCTTACCATTGGTTTGAAAAGGCACATTTGTGAAAGCGCTGCGGAAGTGAACGTTGAGTGCTCTCTTGAGTACATTCAAAGTGATGTAAGAAAGACTTGTATACATGTAACTGTCGATGGCCAAGACCACCAAATAGGAGCCAATGAGTCCACAAGTCAGTATGTTCAGCTGTGGAAGAGTGGGAAAGTTAGGCTTCACCTCTGGTAGAACAAGAAGTTTCTAACTCTCATCACTGGCCTCCATCACAGGGAACGTCTGCTCCCATGGGGCACATGAAAAGGGACCAAGTCTTAGAGCTGAACAAAGGTTATCTAGAAAGATAAACTGAGAACAATCTTTGACACCCACAGTGAGCTCTTAAAACTCGATTTACCTCATATAAAAAATATCTTCCCTGTGAAAGAGCTTAAACAATAAAGTTTAATTAGATGAAGAACTCTTTTGCAGAGATGGCTAATGATCCATCAGGTTGTTGCATTACAGTGAGTCCTACCTTCTCTGCTCTCACTGTTAAAAGCAATTTTTTTACATTTATTTTTTTAATTAAATTTATTGGGCTGACATTGGTTAATAAAATTATATAGGTTTCAGGTGTACAATTCTACATCATATCATCTGTACACTGTATTGTGTGTTCACCACCCCAAGCCAAGTCTCCTTCTATCAGCATTATCCCCCCTTTACCTTCTTCTACCTCCTCCCACCCCTCTGGCGATCACCATACTGTCGTCTATGTCTACATATCTTTTTTTCTTCTCACCCAGCCCCCAACCCCCTCCCCTCTGACAGCTGTCAGTCTGTTCTCTGTATCCATGAGTCTGTCTCCACTTTGTTAGTTTATTTTGTTCATTAGATTCCACACATAAGTGATATCATGATACTTGTGGATAAAACACGCAAACCGATGCAGTAAGTGAACAGCTGAAGGCCCAGGACAATATAATAAATAAATCTAATTTTTGGTAAAATACTTACTATTCTTAGGCAGCCCATGAAAATTACTGGAATGAGAACAGCTATACAAGAGAAGGTCACCCAGAATACAGCATCATTACTAAATATTGTTAGGTTTCCTGAAAAAGCAAAAAGAAATCAAGAGTAAGCAACAGGTTTCCCAAGTTTAATTTCATTTTTTCAACATCTGAACATGGGCATATGTAGAAGGTTTAATATATAACAACCAGCAAGTGTGATGACACTTAGAAATGAATTCTGATTTTCTTCACTTAGCTGTCAATCCAATCACCTTTGAAGTTTGTCCTAGCAGGTAGAAGGTTGGGAGTAAAATCAAGCAGGTAAATGCTCTGCATTTATTCCCAGGATAATTTAGAAGAGGCCTGACTAGTCCAAGCTCTTCCATTCACTAGCTGTGAAGCTAGACCTCAGTTTCCTAACCCATAAAATGAGAAGATTGAACCACTTCATCTCCAGACTCCAAATCATCCATTCTAGCTCTAAATTTCTATGATTCCATGATTTTGTACCACAAAGTAAAAAAACTATAGAAGTAAATGGCATTGAGACTTAACCATATGAACTTCCACCCAATATAAGCAGCAAAACCCATTTAGATTTTTACCATCAATGCATTTCCTGCCCAGCCACTGCATACTGGAGGATGTGATCTCCTAATGCATCAGAAAGACAGGAGCTAGCCATTTATCTGTGCCTATGAAACTTATTCCAAAATGTGGCACACCTTGGGTGACCCAGGACAAACATATTACAACTCCTATTTATAAATAGGCTTCAACTGCAAGACTATAAGCCTGACAATTATTTAATACTGACACTGGCACCATCATTCAGTCCACCTGAAGGTGGCCCTATATCTTGAGATCCATGTATCCTGGAAGACTGGGAGTTCTACAGATTCCACATATAAGTGACATCATTTTGTATTTGTCTGACTTATTTCACTCAGCATAATACTCTCTAGATCCACCCTTGCTGTTGCAAATGGTAAGGTTTCTTTCTTTTTTTTTTTTTTATGGTCAAGTAATAGTCCATTGTATATAAGTACCACAGCTCTTTTATCCATTCATCTATCGATGAGCACTTGGGTTGCTTCCATATCTTGGCTACTGTAAATAATGCTGCAATGAACATCAGGTGCATTTGAATTAGTATTTTGAATTAGTATTTTGGGTTCCATCGGATATGTTCCCTTAAGTGGAATCACTGGGTCATAAGGCAGTTCCATTTTTAATTTTTTGAGGAACCTCCATACTGTTTCCATACTGACTGCACCAAGATGCATTCCATTAACACTAATTCAAAAATAAAATTAAGCCCTGGCCGGTGTTGCTCAGTGGTTAGAGCAGTGGCCCTCACACTGAAGGGTCCCAGTCAAGGGCACATACTTGGGTTACAGGTTCAATCCCTGGCCTGGGTCCGGGTGCATGTGGGAGGCAACCAATCGATGTCTCTTTCACATCGATGTTTCTCTCTTCCTCCCTCCTTTCCACTCTCTCTAAAAGAAAATCAATGGAAAAAATATCCTCCGGTGAGAATTAACAAATAAATTTAAAAAATAATAAATAAATAAATAATAAATAAAATAAATAAATAAATAAATAATAAAGCTACCTACAGCAAGTGCTGTGGGAATGAACTTTGGCTATAGGTTTGTTAAAATCAAAACAAAAGGGTCTCTTAATAGTAAACATACAGGTTGTCAATTCTCTCTGGTCTTAATAAACATCTTTAGAGAGCCAACTGCACTCTGTTATACCCTGCATTCTTAAGAGTTGATAGCCTCAAGAGACAGCTACACTTTTTTTTAAAATATTTTTATTGATTTCAGAGAGAGGAAGGGAGAGGGAGAGATAGAAACGTCAATGATGCAAGTCATTGATTGGCTGCCTCCTGCATGCCCTCTAGTGGGGATCGAGCCTGCAACGGGGGCATGTGCCCTGACCAAGAATGGAAACCTGACCTCCTTGGTTCATGGGTCAATGCTCAACTACTTAGCCATTCCGGTCAGGAAGACAACTATACTTATATCTAACATTCCTATCAACTTTAATGTGGTATTGTAATACAAGAACTAAACATTATTACAAAAAAGAATAGCCTAGTAGAGTACCTTGGAATGTAGGTACTCTTTTTCCATTTTTGACAACAGTCAGGAAATGTAAGTTATTGCACAACTACAAAGAAAGTCAACTTACAAGTTAACCAGATTTTTTACCTTGAGAAATGGAATTACTTAGAAAAAAGTCCCCAGAACCATCCCTGTTCTATGGTCCAAGATGACTACAAGTAGGTATCTTAGGAACACAAAGTTTGGCGACGGGTGGGAGTAGAGGTTAGAGGTAAAAGAAAACACTGGGAACAAGGCACCAAGTTCCCCAAGTCAGCTGCCATCAAAGCAGCACCAAATTTACCTATGGGATATATTGGACTTCTGCTTTAAGATTCATTTGAAGAAAGAGTTCCAGGGTTTAAAAAATTAAAAAAACCCCACTGTTCTGCTATATACTAAAAATGCCTTTTTCCTCCATTAATTCTAACAGAAACACTCTTAGACACACACCTTATTACAACAAATAGGTACAAAGCTACCTCTAAAGTCATTCTGTAAGACATTCAGTACAGGTACTTTGAGGAAAGAGGGATTCTTATTTGTACTGGTCCTCCCTAAAGTGCCACATCATCAAGTGCAAATTCCCACGGCTCTATAGAAGACCCCACATCCCTGATGAGGTAGTATTTGTACCTACAGAGCCCAAATAAGACCTTTCAAACAATAAACTGAACACACACCAGTTACACATCTCTTACCCAGGGGAGTGAAGAAAGTCACTGATGAGATGAGGAATCCCAGCACTAGGCCAACACACAGCATGCAGAGTGTGAGGATGCCAAATCGCCACCAAGCAGCTACCAAGAAAATCCCACCAACGCTTCCAGCAATGGCTGTCAGAATCAGACGAACTGCACGAAGAGAGAAGATAAACTATTTGACCAAAAGTAGTTTCTCTGACTGCGTGCTTTAGACACAATACACCATTACCAGAGCCATCCTTAGCCTTTCTGTTGGTCAAACACCAACAGAAGGTTGGCGGGCTCTTCAGTGGTGCCATGAAACCAGCATGGGCTGTCTCTAGGGAGGAGCCAGTCTGAGACATGAGCACTAGCTGGACAGCTAAACCTCCCAGGACTGGTGACAGGCATGCCTTAGCACAACCTATAAACTGGGGCTGAGAAAGAAGGAATGACAAGCATTCTGTTAAACATGACAAGGAAGGAAAGCTTGTGTTTGTTTGAAGGCAAAGAAAATCTTAACATTCTGACTGTTGTAAATCTCATATTTCAATATACCACAAGGCTGAAACATAGGTTTATAACCCATATGGCCCTTCATTTCCCTAAGTACCAAGTAATTTACCAAGTACCAAAAACTTGGAAGAGAAGGTCTGAATGGGCACTTTAGAAA
Organism: Miniopterus natalensis; assembly: GCF_054644295.1. Lineage (NCBI taxonomy): Eukaryota > Metazoa > Chordata > Mammalia > Chiroptera > Miniopteridae > Miniopterus > Miniopterus natalensis. The sequence continues at coordinate 154,898,012 of NC_142082.1, read as the reverse complement.
AGATGTTTAGAACATAGGTTTTACATTATTTTAAACACATAATAGCATATCACACCCAATACTGGCCAAACTGGAGAAGCAAAGGAGGTGGAGTGTAAACACAGAAGCTTCCTTTTATTAAAAATATCTTTATTGATTTCAAAGAGAGGAAGGGAGAGAGGGAGAGAGAAACATCAATGATGAGAGAGTCTTTGATCGGCTGCCTCCTGCGCGCCCCCAACTGGGGATCGAGCCCACAACCCGGGCATGTACCCTGACAGGGAATCCAACTACAATCTCCTGGATCCTAGGTCGATGCTCAACTGCTGAGCCATGCCCGGTGGGGCAGCATCTTCCTTTTTGAACACCTAATTAAACTATCTTATTTTCACTTACCATCATACTTAACAGGTGTCAGTCTTGTAATCAGTATATAAAAGAAGAATCCCACGAAGATAAAGCCTATGAAGAATAATTCTAGCAGCAAACCACCAGGAAAAGAAGAAAGCACAAGCTATGGTTAGGTTACAATGCAATTTAAGTATCTAATGTACATATTCATGCTTCCACATTAGGGCATTCAGAGAAGAGAATTATCTAAAAGACAGGAAAAATTTAAAACTCATTAGGAGTATTACTATTAAATGGGTACAATATTAAAGTATTAACCACAAGTTATACCTTCTTGTATATAGGTCAATTTCAATTGCTAAGTTGTTAATTTCAGAGCTCATTTTAACATATTTATATTTCCTTCTTAAAATAAGAATAGTACTTTTGTCATTGTGTCTGATCTGAAGTTGCATAGTAAATTTCCACTTAAGTGAGCAAAAATAAAACTTAAAAGGTAAAAAAATAAATAACAAAATATTTCAAAGCAAAATGTGACTTTTATATCTCCTTTTAACTCATCCTTTCCTGTTTAGGATAAACAGTCAACCATTGTCTTCATCCATTAAAATACCTGATAATATCTTTAGCGCCTTACAATTAAATTCTTTGTTAGAGAATCATTCCCCACTTTGAGGAATTAAATATTCTTCACAATAGTCTCTTCTCAATCAAGAAAAAAAGTACAGTAATGGAGGGAAAGGAATTTCTATTTCAAACAATTAAGCAAGTTTAAAGAGTTTTGTGAGGTCAGGATTATGTTCACTATCCCCTTAATGCTCCATTTATACTCCTTGTTAATGAATTAAAGAAGAAATTTTTTTTTTAGTAATTGCAAACATCAGTTACATAAAAGACAACCCAAAGAATTCAAATCAATTCAGTGAAGCATAATTTTTTTAAAAATATGTCTTTATTGATTTCAGGGAGAGGGAGAGAGAGAAGCATCAATGGTGAGAGAGTCATCATTGATCAGCTGCCTCCCACACACTCCCAACTGGGGATCGAGCCCGCAGTCGGGGCATGTACCTGACCAGAAATGGAACCTTGATCTCCTGGACCCTAGGTGGATGCTCAACCACTGAGCCACGCCCGGCTGGGCAGTGAAGCATAGTTTATATTCTACCCCCACACTGAGTTTCACTGAGTGTCCTGTGAGTTCCCTTCTGCTGTCTGAACCTCCTAGGACCAAGCAGATATTTCAGTCTCACTGAACATACAGCCCTACAGCTGGACTTACATGAAACCATGTTGATCACCATCACCAAACTTCACACATACACATTTTTTTACAGTAACATCCTAATTTCTAACCTGTTATCTTTAACCAACTAGCAAATCTAGCAATTGAAGAAGTTTGCTGCACAAATAAATTTTATTCCCTTCTTAACAAGAGGAGGTTGTACTCCATTATTGAGAAAAGAGAAAGAAAAAAAAATGCTGAGCAACTCAGTAGAATCTTTACTAAAATAGCTCAGCCACAAATCTAGGAAGATAGTGGAGATAAATAGTTGCTTACTCTCCTTACAGGTCATAAATTCCCCACAGCATTTAAGGAAAAAAGACCATGAGGCATGTAAATAACAACTACATCAGACATAGTACCTGTTTTCCAGAATCTGTGTCCGAAGAAACAAATGAAGAGACCAAGCAGGGCAAAAAGAGTGAAAAATACTTTGGTAGATACTCTTCCTAAAAATAATGAAAATTTAGTAGATAATACATGCAATTTGATACTTTGTATTTAATTAACAGAAGCTTCATAAAAAAAGCAAAGTCAACTGACAATAGTTTATTCCATACATGTATAATTTATTTTAAAAATATCCTTGCCACCCCTAAATGAAGAGCCCAAATGAGAGATAAAATTAAAGACAATGTCACATTCTGCTTATTTTAAGGCCTGTGGTTGGAACTTGATGAAGCGAAGGAATTTAGCCCGCCCGCCTCTTTTAAAGGAGGAACTGTAATTCATCCCCAGTTGATAACAGCTCTTCTTTAAAGAAGAATGCTAAATCGAGCTATAAATAGGATAAAAAGCAAACAGCATAATATGTTAACTAGCATTTGAGGAAGCTGGGTGAAGATTATACAGAAATGCTTTGTACTATTTTTGCATCTTTTCCATGAAACTATTTCAAAATAAAATGTTAGTACCCACACAGAAAATGACCTTGCCACACCTCTACTACCACCATTGTTCCTAACTGTCATCATCATCTCTCACCTGGCTTACTACAATGGCCTGCTGATCAATCTCTGTTTCTTTTCTTGTCCTTGACTTTTCTCAAAAAAGCAGCTGGAGTGATCCCATTAAAATATGAGTCCGATCATGGCACTATTTGCTCAAACCCTCCAATGCCTTTCCATTTCACTCGGAATAAAGGCTAGCTATTATGACCTAAAAGACCATGAATTAGCTGCCTGCCCTGCACAACTAGCCCTCCTCAGGCTCCTCCAGTCCCTGTTCTCGATGCAGTTGTTCAAACACACCAGTAAGCTCCCAGCTGAAGGACTCCACACAGGCTGTTCCCTCTACTGGTATGTAGCCCCCGACATGCGGCTCTGGGCCTCACCTTGGGTCTTTATACAAATATTACCTTCCCAGCAAGGACTCCCTGGCCATGCTATCTCTAATTCTTCTCTCACTGCCACTTATCTCCCTTCCTACTTCGTTGTTGCTTCTTAGCAGTCATCACTTTCTCATGTATCATATGTCACAAGTTTACCTTGTCTATCTCATCTTCCCCACTATAATACAAGCTCCAGGAGGGCAAGTATTTTGTCTTTTTGTTCACTGTTATAGTCCAATGCTGAGAGCAGAGAGTGGAGTAGTGTAGGGGCTTAAAAGCAATCTGTAGAATGAATGAATAAATGAATACTACACAAAAGCATTTTTAATATTCTTAAATTCTATATTAGTTGACATAGAAGAATTTCCAAAGCCAAAGAAGAATTTCCAAATTTAAATCCATATACTCACCAAGAGAAGAACAATTACCCTGTGTTGCATCAAAGCTGCAACCATATGTGTGAACAGGAACGTAAGCGGCAGACGTATTAAGAAGTGGGTCCCACACAATGACATTATAAATGACACCTTGTCCCCGGAGGGAGGAGAAGGAAACACTTGTCTTATCATTAGCTGTTAGGGTAACCACCTGAAGCCAAAAATAACGCATGATTAGTGTTTAGCTTTTTTAAGGCTATTCTGTTATAATCCACCTACAAGTGATATTAAATTGTAATATTAAAATATAATTCTTAAAATATACACCAACCTATTTAGTTATGTCAAAAGATTGTCCTACACAGATGGTATGTACTAATATACAGAAGCTCTTACACAAAATGTTTCTAAAGTTTTTGCATAGTGTTAAATGTTAATAAGTAAAATAAGACACATAAGTAACATGTAAAGGCTAATTAGGAAAAAGCAAAAACATGTATTTTCTCATTTGCTAGATTGTACAGAACATAAGGGCAGGAACTATATTTATTTTGCTCACTAGTCTTTCCTCAGGACTTAGGCACAATGCCCAGCACAGAGTAAGTATTCAACAATTCTTAGCCATTACTACTAGTTACAGAGCTGACAAAGTCTGTTATACCTCACAGAGAGTACCCACTTACTTTTGCTTAACAGACTCAGAAATAAGAAAACATTATATGTAGTTGTGTTATGCAATACTCTTTAACTTCAAAAATTCCCTTTTAAAAGTTATTTTTTAAATAGGTAATACATATAACAGAAGAAAAAAATTCTATGTAACCATAATACATAGTTATGCTCCCATTAATATAAGTGAGAAAATTAAATATTAGAAATTCAGGAATAATTATGAGCCTCTTAGAGGACTTCCACTGTTTGGCAATATTGCTTAGCCTTCATAAATATGTTACTTGGGCAAAGTATTAGGTCAAGTGTAACAAAATGTACTTCCTACTGACCCAAGTTTTTACTATGAAACCTTCCTTACAGAAATACTGAAAGAATAATACAATTAATAAACTACAAAGCACCAATTAGATTCAACCACTGTTAATATTTTACCATATTTGCTTTTCTATTTCTCCCTCCTTCTCTTCGCCCCTCTATTTTCTTCTGCTGAACCATTTTAAAGTAAGTTACAGATATCACGAAATTCCACTTCTAAAAAACACAGTGTGCATGTCCTAAAACAGTGCTTCTCAAACTTAGTGTCTATGAATCACTGGGACAGTTTGTTAAAATTCAGATTCTGATTCTGTTGGTCAGAGGAGGTACCTGATATTCTGTTTTTCTAACAATCTCTCTGCTGAGGCCAATGCTATGCGTTCACCTACCACACTCTGAGTAGCAAGGTATGGTGTAAAAGGATCTTCTCCTACACATCCACAATGCCTTGCCTCATGTAAGAAAATTAATAAATTCTTACCTAATACAAGGTCCATGTCCGGATTTTTCCAAACATCTTCTATGGCTTTTATTCCCTTTAACCAAGATCCAACCAAGTTTCATGCACAGTATTTATCTCTAACCTCTGAAATCTAGAACAGCCCTTTCCACCACCCTACTCCCACTCACCCAATGAATTTTGAAGAGGTCAAGGGCAGTCACTTTACAGAACATTCCACAATCTGAACTTTTCAGATTGTGTTCAAAGTGTCCAATTTGCACTTTACTCCCCTGTGTTTCCTATAAACAGAAACTCCAAGGACTGAATTCAGGGTAACCATGTTTTGCTAAAATACTCCACAGGTTATGGTAATGGTTATAATGTCAGACTGCACTCACGTGAGCACATGATGCAGGTGGACCCATGATCAGCGAAGCTGTGTTGACCGCAGGGATAAGGAGGAGACAGTCAGATCCCTCCACCCTAAAAACAGTTTTCCCTTTACAATTAGAATGTAAGGGTGCTATTTAGGCATCCTGGGAGTAACCTGTCCCCCATCAATCTTTCATCTAATGATCCTTGCCTGAATTATTTCATTGAGGGTCACAAAATGGTGATTTTCTAATTCTAATTATTCCCTCTACATTTATTAGTTGGCATTGTTCTGTAAAGAAGAGCTTTCTCTCATCAACTGAGGATGAATTACAGTCCCTCCTTTAAAAAAAGCAGGACAAATTCCTTCCGTTTTCAGAGCAACGTGGCATGAGTCTCTTCCAATGGTAGCAACAGGAGAGATTTTCATTTTGTTTGTTTTGTATCAGTACAGAACTTGTTTTTATTTATTCAAGATTTGCAATCAATCATTTTCTGTTTTGATCACTGAACTGTCCCAAAGTGTGAGGCTCTTCAAACAGGTTCCAGAGCCTTTTTGACACGTCTTCATTAGTCACTGAGGGTTTCCTTGAATTTCAGGACACAATACTCTAACTCTTAGCTAAAAGTTAAAAAGTAACCTAAAAAGGCTCTGTTCCGTCAGTTCTTATATTCTTCATAAGAATAAACTAGGTCTTCAAAATTTCCTATTTTAAAGGATAAACTTTTCCCATAGAGCTTCCTACTTTGTGAATAAGCACAATGAGTTTTCTTGTATCAGGCTCCCTCAGCATGGGACAGTAACATCCTAGGTTAAACAAAGCAACAAAATGAGATCTTGCTCTGTACCAGATGAGCCCTGAGGCTAACCATGTATGCCCTGTTTCAATCACCTCTTTCTATATAATCTGGTAATCTCTCAGCTTTCTGAGAAGAATCAGAGCAGTCTAGAAAAACTCTACCCATCGACCATTAGAATGATGACCTTGCATATTAGACTACTTATCAAGCACCTTTCAAAACATAAAGATAAAATCCTGCCCTCCACAGAAATTATCTATAAAGTGAATCTGAAATTTTATTGTGCACAGGAATCACCTGGGGAATCTCATAAAATGAAAATTCTGATTGTGGAGGTCTGAGTGGAGCCTGAGTCTACAACTCTAACAAATTCCCAGGTGACGCCAATGCTTCTGGCCCATACCTCACACGTGGAGTAGCAAGATGCTACATGGGTTCAAAAGCTCAGAGAAAATTTTTCTCCAAGTTAGAGACTTGGAGTTTGGGTTTAAACATTAATGCCAATGAGTACATAGTTAAATAGTTTCTCATTTTTTCTCACGAAACTCTTACCTTTATATTTGCCAAAAGTTTTAATCTAATAGGTATAGGAGTACATAGAGAATTACCACCCATTTCCATCCATATCTCAAGATTACAAGGTCATGTATGTGGCTGCAACTAAAAAGTAACAACTTACATGCATCTCTTTAAAACCCAACATTACACTGAGTTATCACTAGCAAAGACTCCCAAGATAATAACAAAATAAGAGACAATAAAGTGGGAATCCCAGAAAGACGACGTGAACAGTAAAGAAATAAGCTCCTGGTAGCTTCTCCCCTACTCAACTCTCAAATCACAAGAATCAGATTTACCTTAATAGCACTGGCTGTCACCTGAGGCACTTCGGCCATCCTCTGCAGATGCTTCAGCAACCCCTCTTGAGTGAGGTCATTCTCGGGCAGAAAATACTGATAGACATCGTACTGCAACCTCCACCTAGAGTCCTGTCCCGTCTTTGTGTCACATGGTGGAGAATCTGTGCCTCTAAAGTCAACCAACAAAACAGAACATCAGTCTCTTGTGGGGGAAGTCCCACCTATAAAAGGGAACCAAAAGCTTGAATTTCAAACTTCTGAAACAATGATTCCAATTTTGGCATTAAGTAAAAGGACACTGACAGGAAGTATGGTTGAATAACCAGATGTTAATGTGAGTCAGCCCTAGAGTCAAATGCCAGCTTTGCCATTTGTTAGAGGTAAGTAGGAGTCACTTAATCTCAAAGACCCTTAGGGAACCCCTCTGTAAAGTAAGAACAACTGCCCTGCTTAATAAAATTGCTAGAATTAAATGACAAAGAACATAGAGCACTCAGCACTGTGGATGATGCACAGAGAGCATTCAAATGTTACTCAAACATTAGCTAGCATTATTATTAAAGTAGAAACAAAAGCAGAGTTTTAATTAAAATAAAATCCTTACCAAAAAAAAAAAAGTATGTTTTGAGGCCCAAAATGCTTTCAATATTTAAAACTCTTAATGGATACTAAGATGTACTTGTAAGCTCATAATAGAAACTTGACATCTGACTCTTTATACTAATTGAGAGAGACAATATTAACCATAAATGACAGCTCCAGTATTAGTTACAATGTATGAATTACTTTCATTCAAAAAAATTGAACAATTCAATTTTACTAAAGAGAATGATGGGTTCTGAGAGAGTTCACTGAATATACAGTGCATGTTCTAAAACTAATGGTAAGAGACAGACATACCTTGCATAGCCTAGGTTTGCTGGGGCAAATTTGATAGTTGTTGCAAAGAAATCATACTCCAAGTAAATGTTGGGGTCAATATCTAGGTCAAACTCCAAATTACAGCCTCCAGGGATAGGATCTAGATGAAAAATAAGGAAGTCACTCAACACAGAATTTTTACATATTTAAATTATACTCAGAAAACAGAACTCTACTCTTGCAAGAACTTTCCAATATAGAAATTAAACACAGAGCTTCTAGTTTTGTATTACCTCATGAGCTGAGGTTAAAGAGGGTAAAATTAACTGAGGGTAAGGGCTCTAGAACGGGGGTCAGCAAATCTTTTCTGTAAAGGGTCAGATAGTGCCTATTTTAGGCTTTGAGGGCCTGATGGTCTCTGTGGCAACTACTCAACCCTGCCCTCATGGCACCAGAGTGGTCATAGACGACACATAAGAGAATAGGCATGGCTGCATTCCAATAAGACTTTATGTACAAAACAGGCAGCAAGTTGGATTTGGTTCAGTCTGTAGTTTGCCAAACTCTGCCCTAGAGTTGAAATGGTCACAAGAGAAAAGAGATTCTTAAGCTGGGATCCAAGAACAGGTTTCAAGGGCTCCATGAACACCCAGAAATTGTATGTTGAATGTGTGTGTTTACTAGGGAGAGAGGTTTTTATTAGATTTGGGGGTCTATGAACCCACAAAAAGAGCATAAGAACCCTGGGATGGAGGGTTCCTTTGCCAAAGAGAAAAGGAACTCCATGAGTAATAGAGGAAGGGGTGTCCACTTTTCACATGCTTCTTTCAGCAGGGAAATAGTGTCATCATCAATTCTGCCAGTCTTTGTATATAAATAAAAGAGTAAAAGTAAAAGACCTCAAAAGATCCCCAAGACCATGTATCGGAACAGTATTTGAATGTGTAATTAAACACGAAATAAATTTTGGGTATTTCATTGATATTAATAATGTGGCTAAAACAGCTCATCTTTTCTCATTAGGAACCCTATTTGTGGCCTTTAAGCACAACAAAACTTAAATCACTGTCATTTGACATGAACTCAACTCCATACAAAGAACTGTATACTGAGGACTCCAGTGGAGAGACTGAGATAAGACAGAACAAGGTAAACCAAGTTAAAGATTGATAAGATCTCAACTACATACACTCATCTAATCATTTCCACAGTTAGGTCTTTAAGCTAAAGAATTCTGGCAGCTGACTTTCGGGGCCAGATTTGGAATAGAGACACCCTGTGTGCACATAATGTTTCAACATTGTGTGGAATTTTTCTCAGGATTATGTGATCTTCTTTCATACTTTCTTTTTGCTACGTTTACGAATATTTACCATACCTGAGAAAAGGGTGTGTATGGTAATTGAAGTTCCACTGTTCATAGTTTTTCTTTGTACACTGTCCTTGATGGAAGCTTGAAATCCATGTTTTTTGATCAGGTAATTACCCTTTCTTCAACTTTGGTCACTTTTTAGATTCTTCCTCCTTTATTAGCTACTGCTCCCTCTCCTTATTACCATCAAATCTGAAGCGTAGTCTAAATTCCCTCACCTCATCTTCACTCCTCAATCACTGTCATCTACCTTTCATGCCCAAAGCACCTCTAAAAGGACTCTCATTAAAGGCCACCACTCACTGTACTTTCAAATGGACACTCTCAGTCACTTCTCTTGACCTCTCTGCAATGTACAGCCTGGCATATGGGAGACACTATGAAAGTATCTATTATTTTTCCCCTTAAATTTCTATGTATATGCCTAGACAATCGTACTCATTTTTGTGACTTTAACAAGAGCTAACTGATTAAATATCTAACCTCACTCCTCCACTCCAGGCCCTTATTTTAAAACTGCTTTCTATGCATTTCCATCCAGATGTCCTACAAGTGTCTCAAATTCATTGTGTACCAAACTGAAGTCACCATCTACCCCATCCCAACCCCCTAAAACATCCAGCACCATCTACACTTATTTTGCATCACTATCTCCCAGCTGCCCAAATGGGAAGCCTATGCTCCCCCTTTAATAATCCATAACCACTGCCTTATCAATTCTACCTTCCAAATATCTCAAATTCAGCCCCCTCTTCCCCTTCTCCTCTCTTGTGGCCTCTGTTCAGATTATCATTTCCCACTGAGACCTCAAAGGTATGCTGAGTCCTAACTCTGCTATGCCCTCTCCAACCTGCTCCCCATGCTGCTTCTAGAGTTAACTTTCAAAGAGATGAAGTGCATCATATCATTCCTCTGCTTAAATACTCTATGCTTCCTCAGAACCGAACTCAGAATAGAATGCAAACCTCAAACTGTATACTCGGCCCTCACACTCTGCCTCCAGCCACACCCACTATTTGCCATTCTCCAAGCACTCCCATTTTTCTTCAGCTCCTTCCTCTGCCTAGAATAACCAACTAAAGTTTTAAGGACTGTGTCTTGCCCTTTTGTTACTGCTTCTCCAAGGATTCCTTAAATGTTTTTCAAATGCATAATGTATTCTCTAGTTCCTATCTAGGCTTTCGACATCATGCTAATTCTCTGGCTCCCTTGGTATTAAAACCTTTCTAATTAAATATATTGTACTTACAATAAACACTTTCGATAAGATTTGTTTTCCTTAAGTTTTCATGAACAAGTTCCATATTCTAGATAGTAATGCAAGTCAAAGACAGAAAGGTTACCACCTCTTTCTGAATAGGAGAGTGGAATGGCCACACTTTGGACAGGTTCAGCATCTGAAGTCTCCAAATACCAAGAGCACATACTCTGCTCTGGTCTAAGAATGAAAACTAGTCCTTTGTCAGTGCCTGTTCCCGAGGTACTGGGAAGGAGAGTCTGCAATAAGGAAGAAAAAAGTCATCATGAATAGGGAGTTGAGCAAAATATTTAAATTCTAGAATTGATCTAGTATGCATGTTCTATTCCAAAACTTCTCAAAAAGGAATAAAACAGATCCTCCTTGGATAATTAAAGACTTCTTTTCACCTCTATATGCATGTGCCCCCCCCCACACACGGAAGAACTATTTAATACGCACGATCTCTGATCAGATGCAATAAAATTCCCAAGCTTCTCAACCCCCCAAATTAAGATTTACTATGTCAAGTACTAGAATTAATGTTGAATGGTGAAACTAAAATAGTTTCATAGCAAGTGTGATGTCCTTTATTCAGGAGAAAACAATCCATGGATTGGGGGAGTGCAATGTCTCATAAGCTGTTCCTGAGGGATTTGGCGCAAGAGCGAGCTGTACAGAGCATTAAAAGCAGCGATGCAGAAACAGGGCATAATGGGCTAGGAGGTTGGGAAGTTCTTACGCTATCAGCAGGTCCTATTTTTAGGATAAGCTAAGCTAGCTACAACAGAGCTAGAGCATTAGGATTGGCATGTGTTAGGTTTCCTTGACAGGTTTTCCCGTAACTGCAGACAGAGTTGCAGGCTGACTTTTCTGTAAGTCACTGATGGGTTTCAATTTGACAAGCATAAGGGAGAATGACCCAAATACTAAGTGACGAACTATGAGGTCGACAGTTTCAAAGAACCAACTGCCATGATGACCTCCCCAAAATCCAAGGTGCCACCCTTCATCAGGAAGGGCAGAGGAACAGAAACAATTCTCTTCACACAGACCACTCACTTCCAGAGCTGTGTGCAGTTCTAGTTATCCCCTCCGTAGTACAGACACAGTGAGAACTAAAGGCAGCATAATGAAGGAATATTATTACGAATAAAGAAGATAATATCCTTTCTGCATGAAAATGGAGGCCCAAAAACTTGTTCGCCCAGGCCACTTTCGTTTTTTTGTGTGTGTGTATATTTGTTTAAATATGTCTTTATTGATTTCAGAGAGAAGAAGGGAGAGGGAGAGAGACAAATAGAAACATCAATGATGAGAGAGTCACTGATCAGCTGCCTCCTGCATGCCCCTACTGGGGATCGAGCCCACAACCCAGGCATGTGCCCTGACCTGGAATCGAACTGTGATCTCCTGGTTTCTAGGTTGATGCTCAACCGCTGAATCATGCCTGCCAGGATCCAGGCCACTTTTATTACATTAGTTATGTCGACATCCCTTTATCCAAGCTGTTTCCTCAGAAGTAAAAACAGGCATTATAACTACTTTGTTGAGCTGTTGTGAGATTAATTATAGGGAAACCAGACACAGAGGTTTCTAACTAGGAACCCCAGAGGCCCAGAGAGTTCCAGAGGTCCCCATGAAATCATACAGATGTATCTGTACATGTTGCCAAGTCGACAGTCCATAGATTTCAGTGGATTCAAAGTCTATGGCCCCAGGAGCTAAGAACCACCAGCCGAACACACAGTAGGCATGCAATAAATATAAATGCTTTTTTTCTCCACCCTTTCTTTTCCTTCAAATGTTGTCTGTGCTGCGATGTTATTAAGAGGGAAATTATGTATGTGCCATTTTACGATGTCTCCTATGTAAGGCCTGAATGGGAAGTTTCCTTTTGAATATAGTCCCAGAAAAAACTTGGCTTCCTCTGACTAACTGGCATGTTTCTTCCAACTAAGAAAGTTATGAAATTTAACATGTTTTGATTTCTGCTCTGGCTGCCAAGAACTAAAGCAAAGTCAATGTAAATGGGTCATAGACACCGTTATCTCTTGCAATTAACAATTTATTCCTTCCTGTTCTCCTTGATCAGACTCTTCCATGTCTAATCTATTAAATGACCACACACAGGTATGCAACTTCAAAACTTTCATGGTAGGAGGAGGATGTCAGAATAAAAAAATACAAAATACTTACTTAGTTTGAAAGATAATATGACCAATGCCTATAAAATATATATGAATTGGACTAAAAGAGCTTTGTTTAGCAAATTCTAGACATCAGAAGATAAGCTTACAACAAGTAAAAAGAAACACAACATCATACAGAGTGGAAATTATTTGTCTAACGGGTCATATAAGCTAAATAGAAATAGATTTGTAAAGGTTAACATAAATTGCAGGTCTTTAACTGCTTAGGCTAATCCAGGGCATATGAAAAACTTCCCAAAGCTGAGGTTGAGGTTACAGGGTTTAGTGATGGTTTATGTAAGAGTTCTAAATGCTATTAGAAGATGAACTCAGTGTTAGGATTTTTTGTTTCCATGAGGGATCAAAGAATAAAGATCCTGTAGGGTCTTATTAAACATACAGGTCTTGGTAAACTTCAACACTAAATGGGTAAACAAAAATGGAAACCCATTAAAATGTAAATGTAAAAATCATTAAGGACCCAGTAGAGTAAGAAAAAGTGAGAAATCATGAGGAAAGCTTTAACTACATTCAAACAGGAAACAGTTGGTAGAACTCCCCCTCCCCCCAAACTCAGCACTCTATCTCCACCTCTTTATTTTTTATTACTTATTATTATCTTTTTTTAATCCTTACCCAAGGATATTTTTCCATTGCTTTTCAGAGAGAGTGGAAGGGAGAGAGAGAGAGAAAGAGAAACATCAATGTGAGACACACACATCAACTGGCGGGTTCCTGTATGCGCCCGATCAAGCCTGCAACTGAGTTACGTGCCCTTGGCCGAAATCAAACCCAGGATCCTTCAGCTCTAACCACTGAGAAACCAGATAGAGCTATCTCCTCTTCTTTAAATCAGAGGTCACCACACTCGAGAAAGGCCTGAGATACTCACCTCTTAGCTGGTCTAAATCATTAACTTAACAGAAACCAACTTGACTTTGTAAAAACTTAAGACATAAAGAGGCATCAAATTCTAATGCTTATACTAAATATGAGGCCCCAAAATACAGAAATAGTTTTTACAGAAATAATCCTTTGTACTTACCTTAGAAAAAGAAAGCGTTGTATTCTGATACTGTGAGTGTATTTGGAAAACAAGAAAAGTCACATTGCTGGAAATATTACGCAAAATAGCTTCCTCTGGAAAGGGCCTGTTGAGCTTGAAGTATCTAAATTTCCCCACAGAAAATTCAATAATACCTACAATGAGAAAAATGTTTCATTATAATATATGTACCTCTAATATCAATTTGTAGAAATCACAAAGATAAACACACACACTAATTTAATCCTCAAAAAGAAAAAACAGTAAGCTCAATGTTATTACTGCCCCTATTTCACTGATAAGGACAATTAAGCTTAAAGAGGTGAAGCAGCCCACCAGGGTGACTCGGCTAATGAGTGGTGGAACTAAGAAGTAAAGTGGAAAAAAAGTATTTAAAAAAAATGCGAACAATTCTTAAAGTGGCTAAGGATGCTCACGGTGCTTGGATCCCAAAGCCCAGAAGAATTCACCATCTGGTGGCAATTATAACAATTCTATTCCAAACAGAATTTAAAGATTAACAATGCTGAGGAGCTACTGACAACTGTGAATGGCACTGGTTGGTATTAAAGAACAGTATGAACTAAGAATTCTGAAGTCACCTTGGAGACCCAGAGGTACAATTTTACCCCACCATTTACCAGCTGTGTGATCTTGGGCAAGTTTCTTAATTCTCTTAAACCTCAATTTCTTCACCTGTCAAATGGGACTGTATTACCTAGCTTGCAAAAGATGGTGCCATCAACACTGGCAAAAATGTCATTTGAATGCCCACCCCAGATATTTCATATAAAGTAACGAACCACAGGTATTCTGGAGAAACAAGCCTTTTGTTGTTTAAGGATCAAGTTCAGAGTCCACATAAGACACGTTATAACAACAGTTTTCCAACACCTCATCTAGGCCTTTCCCATCCATCTACCTGCCTCCATTTCTGGTTGTGTTTAGCTCACTCACCTTGTCCATGGTTCTGTGTGTGTCTTTCTCCTAGCTGCAAACTAGTTCTTTCTTTGTCCAACCTCATTCTCAAATAATCCACTAAATAAGCAAACCGGGGTGAAGATAAATCACAAGTAAGAAATACTTGGAGAACCTAAACATTCACTGCTTTAAAAGACAGTAAGGGCCCAGCCTGTGTGGCTCAGTGGTTGAGTGTCGACCCAGGAACCAAGAGGTCACCAGTTCCATTCCCGGTCAGGGCACATGCCCAGGCTTGATCCCCGGTGGGGGTGTGCAGGAGGCAGCTGATCAACGATGTTTCTCTCTATCCCTCTCCCTTCCTCTCTCTCTAAAAATAAAATAAAAAAATATTTAAAAGACAGTAAGGAAAAACAGGACCGTAGAAAATAAAACACATTATTAAACAACTAGTAACTTAACAAAATAAGTAGGGGTTATCAAATGTATATATTTTAAGTGATTTCTCTTTTCTTTACACATCCTGTCAGATGTGTGTTACAAAAATCTTCTCCCAATCTTGTAGCTTGTCTTTTCACTCTCATTACCTTTAGATTAACAGAAGTTCTAATTTTAATGTAGACCAATTTAAGTTTTTCCTTTATAATTTTAAAGAAAGCTTTGCTAACATATTCCAAGACCATGAAGAGACATTCCCCATGTTAACTTCTAGAACTTTATTTGACCTTTCACATTGAAGGCTAAAATCAACCTGAAATTGATTTCTGTGTATGGTGTAACGTAGGGGCAGGGGAGGGCAGTGTTAACGTTCATTTTTCCATATGTATATCCAGTTGATATAGCAACCTTTCTTGAAAATATAGTTTCTCTACTGCTCTGCAATTCCATCTTTCACATAAATCAAGTAACCGTATGTGAGGGTCTGTTTCTGGACTCATGTTCTATTTGTCTATTTGTCTAAGCTAACACCAATACTACAATGTCTCAATTTCTGCCCCAAATTTGTTCTTCCTCTTCAAGACTGTTTTGACTATTTTTGGCCCCTTTTCACTTCCATATAAATTCTAGAAAGTAGTTTGTCAATGTCACACAAAAAGACTGCTGGGATTTTGACTGGGATGACGATAAATGCATTACTTTAGGGAGAAATGATATCTTAATAACAGAATTTTCTAATTTATGAATTAAAGATATCCCTCTATTTACTGTTTCTCAATTTACCTCAAGAATGTTGTATAGCTTTTTCTGCAGTGGTTTTTACATATCCCATTATAATTATCCCTAAATATTTAATGTTTCTTGATACTGTTAATTTAGTTTTTATTTTAAATTTCAATTTCTAGTTATCTCTTCACCAATATGTTTTTTTAAAAGTTCTCCAGCTGATTTCTAATGTTCAGCCAGGTTTGAGAACTCCTAACTCAATGTTTGATGAATTAGGGAAGGATAAGTATATTTTTCCTATTCTTAATTATAACTAACTTCTATGTGAAAATCCTCTGGCAGTGTTACCTTACAATCTGACAGCCATTTCACAACTTTTATAGAAGATTGTGTATTAACAAAATCAGTCATGGCTTGACTCCCGGCTATACAGGGCTTTGTCATGTTTGACATTCCAAAGCCTAGTACAGTACTGGTTCCCTAATTGGCGCATAGTAAATGTTTAGTAAGTGACAGTT
Source organism: Miniopterus natalensis (assembly GCF_054644295.1). Classification (NCBI taxonomy): domain Eukaryota; kingdom Metazoa; phylum Chordata; class Mammalia; order Chiroptera; family Miniopteridae; genus Miniopterus; species Miniopterus natalensis. The sequence goes on along the minus strand of NC_142082.1, from coordinate 154,881,924 downwards.
CAAGTTTGTGACCTCAGGGAAGTAATTTCTTTTCTCAGCGCCTCGGTACCCTCATGGTAAAATGGAGGTATTTGTGCTGCATAAATCACTTGACTGCTGAAAGTATCGAACGAATGGGGAAAATTTTGTGAACTGTCCAATACTATGAGATAAAGTATTATTAACTTCCATTAGCTTTCCGGTGTTTCAGAGGCTCCTCCTCTTCTCCTTTTTTTTTTTTTTTTTACACAAGTCAGGCATTTGGTATGGTCCTACAAATAAACTAGTAGGAAGAAGAGGGCTAACCGGTATAAGTGCTTGGCACATCCATCAAAAGCATCAAGTTGAGAAGGAGACTTCCTCAGAGTGACAGGGAAAAACACTGCAAGTCGAGACAACTTCAACAGTACAGTCTAGCCAACTCTTCATTTAATTCCTGCTCATAAAAGCACACATGGCAAGTAAAGGCATATAGCCAAAATATATCCTGAAGAAGTTAACAGGAACTTAATTTACCTCTAAGCCATCTGGAAAGGGATGCGTGAGAAACATTTTACAAGGCATAATGAGGTCTTATGACTTTGGGAGTGGGAGGGAAACGGTACATCAAATGATATTACAGAGCACATGGCTAACATGGAGACAGAGCACTGAGGCTGCAGCTCGCCTCTAGAGAGAAGTGCCTCTGTTTTTTCTGCCAAAAATATTTTTTGCCATCTGACCCATAACAGGGGACTCCTTTCTATTTTTCATACTCTTCCTCATTCCTACCCAGCCACTTTTTCTTTCCAAGAATTCCATTCTACAAAGAGCTACCCAATCCCTTGTCTTTCCCAATCAAATCCTAAACTTAAAATTGTTCAACTCTTCCCTTTTACTATTTGACTAAAATTTACCTCCACTGTTTGCACTTTCACACAACAACCAGATTCTAGGATAGATCTGTGAAAGCTGAGTCTGCACAATTCTCTTCAGATGAAACATTAGAAACAAAAACAGTACATTTAGCTACTTAAACTGGTCAACATTCAACTGCCCCACCCAATTTCTCATTTCCATCTTATGAATTTTCATTAGCCCTAAAAGCCGAAAGGAAACACAAAAATGTACATACTACCTTTCACATACTTTCAAGAGAAAGAGACCACTTGCTCAACTAACTACACAAATGGCCTGCTACCTTACTTATAGCATTATCAATAGCACAAATACTAGAAGGTTCAAATGACACTCTGCTCAACTCCAATTACTACCTAATTCCATGAGTTAATTGGTTGTGAAACAATAATGAAAGATGTTACAGGCAGCAGAGAACTGGGACTTCAAGACAAGAGAAAATTGTTTAAATGTACGATGCACCTTTTGTGCCCTGCCCGTCACAGAAAGCACCTTCCTCACTCTAGGGACTCAATCTGCAGCCTTCAAAGATTCATTTGGCTTTCCAGCCACTACTTTAGTGGTGTAAGTTAGCTTGTCCTGCCCAAGATAAGTCAATTCTCCTAAATTACAGCAGTTGCTTAATTCCTTCAGTGTGTCTAGTTATCAGAATCATCAAACAGAAATCCAGCCATTTTCCAGGAGGAGATGCAAGTCTTGAACCAAGTCTTTCTTAATTTCTTTACGCCCATCTGACAGATGTGGAGAACATCAGCTTTTATTACCACTCAGCGGTTAAGTTCCCACATCTTGTCCTTCCGCACAGAGCGACCATACTAATGCGAGGAAAAAAGAGTGTCATGGGAGAGGAAATATCAGTGCTGCAATCGGAGAAAAGAGGCAAGAAAAGAGGCATCTGAAAAATATTAATCCCTCGGTTACTCAGACTTCTCAACTTCTGTGTAAAATTTTCTAGATGTTATCAAATACTAAAGCACAGAACTAGAAATGACAAGTTCTGGATCACTGCCCTCCTGACTCAGGGGCTAGCCTGGATCAACTATAAACTCAATCTCTCAAATTCTTCACCTATTGCAGTGGAGCAAGCACCTCTTCCAACTCCCTCACAAAGCTATTTTGAGAAATGAGAATTCACAGAATTAAGTGGAAAGCGCCATACCCAGTAAAATATTCTTATTGGGGGCAGCTTTGCTGAAGTGGAAGGACGTGAAATCTGAGGTGAGACATACTAGGGTTCCAGCGCTGCCTGTGGCCCTGTTAGCTGTCTGCTTGTGTAGGGAGCATGGTCACCTCCCACCTCAGCTCCCTCCTCTGCAAGTCAGGATTGCAATCATTTCATGGGGTCCTGAGGGTTAAATAACACTGCCACGAAAAGCACCTGGCGCACTCCGCACTGCAGGGAATAGTAGCGCCCTAGTATAAAAAAGGCTATTTTTTCCCCCTGCAAAAACAGAACTTACCCTTTTCTGTTTTGGCCTGAAGTCCTAGGCAAAGAATCGAGAACTCGGCTTACACAAGAGCTTTTTCAGAGATACGTACATAGAAACACAATCGGATTATTCAGGAAATATTCTATTTCAGAACTGTAACTAGTTTCTTACGCTCAAAACAAAACTAAGAATGTGCTTAACCTCAGGGAAAAAGCACATGATTATCAGCCTGGCACAATTAGTGCCTTTCACGGTTTATATATTAACAAACCAGAATGACTGCTAAAACCCATTCACCAGGCACATGGCCCACCATCTAAAGCCCGACCTGAGCTCGCTCTTCCTCTCAAACTCTGTCGGGCTTACCAATTATTAAAGCATCTAGATTTGGGGGGTGCAAAAGCCTGCTCGGCTTGGGGGGCCGTCCGTCGCAACGCCCGTCGTTCCGCAGGAAGCCACAGTCCAAAGGCTGCGCTACGCCCCTTGGGAGCGAAGAGGTGCCTTCAAGTGTCAAATTAAACCCACAAACATGGCTGCTCCCCGAGGGGGAATAATAACGTGTCAGGGCAGAGTCGCGTATCTCTTCCCATTCCCACAGCCTGCACACGCTGGGGCGCCTCCTTAGCGAGGGAGTTACCTCCTCCTGCAGGAAAGGGCTCGGCGGGACCATTCCTGCGGGCTCCGCGCCCCCGCCTCCGGGGCTAGGCGGCCGCGGGCGAGGTGGGTTTGGACCTTGCAAGGAATGCAAAAGCCACCTGGGCTGCAGAGGGGGGCGCCCCGGCCTTACCCGCGCTGGAGTTCCCGACGGTCTCGGCTCCGCCAGCCACCCCGGGTTGCGACGCCAGCGCCGCCAGCGCCAGCAGCCGGAGGAGCCCCATAGCCGCCCGGGCCCGGCGGAGCCAGCGCCAGGGTCGGGAAGCGGCGCGCAGCCCGGCCCGCGCTACTCCTGGGCGCTCGCGCTCCGCGCCATCGGCCGCCAGGCGCTCGCGCCGCACACCAGCCAGGTCCCAGGTCCGCCGCGCGGCGAGCAACCCGGGCCGCGCTCCGCCTCAGCCCGAGTTCCCTCCACCGCAATTACCCTCCGCGGTGGGGCACCGCCCCTCCGCCCCGCCCCGCTCCGCTTAAGTCACGGCTCCGTAGCCCCAGGCGGGGGTGACGGAGGGACGTTCCCAGGCTGCGCGCGCCCCCTCGTGGCGCAGGGCGGGCCCTGAGCCGGCGGCGTTCCCGGGATCCCCGCGCGGAGAGCGGCGGAGACCCCAGGAAGTTATGTGGCGTAACCCGCGCTTCTCGCTTTTTTATCTTTCCCGCTTACGAAAACCACCCGTACAGTAGACACAACTGTTGCGGCCTAACGTTCCTAGGCTCCTGTTCCCGAGATTAACGGTCCTTTGCAAAAAGAAAACAAAAGGAAGGACTCTGGTGCTCAAAGCGCAGAGACCGTTCCCCCGCGGCCGCTGCCGTTGGCGGCGCAGGCGGACGGAGTGTAGAAACGCGGCGGTGCTGCCGCTTCTGCGGCGTTACTGCGCCAGTGAGGAGCGCGCCCTCGGAAGGAAGGTTTCCTCGTCTCCACGCAAAATATCCTCGAAGACTCCAGACCTTACCGGAGGTTCCTCTCAGCTCTCGCACCTGAGCGCTGCTGTTCAGGCGGCGGCGGGCGGGACGGGGCTCCTGCGCGCAACCGGCTTCCCAGGCTGACCGGTACTGGGGAAGACTGCCCTGCTCGCCTTTTCCTGCTCTTTACATTTTTTCTTTTCTTTTTTAAAAAATATATCTTTATTGATTTCAGAGAGGGGAAAGGAGAGGGAGAGAAAGAGAGAGAGAAACATCAATAATGAGTCATTGATCGAGCCCGCAACCAGGGCATGTGCCCTGGCCGGGAATCGAACCCGGATCGCCTGGATCCCAGGTCGAAGCTCAACCGCTGAGCCACGCCCTGCCTGGCTAACTTTTCCATTTATATATTTTAATGAGCAACTATCTTGAAAATGACATACAGCATTTGGTGAAGCCACTAAGCTAAAAATCTATGGCAATCTCACGTTAACAGGCACCACTCTTCCTGTTCTCTCTCGGCCTGGCCCGAATTGTCACACCTTTGGCAGCACTGCCTGTGCCGGTTACTGCCTCTCCCGCGGCCCCGCATCCCTGTCCCTCTCCATAGGTGAAGTACCAGGGAGATGACAGGAGCTAGAATGATGAGGGTAGCATCTGAATCAGGGGTACATTATTCAGTAAACTGTGTTCTGATATTAGGGGGGGAGGCTTAAAACTCTCGCACTGTCAAAATGCAACCCCAAAGTAATAAAATCATAAGAGCTACAAGAAATATGCTTTTTAAAAAACTGATCTCATAGTGGTTCTTTTTAAAAAAAAAAAATTTAAGAATTTATTTGAGCAAAAATCACTTGGAATCTGGCCATGCCAAACCGGGGGCAGTTAGTAGGGTTCCGGGGAGGAACTTTGTAAACAAAAAAACAAAGAAGGAAACCATAAAAGATAAGATTAGTAGGCCTGGCTACTTAAAAATTTAAACTTCATGAAAGTTAAAAAACCCTAAATATGAAAAGTCAAGTTGATGGCAAAAAATAAAAATTAGCAAAGGACACAAATAGGGAATTTCACACACAAACAAAAGAAATATAAGTGACTAACAAAAATATGAAAAAAGTTCAAATTTACTAGTAAAAAAAAATCAAATTAAGAAACTAAGCCGTAAATATTTAAAAAGAACAAGAACATTCAATATGGATGAAAGAGCTGAGTAGATATTCTAAGATAGGACTAACGTCAGTGTAACTTCAAACAACTTTTTATAGCATAATCTGCATCAAAAATCTTAAAAATATTCATAGCTTTGGTATGATAATTCCACTTTTAGATTTAAGTATGTAAATATGTACAAAAATTAGATAGAAGTATAAAATTAGTGCCCAAAACTGTTCATTAAGATGTTATTTACAATAGGAGAAAAACTAAAACAACCTAAATGCCAAAAATAAGGACTTAATTAAATAACCTGTGATACATGCATATAATAAAATACCATGTACCCCTTATGAAAAGGCAAGTTACAAAGCAATAAATATATATAGTTATGTCTTATTTGATTTCTCTTTAATATGCATTCATGTTTATATTCATAGAAAGGTTAAAAATGTATCAAAATGTTAAAAATTATAAAGGTGATTGGATTAAGAATGATTTTTTCTTTGCACGTGTCTGCTCTTTGTAAATTTACTTTGAACATGTGTTGCTCTTAAATAAGAAAATATAATTTTTGAGAAGATATGTATAGTTTTAAAGGTTTTCTTATAAAAGCATTCAGGATAGCAGTCCATTTTCCTGAGTATGACACATAATGCTTTCATGATATAGCTCCTGTCCATCTGTCCAGGTTCTTGCTGCAACTAAACTCCCCCTCATCTATGCTGGCCACACTGAATCAATTTCAGGTCCCTGAACTAACCTCATTCTCTCCCCTCCATACCTTTGCATTGCAGTTCCCTATGCCTGCAGAGGACAGCTGGTGACAGGTATGTCAATAATAGTAAGAGTTTCTCATTACCTTGGCTCTGAAATATTGTGACAGCGTGGAGGATGATTGCCTGAGGTCTCTTGCTCATATAGGAGTTTCAGCAGAGATCTAAACAAATGGGCTCAGCAGCTTTGCAGATGAGTGTTTTATTCCTATGAATTGAAAGGAAACACAAAAACTCAGACGATTCCGCAATCCAAGATATATATAACTAGAGCCTTAAAGTCTGCTTAAGAAGAGAGGGAGGGAGGAAGGGAGGGAGGTTGGGAGGGAGGAGGGAGGGAGGGAGGGAGGGAGGGAGGGAGGGAGGGAAATTCAAGACACCTTGGATGGAGATGACAGCAGAGATCCAGAGGAAAGGCAAGAAAAGACTTCTGTGAAACTTGCCCACTCTGTCACCTTCCCTCTGTATTTTTAAACTCACGTTTGTCTTGTGGGTAGCAACTTACATTACTTTGACTGCTTTTATTAAATTCAATAAATGTTTAGGAATTACTACATGGAAATCATTATGCTGGGAAATTCATTCAGTCCATAAATATGCCATTCAGTGGTTTCTGTGTGCCAGGCTAAAAGCTTGGTGCTAGGTATTGGAAAAATGGAACCAATTAACACATTGTTTGCGGGTAGTTTTTATCGCGCACTCTACTACCAGTCAACGTAAAACATATAAACACGTTTCCCGCATACAATGTGTTAAAATATGTTACCTTGCCCCCAAGTATCTTATGGTGCTGGATGAGTTAGAGTAATATATGAATAATTATACCTCAGTATGTTGAGTGAAATAATAGATGTATAAGGAACAGTTGTGGTAAAGTTTGGGAGCAATTAACTAGAGTTTGGGGGAAAGTTTTATAAAGGAGATATTGAAAATAAAGGCTGAACACTGAGTGACCGATCAACAAAGTGTGCAGAGCATGTTTAGGGAATTGCAAGGAGTCTAAGTAAGTAAAGCAAATAATAAGCTAGTGCTTATTTTTAGTATTTCAGCCAAGATGACAGTGAACTTGAAAACCAGTCAGACATGGCTGGACATGAACCTGAGGTCTCTGTGGAGCTACTGAAAACCTGGAAGGGAGACAGTGAAAAACAGAACAAAAGCTGCATGGTAGTATGAGTTGTCTTGAAGTGGCTCTTCTACCCCAGGCACCCAGTTCTTTTCAATCACATTGCAAAACTTAGTATTCTCCTTTAGTGGGTTTTCTTATTCATTTCTCTGTGTCCAACCGGTCACCAATCCATGTTAAGTTTTTCCTTCAAAAACAGCCTTTCTTGCCTGGCCAATGAGGCTCCTCGGTTGACCATGGATCCATGAACCTGGAGATCACGGTTCCATTCCAGGTCACAGCACATGCCCGCACTGTGGGCTTGATCCCCAGTAGGGGGCGTGCAGGAGGCAGTGATCAATGATTCTTCCCATCATTGATGTTTCTATCTTTCCCTCTCCCTCCCTCTCTCTGAAATCAATAAAAACATTTTTTTTAAAAATAGCCTTTCTTTTCTTATTAGGATCAACACCTAGTCTAGGCAAAACTTATTCTTGGATAACTGCAAAACCCTCCTAGAATCGCTGACTTATTTGTCTTTGCAAACCTAGCAGCCAACATACTTCCTGGCACATGGCAGGCACTCAATAAAGTACACTCTCAATTCAGTGTAGGAGGAGAATGTCACCAATTACTCCAAATTACAGATAAAACAAATTGGAGTTATGTCTCATTAATTCCATTATGGGGGCAGGTGCCTCACCAGAGGTTCTGAATTAGGTCCCAACAGGTATGCATATTATTTGGGAATGGGAGTGGAGGTGAAGCAGAAGTGGAACTTTCCAGTTAGGGCTGGGATAAATCCAACAAGCTAAATTCTCCATGGACAGTTTTCCTCACTTTCCCCCATCCCAGGAGGATAATCAGGGCTAATCAGCCCAAGAAAGAGAATATGTGAGTCTGTTTCCAGTTCACAAACCAGTCATTGGCTGATTCCTGACAGTTTTCTTTTCCACTATCTCCAGGCTTTCTTTAATACCATATTTATACTATCACTCTTCACGCTTAAACTCTCAATAGATCCCAACTCTAAGTCTAAATTGCACAATTTATCTTTGTAAAATGTGAACCTGTCCTTCCTATGCATGTCACTTATTTTCCAGGAATCTTGCTTACAACTACATACTGTAAACCTCCAAGCTCCTCTCCACTAACCCTCACACTGATTTTCCTCACTGTCAAACAAACAGGTTTTTGGTTGCCTACACTCGCATCTTACTTCTTAACTCCAAAAGCTCTTCTCATCTTTGCCTACGGAAACCCTCCTTCTCTGTATTCTAACACAGGCAATACAGTTTAGTACTTAATTGCTTCAGTCGGCTTCCCAGCACACCCACACTCAGAATTAAAGCAAGCGCCCAGTCTCCACTTGGATAAGGCCCTCTCCGCACCCAAAAACAACAGAGGAGGCATCCTAACCCAACCCTTCCTGATTGCCTGGTGATTTTAAATTTGTATTTGTTGAGGATAAAATCTGTATCGTGACTGCCAAGTATTCTTGAGTTGCTTGCTGAGTATATGAGACAGGCCAGTAAGGACAAGCAGAATAGGGAAACCGAGACAGATAAACAGCAGCTTGTAGCCTTCTAGAAAATCTAGGTGCCAAGCAGTTTGCAGCCACCTAGTAAACCCTATCTTCGTTAAACCAGGGACACCAAAATATAAAAGGTTTGCACTTCTTCCCAACCAAGTAAATAGCTTAAATTACCCAGGTCTGGGAGAGAGCAGAAATCCAATCAATGCCATTTGCAAACCACACCCAAGGACAGATGAAGTTAAGGAATAAATCTCATTTTGGTATCTCAGCGTAAAGCTGATGCATATTCTACTGAGACCCTCCAGTAAGACCAGCCTAGGCTCATTTCCCCAGCCCTTTCTTGTTTCACTGTCCCCAGCTTTTTGAATTTTTATTAATATGTTGTAATTGATTTCAGAGAGAGGAAGGGAGAGTGAGAGGGGGAGAGAGAGAGGGAGGGAGGGAGAGAGAGAAAGAGAAACATCAATGATGAGACTCACCCATTGGCTGCCTCCTGCAGGTCCCCGGCTGGGGACAGCCTGCTGCTGGGCAGTGCCCTGGCCCAGAATGCAACAAGGCCCTCCCGGCTCATAGCTTCACGCTCAACCACCGACCCGCACTGGCCAGGCTCACTGTCCCCAGCTTTAATAACCGTCCTCTAAAATTCACCTGGATTCACGCTGTGAAATTTTTCCTACACAAAGTCAAGAAGCCACACACTACTGGCTGGCCCTAGGCAGACCCCTTCCGGGCCAGGTTCCCTTTCCGGTAACATTCCTTTCGTGTTCCACCTAGAAAGAAAAAGCAACCTATAGTAAATTCGTAGATGTTTAAAAATGAAAACATGGGAGGGTAGGGAAAATTGACGTTTAAAAACCGCAGAATTTAACAATCTCCCTAAAGGGGTTACTACCTAGAAGGCTGTTAAGCAGTACAGTATATTAGCCCCCAACGTGAGCGGACCCCAGACACTCCCCAAGTTATTGAAAACAGCCCCCGCGGAGGTTCTTCCCAGGGGGAGCTGGTCTGCACGGCGTGAGCCTCAGGGAAGCCCTTCCCTCTCATCGCGGGGCGTGACTTTGTGCTCGACTCCACCCCCTCCAAGAACACAGCCCTGTGATTGGTCGTGACGCATCCCTGAGCGGCCCAATCGGGTACGAGCAGCCGCTGTAGCGTCTTTTCGCTGATGGGAGAAACATGGCGGACCGGCTCACGCAGCTGCAGGACGCGGTGAACTCGGTGAGCAATTTCACCTCTGTCTTCCCCTTTTCTAGGTAAAGCCGGGGCGGAGAAGGGGTTCGAGCCCACGAAACCCGGAAGTGGGGGGCGGACTGAAACGGGGCTTCAGCAAAAAGCGGCCGGAGCGGGGGCAGGCGTCGCTGCCTCTGGGAGGCTGGAGGCCGGTGGCGCCGCGGTGCGGAGCTGCGGCAGGGAGCGCGAGCAGCTTCTTCCCGCTGGGCAGCGGGGGGTCTCTCTACCCGGACTCTTAAACCGCCCGGTGCTGTTCTCTGGGAACAGTTTTGTCGGCGATGCTGGTAGGAGTTGTTCTCGTTTGGGAAGAGGGGAGAAGCAGCAGAAGCCATCCCCCCACCTCCCCCATTTGAACCCGCGGATGCGCTTGATGGCTGGGTGTTTGTCATTGGGTGTTAGCCTAGAGTATTCGCCGAAACGTTCACGTTGGGGCGGGAGTGATGGCGAGGTGAGAAGTTTTGTTTCATCTTACTTGGTACCGATACACCCAAGGATCCATCTCTTGGCCACTCCCCAGCATAAATCCATTTGGGGAAGACTGACATCTTAATGGTAGTGAATTTTCTAATGCCCGTATATTTCCATTTATTTAAGTCTTCTTTAATATCTCCTCCAAAGTCTACTTCATATCTTGTAAGTAGCCCCCCACCTTGATCCTTTTGATTATTGTTCCCTTTACGCCTAAGTGGAAAGTATATGCAAACCACAGGATTCGTGTACTTAATACCATTAAGAGTTAAGTAGTTTTCTATTGGGAGTTCTATTTCTCATTGTCATTCCATTTATGATTTGACGTCCCAGGTAAGATGTCTATAGAGAATATGTTGACTGGAAAATCTAAGTACCTGGTCCCTTGCCAGTTTTTTCACAGTGGATGCTAAAAAGTTGACATTCTTGTCACATCAGCTTTTGTACCCTTGAAGAGTGTGAATCTACTTGTGAGAAACGGATCTACTCGGCGTGTGTATAAAATAAGACCTTTTAATGCTGAGAGGACCAGCTCCTAAATGTTGATGAATTTACCAAGATAAACTCTACCAGGTGGTGACTTTCCTGGGCTGCCAGCCGACCTCCCTCAGGAAGATACTCCTTTGAGGTTTTACAAAATCCAATCATAATGATGCTACTGGATAGAAATGTTATTTTAGGGATATGTTGCATATTCATACCTATCTTGTAGCCAGGAGGAGAGTAAAAACAAAGTGAAGATGGCCCTAACTCCAGGGTAGGCATGCTGATTGTTGGATTTTGGAGAGAAACCTCTAGGTTTACCAGTATTGTGTGCCTACTGTGTATATAACCACTGTCCTGTTTACAGAGAGACACTCCTTGAGTTTACAGTCTGATTAGGAAGATGTCATATATTCAAGACACATTTAAATAATGCAAAAGTATTATGTGGTTAGTTATAATGAATCAAGATTTTCCGCTGTAACTGCTAAAATTGGAATATAGAGTGATAACTAAAATAGAGGGACTCTTCCTAAGAATTTATCTGAATTGTAATTATTTGTAAAATTAATGAAATACTATTTTTTGTTTTTAATAATGAGCTTTATGTAGCTATATATTTTTATCAAAAATGTTAAGCATATTATTTTTATAATTTTATTCATAATCCCACCAAAATGACATTTACCCTCAGAGAACTCTTTAAGTGCAGAAACTGTCTAGTCTGCTGTATCTCTGTAATGTTTATACATATACAGTGCATGTCATATAGTTTATTTTCTATAGATATTTGTTAAGTAAATAGATCTTGAGAGCTTTTGAAGCACAGAGCAAATAGCCATTGTGTTGTATATTTTTTGTGTTTTCTCTGCTCCTCCTAACAATGCTGTAATGTGAGAATGTTCCCAATTTAAAAAAATAAAAAATCAAAAATCCAAGTTTCTAGTACCAGAATTAGAGTCCACATCTGTACCGCTTCTGAACACTACTACTGCTCCATACATTTGCAAAATGTGAGCAAAAGCAGTGTAGTCAGGAATTAATTTATCACTAGTCAGGTATATATGAAGGAGCAGTAGAAAATGAGTAACTGGAGTTGACTTAGATTATTGAAAGCTTTGAAAAAGCCTGAAGAATTGGAGATTTATCTTGAAAACCATACTGGGTGAGCTCAAAATGTTTGAACAGGGTAAAATAACAGTGAGTTAGAAAACAATAAGGAGGCTCTTGTAACAATTCTGATGTGAGGTAATTGATTGAACTAACACAGCTGCAGTGATGATAGAAGGAAAGGGAAAGATTTGTAGTATTAACAGGATTGAAAATGAAAAGAAAGTTAAGAGTGATATACTGGTTTACTAGGAGAACCTCAGTACAAATTAGATGTTAAAGGAAACAGTTGACTTTGAGCTCTGTCATTCAAATAAAGGCAGAGAGAAATTTAGTGGGAATGATTATTCACTGATTGAAAATAAGGAATTGAGATTTGAGAGGTCAGGGCTATCGATAGAAGTTGAGGGGGAGGCAAAGAGTTTGGAGCTGGTAAAGAACTAGTATTCTAAATCTTCAGAACTGCTTAAGGAATACTTTTAGAGCACCAAGAGTTTACAAACTCGAGTTATAAAGAAAAACATTTCTAAATACTTAGGTGCTATCTTTACCCACTACTTCCTTAGAGATGTCACTACGCTGGTCTCAGACAATGGATCAATACTTCATACATGCGTTACACATACCATTTTATTTATCCTGGAGCTATACTTAGATATTTGCTGGTCAGATTTGCTTTTTCCTACTGCTGCCCCAAAAAAGTCCTTACTTGTGCTTGCAACAAGTACTGGCATGTATTTCTTTTATCATTCCATTGCCTTGTGAAGAAAAGAAAAATTTTGTATTTCTTTTCAACTGTTTCAAGTAGATTGCTACCAAACGTAATTTCTTTGAATGGTTAAAACATTTCATCGCTGTTAATAACTGGCTAATTTTATCCAAAATTACTTGTTTCTGTTTTATTCCCTTGCTGAGAGAGCATTATTATAGAAACTTATTGTTGCATTACCAATAAAATCCTTACATTTGATAAATCCTTTCTAACTTTGGCATGTTCCCCTTGGCCTCAAGCTTGCAGATCAGTTTTGTAATGCCATTGGAGTGTTGCAGCAGTGTGGTCCTCCTGCCTCTTTTAGTAATATTCAGACAGCAATTAACAAAGATCAGCCGGCTAATCCTACAGAAGGTAAGTAGATTTCTTTGGCTTCTCTTAGTTTGACTCTCATATTACTTGTAATCTTTTAAAATTAGATTTATTGAGAAATGTAGCCTATTTGTGGCTTTCTAAAAATGTTGTTTGAGAATTTTACTGCAAGCTTGGTCATAAAGGAAATTAGTTTGTTATAGTCAATTTGACATAACATGCCATATAGTAACGTATCATAATTCTGTTTATGTCAAATAACAGATTGTCACTCCTTTAGAGGAAGATTTGTATGAACTTAACTGAATTTTACTTCTGGGATCTTAATAAGGCAGGCATCCCATTTACAGATTTTGTTATCCAAGTGACCACCATATTGTCCTAATAAGGGATATATATTATGGTTAGCTCTTAATTTGAGTTAATATTAAGGGTAATTCTCAAACACTTAACAGGGTGGATGTGTTAAAATTACACTTTAGTCATTAGAAGTCTAGTATAGAACAAGTTATATAAAGTTTTCTGGCTTCATTAAGTTAATGTTTAATTTCTGTTTCTGAAACCTTGAGCTTCTTTAATATCCTAAATTAGTAGTATCTTTATCCAGAATATGCCCAGCTTTTTGCAGCACTGATTGCACGAACAGCAAAAGACATTGATGTTTTGATAGATTCCTTGCCAAGTGAAGAATCTACAGCTGCTTTACAGGTAAAAATCTCTTCCTTTAAGTAGTACTTTGCTAGTAGGGAATTTTGACTTAAAGGATTTAATACTATTTGTTAAAATAGTTAAAGTTTAAGATTAAATTTTAAAGTGAGAGTTTCATTCATTGTGAATTAGTATAGTCTTTTAAAGACTGCACAGAATATGTATATATAGCTGTCCAATTTTGAGAAATAAGGACTTCCTATTTTTCTCAGTTTGGCTCTTTACCTAGCCAAGAATGAGAGGAGGATGGCATTCTGGATGTGGAGTAGAATAGTGGTGTCTGAAAGCAGTGTGGAAGGGAGTCACATATAGACATTGAGAGAGCTCTAATTAAAAATTCATCATTTTAAATAATTCATACAAGGAAAACTTTTAATAGTTCCCCGATTTTAGAACTTGTGCCACTGAAAACTCTATTACAATGGTTGCATAGTCATCCAGATATAAAAGTAAATACTTCTGCAGTTTCTTTCCTTCTCAGTCCTTCTTAATCTTCATTTTTAATTTCTCAAAAGATTTTTAAATTTGTGTCTTATAAAGGCTGCTAGCTTGTATAAGCTAGAAGAAGAAAACCACGAAGCTGCTACATGTCTGGAGGATGTTGTTTATCGAGGGGACATGCTTCTCGAAAAGATACAAAGTGCACTTGCTGATATTGCGCAGTCACAGCTGAAGACAAGAAGTGGTACCCACAGCCAATCTCTCCCGGACTCATAGTGCCCATATCTACCATGTGGCTGAGAAAAGAACTGTTTCAATGCCATTAAGAATTCTGCATCAGATTTCGATGTAAGCCTTACCAACAGTTAGAGAAACATTAAGCACTATAACATGTTATCTTTTTAGCTATTTTTAATAGTCTTCTATTTTCACCCTTGATAAATTAGCTTGTAAAATTGTGATTGAACAAGCTTTAAACTATCATTATACCATCATTTTTTATTATCTGAATGAAATTGAGGCAGCTATTGCATCGACGATGATTATTTAATTAAACAAGTGTATTATAAAACTCCATTGTGACATAATTTCTATCTTTATTTTTATCATATTTCTACAAGTATTTTTACAAATAAAAACATCCCTCAAGCCAGAGGAGAGGTAAGTGCAGAGATACGGAACATTTCTATTTAGGTTGGTGTCCTTTCTGCCTCTTTAGAGGTCACATTGTAGAACCTTGGAGCTTGAGCAAGGAAAGTTTTTGAAACCCTGTGGCTTTTAAGAAACAAAGAGAATTAGTGTGACTGGACAAGAGATTAGGTCTCTTTTATGGATATTTTCCTTTTTCCAGAACCCCATACCTATTCTAGTTTATCTCCATACTTGTTTCTACTAAGAAATCCTCCTCTCTGTCTATGGAATTTCCATGCTATTGTGAGAATTTGTCTTCATTCTGAACTAATTTTTTCCTATAACTTTTTACTTCTTTTTATTCTTCCCCTTAACTTCACCAGTGAAGTATGTTTCCTGAGTCATCGATTCCTTCTCATTCTTTTTACTTACCTGAAGGTTCTGTTTTCTGATCCTGGTAAATTCTCAACCTTTATTGCTGCATTGTAATCTAACCAGAACATCCTTCCACTCCATCAGTTACTTCAGCATGATTTTCTCTATTGCACCTTAGTTTGTTACTGCAAACTTTTGTGTCAGCATTATCAAGTGTGTTTACTCATCCAGCTCTTGGATCTCCTTGAGTCTAATGATTATGTCCATAGAAAGCTGGAGTTAAAATGTGTTCCACCTTGTAACTGGTTCTTTCTCCAGAGGCTACAATTTTTCAGGATATCCTGAGCTACATTTCCTGCAATCCATTACTTATCCAGAGCTTAAGGAGCAGGAACAATAATCAGAGATCCTGTCTGTTATTCCCATCATAACCAACTCTTCCTCAGTTCTTAAAAAATACCAAAAGGCACTTTTAACACCTATAATAAAATTTATAAAATCATTGCTTTTAAAAATTACATTAAATGTTATATGTATGAATAGATATTTTAAATGTTTGGCTTATTCTCTCTGATAGCACTTAAAATGCATTGCATTTTATTTTTTAAACACTGGCACATGGGAGGCAACAATTGATACATTTCTCACATCAATGTTTCTCTCTTTCCTTTTCCCTCCCTTCCACCCTCAAACAAAACAAGTCAATGGAAAAAATATCCTCCGGTGAGGAGTAGCAAAAAACAACAAAAACAAACACTTTAGAGACAAATAACTCAGGAATCAAAGGGAAATCATAAAGGATATAATTCAGAACGTAATGAAAAACTATATATAGAAACTTCTGGCATTGCACTAAGACAGCATTTAGCAGAAAATGCAAGTATTTTATTGTTTATATTGAAAGAAAGAAGGAAAGAAATAATAAAGCTAACAGAAGAAATTAAGAAAACCATACCATGAAAGAATTAGGAAAGCCCTAAGTTGGGGGATTCAAAGTGAGTAATAAAATTGACCACTTAGACAAGCTTGATCAAGGATAAAAGATGGCGTAAGTAATATGGAGAATTAAAGAAAATGTCATACGCATTGATTTTAAAATACTAAGAGGAAATTTGATGAACTTCTTGCCAATATTTGAAGATTTTGGTGACAGGATATAGTCCTAGAAGTAGCAAAAAGGCTCAAGAAAATATGTAAATCATGGTCCTTCAACCTGCAAAGAAATTCAATCAATAGTCAAAACTCTTTCCACCAAATGAAGCGCCAAGCCTAGACAGTTTTAGTAGTCTTAATAAACATTCAGGAAAAAAATTGCAATTTTGCACAAAATAGATAAAGCTCATTACCAAAATTGGACAGACAGTACAAAAATAAAAATTATAACCAATGTCATGAACATGCAAAAATATTAGGTTAAAGCCAGTAGGTATTAAAAAATTGAATACATCACAATAAGTCTGTTTAATCCCAGGAATGCATGGCAGTTTGATCTTTATATATCACTTTGTATTTTGATCAATCCCTAGGTGCCCATTTTTTTCTTTACCATATCTTAAATTGGAATATTCAGTAGGTAGCTGTTTTTCCCTTCCTTCCTTAGAGCATAGAGGATGGTATATTTACCATGGTTGGGCTCTGATTTGTTGTTTTAAAGAGGAAGAGGCTGTTCAGTCTTCCTCCACAGGACTGACCCACACTGTCCCTTGTATTCTTTCTGAAAACTTCCAACAGTAAGTAGAATATCGAAAGATGAACTGCTTGCTGCTGTGTCCCTGCTGCTCACCCTTGCCCCTGCCTGTTTAGGGTTGTCATTGTATTGTGTGTGTTTTTCTGGTTGCCCAAGGAAGGCCTGCGGTAGTGGTGGGAAAGCTCCTTTAAGGCACTGGTGTTGCAGGTAGGAGCTTCTGAGACCAAACAGGTATCAATGTTTCACCACAAGAGGGCAGTTTGACCCTGAACTTTGGTTCTATTTAGGCAGTGGTTGGATAGATGTTTCGTGACTCAGATGGGTACCTGGGGATTACCTAGCTTGGTGGCAGTAGCCACCAGTTAAGATTACCCTGGAGTCCACTTAAAGGTAGTAGTATTCTGATTTGAACTAGTGTCGTCCTGGAGCTAGTAACTTGAATGTGATGACCATATTTTTATTTTCATCTGAAAGCAAAAGCACAGTGACACAACTTCATGGTATAAGACTTTTAGGTTCATCATAGGTCATTAAGTACTAAATCAGCCACAAAGGAAGTGAGCACTTTCTCTCGATGGTAAGTTATCTTCTATGGGCACATTCGTGCGCGTCTGTGTGTGCTAGATAAGCCACACATCAGAACTCTGCTACTTCCTCCCTAAAGGGCAGCCCTACATGGGAAGGCAGTGTAGTAAATAATTCATAGTGTAGGCTCATGTGCTACCCTGCCTGAGGACTACCCCTTATTAATTGTATGGGCGTTTCTAGATTGTTTTACATGTTTGTCCAACACAAATGAAACTGCTATGAACATTTATGTACCAGGGTTTATGTGCGCATATACTTTCATTTCTCTTGAGTAAACATCTAGGAGTAAAATGACTGGATCATATGATAGGTGTGTACTTAAGTTTTTAAAGAATCTGCAAAATAGTTCTCTTAAGAGATTGTGTGGAAATATGAAAAAAATAAACACATAAAAACGCATTTTTCATTTCAAGGGAAAGGCAACATAACGAATGAGAAAATATGTATCTGCATTTTGAAAGACACACCTCCAATGTCAGGTGTCTTGACAAATGTTTGGACATATTTCCATCATTACGGGATTTTGTTCCCCAAAATGATGTATGTCAGCTTTAAAACTCTTCCATTAAAACACTTAAAATATTTTTAGGAACTGTCCTATTTTTAAATCTAAAAAGTTAGTTTTGAACCCATTTGTTTAAAATGTGAAAATGCAAAAACTGCAAGAACAGTTTGTTGATATCTGGGAAGACTGACATTTGCTACTTAAATTTTTAAAAAAATTATAATTGGTGGATGGGCTGAAAAATTAATACTCTGATTTTATATGCTGCTAACTCTTCAATTAAATCCATAATTCCTTTTTTTTTTTGAAAAGCTCTTGTGAGCGTTTAATGAAATTCCCTCCATGTGGCTTCAAGCTACCAGAACACTGTCGTCCCCCCCCCCCAACACTCACCATCTTCTCTGCAGCTCTTCTGCTGAAGAATTTGGCCTTCACGATGCAGACTGCTTTGGGAGCTTTCTCAAAGTCCCCAGAGCTTTGTTGTAGCCCCATCACACCTCATCAATGATCGGAGCAGCACTAGTCTTGGTTTTTTGTTTTGCTTTTGGCATTTACCCATGTTTGCTCAGGGACCAAAGGTCCACAGTTGATCAAGGTTGACAGCTGGGCTGAACCACTGGTTCCTCTTTAAGTGTTAATGCCTCGTACCAACTTTCCCACAGTAACCTGGGTGATGTTTGTCAAAGTTGATCCTGTGATGATTTGTGCTACCAGCATTATCTTGGCCTCTGGGGTGCTTCCTGTGCTTGTTGATGCACCTGTGGCCATGGCTCACGTGGCCCCAAAGTTTCCAGGACTTTCTCAGTCTGGATGGCATGTTGGCAGCTGAGACCAAAGAACTAAATGCAGGAATTTTTTTAGCTGTGAGAACCATTAATATCATAAATATTGAAATAAACTAAACTTGTAACCAGAACTTCATATCACTTTATCCCATGGTACCAAATAAAGTTTTATAAAATCAAAGCATACTCAACTACATTTCTACCACTAAAATTTTTTTGGTGAAGGTAAAGGAATGTTTTATAGTAAAATAAAACATTTAAGAATATTGTTTAATTTCTATCTTATTCTTTCAAAATGTCTATCTTTGTAGGCATGACTTATAGTGTATAAAATATATAGCACTAAGTATGTAGTTTATAAAGAAATAAATATATATTTACTTCAGGGATATCATCTCAAATTTGGATGGAGTATCTAATGAAAAAGTTTGAGGATCCTGGGCCTACATGATGACAAAGCAACCCATATATTTAATTAAATATCAGGTTATCTCAAAGGCAACATTTAATCAAAATATTTATCTTGGGCAGTCCGCCTCCTAATGAAAAAAAAAACTAGAAAGTGGTGCATGTTAATCCAGGTATTAATGTACTCTAGAGACCAGTTCTTAGTGTGGCCCATGGAACCCTGGGCCTGTGGTATCAAAACTATTTTCCTAATTACAGCTAAGACATTACTTGCCGTTTTCACTGTGTTGGCATTTTTACTAATGAGGCAAAAGCAATGTTGAAACTGCTGGATCCTTAACCTAAATCAAGGCATTGCATCCAAACTAGTTATTATACTCTTTACTGTCATATGTGCACAGGAAAACACAAAAACAAACAATTTCACTTAAAGATGCCCTCGATGAAGCAGTAAAAATTAATTTTATTAAGTCTTGACCCTTGCACACATCTTTTTATTATTCTGTATGACAAACTATGGAATATGCATACAGCACTTCTGCTGCATATCCGTGTGTGATGGTTATATTTAGGAAAAAGAACTTAGACAATTTTTTTGAGTTGTAAGCTGAACTAGCTGCTCTTTTCGAGGAATATCATTTACTAAAACTGAGTGATAAACTAAGTTATTTAGATTTAGGTAAATTAAGAGGTATTGTCCCAAAGTGAAACAAGTAATCCTGTCACTTTAAGGAACACAAATGACAATATTTGTTGCCAAAAGAGAGAAAATTTGATTTCAAGTGAAAATTGTAATTTTGGAAAACATGTACCTTCCACATGGAGCTTGATAGCTTCCCAATATTTAAAGGCTTTTCTGATATCTTTGTAATGAGATCATGGATGGTATTAACAATTGAGATTTTTAAAATATTGTTTAATGAAACAGGTCAACATATAGAAGATCCAAATAGCTCAGCAAACCATTTTTTCCCAAAGTGACCAATGTTTGATGTTTCAAAATAATTCAAAGGTAAAGAATCCATTCAAATGAAATGGGTTTTAATATAGTAAGAAGGTTCACTAATAATGATTTTTGATTTGGCATTGCAACTAATCTTTTATAAACTGCCACTTGTTGAATATTAATGCAATATCAAAGAATATCCACAATTATCTGAAAAGGTTACTAAAATTCTCCTCCCTGTTTAAACTGCATATCCAGATTTTCTTCACATACTTCAACCAAAACAGCATACCCTTTGGGACAGTATGGATGGACCTGGAGAAAACTGTGCGAAGTGAAATAAGCCAGGCAGAGAAAGACAAACATCACATGATCTCGCTTATACATAGAATCTAAAGAACTTAATAAACTGATGAACAGAATGTATTCAATGACATGGAAGCATAGATGAGACTGATGAATGTCAGAGGGATGGAGGAGGGTGGGTGGGTGGAGGGGGAGAGAGTAACCAAAGAATTTATATGCATATATGCACAACCCAAGGACACGGACAATGGTGGGGAGAAGGGGCTGGGGAGGGGGATGGGATGGGGTGGAACGGGTCATTGGGGAGGAAAAGGGGACATCTGTAATATTTTAAACAAAAATAAAATTTAAAAATTAAAAAAAAAATTTGCATGCAGAAGCAGATATGACAATCCAGCATTTGTAATGGTTTTATTTTTATTTTAAAATGAATTAATATATTAACAATTTCTTAATTTTAACAGCTATAATCCACATGACCAAAAGTTTTTTGGTGTCCTTTGATAATTTTTAAGAGCATAAGGGACCTTGAGACCAATATGTTTGAGAAGTGCTGTCTCAAAAGAAAGATGAGCCAGCATGATACCTTTACCCTACTAAGATTCTTTAAGGGTTTAGGTAAAAGAAGAACATGCTGGTATCACACAGGGATGGGGGACGGGGAAGATATAACGGGTTCCATGTTTTCCCTTTACTCTTTGCTCTTGTGGTTAAGGTCTGTTATGGATATAACCCTCTCCCAAGGATATGCTTATTGGTTTTTAAAGGGAGGAGGGGAGAGAGAGAGAGAAACATCAGTGTGAGAGAAACATCAATTGCTTGCCTCCCTTTTGCACCCTGACCGGGTGCACCCTGCAACCTAGGTAGGTGCCCTGGTCAGGAATCAAACCCACAATCTTTTGTTGTATGGGACAACACTCCAACCAACTGAGCCACCTGGCCAGGGGCTATGGTGTGTGTGTTTTTTTTAATCCTCACCTGAGGATATTTTTTTTCATTGCGTTTCAGAGAGTGGAAGGGAGAAAGAGAGAGAGAGAAAAAGAGAGAGACATCGATGTGAGAGAGGCACATTGATTGGTTGCCTCCTGCACACACTCCAACTGGGGCCATGGATTGAGCCTACAACTGAGGTACATGCCCTTGAATGGAATCGAACCCAGGACCCTTCAGTCCAAAGGCCAACAGTCTAACCACTGAACCAAACCGGCCAGGGCTATGGTTTCATATTTTATCTTAATTGTCTTATTATGGCAAGAAGAGTTTCGACAATATAGATGACCCTCATAAGTCACGTAACCCTGCTGACAGTTACAGTGAAGCATCTCCTTGTCAGTTATCCAGACTGTTTACAATGAAATACTTATTTTTCAGGCCCAGAATTGGCTAAAATTGGAAGATTTTTCTTAAATTACAAATATTTTTCTGCCAGAGCAAAAAATTTAAGAAAAGTCTTAGACACCATGTTCTTATCTATGATCTTAAAATTATTGTTCTCAGCCCACAGTGAAGAAATAACTTATTAAAAACAAGTATTTTCCAAAGGAAAAATCCAATAAAGATTGAAAATGCACTTGAAGAGTTAGGTTCCATCCTGACATACTATGTTCTCTCAGACAGTGGCGTATTCTGAATGTTTCAGTAAATAACACAAAACAGTACAGTAAACCCCTGTCCTTCCTAAGAGCGGAGAGGTGCTGGAAGAGATTTCTCCCCAACCCTGGCCAAGGTGCTCTTTATTTAACAGGGACCAAACTTAATTCTCTTGATTTGTACTTACTCTTTCTAACCGTGGGTGATACATAGGTATTCAGAAAGGCGTTTTCAGTTTTGACATGCAAATTCAATGTCAGCCTCTTTTTTTTTTTCAATTCGGCTAAGTGAAAGGAGTAGTTGCCAACTAAAGTACACTGTGCAGAATCCAGGACTTACATGGTGACTCAGCATTGACTTTTACTCCCATGATTTTGCTGGGAATTAGGTGCAGCCGCTGAGCATACCAGAAGCACTGACTTTACGTTCAGTAGGTGTACGCTGAGCTTAGGAAAGGTAGACTCTATTTATTTATTTATTTATTTATTTAGTTTGTTTGTTTATTTAAATCCTCACCTGAGGATATTTTTTCCATTACTTCTCAGTGAGAATGGAAAGGAGAGAGAGAGAGAGAGAAACATCAATGTGAGAGAGACACATTGATTGGTTGCCTCCCACACATTCCCTGACCAGGGCTGGGGATAGAGTTTGCAACCGAGGTACGTGCCCTTGGCCAGAAACGAACCCAGGACCCTTCAGTCCACAGGCTGATGCTCTATCCACTGAGCCAAACCAGCCAGGGCAGGAAAGGTAGACTTAATATGCAGTCTCCTGATTATTGCCGCAGAACTAACTATGTAGTCTCCTGAATATTGCTGTAAGAACTTCTTGGTTGAAAGAGTACTGATGCATTCCCTTTGAACAACCTTTTACTACTTAGAAGACATGACAAAATGGTTTAGAGCATAGACTCTGGGTTTGAACACTGGCTATACCCCTTACAAGCCATGAGCCCTTGGTTAAGTCACATCACCACTCCATGTCTCAGAGACTCTACCTATAAAATAATAATGACCCACCTCATAGGATTATGTGGTTGATATGAATAATATATGTAAAGTATGTAGTCTGATATGAAGTGACCAATAAATGTTATTTATAATTGGTTTTCTTTTCTTTCTTGAGCCTCACAACATTCCTATGGTTATCGTGGAGTAGATATCACTAACTCTGAGGGTAAACTGAGATTCAGGAATTAATTGTTTGTCCGCCCAGAGCCTGCCTGTGGAAGGCCCTCTGACTCCGAACTCAGGGTATTTCCCAATACTCCATCCTAAATCTATAAATTTCATTCATTTTTTATAAGTATGGGAATCATATTTACATAGTCTTAGGCCTCATTTAATAAATACAAAGGATTTATAGAGTTCAGATAAGTATATAAATTTGAACTGTGAACCTTTGTGAACAAACAATACATTATTTAATTATTGGGGTTTATTCAATTTTCTGTTGACTATTTTGTTTTATTTACTTGACACAATATTAAAATCTATTTTTCTTCAGTAGATATGATATTTATGGACCAGACTTTTTACATTTAGGAACATTGGCTCCCACTTGACAGGGTAGTTTCTCAAAGTTCTAGAGGGTAGAGACCAGCTTTACATTGCTGAGATTCTAGCACAGTGGCCTGAACAATTGAGTGTACTATAGGAGTTCATTTATTTATTTATTCATCCAGCAAATCTTTATTGCACCCCCACTGTAGGCAGTTGCTGCCCTGAGGTACAGCAATGACTAAGCCAGACCAGGTCTTTGCTCTTATAGAGATTACATTATGGAGGGGGAGATAAGCAATTGACAAATAAATACATCAAAAATGTAATTTTAGATAGCATAAGTAAGAGCTCAGAAGACAATACGACAGGGTAGTGGGATACAAACTGATGGAGGGGAGAGACAGTGAAGAGAGGTGAGAAATCTTAGATAAGTTGTCTGTGAAGACCTATCTGTTGCTTTGAGCTGAGACTTTGATTATTAGAGAGAACCAGCTGAGCAAAAAACCAGGGTTCAGGCAGTGGAAATAGCAAGTTCAAAACTTTGAGGTGGGAACAAACTCGGCATGTTGTAGGAATAAAAAAAATTCACTGTAAGTAATGAAACTCAAAATCCTCATGAGGTCTTTTTTGTCCATTTAAGAAAAATACAAATGCTTTGGATCACCAATTGCATTAGTCACCTTTATTTACCTATTAGAAAAAAGGATAGGAGTGGCTGAGGTACACCTTTCCTTTGAAGTATTTTGAAGGAAAAAACTGGTTTCAACTTGTTGACTCTTTTTACAGTGCTAAAATATGCATAATCTTTCTGCGGCAGATATTTGAGAACCAAAACTTTTAAACTTAAGAGCATTAGTTCATCTGTGAAATGTTAGTTTCTCTTAATAAACTTCACCAAGGACCTAGAATTCAGTGTCTTTACTTATAAATCTGACCTTTAAGCACACATGATTGCCCATGCAGGGATTGTCTTCAAACTATAAATGGCAGAACAATCAGCCTAAATAAGGAATTCAGTCCAATTAAAACAGGTAAGATAATGAGATTACCCAGTTACATATTTAAATGAAATCATTCATGAAAAAAGACAAAAAGACCTATATGCTCATTGTAAGAATGTTAGCCAGAGCTGCCAGCAGCTCTGACCTGTGACAAATCAACCCTAGAGTAGGACAGAATGAAGCCAAGAAGGGGAAAACTTTGGAGATAGGAACAGAGTCCTAGAGACTCAAATCTATTAGTTCCATCCTTGCCCCTTTTAATTACATAAACAATAAACCCACTTTTTTTTCCTTCTTAATTGAGTTCCAGTTGGGCATTCTTTTCTTTTTAGGAAAAAGGCCTGAAGGGGAAATAATAAATTCATAGATGAGGGTTCTGCCACTTACTTACCCAAGTTACAAGCAGTAAGCAGCAGATCCAGGCTTCTCACTGAGGTCTCTCTGAGCCACAAACCTATTGCTCTTTCCATTTTTCCCTCTATTGATCGTTAGTTCTCCATTGGTGTATTATCTGCTAAAAGGTACCAGAGTCCTGCAGGAGAACCGTCCTAAGCAGATTTTATTGTTGCTCCTAATTGTTAGCCCCTCTCCCAGTAAGAGGACTATACATCACTGTAGCTCTTCCCTGTGGGAGAATATACATCTCTGCCCGCAATGCCCACCATGGGGTAGTCTTAGGTTCAACTCAGCATTCAGATTCAGACAACTACCATCAACCACTTGGGCATCAGATTCACTCGAAAGAACGTAAGACAGGAACCACAGTTTGCCAGCAGGCAGCATCAGGTGTCCCTCTTTTGTGGGACATCAAATCACACAGCTGCCCAGGGCCAGCTCAAATGCAAGGTGAGCTCCATCTGGGGCAGGTGCAGGAACCACCCTGACTTAGAGCCTCATTCCCCACAGGAGCCAATACCTCTTATAACAACCTCAGAGGCACAGCTTCTGGCATCCCCACACGGACATGCCCAGTTCAAACAGTCACCATAGTCAGGGATGCTAAAAGCTGCACAGCCTCCATCAGGTGCCTACAGTGCATTTATAGTTCCTCCCAGGCCAGATGCAATGGACAATCAGAGACGGTTTTTACTGTAAACAATGTTGCTGAGGAATATTGTTAGCATACTGCACTAGTCTGGCTCCAGGGGAACAGAGCTAGTGAGTTAACTGAAGGTCAAAAGCCTAAGCAGCAGGGAAAAGATTTTGTTAACCCTTTAGTCTAACTGCAGGACTGATAGCGGGTTTGACCATATGACTTGCTTTGACCAATAGAAGGCAAGTGAAGATTGTCTAATCCTAGCAAAAACCAAGCGGGTGCCATTGCATGGACCACTCTTCACCCTCTTCTGCCTGCCAGGTGACAAGGAGAGGGGCAACACCTTTGGCCTCAGTCCCCGAAGGAAGAAGATAGTAGAATCAGAGCCATGGAACAGAGCTGCAGCTGATCCGTGGCTCTCAGAAAACCTCCAAGCTAGGTAAGGATTTACAGTTGTAAGCCATTGCTAACTGGAGAGTGGTTATTGCAGAATAACCTATTTCTGATATATACACCCCCTTCGGAAAGGTTTTATCACTCTCCAACCTCCCAGGAATCCCTAGGAGAGCCTGCCAGCTAAGCCAGCTGGTTCTTTGGTGTGTCACAGCTTTAGTTCTGGCAATAATCTCCAATTCAAGGAGCTGATGGAAAGCTCCCCTCTCCCCCCACTTTTGAGCAGTTTGGCTGTTAGAGCAGTTCAAGTAAAGCCTGAAAAATATCATGGATGTAGATTGTGATGCTTTATGGCTCTAATTCATCTTCTGCTTTGTACCAGTCAAGGTCCAGTTATGAGACAGAAACTACCCAAAGTTATTTGGCAAAGATAATTTAATATAAAAACACTGTCAACTAGGTATAGAATTGTCAATTTGGTGACCATAAAGCTAAAAAAAGAACTCTAATGTATCACAATGGTAGCAACTGTGGGAAACTGTTAATTACCTTCAGGGTTGAAGGAACAAAGTCAAGAGGTTGGAATTATGAAATTTAGAGACTTAGAGGAGGTGTCCTGCAGAGCTGAAATTCAGCAGTCTGAGTGGTGTTTTGTTCAGCTGGAGCTGGTGTCTCTGAGTTTGGAGTTGGTGCCTCATTGCGCTGGGGCCCAGCTCTGAGGAAGGGTCTGGGGCCCGGTGTCTTTGAGGGGTGTAATGCAACATTTCTGCAAATAATGGGAAAACTGCAAATGAGGATCTAACTGCTGTTATGGCAAAGAAGTGTTAATGGAGTGACACTGGCAAGAACCACATCAAACCCACACGCTCACAAGAAGAATTCAGTCCCTTCTTCCACCTCCAGCCCTTCATCCCCTCTCTAGCGCCCCCTATGGTCAGAGCCTAACAAAGAGTCTGCTGACAAAGCTGAAACGTGGTTTTTAGAGTCCCAGCAAACCACAGGAGATCAGTGCACAGGAATACCTGGCTAAAGGGTGAGTGAGAGCTGAAGTCCAACCTGTGCTGTTCTTGCCAAGACTATGTCAGCCTGGGGAGAGTCATCTTTTTCTAATTTGCACAAAGATGCCAGTAAACACCAATTCAAACATCAGCAATCAAATCTTCCTTTTGTCTTCTAATTAGCTGTGAAAAGCATGCATTTTTATTGTAATATTCCAGGCAAACTTAACATGGCACTAGAATGCAACTTTTTACAGTCATATGTAGCCCTCCCTTGTAAACTATCAAAGATTTGTGCAACCGTGATTGAATTCAATTCCCCATCCTTCCAC
Organism: Miniopterus natalensis; assembly: GCF_054644295.1. Taxonomy (NCBI): domain Eukaryota; kingdom Metazoa; phylum Chordata; class Mammalia; order Chiroptera; family Miniopteridae; genus Miniopterus; species Miniopterus natalensis. The sequence goes on along the minus strand of NC_142082.1, from coordinate 154,854,891 downwards.
CTTTTCTCACCACGAATGCTGCTTCTGATACACAATGTAGGTTCAGTAGCCTCCTTTCTTTTATGCTGGACTTCCAGCTGTGCATCCAGAACAGGTCTTTGCTGCATCCACAGGTCTCTTTTTTGGTTTTTTTCTCCCATTGTCTTTTCACTGGAGTTGTGATAGTGAGTTACTTTGCTCTTGTCTTTTCTCTTTCAGCCAGCCTTACTCTATCCTACATATGGTTTGACATTTTTATTAAGGACTTAAATGAAGGCTTAGAAGAAATTATTTTAAAATTTGTTGATAATACAAAAATAGTAGGGTTAGCTACAATAACAGATTCCTTAGTGATTTCTGTAGACTGAAATACTGTGTTGATAGCAAAAAGATGAAAAGTATGAGATACAGGAAAAACCAGGTCAAATGTAAGACAGGGTGAGAGAAAATGAGAATAAAATAACTGAAATGAAGACAAACCTCTATTTTTAAAAAACATGGTGGCAATATTACTTATGTGTCAGCTTTAGAAAGGAATCATGACATTTTTGTAGTAGGCACATGGTAGTGAATCAGTGTTTACATAATTTTTTAAAAAAATATATCTTTATTGATTTCAGAGAGAGGAAGGGAGAGGGAGAGAGAGAGACAGAAACATCAATGATGAGAGAGTCATCGATCGGCTGCCTCCTGCACGCCCCCAACTGGGGATCGAGCCTGCAACCCGGGCATGTGCCCTGGCTGGGAATCGAACCCCGATCGCCTGGATCCTAGGTTGATGCTCAGCCGCTGAGCCACGCCTGGCTGGGCTACATAATTTAGTATTTGACAAAAATCATGGAAATGGATTACTGATTATAGTAGAGGGGAACAATGCTGTGATTTTTGTTTACTCAACCACCTTATGAAAATTCTGAGGAGAAAGAGCTAATTATATATAAATATATGTAGGTATACAACAAAGTATTAATGGTGATTATCTCTGGCTCAGGGCTGGTAAATGTTCACTTTATTTTGCTACTGAAAACCTTATTGTCTCTATTATTCATGCATTTATTTTTTAATAAAAATAAACTTAAAAAATAAAAATAAGAGATAAAAATAAATGAAAAGTAACCAAATATTTTTGGAGATTTAGGAAAATTTTGATATAAAACTATCTTCTTTACAATGATTCAAAATGAATAATAAAGCAACAATTGGAAATAAAAATTATATAATGTGCTCCAGTCAATGAAACATAAGTGATGATTAATTTTAGCTAGAGTTACAGATTTCCAAAGGAGGCAAAAAAGAATAAATTATGAATCTATATTAGCAATATATATGACACACATTTGCAAATAAGAATCCATGAAACATCTTTTTAATATATAGAAAATATTTCCAAAGGATAATTCATTTGACAGAGAGGCAAAATGTTGAAAATATGCTGGGATTTTCCCCCCACTCAGATAATTTATGGAAATAGCCCCCAAACAAAACACCTCTCAAATGTATAATGCTCAGATGAACAATAATAACTATTGCCCATTAAGTGAAAAGGAACGCTTTTGGTGGAGAAAGGATCTAGTTGCAATTTTGTTCTGCTCACCTTTAGAATTAATAAATAGCTTGTTTGTTTGGCTTACCACAATGTTATTGTGAAAGGAAGTTAAATCTTGGGTATAGATCTAGCTAATTTTGGTCCTTAATGTGTTGTTTCTCCTGAGAAGCACTATCTGTCCCTCTCAGCTAGGTAAGGTCCCTGTTGTTTGCGCTCTCTAGGATTGTGTGCATTTTCAGAACGGGAACCTCAGTTCATAATTACAGCTCCATTAGTGCCATTACTTGATTCATATCTGAATGTCCCTTTGACGATCAGCTCCGTAAAAGCGGGGGTTATGTCTGTTTATGCTCTCCAAGTCATCCCCAGAACCTAACCCACTGACTGAAACATAGTAAAGACTCAATAGTATTTGTTGAACAAATCGTGAATGAAAAAGTTTACATGTAAGTAATTAGAACAGATTCATAGGAGTGGTGGGAGGGAAGGGGCAACAGAAAAATTTGGAGTTAACATTTTAGGCACTATGAGAGAATATCTTTAAAATCTTTCTTGTAGATTTAGGAGCAGGAGATAAAAAAGCCAATACATTTAAGGGAAAAAGCATAGGAGAAAGAATAAAAAAGTCAGTTTTCCAGAAAAGTCTCAAAAATTTCTTGTATAGATAAAAGGAGTTTAATACTTTCTATTCCGAGCTCTATTTGAGGGTTTTTCTACAATATCATTGTCTTTTTTATATGGCATGAAAGGGCTATCTGTTTTCTTGAGTAAATATTTTCCTGACCTAGTATCACTGGTTAAGAAACTGTCTTTGTAATATAAGATTTGAAACAAGAAGGCCTCAATGAATCTTTCAGTAAAGAGAGAAATTAGATTGTAGGAAAAAGACTTTGCCTTAATTTTTTTAAAAAACTTTTGTAATTTTCTGGGTTTTTCTGCTGATTCTTGGTTGGTAGATTTTCTAAGTAAGATTTTTTAAAAACTATGTTTTTATTGATTTGAGAGAGAGAGAGAGAGAGGAAGGGAGAGAGAAACATCAGTGAGAGAGAACCATCATCAGCAGCCTCCTGCAGGCCCCCTACTGGGGATCAAACCCCCACCCCCTGCATGTGCCCTGACTGGGAACTGAACCGGTGACCTTCTGGTGGATGGGACAACGCTCAACCAACTGAGCCACACCAGCCATGGCTCTAAGAGAGGTTTTCGACATCATTTATATCTTGTATTCAATACTTCTAAATGAGAAAAAAATTATTCCCTTTCCCCATCATCTTATAGCTTTGGGGGAAAAAATACTGTAAGATTTCCACTGTGGTGAGGAAAAATTTTTTCACTGTGGAAAACTGGGTCATCTTCTTTTCAGAACTTTTTTCCTCCCCCTAAATCAGAGAACCTCTTCAAGGGAAGCAAGGTGGAAAGTTTTCAACAATTCAGTGGGGAATTCTTAAAGATAAAAGAAGTAAGACAGCTAGAGAGAATGGTCACACAGAGTTAGGAAGGTTGAAATATATATTTCTAGTAGTTAAAAATGTGTGTGAGCCCTGGCGGGTGTGGCTCAATTGGTTGGACCCTCATCCCATACACCCATACACTAAGGTGGCAGGTTCGATTCCTGGTCAGGGAGGTGGTGATTGATGTTTCTCTCTCTCTCTCTCTCTCTCCTCCTGTCTCTTCTTCTTTCCCTCTCTCTCCCCTCGTCTCCCTAAAATCAATTTTTAAAAAATGTGTGTGAATTAGTGGGTTAATAGTTGATTCAATGAGGGACAAATTAGTTTCTTAGTTTTGTGGGAGAACAAAAATTTACTGACTTCCCTCAAATCTGACTTCTCTCACATTTAAATGTATTGATTTATCAGTTCCCCAATGTGCTGATTCATTGTGGTGTTTAGCTTTATGGTTCTTAGTATGAGAGAGAAAGATAATCCCCATCATGGGGGTTAGAAAAAAGAAGAAAAACAGTAGTCATTGGCATTTTCACAGGATTTTACTTAGGAATCTGTTGAACACTTTAAGTAGATTGATGGGCCCGGGCAGTGTGGTTCAGTGGTTGAGCATCGACCTAGGATCCAGGAGATCGAGGTTTGATTCCTGGTCAGGGCACATGCCCGGGTGGCAGGCTCGATCCCCAGTAGGGGGCATGCAAGAGGCAGCCGATCAATGACACTCTCATCATTGATGCTCCTATTTCTCTCTCCCTCTCCTTTCCTCTTTCTGAAACCAATAAAGAGATATTTTAAGAAATAAAGAGACTGAAGGAAGAACCACAAGGCTTGCAGATGAGTTTGGATAAAAAACATCAACTTGAGCTTGAGGAGAAACAAAGTCACACTTGAAAAAGGGCAAAATCAGAAGTGATCTAGTAAAATCTTCCTAATGATAGTATTGGTAAGATGCTACACTTAAATTTTCTCTCTGGCTCTTGGAAAATGTATCTGATTAAGTCGTTATCTATCTTACCTCAAAAATAATGCCTTAACACTTTTCATTTCTGTTCTCTACTAGATTGAAGAAACTTAAAATTATTTTATTCACAGAATATCTACTTCAGTTCTCAAATTAAGTGTTGAGTTTTTAAAAGTTTGGTTCTACAAAATAAACCAACTTCAAACTAGTTATATCCACAAGATAAAAGCGAGAACAAATGATTAAAATATCCAAGCTAATAAATGTAAGATTGTTTAAAATACCTTTCAGTTCCTTAGGATATCTAAGGCACTGAGGATGAAAAAAAACTCCTTATGAAATCTGAGGTTTAATATTTAATTAGAGGAATTCAATACAGGGGTGAGCAAAAGTAGGTTTACAGTTGTATGTGAGACAGAGTTTATTCTTGAATTATTATATATTATATTATATTTATTATATTATATTGTTATATTGTTATTATATTATTATATTATATTATATTATTATTATATTATATTATATTATATTATATTATATTATATTTTTGTATTACAACTATAAGCCGACTTTTGCCCATTTTCCATAGATTCCTATGGAGAGAAAATAAATTTTCACAACCATTATTATTATTATTTTTTAGTTTCCCTTTATTCATAAGTAATGAGTATTTTTGGAGATAATTTAGAAGATCCAGATTTTGGAAAAGAAGAAAATGAAAATCACCCATTATTTCATCACCTAAAAATAACCACTATGGACATTTTGGTGTCTCTCTGTTCAGACTTTTTTTTTTTTTGGCTTTTTAATATAACACATTATTTCAATAAAGAAGGGAATAATCATATTTCTTATGCAACCTGTTGTGTTTTTTTGCTTAAACGCATGCCAAAAAATATTTTTATTTAATCTAAACATTAAATACGTTGATATTTTAACAATTTGTTTATTGTTGGATGGATACCTAATTTGTTTATAAGCTGTGATGAAGTATCTTATTAGATATGTTATTTATATAAAAAGGCATTAAAATTACTAATAATTTCTTCTACTGAATTTATGGGATAAAAATACTTCTGACTTTGGAGAGAAAAAGTAAGTCAGGATTAGATTTCGTTAGATAAAATTTTACTTAACAGCACTCACAGAGTACTTACTACCTACCAGGCACTATCCTAAGTACTTTACAGAGGTAAATTTGTTTACTCCTCCTAAGTCTGTGAGGTACCTGCCACTACTATTCCCATTTTACAGATGGGAAAATGAGGCACAGAGAGTTTAAGGAACTTGCCCAGCGTTGCCCAGGTACTAAGTGGTAGAGCTAGTCTGGCATCAGGGCCCATGGTCTTGGTCATTCCCTTACAAGGCCTCTGCTGTTTTCTGGGTCATCTGAGAAGTGGGGTTTGAGATGTTAATTGGACAGGATGGTGTTATCCCAGAAAGAGAACTTGGTGGGGCACTGGGAAGGGTCTGGGAATGGGGAAAGTCTTAGTCAGGCTTTTTGATATTAAAGAAACCTAGAAGTTCTTAGATCAGGGACAGAATGCCAGGGATCAATTATCTGGTTAGGACCAAAACCAGAAAGCCTTCTCTGAGGAAACCTGTATCACTTCAAATCTCTTCAAATCTTTTGTGATTTTATAATGAGCCTCTCCAAAACATAAAGATTATGCAGAATGTGATTTTTTTCTGCTTTCTTTTACCATTTTGCTGTGAAGTAAATCCAGTTAATGTAATTTGCTTAATAAATAAAAAAAATTTAAAACTGCATTTACAGAGATGCATGCTCTTAAATGCCCAAAAAGTTTGCTATCTGGGCTTTAAAATAATTAATTCTAAGAAATCCTATTCTCATAGAGAAGTGACAATGTAATACCACCTGTTTTCCATTAAAGTTAGTGAATATAGAGATTAATTATCCTGAGAGACAACAAGATGGCAGCGTAGGTAAATGCGGTACTCACTGCCTTCCGCAACCACATCAACATTACAACTAAAATGCAGAACCACCATCACTCAGCCTCCTGAAATCTGGCTGCACAGAAGCCCCACAACCAGGGACATGAAGGAGCATCAAGATGGTAGGAGGGGCGGAGAGGCGGGCGGATCGGGGCTGGATCTGGGACACTTGGCCCTGGGCCCACACCTGGTGTCGCGGGTTAAACCTGGGAGGGACATCTCGGCGGTGGGGGTTTCCCAGAGGAGGGAGGGGTCCCAGCCCCATAGCGGCCCCCAGCCCAGGGCTCCAGGGCCAGGAAGAGACGTCCCCACAACTCCGGGCTGTGAAAACAGCAGGGACTGTGGCTGAGGGAGCCGAGGCTGCAGGAGCCCCAGGCTTTCCTCTTAAAGGGCCCGCGCACGGACTCACTCGGACGCGCTCCCTCTGAGCCCAGCACCGGGAAGCAGCTTGAAAGGAACCTGGGACATTCAGGGAGGAACTAACCTGCCTGGAATCAGGGTGAGAGCTGGAGGGGCAGCTTCCTCCCAGGCAGAAGGGCTGGCAGAGGCCCTGGCTTCTTTGACGAGCCCTCCCCACACACAGCAGGCAGGCAGGCACCTTCTCTAAATCTCCATCAACCTGACTCACACCTTTCGCCCCACCCTGGTGATTCCTGGAGACCCCGCCCCTCCCCACCTGCAAACTCATCCAAGCCATTTCCAGTGGCTTTTCTATGCAAGTGGCCTCTCTTGCCTCAGGCTTAGGACTTTCCTAAAATCTCTCACACAGGCACCAGCTGGCCTCAGTGTGCCCCATACCTCTCAGTAGGTGGACCCAGGTCTGGCACTAGCGGTAGCCTGCATTGGTTCATAGTTCGGTCTCTTCTGGACACCTCCAAGCCCAGCACAAGTAGCAGCCATCTACGGATTGCTGTGTAGCTCATGCTGGGTTGCTCTGGCCAAGGCATGGACAGAGGCTGACTTTGCACCTCCCTAAAGGCCCCAGAGACAGTGCATCTGGTGGTCAGCTTCAATGACACTGGATTAAAACCCTACCATATCCACAAGTAACACACTCAAGGGGTGGACTCGGTGAACACCAAAACTCCACTGAAGTAAATCCTGCTCCATAGGGGTGTCTCTAGCACAGCAGCTCTTTGGCTGTAGCTGCAGCTCGTCCTCACAGCCAATTGGCCTGGGGGTCAGTTCCTCCCAGTGATGCCAATAGCAACCAAGGCTCAACTACAATAGGACAGCGCACACAGCCCACACAGGGGAGCACCTAGAAGGCCCAGCTCAGGTCACTGGGGAGGTGAGCCACTGGGCCCTACAGGACACCTACTACACAAAGCCACTCTACAAGTTCCAGGAGACAAAGCAGCTCTACCTAACACATAGAAACAAACACCTGGAAGCAGCCAAAATGTGGAGGCAAAGAAACATGTCACAAAGGAAAGAACAGAAGAAATCTCCAGAAAAAGAACTAAATGAAATGGAGCCAAGCAAGCTAACAGATACAGAGTTCAGAATAATGGTTATAAGGATGCTCAAGGACATTAGCAAGAGTATTAAGAAAACTAGTGAGATCATCAATGACATAATAAAGTACCAATTTGAAATGAAGGCTACACGAACTGAAATGAAGAATAATTTACATGGAATCAACAGTAGAGTAGAGGGCGCTGAGAATCAAATTAGCAATTTGGAACATGAAGAAGCAAAAAGCACCCAACCAGAAGAGCAAGAAGAAAAAAGAATTCAGAAATATGAAGACAGTGTAAGGAGTCTCTGGGACAACTTCAGGTGGCCCAAAATTTGTATTATTGGGGTACCAGAAGGGGAAGAAATAGAGCAAGGAATTGAAAACCTATTTGAAAAAATAATTATAGAAAGCTACTCCCACCTGGTGAAGGAAATAGACTTACAAGTCCAGGAAGCACAGAGGGTCCCAAACAAGAGGAACCCAAAGAGGCCCACAGCAGGATACATCATAATTAAAATGCCAAAGGTTAAAGACAAAGAGAGAATCTTAAAAGCAGCAAGAGAAAAGCAGTTAGTTACCTACAAGGGAGCTCCCATACGACTGTCAGCTAATTTCTCAACAGAAACCTTGCAGGCCAGAAGGGATTGGCAAGAAATATTCAAAGTGATGAAAAACATAGAACTACAACCAAGATTGTTCTACCCAGCAAAGCTATCATTTAGAACTGAAGGTCAGATAAAGAGCTTCACAGACAAGGAAAAGCTAAAGGAGTTCATCACCACCAGACCAGCACTACATGAAATGTGAAGGGTCTTCCTTAAGAAAAAGCTAATGAACAAAAGAATCTGACAAACAAAATAGACCCAGAGACATTGAAGCATGCAACAGATGGCCATATCTCAGGGAAGAGGAAAGGGGGGGTGAGGGGTGGGAAGAGATTAACCAAAGAAGTTATATGCATATATGCATAACCCATGGACACAGACAATAATGGGGTGAAGGCCTGTGAAGAGGGAGAGAGCAAAGTGGAGGGGCCAGTGGGGGGAAAAAATTGGACACCTGTAATGCTTTCAACAATAAAGAAATTAAAAAAAAAAGTCTATCCTACAAACAAAATTGAAACAGACTCATAGAAACAGAGAACAGATTGATGGTTGCCAGATGGGAAGGGGTTGTGGGATGGGGTGAAAAAGGTGAAGGGATTAAGAACTACAAATCAGTAGTTTCAAAATAGTCATGAGGATGAAAAGTACAGCACAGGGATTATAGCCACTAATATTGTATTAAGTAGGTATGGTGAGAGGTGGGTACTGGAAATATCAGGGGGAACCATTTTGTAAAGTATATGATTATGTAACCACTATGCTGTACACCTGAAACTAATACAAAATGATATTGAATGTAAACTGTAATGGGGGGGGGGGGAAGAGAAGGGGTTTATCCTAAAAGCAACCTTAAAACAGGCAGCTAAAATCAGCAAAAGACCCGGCTTGTGACAATGAAACAAGTTTAGGAGCAACTAAAGAGCTCCAAGAACTGAACTGTCTGAAAGTCTCTGGGAATGCATGGAAGGCAAAGTTAGCAGGAGAGATTAGTTGTTCTGAGGAAGAACAAAGGCCCCTTCTGATCCTCACCGAGGTTACCTTCTATGGGGAAGTTTGCTATAGCTTTCTTTTTTTTCTTGTTATATTTATAGGGACTAGAGTTCTCAATGCTGTTTAAAACTGTCAGCACAACAGGTAAAATTTAATTCTGTTAAATTAATAAACCCAGTCTATGGTGAACCAAGAGAAAGAGAGGAATTTAACCAGGCAATGGAATAGAGGAGGGAGCACAAACAGAATAAATGACCAACAGGAGTAAAGCATATCCTACCATTTCATATCATACCATATATCATGTATCATATCATTTCAAATCATATCATATTATATCACATTTTAGTGCTAGTTCAGACCACCTATACTAAATCAGAGGCAACCACAGGAACATTAAATTTGCCGAACTGAAAACATTATTTTGCTAGGGAAAGACTTGGTTTCCATAACACCCCAAGGCATTCCCTTTTTATCACTCTAGGGGACAGTTCTGGAACTTCACTTTGCTGCTGAGAGTGCCTCAGTGAGGTTGGATTCTCCAGTGCACACTTGAGAAGGGGGAGGAGTCTGGACAGGGTCAGGAAAGGGCTCTTCTATCAAAGAAACTTATCTCTACAGGCAGTTTCTCCCTGTTCTAGTAGCTGCCCTCATCGACCATACAGTTCAGCAAGCTTAATGTAAAGAACCAAGTGACAACAAGGCTCAGCCGAAACCTCTAAATATTAGACTTAAGCTTGGTCAATGTAATAGAAATGAGTGGCTTAGTTTCACTTCTTCCTGTTAGCTGGCCAAAGACATAGTTTGATTACATGGTAAATATGACTAGACAAGCTTGGAGAACCTGTAGAGATGCCATTGCTTCATTTCACTATTCGAGGATTCTCTCTTTACATTTAAAACAGTTGAAGCAGCATATTCTGAACATTGACCCAGATTTATTGCACAAATGGCCTCAGAATGGACAGAAAACTAATTCTGAGAACTGGCAAACCAAAACCCACAGATGGGAAGATACTCAAGAAGGGCTCCAAACAAATATTTTCAAAGATGCTTTTATTGCTGTTACTTTGTAAGAAGAAAAAAGTAAAATTATCCTTCTACTCATTCATTTAGTCAAGTATTCAGCAAATATTTATTAAGTGGTGCCAGCGACATCCAGGGGTGAGTAGGACAGATCCTAGCCCTTGTGGCTATTGGGGGAAGTAGATGCTGTCAGAGACCTGCCCTTCCTTTTGTGACCGTCTTTGCCAAGCTAATCCATCTGTGACCCAAGCGTGGGTTTTTCTTCCTGTTAGCTGGCCATAGGGAAACCACCATGAGGTCATAGGTGTGAACTGAGAAAGAGATGTCAGTCAGTGTAACAGCAGGGGGATCCCAGGGTCCTGAGTCATCTTTCTGGTAGCTCATTTTTGCTTTCTGTGCCTGATCAAATGCATCCTCTAGTGTACAAATTCTTTCTTGCAATGGATTGCTGCTGGACCCACCTAGTCTCATAACTTGGGGATTTGAGAGCATCCGCTAATGATGAGCAGTCTGGCCACAGGGTCACTTGATGTCCATGGTGAGGTACTCAGACTATATCAGGGCCTGCCAGGAGCTGCATTTGCAATAAAGCATAGTTTTCTGCAGCAGATGGCACAGCCTTGCTCTGAGAACCCTAGAGGTCTGCATGGTAGTACTCCTACTGGGACTTGCCAAAGAACTCACATGGCATCTTTTCTTCTGCAGGTACCCCTGCTACCCTGGGACCTGCTGGGTTATCTGACCCAAGCAGCAAGGCTGCTTTTACTGAAAATGAACCTGCTACAGAGCCCTCTTGCTCTGGGCTCCTTTCCAAAGCTAGCAGCCTACCAACTCACCTTACAAATAGATTCAAGCAGTATGCCTCAGTGTGGAATATTCTGCAAGCAAAATCTAGAGAGGCCTAACAAGTGGTGTGCTCCTTTCTTCCAGGTAGGAAGTAAAAGGTGCAGTAACCTACCCTTTACTTGGAGGGATATCCTTGAATGCCCTGCACTAATCTGGCAGGCCTCCGGGTCTTTGTAGCGGTAACACCTCACCCTCTGGATTGTATACATTTTATCGTGGCATCTAGAGTACATGACACATCTTGCTCATGAACATGTATCTTCAAAATAGTAGACCAATGTAATTTTTGTGAAATGTCCAGGTAGTACATGTCCCTATCCCAGAAAATGGGAGAATTAACAAAATTCTGAGGGCAATCTTGTGATATTACTGTTGTCATTCCATGTGAATGAAAACAGCTTTTGAGCCGACTTTGATTGGTATGGAAAAGAATATACTCACCAGAACAGTAGCCCCATACTACATACTTGAGGCTCTGCTAATCTGCTCTGGAAAAGATACCACAGCCAGCCCTGCAGCTGCAATTGGGGCTACTCCTTTGTTAAATTCAAGCCATACACAACCATCCACCGTTTTTTTCGTAGATGCCAGAAAGAAAATTAAATGGGAACTACCACCCCTGTGCTCTTTAAATCTTTGCAGTAGCTCTAATCTCTGCCATGCACCTCTGAGATGGGATATGGTTTTTATTTACTGTCTCAGCTGGATCTAGAGGTGGGTAGTATTGGGGGTTTCATGTGGCCTTTTCTACTACAACAGCTCTTACTCTAAAGAAAAATAAAGTAAAAACTTGGGTCTTATCACATTCTAATGAACAAGAGAATCACAACTTGAAGAACAAGGTATTTCAATCCCTGAACTTCATACAAGCTATATTTATAATGCACAGTGTGTGTCTCTGTGCTCACCCTCTTAGGTGGCCTTTTCACTTCATTGACATTCCAGGGCCTCACTTCAGCTGCTCTGCATAGCTCTGGCTTTCTGCCCTGAGGCTTCTCTGTTGAAGCTAGTGGGATGCCTGCGGCAACCTTCTTAGTGCTTCTGACAAGTGTGCAGACCCGAAAATAGGAGGGGCTTAAGGCCTCCCTCCCCCACCCCACCACCGCTGGGGAAGGGAGCCCTGGATAAATCCTTCAGCCTTATGTCCCCCAGGCAGACAGTTGTGAGGTCCATTCTGCTCCTCTCTTTAGAGAGATTTCTAGAGAGACCACCTCAGTTTCCCACAGTGGTGATCAGCTTTATAGCACACCCACACCTTGGATTTGGCTTTCCTTCCATCCCACTTTCACTATTCCCCATTCCCATTCCTATTCCCTGGGATCGCTTACCTAAATCAAGTGCCTGCACACCAGCTCTTGTTTCAGGATCTACTATGTGAGCTTGGTGTGGCACTATTAAATATCGAATTTATACATGTTACAGAAAGTCAGAAAATACATGCAGGCTTTTAGAAGAAAAACTCATGCAAGATCTACTACCCAGACATAAGTTTTCTAGACCAGTGATTTTCAACCAGTGTGCCACAGGAATTTTTAAAACATGCAATACCTGACTATTTAGTCAGGGACACTGACCTCTTTTCCCTTAGACTATCAAATTAAAAAATAACAACAACCAACCCAATAATAGTCATCTCGTGTGAATGAATCAAAATTATACTCATTTTTTAATCAGATTGGCAAAAAATATATTTTTTGGTGTGCGGCACCAAAAAGCTATCTTTATATTTTAGTAATTAGGTTATGTGTGCCATGAGATGAAAAAGGTTGAAAAGCGCTGTTCTAGACTATTGTTTATGCATATACTTTAAAAAAAAAAGATGGCTTTTAAAAAAAATGTACTTATTCTAAATATTGCAAACATCTTTTCATGTGCCTCTTTGTGATTTTTAAAAAAACAATTGTGTGTACATGGTACTCAGTCACTAAGTGATAGAATCACTACCATAATGGATTCAACACTCACATTTAAACACTGCATTTGTTTCCCAGGTTTCTTATTCTAAAGCAGTGCTATGATTTACCTCCTTAAAGCTATTTAAGAAGTAGAAGTAGGTATGGTATCACTTATATGTGGAATCTAGAAAAATAAAGACAAGTTTATAGAAACATAAAATGGTGGTTGCCAGGGGCTGGGGGAGGGGAAAATAGGGATATAAACTTTCAGTTATAAGGTGAATAAATTCTGAGGATGTTATGTACTGTGTGGTGTCTATAATTAATAATTTGGTACTGTATTCTTGAAAGTAGCTGAGAATAGATCCTAATCATTCTCACCATAAAAAAAAAAAAGATGAGTTAACTGGTGATGGGTGTGTTAATTATCTTGATCTTAGCAACCATTCACAATGTATATGTATCAAATCATCACATTGTACACTTCAAATATATACAAGATGTATCAATTAGTCCTCAATATGGTTGGAAAAAAGATTACTAGAAAAAGACCATACATTTGGAATTTAAGAATTGTATAAGTCTAAGAAGAAATAAAGAGGAAAATGTCAAAGAAAAATAAAAGAAGTAATAGTATATCATAGTGGCTGAAAGCACTACCATAATGGATTCAACACTCACATTTGAACACTGCATTTGTTTCCCAGGTTTCTTATTCTAAAGCAGTGCCTCTATAGTCAAGCTGATGGATTTAAATCCTGGCTACCCTACCTGTTACTTATATAATTTTAAACAAGTTGCTCAACTTCTCTAAGCCTCAGTCTCCTTGTGTAAAAGTGTAATAGTAACAGGTCATACATCATAGGATTGCTATAAGAATTCTAAATTAATTTGTGCAAAGCACTTAGAATTGTGCCTGGTGCATCACAACTGTTAAATAAAATTTAATCATTACTATTGATGATCTCATTAGGATTAATTCCTAGTAGTAGAATGGTTTGGTCAAAAGGTATGTGTTTTTGAGGTTTTGATATAAATTGCCAAATTTAAGGAGGTCAGCTCTGTTTTCAAGATTTCTGTTGAAAATGGTATAGGTTGCCTTTATGAAATCCTGAGCTTAAGAACTCCACTAGATACTCCTATTGAGAGAGCATTGGTGAAGTAGATCTTGACTGCATAGAGCAAGTGAAAGAAGAAAAATAGTGCTCTTCACAACCACTATAATGAGCTTTATTTCTGTCTGGGTTGGCCACATGATACATTTGAGTTGATCCAGGCTTAGTTTTAAGTAACCATTTTTTTTTTTTTAATGAACAAAATTAGAACTCATGTGCATTTTTATAACATACACCCAGGCCCTATTTAATCTCCTAGGAGAAGAAATTTACTAAATGATACCCTGGTGTCCTAGAAGAGTTTACTCAACTTAATTCAGCAAGCTCTTTATTTGCGTGGAGTAGATTTGACATTCTGGTTCTTTCTGATGATTCTGCATTGGAGTCTAGCTGACCTGGGTGTTGGCTGTGCATATAAAACATGGAACACTTTTTTTTTGCCCACAGTTTAATTACTTAGAGAGAGTGGAAAAGAGTTTTGCCGTGAAAGCTTAATATGGTATAAAATACATTAAATTCATGGCAGAGGTATTTTCTCTCTCTTCCTCTCTCCCTCTCTCTCTTTCTCAGTAGAAAAGCAACTGAAACTGATTATCAGACCTGATTATCTTTGGAAAATAGATTCAGTTTAAATGGAGAGCTACTTATTGAGAATTATCTACAAGGCACTGTGCTGGCTAGTGTGAATAAGACAAAGAATGTATCCTCCCTGCTCTCAGGAGATCACCATCTAAGCCTAAGGGAACAATCAGTGCAGGGCAGGCAGTGATGAAATGTGGTGAGTGCTATACTAGCATGCAAAAAATGTTGTAGAAATTCTGAGGAAGCTGCTAACTCCACCAGGGTGGCAAGGAGCAAGGTGCTAAGGAAGACTTTGCAGAGGTGACTTTTTTTTCAGAAGCAACATTTGAATTGGATCTCAGAAGATCTCCAATACTTTTAGAGGCAGACAATAGAGAAATAAACAGCATGAGTAGAGGAAGAGAAGCTCAGTGTGGGGAGATGAAGCTCAAAAGATTTGCAAGGTCCAGGTTAGGAAGGGTTAACAGTCTTCCTAGAAGGTGTGAGCTTTATCCAGAAAGCAACAGTGAAGATGGAAGGTTCTTAGTTGGGGCTGTGACCTGAGCACCTTTGGTTTTGAGATGGTCATTGCAGAAGCAGTGACTGAGAGTGAGGGGCTAGGAGATGAGCTTGTGTGTGGGGGTGGGGGGTGGGGAGTGGCCAGAGAAGAAGCTAGAATGATACCTCTGGAGAACATCTAAGGGTGAGTTGTGGAATAGAAACAGGTGAAGAAGGCTTGTAAGAAAGGATCTTCAGAATTAAGAGTATCATGAGACAAGTATAGGAAGCAAAGAAAGAGTGAGGCAAGGAAGAGGCGTTGACCAACAGTATCAACCACTGTACACAGTTCCAGTGGGAAAGACGCTAAAAAGAATCTATTGGATTGGGCAACTAGACTATTTTTGGTGACTCTTTTGAGACCAGTTTCAATAGAATAAACAGAGTAGAAACCAGATACTGTGTCAGACATGGAAAATATTTATAATGTACAGGAAATTTAAAGATAGGCAGGAGTTGATGTTGCCTCCCTCAAGGAGGGTAGTTTTTAAGAGCAGCTGATGGAAACCGTGAGAATTAGGAGCCAAAAACGTGTAATGCCAAAAACCAGACAGACGAGAAACATTTGCAGAATGATGTCATCCTGCCTTCTTGGATGATATCACTTTGTTCTTTAGATGTTTCACCAGACTGCATGAGTCAACATCTATATTTGGGCATAAGGAGAACTACCTTTTGTGCTATATGCCAGTTCAGAAGTCTGTCTGTGCTAGTCAGTTTAGCTCTGCCAAATTATTTTAGGCTTATGACCTCACCCACAGCCCAAGGTAGTTAATCTGTTTAATATCTCACAGCTTGAATTCCAGCACACTCACTTTAATGCAATGTAATCTTAATCGGGTTTTTTGCCTTTCACATTTGGAAGACACTAGGTTTATATTTATGAGTATATTCATAGCCTATGTAAAAAAGCCAAAAGTGGAAATATCAAAAGCAACCATAAATAGATCCAAGAGATTATGTAGATTACTGGGCATGACTAGAATAATAGTAATAAGTTCCATAAGTTAAGTGCCTAATGTTTGCCAATTTTCAAACCTTGTTTCTAGTTCTCATTATAGCCCAAAAATGTAGCTATGGTTTCCAGATTGAAAAAGATTAAGTAATTTGCTAATGTTCACTCAGGAAGGATATGGAAGAGTAGGGACCTGCTCAAAGCCAGACCTGCCCCCAAAGCTGGTGATCTTTAACTGCACTATGCTGTCACCTCCAAAATATTATGGGGTCATAACTGTAAAAGAAAGGTGAACCAAGTCTATCAGATATGTTCACAAGGTATGGTCTAGAAGTTCATGCCTAGAAGCTCTTATAAGACAGATGTAGCCCGGCCAGGCGTGGCTCAGCGGTTGAGCGTCAACCTAGGATCCAGGCGATTAGGGTTCGATTCCCGGTCAGGGCACATGCCCGAGAGATCAATGACTCTCTCATCATTGATGTTTCTATATCTCTCTTTCCCTCTCCTTTCCTCTCTCTGAAATCAATAAAGATATATTAAAAAAAATAGATGTAAATTACTCATCTAACTTATATTTAGAGGTAAATTTTAAAAATTACATGTGGTTGACCAAACTTGACTAAGTGATTCTCTATCTTTGATGGACAATCAGAGGAAAAGATGAGAAAGGAAAGAAGACAGCAGCATTGCACAACAGGAACTATGCCTGGAGGGAAATTCAGACTTAAAGAAGAGCTGGAGATTGGTTCTTATAAGATCTTGAGAAAGTACAACTTTTCTGAAATTTTGAACTGTAGTGATTGTTTCTTTGGCTAAATTATAATGAGATCACTTATCAGAATTCTATTCCTTTTATATTGAGTTCATTGCTATGATAAGCAAGCAAATGTACAATACATATTTAGGAAAGAAAAGGAAACTAACAGTTAGTCAGTGCCTATCCCAGTGCCTGGTGCATAGTAGTTGCTAATGAATGTTAATGTCTACTTTGCTGTGTTTTTGTGTAGTGGTATAGTATTTAAGTAGAAGTTAAGGAGAGGGACAGTGAGGCATTGATTTGGGTTTTCCAGGCTGGAATGCTGAGTAATCAAGTGTCTGATATTTGATATTATTATGGGGCTATTTCCAAATGAAACACACAAATCAAAGAAACTATTTTGGGAAGGTCATTGGGATATCAGTACTGTACCTTGTAAATTTGTTGTGTCGAGATTCCATGGGACAGGGAAGGGGAGACTAAAGGAGAGGGAGCAAGGGGAATGCTGCTTCTGAACGCCAGTACCTAGCACAGTGGCATGTGGGAGGCAATCCACAAACATTTGTTGCACTATCAATCGCTCTATAATCAGTGTAAGTCATATGTCTTCAACTCAGCTTTCTGGGATCACATTTTACTTTATATCCAAATAATACCCTTCAGATTCTCATCCTCCTTGATGACAATGGAATTCTCAAGAGCAGAGGCCGGTCTCCTTTTGCTCAGAATTTTATCCCCAACACTAACAAGGTGCTTGGCATATGACAGGTGTTCGATGAATGTTGCTGGGTGAGTGAATGAGCCTCACAGCATTAAAGATTCTGTTTCCAGGCATTTCTGAGGACATTCAGGTAGTCCTGGTTTTCTCTGTCATCTCACATCAAGACTGCTGATCAATCTTTGCTGTGTAGCAAGTGCTTCTCTTGGCTGCTGTGATTTTCTCTTTAGCTCCTGGGTGGCAGCAAGTTGCTGAGGTATATTTCCTCCCACTGATGTGAGTTCTAGTTGACTCTGTCTTTTGTGGGTTGAATAATGTCCACTCCAAAATTCATGTCTACCCAGAACCTGTGAATATGATGTTATTTGGAATAGGGTTTTTGCAAATGTAAGCAAGTTAAGATGAGGTCATATTGGATTAGGGTAGGTCCTAAATCCAATGACAGGTGTCTTCATAAAAAGAGGGAAATTTGGACAGAGAGACACAGAGGAAATACAGGGGAAAAGGCCATATGAAGGCTGAGGCAGAGATTTGAGCTTTGTTTCCACAAGTGCAGGCACAGAAAGGATTGCTGGAAGCCACCAGAAAACTATGAAGAGGCAAAGAAGGATCATTCCCTAGAGCAGAGGGAACCTGACCCTGCCAACAACTTAATTTTGGACTTCTAGACTCTAGAACTGTGAGAGAATAAATTTCTGTTTCAAGCCACCCAGTTTGTGATAATTTGTGATGGCAGCTGCCTGCTTCCTGATATCCAGGGCACTGATACCTCTTCTCCTGGCTCCAACCAGAAGAAATAGGGTGTGTGTGGGGGGGAGTCAGTTCACATCAAAAGAATCTCCCTAAGATTATTTCCCATCCCTACTGCCTTCAAAGAAGGCTTTAGCATATTACATAGGGAAGTTCTACTTGTTTTCTCAATCCCTCCTTGTCAGACCAGGAGTGGAGTGGCATCAAATCTAAAGTAGCCTGCCAAGTACTCTTTAGCACATTATTGGGTTATATATTCTTCAAAGCAATACCAGACATTATCTTGTTCACTCATTTTTATTTTTTATTGACTGTATCATCCCTCCTTAAAATTTAAGGTCCATGAGAATAGACCTTTTTCTCTTTGGTTCACAGCTAAATCTAAAGTTCCTAGAACAATGTCTGAAATATAGCAAGTGTTCAAAAATTTTATTGACTGAATGAATACGTGGTAAAAAAAAAAAAAAAAAAAAGCATAATAATGTCAATTTCCAATTTAGAGAGGAGATCCTCACTCTAGAGAGAAATTCTACATCTCTCCTAGAAAGGGAAAACAGTAATGGGGTGGGGCGGTAGTGTTTGTTTATGTTAACAGGCTATAAAATGAAGACTCAAAAAGATGGCTTACTAACAACCTATTGTGAATAGAGCTCATTCTCAAGGATCTCCTTCCCCCTAAAAGTGAAAGTAGGCCTATAGACATCCATCCAAACATATCTTGGGTTTAAGGCAAAAGGATGTTTTAGTTAAAAGTTTATTGTCCCCTAAAATATCAGGCGTGTGAAAACTGTCCAATGATTTACTAAATATACGCAGATAATTGAAATGAATTATTAGCATTCAGACCTGACCTGATGTTGAATTTACTAACTGTTGTCCAGGATATTTTCTTCTTGCTTTTGCAGGTCAGAATTTTCAAAGCAATTCTGAGTAGAGGGATGTTTTTATCTTACTAGTGTCTTACAGCATGGAATAGCTGGTCAGCTCTTAGAGCTCGTAGGCTGGAGTGCTTCAAAATACAGAAATAAGACGGTTGGCGCTCCTAGTTGACATGGCTGGATGCATTGGGGAGTTTACCTCTTATAAAGAAGTCCATTCACTGACTTCGAAAACGCATCTCATCTTCAGCTGACATGAATAAGATACGTTCAGAGGTGCATGAGCTTTCACATCTTTATGTTTTTCTCTAATAAATTCCTGCTTGTGGCATGGAAAGCAACCTGGTATATTTTTTGGACAAGTGTTTGAAAAACTGTTTCTTCCTAAAGCAAAATGATTATTATTTCATTGCTGAAAACTGGGAAACCATGTACATCAAATATATGTATTTTTCCACAGAATTTTCTAATATTGAGAAATCATCCTAAGTAATCACTAAGGCATATTATCAAAAATTAAACAAGGGAATATTGAAGTATGAAGAAGTTAAACAAAAGAAAGCAATACAATTAACAAAGGAGAAAAGTCACAAAGACTGATTTTAGTCAACAAAACCACAGCATTTATTTTATCTAATGATGTATAACAAACCATCCTTTGTAGCTTAATGCACTATTAATTATTTATTTGTTTATGATTTTGCAGTGTGGTCAGGAGTTGGTAAGCATAGCTCATCTTTCTGTTCCACTTGATGTCATCTCGGTGGCTCAACTGCTAATGGAAGATGGAAAACCCACTTTCAACACCGTTCATTCACACGGCTGGCCAGTTGGTATTGAATGTCCCAGCTGCCACTAGCTAAGGTTGTCATCATCTTCCATGTGGACTTTCCACAGCTGCTTCGTTCAGACATCGCACTAAGATAGCTGTGGGAATTCATCACAGTTCCCTAAGGCATGGTCTCTACTTTCAAGTAGTTGACAACCTAGTGGGGGTGGGACAGATGCATAAAAGACAATGCAATGATAGGGGAAACCTGGAGTTCAGAGGGAACAGAGAAAGAATGTTTCATGTAGCCTTAGCTGGGGAGGTGGGGGTCCGTAGAGATATTCTAGGATATGTGCATTCTGGCCTGAGTCTCCAATGATGAGACAAAGTTACCCAGGGGAAGGGAGTCTGGGAGGCGCACGGGGTCATGCGATGCAGGGATAGCTCCTTAGCAAAAGCACCAGTTCTAGAAACAGTGTGGTGCAGGACGGGACTTAAGGCTGCTCATTGTAAAGGGAGAGGAGAAGGTACCAAAAGATAAAGGTGGGTAGTTTGGTTTTCATTCTGTGAATCAGATAGAGCAAATGTACAGAAGAAGGGCTCCCACTCTTCTCTTACCAACAACAGAAAATGGGTGAATAGTGAGATTTACGGAGCGGGGAGTGGAAGAGGAGCTTCTGAAGGTGGCCAAGGAGAAATGGCTAGAAAGGTTTAAGGAGCGTCAGGAAAGTATGGTGCCCAAAGCCAAGGGCTGAGAATTTCAGGAAGGAAGAAGGAGCCCCCAGAATTATATTCGGCAGAGACCCATTAAAATAAGGACAAAAAGTCACGATTGTACTTCTCAGTAGAAGGTCCCTGGTCACTCTTGCAAAGTGCCTTAGTGGAATGGCTTGGACAGAGCTGCGTTGCAACTACCAATTGAATCACAGGTGAGGAAGCAAAGGCTTCCAGCAAGTGTAGACCATTCTCAAGAATGGGTAGAGGAGAGGGACCTTAGAAGAGCTAGGGGAGGGTGCAAGATTCTATTGAATCTTGGAAAAACAATCTAAATATCCAATAATGTAGACTCATTAACAAAGTGTGGTAATTCCATATGATACAGCCAGTAAACTCATATTTTTCAAGAATATTTAATGACTTGTGAGAATGTTTATGATATAATAAAAATTCAGGCTATATTTTTTCAGCGTGAGCTGAATTTTTAAAAAAGAAAGTACACACATTAGTACATATACATTTAAATTTTCCTGGAAATAAAATACATTTAATAATGCAGTAAAATGCTAGTAGTTCTATATCTGGGTGGTTCTATTATGGATGATTTGTATTTTCTTACTGTGCAGTTTTCTATATTCCTAAATTCTCTTACAATGACATGCATGGTTTCTAATAATCAGAAAAATGTTAATAATAGAAAATGACATTGTACTTGGTGTCTTATTTGTAAATTTTGATGACTGTGGGCCAAAACCCCTTGAAATCTAACTCCATGTCACTCAAACCAATAGCGTTTGGAGTTCTCTAATGACCCTCAGCGCTCTGAAATGCTATAGTGTCATTCTGTGAGTACTGCTTTCCTTGAGAGCAAATCAAGCAATACTCCAAGCATTCTGGCAAGCAGCCTTCGCAGGGACCAGTTTTAGGAAATTTAGATTTGTCTTGTTTAAAATGGTAGGGCATTGGTATTTCAATTAGTTATGTATACAATGGTTGATTAAAACAAAATTATTATAACACATGTTTGCAGTCACCCCAGAACCAGAGATAAATCAGGTGTGGTGGTGGCTTGTTATTGTGAATGTTGACATTTTTTACCCCTATGGGTGGAGTGCTCATGAGTCTGGATATCTGTGAAAAATGGAGTGGATTTCCTTAGAATCAGGGCCACTCCCCGTGTCTGATTACTTTCCTTAATCCTTTCAGTTTGTGTAGAATTTTTTTTCCTCGGGTTTTATTTTATTAGAAATCTAAAGTGAGAAAGCATGTGTCTCAGTTCTGAGATGTGTATATAGGTGGGTGGATAAGTGTGTGTTTCTTGTTTCTGAGCCACACTATCTAGGACAAAGCAAAGACCAGACTTTACTGGAGCCCCGTCATGTACAAGGCACTGTGCCAGGTGCTGAGCCACAGTGCCATTCCTTAGCCCCCAAAGCCTGAGACCCCATCTCTCCTGGTGGAAGTGTCTGTCAACCCTCAACCTGGAAAGAAGCCTGATCGGACCAACAGAAGGTGCTTTGATTCAACACACCTTTTAATAGCAGGGAACCAGGTCCTGACCTTCTGCAAGCATGGCCTTCTATGAGCTGTGTGAGAAACAGACCACTTCTTAGCGTTTTCTCACAGACTGTTGTACCCTTGAAGATGCATGCCTAGGTCCTTTCACCACCTCACCAATTCTAGATCTCTCTCAGGTCTTCGTCCGGTAGCTGCCATGCTTGCCACTCTACCCTGTTTCCTATCGCTGCTATAACAAATTGCTACAAACTTGACAGTTTAAAAAACACCCAGGTCTCTTTGGCTGGTTTGGCTCAGTGGTTAGAGTGCCGCGTTGGCCTGCAGACTGAAGAGTCCCAGGTTTGATTCCAGCCAAGGGCTTGTACCTCAGTTGCAGGCTCGTCCCAGGCCCCCACTGGGGGAGGCAACAAATCGATGTGTCTCTCTCACATCCATTTCTCTCTCTCTCTCCCTTCCACTCTCCCTGAAAAGCAATGGAAAAAATATCCTCAGGTGAGGATTAAAAATAATAATAATAAAATAAAATAAATAAAAAAAAACAACCCAGATTTGTTCTCTTATCATTCTGGAGGCCAAATGTCCAATTTTTATTGGGCTAAATCAAGGTGTTGGCAGGGCTGCTTTTTTCTGGAAGCTTTAGGGACAAATCTGTTTCCTTGACTGGAGCTCCTAGAGCTGTATTTTTTGCATTTCTTGGCTCATGGACCTTTCTTCCATCTTCAAAACTAGCAATGTACCATCCTCAAATTGCAGTCTCTGCTTTCATCTTCACACTGTCTTCTCTGTTACAAGAACCTTGTGATTACATCGGGCTCACTGGTCAAACCCAGGACCACCTTCTGATCTCAAGATCCCCCAATGGAGTCACATCTGCAAAATCTCTTTTGCCATCTAATGTAACAGTCACAGGTTCCAGAGATGATGATACGGGCCTCCTAATGGCCATGGGGAGGGAGGGCAGAGGGGCATCATTTAGCCTCCCACACCATCTGATGTTGGCCAGCTGCTACTGCCATAAGGCTCCCTGAATCAACATGCCAGTGCTTCTCAAGCGTGCTTTGTAATATAATACCTATTTGAGGAGGAATTTTTATCCTACGGTAATAAAGTACGAGAGCTGGAAGCAGTCCATTTAGCAGGCTCTCAAGTCAGACTGTCTTGATTTCAGCCCTGGTCTCTGCCCCTTAACCTCTTACAAACCATGTGACCCTAGAAAAATTATTTGACTTTTCTAAATCTCAGTTTCCTCTGTAAAATGACATCTGTCCCCCAGAGTTATTGTGACAGTTAAATGAGACAATGCTTTTAAAGTGATGAGTACAGGGCCTGGCATATAAAAAATAATAATTATTAGCTGTCATTAGTATTATTAGTCTATCATTTTACCATATAGATAAAAACAAGAGGCTTAGAAATGTTAAGTAAGTTATCTTTGCCTCACACCCTTGATCTCAGACTCTATAGACAGGGGAAAAAACAAGTGAGACACTGAGCTACTTAGATCTTGTTAAGAAACCCCCTTCCCTTCCCTGCCCAAATGCTGCCACTGTCACTTCGCTAATACAGTCCTCACACCAGAAGGGCCTCTGAGCCTTCAGTTCCCTTTTTCAGCAAAGTGGCTCCCATCTTCTACCCTGCTGCTCTCCCCATATGGGCCCTCAAACGTGTCTCGGGCCATGCTTGCTGTAGTCACAATTTTGATTCATGTCCCACCACAAATTCTCATTGCTACCGCCTAGAGGATTTGGGTGTCTAATTTATATTTCAAAATCAACATGTCCAGGACCAAGCTTTTGAATACAGCCCCCTTATCCCAATGGCTCCTTCCTGAATGATGCTCATTTCCGTGAATGGTGACACCATTCTCACAAGTTGTTCAAACACTTTAGTGATTCCTCTTTCTCTAACACTTGGTGCTCAACCTGACAACATGACTTACAGCTCCTCCCTTCGAATCCAACTTCTTCTCACTACCTCTACTGACACCAGCCAGTCGAAGGCTCCAGCATCTCACATCTGGAATATTGCCTCCTTGCAACTCTCCTTGCTTTCTTATCCTCACGATCCTTCTACAGATGACTCAGATAATGTCACTTCACTGTTCAGCCCCTTCCAATGGCTTACAGCTAATCTACACAAAATTGTGTCTTACAACTCTCTGTGATCTGGCCTCTGCTTACTTCTCCTATCTCATTTCCTACCGTGTTCCCTTATGTCTCTTGAGCCACACTGGCCTTGCTTTCTTGGGCACACCCCAAGCACAATCCTGCCTCAAGACCTCTGTATATGTCATTTCCTTTGCCTAAAATACTCTTCCCACTAAGTAGCCTTACGATTTGTCCTTACTCCTTTCAGATCTTTGTCAAGTATCTCCTCATAGAGGCCTTTCCTTACTACCCTACGTGAAAAAGCATTCTCATCGCTTTATTTTCTTTTTTAAATATATCTTTATTGATTTCAGAGAGAGGAAAGGAGAGGGAGAGAGAGAGATAGAAACATCAATGATGAGAGAGTCATTGATCGAGCCCGCAACCCGGGCATGTGCCCTGACTGGGAATCGAACCCCGATCGCCTGGATCCTAGGTCGATGCTCAACCGCTGAGCCACACCCAGACGGGCTCATCGCTTTCTTTTCTTTGGAGTGCTTATTATTGCATGCCATTATATTACATACTGTGTTATCGGTTTATTACATATCACTCCACTAGGATAGAAGTCCCATGTTCATATTGTACTTTTAGCACCTAAAACAGCATTTGGTTCATAGTTGGCACTTGATATGGCCTTTTTTTAATTTTAAAAAATGGAAAGCTTTCTATGTGCTAAGTAGTGTCCTACATGCTTTACAACTGTTAGTGATCTTAATCTTCCTAATAGCCTTATGAGATAGATACTACTATCATCTTTTCGTAGAAATGAGGGACAGCTTCCCCTCTAACAGCTTGATCTGGAAGCTTCCATCGGTACATAGTCACCTTTCTCTGAAAGTATGCAGAGCGTTGTACGGCAGGTCCCAGCGAATAGATCTGCCCAGTCTCAGCCTAAGGATGCTTTCCTGGGGGAAGATACTTGGGGGATTGTGTGAGCTCTCCCACTTCTATGCTTGTAAGGTTCCCCAGTACACTGTACTTTGCATCTGTACTGTGTGCCCTGTGGGGCATCTGTTCATGCGCCCTTTGCACAACAATGAGACATTTCTGTGTTGAATTAGCTTTGTCATTAAAAAGGAAAGCATGGCCCAAACCGATAAAGATTGTCATGAGGGTAATTACTGTATCGATGAAGTTCTCAGAATGCATTTTAGCCCACTGGTACTTTGTCTCTCCTGCTCTATGCCAGGCCCTCTAGCTGGCATTAACCTTCCTGGAGGGGAACCTGGAAACAGAGGCCGGGGCTTGACTCTGAGACCACCTGTCTCCCTGAGTGGACCTTGCTGGAAGTTCTAACTGCTTTGCTTCCCATCTGGGGCCCAGTGAACACTGACTTTACCAGGATAAGATGTTATAAGGAAAAGTCAAAATCCCCTCCTTTCTAAGAGACCAGTACAGCTGAGTGAGATACATCTTTGTCCTTTCCATATATGCTAGTCTCTGGAAATTTCCTCTGCTAGTTCCAAGCCATTTTGTTTGTTTTTTTCTTCCCTCTTAGGATTTTGCTTGGAATCCTTTATTTTTATTTGATGTAAAAATATGGGGAAGAATCCCACATTCCAGATATGCTCCCATCATCTGTTTGCTTCATGGTCCAGTGTACTATTTTTTTTTCCAGATTCCAAGTCTTTTTAGAGGTGATGATGTCATTCCTTGGTTTTTCTGTAGACAGTTTATGTACTTTGGTGTTTCTTAGAACCATTTACAATTTCCTGTTGGGTGGGATTTTGTCCCGTTGGAGTTCTATTTATAGTGTTTTTCCCATTAGTTTAAAAATACACATATATATACAGAGAGCCTTTCTTTCTCTCCTACCATCCGCCCTTCTTTTGGGTATATATTAGCTTTGGCTCCAGAGGCGTTCTAGAGTGTAAAACCCTTCAGCTTGGTTGGGGTGCTCAGGAGACAAGGAAAAAAGCCCTAAAAGGTCAGCAACTGCAGCAGAACTTCAATGTATGGGGTAAGGAAGTCAGGAGGTCAGAACGAGGTGGCCGCTGTGCTGCCGTGTGGTGGGCAGGGCTTCTTGTCTCTGGAGTTGTGGTTTGTGACAGCTGCTGTGCATGGGAGAGCAGAAGTCAGGAGAGGGCAGGAGAGGGGCCATAGCTTGGAGGCTGGGCAATTAGCAACCAAAATCCAGTCCCGGAGCACGTGGTAATGGGATGCTTTACTTTTCCACTCTCTACTCCTCACCTTTCTTCTCCTTGAAACTCATGCCGCTTCATAGCTTTCTTCTTTAATGTAGAGAGAAATGCTCGCATGAAAATACACTATTCAAAGAGTAAAATGTATAATTGCAGCAGAATGTCTGGTGTTGGTCAAGGGCAGAGTGGCAGCGTGGCAGAGCTGCCCCCATGAGCTCTGCTCTTCAAGGCAGGTCAGGACCCTGGTCTTCCTTCTCCTCTGCCAGTTCTGACCATTGCAAGGAAATAAGGGGTAGAGGGGGTGAGAAATGCTGTTGGGATGCAAGCAAGGTTAGTCGTGGGACCCGCCTCTGCTTTCTCAAGCCTTTTCCATGGGGGAAAGCCTGGTTCTTTCTTTCCTTCATACTATGTGCCTACTATGTGCCAAGTATTAGTGCTGGGGATATAGTGGTAATCAATACAAAAACAGTTCTTTGCACCAGCAAGGAGCAAAAGACATTGAAGTAATTACAAGTCTGATGAGTGTTAACCCAAAAGCATATTAAGGATACCAAGGATCACAGAGTGGGGGAGCCGATCTGATTCCCTTTACCTGTAGGCTTAGCCCTGCCTAGGATATAAGCCTTTGCCTGTCAATTAATAAATCCTTAGAATAAGACTTGCTAAGAATGACGTAGAAAGCTGGATGCCTAGAGTACCCACGTGGACCTACCAGATTACAGTCTTCCCCAGTATCATGTTAGTCCAGTAAGTTTGGGCTTAATCTTGGTTCCATTGTCCTACACTCTCGTTCTTTGCTGGTATTTGGACCCTTTGACCCTGCTTAGTTCTTGTGCAGTCCCTCCTCTATAAGACCAAATCCTTTCCCTTGTTATCTCCAGTCACTGACTGAGTCCGACTAGGACTGGACTGCCCTCCACCCACCTGACTTTCATTCTAGCCTGTCCCTGGGACTCCCGCTGTCATGTCCCACTCTTCAGATTAGACCAACCTGCCCAAACCCAACCCAGGCTGGTCCGGGACATGGATAGTTTCCAGAGCTGATTTTCTTGTCTCCTCTGGTCCTTCCGATTCCTGGTTTCTCCCCTGCTCTGTTTCATTTTCCTGTGATCCTGTAGGCTTTGTGACTAAGCCTAAGTTGTGGCATTGTTACCCAGAGTGCCCTGGATTTGTTGACAATTGAATACCTATTGATTTTTTTCTTTCTGCTTTGCACACAGTTTAAGTATTGACAATTTATTCAACAAAAATTCTCTCAGAGCTCTGCTTTGCACACAGTTTAAGTATTGACAATTTATTCAACAAAAATTCTCTCAGAGCTCACCATGCACCAGCCACTATTCTGAGCAACCAAAATCCAGTTTGAGCAAAGCACGACCCCTGTCCTAAACGTGTCCATTCTCTGTGTGCTCTCTGCAAATATGGATCTTTAAAATCAAACTCACTCTGATGTGAGATCAGTTGGATCCTCTACTCAAGACACACTGAATTTCCAAACGCCCATATTTCCCCAGATGAAGGAGCCCAGGTGTTGCCTTAATTCCATGCCTCTCACTTTCTCCATTGAAAATGAATCCCCATATGGATGGATCATTTCCAAACCACCCTGCTGGAAGCATGACATCAGCTCACAAACTGCGTCACTAAGTTTATAAACTACAACTGATAAATGAGTTTAAGGCTTGGAAATCAACTTGCTCTTTGAGGCTTGCAGGCTAGACAACACAAATTGCTCATTGTTGACACAAAGATTCCAAGCTAAGCTTTCTCATTTCAGAGACTTTAACCATACTATTTAAGGCAACACAAATTTGACTTTTGCTCTGATTAAAACCTATTGTAATAATAACATGAATCACTGTTGGATGAATACTCCCTTATGTCTCCTTCTAATGGGAACAGAAGCTTGGTGGTACACACACACACACACACACACACACACCCCATACACACATACTCTATGTGGGATGCGTATAATCATGAATGTATGTATAATTGTGCAGTTTCTTTAGTTTTTTTCTTCTGTGTTTTACCTTTCTTTTTAGTTTCAGAGTTCTCTTACTGACTACTGTAATTATGGAACAAAGAGAAATATTACCTATCTATCAAGAGCAATTACAATTAAGCAGAATTTTGAAATCATGCCCTAGGACTTGAGACAAATGTCACCACACACTCTAGCTACGTAGTAGATAAGCTGAGGTCAGGATGGTCTCCTTGGTTTTTCTAGCAAGCACAGATGTGCCAATGATGTGAGGCAGAGCCAGGCAGACATCAGATGGGTGGAGTGGGTAACTGGCCATGTGGGGTGATGTGAGAGATTCCCAAAAAAGGTACTGGATTGAGAAAGCCCTCCCTCTTTGTTACAGACAGGGGTTGTTTTTATTGGAATTATTGTGAGATAAGCCTCACCACCCTGACTCTTTCTGCATCTGCCAACATTTTATCTCCTCAACAAAGGTTAAGGGAAGTTTAATAACTTGGCCAAGCTGACATAATTGAGTGCCTGGCTTAAGCAAATGCATATTTATGTCTGGAGTTCAGCAGAGAAATCTGGGCTCTTTCTGTATATCTACCTTGGCATGGTAATTAGAAGTATGAAAGTGGATGAGACTCCTGATAGAGAGTATTGGAGAGCTGAAGACAGCATTGTTTAAGAGATAAAGACACTGAGAGGATATAGCCAGAGACAAAAAGAGAAACTGAAAGAATTAGGTATCATGGAAGCCCGAGGTTGAAACTAATTTGCAGAGTCAAATGTTGCTGAGAAGGCAAGATCCAACTGAATGGCTTGGGCTTCAAAGAGTCAATAATTGAAGCCATCTTTCTGCATCAATATAGATTTTCATTATTCTTTTTAAGGGCTGTATAGTATTTCATGGATGCTGTACCACATTTACTTAACCACTCCCTACTAGGGGACACTGTTTCCTATTTTTCAGAATCATAAACAAGTGTGAATACATCTTTTCAAATTTGTGTAATATCTCCTTGAAGTAAAGTCCTACAAGTAGAACTGCAACAAAGAATATGCACATCATATGTCTTGATACTTGTTGTCAGGTTACTGTCTGAAAAGGTTGTACTATTTTACAGCGCCCCCTGAAAAAACACAAAGTAGATGTCCCCCCTAACCTTGTCAATGTGTGAGTTTGGGCAATTTTTAGAAATCGTTGCCAATCTGATAGGTGAAAGCCATCTCACTGTTTTAATTTGCCTCTTTCAATATTAGTGTAGTTCAACATTTTTTTCATATATTTATTGACCATTTACATTTTAATTACCTGCTTGTCACTTTTGCTCATTTTTTTTCTATTGGGGTTTTTCTTTTTCTTTATTTGTACAAACTCTTTTAATATTATGGCTATTAACCCTTTGCCTTGTATTATTGTTAATATTTTCTTCAGTTT
Source organism: Miniopterus natalensis (assembly GCF_054644295.1). Classification (NCBI taxonomy): domain Eukaryota; kingdom Metazoa; phylum Chordata; class Mammalia; order Chiroptera; family Miniopteridae; genus Miniopterus; species Miniopterus natalensis. Next base: position 154,825,183 of record NC_142082.1, on the reverse strand, counting down.
GTCTTTGTCTTTCAACCTTATATGTGATTGTTATTATTATTATTTGCCACAGAGTAGTTTTCAATTGTTTTTACTCCATATTATTTACTTATTATTTTTTCCTGTTTTCTTTTACTTTTATGTTTTAAAGTATTTACATTTAAGTCTTTGGCCTGTCTATAATTTATTTAGATGCAGTGAGGCAATGATCTAATATTTTCCCTCTAGTTGCTTGTCAATTTTAACAACTTTTTAAAAAATTATTCATCTATTCTTTTCTCCAGTGGTTTGCATATCACTTTTTGTCACATGCATAACTAGTACCCTGTTCTTTTCCATTTTCCTGCCATCCGCAAGCTGGAGTTCTGTTGTGGTGTGAGGATGTGGGACCCTGCCCAGCCTCTAGTTCATGCCCAGCCGGGGGAATTGGTGAGCAGTGTCTCAGATGGAGTCCAGGAAGTAGGGGGGAGCGTTTCAGCAGCTCTTGGGGAACAAGACTCTGACTCATGCAGTGACTGGAACATCATGGGCGGCTCCTTCAAAGTACAAAAATAAACGGGGATCTGACAGCACAGTGGCAGACTGCCTGGGCATTTATTCCCCGGGCTGCAGCACTGGGATGGTGGCTCCTCCATTCTGGCCACTGCTTGAGGCGCTGGCATGGTGCCCACTCACAGGAGAGCTGTACCTAATCACTGGCGTTCAGGATGATCAGCACCTCCAGGAGAAATGCTGATCTCCGACTTGTATCAGAATGTACACCCAGATTCTGGTGTCCCCTCCCCAAACCCTGACCCCCACCATTTTCCCTCCCTCTATTCCTGCTTCAGCATGACATTGCTTTTCTTTTGGGCACTCACCCCAAATGTACCGGTTCCTTCCTCTTTAGAGACAATGTGGGTATTGCTTCTTTCCTGAGACTGGCTACCCTACGAGTTTGAATGTGACCTTATAAAAATGGCATTCCTATATCCTCATGTTACTTTTTTCTAAGGATAGCTTCTTTAAGCCCTTATATGTCTATCCCCTTCAAAGGGGAACTATTTTTAGTGTTTCAAAGATAAAAAGAAAGAAGACAAAAATGTTCCATCTATCTCAAGGCATTCTGCTACATAAATTCTTGATTTAAAGAAAAAACAGCCATGGCTGGTGTGGCTCATCCCATGCACCAGAGGGTCCCTGGTTTGATTCCTGGTCAGGGCACATGCCTGGGTTGCAGTTTGGTCCCTGGTTAGGGTGTGTAGGGGAGGCAGCCAATCTATGTTTCTCTCACATTGATGTTTCTCTCTCTCTCTCTCTCTCTCTCTCTCTCTCTCTCTCTCTCTCCTCCCCCCTCTTCCCTTCTCTCAATAAAAAAATCAATAAAAACATATTTTTTAAAAAATATAAGAGCCCAGCCGGGCGTGGCTCAGTGGTTGATCGTCAACCTAGGATCCAGGAGATCGGGGTTCGATTCCCCGTCAGGGCACATGCCCGGGTTGCGGGCTCAATCAATGACTCTCTCATCATTGATGTTTCTATCTCTCTCTCCCTCTCCTTTCCTCTCTCTGAAATCAATAAAAATATATTAAGAAATATATATATATATAAGAAAAAGAAAAACAGCCCCGCTTTTAACTTGGGTAGACAAACATGGATCCTCATCACTCTCGCTCCTTGAATCATTCCGGGAGCCTCAGAAGCTGGCGCTGCTGCTGCTGTTGCTCGGCGCCCGGAGTTCACCTTTGGTCTCTACTCCCAGAGATGCCCCTGCGGCTCCAGTCCCTGAGGTGGGTTGCCCGTCCCTAGAGTGTTTTGAATTCAGCCACTGCTGTGATTCCCGTCTCTGTCTTCTACCACCGAGCCCATGCTATTATCCAAGTGTCCTTTCTACTGATGTTGGAGTCCTTGCGTTTGGAGAAGGGATAGCTTGCCTCCATACGGGCACCTGTGCAGCCTGGACCCCGCCTGGCTGGGAGGGGAATTCAGGCTGAGACTCAGTGCTCGCCACGGAAGCCTGGCATGCTGCTGGGGAGGTGGGTGGGTGCCGGTCGGCCTCGAGGAGGGCGTGCCTTTCTAATTTGCGCAAAGGCACTGCGAGGGCTGGCAGATATCTTGTCTGCAGAGGACTTGGAGAAAACATGAGTCAGCCCAGAGTTAGGGCCTTTTGCATTAGGCAAACAGACGCGACCTCTCACAGTATTTACCAGAAGGCTCCATTCCGGGCGCTACACATTTTAGGTGCTTCTTTTCAGTTTCTCTCAGCGTCCTCTGATGGGAAGCCTATTGTCCCCGACTACACTTCAAATGAATGTGAACGTTTCACCTCTTATTCCTTTCAGCTGAGGGGTACCTTTGCTAAGTTGACGAAAGTCTGCTCTCTAAAGTATCCAGGGCATGGCTCTTTACTAGCCTTTTCTCCCTCTTTCTAGAAACTTAGAAATTTGTTGGTAAATAGCACAGCCCATGCCCTCAAAAAGAGCAAAGAACATCTATGGAATTATCAACCCAATACCCTTCCAGCTCCCTTCTCCTAAGAACTGTCTCTCCTCCACCCTTCCTCTCTCTTTCCCTCCCTCTTTATTGCCATGGTTATGTAAGGAGTGTCATTTTCTGGGTCATGACACATCTCCTGTTAGGTTTGATCCAACCTGGGCCCAAAGGTTGTCCCTGGAACTTTTTAAACTAAAATTGAGAGGTACTGTTCCTCTCTCGGAATAAAGCTGTAAGATTTTGAAGAGAAAAATGAAGGAGCTGTGTATGGTTGGATATCCTCCTGGTAGAGAAGGTTGAACCACACCTAACAAGGGTAGCACATAGAAAAATAGATTGGAAATGCAGAAGAGAAAGTTCTGGCAGCTTTCCAAACCCTGCTTCCCACTGTTCCAGGGGCTCAGCTGCACTCCAATTTCCCCCTTCATTTGGCTGTATACTTCCTTCTTGGATTTTGTGAACCAGCAACTCCTGCCTCGATCCTCTTCTCTTGGCCTAACTCAAGCCGTGTTTCCATCACCTTGCAAATAAGAGCTTTATGTGTATGAAGGCAAATCAAGTACTTTAGGAATGCGTTGCTTTTCCAGTTAGACTTCACTGGGCCTGGACTGTAAATATTATTTCTCATAGATGAAAACCAGAGGTCGGTCGTATTATCTGTCTCTTGGATTACTAAATAGGATTCATTTCCCACTGAAGGGTAACAGTGAAGTGAATAGTTAAGGAAGCAAAGTCTAGAAGGGTTTTCCGGTTCACAATAATGCTAATTTCCTGTGAAAATTGCTTGACCCCAGAAGAGGCATTTACGAGAATTGCTTTGTTTTAAACAACAGGGCGCTATTGTGTAGTAGGCATTCTTGAGATGACTTGCTTTCTGTCCACACATATGAGCAAGTTAAACAGGAATATAAGCAGAACAAACAGGATAAAAAATATGTATGCGTGAAGCACAGTTTGGAGAATCTCTGCCATGGTTTCATAAGATCAATGCCATTGTAAACCCATTTTCACATTTGCATTAATGACATTCATTCATTCATTCATTCATTCATTCATTCATTCATTCATTCATTCATTCATTCATTCCTGCTTTGGGAAAACTCTGTGGAGGCTACAGGGTTGGACAAAAGAGTTTCTTACCACAGGGTGTTCATAACCCTAATCTGGAAGTACACTTATGAAAGGAAAGTAATTCGAGTCCAATTGACATAGGCGCATTAACAGAGATAATGAAGAATCCTGGAAGCACTGTGGGAGGAGAGACTAACTCCAGCTTCCCTGAACACAAGTGGCAGATTTATATTACCTAAGCTCAGAGAAAATTATCTATAAATCTAAAATATCAGCTTACTATTTTTCAAAACTATTTATGGCAAGATTTCAGACACTTCTTTGGTTGTACATGAGCTTACCAAAGGGCCCTTAACCGACACCTGATGCTTCCCAAACTGAGGTTCTACTTTATGAGGAATATTTCTCAAAATACTTCACAATTCTAATACTTACAGATTTTATAAGGTGAGAGGTAAAGCAGTGAGTGGTTTAAAGGATTAAGTCCAAGGAGTAAATCTCTTTTCTTACTAAAAATGAACAAGGGTTGGCAGCATTTTTTGTAAAGGGTTGTTTAATAAATATTTTTTGGCTTTGTGGGCTCTAAGATCTCTGTTGCAGCTATTCAACACTGCTGTTTTAGAGTGAGAGCAGTTACAGGCAATACATAACCGATGAACATGGCTGCATCCCAATAAAACTTTATTTACAAAAAACTAGACAGCTGGATTTAGCCCACAGGGAGGAGTTTGTTAACACCTGAACTAGAAGAAATGGGAAAGGTTATGAGCATTTAATAAAAAGAACACCTTGTGGAGAGATTATAAAAATGCAACACACGCAATCCAAAGTCCAGTACAGTGGAGGCTATCTGTAGTAAATAACCTGAACATGAGGTGAAGTGAGGACCAAATAATTCTGGCTTAGAAAAGCTCCTCAGTTTGACCCCAAGACCTTCCATAATCTAATCTCTGCCCACTTCTCTGGCCTGAAAGTCCAACAATTCTCCTTCTCAGTCCAGAAAACCAAGCACTGGCTGCTATGCTGTCTTCTAATCCCAAACCCCATCCCCAGTGCTCTTTTTGACTTGCCTTTCTCTGGAAGACTCCATGGTGGTCCTTGATTTTACTTGTTCCACTTTCAACTATCCACTCTCATTGTTGGATTAGTCAGCCAGTACACAGGCATGAATCTGTGAGTGGCACAAAACACACCTGAAAAAAATTAGAAATTTGGTACTGGTAAATCCAGATTTTTAAATGCATCTTCTTATAGAAGTAAAGAAATTGAAATTAGTCCAACTCTTACTTTAGTGCATATAATAAATCCATTAGTTTGAATTTAAACATGTAAGAAGAAAATTTATTTATTATTAATACTCTTTCACTGACTTCTAAGGAAAATGGATCCCAATTAACTAGAGGATAAGTCTAAAAGCCTTTGGCATACTGGATGACAGGAACAAGTAGTAACAAATGGTTCTTGTGCAAGTTTGGAACAAGGGGCTGGGGCACAGCTAAAGTGTTTGGCGTTAGAGAGTTTGGGAGGCAGGAGGGGAGAGATCCAAGGGATCAGTTTATCCTTTCAATTGCAAAAAAAGAAAGTTAAGGAAATATCTTTAAGATACTGGTTTGAAGAGGCACCAAATGAGTAGCTTACCTGGAGCTCACAGCTATCTTAATACAACCTGAACAGTACTTTTTGTACATTACTCTGTAACTCTCTACCTTCCATACACTAAAATACATCTGAGGAATGAAGGATTTCTCATGGTGGTATTGCCTGCTGATTTGATGACACTGTTATTTCTGTTAAACAGTAGTTTGTGTAACTATTAGAATGTTTTATTGTACCTTGTCCTTATTGTTTGATAAACATGAGTAGAAAACAGAAAAGTAAAAGTGCAGATACTTGTAAAAAGTGTAAAGCTATCAACTTAATACAACTGAGAGATTAGACCTAGGAAATAGAGGATCTAACATACAAAAATGACAAGATAAAGTCCCTGGATGTCAGCCTGTGCCTAAATACCAATCATGATTGGAGGAGGCAGATGGAGGTCCAGAGTGAAGGACTCCAGAGAAAATTGGTTTTGATTAAATGACTGATGTGTCTGGCATTTGGAAAATAACTATTGCTGTAAGTGCAGCAGATTGATAGAAAAAAAATTAAGGATTATGAACATTGGAAATTAAACAAATGAAAAAATGAAGCAGTGGTTAACCTCAGGCAAAATAAAAAGATATAAAATAAAAAATGATAATAATACATTACTTATCTCAGTAGCAAACAACAATTACATAGTTATAATAATACTGTACTATTGATTCACCCCCATATTGAGAATAGGGAAAGTAGCATTAGAGCTTTATACTCCATAAAAAGAAGTCAATAGATTTCTAAAATTAGATAAGTCAAGAAATACCATATAGGCATATTACTTAGAAACATGCCAAAAGAAATAGATTTAAAAAATAGCCCTGGCTGGGTGGCTCAGTTGGTTAGAGCATTGTCCTGTGTACCAGAAAAGGTTGTGGGTTCAATTCCTGATCGGGGACATACCTGGGTTTCGGGTTCAATCCCAGGTCGGGTGCATATCAGAGGCAACCGATCGATGTTTCTCTCTCACATCAATGTTTCTCTCTCTCTCTCCCTTTCTCTCTCTCTAAAAATCAACTAAAATATATCCTCGGGTAAGAATTTTTTAAAAAATCTTAAAAAAAGAGAAATAAATTAAAAAATGAAGAGTTATCTGTTATGAAATGTATTGAGGATGGGTATAGTGAAGCAGGACCTGCTGTTTTTTATTATAACCCTTTTTTCACTATTTGATTGGTTTAACTGTGCATGTATTGTTTTGACAAAGATTTGTTGACTTATTGGCCATGCCATCTCTTTTATACCTTTTATTTATTTTTTTTGTTTTTTTAATTTTTAATTTATTTATGTTTAATCTTCACACAAAGATATTTTTCCCATTGCTTTTCAGAGAGAGTGGGAGGGAGAGAGAGAGAAAGAGAAACATCAATGTGAGTGGACATGCTGCTTGGTATGTGCCCTTGGCTAGAATTGAACCCAGGACCCGTCAGTCCACAGGCTGAAGCTCTAACCACTGAGGAAAACCAGCCAGGGCACCTTTCACCTATGTTTAAGAAGTTTAAACTGTTATATGCCTGCTGTTCCCCTTGACATATACATGATATTGACATATCTTGATCAAACTTTTTAAACTGGGCATCTGGTAGTGGATATTTCAAGATCCATCTGTGGGGAGCTGTGTAGCAGAGCAGCCCATCTGTTGACAGCTAACTTTCATTTCTGCTACCTGAGGACTTGAGCTCTTCTGTTCTGACTCTGGCCCTTCAGTGTGGATACTTCTGTTAGCTCCACAGTCCAGTATTTTTTTAGTGTGGGTACTTTGGCTTGACACTATGAAAGTCTATATCCTTCCTTGCTCAGTCTAAGCTAAGTTTTCTTTCTCATCTTTCTGGAAACCTGTTGTCCTTTCCAAATTTTCTTTCCAACTGGACTCTTCTTTTCCTTTTTAAACATGCTTTATTAATTCATCCGACAAGCATTTTTAAGCCACTACCCTCAGTCAAATCCTATGCCACAACCTGGAGACAGAAGAATATCCAGTTCCATCTAGCAGAGGAAATGAAATTTCTCAAGTTACAGTTTGGATTTCCTTTAGAGGATTAGGGTGCCACCAACCCTCTTCTCTTCCAGGTACACTCATGAAAAGATCACTAGGTAAATGAAAATGATACGTACCTCTCTCTTAATCCAGGCAGTAGCCCATCCCCCCAAATGCAGGGCTGTGATAAGCTGCAGTCCTAGAGGCTGAATTTTGAGTCTGGCTGCACTGGGGTTTCCTACTTAGCACACCGGTTAGTAAATCTTGACACCTATATATTCAGGCTGTGAAGTCACAGGTAGGACCTTCCAAACAGACCCCGAGACTACTTATCCAAAAAGCAGACAAAAGGCAAGGACCACAAGCCTGCAGGCCCTGCCCACATGTGCTTGTCATTCCAAGAAGTGATCAAGTCAGCTGGACCTGGGCTCGGAAGTGAATGAGAGGATGAGACAGTCATGAGCACTGACCTTTAGCCTTCAACACAGGTCTAGTTCACCAGTGAGACTGGTCTGACAAATGTCCCCAACTCTGACCGATCATCTCAGTCACTCCAATGAGGAGGAACAAAGAAAGTGGTGAAGTGAAAGAGGTTAGAAGTGTGGGAGAGTTTCTCTCTTCTTTGGGCTATAGCCCACAATGCGGAAAAAGTGAAAGAAATTCCCTCCCTCTTCAACAGTGTTCCTTACTATGTGTCTTCTTTCTTCTTCTCTTGAAAATAATTAGAAGCACAAAGATATAGGAATAGCTCAGTGTTCAACTAGATCATAATTAAACGCATTTCCTCTTATTCATTAACATGCAAAAATACTAATGAAACATATTTGTTACATATAAATATGACTACCCACCCATAAAATGCAAACATCAGGAACCATTGCCCTCGGGAGATTTTGGGGCCTGGTATTCTGGGCTCCCTAGTCACGTCAGATAAAATCATTGAGTTGTTGCAAGGATTGAGTAAGTTAAAATATGTAAAGTATATGGAAAAGTGCCTGGCATGCAGAGAGCCTTGGTGCTGGTGGTTGTTATTATTACTGATATTATTATTAATGTATATTTGTGTATCACATTATAGTAATTATCTCATTTGATTTTCACAACACCTTGTGAAGGAAGTAAGACAGTCATGTTTTAAAAGCTACCTTTGCAGATGACGCTATTCAGTACACTAGGCCTACAGTTCAGATTTTCTGATTTTTTGTTTAAAACTTGTGTCCCATGGTGGAAGGGTCTCAAGAAACAGATATGTCATCTTCATTAGAGAGCACCCCGTAGCACATCTTCCCATGGCATCAAGCTCCCTCTCCTGTTGGATAAAGAAATGAAGTTAGCTTGCAGGTGAAGTGATGGGCAGAGGTGATGATGGAAATAAGCGAACATGAGTGCTGCTTTTTGACGTCCCTTCTAATTTTGTTCTTCTCTGAAAGTCACTAGCATAATTATGGGTTTTCCCATTGGGCTTATAAAGATTTGGCTTACTGATATTTTTGGCTGGGAAACTGGGGAGAGATCAATGATTTGGTCCTCCTTCCCGAGGTCTGGGGAGAGATCGAAGATTCAGCCCTCTTTCCTGAGGTAGGGTAATGCAAAGTCTCATTCGAAAAGTTCTCCAGGGAAATCTAAAACAAGTGGAGTAGGCGATTTCAGAACCATGGGCTTGTTCATTTAGGATGTTTATTGCCCTCTGTTTTGCTGAAGTAGTTTCCTCTAATCTGAATATTTTTAATGCTATCAAGAAAAATTCCCTGTCTCTACAGCAGGAAATACATTTCACTTTCTCCAGATACATTCCAGGGTAATTATGAAGTTTAGAAAAGATACCCCGAGTCTCTCCCTGTGCAGATATCTGGGCCTGTGCTTTGAGCATTGATCTGGCTGGTTGATTAATTCTAAAAAAACTTAGTGGTGTGCATACAAATAAGGCCTCAAAATATGGAAATGTGACATAATGGAGAATACTTTCGGGTCTTAGCTAATCTTAGGAAACTGGTGAATAATTTATTCTTCTAATTAGTTTTCTTAAAGTCTAACCGAAGATTGCTATTTACCAGTAATTAGGCTCTCCATTTCAGTTCCTTTCAGAGAGAGAAATAGCATGATGAGTTTTACGTTGGTAATGAGGAATTAAAAGGATTACAATAATGCTTTTAAATTTAAAAATATATATTTACTGTAGAAAATGGGGGAAAGTACCAAAATGAGTAAAATTATGAACATTACATATTTTTTCAATCTTTCATAACATTGACACATTGTTTTATGTAGATAAAATGTGTGTATGAATAAAAATGTGTATAAATTGGAACCATGCTCTGTGCACTGTTATGCTCAACAATATACCATGAACATTTTTTCAAGTCAATAAGTTTTCTTCTACAACACACTCCCAAAGACTGCCTAGTATTCCACTGAATACATGTACCATAATTTATTTAATCACTCCTTATTGTTCAACATTTTAATTTCTTCTGGTTTTGCATTATTATAAATAACTGTGGTGAACAACCTTGTAACTCTCTCACAGCCCTGATTATTTCCTGAGGGTAAATACATAAAAAAGGATAATAGATATCCCTTGTTTGTGCCTGCCCAGAATTTCTTTCCTTTTTCAGATGATAGAACTGGCCTCCAATGCCATGTATCCACTTCCTTTCAGGAATTACTTCTCCCCCACCTGGTGGAACATTTTGTCACATGGCTGTGATTAATCAGGATTAACACAGTGAGTGGTCTAGGAGGGGGCATATGATCCATGCAGGGCCAATAAGGGAATTTTTCTAAGTCTAAAATGATACATGGAATAAAACATCTCTTTTCCCCTAATATGATGGGTGCCAAGGACCATTTAAAATTGGAACTGATGATGCCATCCTTGCCACAATGGCGCCAACACAGAGGAAAGCAGAGCTGAGAGATGGAGAGAGAAGGGGGATTTCTGATGACATCATTTGAGTTCCTGGTTTTAACCATGCCAGAAGCAAAATGTTCCCCTAGACTTTTCCAATTACTTGGCCTCATAAATTCCCCTTTTTGCTTAAAAGAAATTAAGCTGGCTTTCTGTCTTTAGGCCACCAAAATTCTTGACTAATATTGATTTTTAAAAAATATATATCTTTATTGATTTCAGAGAGGAAAGGAGAAGGAGAGAGAGAGAGAGAGAAACATCAGTGATGAGGGAGTCATTGATCGGCTGCCTCCTGCACACCCCCAGCTGGGAATCGAGCCCGCATCCTGGGCATGGGCCCTGACCAGGAATCAAACCCTGATCGCCTGGATCCTAGGTTGAAGCTCAAGCGCTGAGCCACGCCTGGCCGGGCAATATTGATATTTTTAAGGTTTGTTGCATATTTCCAAATTACCTCCCAGAATAATGTATTGCCAAATATATTTGTGAGATGTGGGATTTTGTATTGAATTATAGTTGATATTGCTGTACTTAGTCAGTGTAGAATTACAGTATGAATCAATCTTATCTCTTCTTTTCATACCCTGCTCCCCTCCTGACTAAAGGAGAGCATCCCAGTGAAACTGTCGCACTCAAGTGTGAGTGAAGGTAAAGGCTGTGATGAATGTCGGTCAAGCTAGGGTTATAGGATGTCTATATGTCAGGGTGAGTAAAAGTCTTTGCTGTCAGGGAGGGGAAAATAGGTCAATGTACTCCTTAGCCAATTATACTGTGAGTCTCTAACACCTAAACTTTCTTTCCACTCTCAGAAGTGAAAGTTAAGAGATGTCTTAAGAGGAGGCAGTTCCAAGAAAGGAGTTAAATTATTCAGGAGTAGCTTGTCAACTTCAAGCCAGTGAGCCAAGCAGGAGGATTTTGGAAAAAAACTATGTGGCTGGACTAGGTGGAACCAAAGTTTTGGAGTCAAATGAAAGAGGCAGGCCAGTGGGCAGCTGTGGGAGGGGGTGGATGGGGTGGGGTGATTTTAAAAGGATGCTAAAAGAACACTGGCAGGAACAAGTCAACTCTAACATTTAACTGGGATGAACTGGAACACAGTGCCCTTTAGCTCTGGTTTTTCTATCAATACCTTATGTAGCTAAGGAAATGAAAATAGATTCCAGTTTCACTGAGGTAGGCACCACCCTCAGAAGGAAATGTAAACTACACTCATTATTAGCAGCCACCCACCTAATTTGTGCACTAGTGATCAGCTGAAAGTCCTGAATCAATTAATGTGTGGCCTTGGCTGTTTCTTGAGAGTGAGTGGTTTGTTTCACTCATCCTTTCATATACCTCCCAAAATACTTTCTGGTTCATAAAATTACAGACAAACAAAACTGAAGAGAGAAGAGAACTTTAGAAAATAGGAACCAGTTGTTAAATTTTTTAAAGAACATTTTCTGTCCTACAGCTAGTAGAAGTGAATTACTAAGTAAATCGGTTTCTCAGTACACATTTCATTGATTAAAAAAAATAAGTTTACCCCTATAACAGAAACTCTCATTCATTGCTGGTGGGAATGCAAAATGGTATAGCCAATTTGAAAGACAGTTTGATTGTTTCTTATAACACTAAACATATTCTTACCATATGATCCAGCCATCATGCAACTTGGGGTTTCCTCAAATGAGTTGAAAACTTATGTCCACACAGAAACCTGCACATGGATATTTATAACAGCTTTATTCATAATTACCAAAAATTGGAAGGAAACAAGATATCCTTTAGAAGGTGAATGGATAAATTAACTGTGGTCCATCCAGACAATGGAATATTATTTATCGTTAAAAAGAAATGATCTACTAAGCCAAAAAAGATACAGAGAATCCTTAATCTATATTACTAAGTAAAGAAGTCTGCATGAAAAGTCTACATACTATATGATTCCTACTAAACCACATTTTGGAAATGTAAAAAAATCAGTGGTTGCCAGGGGTTAGAGGGGAGGGATGGATGAATAAGTAGAGCACAGGGGATTTTGAGGGCAGTGAAACTATTTTGTATAGTATTATAATTATGGATTGCATTCATCATACATTTTTTAAAACCCATAGAATGTACACCACCAAGAGTGAACCCTAGTGTAAACCAAAGGCATACATAGTGGTATCGGTAATAACAATGTGTCCACCCAAGTTCATGGATTATAAAAAATGTACCACTCTGGTTTGGGGTGTTGATAATGGAGGAAGCCGTGCTTGTGTGAGATAAGGAGTATATAGGAACTCTCTGCACTTTCCACTCACTTTTGCTGTAAACCCAAAACTGCTCTAAAAAAAATAAGTTTGTTATTAAAAAGAGTACAAGTGATGAGTGGGTGAGAGAGGGATGAAAGTGTTGAGTAGCAGATGCTAGTTTTCACCAATACCACCCTAAGGAAAGTTTGCTTTCTTCTCTGACACCCTGCCTTCCCCACTCCATCCCAACCTCCACTCTTTTAAGCATTCAGTCACTTTGTTTTCCTCCATGTGTTCATTATTAGTCTTATATTAGTATTTTTGTATTGCAAGGTGGACACACTTTACACGCTAGCCCACGGATGGACCTTCCTAAGATAGTTCCAGAGTGATGGGCTTATCCCTAATTGAACACAATTCTGTGTCTGATTTCTACTTGTTTGGTCCCACACTTTCCTGTCTTCTTCCGTTCTTCCTTTCTGTCTCCAGTTCCTGGGTTCTCTGGATCCAGAACCCCGAGGCTCACAGTACAGTGGACATGCTTGGCTAGATTGGCCTAGACTATCCTGGTCATTGCAAGCCCCAAGCTTCTGAATTTCTTTTGCCCTCAAAAGCACCCAGATGTCTAAGCCTGGCTGTTTGAGTGGGATTGGGCCTGCAAGGGAGGTATCTAATGCATCTAGATTTTCCCCCCATTAATTACATTGCACTTAAAAGGGTTTTACCAACTTTAAGTGATTTGATTGGCAGAATTTCTCAGTGGGCAAGTCACGGGAGTCTATGGCTTTAAGTTGTCACAGTTAAAAAAAAATCAAACCATTTAAGAACTGCTAAAGATTTTATAGCATTTAAAATTATTTTTGCATTTGTGTAGATAATTATATCATACAAAGAAAATATAATGTTTCCACCAAGACTCCAGGTTGCAAATGGTATCTGATTAATTAAATTACTATCCTGAAGTCCATACATTTGAATTTAATCTCAGTCACTCTGAGATACTTAACTTCTTTGTATCTTAGCTTCCTTATATGTACAAAGAAGGGAGGGAGACTAGATGATGTCAAGTTTCTTCCAGGTTTAAAATTTTATGATTTCTATACTTTAAATACAAATGCAGGTGATGACTAAGCCAGTACCGTTTCCTCCTGTATCATGTTTCTCTCAAAGTGAAGCCTAAAAGCCTAAAAAAGCTTACTCCAAATGGCCACATTTCAGATTTCATCAACTCCCAGAATAGATTGTCTATGGATCAGAAATTCTCATCTTGAAAAGGGGCAAGTCCTAACATGTGCAGATGTTCTTTCCACTCAAAAGCAGACACTGTTTTTGTGGAAATAGTAGAAGAGTTGAGCCAGCCAGAGGCCCCTGTCAGAGGCGATTGAAAGGTCTCCCAAGGCAACCACTCCCAAAGGCGGGTCCAATTTCTATGAGCTGTTTCCTGCCTGAACAAACAGTCCCTCCCAAGCCTTTGAGGCTGAACTGGTTCAGGGACCACCCTTTGGGATCAGATCCACTATAGCAGCCCGTGAGCCTTGGACAAAAATAAATGTAAAGAAAGTGGTCCCTGGGATCTGACACTATGGCAGACCCAGAAACAACATGGTTTTTCAGTCTGGGAATAAATAACATGAGTCTGTGCCAAGCCTGAAACTCATTATTTGGTCTATCCTGGCTCATGTCAATGTGACAGGACTGGCAATGGGGAAACAGGAGCCAAAACTCTTTGGGTTGACTTCTGGTTCTTGGCCAAACTGAGGCTGTTTGTCTTGGAGTTCTCCTAGTTAGTTCCCTTTTCAACTATCCTCTCACCTCCCTTTTTACTTCCTAGCAAATCGGCACCTCTCCCCATCTCAGGTGCCTACTGTGATGCCTTTGCACTCAAACAAGAATCAAGGTCGAAAGGATTTAATTCAAACAAGTTTGGAGCGAATGAGAATGTAAGATGTCATTCCTATCAAAAGAATTTTTAATTCGTAGGGGACTCTAAAAGATTGTAGTCTTCAACAAAATCCCTAATAATGGAATTTCATACCTATAGGAGAGAGGGATTTGGATGGAGCACTTTTACATAGCTTCTAATCATACCATGCTTGATAATACAAAGGAGCACTCATTTAATGCCAACCATTTGCAAACACTGTTTTATCTATATCACCAATGTCAATTGATTTACTCCTTACAGCCATATAAGGTAGGTACTTTTTTTAATCCCCCATTTTTCAGATAAGGAAACTGAAGAACAGAGAGGCTAAATAACTTCCCCAAACGATGTATAGTTAATAAATGGCAAAGCTGGGATTCAAATTCAGTCATTCTGCTTCTAGAAGTCGTGTTCATAACTACTGTGCTATTTGCTTGCTCCGTTTAAAGCTTCCTCCAATCCTATCCTAAAAGTTGAAAGTCAATAAAAATTACTTATATTATTGTGTTGAGTTAAATATTCTTCAATGAAGAGCCACATAATGTGCTACAATTACATTTATTTTCTTGTGCCACCTATTTTCCTTGTGGTTGCAAATTGCCTTCTATTTTTTATTTTCATTCTTTGCCTCGATCCTTAATATTATCTACCATTTCAATCACACCATCTAGCCCATGAACTATTCCTATTGCTGTATTACTCCACTGTCCTACTGACTTCATTCTGTCGCTCAAAACCCTCCAATGACTAATCGTTTCAGTTAACACTGCAGAGAAAGTCCTCGTGATCTGGCTCCTGCTTGTTCCTCTGACATCATCTCCTACCACTCTTGTTTCACATCCAGTCTTCAAACACACAGAGCTCATTTCTACTTCTGGGCCCTTGCACTTGCTTCTTCTTGAAATGCTCTTCCCCCAGAGTTTCCTAAGATGCAGTTCCTCATTTTATTCAAGCTTCACCTCGTGTCACCCTTCTGAGAGTCTTTCCCTGTCCACCCTGCCTGAACTAGCACACCTCTCCTTTCCCTGCTATATTTTCCTTCTTATCATTTCTCACTTCCTACAATTAGATTATGCACATATTTATTACTTTTTCTCTATCTCCCTCATTGGAAGATAACCATTATTATGACTTTCTTATTTATGGCTGAATCCCTAGCACCTACAAGAGTGCCTGGCAATACACACACACACACACACACACACACACACACACATATTGGAAGATAAAACAAGGAAATTTGGCAAAAATATATAATATAAAGACATTAAGGTAAAAAAATAGGAGGAAAAGTTAAAAAATAAGGAATCATTCCATAAAGTCCAAACTGGCTAAAAAGCATTTCAGAAAGAAAGAACAGCAACATGACAGAAAAGCTAAATGGAGGAACATGCTATCTCCATAGTGCAAAAGCCCACTGATTGCAGAACAGGATGAGTGAGGGGAAAATCCAGATACATCACTGGGAATGTATAAAGATAAAATCCTAAAAGCTTCTAGAAAGAAAGTTCACATACACAACATACACACAAGAGGTGCACAATAAATATTTGCTGATTAAACTAAGGAGTTTCTCTCTTAAACCTGCCCAGTAGATGCCGTCTTGTACTGCCCCTCCTCCCTCCCCTTCATTGGGCCTATTGATTTCTATTTCTATTTTGCTTGAGAGTATATTTAAGTAACTTCCTAAGAAAGGATGCATGGGAGTAAAATTTCCAAATTCTTACATATCTGAAAATGTCTGTAATTCTAACTTCAACCTAATTGATAGTTAGGCTGGACATAGAATTTTAGATTGAAACTTACTTTCTCTCAGGATTTTGACAGCACAACCACTGGTGAGAAGTCTGAAGCATGCCTGCCTTTCATTCCTTTGTTGATGACCCGTGTGTGTATATATAATCATGGCTATACATAATGGTTATTTCACTCCCTTTGGTCAGTTTTAACCTCATCTTTATATATAAAATATGATTATTTTGAAAATCTATACAGTACTAGTTTATGGTGGGATGATGATTGATGATGATAATAGTGGTGGTGTTGATGATTCTAGGGTCAAGATCTAATATTACTGTAGGGGGCCATTTATTACTTCTTGCTTCTATTTTGCCAAAGTCTGTTTTTCCTCACAACATCTCTGAGAGTTCTATTGATGTGTTTTTTTTTAACATTTTACATTTTTCCTAGTGAATCTTCCTATTATGAAGCTTCAAGCCCCTTAGAACTTTAATAACTTCTGTTTTTCAGTGTTATGCATTTTAAGATTGGTCTTACAAAAGGCTAGGAACAACATGCAATTCTGTTTTTCACCACTATTTACATATTACCTTCTTCAAAAAAAGTCAAGTTAAAATATTTGGTGGAGAATACAAAAGTCTATGGTTGACCCAAGTGTCACTCTTATTACAGAGTAAAGTGAGAATTTAAGTACATAGGTTCACAGGCCAGTCTATGATTTATTGCTTAACAAGTGGGATATTTGACTTTATTTAATATTCAGTTTTCATTCATTTACCTTGAAAGAAAAGTGGAAAGTATACTTAGAATGACCAATTGTTCTAGTTTGCCTACTCTTGAGGGAGTTCCTAGGACACAGGATTTTCAGTGCCAAAACCAAGAAAGTCCTGGTCAAACTGGAATGACTGGGATGAGTTTTATGCCTGTGTGTGTGTGTGTGTGTGTGTGTGTGTGTGTGTGTGTGTGTGTGTGTGTGAGAGAAGGGGATTAGGTCTATGTGGTAGACATTGTTTTCTATTAAATTTTATATCCCAGATAATAACTTAAATATATGCACTATATATGTGTGTGTATGTATATATGCACATATCTATCCCTCTATTTATCTATCTCCTTTTGATTTTTCTTTAGTTGAGCCACCTTTAAAATGAGAAGAATAATATGTAGTGTGCTCACAGTAGTGTTCAGTTGCTTAATTAAGCCTGTAATCGCTTTGGGATCCTTTGATGCAAGCACTAAGTAACTGTAAAAGTTTATTATAATATTGTTCTTATTTTATTCAGAGGGACTCAGCAGGATTCAAATACTGATTGAATATAAAAGGATTACTTTACCATTATTTAGATACTATAATTCCCATGGAGGTTCACTAACAATATTTACACAATATGGAACTAGTTCACAACAAATGTTCTTTAAAAACTATCAAAGGGAAGGTAAATGATACAGGGCCTTTGGACCTAAAGAACAAAATACGCAGTAAGAAAGAAGAGGGTTGCACAAGTCTGAAATAAATGAAGCATTTTGTAATGGCTTTTGTAAAAAATTATATGAAAGGGGTGCCTATAAAAAAATAGGCTCTGTTCTTCTTGTATGCATTCTAGGTAAACATATTTCTGTGAGATGTAATTATTCCTAGATACTGAAAATGTCATGTTCTCCATTGACAGACACTGTAGTTTTCCCTGGGGCTAACTTGGGGATATTTGAGACAACAATAAATGGTACCATTTGAATGGAGCATTTAATCCTTTTATGCTTACATATTCCTGTGTGTATTCCTGAGGAACAAGGGTATTCTCTTACCTAACCACAGAACAATTATAAAAATTGGAAAATATACATTACATTTTTAATTTACAGATTGTAATCATATTTTTGCCAGTTGCCCTAGTAATGTCCTTTATGGCAAATTATAATTTAAAAATTCTGGTTAAAGATCAAATTGGGGATTAAATGTTTCATGTAGCTGCTTATCTCCTTAGTCTTTTAAAATCTGAAACAATTTCTCAGTCTGTTTTTCAGGACATTAACATTTTAAAGAGTATAGGCCAGTTATTTTTTGTTGTTGATGCTATTACAGATGTCTTATCCCCCCCAGCCCCCAACCCAGCTTTCCCTCTGGCCATCACCACACTATTGTCTGTGCCCACGGTTATACATATATGTTCTTTGGCTAATCTCTTTACCTCCTTTCATCCAGTCCTCCCCACCCCACTCCTCTATAGGCCAGTTATTTTGAATAATACCCCTTACCTTTTGTTTGTCTGCTGTTTCTTCATGATTAGATTGGGGGCAAGCAGGGTAATGCAGAAGTGATATGACCTAAGTATATCCTATCAAGAGGCACAATGGAACATTTTTGAAGAGCAGAGTTCAGTGGTACATGCAATGTAACAAGCCCAGGCTGTGGACAAGACCTTCAGTGGGCTGATAGTGGATGCTGTGGACCACCACCCAAGTCCACAGCTGCTAGGACTATTGGCTTCTGATAATCCACAGCCGAGGCCCTCTCCAGTTATTCCTCAGGCTAGTGATCTGTCTCTCCCACATTCAACACTGGTTGAAGGTGGGGTGCAAAGGCCTGGCTTCTTGCCTCAACTGGGACAACTCTGAAGGGCCATCCCAACTCCAGAGCTCCCTGTGGGATAGGCTGAGGCTCCGTTACACCTGCATTTGAGTTCAACTTCTCCCTCTGCCTAATCCTGCTGCCTTCTCTCTCACCTGAGTTGTTCCAGAGATCACTTGGCAATGAATTTCCTGCTCATTAATCTGAGAACTTCGAGATCTTTATTCTAGGACATCTGCCCTACAACTGGGCCATTTTACATATGCGAGTGAGTCTTTTAATAATTATTTCAAGCATTAAAATAGGTCAACTTAAAACATATTAACATTATTAAAGTAGTATGCAAATTAATCCTCTTATACAAATTTTACTCCAGCATGATTCTACTATAAGAACTGTGTAGTCAGAGAACAACAATACGAAGATATCAATAAGAGACTGTCTAGAGCTTGATCCTTAGCGCTGCATGTCCAGAAATTTAATTTTATCAGAGGTGATCACAGTCAGAGAAACTAATACAGAGTAAGGGCAATCTAAGTCAGAAAAGAATGTGTAGCAGTTTATAATGAGGAATGTAATAGTCAAGCAAACCAAAAATGTTCATTGGCTAACTGGTATACTCTTATTCCATAAGAAAATCTACATGGGAAGCCAAATCAGAAATTTACTTGATGCATAAGATCACTTAGACAATTTTAATTTATCTGATTTATCATGATCTGATCATCTTTGCACTATTCAACTCTTCTGAGACATACCTACAAGTAGATCTGATATTCATTTCTGCTTACCAAGGTACTCTAGCCCCAGTTTACAATATATAACTTAATACTTAAAAATATAACATAAGCTCCTAATAGTTCATTAATATCCATTCTGGTTCCCCACAGGCAAGTTCTCTACATTAAAGGCAGAGTAATTTTTATTTCTTTAAAATATATTTTTATTGATTTTAGAGAGAGAGAGAGAAAGGAAGGGAGAGGGAGAGAGAGATAGAAACATCAGTGATGAGAGAGAATCATTGATTGGCTGTCTCCTGCACTTCCCTTGCTGGGGATTGAACCTGCAACCCAG
Source organism: Miniopterus natalensis (assembly GCF_054644295.1). Lineage (NCBI taxonomy): Eukaryota > Metazoa > Chordata > Mammalia > Chiroptera > Miniopteridae > Miniopterus > Miniopterus natalensis. Next base: position 154,805,611 of record NC_142082.1, on the reverse strand, counting down.
GCATGGGCCCTGCCCAGGAATCGAACCTCGATCTCCTGGATCCTAGGTTGATGCTCAATTGCCGAGCCATGCTGTTCCGACAGAGGCAGAGTAATTTTAAAATGAAAATTTGATGTCACCCCTCTGCCTAAAACCCTTCAATAGCTTCTTATTGCTATATGAAGATAAATCTCCTTAACCTTGTCCACAAGGCCCTGTGTGGCCTAATCAGAAAAAAAAAACACATCAATTCTTTGAAAGCCCTATTTGGGTTACTTCCTCCAGGAAACCGAGTCAGCATAAAATGCATGCAGCTAAAGCCTGTGAAAACAACAACCTGACTCACAGGGAGGTTGGAAAGAGTAGCAGATGGGAGAGGGCCCAGTAATTTCTCCCCCACAATCCCTATCTCAAGATTTCTAAAACCATCGAGCAAGAAGGAAATTGTCTTGTTTGCCCTGGATGCTACTTAAATTCTCTATGTTCAAGTAAGCCACAGGTTTTGTGACTTACTTCCCTTCAAAGTCTTGCCCTTAACCTTAGCCCCAAAGCTGAAAGAAGAGGAACTTCGACTGTGTGCCTGTGAAGCAGCTGGCATGCTACATACCTTACTGAACTTAGTCTGGTAACTCTGTCAGATAGAGGGAGAGGGTCCTCCTTAGCCAGGTATTCATTCCCTGAGGCCCCATTCTTATAAGATTGTTCAAGGAAGCAAAAGTCATCAAAACATGAAAATAATTACTAACCAATTGATCTATTTCAAAATGAGTCTCTATACAAACTTCCCATTCTGCTTAACACTAGGGTTTATCTTAATATCATGCCAAGCTCTCAGTCTCTCTTTCTCTAGCAAGATTAAAAACACAAAGCCTAGTGTGAACAAGCATGTGGGGAAATGGGGATTTTCTTGTAATGCTTGCTTGTAACCATGAAAATCAGTGAACCTCTGGATAGTAGTCTCGCAATAGGTTTGGAAATGTAAAATATGCATTCCCTTGGACCCACTTCTAGGAATTTGACCTAGAGTTGACATTCTCTAGTGGTAAGCAATAACTGAGAGGGAAGTTCAATTGTTTTAAGTATTTTAACAACGTGGAAACTGTTGCAAACAATGGTTTAAAATAGAAAAATATAAACATTAAAAGATTTTAGAAAACACATTTTTTCAAGAGCAATACTATATGGTCATGATGTGATGTCACATGTAAACCGATCCATGTCATACACTTGTGTCAGAAAAATTAGGCTAAAAAAATCTCTGATGTGATTTAGCCTTTGCCTAGTCTATGTACTGCATGGCAGCAATTATAACCTAAATCTTTTTTCAATTTGTAAAATTATGGTAAAATATATGTATCATACATTTTTTTCTACACTTACTATAAAACACTGGCCCTCCTTCAGACATTTTTTTTCCTGGTAACAATTATCCTCTGATAATGGGGACTTGCTAAATTTTCCCCATATGGATGAGTAAATTAAGGTTTAGAGAGTTTAAGAAATGTGCCCAAGACCACAAGATGAAGGACTCAGTCCTTAGTCCAAATGTAGATCTGCTCGTTGCCCCTACGTCTGACTTTCCCTTTAGGCTCAGACCACAGTAGCAACATCTACTAGTACCTGGGGCCACTATGTAAGTATGAGCTAGAGACATTCTCCACCTAGCCTGTTCCTCCAGTCCCAGAAATTTCAATGCTGAAAAATAAGAATAAAATAAAAAAGAAAGAAAGAAAGTAGACAATTTGAGTAGGACCTGCCTGCAGAGTCACTGAATAGGGTGGCTATGAGAAAAGGAAAGAAATTCCCATCCACAAAGATGGAAGGGGTAAAAAATAAATCCCCTTTAAACCTTTATAGCTTATAGATTTTCCGAGACCTGTAACCATCTCTAAAGAGCTAATTCCAACTATTCAAATAGACTTTGAAGCAGAGTCATAACCACATAAAGAAATCAACTTTTTAAAACATATTCTATGTTAAATGAACTAATAAATTATAGAGGGAGAACCAAATAAATGTAGGAACTCTAGTTCAGATCCAAAAACCAAACTGCACACACATACCTTATAGTTAAAAATAGGGGTGGTATCATTAAAATTCCTTTTAAAACTGGAAAGTAATTGCTTTTTAAAGGTATAATAATTTTAAGTGTTAAAATCACAAGATATGAATAGATACTCAAAGTGACTATAATAATTTCCTAGAATGTATCCAAATTATTTTAGCTTTTGTTGGGCTGCCTACACTAAATATCAAAAGCATTTTTGTAGTTGAATTCCACTATTGTGATGAAAAATAGTCTTTTGGGGATCTTCCTTTGCTTACTTGAGAAAATGAAATTTTTGGACTTCATCTTAAAATAGGAATGAGAAAGGCGGTGAGATTTAAGGGAAAAATACTTTTTTAGTTTTAAAGAGGAAAAGTCTTTTAAAATTTGACTATAACGTTAGTGAATTTCTAATGTCAAGGAACATCATTTTTAGGAGACTGAAGACATCAAAGAGAGATTTATTTTTTAAATTTGATATTTAAAACTTTTAAACCATGTCAAATATAGCATATATTAGCACAAAGTATTAACACAAAGTATAGTGTCTTGCGTGTTTCTTTTGTAAAGAGCTTAACTACCAGTTTTTCTTTAAAAGGTGGAGAAAGGGAATCATGTAATATCTAGCACTTGGACAGTGTTTTTCCTGTGTACAATAGATAGTCATCGTTACTGCTGCCAAATAGTTCTGCTTTTTTCTCCTTGGAATGTCAAAAACGGTACCTCCAGGCTCCCTTTTATTTGTATGGGGCCATGCAAATACTTCTGGCCAACGGATTGTGAGCAAAAGTTTCTACTTCAGATCCTCGAATCTTGTCTTTTCCTCTGGCTTGAAGATTAGCAGTGTTCAAGATGAGGGCCACACCACAGCATATATTAGCACAAAGTTTTAGTCTGAGTGATTCTGATGAGCAAAGCCTTATTGCTGACCTGCAAAGGACATAAAGCATACATAAATAAATCCTCACTCCTTTAAGCCATGAAAAGTCTGTGATTATTTGTTATTGAACCATCGCTTAGCCTCATCTTACACACCAGCACTATATTTCTTATTTCACAGATATAAAATCCACTCCGTCTGTATCTCTGTTAGTATCAGACATTTGTAAAAATTTGTAGAGAGCAGATAAGAATCAAAGCAAGAAAAGTCTGACGGGCTTTTTCTCTCTTCATGAATGTAAATTTTGCAAAAATGTTCCTTAAATGTAGAGAATCCATTTGATTTGTAATTGACAAAAGAAAAGGGTTTCATTCTGAAACATGTGTTTTTGTTATATCACTAATTATTAGTATGAGTGATAACAATAATAGCCACCTTGAATTCAGTGTGAGTATATTCCGGGTCCTATACTAGATACTTAATTTATATTATCTCATTTAATTTCACTTAATCCTCACAGTGATCCTAAGAGATAGCTATTATTCAAGCAGATCTATCTTCAGACCAGCATTCTTTCCATTATGGCAATGGTGTTTTATGGTTTGCAAAGTGCTTTCACCAGATACAATTATATTCATCTTTGCAGCAACTATTGGGTTGATGTTCTCCCATTTTATAGAAGAGGAAACAGGACTTCAGATAACTTTTTTTGATCTGTGTAAGGTCATATAGGTGGTAACAGAACCAGGTCCTTGGAATACAAATCCCCTCTGGTTCTTTGTTACACTTTGCAGAGCAATAAACATAATACAAAGAGATCATTATATTTTTCACCTTTTCTTAATGTTTTTCTTCAGGCTTCTGATTTACATAGGTGATTTTTCACTTTTGGAGAGAAATTGCCTACTTCTTGGAATGCTTTAAACTCTAGGTGATAAATAGCAGTTTGGTCAAGCCAGTTAAAAATTAAAGCAGGGATCAATTACAAGTCATTGTTTCCAGGTTTATAAACTGCTTTGCAGAAGGCAGTCTGGTAAGAGTTCTGAATGGATTGTCATGCATTCGATTAAATGGCCTAATGAAAGGCTCCTGAAGCTTGCAGAACAGAGCTTTATTTTCAAACATACAAACTCAATTGCACTTAAGCCAGTTGGGTTAGATCCCCTTTGAAAGTCATGGCTATGAAAAGAGGAGCCAGGAGTCAAGCATGCTTTGTGTTGATCTGAAAAGGCCTGTTCAATTTTTTTATTTTTATTCCAGCAAATTTCCATTTTTTCCATAGTAAAAAAAATTAATGGATTTCTATTAGGAGAGCCTTCCAGAAAAACTGAAAAACACCTATTCTTTTTCTCTCCTTCTTTTTAAATCTATTTGTATAACAGTACATCATAATCGTTTTGTTTTCATAATCACATTGAGAGAAAACTTTTATTTTAGTGTTTTACTTTTCGATCTTCAAACATACATACAAATAATGTATATTGTGCATATATACATACACACATATATTATCTTCAAATAATTTTTATACAAAAGATCCTACACTATCAGTAACCTGCTTTAAAAAATCTCCCATACCTAACAATATATTCTGAACACCTTCCCATGTCATTAACCATTTATTTACATATGATTTTTAACACATACATATCTAAATATGATTTTCAACACATTACACTGTATAGACTCATCATAATTTATTATACTAATCCCTATCTTTACACATCTAGATTAGTTCCAACTTTTCACAGTTAGTAATTAATGCTGGGATAAACATTTTAGAAAGTGCACTTCTGCCCATATCTCTGCGTGTTTGAGGTGGTGGTCTTTTTTACAAAAAAAAATTTTTCTATCACCGTTTATCCCCTCTATGCCCTCTTCCACCTAGGTGGTGGCCTTCTTAAGACCATTTAAAGTATGGGATTATCATAATAATAGTAATAGCTAACATTCATAGAGCACATTGTAAATAGGCAAGTCACTTCAAACTAGTTTCTGTCTAGATTCCATGTTTTTGTAGTTGCTCAGTGTTTCTTTTACTTACTATTTGCAATCTGGGTAGTTGGCTTTATCACTTGCTATTGGGATGGCCTTAGGTAAGTCACTACAGCTCTCTGAGCCTCAGTTTTGTCATTTGTAAACTGGGATAATAATACCTAACTCACAGGCTTATTGTAAAGATTAAATGAGATGGGACAAGCAAAGAGCCCAATGCTTGGCACACAGAAAGAACTTAATAAATATTAGCTACTCTTATTTGTCTATCCATGGAGCAAATCAGGAATTAACATTACTCTTTTATTCACATAGAAGTGAATGCTCAACCAGCTTGTCTCAATAGTCTGTCTCTCTCATTTTTAATCATATTTTTTATGCTTTAAAAATCTCCACACCTCTATTATCATTCTTACCATTTGTGTCTTTTTTTCCTGGATTAGTCTTGCCAAAGTTTTTCCAATTTCTTTGCCTTTTTAAAGAATCAGCTTTTGGTTGTTATTGGTCAAATTTAGTCTTTTTTAAAAAATTCCCTATTGCATTAATTTTTGCCTTTATCTTTTAGAATCATATTTGAATTTGTTAATTATAACAGAATTTACATCCATCTGAAAAACAGAGTGATCTATATGATTCCTTGCATATTTTATCTATAATACTTGTTGCACCTAAGGGTCATGGACTCCTATAATCTTTACATTCTTTCTTTGGATTTATTTTGTTTTCTTTTTCATGTTGAGAGTTTGGTTCATTTGTTTTTACATTTTTGTATATTCTGTTAAATGCATTTAAAGCAATAAATTATCCTCTAAATATGGTTTAACCATGTCCTATGGTTGCAAAATTACATATATAGAAAAGCATCTTCACTCACTTGGTGGAAAGGTTTTATTAATAGTTTCCTTCCATTATCATTTATAGTACTGCTGTCATTTGGCATTGACATTGTTATTGGTTATTTGCTAATAGGCCTAACAGAGTGAAAGTAATACTAAAAATCCTTACAGTCAAGGAGCTTACAATTTCACTGTAAACAAAAATCAGATGAATTCTGAGTGCTGAAAATGTTTTCACCATAATTTTTTGCACTCTCTCTGGCCTACAATGTTTGTCTGTCAACCTACATTTAGCATAAATTTAAAGAAGAGGGAATAAGTGAAAGATAGGGGATAAACATTCATGTTCAACTATAGGTTAATAAAGTTAGCAATGGCCATGGTGTAGATCTGTTACCTGGACTTATTACCTAAACTTTAATTCTAATGTCTGAAAAAGTTGCTAGTAAGAGTTTTGGAAGGCCCTACAAACGATCTATTATTTGGCCTAAGGGTTCTTAATCTGGGTCTGTGAACTTTGGTGGAAAAAAGAAAATGTATACTTATATTTTAACATATATGTATATTTTTTTCCACTAAACCCTAATAGAAAATGAGCATTTCTTCTATTATGACTGTAGCTAATATTAACAACCTGTGTCGTTGACTCCAGTAGAAATCACACATAGTTACTACCACATAAAAGTTGTTGCAGATATCTCAAAATACTATTTATGTGCATCACTACTGCAAAATTTCTGTAGGTACTAATCTTGTTATAAAATGCATTAATAAAGACTCAAATATGTAACTGCTAGTTATCTACAGCTATGTAACAAATTATACCCAAAATTAGTGCCTTAAAACAACAAATATTTATCTCACAGTCTTGTGGTCCAGGAATCTGGCATGGCTTGGCTGGGTTTGTTGGCTCAGGGTCTTTTACCATGCTGCAATTAAAGTGTTAGCTGGGGCTGCAGTCATCTCAAAGCTCAATTAGGAGAAAATCTGCTTCCAAGCTCACTTATATGGTTGTTGGCAGATTTCAGTTCCTCACCGGTTGTTGGAGTGCCTCAATTCCTTGGTGACTATAGACTGGAGACCATTCTCAGTTCTCTGCCACATGAACCTCTCCATTAGATAGGTCACAGCACGGCAGCTGGCTTCCATCAGAGTGAGAGAGGAAGAAAGGATGGTCAAGATGGAAGCCAGTCTATTTGTAACCTAAGGATGGAAGTGGTAAACCATTGCTTTTGCTTTTTCTCTTTTTCAGAACCAAATCACTAGGTCCAGCCCACACTCAGTGCAAGACAGGAGTGCCAGAAGGTGAGGATTATTGAGAGTCATTTTAGAAGCTGCCTACTACATAACTATATTGCAAATTTACTTTTTAGTATTTTGATAACTGTATATTCACATAATCAATTTCTTTTGCAGCCCTAGATAGTTTATTTTATGCATTTAAGAACACTATTCTCAAAAAGGGTCCATAGATTTCACCAAGCTTCCAAACGGACACTTGGCTCTAAATTTGTTTCAATTCAGGAACCTTCAACAACCTCCTGTGGGAATGTTTAGAATGGCCTCAATTTAGAAACTGGGGGTCAAAGTTTTAGCCTATCCCATATTATCCTTATCTGATACCCTTGAGTAGTCCATATTACTTTAATGCTATGACAAAAGTATGACACTTTTGAAAACATAAATGTTCTGTAGAGCACTCCATGAACTGTTCTTAATACTACCCACTTGAATTCGTGTACGCACTCACACGGAAGGGAGGTGTATAGATCTCTGTCAAGCATATTTGATCACTATTAAACCTCCTTTTGGTTGTATATGGCAATTGCCATTTGAGCCTCCAAATGATCAGATGCTATAGGTGGAACTATTTCCCCAAGAATACCCTAATTATCAGACTAGTGCTTTTTACTCTACCTAGCTATGTATGAGAAAGCATAAGTGCAAAAAAAAGAGAGAGAAGTGATGTCATGATTCTTCCCTAAGTCTTGTGCACCGGTCACCTGCTTTTGGTGAAATTAAAGGTAATGGTTGGCATCTCTGAATCAGATTTTTTGCAAGCACAGTACCAGCTTTCTATATTATCTTAGTCATCTAAAAGCTAAGAGTATTTTATAAAACCTCCAGTATTCAGATTAAAGATAAACTGTCAACGATAATTGGGAACAATTCTCTTACTTGTTTTGCCCAATAAGTTTTCTCCTAAAATTCAAATGCATCATCTTCCCAAAGCCATCACTTCCGTGCCATATTACAGGGAGGTGATTTTCCTCCTAGTTCTCTGATCCTAATGAAAAATTAGGTCAGTGTTGTCAGTTATTTTAGATCTTCCAAGATAATGCAGGCAAAAATTTCATATTTGGCATCAAATTTTTCTGTGGTTTTTTAACTGAGCCCCTCTCAATTCTCTAGAATTGAGCCACAACGACATGGAAAGGGGCCAGGGAACCTGGGTGGCTTCTAGATCCCATAGCTACTGACTAAAAATAACTTGGTCAGCCAATCCATCTTCTTGGACTATATTTTCCTAATCTGAAAAATGTGTGAATTTGTGGAGATTTATCCCTCAGCCTCTATTTCTAACACTCTTTGCATTACATTGTGAAGTCTTGGAAAAAACTCTGACCACATTTAGGACTTGTGACTCATGTGACAACACACTCTCAAAGTGGCCTGAAGCAGCTCTGAGCAGAGAAGAGAGAAATGACGTGAGGTTGATGCAGCGGTGACTCTCCCGTCAACTCCTCCCGGGCCAATCAGAAATTCCCCAGGCGCAGATGGGTGGGGCAGGAGGCCAGCGTGACGACAGAAGGCTACTTCCGGCTGTGGTGCGTTTGACGTCAGGGCCGAGTCGGACGGGCCCAGTACCGAGAAACCAAGAAGGGAGGGCTCGCGAGAGTTCAGGGAGGCCGCCCCGAGATTCCGGCGCGGCCGCCAGTCCCACCTCCCGGGGGCGGGGCGAGGGCGGAGCTGGCTGAAGGGAGCGGACGGGCGCCGGGCCGGCTGAGGTCTGCGCGGAGGCTGAGCCGGCCGCCGGCGCGACCGGAGACAGGTGAGTGCGCGGATGCCGGGGTCAGGAGGGGTCCGAGGGCGCCGGGCTGCCGCACCTGCCCGAACTCTTCGAGCAGAAGGAAGAGATCTTGTGTGTCTTTGGGCGTCCAGGGGAAAGCCTGGCTCATTTCGGGGCTGGTAATGTCTCCGGTGAAGCTCCGGCGACGGCCTTGGCCCTCTTGTTCCCCGAGGTGATGCCGGCCCGGGTGTCCGGAGAGGTAGCCTGGAGCCCGGGGAGGAATCTTTGTCCTTCCTCGCTCCTTTCACCCTTCCACTCATCGGCCCTCGAGCGCCCGGCTCCCGTCCCTGCCTGGGCTTGGTAAACAATAACAAATGTCGTGGGTCCTCTCCTGGTATCCCGGGCCCTCCGGTCCCGTGCCCTCCGGCCGATGTCCCCGAGAGGGAGGGTTCTAGGCGCGGCTCGTGTGTCGTGGGGGCTCTGTGTGTACCGTTCCTAAAAACTGATGCGTCAGATTGCTAAACATTTCTCAGACCCGGTAAAGCCGCCCAGCTCCCAGAAGCCAGGGAGTGCTCAAAGCCGGTCCCCCCAAAATCTGTCCCCACCTCGGGAACCGTAGACCCTTCTTTTAGGCAGCATTTCCTCCCACTCCCCTTTTCCACCTTTACTGTCGCAGGCGGACGAGCGGTGGTTTGGTTTGCGAATAAGCAAGGTTGGCCCCGATTGAGTAGGAGACATTTCACCTTTAGAAAGTTGTCAGGTTGACAGCAAAGGAACAAACTTTATTTTCAACACCAGTAGCCTCCCGTTCACTGAGGCTACTTTTGTGGCTCGCTTTTCGGGTCGTAGTTTAAGAGGAAAGGTAGGAAGAGAAGCGGGGCGGGGGTGTGGAGCTGGTGGTGCTGGAAGTAGCAGTGGCTTGTCCACGAGTGTGATTCTGCTCTTCACTTGATAAAATGCAGAACCAACGCTCTTGTTCACGTAACTTCTGATAAGTTTTGATAGAAGCCAATTGCTCGGAAAAGGCCTGAGTATTGGCTTTATTACGGCTAAAATCCGAGGATACAGCTTTGTTTTAACTTAAGACTCCTGGTTATAAGACGGGGATTGACCAAGGAGACCGTGTCTTTTGGCCTCTGGGGGTGGAGGGGTTTAAACTTGTCAGGTCTCCCTACTTGAAAGGCAGGGTTGTTATTTAAAGCCATTTTACTTACCCAGTGAAGGTTTTCGAAAGTTCATTGTCTCAATCATATATGTGTACATGACGCTGGAAAACTCTTTGTGTTCGATTTGCGTTTCTTTGTATGCCTCAGGATATATAAAACAATTAAGTTTATTATGCTCTCTACCCAGTAACTGAGAGGTATTGTATGTGAATTAGCCACTCTTGTGACTGTTTGAGGGGAGAGAAATTAGTTTAAATATGTTATTAAATTATGATGACATTTGTTCATTGCATAGGTTCATCAAAGTACTTTTATGTGAAAAATTCTGATCTGAAAAGAAGTACAATGAATAAAAAATTTTTTGGTTTGATCTGTGTTAGCTTTGCACTTTGCACTCTTCTTTAAGATGGCTGATAATGTTTCCCATTGGTTGGGATGTGTTTAGAATGAGAAACAAATAGGGTGTACTTTTTGTACTCCTTTGAAAAGCCCTGCCACTGGGAAATGAAAAAATTAGAAAGACCATGTTAAATAGGGGCAGTTATTCTTTAGCCTTTGGTTTTTGCATTTGTTTTAAAGTTGAGATCAAATTCAAAGAATCCTAGTCAAAGAATAGAGACTAGGAATATTTGTGCAAGTAAATAGGTGTCCTCAGCTGTTTTTATGCTGAAAATTTAATTTCAAAAGGTAGCATATTATAAAAACAAAGGAAAAATTGTACTTTGTAGAAAATGGTAACAAAGCAATGTTTTCGGTTCTGCCATTTCTTTTTTTAAAAGTTCTATTCTCTCTAAGTAAAAGCAACGGCATTGTGTTGCCAAAGTTGGATAATTTAGAACGGGCTTTCTCAGGTAGTCCTAGATAAATTGGAGGCCTGTGTGTGTGAGAGTGTGAGTGAGTCTCACTTTGTTAAGAGGGAAAATGGGGCGAAAATCAAAGCCAGAAAGATTTCCATCTTGATGTAAAGTTAAAATGATTTTATTTTACATAAATAGTGTAGGGTGAATCAAGCAAGCATATTGTCATCCAGCATCCCTGTGATTACATTAAAGTCAGCAGATGGGCAAGTTATGATTAGGTTAACATGACATATGCAGAAATTATGCTACTGTATTTTTATATTAAAAGCACCATGGGCTTTTTGAATGAGATAATGAAAATAAGCTTTTAAAGCATAAGAAAAATTTAAAAATAAATTAATTTTAAAAGATATTCTTGATCATTAGTTTAAAAATTATCAGTGAATCCTTCTTTCCTCTTGTCCACCCCCACCCCCAAATTTCTTTTTAAGCCTTAAGAGGATATTTATCAAAGTGCACTTGGTATGTAAAGCTCCTGTCTGCAGGTAAAGGTTTGCTAATTAGCAGGGTATTATTATTCAGAACCTTTAGAGAGAGAGTGAGAGAAATGAAGGGCAACAAGGAGCAGTCTTTGCTACCATTATACTCAGATGTGGTCTCTGTCTTCAAGGAGATATAATCTAATGGAAGGGAATTTTACCCATATAACTATAATACACAATGCACTTTGTGGACAAGTCAAGGAGGGAGGGATTCAATTCTACTAGGCCAGTTAGGGAAGGCTCTGAGTAGGGCAAGGCATTTGTGTAGATGATTTGGATTATCTAGTCATATGATAATCATAATAAGCAAACACTTTACATAATGCTACTTGCTGATAAACGCTTACATGTAGTAATTTACCTGTGTTTAAGCTGTACAACAACAATATGGAGTAAGTATTTTTATTCCGTTTTGCAGATAGGGTAACTGAGTTACGAAGATCAGATAACTAGAAAATGGTAGAACAAGGATTGCAACCCAGGCATTCCAGCTTATATCTATATCCCTGTGCTTAATCACTCTCGTTATTTTCTCTCCCATTCTTGATGATCTTTCTCAGGTCTGTAGTTTCAAAGAATTGATTTGGGAAAATATGTTTTTCTGGCACCTAAATTTAGGGGTCAATTTTCTAGAAAGAGCTCCAAAATAATGAAAACGCAGGTAAATAAGTTGTTTTTGGCATGTTAGATATTTAACCAATTTTTGGAAGTTGCTCTTTGTGCGAATGAAAGGTAACCATTGAGTGGGATTTCTGATAAATTGCACTTCATACTTAGTAGCATATACTTAAGGATTTAGAAATAAGAAGTTATAACTATATTAACTCCTTTGCCTATAATGGAATTTTTGAACCATGTAATTTGGCTTGTAATTTTTAAAAATCACTTGGCACTGGATATTTTTTGGATTGAATTGTGAAGTTGGAATTTGTTTAATGATCAAATGCCAGTTTAGGCCCTTTTAGTTTTTATTTCCACAAACAGTTAAATTTTTAATGCCTGAATCAGGATTTTGAATAGAGTTTTGTACATGTGTAAAATGAGAGACATTCAGTCACTGATACTTTATGTTAGGGCAACTTTGAGAGCTTTTTGGGGTTGTAAAATAAAAGGTACTATAGAAATACACTGTGCCTAGCATAGGCCTACTCAATAAATACTGCTTTGTTGAATGAATGGTCCAGTTAATTTTATTTATGAAGTTTCAGGAATAGTTCACATTTTTTATTGGTTATCTAAGTATTGGCATCACAATAAAAAGTGGATTTAAAGATTAGGAAAAAAATATATCTAGGCAGAGGTAGGGGTACTGCTTATCCTTACCTGTCTAGCAAGATATGGACCCATTCAGCTCCTTTGTCAGTGTCCTTTTGACTCAGTTTTAAGTGGAACTCCAGAGGCACAGTCTCTGTGAATGAATATAATAAGTGCTCTCTCCTTGTCTGAGTGAGGTAGGTTCTAGAAAACGCCTACAGTAGGGTAATTTATGGTTGATGAGTTTAAAACCTAATGGGAAAAGTAGCAGAACTAAAGTCAAGATATAAAGCCCATATATTTATGTTATTGTAATAAGATAAATGTGGCAAAATTTTTTTTAAAGATTTTTTTATACAGAGTTTAAATTAATAGGTGATGGGATATTATTTTCATTTATCACCCCTGATTGACAAAATTTTCAGGATCTAAACCCGTAATTTCATGGAGATGTTTATAAGTCAACTGTGGTTTGTTATAGGAAAGTTATGTGTTCCTCTAAGTACAAGTTTGGTTTTGAATAGTTATTCTAAGTAAAAAAGAAACCAGACACCTACTCTCACCTCCTTGCTGATAGAAATTTTAGGGGATCTTTTCCCATAATAGACTAGTTTTGTCTACATTGAAAATCCACTGAGACAGGTAGCCCCCGTCTTAGGTGTTCTCTTAGGGAAGACCTTAGCAGTTACATATCATATCATAAGCTAACCATTCACATTGGTGTTGTGTAAATTCAAAAAGGCCTCAAACTTTGGCAATTTATCTGTAGCTTATAATAGTAGCACTTGTATTATGCTCAGCTTTTAAATTATTAAATAAACTACTTGCTGTCCCCTGAATTAACATTAGACCAGTTGACAACCTGAGAGGATGTTGATTCTCTGGCTACACATGCAGAAGGTCTCTTGTTTTCCTTGTTTTTTTCGGAATCTTATTGATTCCACAGGTATGGATTTTTTGTGTTACAGTATACGAGTCTCTGATCTCATAAGCACAGGCAGCATCCATTGTTTTCTTACCTTTTACGATTATTTGCTCTCTCTTCATCTGATTCAGGAGAGGATTCTATTCTTCCTAATTTAGGGATACTTTACTGCTTTTGCAATTACTTAATATGATGGAGTTAATAATATTTAACACCTCAAAATCAACCACAAATACAGCAATGTGCCCAGAATAAAGAACAAGATGGTAGAAACTTAAGTGGCTGTGCATGAGTCTATTTTTGGCACGCAGAGTTGTTGTCCTTTGCTGTGGGGCCTAGCTTTCATTCTGTCTATGAAAATTTAGAAAATCGAAAGCCTGTATACAAAGAAGCTTCTGTATACACCAATGAGAACATTTTAAAAATTTTATTTTGATTTTTTGTCCTGTTCTTCCATATAGTCACTGCTGTTCTGCTTTTATGACTTGGAGATATTGGCTTCGGTTCTCTAGATTCTTCAGCAGTCCTGGAGACACAGTAAGTAATTTGGACATTTATATGAAAATGCTTTGTATAATCTATGTTTCTCAAATTTTGTCTCCCAACAGTAATATATAAATTTAGCTCTCTATATGTCATCTTCCCTTCTAACATGTTCTTGGCTCATTTTTCTTCCTTAATGTCACCAGTTAGGGTTTGGGTGTCATAATTATTTAATCAGCAATGGTAACCATTTACTTATCATTACTATGTACCAGACATAGTGCTAAGTACTTTATATAAGTATTATCTCATTTAATCTCTACTAACAAATGAGGAAACTGGAGCCTAGAGAAGTGAAGTGACCAGAGTCACCTAGGCAGATAGGAAGTGGAAGAGTTAGAAATTGATCCCTAAGATCCAGGTTTGCTTTCTCTTGTATCGCTTTATTTTATTACAAAAACGCCTTTGCTATTTAATTTACCTCCTTCTTTTAGTCCCACCTGAGTTATCTTTTTTCCCTCTCTCCTTCCTCTTTTTAGGAGTTATTTACAGTTTTGCATGTCAAACATAAATTCTCATGGGAAAAGTATACAGAAATAATTCGGCTCTGTTCAGATTTCCTATAGAGGGGGACTTGCTCTTGGAGAGAGCTTATTGTAAGAATAATGTCAGTAACATCTTATATTTGTATTGTGCTTTAGAGTTTTATAAAGCATTTTTATACATCTTACTTAATTCTAATAGCAAACTTAAACATAGGTCTTTAGATTAAAAGTTGTTACAGGCAGTTTGCTAAGGACTCCACAAAATTTGTTGATGAGACAGTTTTTGCCCTTAGCAATTTTAATGCTGAAATAAATGATATAATCAGATGTTCTGACTTCATTCAAGCCAATTAGGAGCAGATAAATATCATTATAGCACAGCGTTTTCTTAAAAGATGTTATAGTTTTGAGCTTTGTTTTTGGCCAAAATTGAGAAGTTGGAATTTCAGTGCTGCATTTTAAATCATGAAATGTTAAAACTCTTCAATTCTTCTGATTCAGTGAATGATAGTTAAGTTGCTGTCTACCTCATTCTGCACACAACTGTTACATTTAACTAAAACAATTATCATGAAGGAATGGGGTAGAGGGAGGATAGGCAGAACTTCAAAAGTGAAATTAAAGAACTCGGGATCCTAATAAGGACTTGATGAGGTACCTTACGGGTAGCACTGTTGCAGGAAATTGGCTGTAGACTTTAAAGAACAGATAAAAGCTCTAAGTATTCCCCTCTGGAAAGCTGTATTATTTGAGGGATCAAAGAGCTTATTTAATGATCCATTTTTAAAATATTTTTATGTGCCAGTATCTTGTTTTAATGAATTTAATTTTTACTAAGCTTTGGACATTTTTACTTAGTTAAGCATTTGCCCATTGACTTGCCCCCATTACAGAAACACCACACCATATTTGCCCTTCATAATTTTCTGTATTTGTCAGCAGAGGCGGCTGCCTGATTTATAGAACTAGGGAGTTGCCTTTTGTTGTGTTTTTACAATAGAGGTCTGTTTCATTTGGGCACATCTTTCAAATCTGGTCGAGGATAGTCTCCATATGTCCACTATTATCTAGCCAAACAGAATAGACATTTTCTATTTTAGTGGATAGAGTGGAAAAATTTCCGTCTTGAACTGCATATATTTGGCCAATTGGTATTCTTAATACTGCCAAATCCTGAAAGAATCACAGACTCATAATGTTTTAGTGAGGTTAACCATCATAATTCAATAATAATCATCTATTTGCATGGCACTGTATTAGGTACCATGGCAAAATAGAGATGAGTAAAATATATTCCCCTTCCATTTAGAAAGGTTTCATCCAGTAACAGACATGAATATATGGGTATAAACTCAGAAAGTGATCAGCGAGTAACAGGGCACTGTGGGAGCAGAGGAAGGAGAGATTGCTTCTGGCTGGAGAGATTAGGAAGGCTTCCTATATAAAGAGAAATATGAATTGACCATTTAAAGGAAAGGACATGCTGGGCCGAGGGATTAGCATGAGTTGGATATATTTCTATAACACCTGATAAATTATTTACTTATTTACTTAATTATTTACTTCTCTCTCTGCCCTATTGGATTTGAGCCCATTGAGCTTAGAGAACAGGTGTTTTTCAGCTTTTCATTCTCTCCATCATCAACTGCTCAACCTGGTACATTTAATTAAAGTTGTAATTTAGTAAGATTACAGTGGCAGTAGTGTCTGTGGAATGGATTTAAGGGAAGAGAGCCCAGAGATCGGAAGACCAGTGAAGAGACTAATTTAAATAATCTAGGAGAGGCCTGGCTGCTGGCTCAGTTGGTTGGATCGTCTGTACTCCAGAGGTTGTGGGTTCCATTCCCAATCAGGGCACATGCCTAGGTTTTAGGTTCGGTCCCTGGTCGGGGCATGTACTGGAGGGAACTCATCAATGTTTCTCACATTGATGTTTCTCTCTCTCTCTCCCTTCCTCTCTCTCTCAAATCAATAAAAACATATCCTCCAAAAAAGAAAGAAATTCTAAAATAATAATAATAATCATTATCACCTAGGAGATAGATAAAATGAAGTTCTAAACTAGGTGAGATTGGAAGGAAGAGACTTGGATGGATGAGTGTTGAGACCTAGGGATGACCTGTGAGGTATGTCCTGTGTACCAGGAGATGCAGCGATGGAAAGGTACTGGTGTTCCCTCAGAAAGCACAAAGGTAACCACAGAGCTACACTCACAGGTATAGAAATAATTGCACTAGCACATCGCTGCTGTAATGAAGGAGCAGCGAGAGGAGCGCTCAAGGGAAAGGAGCACAGGTTTGGGAGAATCAAAGAAGCTTCCCCTGGAGGTGGTAGTGTTTGAGCTTAGACTTGAAGGGTGAGTTGGGAATTTTTCAGGCCAACAAGCAGCGGGAG
The DNA here is from genome assembly GCF_054644295.1 of Miniopterus natalensis. Taxonomy (NCBI): domain Eukaryota; kingdom Metazoa; phylum Chordata; class Mammalia; order Chiroptera; family Miniopteridae; genus Miniopterus; species Miniopterus natalensis. Next base: position 154,788,755 of record NC_142082.1, on the reverse strand, counting down.
GACATTACAGCATAGAGATGTAAAGACTGTTTAGGCAGCCATGAGAACCTGGATTATTTTAGGATTGGGACATGAGGCTAGATAGGATAAATTAACTTGTCTTTATAAAATAACTTTGTATTTGCCATTTTTAAAATGTGTACTTTATCCAGCGTTAGTGCTCTGAGCTTTTGTAAGGGTTTCTGTTGTTTCTTGCAGTCTGGTGGAAGCACCTGTGCTGTGCTTCCCACCCGCACCCACACCCGCACCCCCAGCCTGCAGGTGTACTGCCAGTGATAACATTGTCTCTTGCTTCCTTTTTGGGAGATTAAGCAGAGTAGGTAAAGATACGATTAGCCAGAAAGATTAAGAGAGAAAAAAATCCACAAAAGACCTTTTCTCTGATGAATGCCTAGAGCAACTAGGATTGTGTATGGAGAATGCAGCATCGAAGCATAGTGTCAAGAGCGCTTGACTTGAGGGAGGGAATTGTGGTAGTAACATAATTATTTACCTTTCCCATAAAGTTTTATGGAACCCTTAAAAATTTCCCCGAACTGTCATATCTAGTGCCAAAGTTCTTTAATTTTGATTCTAGCCTTGATTTCTTTCCATCTCCTCTACTTAACCCTTCCTGTATTTTAATAACTTAGCATGACTCTAAACTTCAGATGGTGTCAAACATTGTCTGTAGTTTCCCCCTGTCCCACCTTTTTTGGTCCTTCAGAAACCTTCATTTGCAAATCATGATTCTGAACTTAGTATGTATAATCAGTATTAGACTGCTGGAGCTGAAAAGCACTCTAGGTTTTTTTCTTCACATAGGTTTACTTTCTACAGCCATATTTTTTTTTCTGTCTTGTGGATTGGGCAACTGAAACAGAATACAGTTAAGTTTTCTAAGAACAACCAAAAAGTTAATTGTGGACTCCAATTAGAATTACATCCATTGTATTTCTAGGCTGGGTTTGGCAGCTGTGTTAGCTTTAGAGCAATTAGTGGTAATAATAAAAGTTTATGGATACTACAGGAAGGAAAGTGAAAGACAAGAACAGGAAAAGAAAAAGGAAGCTTGCAGACTGGCAGGAGAGCCATAGGGTGGGGGCAGAAGAAAAGGTGCATAAGGTTAAAAGATGTCAAGTTCCCCTGACACCTGTTCCAGGTGCCACTTGGTGGGACCAGTGCCATATTTTAAGATTAAGTCAAACTGCCAGTAATCCTTTCTAGAAATACACTGGGTGTATTGTTATGCCAAAAATGACAGTTTATTGTAATAAAGTATTGTTTGATTTAATAAAAAAATGTATATGTACCTGTGTTTCTCTGTTTTTCGAATTGAGCAGAAAGGGAAACAAACCAACACACTGTAAATATTAGTGAAAATTATAGGCACATTTCTGAAATGTAATAAAACCTTTCAGACTTAAACCCATAAATTATGTCTAGTCCTAGTTAGGCAGAAGGTGCCAGAAAGGGAAGGGAAGAATGAAATAAATAGGAAGAGGCGTTTGGATAAAACTGCATTCTCATACCAACCATATAACTGGGGCCACAGAGGGGAAAACAGGGTAAGAATGAGATCTAGGGCCCGAGATTGCCTGTCCAGGTAACCCAAGTACTCCTTCACTTTCAGAAAAAAGTATTATCAAACACTAAAAACTAATTTTTCAAAATGTATTTTCATCATTGGACTAAGGAATAAGCCAAGGAATAAAAATAGGTATTACTTTAGTTTTTCTGAATGGTAACAAAAAGCTATTTCTCAGATTGTAAGAAATACTGGATTAAATTAACGTCTTTGACTTTTTCCAGAGTTGAAAGGTACTGTAGAGGTCATCTAGTTTAATTCTCTACTGTAAATTACCTCTAATCCATGACAAGTGGGTGTTTAGTATTTGCCTAAAGACAAGAAATTTAACAGATTACAAGATAGCTAACTTTCATTCCCTTGAATGGTTGGTATTGTCCTGTGTTCTGTCCCCAATCCTCTTTTTTTCACACTCCATACACTCTGGGGTCTAGATGATCTCATGTGCTCTGATACCCTCAGTGCCCACTGTGTGATGATGACTCCCGATCTGTATATGTTGCTTAGCCCTCCCTTCAAGCTTGGGACTTCATTGTCTATCTCTTCTTATATATCACCACCTTGATATGTTTCACAGGTAACTAGGATTCAACTTGCCCAGAGCTGACTTTAGCTTTTTCCTTCCCCGAATCTTTCTCATGCAACTTACTTTTCTAGTGCGTGAGATTATCCTCTGTTTTGTTGCTCAAGCCTTGTTTGACTCCTCCTTGTTTGTCAGTCACATCCAGCTGCTGCTAAGTCCTCCTTACCACCTCTTGAATTCTGTCTGTGCTCTCGAGTGTTAGTATCTTCATTCAGGCTTCAAATTACTGAACTAGCCATCTCCCTTCTACCAGACTTGCCCTTCTTCCAGTCCGTCTTCCATGTGGCTGCCATAGGGTTCTCCTAAAACGTAAAACTGATCATATATCTCCCATGCTTAAAATTTCCAGTGATTCCCCGTAGCCTCTTCCAGACTCCTTAGCAAACTATACAAGTCTGAGTTTCTTTAAGAAGTGGTGCCTTTTTGGATTTCTGGCCTTATTTTTCATTACTCTCTCTACTTACTGAACCACTAGCTCTCTCTGACCTTAGACCTTACATACTCCTTCCTGGAATGCCCTTTCCCACATTCTTTTGGGTAATTCCTGTGATGCCTTTCTTGACCTCCCATCTGTTGTGTGGCTTAGGTGCTCCTTCTTTGTTTTCCCATAGCCTCTTCTGTATGTCTCTTTCATGACATTTTTTTATATCCTAAAACACATTCATAACTAACATGTGCCAAGACTTATTGAGCATTTACTATGTGCCAGGCATGGAACAGTGTTCTTCCATATGCAACTTTCAGCTGGTTCTCATGACAGAATTAGAGATAATTTCTTATTACCAAAGAGTGATATTTGAAATCAGCTATCTTATATTGTCTCTGTTTCAGGCTAAGCATGCTCGTTTAATTTGTTTAAATATCATGGATTTCACACCTTTTACCTTCCTGACCACTTTCTCTGTGTTGTATTTTGTTAGTTTTCTCTCTTAAAATGTGTGGTTCAGTTTTAGATAAATTTACAGCTGTCATAAAGAGAGGCAGGACTTCATAGGTGTGTAGTATCTGGATATGGATCATCATAATTAAGGTATAGGCCTCACTTTTTCAGGTCCATAAATATGAGTTCTGTGTGTGTGTGTGTGTGTGTGTGTGTGTGTGTGTGTGTCCAGAAATAAATCAGGATTTTCGGAATTGACTTATATTTAGCAAGTGACCAAGAGACTGACATAAAAACAAGACTACCAGTTAATGAATTTATTAATATAACTGTGAGTAAAGTGGAAACTTGTATCATTTGGCCAGCAATTGTTACCCCAATAGGACAACCTACATGGGAAGCCAGTCATTCTAATCAGAATGGGGAGTCTCAATGGGGAGTATGATAGCCTGATGGAGCCTCTTTTTCATAAGGATGCACGTGTCTGTCCAGTGCTGCTCTAGATGTGGTCAGCCCACTTCCACGTTGGACAACTTTGGGGGAGTGCAGACAAAATCTTGCTTGTTAAACTTCTGCTTACCCTCCTCCACCCCGTATTAATGTAACACTCCTCTGTTAACACAGTCTTCTTTGGCCAGAAGAAAACACAATTGACAAGGTTTTAGCTTCCTTAATTCACATTTTAATCCTGCCTCTCTACATCCTGCTCACTTTTTGTTGGTCTTGGGTGTTCCCAAATATCTTCAGTCACACATTGGAATTACTTATGTTGATAGCTAATGTCTTCCACTTCATTTGCTTCATGCCGATATTACTCCCGGAGGGGGACTTAATTTCAGTTTATGAGGGTATTTTATTTTGTCCTTTTGTACTGACTATAAGGCATTGCCAAGTATTGAAAACTTCTCCAGGTATGAGCGAACCAGTACAGTGCTGAGTGTGGCATTCACCTTCCTTGTTCCTGATTTTACTTGTCTATTAACTCAGCCTAAGGTTAAGATTGGGTAATGTTTGGGGGCAGCCATCTCACACTTTTAGTTTGTGTCAAATTTTATTCAACAAAAATCTGTAGTTGTTCTTTATGTATATACAATCTGTCACAATTTATACTTAGCTTTTGATTTTTTTTTTAATCCAAATGTAATTCTTTACCTTTTCTCTATTAAGTTTCATTTGATGAAGTTAATCTTCTGTTAAAATTGTTTTGAGTTCTGACTCTACTCTCCCACTTTTGATTACTGTCTCCAGGTTCTGGTCATCCTCACATTTTGATAAGATGTTGTCAAAAGCTTTATCTAGTTCATAGGTGATATAATTACCTAAGCCCAGTGAGTCTTAAAGAATTTATTTATGAGCATTCTGAGTTTTTTTGCTTAATCATTTGTAAACACATCTATTAGCCCATTTTCTTCATCTTCCTTCCTCCTCCTCCCCACACCCCAAAAGAATTGGTGAGTGGAGTTTATTAAATAACCTTTCAAAGAGTCAAATAGATTATTTGTCTTGTAGATCTGCAAAAAAAAGAAGAAGAAGAAAAGAAAAGAAATAAAGTTCCTTGGCAATATTTGTTCTTCCTGAGTCCATGCTGATTTCTAATGACCAGCCTTCTTTGTCTGTTCAAAAACCATTTGCTTTATTATCTCTTCTAGAACTTTCCTCAGACTGGATAAGTGCAACAGTTAATGTTTTGTAATGTCCATGTTCTTTTGTAATGTTCATATTCTTTCCTTATTTTGAAAGACTGTGTATTCTGTCTCCTGTCTTTCAGCAAAGCTCACTCATTTTTATAATTCATCAGAGAGTATTTCTGGCATTCCCCAAAATTTGTATGCAGGGTCATGATGTGTGCACTAGTCAGCTGGCCAAGTCAGAAGACTTGCGGTGCCTTGGGGGCAGCTCTCTTACAGCCTTCTGTGTATGGTGCTTCAGTTCTCACGTCCCAGCTCTTCATTTTTGTTTTGGCCTTCGTTCTCCTAGGCTGAGTGAGGAAAGAGGCAGGGTTTGAGTGGTGGGATGACCACAGGCCTGAGAGCTCCTCTATGGAAAAGGGGTGGCACCGACCTCTCAAGGGTATTGTAAAATAGAAATATGTAAACAATTAAGTAGTATTCAAATTTTGCTAGGTATTGATAGGTTAAGCATTCTAAAATATTACACTACAGAAGAAAATTCATAAAATCATTGAATCAATTTCTGAAGTAGCTCTTAATTTTAGAATGACATGGGTAAGTAAATGTATTTAACATAGATCCAGAGTAAAACAAAGTATTTGTTATACATGAGTTCTGTTTTAAATGGTACTTTGTGTCCATTTCACCCTGTATTTAGGAAAGGTCAGATAATAAAAGATCATGTATGTAGAGAGCCTTTTGAAGACTCCAAAGAACTTCGTAAATACGGGCACTACAACTACGCATGTGAAAATATTTCTGATCATTTGGCAGTTACCATCTCCTGAGCAATAGCAGCGTGGCACCTCTTGATTTAAACGGAGGCTCAGTGAGGTTTGGTGGTTTTTGCAGTATCGTCCTGTGAATAAGCAAGACTCCACTCAGGTCTTTTGTTTTATGCGGTTCTCTTTGACATTCATTCTAATCAAAGCAGTCTTTTAAAAGACTTAGTGCCTGTTCTCATGGAGGTTGGAAGTTGTATATACTTGGAGAACCCCCAGTATTATTCCCTATAACTTTGTCTCTGTTGTCCCTAATATGGGGCATAGAGACCACCCTGTCATCACTACAGTATTATTCCTACAAGGACCCCGTAAGAATGTGCTTAAGAGTCTTCTCTGATGTCCCTTAGGATGGTGCTCAACCTGCCCAAACCACTACATACATGTTAAAGAGAGGCTGGAGCTAAAGTTGCTGAATCAGTCAACAAATATTGAGCACTTTCTAAGAGCTCTGAGTCATGCTAAATACTATGGGGGACAGAATAAGGTATGGCCCTTGCCCTCAAGGAGTATGAATTTAATACAGGACTAACATATATGACAGTAAGTCCACCTTCATGAGAGTGTGGAATTAAATGCTTAATTGTGAGATTTGTAGTAAGTGCTGGGCAAATTCTGAGAAGTGAAACAAATGAGGTCGGGGTAATCAAGAAAAGCATTGTAGAAGAGGAAAATTCAGTAGGTTCTTTAAGTACAAATAGAGGGGAAAAGGAGGACTGTTTATTTTAAGTTCAGATATTCCAAGGCTTGGTGGTAAGACAGATTATGGCATGTCTCTTGGTTGATGAGGGAGGAGACCAGCAAGTAACGGAAAATCAAGTTAAGTAGTTAGGGTGGATCCAAATTATGGGGCTTAATAAAAGCCAGGCATAGATTGGAGTGGTAGAAAGGAGAAAGCTTTAATAGTTTTTGAGCCAACAAATGACATCATCCAAGTTCTGCAGAAGGAGCTGTGACTTAGAGATGGGAGAACATGGCATCAGGAAGACCCACTTGAATGCCAGTTCAGTAACATCACTGACAGTTCGATCAGGGCCTGGACTGATCCCGTGGTGGAAGTGAGAATGAAGAGTAAGGTGCATTGGGAGAGAGATTTTGACAGCATGTATTAATGAACTTGAAAGGAAAGGGAGAAATGAATTAAGGCTATTTTCCAAGCATTCTGATCAGGAGAAAGCTTTTTTCCATGGACAGTAATTTGGTTGCTAGAAGGTTGGCAGCGGGGAAAAATTATGCATTTGTTTTTGGACATAATTAAAGGGAGTTTTCTGTAAGACGTTTAAGTCAGAATGTTCGGCAGACAGCTAGAAATATGAGACTACAGGTTGGATGGAAACAAGGTGTATTACTCATCCTTGTAGAGTATCCCTTAAAAGCCTAGGAAAGGTTAAGCTCTCTGAGAGTTCAAAGGCAGAGGTTCAAGGACTGGCGTTGGTGGATAGAATCTAATACATAAATCTGAAGAGTTCCTGGTATTGTGTTGATTGAAATTACTTTAACAGCTTTTTTTCCCCTTGGTGATAAAAGGCATGTAATGCTATTTTAGGAACTAGGAAATTAGAAAAGATAAAAAGAAAAAAATAATTTACAAACTTTAAGGACTTTTTGTATGCATATAAAGGGATAGGAAATACATGCATATATGTATGTACTATGTACACTTTTATAGCCTGCTTTTTTCATTTAACATTGCATCATGATAATTTTCTCATCATCAATTGCTGCTTAAAAATATTGTTCTTAAAGAGCTGCATTTTAAAACTCATTTGGATTTATCATTATTTAATCACAGCTCTATTGTTGAACATTTAGACTGCTTCCAGAATGTTTTGCTCTTAATAATATTACAGTAAACTTCTGTGAAATATGTACTCTTTAGCTGTTGCTTAGATATGAGCTCTCTGAAAGCAGAGACCTCAGTATCCCTAGCACCTAGAAGAGTACCCAGACATAGTACTTAACTAAAAAAAAAAAAAAAAAAATACTGACAGAATGAAACAAGACTATAAAAATTCAGTTCCTCTTCCTTAATTTTGATTCCATGCATACCCTTTTCTGTTGCACTTTATGCCTACATCATGTTTTGCCCCCAAGGAAATCACAATAAAGCTGTGTCTGTGTTCATACAACACATAGAATGATCATTCCCTTATTTCATAAAGGGTTCTTTTTGGTTATGGGTCTTGATCTCAGCTGTCCAGGGTTTGGCTTGGATAGGTCCACTACTGAAGACTTATTATATATCGAGTACCCTTTACTGGAGTATCTCTCTCCTCTCACATCAGCCTTGGGGGCAGTATTTGATTGAGTATGGGCTCTGTGTTATAAAATGTTTCCCAGTTTGTGTTATGTGAAACACAAGTCCTAAAAGAATCACTATGTAATTCACCATGTTAAAAGATTCTAGAGTCAGAGTTTGGGAAATTCTGTTCCTTTAAGAGATTTACTTTATAACTCATTATTCCCCAAATTTATTTTACTCTCAGAACATGATTTTTTCCTCAGACATCCAAGAAAAAATGTTTTGTAGGGAACAGTTGGACAAATTATGCTTTATATCATTTTGTTGTTTTTCTGCTTGTTAATTAGTTTGGTTCAATTTTAAAGTTTGTGGATTTTGTTTCTGTTGCAGGTTTTTAGGTTTTCTTATATTCTTTATTCTAAAATAGGTACTTTCTTAGTCTGAAGTGTCTTCATTGTTTAGATGATAAATCCATTACGTAGACTTGCCTACAACTCATCTAAAAGAAAAATGTTAAATTGTTTCTTTAATTTTCAAAGTGTGTCACATATGAGAATATAAAATACATCTGTACAGTATAAGGAAAAATAATGAAATAGACACCAGAGTATCTTCCGTGGAGGTTAAGAATAGAACCAATGTCCCAGCAGCTCCCTGTATGCCCCTTCCTCCTCTAGTGGTAATGAATGCCTTTAATTTTATGGTAAGCATTCCCTTGCTTTACTTATACTAGTTTTATCACCTAGGAATATTTACTTTATTTTAAAAATTTTTATTTATTTTTATTTAATTTATTGGGGTTACATTGGTTAAATGGAAACATACAGTGTGTATTATATTCTATGACTTGCTTTATTTTCAGCTTTGTTTCTGAGTTTATCCATGTAGTGGTACTTTGTTCTTTTTCACTCTGTGTAGTTTTCATTTATATGAATATACAACTATATATATGTTTATATATTTTTTATTCCACTTCTATTGGTGGTCATTTGTGTTGCTTCCTGTTTGTTTGTTTGTTTTTGTTTTGTCTGTAGGAACAATGCTCCAGTGACTTTGTTAAGCACTGGCCCCTGTTCCACATGTGCAAGAGTATCTTTATGGTATATACCAAGGAGCGGAATTGCTTGAGCATTGGGGATGTGCATGTTGAGATTTACTGAGTAATATCAAACTGTTCACCAAAGCAGTTGTACCAATTTATACCTTCACCAGCAGTAAGAGTTCCCATTGTTCCCCAACAAAAACATATTGACAGCTTTTTAAGTTTTTTCCTTTTTAGGTGTGTGAAATCATATCTCATTAGGGTTTTAATTTTCATTTCTCTGATTAGAATTATAGTTGAGCATCTTTAATTTTGTTTACAGGCCATTTGTGTTTTCCATGAAATTTCTATCTGGGATTTTTGCTCATTTTTAAAAATTTTGTTGTTTGTGTTTTTTTGTATTGATTCATAGGAATTCTTTATGAAGTTAAGAAACATTTATATTGTTTAGAACTGTGCCTAATACATAGTAAGAACCAAGTAAAAATAGCTGTTAATACTATCTTACTGTTGGTGTATTTAATTCTCTGTTTTTAGGTGTTGCAAATATGCTATTTTGTGGTTATTTTTCTTTCTATGATACTAATATGTTTTTTACCTTAGTATTTTAATATGTGTAGTTTAGGTTTTATAAAAAACCTTGAAAACATAGTAATAAGCATGGCATAGTCGTTTTGCATATGTTATATTTCACGGCCTATAACTTTTCAATCTTTATTACCATTTTTGTTGTTGCCGCTGCTGGTTTTGTTTTTGTTTTTTAAAGCCCAGGAAAAATGAACCCATTTAATCCTCTGTTCAAATTAATTTCATTTTCTGTGTTGTAGCCTAGTTGTAGATGTATCTGTCTCTCCAAATGTATTGTGATTATTTTTAGCTTCATGATTTCCAAAATTTAGTCCTCATAACGTAGGGACTGAAATCTGTAACAGTTGCCCATAAGAGATCCAAATGAATCCTAAGCTACTATTATAGTTGAGTCCTTATGATGTTAAATCACAGACTTAAGTTCATTAAAATATGTAATTTGCTAACCAAACTATCAATGTATTATTTTCTTAAGCTTAGAAGTAGTTCAGAGACCTGATTATCTTTTGATTGATTTTTCCACATTCTGGAGAAATGGCATAGAGACATGTTAACAGTATAATTTTCAAGTTAACAACAGTGACGATAGCAATGATAATAATAGTAATCATTTCTTTAAATTGACCACTTATTGTGTGTGAGCTAATGTTTTAAATCTTTATTAACTCATCAGAATCCCTTTGATCGATGAGAATACCAAGACTCAGACAGATTAATTAACTTCTCTAAGATCACACAGATAGCAAGAGTGGAATCAGGAATTTAAACTCAGGCAAGTCCAGTTGCAGTCTTAGAAGTAGATTCACGAAATATTTATCAGCTTGTTATCCAAACAAGTATTAATTCATTTCTAGCTTTAAGAGAAGAATTCACCTAAAACTCTGTTTTTGTTTTGTTTTATTTTTAATGTGATGGGGAAAGAATGGGAAACACATTTTCAGTGTGGTGACGGGATCAAGTACTTTTAAGGTAGGAAAAGCTTGGAGCTGGGCTTCTCCATTATGAAGATCTTTGCATCTTTGTGAGTGGATCATGGCCTGTGAAAGACTTCAGGAAATTCATCACCTTTCATTCAGTCCCCCATATGCCATATTAAAATATTTGGAGAGTAGTCAGTGGAGAATGGTTTTTAAAATACCACAGAGGGTTCCAACTGATTTTCAAGCTTGGATCCAGCTTAGTTACTATCCAGTTGAGATAGAACCCTCTTAAAAGACTGTCATATAGGAACTCTTATTCAGTTATTTGATAAATAGCTAAACATACTGAAAAATGTCCACATACTAACTTTAGGTGAAGAGAATTTCCTAATAATTTTTATTTTGGATTTAAGACATTCTCATTGGTTCATGAAACAGTTTTCTTTAGGTTGTTAATAGTGCTTTGGCTATTGGCTATTTTCAGATACCATTTTTGCTCAGTGTGGTTTCTTTATTAATTTAGCTGTAGATTAAGTAGTTAAGTGAATGAGGTCAGTGCATTTACTCTAAAAATTAGTGTTAAATGACTAAATTAAAAGAATGAAAGAAGTTATAGCTTCTTAACCATTCTGAATAGAATTAGCGTAGAATTGGAACAATCATGTATAGAAAAGGTAGTTAGTATTGAGGTGATACACTTGTAGGGTATTATGCTGATGACTCAGCCAGGGTGTGTGTCTTAATGGAAAAGTTTGAAAACTTTGCTATGGGATTTAAATAATATGCTTTTTCCTCTGTTGCTTTCCCCTCAAGGAGGGACTAGCAAGATAGCTCCTTTCCCTCCCTTGTATGGTCATAATAAAGGATTACAAATTAATATGCTGCATTCAAGGCATCACACAGATTGAATTCCATATTTGTCTTGGAGGGAAGTCCAGACTTCTGTTTGAGGTGATTGAATCTGGGCTTTGTGAGACTGGGTGCAACTTCCTTGTATTCAAGGGCTAGATCATCTTGTTAACTGCCAATGCCCTTAGAAGAAATGAGCCCCCCAAATGTGGTTTGTTTTTAATGTTTCTCTCTACCCTCTTTCACCCCTCTCTGCAGCCCCACCACAAAAATATTGCACCTGCTTGTTATTTGGCGGCAGAGTCTGTGAGGATTAATTGTAGACATTGTTTTCTCTGTGGGTTGGGGATACAAAATTGCTCTTTAACCTTTTCCCAAGTCTCAGATAAGTACTGAGAACTTTGGCAGTTGAATGTGGACTATAAAAGAAACACATAAATATTGGAAAAACAAATGCACACATCAGAAATCTGAAAAGCATTATTTTCTAAATTAGCTCCTTTTATGACTTGAGTTAAAGGTGGCCTTGATGTGTCAAAAAAGAAACTTTATTAGCTCTTTTTTAGAACCTCATGACCTTTATGCAATGTTGACAAAGCCATTTTGTGTGTTTTTTTAAAACAAGGGTGGGGATTTTATACTTTGCTAATTCCTCTGGAGTGGTTATGATTTGTTTAATGGACCAAGTCCAGTATCAGAGGTGGAGTGGTAGAGGCCCTGAACTAGGAGCCTGATGCTGGCTCCATTTCTAAGTGTGTGACCTTGTGCAAGTCTTGTCAATTTTCTGAGCCTCGGATTTTTAAAAGAGTAGAGATAATAATACCTGCCCACATACCTCACATGGTTTAGGAGAGGCACTACTGCATAGTTGTGCAGAATCCTGGGCTACTGAGTCTAACAGGCTTGTTTGGGTTGAATGTCATTGGATAAGATACACATTTCCTCTGAGCCTCATCTTTTTGTGCTGTAGAATGACAGTACTTTATGTACCACTTCTTAGGGTTAATGCAAAGATCAAAATCAAATGCGATAATATTTATATAAATATTAAGCATATTATCTGGCACATGGTTAATGTTTTGTTAATTATTGTGAATTATATACAGGGTAGGGCAAAAGTAGATTTATAGTTTGTATGGAAAATAATACAATAATTAATAAATAATAATACAAGAATACTCTGTTTCATGTACTCACAACTGTAAACCTACTTTTGCTCCACTCTGTATTGCTATTGTCAATAACATTTGAGTTGGTATTAACATTTTATAAAGTTATGGGCATAGAATAGAATAGGTAGATTTCAAGGTTTTGATGTTTAGTACCACAGTCTCACTGCTGAAAAAACCTGAAAGTGTAAGGAGGTAATAATTAAAAGATAGGCAGAATTTTCTAATTTCAGATTTATAGTCATTAATAGCAGGACATTGTCTAGATTATCTAACTTTATTTGTTTTACTTTTCATCTTTATTCAAATAAAGATAAGAGTTTTTAAGGGAAAAATATTGCTGCTGTTTTGTAAAAATTGAACAAAAGTCCTTGTGGTTTTGTGGCACCTGGGATTGACTAAACATTTCTAGTACTTCTCTTAGAAGTGCCCTTTTGGGACTCAGATAAAAGGTACTATATAATTTATATGGAAAAATATCTTCTACTATAGACTACATATGAGGAGTAGTCTAACTCCTAAATAACAAGAATTTATCTACTTCATTGTTTTAAGACATAATAGTGAGGATTATTGCTGATATAGTTTAAAAACCTGGGGGGTTTAAGAGAAAAAGTGCACAGGGGCTTAAAATCACCTGATAAAGAATTTTCACCTTTCCTTACTTGTGCTTTTTATCAAGTCATTGCTAATATGACCAGTGAGCAGGGAGTTAACCCCTGTACCACGTAGCGCTATTTCATTTATTAACTTATCACATTCAACACATAACCCACATTTATTATTATTTTTTAAATGTTTTTATTGACTTTAGAGAGAGAGGAAAGGAGAGCGAGAGAACAAGCCATCAATCGGCTGCCTCCTACTGGGGATCGAGCTTACAACCCAGGCATGTGCAGAATCGAACCAGTGACCTTTTGGCACATAGAATGACACTCAACCAACTGAGCCACACCGGCCACATTTATTAAGCACCAACTCTGTACTAGGCACTGTGTTTGAAACTGTAACCCACTGATGCTGAATAGTTGCTAGCATTCCGTGCTAGTTTTATGTTATCTTGAAAAATGAGTAAAGAAATATAGCGGAGTACCTAAAATCTGCATTTCTAAAATCTTTGTTTCATTTGTACTTTGAAGAAGGAACTGATTGTTGTACATTAACAACCATTTACTCATATAACTCAGTATACTTGCCTTTTCCTACTCCAAAATCCAGGGTGCTGCTTTAACAGTATCTCAGGAATCGCCACTAATACTGCCTTGATTCAAAACCTCATCATATCTTGCTGGGTCATTTTAGGTATGTCCTAACTACTAGGTAAACCTCCCTTCCCTTCTTTGTTTCTCTCTTCTGTCCTCCAAACACCACCAACCACCACCAAATCTAAATTCTTGTTCCAGCAGTTCATCTAAAATGTAAATTGGATTGTATCATTTCCAGGCTCAGACTTTTTAAAATGCCTTCCTTATCACTTTATTTTTGTTTAAAATATTACAGATGTCCCTTTTTCTCCCCAATGACCCGTTCCACCCCGTCCCATCCCCCTCCCCAGTCCCTCTCCCCACCATTGTCCGTGTCCTTGGGTTGTGCATATATGCATATAAATTCTTTGGTTACTCTCTCCCCCTCCACCCACCCACCCTCCTCCATCCCTCTGACATTCCTCAGTCTCATCTATGTTTCCATGTCATTGAATCTATTCTATTAATCAGTTTATTAAGTTCTTTAGATTCCACGTATAAGCGAGATCATGTGATGCTTGTCTTTCTCTCCTTATCACTTTTTAAGATACCATCCAAATTCCTTGGCATCACATTCATAGTCCTTCTCAATCTGGTCCTTGTTTTCCTATCCAGTCTCATCTCCTGACGCTTTCTTTCACTGTCTGCATGTAAAATCATTTACAGTTCCCTGCTCTCTCACACTGTGAAAGCCTTTTGGTATTTTCAACTCCATCATCCCTATCAGCACCCCTTACATTGTATTGTTATCATATGTTTATACATGTATTTTCCATGATTAGACTGGATCTTGAAGGCAGAATTCTGCATCATTTAACTTTGTATTCTACTCACACTGCCTGGCACATAGTACACATTCCCTAAATGTTTGTCAAATAATTAAATAAGTGAGGGATTAAAGATACTTGCATATGGCCATAGCCTATTATCAGTAACATTTGTAGTTCTTTACTGTATTATACAATAACTGTGTTTTATCATGTTATAGTTAAAAGGGAGCTTAGATGTCATCTCATCCAACCCTTTCATTTTTTTAAATGTATAAACTCAAACCCAAGGAGACTGAGAACTAAGACCAGGGCACATAGGTGACTAGTCGTAGTGTCAGGACTAACCCTGACCTGGTTGCCTGATCCCCTTGTTGTGAATAGGCCTAGCAGATTGAAATGAGGCAGGACTTTTAATGTGATGATGGTTGAATCATTTATTTTAGTTTGGGATTGAAAATAACTTTATTATAGAAAAATTTAAATATACACAGAAGTAAATAGGAGAGTATAATGTATTCCCATGTACCATCACCAGCTTAAATAGCTATAACCATGATCAGCCTTGTTTCATCTATATTATTTTGTAGCACACCCTTGGTGTTATCTTATCCAGAAATATTTTAGTATGTGTGGGATATACTTCTGATATTTTAAAAGGGGTATCTCTGGTATTCTTGGAAGTCATGATACTTCAAACAAAATAATGAAGCCTGAAAGAAGACCTGGCTCCAGAGACCTGGCTGCCTCTCCTGCTGGGCAGTGGTCTTCTGTCTAGTGCCCTCTCTTCCCTCTACCAGCCGCTCTCAGAACTGTCACTTCACTGAGCCCATCTCACTGAGCTGCTTTTGTCTGTATGTTCTGGAGAGAGTGCTTTTTTTATTTTTTAAATATATATTTATTGATTTCAGAGAGAGGAAAGGAGAGGGAGAGAGAAAGATAGAAACATCAATGATGAGAGAGTCGTTGATCGAGCCCGCAACCCGGGCATGTGCCCTGACGGGGAATCGAACCCTGATTGTCGACGTTCAACGGCTGAGCCACGCCCGGCTGGGCGAGAGTGCTTTTTTATTTCAACTCTGTTAGATGGAGGTATAAGGAAAAAAAAAAGAGATGGTGACAATATTAAAAGGAAAATAGATAGTTGTTAGTAAAAAGTGAGATACTCTATTTATGTATAAAGTAGCTTTAAAAAAATTATCCACAAAAAAAACCCTTTAAAATTCCTTAGAATCTTTGTCATTTTATTTTCTCAAGATTATATTATAAAACTTATTGTTGTAGTTTTTATTATGAATTATTATAAATGAAACCAGACAACAAATGGGTCCAGGCTGCCTGTCACTACTTGAGTCAATTAAGCAGAGACAGGTTTGAATCTTATGTGAGCATTTATTTTCCAGTATTGCTGGCAGTATGGGAGAGCAGTAGGTTATCCACAAAAATCTGCTCTACCCCCATCCCCTACCTCCCATAAGCCAGCTGCTTATATTGGGTAGAAGGACAGGTTACAGGCAATGTGGGCTGGGGTTGCAAAGTGTGGCTGCCTCCAAATGGTTAACAAGGTGGTTCATCTTTCCACTGTGACAGGCAGTTCTCGGATAAGGAGAGTGGACTGCATTACGAGGTTAACTCTCAGGTCCTGGGGTATACAACCCCCAGCCAGGTTAGGATGTGCTTTCTTTAATCAGAACAAAGCAATCATAGTTCACAGAGCGTGGTAAATATTTCTTATAACCATAGCTCGTCCCCATTATTCTGTTTCTGCCCCTAACATAAACATACACAAAGTTATAGAGAAAAGGATAACAAACATTTATGTGTCTGCTGCACAAATGTTAATATTCTGCATTATTTGCCTTGGACTTTATTTAAGTAACAAAACATTACAGATAGAGTTTGAGATGCCTTTCTAGTCCTTCCCTTCCCTCTCCAGAAATAACCATTATCCTGGATTTAGAATTTTTATTGTTCCAGTGCATGTTTAACTTTATGTTGAGCATTGAGTCTTGCCTTTCATAAAGCAATTTTACCTCTTCCATTTGATCTTCACAACTCTTGAAGTATGTAGGGAACGACATAGAATTTTTACTTCACTTCTAAAAATGTATAGCTCACCAAATTATCCCAGTTTCACTTAATAAAAGCTATAGGGTGTGAAGTACTATTTTATGATTTACAGTGTATCTCATTACAAATAGAGTTCTGAGGCTTGTGTGTGAAAAGTATTCACGCCCTGCTGTGTTCTCTGCTTAATTTAAAGTACTAATAGTTACCTTTAAAAATGCAAACAGTGTAATAGAACTGGCAGGAACCTCAGAAGGTTACTTAGTCTTAACTTCCTGATTTTAGTGGAACTGCCTTAAAACCAAATCACAGGTAAGTTTTCTGCTCATTTTCAGAGAAGGTACTCTCCCTAAGGAACACTTACTGGCTTACTTCTTTACAGACTGGTAAAGAAGTCATGAAGTGTCTTGCTTTACGTTATCTAATACTTTAAAAATTAATTGTAGAGTTTGCATATGATTTAAATTAAAAAAAATTTCTTTTTACCCCATTTCCTCCCAACCAGTATTCCCAGCTATGTTTAGCATTATTTTTTGCTCCTTGGACGGAGAAAGAGTGCTTATCCTGTTTATTCAACAATGACAAAAACAGTTCTTTTTTTAAAATAAAAAAACAAATCCAGTGCTGTTAAAAATTTCTGACTCAGTTACTTTGGAGAGAACTATTTCTTTCCACAAATAGACGAGCCCACATACTAGGTCTTCTGAGTGAACTGGTAAATTTCCATGATGTCAGGAAGATAGGTGGAGTTTTTGTGGATGCAAGTCCAATGGAATAGGGACTTTTTATGCCAAGTATAGCAGAAGTAGGATCAGGCTCTGGTATTGAATAGCCCCTCAAGCCACAAAGCATTTAGGGAGTTCTCATTGGGGCAATCTAGTGCTGGTCACAGTTTATGTTTATGATCTGGAGTAGCTGCTGCAAGAACAATGAGAAGTGCTTGCTTGTAGGATTGCTGACCTTTTATTAGGGTGCATTTAGTGTGACTCAGTCTTGATTTATAAACCAAGTTGAGATCATCACTGTTTTTCTTCACATGGGCTTCTCAATAGCTGTCATTAAATTTTGATTACTGCTGGGTATTTGGTTAAGCTAGAGCTGAGCCACCCAATTTATTAGTTTTCATTGAGCCCTGCAGCCCACACTGATCTTTCCCTGTTCTGAAGCCTAGGCTTATTTCTTGTTTATTTTTTTAATCCTCACCTGAGGACATTATTTTTCATTGATACCAGAGAGAGAAGAAGAGAGAGGGAGAGAGCGAGAAACAGTGATGTGAGAGAGAAACATCGATGATTATCGATTGCCTCCTGCAGGTGCTCCAACTGGGAATCGAACCGGAAACCTGGGTATGTGCCCTGACCAGGAATTGACCCACGATCTTTCATTGCACGGGACAACACTCTAACCACTTAGCCACACTGGCCAGGGCCCACCCAGGCTTATTTGTCACATGTACTGATTATTTTTGTGGGTTAGTCTTGCTTTTTTCAACAGCATTATGGGACTGTAGAATGCTCATATCATCTCTCTTACTATTTGGGTCTCTTCCTACTACCATACCGTTCAGTGTATGACAGATGCTAATGATGCCAATTATTTGATCAACCTTAACTAGAACCGGTGAAATGATTAGCTTAGCTGGTGTCTTCCTTCTTCTTTTCTATTTTTGGTCAGACTGAAGCCTCAGCTGTCTTGCAGACATCACCTGATAGATTTATTGAATATCTTATTTTATTTTCTATAATCAATAACAGTCATTGTAAATTTGAATGCAGCTTTTTAAAAGGGACTTTAAAAAAACTTAACCTTGAATTTGGATACTTGTTCCACAGGTGACAGAAACACCTTCCAAAAGGAACTGAAGTCAAAATGGTAATTTTAAGCCGGAGTTTGAGGCTGGGTTAGTTTAAATCATGCTTTTTACGCTTTTCAAAAAGATAATACCCAATCAAAATCCCAACATTAATTTTAATTGAACTTTACAAGCAGATTCTAAAATGCATGTGAAAAGATGTGTAAGAATTTGGGGAGAAAACAAAAGAAAAAGGAGAGAAACTTGCCCAACCAGATGTCAAAATATATTTTACAGCTCTGAAGATAAACTGGATGGATGGATGGATGGATGGATGGATGGATGGATGGATGGATGGATGGATGGAAAGAATGGAGTATTTTTTTATTTTTATTTTTAAAAATATGTCTTTATTGATTTCAGAGAGAGGAAGGGAGAGGGGGAGAGAGATAGAAACATCAATGATGAGAGAGTCATTGATTGACTGCCTCCTGCATGCCCCCTGCTGGGGATGGAACCTGAAACCTAGGCCTATTCCCTGACCAGGAATGGAACCGAGATCTCCTGGATCCTAGGTTGATGCTCAACCGCTGAGCCACGCCAGCTAGGCTTGGAATGGAGTGGTCTTAAAATGTACTGTTACCAGATGGTTATTTAGGGCAAAAGTTCTATAGTTGCTAATATTCATGCTCCTAAGTCTTAGTGTACATATTTTTTCTTAGTTTTAAAAAATTTTTGCTATGTTCTTAAGTATGACACTCTTTAGTTTTGTGAACCCTTGGAGTTGTTATATTTCTATTAAACTTTATAATGGAAAAAGATGAAGAAAATAAAATTTATTATAAAGAACTTGGTGCTTTGAGGAACGAAGCCTTCTATGAAGGGAGGCTTAGATGAGAGATGATGTAGCTGAATGGGCTATGAGCTTAGGCTGTGGTATGAAGCAGACTAGCTTCCATATACTAGTTGTATGTCTTTGGAATGGCAGCTAAGCCTCTATTTTCTCTTTTGTCAATTCGGAAACATATACTTCATAGAATTGTCAAGATCGAAGAATGTCATGAATCTTAAACGTTTAGCACTGTGTCTGACGCAGAAGTGTATGATAAGAGTTACCTCTGGTTTTATTATTAATAGACCTTTAAAAGCACTGTGAAGGGTTTTGTTTTTTAAACTCTCAGGTACAAGTCATGAAGATTTCAGAAAAGCAACTTCATTTTCAAATCAGTTTCACAGTTTTCTTGGATAAGCAATTCTTCCCTTTGCAAAATGGACTGACATTTAAGAACTTTTGATTTTGCAATAAAGAGAATCAAAGAAAATCAGTACTGAGTCCATCTATCTTTTCCTTATTTTCTGTCTGAATTTGAGCAAGTTATTTGCTACAGTGAATTTCTTCATTTTTATGGAGAATATGAGAAAAAGAAGTGAGTTTGAATTTCAGTGGGAGAGATTTAGGTTAGATGTAAGAAGAACTTTCTGATTGTAAGACTGCCAAGCAGATAAGAGGGACTCCTTTGTTACCACTAGGAGACCTCTCTGGCCTCCTAAGGTTATTTCAGGGCTCCTGGGAACCCATCTAGATGCACATTAAACCTGGACTTAAAACCGTAATGAAGCATCTTCGCCTGGATTCTGGCTGCCACTCAGTGTCAGTTAATCCTCCCACACATACAGTAAAGCATTCTGATACATTTTTTTCTATTTATAAATAACTGAGGACATAGGATAGACAATATATATTTTAATCTGTGAAATAATTGCAAAGTTTCTAACAGAGATTATAAAAGTCTTCCAGCAGTTTATGGAGCTGTCTTGGGCAACAGGGCAGGTTAAGTGGAAAGAAAGTTAAACACAGCCTTGTTTCTGGTAGAAGGATGGGTGAATTGATCCTTTTAAGTTTTTTAAAACCAGGAGTTTTAAACAATTTAAGACTTATCAAGAAATAAGTGAGGCAGTCATGTAAGAAAAGACTAGTAATTTTCTTGACTTGCCTTTAGGAAGGTACAGATTTATTTTTGGCTTTAGCTTGTTAAAGTAATTGAGTCTGGTCCATGAAGTATAGACATGATGTTAGAACAATAATCCTGTAGACACGCTTCAAATCCCAGCTCTGCCACTTTCTAGTTGAGAGGCCTCTGGGAAGCAAATTAACTTTCCTGAGCCTCAGTTTCTCATTTGTAAAATGGGGAAATAGTACTTACATCATGTGGTTGTTATGACAATTAAGTGAGATAATGCGCACAACACTGTCTGGCATAGAGAAGGTGCTTAATAAATGATAGCCATGATGATGACAGTGGTGATCATGACGATGACAGGACATTGATTAGTTGCTTTAAAAAAAGAAATTATATATGTTAGTCCAAATAGATAGGGTTCAAACTATAGGCTCTTAATGTCACATCTGAATAACAGAAAATCTTCGTTTGGAAAACTATGTTTCTATTTACATTCTTAACCTTTGAGTTAAGTGACGGTTTTGATTTTATCCTACGGATTTATGGGAAAGTACCCTCCTAATGTAATAACTGTAATTCCTGCATGAGCTAAAGGATACTCTGATTTTTTTTCTTAAGTTGAATAAATTGAAATTATTTAAATATTGGCATTATGGTATGATTTCAGCTATTTAAAATACCCAAGAATGGGCTGTTATAATTATATTGTTCAAATATAGTCTGAATCTCTTAAATAATTTTTTCAATATAAAAGTGGGCAAAAGACTTAAATCAGGCGTCTTGTAAAAGAAGAAATAATTATTTAAAGTCTATGAAAATATATTTAACTCATTTTAGTCGAATGCTTAAGCAAAAATAAGACACCATAGGTTCTTTTTAATCAATCAGTCCAGCAAAGATGAAAAAGATGGACAGTGCTGTACTGACTCTCAGTAACTTGATGGTCAATTGGTACTGTCTCTCTGGAAAGCAGTCTTGCAGTGTGGATCAAAATTTTAAATGTGAATATTCTTTGACTCAGCAATTGCATGTCTAGAAGTATATAATGAGGACATAAGAGGAAGAGTGTGCATCTATGATCTAATATCTTCACTGTGGCATTGCTAAAAATACCCACCCCCCCAAATGGAAACCATCTTAACATTTGTTAGTGGGCATTGGTTTAAAACTGTAGCACTATAGAAGATGGAGTGTGCTGTGGTTGCTTAGTTTCAGAGGAACCTAAGTTCATATCCTGGTTCTACCATGGTTAACTGTATGATCTTAGGCAAGTTACTTAATCTAGTGAAGTTTCACTTTCTCTTCTCTAAATGGGAATGATAATGGCACATGCTTTTTAGGGTTGGTATAAGGATTAAGTGAGATGATGCACAGAAAGCACAGTGTCTAGTAATAAACAATTCATGTTAGAAAATATTATTACTGTGTGCTTCTTACAAAGGATAAAGTGGGTTTATTTGTATTAACATTGAAGGATGTCTGCAAGATAGTAAGGGAAAAGCAAGTTATAGAACACTTTATATGAGCCCATTTATATTAAAACTATATGTGTGTCTGTGTGTGTGTGTTTATATGTGCACTAAAATTTTGGAATGACATAACAACAGTTAACATTTAATGAGCACTTGACTAGGTCTCAGGCACTGTTTTAAGTGCTTTAACACATAGCAGTCAACCACTTTCTTAAAATTAGTTAATATATTTTAAGTGCTTTGAACAATACCTATACTTTATAAGCTACTTAATAAAACCCTAGTTATTAATTTTCAAATGCTGTCATTATCTTTATTTTATAGATAAGGACACTGACACACTAAGAGGTCTTAACAGTTTGTAAGTGGCAGAGCCAGAATTTATCCACACAGTCTAACTCCAGTCTGTCACCCAGCAGTTAAAACTGAATATTATGGGAGGTAGGATTGCGAGGTCATTTTCACTTTGCATTGTATGTACTTCTGGATATTTTCACATTATTCATGAAACACTTTGCTTTCATAAATACAAAAAAAGATATTTCCAGTATGGAGAGAAATAAAGCACATTTTTATCTTTTAGAAAATCTATTTTATCTCTTATAGAACACCTATGGCAAATTCCAGAGATTTGAATATACATATGTATACTTAGGTTTGCCTCATGCTTGGTTGTCTGATACTCCAAGGTTGCAGGTTCAATCCATGGTCAGGGCACGTACAAGAAACAACCAGTGAATGCATACAACTCTCTCTCGCCTTCCTCTCTTTCTAAAAATCAAGAAGAAAAGTTTTTTTAAAAAGCTAAACACAATTGAACTCATAAGCTGATTTATGGAAGGGTTTGCAGTATACTCATTTGAATTACAGGATATCCTTGATAACAACAAACTATACAATTTACTTTTTGTTCCACTTTTCTCTCTTATACTTTGTTACAAATAAACCAGAATTGTGTTCTAGAGATCATAAGTCATTAAAATGGTATGGCCCTATTTGATGCTTAGATAATAAGGTGTTCAGGCATCAATTACAAAGGTCACTAGCACTACACAATTGTTTTCTCTCTTAAAGTTTTTTATACTCTGGTGTCTTAATGAGGTGGATTTTCTTACAGTTACAGAAGTCAAGTAGTGTGTGCTTAACACAATATCTGGGTCTGATGAGTCACATGGTATGTCTGCTTTTAGCTGGGAACAAATTTCTTTGGTCACTTGTGATGGTCAGAAAGTCTCTTGGGAGAGTTGACTCAAAATAACTAAAAGTAACTCATAGCTACTTATATCTTAAAATTGTAAGCTTGATGATATCATACTTTAATTTTAGTCTAATCCAATTTTTGCCCTCAAAAAGGACTACTGCTTCTGGCTCTTAAGTTGTTGAATTAGTTTGATCTCTTTCAACAAGTGGTTTTCATTTGAAAAGGAACCACAAACAAAATAACACAGTATTTTTCTAATTAAAATTAAGAAATATGAAAGAAATTTGTACAATGACGGACTCTACATAGGTCTCTCCTAAAGCTATGTAGTGATGAAGAAGCCTTGAATATTCCAAATGAATGGGAAAATTAAAATTAAAATATGAGTTTATATTTTCAATTAAAGTCATGTTTTTGAAATTTATATTTTACACCCTCACTTAAACTCGTCTATTTTCAAGTTTCATTTTGTGTGACAGTCTGTTTCTCTCTCTCTCTCTCTCTCTCTGTCTCTCTCTCTCATTTCTATTAGAAAATTCCTTTTAAGAAAATGAAAGACAAGAATTCACAGATGACCACACATTTTTTATACTGGGCTGCTGAGTGATGTATGTGTTCAGGCCGTTTCCCAAAGCATGCTCCTCCCCTTTCCTTTACCAGCGTGTCACACCACCTCTTACCACTCATCGTTTTCCTGCCTTGTCCATTTATTGGTTGTTCTCTGGTCATCTGAGACCTTCACCTTTTAGCACAAAATAGACATTGTTGGTTTTACTGGTGTTTTGAATCAGGAATTATCTGCTTTAAAACAGACTAAGTGGGAGTAAAGGGAAGTAAAGATATTCTTTAAAGCTAGAGCTTTTATTTTGTCTCTTTTTATGACTTTGGAGGAATAGTTTTCTTACCTTAAATAAGACTTGAAGTTAACTTAGCTAAGTGAGATTTGTGCTGCCTGCTTTTTGATTTTCATAAGGGCCTTTTGAGTCACCAGTAGAAAAGGTAATTTGAGAAGAGAGTGACAGCTTGAGCCCTTATAAATATGCACAGTTATAAGCCACCAAAAAATTCTCCCTAAAAAGAGGTGTAAGAGATGACTGAATTTTCAGAATTCCCATTAGTCTTATGGTTTGCCTTTAGTTTTATTCCATGACTTCAAACTCTTTTTGCTGTTCATTATAATCCTCCACTAAGCCAGAACTAAGGATTTGGCTCATAGGAAAAAAATCCAAGTTCAGTGGTACCTAGAAAAAAAAAAAACACCTCTTGCCCTGGCCAGGTGGCTCAGTTGGTTGAAGCGCCATCCTGGGCACAAAAGGGTCCCCGTAATTCCTGGTCAGGGCATGTACCTGGGTTGCAGGTTCGATTCCCAGTTGGGGTGTGTACCGGAGGCAGCTGATCAACATTTCTCTCTCACATCGATGTTTTTCTCCCCTTCCCCCCCTTCCTCTCTGAAATCAATAAAAACATATCCTAGGGTGAGGATTTAGAAAAAAAAAAAGAAAAATACTTCTCTGGGCTGAAAAGTGCAAGTCGATTCCCTTTGACAGCTCCCATGTCTACTCACACACAATTCCTCTTAAGTACTTTTTTCTTATTATAAAAAATTGTTTCTTTGATGGAAAAATTGGAAAATTAAAAAAATGATAAAGGACAAAATTTGAAATCATTCATAATTTACCCTTTTAAAAAAATAGAGGTCATATTTTACATAAAGATAGAATTTTGTATCTTGTTTACTTAACATTATTTCTCAGGCTGTTAAGTTGGGGTGGGGGGAATTTTCTTCATTATTATTTCTATGGCATTTCATGCTATCATCATTATCCCACTCATCATTTTACCTAATTTTAAACATTTGTTTTGCTTGTTATTTTAAACAATGCTTTCATTTGATAATTAAAAAAAACACCTTTATAAATCTTTGCTGCAATTTTGGGATTATTATTTTAGGATAGATTCCTAAAGGTGGAATTATTATGTCAAAAGGTATGAAAATCTTTAAGTTTCTTGATACAAATTGTCATAGTCCCTACTAGAAAGGATTACATCTCTACCAGTTAACATAAGCACAGGGAGTGATATTATCAAGATGGTGACATAGGTCATTCCCAGCTTCAGTCCCCCTCACAGAAGACCAGCTAGCAACTACCTGTGGCAAGACACCATTGTGAAAATCCCAAAACCCAGGGCTGAGGCTGAAACATCCCCTCCCCACACCTCCTGCAGCCCTACTTGAACTGTTAAGCAGCCCTTTTAAGTACTGTCCCTGACCCCACATAACCAGGGAGTCTGACGGTGACCCTGAGCACCCTTGGAGTCTGGTCTATGGTGCTACCCAGCTGTGGAGCCCATCCTACAGTCCTGCGGTGCAGCAGAGCCCAACATATGGCCCTGACCAATTGTTGAACACAGCTTGAGACCTCATTTAGGCAGGGAGCCAGCCAGTGACCCCACCCATTTGCAGAATATAGTCTGTAACGTCACCTGAGGTGGGAGCTTGGACAGGAATCCTGCCCATCCATGCAACACAGTTTCTAGCCCATTTAAATGCAGGATACAGCTGGAGGCCCCTCCCAACCAAAGAACCTGGCTAGTCTAATAGCGGAGCATAGCCAACAGCTTACCTGATCACAAAGCCCAGCCTGAGGCCCTGCCCAGCTTGAGGACACAGCCTGTGACCCTGTTTGATTGCATAGCATAGCCAGAAGCCCCATCTGACCTCAAAGCCCTGCCTGCAACCCTGACACAACATAGAGTCCAGCTAACAGCACCAGTTGGTCAGGAAGCACAGCCCAGGATCCCACTCCAACCAGGTATGATTACAGAGACCAAGCCATAGCTGTGTCCAGTCACGGAGTCTAACCAGTTACACCATCCTGCCGGGGAACACAGCCAGCAGCCCCACCCAACAGGGAGTTCTCCCAGTGACCTCGTTTGAATGTGGAGCTCAGCCAGCAGGCTCACCCAACCGCAGAGCCCAGTCAGCAGCAACCCTCCTGACTTTAGAGCATAAGCAGTGACCTCACCCAACTAGAGACCCAGATAGAACATCCTGCTTGTCTACAGGCACTACCAGTACCCAAGCTGAGCTAACTGGTGGAGGTTTTTCTTTGTGAAAGCAAACCTGTAAAGTCTGGAGGAGGAGACCAGTTGCCTAAATGTGTAGATAGTAACACAGGGAATCAAAGAACACAAAGAATCAGGTAAACATGAAACCATTAAAGGAAACTAATAAAACTCCAGCACCTGACCCTGAAGAAAGGGAGATCTATAAACTTTCTGACAAAGAGTTAAGAATAATCCTCTTAAAGAAGTTCAGTGAACTTTAAGAAGACACAGACAACTAAATAAAATAAGGAAAGCAATGTGTAAACAAAATGAAAAGTTCAACAAAAAAATAGAAACTATAAAAAAATCAAACAGAAACTTTAGACCTGAAGAATACGATGAAACTGAAGAATTCAGTTAAGAGTTTCAACAATAGGCTTAACCAAGCAGAAAAAAGAATCTGTGAACTGGAAGATAGATCATTTAAAATTATCCAGAGGAGGAAAAGCAAAAAGAATGGGGGGGGGGGGAAGTGGAGAAAGCCTGTGCACTTATGGGACATGATTAAGAAATACAAGTATGCACTATGGGAATCCCAGAGAAGAGAAAGAGAAAGGGACAGTCTAAAGCAATAATGTGTGGGTGGAGAGCACACAATGCAATATACAGATCATGCATTATAGAAATGTGCACTTGAAACCTATATCTTATTAACCAATGTCACCCCAATAAATTCAATTAAAAAATAAAGCAATAATGGTTGAAAACTCCCCACACTTGGGAGAGACATGGATATCCAGATTCAAGAGGCCCAACAGACTTCAAATTGATTGAAACTAAAGAGGGTAATATTTATATGTGGAATCAAAAATAATACACAAACTTTAAAGTGCAGAGGGATTTTTAGTAATTATTTGGATTAAAATGCTCAAGCCATTAACAGCATTACTATAGACAAATAAGTTCTTGGAAACTCAACCATTGAAGTATATTTTTGTCAGCAGGAAAAAAATGTCTCTTTCAAAAACAGTATTGAAAATAAAAATGATAACATTAACTTCAGCACCAACGTACAATCACCACCAGGTTTTAAGACTCACACACACAAAAGAAAATGTATCTATGAATTAGCTCCTCTGCACTAGTGAATAGGGCACATGCCAAATGTAGAGTCACATTAACTAATTGAAAACAAAAGCTCTTGACACTAAATGCAGTCATTAGATTATAAACTGGATGTCTGTTGCCTCATAAGAATTACAGCATCTTGTGAGCGAACTGATTAGTTCTTCCCTGGAACACTTTTTTCTACCCTATTTATACCCCCAAATCGCTACTAGCTTCTAATATGACTTCTACACAGATCTCTTTTTTTTTTTTACTTCAAATCTTTCAGTTTAAGAAACTGATATGTACTTTTTGATACATTTCTTTCCACTCTCATTAAAAGCAATCTAATTTGTCAAATCAGGTAGGTGTAAGACTAGGAGAAATAGAGAATATGCACTAGAGACAAAATTTACAAACTAAGAATAGCAGAAAGGCAGAAGGAGTGATCAGGAAGATTAGGCAGGGAAGGGAAGAAAAATTAATCATTTTTGCATATTTAATATGATTCAAGAGATGTTTTAAAATACTTTCTCATGTAATTTATTGATTTATCATACACTTACCTCACATTTCTCTGTACCAGGAACTAAGTCCTTTACAAGTATTAACTTTCCTAATTCTTAAAAGTCTTTTAACATAATCAGCATGTACACAGTTCACCATTGTTATCTTTATTTTAGTCAACAGAAAAGTGAAGCACAGAAAGTTTAAGTAATTTACTTGAAGTCACACAGCTAGTGAGTGTCTAGGCCACAATTCAGATCCAGGCAATCTGGCATTTCATCATTGTGCTCTGTCACCATGGAAGCATCACATCAACGCTATATGGTTGGCATGTATTAGCTCCATTTTAGAGATGGGGATCCTGAGTGTGGTTAAATAACTTAGACAAGATCAGCCTTAAACTTATTTTCTTTCCCCACCAAGTTAGCTCTTCTTATACTACATAGCCTAGCTAATAAATGGTAGGACCATTTACCTAGTCATCCAAATCTGAAACCCACAGATAAATTTAGATTTCAGCTGAGTATCTAAACCCTTCTTTTAATCTCTTTTGCTACTATTAAAAAGGATTATAATCTCAATGCTTGCAGGAAGCAGGTAATAAAGCTTACAGCTAATAAAATGAGTGAAGGAAGCTGGGTATGAGGGAGTAGAAAGTTGGTGGACCCTGGTGGGATGTGGTGTTACTAGGAGGCTACTGCTTCTCCGATCCAGCTGTCTATTTCCAGGCAAGAATGTGGGCTCATATATGATAGATCTGATTTTTTAAGAGGAACCAGAAGTCTGGATTTTTATGTGAAATCTTTCCATTTTTAAATCATAGTGCAAACCCAACAAAATATGGCTGCAGGCCACCAGTTTGTAACCCCTATTTATTACTGAGTCCCCTAACCTCATATACATTCCTCTAGTCTAATCTACTCCCAGCCTTTCAGGCACCTGCCCTATACTAGCATAATCTATCCAAAGTGGTAATCAGATAGGATTTTAGGGGTGGTTAGGAGGATTAGATGCATTAAAACACATAACATTCTTAGAAGAGATCTTGGTATGTAGGTAAGCACTCAATAAATGTTCTTTATTGTCTGTTAGTTTTTCACTTAATGAAAAGCCTTGGCTGCACAGGGTTATTTTTTAACATGGCAAAAAAAGGGTATTTTATCATGACTCCTATTGTCTTCCCACCTTCATCTTCTGCTATTTCACAAAATATACTCAAGCCATTCTCCACACTCAAGTGTGTCAGTCTACTTAATGCCCTTACACCCCTCCTCCTCCACCCTGTCCATCTGACTTGTGAACTCTTATCTCCCATGCCCCTCCTCAAGATTCATTTCAAACATCTCTTCCTCTATTAAAGCTTTGGGTACACTTCCCCTTAGAGAGCTGATTTCTCTGTTTGTGTTCCCATAAGATTGTGAACCTCCTGAAGGGCAGGAACTATATTTTAATAGTCTTCATATTCTTAGTACTTTGTGCAGGGCTAGCATGTATTCTATATCTACCATAAATGTTGATTGGAAGTAATACAACTAGTAAAAGTTAGGACTGGGACTTGAACACTTACCTGGCTGTGAATTTTTTCCTCTTTGTTATTTTTTTATTTATTGAGTTTAGAGAGAGAGGAAGGGAGAGCGAGAGAGAGAGACAGAGAGCGAGAGAGAGAAAGAGACATCAGCTTGTCCTTTCACAGATTTAAGCATTCATTGATTGACTCTTGTGTGTGTCCTGACTGGGGATGGAACCCACACCCTTGGTGAATTGGGATGATGCTCTAACCAACTGAGCTACCCCTCCAAGGCTTCTTCCTCTTTGGTTTGTACTCAGAGAGGAAGAAGTTGTGACTGCTCTATCATTAGGGACCAACATATGCGGACGGTATCTAACCTAAGGACCTGTTATAGCTTAGGGCATAATTGTTGTAACTAATGATGAATTTAGGAAATTTTTTATAATCCAAGGTAATACAGTAGCATTAAAGATACTCTTTCCTCTGAAATGTAGTATGTGAAAACTAAGGTGAAACCACCAGTTAAATACTGTGTTTTACCAGTCAGGTAAAGCAGTTCTGTTTTCCCACTTTAGAAGTTTGATGGTAAGTGGTTGGAAACACCACATCTATTTATAGATGGCCTGAGTGCCAAATTTGTTATCACCTTTCCTCAGGCTTGATAAATGAAAGAATGTTGGACTTAACTATTAGTAGTGTCTCCATTAATGAATAGGGGAGTCTGGAGAAAACACGTGAACGGGAAATTCAAGGGCACCTGGTGCTGTTTTTATCAGTCCAGGAATTCTAGACTTGCAATTTGTATCCTGTTCTTTTTCTGGCCATAGAAAGGGCTTTAGTAAAAGGGAACAGAATTAAATACAGTAGAGGAATAAATTTGCAATATAATAAGTGCCAGTCATCTAGGCAATTCTTTGTAATAATTTGTTCACTTCTGTTCTTAGTTTTGTTTAACTTGAAAATTTCAAGCCCTGTTTGTGTATGGTAAGAAGGACATATTTTTTTCTTAATTTTAAAGCTAATCTCTAAAAGATACTATTTGATCAAGACTAAGGGTAGAATTTTTGGCCTTTTCTGTAATTGTGTCACTCAAGTAGGGTTTGTTTCCGAGGGTTAACATAACCCTAAATGATTCTATAGTTTATAATACAAAAGAAATTACGATGTGAAGCATGTTATTGAAAATCCATTAAAGTTAAGTTAAATTACATACCATCATTTATTTATAGAATGCCTACTGTGTGTTCAGTACTTTGCCAGATGCTGTAATACATTCATTACAAAGATGAATACATGTAGGACTTGCTCTGATTTGGTTTTTAAACAGGGCATAGACACTCGCATGTATGTGTAACTAGAATGGAAAGAACATAGTGATCATGATTAAATTACAGAGTATCTGGAAGTTGTTTTTATTACCTGATATCCACTTCTGCATTTTGGAGTTGAATTCATTACATCTTCCTATGATGGGAGAAACCTGATCTTCTGTTTACCCCTCTTTTATAAGCTCCTCAGGTTCATAAATTTTTATCTAAAACACCTTCATACTTATTTCTGTATTATTAATGCAAACAATTCCTAGTTGTTTGGAATTGTTTTGAATTCCCTAACTTTTTTTATGTTTCATAAAAATTTCCCCCAAATTTTTGCTCAGTAATACTTCTGCCCACCTCTAGCCCCCCAATATTGTTTCATCGTGGGAAAACCCAGTCAGTAGCATTATATCGGCCATCTCCAGCCACTTTAAAGTGGGCAGAATTGCCTTAGGCTAGATAGTGAGTAGTGTTTTTTGTTTAAGATTTTACCTTATCCGGATGCCATTCAGCATTTAAATTCAATAACAGTTCTCTTTGTTCTGATGCCATGCTCACCAAGCCATCTTCTGATCCTCAGTCATGGCTTTGCATCTAGTTTGCTGGCGAACAGAATGCATTTGCGGAGGATGCAAAGATCTGTTCCTTGTTACTCAGTTTCTTATTGTGTAAATCAGTCAGTTGCCATTGTGTCTTATATATCAGTCTCCTGTGAACTCTCTTAGGATAAAGTAGCTTCCAGAATTTGATTGCCCTGGGACACTGGCAGCTGAAGGCCAGACCTTGCCCTTTGGCAGACTGAGCAGAGCAGCCTGTTCTAAGAGGCCCCTTGGCAGGCAGTCAACTGCCTTCCAAGACCACACCCTGAGTTCATTATATATCTTTCTTTTTGACTTCTGAAATATTTAGTTATGGGTATTTCTTTGTGCTTTTTTTCAAGAGGCATTATAAAATGTTTTGTTTTCTCACCATAAACTTTTTGAAAGGAAAATACAGACCTTGGACAACTAGAGTTGGCTCTTTTTTCCTCCTAAGAACTGGCAAACCAATTAGAAAATTCTCTGTCAGCTACAGATCTGGACAAATTAGAAAGCACTCTAAAATCCCTAGGCATTGCTCTTTGTTGGAACTTCTATGCCTACAATACCACAAATTGTATGCCTTATTATCTTTTTGAGGATTTAGGGTACATGGTAATATATTAAAGATGCCAGGAAGTCTTGCAATAGAAACTTGTTTAATTTTATATTTTGTATTTATTGTTTTTAAAATAATGTGCATTATTATTAAAGCATTCAGCACATTCAAAAACATTAAATGACGTGCCTAAAATAATGTCTTACATTTGTATAAGCCATTGTGGCTTTGCTGTGTATTATCTCAGATGGCCTTACACTATGCCTGTGAACTAGCCAGAGCAAATATTATAATGCCTGTCTGGGGAAAACTGATGAGTTCAGTGTTCTGGTGATTTGAATAAGACCGTATGATCACTTAGCAGCAGGGCCTGGATTAAATCTCTAAATTTCTGAGTCCTAGGTTCAGTAATTTCTTTTTCCACAGTTGCTTATTAACCAATCTTTATTACTTTTAGCCAATTCTTTCAACTCTTTCCCCACCCCCCATTTGAAAGGTTGAGTCGTTTATTCATTAATGCCTACTATGTGTCAGAGATACAGTGCCATTGTGGTAAATACTAAAAAACGAATCAGGAAAAGTTCTTGCCCACAGGTGCTCTGAGTTTAGTGGGATAGAGAAGTAGAGTGATAAGCACCAATGCCTGAGATATATTGGTGCAAATGCTAGAAAACACACATGAAAGAATGCCAAATGTTATTTCTCTTCTGGTAGGGAATGTTAGAGAAGTCTTCACAGTAAGACTGTGCCTTAAAGAATCAGCAGGATTCCTGTGAAGAGAGTTTAGGACAGGTCCGGGCTGGGTAGCTCAGTTGGTGGAGGGTCGTCCTGATACACCAGGGTTGTGTGGGTTCAATCCTCAGTTAGGGCACATACAAGGATCAACCACTGAATGCATAAATAAGTGGGACAACAAATCGATGTTTCTCTCTCCTTCTTTCTCCCCCTTCCTCTTTCTCTCTCTCTCTCTCTAAAAGAAAAGGAAAGAAGGAAAAAAAGAAAGGAAGGAGAGGGAGAGGGAAGGAAGGAGAGAGAGAAGGAAGGAAGGGAGGGAGGGAGGAAGGAAGGGAGGAAAGGGAGGGAGGGAGGGAGAGAGAGAGGAGAGAGAGAGAGAAAGAAAGAAAAAGAAGAAAAGAAAGGAAAGAAAGAAAGAAAAACTGGGAAGGAAAGAAAGAGAGAGAGTGTGTTCAGGACGTAACTGATCCAGGGATGGCTCATGGGAGGCCTTGGAGGCATGAAAGAGCCAGTTACGTTGGGAGAAGACTAAGCAGTGAGGAAGGGCAGCAGCTAAGGCTGGAATGGCAAGCTGGAGAGAGCATTTGGAGTTGGGGTCCAGACTCCATAGCTCACTAGCTATGTAACTTTTCTAAGCTTCTGTTTCTTACTTTACACGGCTGTTGTGAAAATGAAATGTAGTCGTGCACTATCTTAAATCCTCAGGAGAAAAAAGGGAAATTAAGTGAATAAAATATCATGAAATTCCTGATATATACCAGCATTCAGTGTGTGTGAGTTGTCTTCATCATGCTAAGCTAATTCGATTTGCTGTAGGCAGTGAGGAGACAATGAGCGATTTTAAACAAATAATGTGATCAGCTTCTTGTTATAAAAGAATTTATAGTAGTCAGTGGAAGAACAAGTTTATGATACTAAAATAATAGATTGTGTTTTAGACATGAGGATTTGAGAGCTCCTGCAATACTTTGTGGTATAAACCCAATAAGATGCCAGTGGAACTGGAAATTGTTTACTTTCATTCTATTGAAGCACAGGAAAGACTTTTGGTTCATTCCATTATCCCTGGATTCTATTCCAGTTCAGGTCCATATACAGGGGTCTGTATCTTTGTGTAGTTAAGGAGAGGTGGGTGTTGGGGAGTAATGGCAGGTTTGGCGGAGTACCTTTCAGCTAATAGTTCAATGTTGGATGCTCACTCTTGGCAGTCTGGATCTTCTCTAGGTTGGTCTGTTATGATCCCCATCCAGATAAGCAAAAATCTCTTTAACATATGGAAACATTCTCATTTTTTGGTCCAGATATAGACTGTGGTAGGCAAATCTCTTCTGGTCAGTATCCACCAAAGCAGCCACCAGAGTTCAATCTTTCCCCCAATGAAGGAGCCTTTTCGTTACATTCCTTGTCTTGTCCAGTTGTCCAGATTGTCTTCTTCACACCAGTACTTTGTTTGGCTGTCCCAGTGATTTTTCAAAGTTGGCACTTAAATGGCATTAAGTAGACAGACACAAAACTTTACCTGTTGTCACCTGGCTTGGTTCACACATTTGTGTTTCCTTCCTGGTTCCTACAGGCATTTGAGTGTCATTTGAAAATGAAATGGACCTCAGGAGGAAAAAAGGGACACCTGTAACATTTTAAATAAAAATAAAATTTAAAAAAAGAAATGGACCTCAAAGTTTGGAGAAGTATACTAGACCTTGTTATAGTACTATCTGAAATGACAGAATTCAGAATGAAATAGGGCAACCATGGCTTCCATCAAAGGGGCATCTTTCTCAAAATATTTCCCCCTGAAACATATACCCATAAGAATTGCGTTAGACTGATATTCGTGTGCTTATTGATACACTTCATGTTTCATAAAATTTATATGGCAGAAGCTATTTCTTACTATTTAATTAAACTACATTAACTCTTAAGAGACTTACATTTATTGAGGATATAAGTATTAGCAAAATCTTGTGGGTTTTATTTAGTAATCAATAAAACAAGAAAATAAATTGAACCTTTCTTGTTTGAATGCTAGGTGAGTATAACCTTTTGTATATAAATGTATTTATATTGTGTGTGGACTCCCAATGGTGCTTCTTTACCTCAGCCCTGGTTTTGCCAGCACAAAATTAATTTCTGTTGCTTTGGGAATAATGTATCTTTCTTTTACTAGCATTGTATTATTTATAATGTGAAAGATTTGCATATCTTAACAGTTAGGGTTGAATTTTGCTTAGGAGAAATCAAACCATTTCTAGAGTTCGTTATAAGGGATAAAAAGTTTTTTCTACTGAATAATTTGTGTTTATATGTTATTTCAGTTTCTGTTACTATGGCAATGACGGCAGGGACTACAGCCACCTTTCCAATGAGCAACCATACCCGGGAAAGAGTAACTGTGGCCAAGCTCACGTTGGAGAATTTTTACAGCAACCTAATTTTACAACATGAAGAGAGAGAAACCAGGTATAGTAACAGCTAGTCAAAATTTCCTGTTTAATTAAATAAGCTGCAAGCAGAGTATAAATATGTTGCCCATTAATAATATAAATATTGTAGATCCCTCTGTGTTGTTTTTAGGTTTCTTGTCCCGACAATGGACCTAGTTACTTGTTTTATTTTTGCAGAATAGTTTCTTTTCCTGTGCACCCATAGACTTATTTCAGATGACATATTTTAAACAAAATGTTTCCAACCATGAAATTATGATACAGCTTTTTACTTTCTTTTAGAAGGATGCATTATGAATAATTGACTGTAATCCAAAACCATTTATAGTGTGTGTGTGTGTGTGTGTGTGTAAGTGGGAATGGAAGAATAAAAAATGAAAGACTTGGTGTTTTGCCTTCAGGAAAGTTATAGTAAGGGAGATAATGCGCATAAATACTACATGAAAGAGTGTAAAGTATCACTAAGAGAAGGGCAAAGAAGAGAGAGATTGCTTTTGCCTAGGGCAATGGGGAGGGCTTCATAAATGGTGGTGGCTTTAAACAGGGCTCTAAAGAAAGAGTCCTATTTATACTTCACAAATGGGAGAAGAAAGAAATAAAAGAGCTGGAGGAAGGACTTTAGAGGCAGAAGAAATCACCTTCAGTGCTAAGTCAGGCATTGTTGAGTTAGCTCAAGCTAGATGTCAGCATTTCCTGGGAGCCTGGGATGCTTTGTTAGTGTAGCCATTCTCATGGTAGTAGAGGGCCTCCATGAGTTTTGAGCACAAGAATCAAATGATTGCAGGTGTTTCTCTAGAAGAGTACTTTAATTGTGATGTATAGAATGGACTGTGGGAGGAGGGATTAGAAACAGGAAAGGCTAGTGATGTAGTCCAGGCAAATAGAAAGGAGGCTTGAATTAGGATTGTGACAGCAACAATAGAGAAGAATTGACGGGTGAGAAAGATAAAATAAAACATGGAAAGTAGCCAAATATGAAAAGTGAGAGAAACAAGTCAATACTGGCTCTGAAATGTCATGCCTGGGCAAACAGAGTGGTGCAACTTGAGTGAAACAGGACCTGAGAAGAAGAATCAGGTTTTGAATTTAATTTTGGACAGGTCTCACTGCAGATGAGACATAGCTGAGGAGAGAATTAGAACTAAAAAATAAAACAGTTATTTAGAAGTCCATGTAGTGAGACAGAATAAGAAAATACTCGAATTAAGAAACAGAAAGACTAGTGAGAAAAGCTAGCGTGCCTTTAATCAGAGTTGCTAAAGGAAGAGAGGAAAGAGAACGGTGCAGACGCAGGTTAAACAAAGTTCATCGGCTGAAAAAACTCCGAGACTCCGCTCAGGCAGAAGGAAAGTGATCACAAGCAGGAGGTTTAAAGTAAATAGGTGGATCTGTCCCAACAAAAATCTACTGTATAAAACAACAACAATGATAATGTCTTAAGCAGTTAAAAAAATAGGATTAAAGTGCTTTCTAACAGTTGACTGTCAATCAGGAGAGGGAAATGGTATTAAAGTGCTCTTAGATGTCTTTGTATCTCTAAGAACAGGGATAC
This sequence comes from Miniopterus natalensis, assembly GCF_054644295.1. Classification (NCBI taxonomy): domain Eukaryota; kingdom Metazoa; phylum Chordata; class Mammalia; order Chiroptera; family Miniopteridae; genus Miniopterus; species Miniopterus natalensis. The sequence continues at coordinate 154,752,603 of NC_142082.1, read as the reverse complement.
AGCGTAGACGGGGTCAAAACTAATTTCAGACTTTGACAATTTAAGTGTATGTGTAATTTCTAGGGTAGCCACTAAAGAATAAGAATAAAGTCTGTAACTTCTAAGCCTGCAGAAGGAAAATAATGGAGCGAGGGGGAAATCAGTTCAAAAGAAGGCAAGAGAAAATGAAAAACTGAAATACCAAGTAGTAGGCACAGACACAAATCACAAAGTAAGTTAGAAGTAAATCCAACTGTAGAAGTAGTTACACTATTTGTAAATGTAATGGAAGTCTCTGGAGGTGATCGATGGTGGAGAGAGGGAACGGCGTAGAAGAGACCCGCAGAAGGTCCTCTGTCTCCCAGGAGGCGGGCACTGAGTTACTCCTCAGAATTTTAAAGGGTCCTTGTCGTTTTCTGCCAAAACCTTCAAGTAGTTCACTTTCCCCTCTATTTCCAAACAAAGGAGAGTTAGAATAAAAGTATCTGCTGTTATTAAAAAAAAACAAAAAGCAGTCTCAGTTTGGTGGTGTCATGGAAGTCATATTAAACAGTTTATACTATACTCTGAACAGTATATGATTGTCTAACCGCTATGCTGTACACCTGAAACTAATACAAAATATTGAGTGTAAACTGTAATTGAAAAAATTAGAAAATTATTGCTTTATTAAAATAATAATAATACACAGTAAAAACAGTTTATACTTTAAGAAAACATGGGGCAAATTTTTGAGCTTAACTAATTGGATAAACACGTAAGCCAAATAAAGTACCTACCAATGAACAAAATGTCAGCATTTTATGAGGAAAACTTTTTTAAATAATTTCTTTTTAAATATGTCTGTATTGCTTCCAGAGAAAGGAAGGGAGAGGGAGAGAGAGATAGAAACATCAGTGATGAGAGAGTCATTGATCGGCTGCCTCCTGCACGCCCCCTGCTAGGGATCGAGCCTGAAACCCGGGCATGTGCCATTACCGGGAATCAAATTGCGATCTTCTGGATCATAGGTTGATGCTAACTGTTGATCTACACCAGCCAAGCGGAAAACTGTTTTTTAAAAAGGTACAAGAGAAGTCATAGCTGTTCCCATCTAGTCATGGCGCAAAGGAAGGAACATTACTGCCTCTCTCCCCTGAATGAGAGATGATTTCATGAAGTGTTAGTCTTGGCAAGGAAAGGGTGCAGTAGAGATTTGAGAAGAATAGAGTTCCTTGTATGTGGCTGTCCCTCCTAGATTAATGTTCCTCTTACTCTTTGGATTCTCTCTGCAGCGGAGAAAACTCAAAATCATTCAGCATGCAGCTCTGCAGGCCCAGAGGCGCATGATGGCAGGGGCAGAATCCGATGTTAGGCCCTTATTTCATTCTCAGGTTGGATTTAGGGGAATAATCTGTGAACAAAAGATAAAAGTCAGTGTGGTAAGCACCAGTGCTGAGGAAGTGGGTGAAGAAGATGTTATTAGGTCTCATCTCCACTTGGGTGCTGATTTATACACAGGCTCTATATATTTTGGCTAGGAATTTTCCTTAAGAAATAAAAAGAAGTGATCTTGATGGATTAGGAAAGAACTTACCTTCGGACCCACTATTATAACTAACAAATACCAAATGATGTGCATGATAGACTCAATCCTCAACCCCTGTACTCCTGTGCATAAATCCTGGAAAGTTCCTCTTATTCTAGCATACTCCAAAACGAATTAGGAAGAGCTCTCTCCAGCTTATCTTTAGGAAGAGCCAATACAATAGAAATAAAATACTTAATATTCAGTTGGACATGAGTTACAAAATTCCTACCACAGTCATATCTCTAGTTACTAGTTCATGTATCCTATCCCTCTACCATCCTCCCCATGCCCACAATGCTTAGCCTAACTAACTTTAGGGTGCCATTTAAAAATAATGAATAACTGAACTTGGCTATATACTGTATTTGAAAAGTAAATGTTTTGATAGTTAATGGGTTACTTTTAAAATACATAGATGACTTTCAAATTTATAAAGAATTATAATAGAATAAAATATATTCAATTACATCAAACACCTTTCCTTGATTAATTAGGAAATCAAGCTTAGACTTTAAGTGAAGGATATAGATAAGCTCGTTTAGCTAAAAGGTGTTAGAATCAAGATTTAAATAGATATCCACCTTAAAAATGTATACTTCTAGTCACTATAGTTACCTTTGTATACATCTAATATAAATATTGATATATGTTAACAATTTTAGTGGTTTGAACATTAGATAACAGTTTTCCTTCTTAGAACATTAGTCACCTTTGCTAACAATTCATTTAGGCAACTTTAGAAGTAAATTTTATTTGCCAAGTATGAGAAGGCTAAATCTGAATTGGGTTTATTTTTGAGAAAGAAAACTATACTAGGGACTATTTTGATTCAACTTGAAATATTTTTTTATCATATCAAATTGAAGTGGTAATAAATAAATATACATTTTAAAGATGAGATTAGTTAGAAATGTATTTAAAATCTAAATTATTTTTTCTTTTGTTAAGGCAGAAGAAATTAGAAGTGGCCATGGAAGAAGAAGGATTAGCAGATGAGGAGGTAATGTGAGCTATAATTACTGTGACTGTAGTTAACAATGCTGTATTATGTGCATGACAGTTGCTAAGAGTAGATCTTAAATGTTCTCACTACAAAAAGTCGTAGTTATATGAGGCGATAGATATATTAACTAACCTTATTGTGGTACTCATTTTCCAATATATATGTGGATCAAATAATGATTTATACCAAAGGTGATTACTTCGTTAATCAGTTGACTCAATCTAGAAAACTAAAATTTTACTATAATAATATTTTAAAACTAATTTTATTTATGTTATTTAAGTTTTAAGTGAGAAAGGTAATGGTTTAGATCTATATTTCAATCTATAGAGAAAAAATAAGACTAAGCACATCTTTCTTCATTTTTATTCATTAGTATTAATAACCTTATCATTAATAATCTTAGATTAATATACATTATACATCGTTATATTGATATAGAAATCTTATGCATAAGATCTTAATTTGAAATCTGGAGGGGGAAATTACAAAAACAGATGCCCAAGGCCAAGCAAATAACATAAATGAGAGAAGTTGGCCAGGTTGGTTTTATAATGTCATCTTAGGTTGTTATTTTGATGTAACATACTTTGTTTGCATAGTCAATTCATAAGAATCTTTTTCACTTCCAAAAGAAATAAATTTTTTTCCTTTTTCTAAAATGGTTGATCCTCACAGTTTATCTTTTGATAAAGTCATACTACGTTTCACTTTACTGAAAAAACAATAACAAGAATACCAGCCCACTTATACACATCACCTGGGGACTAGCATGGGTGGTGGAGACTGACAAATTATTATTGTTAGGCCCCAGGCAAGGTCCTAGATTATGTCAAATTCTATAAAATAGATGTATTTTCTCAACCTAATATAAACTATGTTGGAGCTGTCTTTACGTGGAATGGGTTTTTCCAAAATAAAATAGTTGTATTAAAATAATGCTAGTTTTTTTTTTAAATATATCTTTATTGATTTCAGAGAGAGGAAAGGAGAGGGAGAGAGAGAGATGGAAACATCAAAGGTGAGAGAGTCATTGATTGGCTGCCTCCTGCACGCCCCTGACTGGGGATCGAGCCCACAACCCAGGCATGTGCCCTGACCGGGAATCGAACCCCGGTTGCCTGGATCCTAGGTCGATGCTCAACCGCTGAGCCACGCCCTGCCCGGCAAGGCTAGTTTTTAATGAAAGCTAATATTCATCCTTAACTCATTCTGTAGTAGAAAAGTATTTGTGAAATAATTTGTGAAAGTTACTTGTGAAAATGAAACTATGTAATGTAGCCATGAAAAGCATATATCCTGAGGTGAAGCTGCTAGCTGAACCCTTTTATATCCCACAGCTTCTGTGTACACTGTTTTATACAAAATCTGAGCACCCCGCAGATTGAGTGTTTGAGGAACACCCATTTAAGAAGGAATGGTGAAAGGAAGAAAGTGATGGATTTCTAGCAAATCCCATTAAACATGGGATATTATTTACTCTCATGGAAAACAAAATAGGCAACTTTAAGCTGCAGAAGACAGCTATGAAATGTTAACCTTGTACACAGGTTTTTGATGTCTTCTTTGTAGAGGAAAGATGTGATTACCACAAAATGTTATTTGTTTTTTCAAGGCAATGTAATCTACACAAGTTGTGAGCAATATGTCAACATGCTTTTTTCCGTCAATTTTTTAAAAATGCTAACTTTCTTCAGCTACCCATGGACTACAACATGGACTTTAAGATTTAAGACTAATATGGAATAGATTTTTTTTTTTTAAGTAATGTAACAATGTTATAGGTGATATCCTATTTTTGTAAGATTATATTTTCCATACACTTGGGATTCTCCTTTTTTTGCCATTAAATTGCTGTCTCCAACACAAAAACATTGTTTACTTGCTTCATTACACAACCTGTCAAATATTAATAAACATTTTCTCTAGCTGCTTTTCTCTTGTCTATCAGTTTTGAGCTTAATTTATGAAACTGTGTAATAAGGTCATCTTTTCCATTCAGATTACACAAGCTCCTGAAACTACATCCCACTGTACTCTGTTTACTCTGTTTATAGCTTATAACATCAGAAATCCAGAATGTCTTTCAAAATTCTTAAGTTTATTCATTTACGTAATTAAAAGGGGGGGGGGGTGTCTTTACTGTTTTGAAAGACAGTACTACAGTGCCACCATGTGGCCTTTTAAATTTAGTCTTAAAGTCTAAAACTGCTTTTTTGATCTTTTGTTTTACTAGTAATTCAGTTTTTTAAACTGTTATTCAAAAGGCATTTTTGAACAAAAATATAATCTTCACTGTTTCCACCACTGATGTGCCTGAATATGTAACTTCATTTAGCTGTTTAAAGATGTTTACATTGAAGACATAATTTCATAATTTATCCTCTTAGATTAACTTTGTTAGAGGTATCAGAATTCCATTTCATTGATGATACAGTTATATATTTCTGATTAATAGTTTACCTTACCCTTTTGAAAACATACAGAGGGGTAGGGAAGGACTATTTAGTAGCTATACCTTGAGCTGCATGTAGAAGCGATGTTTCTGAGCTGCGATGGTCCTTTTGCCTTGTCTCCTCAGAACTGAACCACTGAACGCTTGATAGGGTTCAGTTGAAGATGAACGGGAGTTTAATTTTTCACTGTTTTTTTATTTTTTTATTTCCCGCTTTATGTTACCTCTACTAGGAGCTATGTCAAAAAACAGAATTTTGTTTGGTGAGGGGAAAAATGAAATATAGAACAGTGAAACAAATGCCCATTCCAAATGTAGGTATTTCATGTTTATTATTAATGCTAGTTATTTTTTGTGACCTCTGGAGAATGAGTTATGAAATTCCTGACTTGAATATTTTAATGAATTCTTCATGTAATTATCTTTGTTGCAATTCTGTATTTTCAGGAATTTGTGTGCCAAGTCTCAAGCAGTTTATTAAAATCTGTCCAAGAATAAATTCTACCATAAGTAAATCTTCATAGAAATATTGTTGTTGTGTTATTTTGGTGTCATAAGTCTCAGTAGTTGTGACAGAGCAACCTTGGGATTTAGCTAATTGAAGCAAAGTAGATTTCTTGACAGAGTAAAAAATCAATATCAGAATACTGTTAGCATTTCCTAAAGTTTAATTTTTATTTTTGAATTAAGTTAGCATAAAGATGAAAGAATATCATAATTAGTTAAGATTTAATGGAATACTAATATTTCATGGAGTACACTTCAAGAATAAAGATTTATCAATTGTTAAAAAAAAAGTTTCCTCTAGATTGTTTTATTCTTTCCATGCTTAATAAATATTTCACTTTGGTAAATAAGTAACAGCACCAGTATATAATGTGTAAAATACTTCACTCCCATTTTTATATGTCTCATCTTTTAATACTATCGGTTTCCTTTGAAACAATCTGATTTTAAAGTCATCTTTTTAACCTGTCTTTTTTTTAATAGAAAAAGTTACGCCGATCACAACATGCTCGCAAGGAAACAGAGTTCTTACGGCTCAAGAGGACCAGACTTGGCTTAGATGACTTTGAGTCTCTGAAAGTCATAGGAAGAGGAGCGTTTGGAGAGGTGTGGCTCTTTTCAAAAGTCACTGCTATTGAATACATATCTTAAGATAGAGTAAAATAGTTTAATATGTATGAAAATAGTTTAATTTGACTAGAATTCCTAAAATACCATGAATGACAAATTGCAACACTGTTTTCTTTAAAGAACCTACCTTTTGCTCCTAAATAAATAGTAGTGACTGTTTAACATTTTATAATGTGGCCAATTTTTACATTCTAGGTGCGGCTGGTCCAGAAGAAAGATACAGGCCATATCTATGCAATGAAGATACTGAGAAAAGCTGATATGCTTGAAAAAGAGCAGGTATGTTCTTTAACACATGCAGCCAAAGGAATATCCACTGACTGGTAGTAGAATAAGTGCTGATGTTAGAATTTTAAAAATCTACACATCTTACTACATAATCTATTAATTTTTTGATAACCTATTTCATTTTCTCAATTCTTAATAGTTAAAATTTCTTCTAAATTTGTAATCTAAATATGTATTATTCTGTTCATAACAAAACACCACACACCGGGTAACTTAAACAACAGAAATTTATTTTCTTACAGTTCTGGAGGGCGGAAGTCTAAAATCAAGGTTCTGGCAGGGTTTGTTTTCTGGTGAGGGCTCTCTTCCTGGCTTGCAGGCAGCTGCTGTCTCATCAAGGCCCCACATAGCCTTTCCTAGGTGCGTGCACAGAGAGAGTGTGAGCTCTCTGGTGTCTCTTATAAGGATACCAATCCTCCCCCTGTCCCCCATGACCTCACTTAACCGTAATTACCTCCTTAGAGGCCCCATCTCCAAATTCAGTTATACTAGGGGTTTGGGCATTATCATGGGATTTGGGGAGGAACACAAAATAACCTCCTCTGACTTCAGTGAAAATAAAGGATAGTTCTCAGTACCCTCACTCCGTTTCACATATTGAAAAGGTAAGACCAGTCTCCTGAGAATTTGCTGAGTTTATGTATTTCTAAAATCTGTACTCACTCCATTTCATACTGCTGGCTCTCTTCATGTTTCCTGTGACTTAATGTGGTTTAAGTGGTAGCCATAAATTTGAAAACATCAGTAGTAGTATTTTATGTATTTACCTGCATTTCTAGTCTGGGTAGACACTCTGTAGAACCCTGTATTGAGTACATATGCTAGAGAAGGGCTCACAGTAGGGGTAGAGGGGGGATGGCGCCTCTCTGAACCTAATGCTTTATTTCAGTCTTTTAGTGCCCACCTGAAACTTACTTTGTTGTTGTTACAGCAATATAATATTAATTTTTATTTAACTATTAGTTTTTATTTAACTATGGCCCACTTGGATTTTCACTGCATTCTTTCACTGCATTTCTGTTTCTTTCATCCAACAAGTATTCGCATGTTCCAGGTTCTGGGACTACAGTGGTTCACAGGAAAAACCTGACCCTTGTTCTTTTATAGCAGTGGGGAAAATAGGCAGCCAGCTATTTCACACAGTCACAATTGATAAGTCCTATGAAGAATATTCTTACAAAAGGATAAAGTGATGCAGGTGCTCTGGGCTTAGGAGAAAGCACTGGCTCAAGGAAGGTTTCTCGGAGGAGGGAATATTTGATGAGAGACAGTATGAGAAAGAATGACATATAAAGATCTGGCAGAACAAATATCCAGGTAGCAGATGCAGAGTCCCTGAGGCACGAATAATCCTGGCCTGCTCAAAGAAGAGAAGGAATCCCCATGGCTAGATTGAAGGGAGGGGAAAAGTGGTTAGAAATGAAGGGGGAGAGGTAGGCAGGGACCAGACTGTGTGGGGCTTTGAAGACCAAGATACAGAGGTTGGGTTTTATTCTGAATGCACTGGGAAGGCACTGTTTTTGTTCAAATGGGAATGATATATCTGATTGATGTTTTATAAAGATGAATCAGTTTGTTTGCTTGTTGATAGGAGAAACAAGAATTGCAGCACGGAGACCAATTGAGGGACTGTAGCAGTTCCAGGCAGGATATGACTGTGGCACATACTAGGGTTGTCACAGTGAAACTGAAAAAAAGTCAGATTAAGTAGTTTCAGTGAAAGAGCCAGTAGGTTTTTTGTGATGTACCCATGTTGAGGGATGAGAGGAAGGGCAGGGGTAGTGGGGGAAAGAGGGGAGAATCAAGGATGATGCCTAGCATTTTACTCAGGAATGGGGTGCATCATGATGTCATTTTCTGATTTAGAAAAGACCGAGGAAGGAACAGGTTTGGAGACAGTGGGAATCAAGAGTTCTCTTAAGTGTGAGCTGCCTGTTAGATGTCCAAGTACAGATATTAAGTTGGATAAAATATGGGGAGAAGTTTGACTAGAATTATAAATTGGAAGTCATCAATATATTGATAATATTTAAAGTTATAGAACAAGATGAAATTGCTAAGGAAACAAATAGAGATAGACAAGAAAAGAGGACCTGGATCCAAGCCCTAGGCAACACTAGGCAGAGGGGAAACCAGCAAAGGAGACCAAGAGAGAACATCTACTCAGATAGTGGGGACCTAGGAGAACATAATGTTATGGAAGCCAAGAGAAGAAAGTGTTGAAAGGAGGAGGTGACAGATCAACTATGTCGACTGCTGCTACGAGAGAGAAAGCAAGAGGAAGACAGGCCACCGGATGTCACAATATGGAGATCTTGAACAACTCGGCAAGGACAAATCCCATGTACTAGAGGGCAGAAGCCTAATTGGATTGGCAGAAAAGAAAATGCGAAGGGAGAAGAGATAGAGTGTATAGATAAACCTTTCATGTGAAGCAGAGCAAAGAATAGATTGGTAAAGTGAGATTTAAGATCAAAAGGAGGGCTTGGGGGTTTTATATTGTTGTGGTTGCTGTTTTACAGGAAATGTTTCATGCTGATTGGGAGAACCCATTAGGAAGAGAAAAGTTGACCATGCAGGAGAGAGAAGGCAGATAATCACAGGAGTACACTGGAAGTAGGAGTTGATCTTTGATAGTAGAGACCTATTAGTTAAAATCAGTAAGGAAAAGCAGAGAAAATTAGAGCAAATGCAGGGTGGTTGATCTGAGAGTGTAAAGTGCCAGTTTCCTGCCTGAGTGCAAATAAGTGAAGTCATCAGCTTGGATAAGGAGGAAGATAGCTTGTTGGAAGTGTAAGGCAAGGGAAGCTGAGAGATAGTCACAGCTGTTGACTTGAAGTGTGGGAAAGCAGCCATGCTAGGGAAGTATAGCTGAAGGCCCACCCAGACTGGCAATCATGAAGGTAAAGTGAAACCAGTGGTATAATTAGGTGATTTTTCTCTAGTAACACTTAGTTGCTCTGGGGCAGAATAGACACAATAGATAGAAATTTGGGGTTAACTAGGGTTAGGGTTTGGCCAGGCCAATACAATGAAGGGCAAGGACAAAGGAATTCTGGGCGTTTGCCCAAGAGTGGTCATGATGATGGCACCCAGGCTGGGGGAGAAAGAAATGAGGTTATAGGAGCGTAAGGGGTGGAGGAAAGGTGGTGGGGTCCATGGGATGCAGATGGAAGTTGGAGAATCAGAGGCCTGCAAGGTGAAAGTCAGAAACAGAGTTCCTTAAAGTTGAGATTTTAGAGGGGCTACTGTCGTTGGTGATGAGGACAAGAAGATTACCACGGGTGGCTGAGGTGTAGAAAAGGAAAAGGCCATTGGAGGTAAGGAAGCCAAGGCACTGTGCAGATAGGGCAGTTGATGGCTCATCATCTCGGAAGGTGCTGAGCCACGCGCTCGAGTCCCGAATGGCAAGGGGGACTGCTCAGGACTGTCCAAAGGAGAGCTATGCTGAAGGATGGCGGTGGGGACTGCCCAGGAGTCTACAAAGGAGAGCTATGCAGAAGGATGGCGGGGGGAGATTGCCCAGGAGTTGATAAAGGAAAGCTGTGCAGAAGGATGGCGGGGGTGGCCTCGCAGCATGTGCTGCATGGGAACTGGAGAGAAGGAAGTGTCACAGTGGTTCAGAAGCAGTCATGAGAATGGACAGGAAACCTACCCCCTCACCAAGCAACATGTGAGAAAAAGGCGGGCCATTCTTGAGAACACTCTGCAGGAAGACAGAGCTCAGTGGAAAGATAGCCTGGTTTCAGTTAGGATGAGAAGGTGAGAAGGGATTTTGTTGAAGATGGCCTGATTACAGATGGTTTGGAAGGCAAGGAAGGTCGAGATATTGAGTTATATTAGAGAATTATAGGTAATGATGGGAGTGTCTGGGTCAAGCTGTAGAGCTTTAGAGACAAGGAGATAAACAGAAATTGAACAAAGCCGTATTATAGTTAGTCCTGGGTAAGGTTTTAAGGACAAAAAGTAGCCTTTAGTTACTAGCTACATGTGGCTACTGGGCACTTACATGTAGCTAGTCTGAACTGAGATGTGCTGTAAATGGAAAATACACACCAACTTTTGGAAAGTTGGTATGAACAAAGAGTATAAAATATTTCAATAATTTTATGTTGATTACACTGAAATGAAAACACTTTGGATATATGAAGTTATTAAACTATATTATTAAAAAGTTTCACCTGTTTGTTTTTACTTGTTATGTGACTACTAGAAAATTTAAAATTACATATGTGACTGGCATTATATTTCTATTGGACAGATCTGGTATAGAATATTTTGCTAGAAGTTGAAGAGCTTCTGACCAATGTTTGTTCCTATGCAGGGGCAATTTCAGTGGAACCCAACATTAAGTCTAATTTTGCCCTTTGGGCCTATTTTCCTCCTACATAAATTAATCTGCATTTGTTACTATTGAATTTCATTTTAGAAAACCTTTTCCCACTCAATTCTAATACGTCATTATTGTAAGTTTTTATCATGTTTACTTTAATGCTAATTACCCCACAAAATTAAGTGGCAACTTCTGTCTTTACTATTGTGGTACCAGATTACTGTGCATAGTACTTTCTATCCTTTGGAAATATAGGCCCGTTTTGAAAACATTTTCTGTAATCTGGCTTTAAGACATTTAAAAATAATCAAGACAGGCCAGCCGGCGTGGCTCAGTGGTTAAGCATCGACCTATGTTCCAGGAGATTGAGGTTTGATTCCTGGTCGGGGCACATGCCTGGGTTGTGGGCTCAATCCCCAGTTGGGGGGTGTGCAGGAGGCAGCCGAACAGTGACCCGCTCATTATTGATGTTTCTATCTCTCTCTCTCTCCCTCTCCCTTCCTCTTTCTGAAATCAATAAAGATATATTTTTTTAAATAAATAAAAATAAGCAAGACAAGTTTAAGATGTAATTGTTTTTCCTGACAATACCAGGTACAACACCAAAAGTTTAAGGCTTTTCCTTTACCATCTTAGAATGCTTTGTAAAAGACAATAGATAAGAATTTTGAAACAGATCCAGAGATTATAAAGTTCTTTGATGTCAGAAAAAATTTCTTAATTTTCAACTTTTATTCTTGTGCTTTGATCTCAGAGCATTTACTATACTGTATAATACAATAATCTCAAATATATTTTAAGCAAATCATATTTTCTAATCATGAAAAGGTTTACAAAATCTGTGTTCTCATATGCTGTGGGGTGCACCAGAATTCATATTGGTGCACAATGAAAACAGCAAAAGCATAAAATCAAAATCTTATTGTTGATTAGTCTCTCAAGAAAGAATGTATAAATATATCAATGCAAAAACATCTGAAAACTGATTATATGAATTCCACAAATTACTCAGTTTATAAAATATTTCAGCCTATTAAATGGATCCCTAGTAATTGTGTATCTGACAAGTCAGTAGCAGAACCCCCCAAAATTGCATTAATTTGCTATAGATCATGTTTATAGATGTTATAGAGGTTTTATGTTATAACAAAATCATATAAAGTTGCTATAAATGTTTCTACTTAAAAAAATAATGAAATGGTTAAAGACCAAGTCAGGCCCTTTGTTTGACTAACAGTTAAAAATAGTTTGCTAAGGACCCTGACTTTGTCATACCGTTTTATAGGGCATTGCTTACTGCTTTTAATTTTTAAAAGTCAGACTAGGGCCCTAAATTTCTAAGACAAAGCCAGGATCCTTGCCTAGGTGGAGAATCTGGTCAGAAAGGTTTTAGACTATTCATTTTTTTTACCACAAAGGCCTCAGCTTCTCCTAATATACCTGTGGATCCCACCTTTTTAGACCTAAAGATATAAGTTAAAATAAACTATTTCCTGAGGTTCTCCATATGTAATGAGAATATGAACATGCAAATGTGTTTCAAATCTTTTCTAAAACTCCAGCTTTCCTTCGTGACTTCTAAGGAACTGGATGGATAATTGTAAGAGGTAAGCTTGAAAAATGTTCCATGTGTTACAATTATTTTTTCAAAATACATTCATCTAGGTGGCTCATATTCGAGCAGAAAGAGATATTTTGGTAGAAGCAGATGGTGCCTGGGTGGTGAAGATGTTTTACAGTTTTCAAGATAAGAGGAACCTTTATCTAATCATGGAATTTCTCCCTGGAGGTAAAAGCAAAAGTAACAGCAATGACAGACTGACACAAGCAAATCACTATATGTAATTTTAAATTGATTAGGTTTACTTTTGTATTCCTGGCTCTGAGGTTTCACGTAGTCAGTCATGGTTTTCCAATAGTTCCTCCCATAATAGTGCTAATTTTGACCACATTTTGAAGGAAGAACAATAAGTCACTAAAAAAAAAACCCATGGTCAAATGATGGTGCACTGAGGAGAACTCTGGCTAGTCTGTAAATATGTAGGAAAATGTTCAACTTCATCTATGATCAGGGAAATGCAAATTAAAATGAGAATGAGATACCATACCATTCACACTCATCTGATTAGTAGAAACATTAGGAGTCAGATGAGGCTGTGGGGAAACTGGCCTCTCACATATGTAAATTAATCTAATCCTTATGGAGAGCAATTCATCCATAGCAGTAAAAATGGAACATGCAGGTGTCCCACAGTCCCACAATTCCACAACCAGTTGTATTCCCTAGGGATTGCCTCCTGGCCCATGTAGAAGAGACCTGTAAAAGCATGCTCATTGCAGCATTGTCATAATAGTGAAAACTGGATGCAAGATAAATGTCCACCCATAGAAGAATGGACAAATAAAATGTGGCACAGTTATGTGATGAAATATTTTACAGTAGTTAAAAGTCAGGAGCTATATCTGTTGCCATAGTAATATCTCAGGAACAGAGTGGAGTAATAAAGCAAGCTGTGTGATTACATGTACAGTTGATATCATTTGTGTAATTTTTAAAAACCTACAAAAGACTATAAATCTATAGATTAATATGTAAGTATTTGAAAACATTTTAAAAATAAGTTGGAAAAATACACATCAAACCAAATTCATGATAATTGTTACTCAGCAAAAAGGGAAAGTGGAATAGAATGGGAATGGAGGGCAAAGAATACTTCCATGTTATTATTTTTTAATCTTGAAGCATCATGAAAATATATTAACAGTTGTCAATTTCGAGTTGTAAGTTCACCACTGTTTGTTCTTTGCCTCCTTTTAAAGAAAAAAATTCCTTGAAAACAAAAGAATGTCTGGAGGTGAGTCTTTTAGTGGAATGACTAGCCCAAAGAGCTCTGAGTATTTTTGAAACTTGAATTTGAAAGAATATATCCCATTTCCAGGTGTGCTTATTGATTCATTTTCCAGTTTGACATGTTTTTCTCAGCAACGTATTCTGGATGTTGAGTGGTGGATATTACTTCATTATTAGCTCTGCTTTGATTTGATTTCACGTACTTTCTTTCTTAAACCCATTAAAATGTCATAAACTTTTGCTTATGCAATGACACTTTTTTATTTGGCCTTAGGGATGGTTGGAGGTATACTGGGTAGATCATAAAATGCAAAAATCAGGTATACATTGTGTAGTGCAAAGAAAGCATTTGCAAGGTATTCCCCTTTTGAGGCATTTCCAATACATGATACTTACTCTATTTTTCCTTCATAGGTGACATGATGACATTGCTAATGAAGAAAGATACCTTGACAGAAGAGGAAACACAGTTCTATATTTCAGAGACTGTTCTGGCTATAGATGCGATCCACCAGTTGGGTTTTATCCATCGGGATATTAAACCAGACAACCTTTTGTTGGATGCCAAGGTATGTGAGTAAACTGGTGAATTATTAGGTTGCTAATTATTTTATGGAGTAGTAGAGCTGATTTTGTGATTGGAAATGGACAGCTGCAATTTATGTTATTGCTAAACTACCCTATTTCATAGAATGATGCAATCATTATCAGATATTTACAATATTACATTTCATTTGTATGAATTCTAAGCTAAGAATTTTTTAAATGATTGAATTAAAAAGTTTATAATAAAGCTTTTGTTTCAAAGTTAATATAATCCACTGATTTTACGATTTTTTTTTTCTTTTTTTTAGGGTCATGTAAAATTATCTGATTTTGGCTTATGCACAGGATTAAAGAAAGCTCATAGGACTGAATTCTACAGAAACCTTACCCACAACCCACCAAGTGACTTCTGTGAGTTTGATGTTCTTCTTTGGTTAAAGTAGTATAGCTGTTTTGATTCAGCACTGTTGAGAACTAAAGGTTCTCTCCCTCTCCTTACTTCTTAAGTCAGTGCATTTTAAATGTATATGTGTGAATTTGTTTTGGGGTGAGAGTTTTTCTCATGATGACAGTTCTGTCTTGTTGAAACTAGCATTTCAGAACATGAACTCAAAGAGGAAAGCAGAAACATGGAAGAAGAATAGGAGACAGCTGGTGAGTGAGCCATGCTTCTAAGAAACAATTTTGTGCTCTGTTTCTAAAATCCTTTGTTTTTTGCTTGATTATTTTGTATCTTTCACAATGATTAGTACTTTATAGTAGTGATAGAGCGTGTTCTGGGATCACACAATTTTCTTAGTTTCTCTATAGTGTTTCCTTGCCTGTAAAGTGAAATGCTGATTTTTACTTTATGATTTAACTTTAGAGTACTTTATCAAGCATATCTATAATTAAATAATCTGTCTGTTTACTAGTAATTAGCACTTTATATGAAACTCACTGTGGTAAGTGTAATTGTAGTGAATGCCTTGTGATTTCCATTTTTCCATTTTCCATATCTGTCGTGATACATACCAATCAGCACATGCAAGGTGGTTGTGTGTTTCTGAGAACTTGTTCATAGACAAAGTAAACAGGAAGCTGGGTGTGTTAACAGTCTTACAATGAAGAATTAGAAAGCAGACTTTACCACTGATAAATTACTCCTTTAATGTGTAATAAAATAACACTATTTTTAATCCTACACTATTTCTCCTCTATTACTTGGCAAATATGAGAATCTCTTGCCCCCTTTCCTCTTTTCCTTTATCCTGTTAACTAGGTCTTTGAACATTCTCAAGGTTAGGAATGTGCCTTTTGACTTTGTTTTCCTAATTTCTTGTACATGCCTAGCACATAGACACACTCTGTAAATATGTTAAATTCAACAGTGATGAAAGTGAAATTAACTCAGCATTCCCTCAAGAAGGTAAACAGACTGAAAGATAACAGTCTGATATCCTCTCAAAGCAGACAAAATGGCCTTTGCATTACTGAGCTCATTCTCCCATTGGCCCAAATAATTGCAAGCTTCCTGAGCTTGTAAAGCATTTCAGTGTTTTTAAAAGTTTAAAAAAATGTTTTTAAAAATGTATTGAGCTACACATTAATAAGGAAAACTTCCTTCTACTTTTAAACGTGTCACTTTTAGATCAGATTTTACAATTGAGGAAAGATTTGCAGTATTTCCTACTTTAAAAGGAAGAAATGAACACAGCTTAAAAATATGGTGGGAATTCTGTAACCCTCTATTTACAGAATATTTACAGAAGATTACTTATGTGCATGTTTTACTATTTTGCCCATCCTCAGAACTTGTATAGTGTTTCCCAAGAGAGAAGTAGAGGGGACTCTATTGTATTTCAGGCATGAAATTCCTTCAGAACCTGTATCCCCTGCCCACTAAATGGCAACCATGTCCTCTCCACATCATTGAAATGACAAATCTGCTGCCACACATTTTCATATGGTCCCTAGAGTACTACCCTTAGTTGAGAAATATCGCCTAAAGTATAGTTTTTGTAAGACTTTATATGAATTAAGAATGAAAACTGTATTACTTCTTAATGGATAAGCAGTGGCCTGGAATTAGGTTTATAATGAAAATACCTGATGTTTTTCTATATATATTAAGTTGTAGTAGCTTACAAAAGCACATTCCTTTTCTTGTTTTATCCTCATATCAACTGTGCAGGCAGGTATTATTACTTCAGTTGTATGTAAGCAGAAGCCGAGGCTCAGAGAGGTTCAATAGCCTGCCTAAGAGCACAGTAGTAGTGAGTAGGAGAAACCAGGTCTCCTGGCTCAACCTTTTTATTCTTTTTGAAATGGACTTAAGGCTAAATATGTAAATAACTTAACTGAGCTTATTGGGGGCAGAAATCATGTCTTAGATAACATATTATCTGACTCAGTACTCTCACTGACGCCTTATACATGATAAACATGCAAAACAAGTATTAAAAATGAAAAAGTAACTTCTGTACACCTTGCTTTTAACAGTAGTGTGCCATACTCCTATCTTTCAAAAAATATATTAAGAATGCTGGTCTGACAAGCTGTTCCTCTGCAGGCATATTCCACAGTTGGGACGCCAGATTACATTGCACCGGAGGTATTCATGCAGACTGGTTACAACAAATTATGTGACTGGTGGTCTTTGGGAGTGATTATGTATGAAATGCTAATAGGTATGTGTTATCTTTCATTTACATACATACTATATAAATTTCCTTGAGTGCTTCTGATTGAACATCTGCAGATACCATGGACTAACATATCAGAACTCTTTTAAACCAATTTCTGACACCCGTGCCCCCAGTGTTAAATACACAATGGTAACATACCAAAGAACTCCCTAGGGATCTGGTTTCAGGAAGCAGGTATTTAATTGAACTTCCATGTATCAAAATTGTATCTGCATGGCCTTTCAGGTAAAAGAGGGGAGGAGAATGCTTTAAATCCTTTATTTTGTTGATATCATTAGGAATTTTATTGTAAATTGATGACTGGTGGCATTTTTATTGTTAAATAGAGCACTCAGGGCTATTTTGTTTCTTGTGACACATGTAGTAGATATAGCATATTTGATCACAAAAGCTGATAAAACTTTTGTTTTCTCTGATGCATAGGATATCCGCCTTTCTGCTCTGAAACACCTCAAGAAACATATAGAAAAGTGATGAACTGGAAAGAAACTCTGGTATTTCCTCCAGAGGTGCCTATATCTGAGAAAGCCAAGGATTTAATTCTTAGGTTAGTGTTTAAATCTCTAGAGGAGGTTGTTGTATCTTAAACTTCACAGGTACCTAAAAGACTGAATTGGCCATTTCACTTTTGTAGGACGGAACAGACTACCACTGATACATATAATCAAGGAGATCAATAAAGAAAAGCTGTTTTTAAAAAAAATGCAAACTCTAAAAAGGAAGTATGCAGGAAAAACAATTAAGACTTAAGAAGAGGGAAGAGGTGCCTATATGGTTTCAAAGGTCACTCCTGTTTGAATGCAATGACCCTACCCCATTAAAGAGGAAAGGAAAAATAAATTGTTAGTAGCAGTTCTTATCACAAAAGTCTTTAGATGAAATCTTATCTAAGCATAGGATTCCATTCTGTTTCCCAATTAAGATGAAGTGTTTGATTCTGTTGTGACTGGCTGGAAGGAATATAAATTGGGGCAACCTATGGGAACAGTCTTTGGCAGCATATTATGAAAAATCTTTAAGCTGTATATGACCTTTGACCCAGCAATTCTACTTCTAGGAATTTTGTTTATGCAGATAATCAGATGTATGTAAAGATCTGGGTATAATATATTGATTGTGATACTGTTTTTAGTAATGAAAAATTGAAAACCATCTAAATGTCCGACAGTAGTGGATTGGCTAGATAAATTATAATATTTCCATATACAGATTTTAAGAAATTAAGTTATAGAACAATTTTTAATGACTTTGGAAAATTTCCTCAATATTTTATATGGAGAAAAGTCAAAATAGTAACTACTGTATCAACGTAATGTTTTTTAAATTACAAAATAAAAGACTAGACAGAAATGGCTTCAACCTGTTTTCAGTAGCTATCTCTGAATGATGCAATTACAGATGATTTATATTTTCTCCCACATTTCCCACAATAAACAGTTAACTTTAGTAAACCAAAAACGTGAAATATTTGAAATAATGCAAATAGAATACTTTAGATGTAATTTGCATATGATAATTTCTCTTTGTTCATTTTCTAGATTTTGTATTGATTCTGAAAATAGAATTGGAAATAGTGGAGTAGAAGAAATAAAAGGTCATCCTTTTTTTGAAGGTGTAGACTGGGGGCACATCAGGTATGTTTGTAGGCTTTCAATAGGAAGGGAAAGGTCTGAGTAAAAAAATGATTTAGTGATTGATTTGCCTCTGATTCTGCTAGATTAAAAACAAGAAGTAACGCTGGTTAATGTTATTAAATCAATGTTTTCTGGATTATATAGGTGAGTGAGACTGTAATGGCTACAGCTAAATGGCTGGTTTTAACTGATGTGCGCTGTAGGGGAAAATCACATATTGTACACCTGCTTAGATTGTATCCAGAGTTACATGATGAAGGCTATTAGCACAACCAGGATGTATGTACATTTCACACTATAACCTTTCATTTTTGTCCTCTTGTTAATGTACCATATTTTGCCTCCTTTATTAATTTATAAGATATAGTCCCACTTTAAAACATTGTGGGAGAAGTTAAATAATGCAAGTAACTTATAAGAATTTGCTTATAGTTGTTAATTGTGAACATTGGCTTTTATGGCCAAACTACCTTCAATAGTTCTGGTCTGTTCTCCACTACCAACAGTATAGAAACAAATCTGATCATGCCACTTTCTTCCTTCCCTTTGCACTTAGAGTAAAATTAAGGATCCTTAACTGCATTTCAGGACTGTGGGATATGGCTCTTACCTAATTGCTACAGGTTGCATTTTGTATGATCTTTCCCACTCCTCCTACCTCACAGCTGTTCATTCTGACTGAAATGCTCTCCTCCTCCCTGCCCTTGTCCCAGCCCCTGCCCCTGCTGCTGCCAAGCCAGCTCCTTTTCATCTTTTGAGATAGCTTAGGTGTCATTTCCTCCATGTAGATCTACTATGGGTTAGACACTCTGTTATAATAATAGCTAATTTTTTGATCATTTATTGTATGTCCAGCATATGTAAATTTCTTATCCTCAATTAACCTTATAAAATAGGTACTTTTATTTTCCCTGTTTTTCAAATGAGGAAACTAAGGCGTAAAGAAGTGACTTGCTTACAGTGCACCATAGCTAGTAAATGATCTAGCTAGAATTACTAACTATAATTGGACCCAGGCAATTTGATTCAGGAATCCTGACTCTTAACTGCTATGGTGTATTATACTATACATACATCATCTCACTGAATAGAACTATGATTCCCCCCTCATTACAGTTAGAAGGTGCTTAGAGACTACCAGTCCATTCTCTTGGTTTTATAATGAGGAAACAGTTGCAGAGCAGAGACTTGCCTGCCTATGGTCATATTGCTAGTCCATGAAAAGAGATTAGATCTGAAGGCACTAGGGTCTATGATTCTTTCCACTAAACTAATATAAATTTATTATGTATAAATAACTTAGAATAATTCTGGGGAAAAAATATATATGCTTTTACATAATTTTGTAAATTTATCACCAAATAGATCCAATAAATATTTGTTGAAAATCTAGAAGCAATAAAAATTGATAGCTTTTTTAAAAACTATTTCTATACTTGGAAAACTTTTAGCATGGTAAAAAGGCATTTTCATGACTGATTTGTTTTGTTTTGTTTTTGTTAATCCTCACCGGAAGATATTTTTTCCATTGCTTTTCAGAGAGAGTGGAAGGGGGTGGGGAGAGAGAGAGAAACATCTATGTGAGAGAGACACATCGACTGGTTGCAAGCGAACAGCAACCCAGGTATACGTCCTTGACTAGGAATTGAACTCTGGACCCTTCGGTGTGCAGTCTGTTGCTCTAACCATTGAGCAACAGCGTCTAGGGCATGACTGATAATTTTAACCTAATGTTCCTGATTCTCTTAAAATGTACATGAGAGAGAGAGAGAGAGACATCAGTGTGAGAGAGAAACATTGATCAGTTGTTTTCTATATACACTCTGACCGGGCACTGAACCCAAAATCTTTTTGGTGCATGGGGTCATGCTCCAACCAACTGAGTCACTTGATCAGTTGTTTTCTATATACACTCTGACCGGGCACTGAACCCAAAATCTTTTTGGTGCATGGGGTCATGCTCCAACCAACTGAGTCACCTCGCCAGGGCTTCCCAAATGACTTTTGATTTATGGATCTTCTAGAAGAATTCTATTCCTAAATTAATTAGGTAAGATCCAGTCCCCACAATATTGAGTGTACTTTATATAATTATCAAATCTTTTAAATAAAATCTCTTCTGTTCTACTTTCCCTTTCATTAATTCTAGTTTTTCCATTAAAAAAACCCAGTATGAGGAAGTCTTGTTACAAAAAAATAAAAATTCCAAATAAATGATAATACCTTGATAAAAAAATTATACCCAACTATGAAATCCACTTAACTTTTCAAATCCACAATAACTTTCCATGGCCCTTCTAATATCTATAGAACAGCATGAAGAATTTTTAAGTAGAATTATGTTTTGGAAAATTAAGAGTTCAAGAAAACTTACCATAGTTACTCAATACCTTTTTATAGGGAAAGGCCAGCAGCAATCCCCATAGAAATCAAAAGCATTGATGATACTTCAAATTTTGATGACTTTCCTGAATCTGATATTTTACAACCAGGTAAGACAATCTACAACACAACTAACACTATTAAAAATCTATGAAATTATGACATTTTCACTAATGAAATTCTTTTGCTCTGGTTAATCTTTCTATCTTTCTAGTGCCAAACACCGCAGAACCGGACTACAAATCCAAAGACTGGGTTTTCCTCAATTATACATATAAAAGGTTTGAAGGGTTGACTCAGCGTGGCTCTATCCCCACCTACATGAAAGCTGGGAAATTATGAATGAAGTCACATTCGCCCACAACCAAGAGAACTCAGGTAGCTGCATCACCAGGCTTGCTCGGCATAGGTAACAATACACTGAAATTCTCCTGAAGACGGTGGTGCTTATGACTACAAGAGGAAATTCTACAGGATTAGGATTTCTAAGACTACTATAGGAATTGGTTGGCAGTGCCAGCTGGCGTTTTTTGTGTTGTTTTTTTTTTTTACTATTTTATTATTTTTGTTAACTTTATTATACGAAGGTACTGGAATAAAAGAAGCGTACATCCCTTTCTAACTGCACTGCCTACATGTGTATTAAGGTCCATTTTGCCTGTGTGTGCTGTGGCTTTGTACTGTAACACCTTTAATCAATGCAGGAGAAACACATATCATTTAAAGCAACATAGGCTAACCAGTAGGTAACACTGCAGTACTGCTGTTTTACTGCAGATCTTATGGGTCTAGATAATCAACAAAAGCCATCTTGCATAGTTGGTGTTAGAACACTTGCTGTATTGGTTGGGACATCTATAGAATACATATGAAGACAATTTCTATAATGCTTTTAAGAAATTTTAAAAAGAAAATACACTGGTTATTTAAAAAATAGAATTTATCATCATGTTATGACACAAACTCCATAGTAGGGAGTGACAAGTTTTTAACAAGGAGGAAGTTTAACACCTTCACTCAAGCGCTCCACTAATATATTTACTTTGCATTCAGAAATACTGATGACCTTTATATACGTAGTCTGTGTACTCACAGGGGAGATGTACTATACTATATATTATATAAAATGTAAAGTTACTTTTATTGTGACAAGAGGACTTCTTTTTTAACAAGAGGACATGACATTATTTTAATTTGATTATGGTGAGTTGAATATAAGAAATGACCAAGAAGGCTGCTTGTAGAACTAGTGTATTTTTATTAAACTATTTTTTTAAATGTCAAACTTCTGATCATGTAAATGGACTTGTAGAGTACAAAGAGTTATTTACTTTGGTTTTCTAGAAAGTTGTTACATATCATGGCTGGTTAACTTTTATTTTTTTTTAATGAAAATTTTTCCTTTGACAGTACTCGTATTATTGTGCCATTATTTTCTTATACTCCAAATGTACCAAAGATCCTGAACAGAGTGGATGTTCACGGCCAAGTAGAATTTCACTTTCCTGTGAATGCTATACTCAGACATGACAGGTCTTTGATAGAAATCAGCTTATTGAAGGGCAATATTGTTCATGTTTAGCTACATCACTGTGGATACTGTAAATGGAATTGAGATAAATGCAGGCCAGAGGGGTTGTGATTAGAGGATAAGGGAGATGGTGTCAGCACCAAATTCTTTGGGTATTTCCCTAAGAAGTAATCTTTCTAGTTCAACATTTTAATTCTAAAATGACTCTGCAGTTTTGGTTTCTTAAGTACTAGTTAAGGAATAAAATTTAAAAATGGCTTAATGCTCTTAACTGCTGATAGAATTTTTAAAAGATATAACAATTATAACCATTACAAATGACCTGTGATCAAAATCTAAAGTGACGATTTATTTTTAGAGATATTCTTAATTGGGAAGAATTGTATAAGATTATTATGCAAATCTACAAAAGTTTTAAAATATATATTTTTATTGATTTCAGAGAGGGGAGGGAGAGGGAGAGAGAAACATCAATGGTGAGAGTCATTGATCAGCTGCCTCCTGCACGCCCCGGACTGGGGATGGAGCCCGCAGCCCGGGCATGTGCCCGACTGGAATCAAACTGTGACCTCCTGGTTCATGGGTTGACGCTCAGCCACTGGGCCACTCCTGCTGGGCTACAAAAGTTTTTGTAAATGTTGCTGCTCAGTAGTTCCTCAGTGTTTCAATAAGGCTGTCCTGATCCCCCCAAATCCTCTTCTTTTCCTCCTCCGCTCCTCCCTCCCTGCCCCCCTTTCATTCTTTAATTCTAGTATTTGTTCGATACCTGCTGTCGGTTCCTCTAGTAGTTCATGTCTGTTTTCTTGTTCGAATCGTGGCTGAGTAGGAAGGAGAACTATTAAAATTCTGGGGTTATCTCAGTTTTATTAACTCAGTTTTTATTATAACCACCTCTAATTTGAAACAAATCTTTAACTGCTCAACTTTAGGAGATTTTTCTCACCCACCTCGCCCCTCTTGTTAAAGTACTGTTCTGCTGGTGTGGTAGAGAATGGGTCATGCATGAGGAAACTGCAGCATTCTCTAGTTCAATATGGTAACTATAGTAATTCAAGTTGACAGACAGAGAGATAAAGGAGCTGAATTACCCAAGTTTACTTTTTAATTGAATAAGAGCAGAGCGTTTTCATTTCCTTCCCTCTCATTCTTGTTAACCGGCAGAATTGGAAACAGTTATGACTTCCTGGCATTGAGCAGGCAGTTCTTTGGTTAGCGTCTCACTCTTCCCTGGAGTCAACAGAGTGATTCACAATCTGTGGGGTTTCCTCCTGTCAAAAGCATTTCTTAAGTGCCTATCTAAAAGCAATTGAAGACTGTGTCTGTCCTTTGGAAGCTAAGAATTTGATTCATGATGCAAGTTAGCTAGATAATTTGTGAAGTACCCTTGAGACTGAATTTTCTCTATTGTACATTTCCCATGTTCCAGGTGAACCATTTAATTTAAATGACAAAACCCTATCTACTTAACTGGGCATAATGACATTTTCTTTAAATTAGACTCTATTTTGAATTAAAGAGTTTTATTATAAACTGTGTGTTTTTGGTTTTTCTAAGTATATAGAAAGCTTGTATAATTCAGATTTCTTGATTTCCCGATTTAATGTAGACTTTGACTTTTTTATTAAAAAAAAACCTTTGTATTAAAGCAAGTTATGTTATTTTTCTTTTAGGCTTTTCTTATTAACATAGCTTTAAGTCTTTGAATTTATTAAAGCATATTAGAAATTTCTTATAAATCAACCTTTTCTGAATTAAATATATAGCTGATTTAATAAGCTATTAGTTGAATGGAAAATAACAAATGTGGAATATTCAAAACTTTTTTTGGTTGCTAAGGCTTAAGATTCCATTTCATTTTTATCTATAAAAGCATTCTTTTTTTGTTTTTTTAAATACCTGTATATCTCTGTGTAAATCTGTAAATTTTAAAATATTTTAAGTACATTTATTTTTGGTGTTTCATTGTAGAAAACCCTTAGACAACCAGTCGATCAATATCTATTGGTAGGAGAAACAACTGTCCATCTTTTGATGATCTACAGATGAATGAATTGAAATTTTAATCAGTAGAGAGGTCCCTGGCTACTAAACACATTCTCTCTTTGAATTGCTAAGATTCAGAACATTCAAAATAACTATTTGCTACAATTGTGATTATTTCCTCTTGTCTTTAAATTTTATTTTCTCTTTAGAAGTGCACTTATTTCTGAGAACTTTTAATGAAACAAATACTTAGAACAAATGTAAATATAAGACACTTGGGACTACTAGAGATATTTTAGATTTTTAATGAAAAAATGTGAGGGGATATTGTTACATGAAAAGGAAATGAAGTAATAAAAATAGACCAATAGTTATTTTTTAAAAAGCAATATAAATTATTCAGCAGTTGTCTAGAAAAATAATCATCAGGCTCTTGAGTTCTGTGCCCAGTTACTGAGTTTCAAAAAATGTTTTGGTGGCATGAGGCCTTTTTTATTGAAGGTAAGAAAAGAATAAAAACTATGTTTATAATATTTCTGTTGGTGAGGGTTTTTTTTTTGTTTTTCACTTTTGAGTTTTGAGATAGGTGTTATCCAAAACTCAAGAAAGACTATTATTTTGTAAATGTCTTCAACTTTTACACTTAAAGATCACATCAAGAACAAAATGAATACTTGAGGTTTCAGTTGTGTTTTGGTTAAACAATCAAGGTAGTTGTACAGGTTTATATACAACTACCCCACTTGGCCAAAACCAATTAGCAAGCAGAATTAAAATTGAAAATGCCTCAAAATAGCATGGAAACCAATAATATAAGTGGCCCGAGTACCCAGGTACCACTACATTCTGTCCCATGAAATACACCAATAATCATGATACTTTCTGCCAAGCTCAGAATGGCCAGCAAGAATCCTGTTTGTCCTACTTGTGCACCCAGCTGTTCCCTGGCTAAAACATCACTTCAACAAATGGCATGGTGAAGACAAAACACTGGATGGCAAAATTTGGATGTTGAACAAACTTCGAGACTCTAAATTCATCATCTTTTGGAAGCATCTTGTGATAAAAAGAACTTTCATTTGTATACAAAATGCTTTCACTTACATCATTCATTTTAGTTTTTACTATGTGAAATAAACATAATTGCCATCACTTTACAGAAGATGAACATGAGGCTGAGCATGACTTACCCAAACATGTAATAAATTGCTCTTGAACTCAAGTCCAGGACCCCATCTACTCCCCGGAATCATAGAGCATGCTTCATTGACAAATTACTTCAGATGCTTCTAGACCTCAGAAATGCATAGCGAGCTAGTGACAGTTGTCACTGGGTACTTTTGAAGGCAAATGTCAGACACAAGTAAAAAATATGTTCAATGATAAGGAAAATGAATGTCTAGTGTAACACTGAGACACAAGATAGGAAGCTTCCAGGGGAGTCAATGTATCTCAAAAACATTAAGGATGAAGGTTCTTTCCATTTTTCTATGGTTCTTTCATTTTCCTAGTCATCCCTGGTCTTGTTTTCTCAGAGGCTAGATGGCTACAGGGACTAACCATCAAATCCTCATGCAACGTGTGGGTCCTTACAGAGAACTATTATGCACCCTTTTTTAAAGAACAAATAAAATCTTTTTCAGAAGCATTCTAAAGCAAATAACCCCCAGATTTTATTGGCGCTGACTATGTCATCCATCCACTCCTACAGCAGTAACTAGCCTGGATATTGACTTAAAACTAATTCACAGTTTTAAGGATTCATATTCCCAGTACTTGAGTGAGGCTGACCCAAAGCACATGGCCACCTGATACCAGAATAAAATTGGAGTTCTTTTAACAACCTCCAAGATAATCCACAAAGGTTTACAGTGATGGCTCTCAGAGCCACTGCACCTGGGTTTTGTTGCTGGCTCTGCTGCTGTATGAACTGAAGGGCTGGCCCACTGAGGTCTTTCCTGACCCATCTGAGACAGGAGTACCCCTGCCACTGTGCTAGCCCATGGCTCAGCTACTGGGATCCTGGGTTTTTCGTCCTTCGGGGAACCAGGAGTAGGAGTGGGTCTGCAGACATCGTAAGGATGGAAATGGGTATTTGGCCATCCCTCCCAGCTCCTGTTCGTCTTTTCATTGGCCCATCTCCCCCCAAAGCTGTTATATTGCTAAAAGGGACCCTCAATCAACTTCCCCCCAAGATCCAGACAGGGGTGAGGTGGCCTAATTATTGACTCACCTGCTTTGTCTAACTGGACAAGATGGGCTCTAATAGAAATCAAAATATTTCTCAGGTGAGTTTGTGCTAAACTACTGTAAAGTTATTACTGAATTCCTTTACTGTTCATCTTAAAGCATTCTATGTCAGACTCTGAACAGGATGCCTTTTAAGTCTCTTCCAAAGCAAGAAGCCCACAAAAGGGAAACTGTCTTGACTGCCTTGTCCTCGGGTAAGAGAATCGTGAACAGAACTTGAACTCCGACAGTCTTCCACACAGTTCAGGGAGGACTGAGGAGGACCTGGGGTGCCACACTTGCTGTAAGAGTGTCCCAAGCTTGCAAAAGTAAACATAGTCCAGCTTCTGACACATAAACACACACACAAACAATCTCTAAGGGAAAAATAACTTAAAGCATTACCTCCATGTTTAAAGAGATGTCAACGCAACCATTCCCTCAGCCTTGTCCTAAGTTTTGTTCCTCCCTGTGTTGTTGCTTTTTAAAAAATATATCTTTATTGATTTCAGAGAGAGGAAGAGAGATAGAAACATCAATGATGAGAGTCATTGACTGGCTGCCTCCTGCAGGCCCCCAACTGGGGGTCCAGCCCGCAACCCGGGCATGTGCCCTGACCGGGAATCGAACCGCAATCTCCTGGATTCTAGGCCAATGCTCAACAGCTGAGCCACGTCTGGCCGGGCTCTCCCTGTGTTTTTCTTGGAATCTTAGTTTATTGCTATTCCTGTCCTCCGGCTAGTACAAATTACACACACATACATGACTGACTCTGCAACAACCCAGGCTTAAGAATTATTTTTGACAAGTTGAAGCAGTATTTCCTAACACAGAGTATTCATCAACTGTTTCAAAATCAACTAGGGTGCTTATTTGAAACAAGGACTCAGTGTGTCTCACCTCAGACCTACTAAATCAGAATCTCTGGGGCTGAAATTCTGCACATCTTCACACACACGCAACTCTGGGAACCACTGAGCTAAGGGGAAAAGGGCACTGGTTGGACTTTTCCGAAACAAAATAATACTGCCTCATTGAGTGCTGTGAGGACATCGAGGGGTGCACAGTGGGTGAAGTACAAAAGTCAGTGCTTACAGCAGGACCTGGCACATTGTAGGCGGCTATAAATAGTTGTGAACAAATGAATGAGATCACTGTGTTTGGTGGGTGGCCCTACTTTCCATCTAAGTGCAATATCAAAATGTTTTTGCTTTTAATAAAAATATAAATTCTAAAAGCATTGAAAAGGAATGTAGCTTTTGCTAAAGTTATTTTCCAGAAAAATAATGTAAGAGGGTTTGCGTTACACAATGAAGCACCCTAAATACCCTTTTTAAAGATATTTCTTAAATTTCCACTCCCTGTGGCAGCTTCCACCAGTCTTTCCTCTCTTATGGGTATACCCTCCTGCAATTCCCTTCTCTGTTTCTCCCTTTCAGAGGCCAAGCTCAAGCTGATCCTTTAAACACATTTGGCCTGCCTATTTCTCCCAATTGCACTCCCACTCATCATCCTGTGCGGCAAATCCAAAAATCCTCCCCAGTATTCACCCTTCATAGAATCCTGGGGGTGGGTTGGGGTGGAGTGGAAAAGAAACGATAGTTTAAATATTAATAACTTATTTACTCCCTTGATCACTTAGCTCATTAATGGGTAGTTATTTATTTCTATTTGTTTGCATCATTGGAAATACATAGTATCTTCCTTCAATTTAACAAGTCTGAAGTAGGTGGATTTTTTTTTGTCTTGGACCAACTAAAATATCTAAATAGCCTTAAAGGAACCCCCAAACTAAATTACAATCCCAGCAGGAGGTTGACGAGGGTAGGAATTTATAGTTTGCAAGGCAGTGATTTCTAATTCCAGTACTGTTCTTGCCTCAGTACTTGGCAGTGAAACAAAATTAATGAACAAACTAAGTTCACTCTAGGATTGGCAATGATTCCTAAAGAGCAAAGCTGTTCCTGGGCTTTTGGCAAAGAAACCACATTGACCAGAAGAACTATATATATGTATATATACACACACACATGCATTCTGCTTATGTTTTAATCCTCACCTCAGGATATGCTTATTGAGAGAGAGGGAGAGAGAGGGAGGGAGAGAGAGAGAAACATTGATGTGAGAGAGAACATGGATTGGTTACCTTTCATGCATGTCCCGACCAGGGGCCAAACCTGTATCTGGTCAGGCATGTGCCCTGACCAGAAATCGAAGCCTCAACCTCAACCTTTTGGTATATGAAAGGATGCTCCAACCAACTGAGCCACACCATCCAGGGCTCAAATCACTTTTGTTACATTTTGCCCAAGGAGAAAATATGAGAAAAGCACTGGTTGGAAATGGGAGATCCATCTGTAAAGATATTGTGTGGCTCTCTGTGTTATCCTATTAGGTATAATAGAAGTACTCTTTAAAAAAATAAAAAAAAAAAAAATCGGGTCAGAAAGTAAAGCTCCAGAGCATAAAGAAGTAGCAAGTAGGATTTAGACTGATCAGGGGAACCCTCTGAGAGTGATTTGCCCTGCTGAGCCTGATTAGTCTCTTCTTGTGCATACTTCCTACTATCATATTTAAGTTCTGGATTCCTTCTCTCTAGCTTTCCGGCTTTTTGGTGGAAGTGAATCATTTTTTAGAAATAAGGACTGCAAAGATTCATGGGCAAGCTTACTGGACACCATGGCATGAACTCCCAAGAAGGAGATAGGATTTTTACCGCCTGGCTTCTACCAGCTACTGAGTGATCCTGGCCAAAATTCTCATCATCTCTGAACCTGTTTTCCTACTAATAAGACAATAATTACAGGTGTTCAAATACCTCACAAAGATGATTTATAAGCAAACAGTGTGTAGATAGTCTGTACTGTATATTTTAACTTGGGTCCTAGCAATTCTGCTTCACAATTAAGGTACCATTTAAAGCATGCCCAGGTCTAAAAGGATCCCCTCCACCCCCTGGAAAAAGTATCTCAAAACAGCGTACACTTGTCTGGAAAGCTAGGGCTTGAATACGGGCAGGGCACCCTAGACCAGATTTTAGGACACTGCCAGGCCCTCTGGCATTTTTCTTTCCGAGCTGCCAGCAGTTGGTATTGGTCGGTTTCAGGTAGGTTTCCAAGTCAAGCCAGGACGGAGAGGTTTCAAGAGCGGTTCTGACGAGGACGTGTCGGTGTGTTTTACTAAAGGCGGCAGTGTTTAGCACTTCCATCCCTGGCAGCGCGTCATCCCAGCCCCCATTTGAGGCTGCAACAGTTTCCTCCCGTCTACTTCTGCCCGGAAACGCGTGTCCAACCTCCGCACCCAGGTGCAGGCCCTAAGGAGCTCTCGGGACACACAGCAGGTAATGAAGACGCTATCATAGAGTCCGGGGAAGTGAATGAGTAGATTTAGGCTGGTGGGGGCAAAGCTTCGGCGTTTCCGCCGACATTCCTTTCCTCCGCTACCTCCACTAGACCAACTGTAACCAAGGAGCCGGGGTAGGGACCCGCGGGGGGGCCAACCAGCGTTGTGGGCGCAGGATGAATGAAGGCCGTCAAAGGGATCCTCAGAGGGTCTTGCTTCTTGATCCTGAACCGTTTCGGGATCTCCAGCGGCGTCCTAGTCACTACACCCCCGTCTCTGCAGCGAAGCCCGTCTTTCGCAGGCAGAAAAGCGCAGGGGGCGGCTCCCCCGGCGCCCGCCGCGCGCCGCGCTCCTCCGGGTGCGGTGGTCTCCGCGCATCCTTCGCCTTCTCCCCAAGGGAAACGGCTCCCCCTTCGGCGCGCTCGGGCGACGCATCTCACAGTGGTCGTGGAAACCTGTTTCCAACGGGCGGGTTTCCAGAAAGGCGCCGGGAGCGACCTCGCCAGCCGGGCGCCGCACTTTGCCTCCAGCCGCGGGGTCGGCGGGAGGTGCCCGCTGTGACTCCGCCCCGAGCCGGGTCTCGCTCTCCAGCCCGCGCCCGCGGCGCCCAGACTGCCGGGCGGGCGGGCGAGCCCCAGCCCGCATGCTCCGTAGCCCCGGCCGGCGGGCGGCTCGTCCGCGCTGGCCGCGCGCCCGGGGGCTGCAGAGGCGGCCGTCCCGGCACCTGGCGGAGCCGCGCGGGCGCCCGAGGCCCCCCTCCCGGTCGCCACCGGGGCCGGCGCGGAGCGGGCTCCGGGCTCTCCATGCAGTCAGCCCAGGGGCTGCGGAGCCCGCCCAAAGGCGCCCGCGATGGCGGCGGACGAGGAGGCTGCGGCGAGAGGTGAGGTTGCGGGCCCGCGCCGCCAGGTGGGGACGCGCGGGGGGCGCCCCCGGCCGGGCGTGGGGGCCAGCGGGGCGCCGCCAGGTGGGCGCTCTTTGCTGGAAGCTCCCTCTCCGGCCAGCCATTGCCTCCTGCTGGCTACGGAGCCAAGGTCGTCCCTCGGGGCACAAGTGCGGGGCGGCGCCCCGCGTGCACTCCCAGGGAGCGGGCGGCGGGGAGTGACGCCGCGGTCGGTGCCGGCTTTCGGTTCGCCCGCAGCCCGGTTTCTTCGCCCCGGGCCGGACCTTTCGGCGAAGGTGAGTTGGCGAGGGACCCTCCGCCCGGGGACTGCGAGCCGCCGGCCCCGGGGCGCCCACCTCGCCGTCTGCAGGGGCTGCTGCGCGGACTTGGTCGATTCATCTTTCTTTTGCATAAAAGTTGTTGTCGTTAGGCACTGAAGGAGCTCGGGTTCTGCGAGCCCGCCCCCTCGGAACTGGAAATACTTCCATTTCCCGCCTCAAAACCTGCTCCTCCTCGGGGCGGGGAGGTGGGCAGGTGGGCGCGCGGGGTCGGCTCTGCGCGTTTCCCACGGCCCGGCCCAAGCGGGACGCGGCTCCTGGCCTTTCCCTTCACCGCCTTAGGGAGCCGTCGGGGGAATTAGTTCATACTTCTGTGGAGGTTTTGTGGATCGAGTTGGAAGCGCTGCTGTGTCTTTTTCCTCTCTCTAGTATTCACGGGCAGCATTGTCTGGGCTCTTCCCTGGGACTGCTCTCAATTGTGGGACGATTATAAAATATCTGTTGAAGACAAAGGGAAGCAGAAATAACTAAAGGAAGACTAGCAGAGAGAAGTTCAGGGAAGCAGTTGATTAAATCTCCACTTTCCTTTTGGAACATGGTGGTGAGTTTAGATTGCCTGAAATACAGCAGTGAGGTGTCTTTGAAAACCTAATAAAGTTGTGGGAATTTGG
Source organism: Miniopterus natalensis (assembly GCF_054644295.1). NCBI lineage: Eukaryota > Metazoa > Chordata > Mammalia > Chiroptera > Miniopteridae > Miniopterus > Miniopterus natalensis. Next base: position 154,720,824 of record NC_142082.1, on the reverse strand, counting down.
ATCATGGGGAGATTGCCAGAATTCTTTCATTTGAATATTTGAAGTCTCTCTGGATGACACAAAGACGCGAGTAAGCACTGTTTTGAAAAGTGCAGTTTGTATAGTGTTAAGCTGGGGCATCCTCTCTGCTCTTGGCTGTGACTGAGCTCTGCCCTTTACAGTGTCACTCAGGTTATTTACCCTTGGCCTTAATTTCTTCATCTGCAAATGGGGATATCCCCATTTGGGGATATATTTATATAACTATATCCCCAATGGGGATAATTATATCCCTTGTTGTATAGGGTTGTTAAAATAAAATATTAATGCATTTAAATACATATAAAGTGCTTAGCCCAATACTTGGAAAATAGTGCTCCATAAATGTTAGCTTAATATAGTTAGCTTAATATATACAGGATGTCTCAAAAAAATGTATACACATTGAATGATTATAAAGTCAGAGTTTATTAACATATAGTTCATTTTCAAAATTTAAAAGAATCTACAGAAATGAGTGTGCATACCTTTTTGGGGGACACCATATATTTACAGCTCCAGTTTGCTTTGTGAAATTAATTCATCTTATCTGGTCGGTTAAGAAAGTGTTGTCCCACACAAGTTAAAATTAGCTAAATTGAAATAATATTTGAGCTTTACTGAAAAAACTAAACCTGAAAATGTGCCTACTGATTCAAAAGGTGGCTTTCACCAGATATGTCTTATGGACTTAGACAATATTTTGGACAAGTAGTTGGTTGCTATTTATCTGAATACCAAATATGAACTTGGGAATGATCAAAATTAATCCTTCTTAGGCAAAAGTAGCAGTTTCAGTGGGGGCTGGGAGGGCCAGTATTTTTATTGGGGTCCTATTATACACCAGGCATTTCATAAGAAATACCTTCCTTAGTCTCACAGCAGCCCTGTGATGTAGGTGGCATTATTATCCCCATTTCACGGGTGAGATGAGACAACTGAGGCTGGCCCACAGTTACAGAGCCAGAAAGTGTCAGAAGTGGAGTTCCAGTCTGTGGCCACTGCCCATGCCTCTTTCCTTTCTTTCCTGTCTCACTGGGTGGTGCTAATGAGCCACGTGCTCGCTTCCAGACACCCTTTAGCTAAAGAGGGTGAAAAAAATGTTGCAAGTTCCCGGTCCCTGAAGGGAAAAACAAAACAAGACAGGTCTCTATATCAGAATCCAGGGCCATGTTTTCCGTACACACCATCCCTGCATTTTCCTTTTTCCTAGGCAGTTTGACATTAAGACCCTCATTAAAATAAAAATCTGAAATTGGCATTGGGGAAGAAACCCTTTTAAAATTGGCCACCAGAAATCAGCTGGTGCTGAACATAATTGCCTGCTCACTTTTTTCTGACAGGCTTATGGTAAACACCAAGATTAAGCAAGCTGCCAAGTGAGTGGAGCCCTGGTAAATAATTCCAGAATCCGTGGAGTTCCGGAGAAGGCAGTCTTGGGGAAGCAGAACACTTTCCAGACTGAGATGGTCTTGGGTCAGGGCATCTGTGGGGCCGTTTTCTGTCCTTCCCTTCCCATCCCATCCCATGTTCTTACCTGTGATGTTATTGCACCCAGCTCTTGTGAGGTTTCATTCTGCCATTATAGTTGCTTAAGTTCATTTATGTGACTCAGAAATTAAGAGTCATGTTCCAGTCAGCTTTGCATAAGCTCCTGTTCCTGGGCTGACTCCTTAGGCAAAGTTTCAGCCAGGATTGTATTACTCAGGATAAACCAGGAAGGGCTAAAATGGCTTTTCACATGTTTCCAGGGGAGGGGAGGGGAGAGAGAGGATAGGAGAGAAGGGGGAGGAGAGGGGTGGAGTAAAGAGAGAGGAGGAGAGAGTGAGGGCAGGAGATGGAGAGAAAGGAGTGGAGAGCTAGAGGAGAATGGAGGGGGAAGAGAGAGGGAGGAGGGAAGGGGTAGGAAAATGAGTGTAAGAAAAGGAGCACTGGGGAAAAGGGGGGAAGGGGAAGAGGGATGAGGAGGGATGGAGGTGAGAGAAGGGAGGGACTGCCACCCCATCAAAGTTTGACTCCAGGAACAAAAATCAGATTGCATGTTTAAAATATATAGGGAAAGCTGAATTATTAGCACTTTAGCAAGTTTAGTGATTTCACTTCTTTCCTTGTGGAAAGACTCACTGGTTCTAAAATGCAAGATTTCTTACTGTGCTGTGAACAGCGGTTATAACGTCCTTTCGAAATCTCTCCCTTTACATAATCTTTGGGAAGTTATAAATCAGGTAATAACATTTCATTCTGGTAGCCCTCATTTCAGCTTTGCCGTTTAGTTGAAGACCTCCGGTTTTCCACTGTGAGAACTGACTTACTCGGGTGCCTGGGATCTGGGTCATTAGTCAACATCTGCACTGTCATCAGCATTGTCAGGGCTCAGTGAGCCAGGTGCCCTACAAGAGACAAGTGTACCTGAGACATCTCGGGGCAGTGATTTCTTGTCTTGGTTTTTGCAAGTCTGCTAACTGGCATGGCTCCCTTGAAAATCCCAGCCCTTCTGCACTCCTTGCCTTGCCCAGGGCCTCCCTCCTTCCCAGTGGCTGCATGCCGCCGTGAGAACTTCGAAGAACCTACAATTTAAACTCTTGGTGCAGCTGGGACCACAGGTGAAAGGTGTTTTCTGTGGTAGCAACTAGTATTTCTGGATATTTACTGATGATTAGTGAAACAGTTATGCACCCCCCCCATACCCTGTTTTATTCTATTATTTGGATGAAATTACATTTACTGGTCCCTAACACATTACTATTTATATTATATCACTTTAGGCTGTAATATTTTATTTATCCCATACCCAGTTCTTTTTCAGTTACAGTTTACATTCAATATTATTTTGTATTAGTTTCAGGTATACAGCATAGAGGTTAGACAATTATATGCTTTACAAAGTGTTCCCCCTGATATTTCCAGTACCCACCTGGCACCAAACCACACCCCGGATTTTTAAACTTAAAATATTTTTTAACTTCTTAAAAGATTTAAGTCAGTCCAGTAATATAATATCAAAATTCTCATTTGAAAATAGTTGTATCAGTTGGCATGATAGGACATTTATCATTTATCTAAGTAAATTATTGGTATTTAGTTTCTCTAGTCTTTAATCTTATGGTTTAAATCTCTAGATAACATATTCACGGAGAGATAAAAACAAAGAATTTGCATTATTGGATGTTTGTAATTGAGGATCAAGATTATTGTCATAAAACAGTTATTTTAAATACATTCAACATGTTTTACTTAAAATATTAATTTTCTTATGTAGGTAAGAAATGACGTTACCATACACATTCCAAACATATCTCAGGGAAAGTGAACCATTACCCACTTGCTTTCTCTTCCAAAACCTCTCCACTTATGTGCCCTATACTTGGTTTTGTAAGGGAATCTGCCTTTCCCCATATGGTTTAAACTTTCCCATCTCCAGGCTGTTGGCAATCTGCAGTGCCCCTGCCCTCCTTCCAGACAGGCCTGTAGAAGTCCATCTTAGTCTTGAAGGCTGTCACCCTTTTTCTCTGCTTGTGGAGGAGGGGAGGGGAGGGGAGGAGGGGGGCAGATCTGGTGTAGGAACATCAGTCAGCCTGAACTTTGGAACCAGGCCACTGGGAGTGTGATTGCCAGTTTGATTATTTACTAACTATTCGACCTTGGCCAAATTATTTATCTTCTCTGAGCCCCAATTTCCTTGTCTATAAAATGGGAGTAAGAAAATACCTAACTTGGAGGGTTAAGTTGAAATTAAATGAGATGATTACAAACTATTTAGTGAAATTTGATCTTCAACAAATGATTTTCCCCCTTCTGTGAAACCTTCCCAGAACTTCTTTCCGCCTTGGAAATGATTCTCCCCTCCTGTTCTCACACGTGTGTGCTAGCGACTGCCTATTATGGTAACACCTGTGCGGCTTGCCACACGTTATTTAAGGTGGGCTTCTTAGCTCCACCCTTGTTCCTAGAAGATTGCATGTTTCTAGAAGAGCAGGGTTGGTTCATATCTTTACAGTCTCCAACTCCTTGCCCCTATTAAGTACCTAATAAAGGTATGTTGATTTTAAATGAATGATGGCTGGTTTGAGGTGTGGACAGGGCTGGTTCGTTCATGAAGTATCCATTAAATGCATACTTACTACTGTACTAGGTGAACAGAGATGGAGAAACAGATAAAGCAAGAAAACTGTTAAAGAGCTTATAAAGTGTATTAGGCTCGGTGAAAAGCAGCCAAAATATTTGCATTACAAGGTAGAACCTATTAAAATCTATAGTTTAACTTCTGGAAGTTACCTGCTGGAGCCTTCCCAGCTGGAGTTGGGAGAAATTATTTCTAGTTCATGAGAGAGGGACTCAAAGAAGGCTTTCAGAGAAGGTGCCAACTTTAGCATTGATGGATAGATAACTCTTGGGGAGGCAGCGAAGAGGATTTCTTTCAGGGCAGAGGTTAGGCATGGAAATAGAAGATCATCAGTGGTGTCCTTGGAAGAACTGATGTGTTGTTTTGGTTCTGGCTAGGAAAAGTGGAAAAGGATTGACTGCTGAAGTTGCTTTGTTAGTGCTGGGAGGCTTCCCCTCCCACCTCTGTGATGCTACACAGTTGACAGAAGTCTGGATTTTGTCTGCTCTCTGAAAGGAAAGATACAGGCATCTTCTGTTTGGTCCTTGGTCAGCAACAGAGCTTTTGCATCACCTTGAAAGGCTAATTGTGGCATATTTCTGATCAGAAGGAAAAAAACTGGTCCTGGTTGCTACCAGGTGATTGGCTATTAAATCTTATCCTTCACTCCAAGTTGATCTGGACCTATTCTTTCTCTCTTTCATCTTCTTCCCTGAAAATGTAGCTGTTTATATCTTTAAATCTATTCTGCACTCTTGCTTCGGACAAGCATCATAAGCCTATTTCATTTATTCCCATTACAGTCTGTTAGGAAGTCTAATAGATGTTAGACTTCCAACATCTATTCAACAAAATGACCTGTGTTGTTCCTCTGTCCTTGTCACTGATGTACCCTCCATGTGGACACATGCTCCAGGTGTGCTCTCAGACCTGCCTGTGCACCTCTGTGGGACAAAGCTGGAAAATACTCCCAGCCTTGACTTCCAATACAAACACCTAGTGAAGGTGCATAAACCCAAAGGATTCAGTGCCCTAAATGTGAAAAGAGCACTCATGGAAACACTTATGTGTGATAACATCAGAAGATGCTCTTCTTATTTTGATCCCGATACAGAGAATCTCTGGCTTAGAAGTTACTTAAAAGTGAAGGCTCTGTGTACATCAAAATACCTCTTCATTTTTTTTCTTGGGAGAGGAGAACATAAGGTTAGATTATAGTTGAGCCTAGATAGTACCAAAGCCATGCATGTTTTACAGAAATACAGATTTTAAAGGATAGATCAGTATACAATAGGATTGAAATTGAACACTTTATAAAATAGATATCAATAGATGTTCAAATGAATAAAAGATTATGAAGATTAATAATTATTTTCTCAGCCTGGCCGGCATGGCTCAGTGGTTGAATGTTGACCCATGAACCAGGAGGTCATGGTTTGATTCCTGGTCAGGGAATCAATGCCTGGTTGCAAGCTCGATCCCCAGTGGGGGGCATGCAGAAGGCAGCCCATCAGTGACTCTCTCTCATCATTGATGTTTCTATCTCTCTTTCTTCCTCTCTCTGAAATCAGTAAGAACATATTAAAAAAATTATTTTGTCAGAGTTCTAGAGAAAAGTTTAATTGAAATATTGAACACAGTCTCCAGCTCTACTTTTATTTCTCTCCTCAGCTGCCTGGTTGGAGAATTGGATTTCCTTTCTGAGTTAGGTGGTACCCAGAGGTAGGCTATGCTTACATTACCATGGCTACAAACACTATTGCATTCTAGTTAGGCTCTCCCTTTGACAGTGACTCACCCAGGCAACAGTGACCTAGAAAAGAGAGACCAAACCCAGTTGTCCATGCATCCTGGTGCTGGTGGCTTCTTGAAGATAATCCTCCTTTTCTTTAGTTTTCAACTTGAGTTCAACTAGCACTTTTGGCTTATTGTTTTTTTCCGATAATAATGATAGCTACCCAGTCTGGGACACGTGGTCATAAGCAAAGCAGCTTGACCTTAGAGGGATGGTCAGATTCAAAGCCCAAATTGTAGAAGGCCTCTAGGGCAAGTTATTTATCAAGAGGTTGAAAAATAATTTTTTATTAGCTATTTGGGAAGAGCCTGAAAGCAGATTTAGATTCTGATCATTATTGTAATGATGGCATGTTATGCCTAGATAGTATAAAGTCATAATTGTCACTTTGGGTTTTATTACTTTTAAAACTCATATCTCAGTTTGTAGAACTTTCACATTTGCCTTGCAGTGTCAGTGTGCCCCACTTCACTTTTTAAACAGTCTTTTCTTCTATCTAGAATAATTGCTATTCAGTGAAGAGATACAAACATGTTTTTTATGAACACTGATGAATTTTTTATCTCAAAATTAAACAGAAGGTCTCTCATTTTGTTGACACCTTAGATGTTAGGAACCATTGTACCTTTTATAGGTTCTGTGTTGAATTTGGCATATCCAGCTATGCCTGACGAATGTTAATCTTGATATTTGCCTACATCGCGTGTTCTGTTTACTCACTAGCGGCAAGACTAGTATTGGGTCATGAGTAACGTCGGTGTAGACCATCCAAATCTAAATGTGATTTTGTGCTTTTTGGGGAAACCTGATGTTGAAATCACTACACCCTGCATTCTTTTTATGCATGAGGATCAGTCAGGGCCGGAACAAGTTAGAGACTTACCTGTTTCAACATGGAACTGGAATTCTGATGTACTGCTGCTTCTTGCTCCGGCCCATCCTTGGATTAGGTTGTAATGCCCATGGGACACTGGCCTTCTGTGAATATTCCTCATCAGGGAAGCATTCTTCAGTTCTTCTATCTCTCTGGTTACATTCCGCATCACCACTGCTTTCCCATGACTCTGACTTCCTTATAGTCATCGTGGGTGTTTCCACTTCCCCTTTGCCCATTTCAGAGGCTTAGCATGGATCATTCTCACCATTTGGTTCTGCTACATACTTAGTAATCCTTAACCTTTACTGAGTATTTACAATGAGCAGGTGTCTCAATGCTTTACATGGTATAATTCACCGAATCCTCAGAAACTCTATCAAGTAGATGCTATTATTTTTTCACATTTCAGGTGAGGAAATTGAGACACAGAGCGTTTAAGTACATTGCCCAAGGTAAAGGTTGCAGAGTAAGTAGCAGAACCAGGATTTGAACTCAGGCAGACTAGCCTCCAGAGCTTTTATGCTTTTAATTTTTCCTCAATGCTTGCGCTTAGGCATTTGGATGTGGTGCCTTTCTGTGAAGTGCTGTTGTTTACAGTTGAACTTCTGCAGGGAGGGAGTTTGGCATACTGGCCTACTTTAGGCTTTGAGAGACTGAGCTCCTTCGCCTAATGATTGTGTGATCTTTGGCATGTCTGTCAGTCAGAGTTCAACTGGGAGAGCAGAACCAGTAGGAGATCTGTATACTAAGAGATTTATTGTGAGGAATTGACTTATGCAAGTGTGGAGACAGGCCCGGCAATACTGGAATCCACAGGGCAGGCTGTCTGGAAACCCAGGCTGGCACTCTTGGGCATAGGCTGAAGAGTCTGTCCACTGGTGGAGTTTCTTCTTCAGGGAAGCCTCTGCTCTGTTTTTAAGGCCTGTCAATTAATTAGCTCAGGTCCACCCAGATTATCTAGGATATTATCTAGACTCTCCCTTATTAAGGTCAACTGATTGTGGACTTTAATCACATCTACAAAATACCGGCACAACACCAGTTAGATTAGTGTTTGACTGAGTGAGGACTGTAGCTGAGCCACAGCAAAAAGACCATCACAGCAAGTACTTCATTCTCTGACCTGTTTCCTCATATGCTAAGCCACCACCATAGGGTCATTGTGAATACTGTATAAAATAAGGTATGTAAAGGGTATAGTGCTGGCATGTGAGGATTCAGTAAAAGATTGTTTTATTGGTGGCAGTGGTGGTGGGCCACAGCAGTAGTGGCCGTGGCCTCATCCACAGGAGTGACTTAACTGCCGTTGTTGCCACTCTCCTTCCTGGTCATTCTGGTTTACAGCAGTGGTTGGCTTCCTAACTGGTATTCTTGCCTGAAGTCTCTTCCTCAAGGCTATAATGGAAACTTAAAATGCCTCACTACTCTCCAACTTTGAAATAAATGTCTTAAATTTAGACATACTATGTTTATAGCTTTCCTCATTGTATCAGAGAAGTACTGCAATTCCCTCCCCCAAAAGTGCCCCCACACCCTCGCTTGCTAAATGCTAGTGAGAGGGCTCCTTTCTCCAGTGGCATTGATAAAAACCAGATACTTTTTAGGATTTTCACTAAATATTTTATAGGAATTTTTATCTTTAAGGGCAAAACTAGTTGTTGTTTTTTTCCCCAGATCCAAGCAGATATTTAAAAGGCAATACTTAATTATAGTTGAGTCAAGTAATGAATAAATCAACGAAGAAAATCTTCCCGTTTCCCACCCCATCAGATGAGAAGCAGTGTGTGCACACATGAGTGAACTTGAGAACTGTTATTGTCTATAGGGATATCCTCCTTGGCATTGACTCACTCAGGCATGTGAGTGGGCCATATAACCTCAACACTTCAACATTATCTACTAGATTTTATTCACTGATATGAGTAAATTATACCATTTCCCAATAATTTGGCTCTTCCCCTCCATTTCACTGCGCCACCAGCAGTGCTCAAGCCGTTGGTTAATACCTGGAACTCCAGAGTGCACAGGTGGCTCTCTTAGATTTTAAGTTCCATGAAGGAGCAGCCTCTGTGGTCACTGTCGTATCCCCAGCCCCTGTAGCACAGTGTCTGCTTCATAATGGCCTGAAGAACAAGTACCGATGGAGTGATGTGCAGGACATTATAGGACCACAGTTGGTAAGTTTCACTCACCAGGTGACTGTCTCAATAGGGAAATAGACTGGCTCTTTTCCTACCATCTCCTTTCTACCTAATTGTGCTGCGAACTGGAGAACTAGCTGGTTTTTGAGTTCATTCTGAAGTTTCGAAGTCATAAACTTCCTATCTTTCTATGTCCAGCTTCTCTCATTGACATCCGTACAGTTGGTTTGTGTTCCACCCTGAATGCCATGCCCTCGAGAGCAGACATGGAGCGCCTTGGTCTAGACTGTGCAGGAGGTCCCGGCACCTGCTCATTCTAAGGCCATCGTTAGCACATGTCTGGTGGGAGTGATATGAGCAAACCTCATCTTACCTCATTCATACTCTGAGATACATGTGGCTTTGCATTGGGCAAGCCTGGGAAATACCTGGTCCCTCCTTACTTAGTAGGAAGAATGTGTCATATAGGTAACCAGATCCCTTCTGGCTCATTTAAGGCCATGAGGCCCAGCAGCCATTATTGCAGGGAGCACAGCTTAATCCCTGACGCTCTCTGACAATCCTTGCTTTGTCCATAGTCTTACTACTTTCTGCAGCCCAAACCAGTTCAGTTTTCCCATGTGCTGAGTGGTTGAGTCCCTTCTAACCATTCTTGTCTCATCCCTTGGGTCAACCTTTTGCTTTCCTCATGTAACTCAGTGTCTTAGGCATCTACAGTGGCTCATCGACAGTGGACTCATTTTTGCTGGACTATAGTTACTTACCATCACTAAATTTTTGGTTTTCAAATACATTATTTTATTTGATTCCCAACACAAACAAATGGGGTTTGCAAGAAATTACTATCTTAAAGAAACAGTCTTGGATGTGTTAAGTGACTTGTCCAAAAAAACAACAATTTGCAGTGGGTAGACCAGACTAAAAGGATTTTTCTGGGCAGGAACTCTCAAAAGTTAAGAAGCAAAGACTACTTTCATATTTTAAGAAAGTAACTTAAATGCTTATGTTGAACGAATTGTTTTTAACAGTTACTCGGAGGATAATTTAAATTTTATGTAAATTTTAGCATATAGCTCAGTACTGGCAATGAAAGTAGGTAATGGGAGAAGACTTTTTAAGTTGTATGAAAAATGTATTTTTCCACCCAGCTGGCATGGCTCAGCGGTTGAGCATTGACTTATGATCCAGGAGATTTCTGTTCAATTCCCGGTCAGAGCACATGCCCTGGTTGGGGGCTCGATCCCCAGTGGGAGGCGTGCAGGAGGCAGCTGTTCAATGATTCATCATTGATGTTTCTATCTCTCCCCCTCACTTCCTCTCTCTGAAATCAGTAAAGAAATATTTAAGGGAAAAAAAGAAAAATGTATTTTTCCATCCTTGCATTGCACTTCTGTGAATGTGTGTGCAGGTGTGTATGTTGTATATGTTTCAAACATAATTTCAAACTCTAAATTTGAACCCCTTTGCAATTATGAACCTAAATCAAGTAGCTACTTGGTCTCCCCTCCTTCTGACTGCTAAACAGCTGCTTATTTCTCATGGTTTATTTCTGCCCTTGAGGAGTTGATACTAAATGGTAGACCTTTAAAATATTGGAGGTCGATTACCATCGCCAGGGAGATGCACACCCAGTGGAGCAAGATTTGATGCTAATCTCATCTAAAATGAAACCACAGACTTCCTTTGCAGAAACAGTCACAGACAGTATCCTTGTCCAATCTGAATTCGGAATTATTTCACTGAGTGTTAAATAACATATATTACATTCGTCATTGGGAAGTGACCCAATTTGGCAACGAAAGACAGTATCAAAATATGAAATTATAACCTCCAAAATGAGTTATATAAAAGCAGAGCTAAGTTTCAATTTCTAACACATGGTCTCATCTTCTAAATAAGTATTATGTGGAGGCTGAAAGTAAACTGGAAGGTTAAAAAATAAAATCTTTATACACCTGAAACTAGTAAAGTGTTATATACCAGCTTTACCTCAAAAATGAAATCTTTACTCTTTAAATTATGAGTCACCTTCTAGCAAACAAATCCACTCCATGAAGGTTGGATTGTTTCCAAAGAATAGATCCTTTCATCCAGAACTAGTTAGTTCCACTAACCCGTATTTTCCTTTTATTTACAGAAAGCTCTGTTTTGAACACACTTGTACTGACATAGCTAGACTTGAGGGAACATAGCTAATTATGGGGCAATACTTCACTGGTTAGTGAACATAAAGACCTTTAGAGCCTCAGATTTTGATTTTGTGAAAATATTATTCTGCCTGCCTGCAGATAGTCCATTTTACATTTTAAAGGTTAATAAGGAAATAGGATTGAAACATGTGGAGATCATGCCCCCTAAAATGAGAGGCAGAAAAGAAAATCTTCATTTTATTTCTGTTTTGAACTTCTGTCGGGGAAAGAGTGTCCTTGCATGAATGTGTGCTGGAGGGGTTGGAGGGGTCTGGTATTTTATATGCCAGAGTGTGCTATGGTTCAATGCTAGTGAATTTTTCCTATTGAATTGCTATCAATAAGAAATTCCCATTTTTCTGTGGAGACAGATGGTGTTCTGCCATTCAAAATCTATTAGATAGAATGGAGTCTAGGAGTTGGGACCAGAATGAATCTCATGCGGTATTTGGTGATTCCAGATAGGTCCCATTTAGAAGTCTTTGGATATCATTAATAGAAAGTTAATTCCCAAGTAGCCGCCAGTCATTGGTAAAATTATTCTTACTGCTTTATTGTGCGACCTATTATCCCTACAGAAGACTGTAAAAATTTTGTGTGCTGTTTAAAGAATAAAAACAAAACAGTTATCTGTGAACTTGCAGCCAGGCTAAGAAGTAGAGCATGAACTCATTATTTATCCCTGTGTATCCCTCATGGTTTTCTTTATCCCTCTGAGGGTTTTTTTAAAGTATGTTTTTATTGATTTCAGAAAGAGGAAGGGAGAGAGAGAAACATCAATGATGAGAGAGACATTGATCGGCTGCCTCCTGCACACCTGGCAACCTGGGCCCTCAACCTGGGCATGTGCACTGACCGGGAATCAAACCGCCACCTCCTGGTTCATAGGTCGACACTCAACCACTGAGCCACGCTGGCTGGGTGAGAATTCTGACTTTTGCGTTAACTGTTCCCTTGCTTTTCTGTATAGTGTGGAAATCTATGTAGATATTGCTAAAAAAACATTGATCAGTTTTACCAATTTAACTTAAAAACAATTTTATAACATGCTGTGCTTTTGGCTGTGACTTTACTGCCCACCATTATTTTGAGATTCATTCATGTTAATATCAGTACTTCATTCATTTTTATTGCTGTTAGTCTTCTATTCAGCGGATAACAATTTATCCATCTGTTGCTGGAAATTAATTTCCAGTTTTTTCAGGTTCTAATTTTTGTTGTTCAATGATAAGCAGTCCTGTTAATGCATTTCTTATAAATGTCTTCTAAGATGCAGTAAGAGTTTCTCCATGTACCTAGCAATGGAATTCTGAAAAATGTTGTTTGCATGTGTTCAGCTTTCTTAGGTAATGCAAAATGGTTTCCAAAGTGGTTGTAGCGACTTACATTCCCACCCACAAAGCATGAGCGTTCCATTCCTCCACACCCTCACATTTGGTATCATCAGTCTTGAATTGTAGCTATTGGATGGGTATGTAGGAGTATCACTATAGTTTACTTTGGATTTTCCTGAATTAGTAATGAGATTGGGTATATTTTCATTTGTGTGTTGAGAGTTGTAATTTCTTTTTTGAAGTGCACATTAAAAACTTTTTTTGAGGTTTCTATTGGGTTGCTGGCCTTTTTAGTGCAAAGGCATTGTTTGTATGGTCTAGATATTAGCCTTTTGTTGTTTACACATGTAACAAATATCTGACTACTAGTTTCATTCTCTTTACAGTGCCTTTTGATCAACATTAACTTAATTTTAAGGAGGTCAAATCGATCAATCTTTTCCTCTATTGCTTTAACTTTTTATGTTTTGGGAAATTCTCTCTACACCAATAACAGACATATTCTCACTCCTTTAGAGTCTTTTCTATTATATTTTTGCCCTTCACATTTAGGGCTTCCATTCAACTGGAATTGGTTTATATTTGGTATAAGGTAGGGGGGTCAGTTTTATTCTTTTCCATAGAGAAAACCAGTGGGACAAGGACCAGTTATTAAAAAGCTGGTTTCTTCACATTGATCTGGAATTTCACCTCTGACATTTAGCAGATTTCCATATACATATGTCTAGGATCTATATTTCTTTACCTTTGGTCTGTCCATTCCCCATTGGATATTGCCAATACCATACTGTCTTACAATGTCTTGATATCTAATAAGGAAAGTCCTCCAATGTTTTCCTTGCCTTGTCATGACCCATTGTACTTCCATATGCATTTTATATTCAGCTTGTGGAGTTCCACCAGGAAAAAAAATGCTCACTTTGGCAGGAATTGCACATCTATTTTAGGAGAATTGACATCTTTATGATATTGAGGCCTCCAATCCATAAACATGGATTTGGATGCATTGATTGGGATCTTTTAAAATATTTTAAATAATATTTTTATAACTTTCTCCATAAAGATCTTATAGATTATATACCTTTCTATATATATCTTTTTATTAAAGATTTATTCTTTCGGTACTCTGTATTTTTTGAGGTTATTATAAATTGTATCTTTTTTAAATGTCATTTTGCTATTTCTTGTTACTGGTGAACAGAAAGCAGTTGATTTTACATACAGCCAACTTGTTCTACTCTCTGATTTTAATAATTTACCTCTTGGTTATTTGGGTTTTCTACATACTCAATAATGTCATTTCCCAATAATAGCAAAATAAATTATTTTCTTCCTTTCCAATTTTTATATTTTTTCTTCCCTTATTCCACTGGCGGGTGTTCTAAAATAGTACTGAAAGGCGGTAATGGTAAAAGGTGTTCTTATTTCTGATTGCAAAGAGAATGCTTTCAAAATTCTTCAAGAATATCTCTGTGTTGATATAATCATATTTTCCCATTAATTTGTTATTGTGGTAAATTATATCCATTGATTTACTAATATTAAGCCAGACTTGCATTTCTGGGATAAAATTATCTTGGTCATGATGGGCTATTCTTTTTATACATGTATGAATTTTGTTTGCTGATATTTTGTTAAGATTTTCGTATCAATATTCATGAGTGAGATAGGTCCATAGTTTTCATTTATTGAACTGCCATTGTCAGGTTTTAATATCAAAATTATATAAAAAAGAGTTGGGGGCCAAGGCATTCTATACTTTTTCTATACATTGGAATAGTTTGTGCAAGAAAGAATGTAGGAATATTCAGCTTTTTATTTTTATTTTTAAAATTGGTTTTTAGTGAGAGGAGAGGAAGAAACCTCGATTTGCCCATTATTTGTGCATTCATTGGTTGCTTCTTGTATGTGCCCTGACTGGAGATCAAACTCACAACCTTAGCTTATTAAGAAGAGGCTCTAACCAACTGAGCCGTTTATTTTTGCTTCTGTTTTGTTAGTTAAAATTCTCTGGGAATTTTTTCATTATTTTCAAATCTTTAGAATAATATTGTTCATGAAATTTTATTATCTTTTAAATTTCTAAAGCATCTAAAATTGTGACTCATGTTTATTCCTATCTTTATTCGTTTATGCCCTCTTGCTTTTTCTCGTGAAAAACCTTGCCATATGTTGAGCTTTTTTTGACCTATACTCACTTGTATTCTATTTATTATTATAGTATTCTAATGATTTCCTTTCTTCTAATTATTTGAATTTGTTTTACTCATCTGTTTCTTATTTCTTAAATTATTAGCTCATTAAATTTCAACTTTTTTTTTTTTTTTTTTTTTTGGTTAAACATTTCCTCTAAATAGTGCTTTCACTGTGTCTAAACATTTTCATGTGTGATATTTTTATTATTTAGTTCCAAATATTTTATAATTTTGCATTGAATTCTTTCTTGTACCATGAGTTATTTGTGTATTTCTTTATTTCCTAAGGTACAGGGTTTTTTCTAGTTATCTTTTTATTACTGCTATCTAATAATTACACTATAGTCAGAAAATGTTTTAAAATATGTATATAAGTCTTTTGAAATTGTTGAGATTTACTTTGTTTTTGGTGCAATATATTGTCGATTTTTATAAATGCTTCATGGGACTCTAAAACAACGCTGGATTTTGAAGTTGCCAGGCATAATGGTCTCTATATGTTTATTATATCAAGCTTGTGCATTGTGTGGATTAGATCTTCTATCTCATTATTTCTGAATGCTCAAGCTCTCAGTTACTGATAGAGGTATGTTAAAACTCTCCTGCTATTGTAGATGGATTGCACTCTCCTTATAAATATTGCTTATATATTTTCAATCTATATTACAAGGTACAAATGAGTTTAAACTTTCTACATGCATTTTAGTATGAGAAGGAGGCTCACATTTGGGCTATAGATTATGTTTAGTTTAGTGATTCTGATTTTTATATTTCATAAAACATGTAAGAAACCACACTTAAGACAAAAAAGATTTTACTGTCATATTTATTAATTCAGAGTTTAACATGTTCTTGTTCCTTGACGTTGTTAAGTCATTTCTGGGATGCTTCAAAAGAAATGATCAGAAGATAAGAAGCTTTTTGTACCACAGTACATGTTTGTGATGGTGAAAAAATAAAAACATAAATCCTATCAATAGAAGACTCATTAAGAAGCTGTGCACATCTACATGATGGTATATTATGCAGCCATTAGAAGAATTTGTAAAGAATTTGTCATAATACTGTAAAATTATCACAGTGATTGGTAAATAAAAGCAAAATATATATGATGATTTCAACTAATGATAACTATTTGGAAATTCTGAAAGGAAATATCTCTAAATAGTAACCATTGGTTTGTGAAAATTGGTATCCCCCTTCCTTTCTACTTTTTTTGTGTGTTTTCCACAGTATTCACTTTTTTAACAATTAGATTGAAAAAAAACACTTTAAAATATGGACTAACAAATACATTTCTAATACTTGAATGTACATAGTTATTCTTTCTAAGTTATTTGTTATTTAGTTGATATTTTTAAGATAGAAAAACCATTTCAGACGTGTGATATGGATATATATATATATATGAAGTAAAAGTTAGTTTAAAATTAGATATCTTACTGTGCTTGATCTTTTTATCTCTCACAGGTGAAGTGTTGATAGAAGACAACCAGTTCATTGCTCCCATGGTTTCCAATCATATGAGCTCATGGACGAAACCAACAGCTATTGGATCCTTCAGCCCACACATGACAGAGTTTCCAAGAAAACGAAAAGGAAGTGATTCAGATCCATCCCAGTAAGTGAATTTGTTCCTTTTGGCCCATTAAATCTTTGACTCTAGGCAAAAAAGGAAAAAGATTACCTTTTAAATGATTATGTTTAATTACATGGTAACACTTGGATAAGGGCAATTATTTATCCATCCAGCTGCCACCTCTGTCTAGACTGACCTGGTACTTTTCTGTCCAACTCTGAAGGTTGATAGGCATCCAGGAGGGTCAACTGGAGCCTGAAAGACATAGCAACCTAAGGTTAATTTGCTTTATGTTTATGGTCGCAGCGGGAGATTTGTCTTCCTCATTGAAATACTAAACCATGAGAACGTCTCCCCGCATGTTTGGCTTAAAAATAACAATGACCAGTTTGCTTCTCACCTTACTCATCATTGATATAATAACTAACCCTTGGTTACCTGTGGCCAGTTTAATCATATAAAACTCTTAACTTTCCATATTTATTAAGCCAAATAGATAATAAAATCAGCATTGAGAATACTTACTGTCTCCTTGTTGTTGCCTAATGCTACTTGCAGCCCCAACTATCCTTTAATGACCTCTCCAAGCTGGGTTTATATGGTGAAAATAATAGGACAGAATAAGTATAACAATCTAGAGCGATTCATTTTAGGCTGGGACTTTAAATAAAGGTGAAACCTGATGATAGTTCTCCATTCTGAGTAGGGACAAGATGAAGACATAATGAAACATCCTAGCTCTTTTTATCTTGGTTCTTCCCGATATACTTTATAATTTAGCTTCAGTTTGAAAGACAGCAGAATCAGTTATTCAAATGTAAGAACCAATGCGCTTCCCAAGCCACATATCAATGACTTGAAGATTATCTACTGTTTTCACTTGTCTATAGTCTTCTTCACGAGTGTGAACGACCATAAGTATCTGCAAATGACCAAGTGGCAGTCTATCTAGTACAGTTTGATGTTTTACGTTTTAAATCACTGGTAGTGCCTGCTTACCCTGAGCTAGAAGTGACTGTAGCCCTTTTTATTCATTTTTCTTTAGAAGCATGAGCACTTTCTTAGCATCTAAATAAGTTTGTGGCTGTTGAAGTGAGAGCATGTCACGTAGGCAGCATGGTCGGGGCGCTACAGTGGTTTGGGGAATAAATGGGGTCAGTGGTAGGACAAATATTAGTTTAGAGCCATGCAACGTACTGACAGATAATGATGTTTTCTGGCAGAAAACAACACTCAAGATTATTTAGCCATTGCCCAGATTTTAGAAAGTGAAGAAACTAGGACTCAGAAATGTGAAGTGGCTTGCCCAGCATTCTACATGGTGGCCTGCCAGGTTGTTGGTGTGGCACCTCCTTCATTCTACTCTATCTGGACAGGGTAGGGTGCTTCTGGCACTTGAAGACAGTCAGGCTGACCGTTTCCCAGAAGACCTGGGTAGTGAAGGCATCTTTCCTTCCAGATCAGGAATTATGACAGAAAAAGTGGTGGAAGAGCTTTCTCAGAATCCCTTTTACTACCTCCTTTCAACAAGGATAGAAGCAGCAACATCCAGTGGCAGCGACAAGTCCTGTGCTATCATTTAACATAATTCCTGCCTGAAGAGGGCAGGGGGAAGAAACCCCTTGCCCAATTGCTCCTTGTCTCTCCCAGTTTGTCTTCTTTCTGCCCCAATCCTTCTTTCATCCATTTTCCATTGCAATGAAATGATGGATGTCAAAGTACTTTATGGATTTTACAAAGTACTAATTATGTAGCATCTTTCCTAGAGACTCAGGCATGAAAACCAGTCAGTCGATATGAAGTTGATTTTATTGATGGAGCCTCAGAGCATTGGATAATTATAAACAAAGAAGAATGTATAAGAATGTTCACCCTTTCTTCACTGTTGGTTTTGAATGGAGAGCCAGTTCTTTTAAAGGTTATTGATGAAGATTCCATAGAATGTATTCATTAAACATTTATTGAGTACCTACTGTGTGACACCTAGTAGGCTAGGAGGGAAAGATACAGATAAGACACAAGAAACTTGTACAAATGGGAAAGATACAAATAGTTATTACACACCATAGAGATCCTGGGTATTATGGCAACAAAGAAAGTTGGGGATTTAAATAATACTGGGATCAGGAATGAAGGACAGCTTCCTGGAGATGTTGAGGCAAGCTGCATTTTAAATGAATAATGGAAATGTGCGATTCAGAGCAGGAGTAGAGAAGATGTTTTAGGTAGAAGGAATAGCTGCATAGAAGCACAAGGTAGAAAAGCACACTGCTGATAGAGAAACAAGTAGAGTAGTGGAGGGCGCACATGGAGAAGGGTGAGCTATGTGATGTGAGGGATAAGCATGGACTAGGTCCTGAAGCTCTGCTGAACAGAAGAATCTGGAAATTATCTTGACTGCAGTAAGAAAGCTGGAAGGATTTTAAGCATAAGAACTTTTCTTCCGATTACATTTCTTAAAATTGCTTGCCTTCATACTTTAAAAACTTTTTTATTGTAGTAAAATATATGACATACAATTTGCCTTTTTAACCATTTAAGTGTACAATTCAGTGGCATTAGTCATACTTAATGTTGCGTAACCGTCATCATCTCAGTCTGAAACTCGGTGTAATAATTCTCCATACCCCCTCCCCCCAGCCCCTGGTAACCTCTGGCCTACTTTCTAGTTCTCTGAATTTGCCTATTCGAGACATTTCATGTAAGTGGAATTATACAGTATTTGTCCTTTTGTGACTGGCTTATTTCACTTAGCCTAATGTTTTCACGTTTCATCTGTTGTAGCATGTATCAGAACTTCATTCTTTTTAATGGTTGAATGACATTCCACTGTTTGTTTTATATCATATTTAGTCTCTCCATTCACCTGCTGGTGGACATTTGGGTTGTTTCCACC
Source organism: Miniopterus natalensis (assembly GCF_054644295.1). NCBI lineage: Eukaryota > Metazoa > Chordata > Mammalia > Chiroptera > Miniopteridae > Miniopterus > Miniopterus natalensis. Next base: position 154,701,698 of record NC_142082.1, on the reverse strand, counting down.
TTTTGGCCATTGTGAATGGTGCTGCTGTGGACAGTGGTGTGCAAGTGTCTGAGTCCCTGCTTTCGATTCTTTGGGGTGGTATACACCTAGGAGTAGAACTCTGGGTCAGATGGTAACTCTGTGCTTAGTTTTTGAGGAACCACCAAACTCTTTTCCACAGTGGCTATTACCATTTTACATTCCCACCAGCAGTGTGCAAGGGGATATATTCTGGGGGTACACAGGCCTAAACACAATAAAGGGAGAAGGGGAATCTGACCCAAAATGTGAGAAGACCTGGCCATAAAGTGGGAGTAGTATCTCGGAAACCAACGGAAGAAAGTTTCAGAAAGAAGGTAGCAAAAGTGGCAAATCTGGAGAATGTTTTATTCCAATTTTATTTGTCTGTGGTTGATCCAGGGAGCAGGCCCACATTTCATTCAAAATGCAATACAAGCAGTTTCCAGGGAAAGCTTGCACTGTTTCAATGATAATGTGATATTCATTATGCCATTATAAAATTTTTGGTTAAGCCATCAGGTATTTTAAAAAGAATAACTTTATTTCTATTACAATTACATTCTTAATATTGGCATGGGACAATTTTTAACTAGGGCACCAATTATTGTCAGTTAACATAGTTTTTGTTACCCTGGCAGGGATGATGTGCTTGTTAGCTCATCTAACAAGCTCATGTTAGGAGAACAGCTCATGGAGACAGTAAAAATCATTTCAGGTCATTAGGAGCTCAGGATAGCATTGATAACTAAAGACTTAATAGGAATTAGGTTGATTGGACTTAATCTCACATTTATTCCTCTCAAGGATTATAGAAAAGCTGTTTCATATAGTTGGATAGCTTTTTTGTAGAATGGAAGATGGTGAAAAGTAAAAATGAAGTCCTTCAGGTGCGTCGAACTGTTGAGATGGTCCATGGTGGGTTGAAAAGGTCACATATGGAAACTGTTAGCCAAAGCCAAAGGTGATGTCGAGAAAATGGATTCATGAATATTAGGTTTTTCTCATGTTAGTTGTGAGAAGTTGTGATGATCAGCTACCTGTTACCTTTCTTTACTATCTGTTTGGATAACATTTTGGCTTATGTAGCTTTAAATTTTTCTTAGAGTAGCTGTTTATTAAAAACTATTATTTTCTTTCAGCACTGGAGAAAAGCTGATTCATGTTGTAAACAAATCTGAATTACTGATGAGAAACGTCTGATTATTAGGAAACCACTTTCATAAACTTTTTGTCAATTGTTTCAATATCAACAAAATTTTTTTTTATATCTGGTAACATGGCCAGATCTCAGCTTTGCTTTTTCTCCATTAATTGTGTTTTATTGATATAATTCTACCAAACACTGACACGATTAGAAGTGGCAGTAACAGTATACAGAATTAAGAGCCAGAGTCCTGATAAATTATCAAGCAGAAATTAGCCTTTTGGGTAAATAGGCCTTTCCTTAATAAAATCCCAATGGCTATTTCTCCTTCCTCTGAGTTTTCTAGATTCCACCATTATCATTCATTGTTCTCACCTCCCTCTGAACCCTAGCTCTGAGAGGGAGCACCCCTTCTTCTGCTGTGCATTCCTAGAATCAGGCATCTCTGTCTGTTGCTACTATCTATTCTGGTGGGTGATATTGGTAGAAAGAAGAGGTGACCATTCTAGCAAGAAGGTAACTATAACATTCTTTCAATCATAGAATTTTAATCTAAAAAATTGCTCATGAAATGCCAAAGTATGAGCAGATAACTAAGTTTTATGCAGACATACATGTAATCTGCATTCCATCCAGTTTACCCAAAAGTACATATTTTGTTCCAGGAGTGGCATCGCCCAGAGCGAATGGTTGGGGAACGGGGGGGAAGGAGGCTCACTCCCTCTGTCTCCATCAGTGCTTCTCCCCACTTCTATGTAGAAAAATTACATTTTCCTTCGTGTAATTTAAACTGACTATAAAGGCAGGTCTCCTACTTGCCTTCTTTCCCATCAGGTTGTCTCCCCTAATTTCTTCTTATATAGAAATTATGGAGTTGTCATGACCCAAGTGTTGGAGGGGAAACAGACAAATGTTTACAGTTAAATGTGAAAAGTTAAATAGCCTGATTCTGAGAACCTAAGATACACATCCCCCTACATGTTATCTGTGAAAAATGTCTTACCAGTGGCACTTTCCTGTTAAATTGGCAGCATTTTCCTCTCCTTATAATGCATTAAATAATAGTACATCTTACAATTGATGGTGGCTTAGACTTGATGAAATATAGTAGTGGCATAAAAGGTCAGAGGTGGCTCTGAGAGGGAAGTGATTAATTGTGCAGTAGTCAAAGAAAGCTTCCCAGAAGAATAATACCTGAGCTGGGTTTTGAAGGAGTAGGATTTTTCCAAGAATATAGAAGGGGAGGACTTTCTAAGCCTAGTAAAGAGCAAGACAGAGGGGATGTGAGATGACGTGGCATGTTTGAGGACTAGCAAGTTGTTTGGTATTGCTGCTGTGTAACATTTGGAGCTGTAGGGAAAAGACATGGGGAGGCGAAACTGGAGGCGACGGGACGAGCCAGGGGATGGAGAAATTTGGGGTGTTATTAGAGAGTTTGGCCATTCCTCTTGGGTAGTGGAAATGCATTTTGGCAGTTTTATGCAATGGGATTAGATGTTTTGACTTATTATAGAGCAATAATTCTGGAAGTAGTGGGTAGGATACACTAGAAGGGGAAGACACTAGAAGAAGGAACATGAGTTTAAAAGGCTTTTTGGGTTAGTACAACGAGCTATCATGAGGGACAGGGTGGGTGGAGAAAAGGCATATTTAAGAAATATTTTAAAAACTGGAATCTACAGGAGTTTGTGGTTATTTGGTGCTTCATGATGAAAAGTCTAGAATGAGTCTAGTGGCTTCACCAACCAAGATAAACCCTATAGAAAGAAGAGCTAGTGGAGGAAGGAGAATTAAAATGGGGTAAATTGCAGAGAATGCATTCAGTTTAGGATTTCTTGAGTTTTAGGATATTTGGGAATCAGTAAGGTGCATAATTCTAGTTCCAAAAGTCAGGAACTGGGTAAAGTATAGGGATTTAATGGTAAGTAAGTAGCTTATGCGTAGTTGTGAGGCCTTTTGAGGGAATGAGATCTCTTAGGGTGAAGCTATAGGGTGAGGAAAGAGTGGTGCCAAATAGGAAATCTTGGGAGACACCAGTGTTTAAGGATAGAGGAAGAGCAGAGTAAAGAGACTAAGGGGACTGAGCCAAGCAGGAGAGGTCGCAGGAGCCAGGGAAGAAAGGAATGTCAGCAGTGTCAAATCCAAGGGATTGCACAAGGTAAGGATGACCCTTGCTAGACAGTTTCAGTGGAGCGGGGATTGTGGAAGGTTCACTTTTAATAGATGGAGAAGTGCCCGGGAGATGAGAGAGTGCGTGGAGACTGCGCACTTTCAGGAAGCTGGCTGAGCAGACAGTAGCAAGGAGGCAAGCCTGGAACTAGGGAAGGGAGGGAAGAGGAGCACATTTGTAGACCCATGAGAAGGAGCTATGAGAGAATGAGGTTAAGACGCTGGTAGTTTAAGCAAATACCACAGAGGCGTGAGCTTTGAATAGAAGGCCCCCATCTCTTCTCTAAGGCTGGAGGAAGCAAGAACACCGCCCACTGGCGCTCGGACAGACGCCTGAGTTCTTGAGGGTTTCAGGAAATAAGGGAGGGTAAGGAGGGACCAAGGGCGGTGGGTGCGGTGAAAGCACCCTGAGCTTTACAAGCGCTCTGCCTGTCCCCAGCAGCTCCTTCCCGGTCCCTGGTCCCTGGTCCCTGGTCCCTGGCAGCACCTGCAGGCCGCGGGTGGGAAGGCAGTGCGGGCCTCCCTCCGCGCCGCTCCGGCAGTGCCTCGGTCACGGCGGGCTGCTGAGAGTGAAATGGTAAAGGAGCTTCTTTTTCCTTCTTAGAGAAGCTCACAGCCAAACCGAAAAGCGGAGGAGAGATAAAATGAATAACCTGATTGAAGAGCTGTCTGCAATGATCCCCCAGTGCAAGCCCGTGGCCCGGAAGCTGGACAAACTGACCGTTTTAAGAATGGCCGTTCAGCACTTGAAGTCTTTAAAGGGTGAGTTTGACGATGGCCTGCCACCTGGCTGTGTGACATCCTCCCTGTCGTCGAGGTTTTTGATTGGTTTGGCTTGTCATTGGCTATTGAGATGCTATACAAAGGTGTCTTTCAGCTTTAGGGGCATTGATGTGATGCTGGTTCATATTCTGTATGCGGAGGGAATGCTGATTTGGATGTCAGGAAACTTGGTTCAACTGAAAGGTTTATCTTAAGCTTACTATGTGTGAACTTGAGAAGTCTTTACGTTTCTACTTGTTTTCCCATGTATAATATGAAGATAGTAATGCCTGCCATGTAAAACTCTCAGTATTTTAGAAGTTCTGAAATGTAGGGTTAATTATTATAATTTTAAGTTATTGGCAGATTTTCATTCTTAGAAAATCTCCTCAAATTCAGCCAGTTTCCATTAAAACTTCATTCAGATTTATAAGTAGTAGTACCTTAAAACGCATCACACCTTACTCTTCTAAGGGATTCTCACATGTATTAGACATTGGATGAAGGTGGTCCATAGCTCTTGCTCCTTGGGTATGCATGGTCATTTCTGACCTGAGCAGTTCCCCAACTTGAGCTTGAATTTTAACTCAAAGTGTGTGTGTGTGTGTGTGTGTGTGTGTGTGTAGTCAAAATAACATCTGGTTTGGGAGTAACCCCAGTCCAACGTGGGAGGCCCTATGGTGGAAATAGAATTGAGTTTTAGATACGGGAATGTTAATGACATAAATTGATATTAAGAAGACCTGGCAGAGGAGTGAGCTGCTGGCCACAGAGGAGACTCTGAAAACTCAGAATTGTAAAGATCTAAAAGATTATAGTAAAATTATGAGCCCCCAAAAAGTATAAAAAAAGAATAAGCAAAGGATGACCAAGGGTCTTATTTAGATCTCTGTCCTCCTACATTGCATGCCAGGAAAGGAAGAATCTGTGTCAGGGAAAAGGAAGTTAGATGGTCAGAATAGAGGGACTCGGCCAGGTCGAGCTAAAGCGGCTTCGACGAGAGCAGTGTTCACCTGGACTGCCAGTGCAGATTGGAGCCCAGACTAAGAGGATCTTTTTTCGTAAGGAACAAAAACATGCTGGCAAATCCGTTCGCATTGAAAGAGGTAGGGGAGGGGGAAGCATATACAAATTAGGAAGTAAAATCACAGACAGCTATTAAAGGCCTGTTTAATAGTAACTTCTGCAAGTTGTAAAAATAGATACTTTAAATCATCTTCCTTAGATCTCCACATATGGTAGAAAAATGGCATGTGGCATGTGCTCTCCAACCTGCTGACTCCGTGCGGATCTGGAGAGGAGGCAGTGGGGGAAAGGAAGCGCATCCCTTGATCCCTTCAGCGCCCAGCAGAGCAGCTCAAGTTTCCAATACTGCCTGGCAGGCTTCCTGTGGGGAGCGTGATTGGTGGTCTTATTTTCATAAGTCTATTGTGAAATGAGATAAATACCATTCTCTTTTACTTACTACTAGGTCTTGCGTCAGTTGCATGCAGTATTACCCTTAAATCTTTTAGCAGTGAACATTGGCAGGCTCAACTGAGGTCACTTGGTTGCAAAGCTAAAATTACCCAATAATTTTCACATTTGCAATGTCCTGAGAGAGGAAGACCTAAGGGAGAAGCCATGAGTCAATCAGCTAATTCAACCAGCATGGACTGAACCATCTACAAGGCTCCTGTTCTATGCTGGGGATATAAAATTGAATGAGGCAAGATCTCTGCACTCAAGGGGTTCACAGCTGGTTGAGGGAGATGGACCCAGGAAGAGATCAGTAAAACCTCTGGGATACATGTTGCAGTGGAGATATGAGTGAGAGGAGAGTAGGGAGGAGACACTGTCTACACCCAGAGAGAATTTCTTGGAACAGGGCATAGATTTTGCCATTGGCCTTTCTGAGCCAAAGTGAAGATGTCAAGTGCTCATCACACGTCCTGAGCAGACCCTGTAGTGAGTGCTGCCACCAGTGAGAGGACTTAAAGCAGTTGTCTGCATTCCAGTGCACTTGACAGAGTGTACCCCCAACTCACCCCGAGACGTCGGATCATCAGAGGGCTGCGTGTGGTGAAATGATTTTTGTGTTTTTTTGCCTTTACTACACTCTGCAGCAGTGCTTCTCAAACTATCTGGGTGAAGGTCAAGAGTTCCCCACCCCTATCCCTTGTAAAAATATAATACAGTTGGTTACTGGAAAAATTTTCATGGGTGGGATGCCACTTGGTTACATTTCTATAATAGTGTCTTAATGCTTATTAATTTCTGTACTCCTCTCATGACAGTTGACTGATGGCATTGGTCTGCAGACCACAGCTGGAGTAGCCCTGCTTGCAGCACGTGCTTTTGGAGAACCTGTGCGCGTTCTGTGTATATGCTCGTAATACCCGGGACAGTAGTGCGTGCCTGTGGGTCCTGGGTTCAAATCCTGGCTCCCTGACTTAATAGCTATGTGACTTAACATTCTGATACTCAACTTCCATATCTGTAAAATAGGCATAATGCATTGGCCTAATAGGGTTGTTGTTAAGGGTAAAGAACAATGCATATAAAAGGTGAGCACAGTGTTTGCTAATGATGGAGGTGGTGGTAAGAGGAGGAGAAATAGTTGTCATTCTGATCATTATTATCAATGTAATGATTATTATTATAATGATCATTATTGTCATTGATTTTTTTTTTTTAACCTGATGAGCACTGTAACAAAAGTGGCTTGTTTCCTTGTTTTTGCCATCAGAAGTCAGTCGGATTTGTTACCCATCCGCCCGTGGCGGGCGTACAGCATGTCAGAGCGTGCAGTTACTGGCTCGCCTCCCCTGGCTCCAGCTCTGCGCTTACTGCCCTCTTTTCTCCTTAGTGTGTCCTCACTCACTCCCCTAGTCGGGGCCCATCCTGCCTGGTTTACACTCTCAGCGTTTCCCTGGCATGCTTCTCCCAACCTTGCTTCGGACCAGACCTGCAAATGTCACTGCCTTGCTCAGGTTGACACTGCTGTACCCTGGCATAGCACGCAGTCTGAGTCTTTTAGCCCTTTCTCAGTGCTTGCTGCTGTGTAGCAGTAACAACAAGAAATCATTTAGGGAATTCTTTGAGGCCTATCTAGAAGGTAGATTCCAAAAGAGATTTTCTTTTGCTTATGCCAGACTCTTAGAGGTGCTACCAGTCTGAAAAAACTTTACCAAATCATACCATGAGGTGTGTTTTTTTATTTTCTGGCTTCGTTTTTACCCCCACCACTTAGGTAATTGGTGGGTTTGGGCTGTAAACCTGTCCAAGAGTCAATTTGTGGTTAAAATTTCTCTTGCAAAAGCAACTTTCCTTGCAGTCCTCAGGAGGAGGGGTTGAAGTTAAGGAGGCTGGGAAGTATAAAAGAGGGAAAATTGATTTACCTCTGAATCACTCTTGCCCAGAGTTATCTGAGAACAGTGCACCTTAGCTTGGTGGACTGTCTCATGCGCCCCCTTCTGGCCATGTGTCAAAGTTGGTGGATGCCCTCAAGGCATCCTGTTGGGGTTTTTTTGTTTGTTTTTTTAAAATATGTTTTTTATTTATTTTATTTTTAAATATGTCTTTATTGATTTCAGAGAGAGAGGAAGGGAGAGAGAGAGAGAAAGAAAGAGAGAGAGACAGAGAGAGAGAGAGAAATATCAATGATGAGAGAGTCGTCATTGATCAGCTGCCTCCTGCACTCCCTCACTGGGGATCAATCCCGCAACCCAGGCATGTGCCCTGACCTGGAACTGAACCATGATCTCCTGGATCATAGGTTGACGCTCAACTGCTGAGTCATAGGTTGACGCTCAACTGCTGAGTCATGCCAGCTGGACAGAATATGTTTTTATTGATTTCAGAGAGAAGAAGGGAGGGAGAGAGAGAAACATTGATTGGCTGTCTCCTGCATGCCCCCTACTAGGGATTGAGCCCACAACCCTGGCATGTACCCTGACTGGAAAATGAACCAGCAACCTCCTGGTGCCTGGGACCGTGCTCAACCAACTGAGCCACAGTGGCTGGGCAAGCCATCCTGGTTTTGACCTGATAATAACTTATCTGCTCTTCAGTTGCTTTAGAGACTTTCATTTTATTGCAGTAAGCTCTGTGCTACGGGTGTAAAATGAATTGTTTTATTTATATTGTCTATATTTCTGTGTATTATCAGAAATCTCCATGTGATCTGTAAGGGGTTGCATGCAAAATCCTATGAATCCATGCAATTTATGTAGAATTCCAAAATCTCATTCAAGGAATTCATATGATCAGTTTTAATAAGCTATTATAAAAAATAACTAGATTTTTAAATATTGTTATGTATTATAATGTTATAGATGCTATATTGTATTGATTGTTTTTAATATACAGCTCTTACTATCTGCACAGTTGAATCTATAAAGGAATAAGTAGTTCTAAGAATTTACAATCTAAAAGCAGGAATTTTTTACCCCAAATAGCCACAGCAATCTTGAGAAAGAACAAAGTTGGAGGGATCACAATACCAGATATCAAGTTATACTACAAAGCCACCGTAATCAAAACAGCCTGGTATTGGCACAAGAACAGACATGTAGATCAGTGGAACAGAACAGAGAGCCCAGAAATCGACGCAAGCCATTATGGTCAGTTAATATTTGACAAAGGAGGCAAGAGCATCCAATGGAGTAAAGACAGTCTCTTCAATAAATGGTGTTGGGAAAATTGGGCAGGTACATGCAAAAAAATGAAACTAGACCACCAATTTACACCATGCACAGAAGTAAATTCAAAATGGATAAAAGACTTAAATGTAAGACGTGAAACCATAAAAATCCTAGAGGAAAACATAGGCAGCAAAATCTCAGACATCTCTCGTAGCAACATGTTTGCTGATACATCTCCTACAGCAAGAAAAACAAAAGAGAAAATAAACAAATGGGACTGCATCAAAATACAAAGCTTCTGCACAGCAAAAGAAACCATCAACAAAAGGAAAAGGGAGCCCACTGTATGGGAGAACATATTTGCCAACAACACATCTGATAAAAGGGTAATATCCAAAATATATAAGGAACTCATACAACTTAACAAAAGGAAGACAAACAATCCAATTAAAAAATGGGCAAAGGACCTGAATAGACACTTCTCCAAAGAGGACATACAGATGGCTAAGGGATATGAAAAAATGCTCAAGGTCACTAATCATCAGAGAGATGCAAGTTAAAACCACAATGAGGTATCACCTCACACCTGTCAGAATGGCTCCATCAACAAAGCAACAAACGACATGTGCTGGCGAGGGTGTGGGGAAAGGGGAGCCCTAGTGCACTGCTGGTGGGAATGCAGACTGGGGCAGCCACTGTGGTAAGCAGTGTGGAGTTTCCTCAAAAAATTAAAAATGGATCTGCCTTTTGACCCAGTGATCCCACTCCTAGGAATATATCCTAAGGAACCCAAAACACTAATCACAAAGAACTTAGCCCCCCCCCCCTCCATGTTCATAGCAGCACAATTTACAATAGCCAGGATCTGGAAACAGCCCAAGTGCCCATCAGTAGATGAGTGGATAAAAAAGCTGTGGCAATAAATAAATAAATAAATAAATAAATAAATAAATAAATAAGCAAGCAAGCTGTGGCACATTCACACCGTGAAATACTATGCAGCTGTAAAGAAGAAGAATCTTTTATCCTTTGGTACAGCATGGAGGGAACTAAAAAGTTTTATGCTAAGTGAAATAAGCCAGTCAGAGAAAGACAAGTACCACATGATCGCACTTATATGTGGAATATAATAAACAAAATAAACTGATGAACAAAATGGATCCAGAGACAGAAGCATGGAACAGACTGAGGGATCTCAGAGGGAAGGTGGGGAGGAGGGAGTGGGTGGCGAGAGATTAATCAAGGAATCTATAAGTTTGTAAGCATAACCCATGGACACAGACACTGGTCTGGGGAAGGCCTGGGGGTGGGATGGATGCAGGGTAGAGGGGATCAGTGGGGGTAAAAGGGGACATCTGTAATATTTTCAACAATAAAGATAAAGAAACTTAAGAAAGAAAGAAAATAAACATACGTTGACAGTAAAAAAATAAAAATAAAAGCAGGAATTTTTAGTCTAGTAATAACAAAGAAAGAAAAGGAATACAGAAGAGGTCTTAGAATGTGCTAAAAGGGAAAATACCATCACCATCCTCACCAGTGACAGCATTGCTAATGTTTATTGAGCACCTACTACATTTCCAACCCTACTCTTATTTTCAGTAACTTTTTGACTTGTTTATTTTTAGGTATGACAAATTCTTTTGCAGGAGATATTTATCGACCTTCGTTTATTCAGGATAATGAGCTCAGACACTTAATCCTTAAGGTGAGTAAAGAAATATATTTGTATAAGTTGTATTTGCCCTTCCATTTTTAGTTAAATGGGAGGCAGATTTTCTTCAGTTTGCTTTCTGTTATAAACAAACATACAGGACTCTATAGTACACTGAATTTCCTTTAAAATAAAGTTTAACTTACGCAAGTAACCATATCTTATTAGTCTGGGCTAAGGAGAGTAGAGAGGGAAGCTAGGCACACTCTAAAATATGAGTAAGGCTTGTCTTTAATGCTAAGCTCCTTCGTCTAACACACTCAGCTCCCATATGGTAGGATCTATTCCTCACTATTACCTCCTTCAGAGCCATCTGTCTTATATCGTGTTCTTTCAGGATCCTGTTCTCTGCCCATTAGCCACTCACTGCTTACTTAATGAGTTTTTAGGCAATGCTTTGGCATGGGTTTTCAGGTTTACCCGTCTAGAGGTTTATTTGACATGGAAAATATGACCATGCCATTGGCTCATCCTGCCCCCAGGAGGTAAGAAGTATCTTGATCTTATGCTATGACTACTGGGCTTTAAGCCATAGTATGATTACACAGAAGATTTTTCATATATTTTTTTATCCGTTTTTCTTTTAACTTTTCTCCTTTTAGAAGCCCTTTTATTTGAACAGCTGAATTTAAGTATAATATTCCTAACAGGAATATAAAGGATTTTTTTCAGATAACAAAAATATTTTTAAAGACAGTGAAATGTACTATATGCTTTGGAAGCTTTCTTGCCAAAAAATATTTGGCAAGAAAGCTTTCAAAATTTTTATTTTTTTAACTGTAACTTAATATAACCCTGGTTCTGCCCCTGTAGAACATATTTGCCTAATTCACCCGATGCTTGTTTCCAGTTGGTGAACATCAGTTTAAGAAATGTCATGTGGGAGCGCCAGACTCATCCTATGTGTCCATAAGTATCTATTTCCATACAGATTGCTTCACAGGATTTACAGAGGGTGTAGCTGATATATTAGAATTCTTAAAACTTAAGTTTTGATTTATAAGCTTATCATTATTAAAGTATAAAAAGGTATAGAGTAAAATATTTTCACCCCTTCCTGATGCCCAGTCTGCACATCTTTCCATCTCCACACATGCACAGGCAGTCACTTTATTGATATTTTGTTATCTTTACAGAGTTTTTGTGTGCAGTAGTGTGGAATTTGGTATAGGTAATGTTTATATTACAGAATATTTCAACTCACTATTCCCTGGCTGAACTTTCCATGTGAAAAACATTAATTCAGACAAGGGCCCGATTTGATGTTCTTTACAAATTTGTTTATATACATCTGAAAATTTCTTAAAATTAATTTTACTACATCTATGACAACTCTGTTTTATTTATACAATAATTTCCTCAGATACTAAATGCGTGTGTGTGAAAAAGACAGATGATATTTTAAAAATTTACTTTTATATTTTTATATCCTAGACTGCAGAAGGCTTCCTGTTTGTGGTTGGATGTGAAAGAGGAAAAATTCTCTTTGTTTCTAAGTCAGTCTCCAAAATACTTAATTATGATCAGGTATGCAAAACAGGATATTATTCACACACTGTTTAGTTTTTTTGAACAAGCAGATTCAAAGCTCTCTCTCCGAGCCTTTTCCATTGGGCTGTGGGAGTAGGTTTGCTAAGTTAGAACTCCAGGAGAGATGGAAAGATGGGTGGAGTACGGATTGCCATTTCTAACAAGAGTGTTCATATCCTGACCTTCAGCAACTTATTTCATTTCCCTGAATCTCAGCTTCCTCTTATGTAAAAAGTGGAAATGATGATTATATATCTCTCTCAGGATGTAAAGATTAAATAAACTGTCATATTCGAGAGCATCTAAAAAATATTAGTCGCCCTTCTCTGTTTCCTCCAAGAGCGAGATTATTTATTACTAAGTTATATGCATCGCACAACCGCTTTTGATCTAAGTTTTGGCGACAAACTCTGAAATTCATCTTTTATGTACTAGCTGTGTAACTGCTTTACGTCATCACTGAAAACCATTTAATTTAAACTAGTTACCCAAAAACTACAGCACTGAAAATAATCCAACAGCATGAATAAACTAGCAGCTGTGGTCTCCTTTTAGAAATCTCATAGCCCAAAGATTTCATCTTAAATAACTCCCATTAATTTCAGCCTGTCTTTCCCCCTAACTTGGAAATTTTAAGAGAGAAGGCACCCATAGATAATGAGCTACATAACAAAGAAAGATACTGTGAGCCTGCGTTCAGAAGGGAGGACCAAATGATCATGCAGTTGCTTATAGCTGTGGCATAAAAGCAGGGCAATTCCTGACCATTCTGTCTTCTGGTTGGAAATAGAGAACATCACACACACTAAGATGATCAACAATTCAAGGTAGCACTGAAGTTCCAAACAGGGACATGGAGTCCAGTCCCAGTGAGCACTGACTTTGCATTTCAGAGACCATTCATGAGACTCATTGACTGCTCAGGAGGACTTTGGGATCCCCATAGCACAGGGTCTAGTCCACTTTTCAGATTCAGAAACCTGTTGCTCTAAAGCAGAGTTCTCGGTGTAGATTTATATTACCCAGTCACGCAATAGACTGATGTATAAATCAAATTGCCAGCTTTAAAAAAAAAAAAAAAATCTTTTATTGATTTCAGAGAGAGGAAGGGAGAGAGAGAGAGAGAAACGTCAGTGATGAGAGAGTCATTGATCGGCTGCCTCCAGCGGGCCCCCCACTGGGGATCGAGTTAGAAACCCAGGCATGTGCCCTGACCAGGAATCGAACCCAGATCTCCTGGATCCTAGGTCGATGCTCAACCACTGAGCCACGCCTGGCCGGGCAGATTGCTAGCTTTTTTAAAGATGAGGTATCTAACTGCCAAGCAATTCAGGCTGCTTGTACTATCTGGCCCATTTGTTCTACCTTCTATAGGAATATCTACTTGGGAAGGAAAGGAGATCAGAAGAGGGGTGGTCACGGTGGCTCAGGGAGGACTTCTCATACAAAGTAGAATGTCTGCTGTGCTTTAAGATGTGCAGAGAAGGTGAGGAAGAGATTTTAGATTGAGGGAGGGAATCTAGGGAGTCTGGAAATCAAAGGTGATTGGCTGGATTGGCCAGGGAATTGAGTTTGCAGAGACAGAATAATGAATTCCAGGTGATGAGACCATGGGGCAAAGGCACAGACCTAGGAATGCTCTGCATACTGGGAGTAGTGGAATGAAGTGGGAGGCGTCCCAGGTTGGATTTTGTTTTTCGATAGTATGGTAATTTTTTTTAACAGTATGGTAAATCTCTAAGTTGCACCATAAAATCACAGCTATTCTGTGACTTCCATAAGATACTATAATATACTCACTTTACTTTTACCAAGGATAAAGTTTAAAGTAAATCATAATATGATTTAGAAGTACCATATATGAATTGGGGGGTGTTACTAAGAGTAATAAGAGTAAACAGAATATTAGTGGTTAGGTGTTTGTATGTACCCAGTCGTGGTTCTGTGTGCGTGTGTATTTTTTTTCTATCTACAAGCATGACCCTACTTTTAACACTAAGTTAATGTCACACAGTGCAGTAGATGTATATTTGAGATGAACTAAAAGTAGCTTTAACAAAAGAAAGTATTATGTCTGTTTGAGGAAATGTAGAAAAATTATGCTACTGATTTGAAATGAACGTCTACTTTGTAAATAGGCTAGTTTGACTGGACAGAGCTTATTTGACTTCTTGCATCCAAAGGATGTTGCCAAAGTAAAGGAACAACTGTCTTCTTCTGATATTTCGCCAAGAGAGAAGCTAATAGATGCCAAAAGTAAGTGCTCATCTCAGCTTGCTTACCATTTCATGTAAATATAATTATTACTTAAAAGTACAGATATACAGTATTTTTGAAGTTAGCTAATTATGGTTTTATCAAAAGGAGAATTATGTAGTAAACTTCATAACCAACCTCAGAGTTTAAAAAACCAGTATAAGTATATAGAGAATGCCTGTATTCATACACACATAGAAATAAATACTGTATTCATAGGAAGATGCTTTGAGGAAAGTGTGATTGCTTCACTTTCGCTATTTTTCATATGCTAATAAAATCTTAAGAAAGTTTCTTTTGAGATAAAAAATTGCTGGGTTTTTAAAAAATATATGTTTTTATTGATTTCAGAGAGGAAGGGAGAGGGCGAGAGAGAGATAGAAACATCAATGATGAGAGAGTCATTGGTTGGCTGCCTCCCGCATGCCCCCTGCTGGGGATCGAGCCTGACACCCAGCATGTGCCCTCACCGGGAATTGAACCGTGACCTCCTGGTTCATAGGTTGATGTTCAACCACCGAGCCACACTGGCCAGGCTGAAGTTTAATTATTCACCTATATGCTGAGAGATAATTATTCTCTCATGGGTTAGGTCTATTCAGTATGAAACACCTTGTATAATTTTGCTTGGTAGTTGTCAGTATTCTTTATTTTCTCTGAAAATATTTACCTTCTCTGAAAATACTTAGTACCAAGTAATGATTTATAATATAAAAATAATGATGCTTTATGCCATTGAGTACTATTATAATTGAGGGTTTTTTTCTTTTTTCTTTAATTTTTATTTCATTTAAATTACCCTTATGCTCCACCCCTTGGGGGAAAAAATAAAAATAAGTTGAAAGTTTGTAAGTTATCAAAAATATGATTGCTTGACAAGTACATTTTTTTTGGTATGTTTCACTTCTTGGCTTACAATGATATTATTTTAAATAACCATTTCTCTTTTTTAATTTATTTTTAAAAATGTAATAGATGATCAGAAAAACGTTAGGAGATAAATTTCAAAATTATTTGAAAATACTCTTTTCTACCTATTCTCTTGCCTCTTCCTCCTATGCAAGCTGGTTTGCAAGTTCACAGTAATTTCCGTACTGCGAGGACTCGTGTGTGCTCCGGCTCCAGACGATCCTTTTTCTGTCGGATAAAGAGTTGTAAAATCTCTGTCAAAGAAGAGCCCGAGTGCTTGCCCAGCCCAAAAAAGAAAGGTACCATTGTGACGTGTCAAGTGATTTAAGGCATGGAAATAAAATTAATGTCCTAAATATTTTATGTAAAAATGAGGTATATGGTTAAGGCAAATATTCAACGCCAAAAGCACCTAAGGAAATATCTTTCAAATTTATCAAGTAATTTTCTTTATTGCCCAAGATTTTAATGGTGCTGTTGAAATTTCAGTTTGGGGCTATCAAGTGGGAAGAGATGGAAGTAAAACTTTGGTTATGAAATTCTGTTACTACTTAGCAATAGTGCACCTAAACTTAGGACAGTGCAGAGCAGAGGTAAGTACCATTATTGCCATCACTTCAGGGTTCCTGCCCCGTCTTCCGCAGATTAATCTTATACTAATCTTACATTGGACCTGGCCGTATAATATGGAAATACTCTCCAAGGGCAGGAATATTCCTTCTGTGTGGATGGTCCAAGGAGTCATACTCCATGTAGACCCCATGTGGCACATTTTACCCTTAGATTTATTTTTAAAATTTTAAAAAAATATATCTTTTTTTAAAATACATCTCTGATTTCAGAGAGAGGAAAGGAGAGGGAGAGAGAGAGAGAAACATCAGTGATGAGAGAGTCATTGATCAGCTGCCTCCTGCATGCCCCTGACTGGGGATCGAGCCCGCAGCCCGGGCATGTGCCCTGACCGGGAATCGGACCCCCATCGCCTGGATCCCAGGTCGACGCTCAGCTGCTGAGCCATGCCCGGCCGGGCTCCCCTTAGATTTAAAGATTGCCGGGGTGGCTTGTCCCTGCTCCTGGAAGAGCGCAGTTCCCGCATGGCCATATTCAGCGCTAGTGTTCTGGCCGTCTGTGCCTTGGTGCATGGCTAGTGCCCCGTGCAACCATTTTACTCCGTAAAACCTGGTTCCATCCTCTACTCCCCGTCTTACCTTCTTGCTCTTTGCTCCCTAAACCTCGCAGTCTCACAGGGTTGATCTCAGCCTCTCTGTTCTTTTTGAGAACCTTTGCTTTAGACTCTTCTCTCCAGTAGCGGAGTATCTGGGAGCACAAGAGAAGAAAAGAGCAGGGAAGGGGAGCGGAGGACGGGACGTGCTGGGCGGCAGTGCCCAGGACTGTCCCCAAGTTCTCTTGGTGGAGAACTTCTCATTTTCTCACAGCTTCTGCAGTAATCTCATTCCTAAAACATTCCCTATATATTGGCTATAGGTAAGGAAAAGTGGTAGCAGTAAGCTTGAGATCATTACCTGACAGTAGCCTCTAATTAAATAGAGTTTGGTCAGTCAGCAGTTATTTAGTCCCTACTATGTGCCGGGCACCATACCAAGTGCAAAGGATACACTGGAAACAGGCAGACAGGTCATTGCTCTAGTGGGCCTCATAGGGGTGGGAGGCAGCCATTGGACAAGTAAATTAATAAATATTTTAGGTAGTAGAAAGTACAATGCAGTCAAAATGGGATGGTGAGGACAGGGACTGGGAAGAAATAGTTTCTTTAGAATATTCAGAGAATATCTCTCATCTGACATTTGATCTGAGATAGTGAGAAAGAGCCAGCTGCACAAAAATGGGAAGAAATTCCACCATAATGAAAGTCGATTCTGAGTTGAGAAGTACCCAGTATGGAAGAGAAGGTTGAACCTGCCAAGCCTTTGGCTCCAGTACCTACCCAGATGGCCCTAGAGGTTTATTAGACTCGGATCTCCAAAACAGACCACCACCAGCAGCACCAGGCCATCCTGCTGGAAGGAATGGAGAATGCAAGCCTGTGGGAAGATCTAGGACCATTAAAGCACAGGCAACATCTTTCCAGGAAACCTTCCCTCATACCCTCCCTTTCTGGTTGGCTTGAGTCCCAGGTACCCACATTTGGTAATTTGTTGATAATCCTGAGCATCTGTCATATTTGCTGCCCTTTCCACACTTTCGTAGACCCCCTAGCCTGATAGTGAGGAAGAATGTTTTGTGTTGTGTGAGGTCTGGTTGGAGCCAAGCGACCATTGCCCTCACTGAAGTAGATTATATTCACTGTATTGAAATTATATTTTTATATTTGCCTCTCACACTAGAATGAGGTATTTGTTTTTCTTTCCATGGTTCCTGGCACATAGTAGACATTCAGACATTTACTGATGGCATAACTGACCATCCTCCTTTTCTTTGTTCCTGATTGATGGACCACATAATTTATCTCAGAACCAAGAGAACAATTAAGAATCCAGTGAATTAATCTACATTATAATGTTTTTGTTTCACCCAAGAAGTTTTTAACAAATGCTATGGACTGACTTGTGTCTCCTAAAATTAATGTTGAACCTCTAACTCCCAATGATGGTATTTGGAGATGGGACCTTTGGGAGATAATTAGGTTTAGGTGAAGTCATGAGAGTGGGGCCCTCGTGATGTGATTAGTGCCCTTATAAGAAAGTGTGCCAGAGAGTTTCCACTCTGAGCATAAAGCTGGTTGGTAGCTGTCTACAAACCAGGATAAGAGCCCTCACCAGAACTCAATTATGCTGCCATCTTGATCTCAGAATTCCAGCCTCTAAAATTGTGAGGAAATAAATATCTGTTGTTTAAGCCACCCCGTCTGTGATAGTTTGTTATGGGAGCCATGGCTAAGACAGCAAACAACTTGGATAATTTTCTGTATCATAATTCTCAAAAGTAAATCTGAAAAGGCTCTGTAGTGGGAACCAAAGGAATCTGGGACTTACTGAAAATAAATGTGTGTCTATTAAATGGACATTTTCCAGTTTGGCTTGAAATATGGAGCTACAAGTCACAAATCAGTGGTAGGACTCTACCTTGCGTGGCTCTTTCTTCTTTGTGTCACCTTAGATTTTTCATTTCATTTTTTGTGAAATTCTAGGACAGCACATGAATATATGCATCTCGGAGGATTTTTCTTAGATATGGGAGCCCAAGTCAGTCACTGATGATAATCTTGGAAGTTTAATACTTTCCATGTGTGGTCTTTTAACCCTTTGCAAAGATATAAAAAGGAAAGTCACAGGTCCTATAGGCAACTGCATGGTTCTGTTATAGTATTCTGAAGCAGTCTTGTAAATATTGAATCTTAAGCAGAAACACATGTGTATAGTCATAGGTTAAAAAAATCTAAACATCATTCCTGAAGAATGTAATAATCAAACTTTGGTTCTTCCATGTGGTTTCTAAAAGGATTTCTTTATTATTAGGACTTTGAGATTTATAGGAGAGGCAGAGAAAAACTTTTTCCTTTGAAATAAATATTGACCATCTTACTGGAAAAATAGAGATATTTTAAGAATATCTGGCAAATGGTCAATTAAAGCTGATTCATAGCTGAATTCTGTGATGAGCTAAAGGAACTGACATACTAAGTCCCTCCAATGTTGCAGGTTCTCATCTAAGCTCTGCCTCACAACTGCCATGCTAGTGGTCAGGTTTTAGGACAGAATAGAAAAGAAACGGCCTGGGCTCTGAGTTCACTAGGGTTTAGATGTCAGGTTTGCTGCTTAACAACTGTGCAACCTTAGGCAAGCTCCTCTTAATATATGGAAAATGGGATTATGGACTGAATTGTTTCCCCATAATCCGTATGTTGAAGCCTTCGCTCCCAATGTGACTGTACTTGGAGATAAGCCTTTAAAGAGGTAATTAAGGTTAAATAAGGTCATAAGAATGGTGTTTCATAAGAAGAGGGAGAGACACCTGGCATGCACACACGCAGAGAAGAGGCCATGTGAGGACATAAGGAGAAATCTTCTGTCTGCAAATCAAGGAGAGGCCTCAGGAGAAACCAAACTGCCAACACCCTGATCCTGGACTTCTAGCCTCCAGAACTGTGAGAAAATTAAATTTCTCTTGGTTAAGTGACCCATCCTGTTTCATTTTGTTATGGTAGTCCCAGCAGACTGATAAAATAGGTATAATATATAGCTCATGGGAGTATGGTTAGGATTACATGTGGCAAATGCAGCGCTTGTCTCCTAGTAAGC
Organism: Miniopterus natalensis; assembly: GCF_054644295.1. Taxonomy (NCBI): domain Eukaryota; kingdom Metazoa; phylum Chordata; class Mammalia; order Chiroptera; family Miniopteridae; genus Miniopterus; species Miniopterus natalensis. The sequence continues at coordinate 154,682,330 of NC_142082.1, read as the reverse complement.
ACTTGGAAATGAAAGCCATTATTTGTGACTTGAAAAAAAGAAGGAACATAAAGAGAGAAAAAAAAAAAAGAGTAATTATTTAACATCTATATGCCAAGTCCTAATTTAATCAGCAGAACAGTATGGTGCAACCCCTCCCCCCCATCTTACAGATGAGGAACCTGAAGCCTAAAAAGGTTATATAATTTGTCTAAAGTCATAGAAAGTGGCAGACTCAGAAATCTAGCATTAACATCTGTATTCTTTCCACTCTGCCATGTCACCTACTAGAGTAGCTTCTTAGATTGACAAAGCTTATTAATGAAAGAGATCCATTCTAGATGATTTCTGCAGTGGAGACACAGCAGGGGTTGGCTTCCCACACACAGGTTCACTCCCACATCAAGCTGGGCCACACAGACGTCTGCAATGAGAGTCAAGTGGCTTCTCAAAAAAGGACCTTTTCATCTGCTCGAGCACTTGAACCACATATTCACTTGACACTCCAGAGCTGTGGGCCAAAGGCATGAGGCCTCTTTGGCCTAAGGAATGGTAAGGGCATATGTTAGTAATCAGTTCGGCCCTTCCTTGCAGTGCCTGGTGTTTGAGAACTGCCTGCAGACAGACATGTAGACAGATGCCTGGACCAGGATAAGGTAACTGCACAGTGGAATCCTGGTATGCCACATGGATGACTTCCCGCTCATGAGATCATTTTGCATTGTGCTTTAACCAGGGAGAATGTCAAGTGAAATACACATTTTGCATATAGTTGCTACTAAGTCATTCTTTCCAATAGTGATTAGCCAGTGTAATTGACTGTTTTAAGACTATTCCGTTAATAATGAAAGTTGATAAAGGTATTTTTCTTCCCTTTTACTATGACATGTTACATTAATTTTTTTGTTATTTTTAGGACTATTTTTAGAGCAGTTTTAGGTTTGCAACAAAATTGAGAGGGAGGTAGAGAGATTTCCCATATATTCTTGGCCCCCACACATGCATAGCTTTCCCCCTTACCAACATCTTGCACCAGAATGGTATATTTTTTACCAAGGATGAAACCTACATTGACATATCATAATCACCCAAAGTCCATAGTTTACCTTAGGGTTCACTCTCGCTATTGTACATTTTATGGGCTTAGACAAATATATAATGACATATCTCCATCATTATAATATCATACAAAGTACCTTCATTTATCTTCATAAAAATTCTCTGTGCTCCGCTCATTTATCTCTCTCCACCACCATCCCTGGCAAACACTAGTCTTTTGTCTCCATAGTTTTGTCTTAGTTACATTTAAATATTAAAAAAGGAGAGCATAAAGCAGCCTTTTTAATGCTAACTGAAACTGAGTTTAAGATTTATGGAAAAGCAATTTCCAAAATTAGCCAGGAGTCACAACATGGGTTTGAACTGCGTGTACATGCAGATTTTTTTCAGTAAATACAGTAAATGTATTTTCTCATGATTTTCTTTAGTTTTCTTACAGGTGTGCAGTATATAACACATATAATGTACAGAATATGTGTTAATTGACTTGTCATTGGTAAGGCTTCTGGTCAACAATAGGCTATTAGTAAAGTTTTGGGGGAGTCAGAAGTATACATAGATTTTCGACTGCTGGGGGATCAGTGTCTCTAACCCCCCACCCCCACCACATTGTTCAAGGGTCAGCTATACTATGCTCTCTGATTTTGTGTACATTTGAGGTTTTCTATAATAAAAGTTTTTAAAAATAAGCAAGATTGACACTAAAAACATAATTTTTACCCTGATTCTAAAAGTAATGTCATAGATTCAGACTTTCAAAAAGCTTCTAAGATAGGGATAAGATTTCTCATGTATCTCAACTTGTGAAATCAAAGCCTGATGAAGGATGGGTGACTGCTTCCAAACCTCTTAGATATTTCTTAAGTTTATCTCGGTGAGATTATCAGTAATACAGTAACGCACCCAGACTCCTTTGGCCTCTTGTGCAGGTGTGGCAGACCTGTCAGTGCCACATGACACATCCTCTCAGCACCTACCCCTTCAAGGGCATACCGTCTGGTTCCCACTGCCTGACAGCTGTGATTCTCTGCTGGACCTCTTTCTCTGGCCTTTGGAGACAGCCTGCTTACCTGGGTTGGTTATAGTGACATTAAACAGGATGAGGAATACGTGATAAACTTGGTTTGGGGTTGGAAGAGAGAAGGACTTGTGATTTAAGGTGTGTGTGGACCATGGAGGGGGCCATATGTGCTGGGTGTTGAGCACACAGCCCTATGCACAGCTTACGGGAGTCAAACTCAGTTGCCTGCTTTATCTCCATTTCCCCGTCGCAGACTGGGCTTCAGCCACATCTGACTGCTACTGTCTCGACTCTCAATTTGCAGTGGCTGTTCCCTCTCCCTGGAATACCTTTCTGTACCCCTCCCCCTCCACTATCCAGGCAGCTCCTGTGTGGACACCTGCGACAGGGCACTCACTGGCATCCAATAGCAGGGCATCAGTGGCTCGGAAAGGGAGCTCTGCAGCCAGCCTGTCTGCGCGTAAACCTTGGCTCCACACTTCCCTACCATGACCTTGGTGTTAACCCTCAGTTTCCTAACACAACGAGGATAATATTACAGTACCTCACAGGACTATTAAGATTAAGTGAATTATACATTGAAAACACTTAAAACAGAGGATAGCACATAAAGTGTTCTGTAATCTTTGCCATTACTATTAGTTGCTATTTTGTAAGACAGCCCATATCTTCTATTTAAAAAAAATTTTTTTAAGAATTGTAATAGTCTTATAACAAAGTGCCAAATGAAAACAGTGACTGTTCTGGTCTTTTCTGAGTTATCACAACCTGTTGAAGTAATTTTTACCAGCCCCTTCTTATTTTTAACCTTTAATTCACTTTTTTTGTGAATTGCCATAATCTGTATACTCCTGTCTTTTATGCCTGTGTTGCATTTCATTGTTTTCTTAAGCAGTTCCTGATATCTGAGCACACGGATTATTTTCCATTTTGTATTTTTCTGGTTGGACCTGTTTGACAAGCTTTTTTCTATGAGTTAATTGCTTAGGATTTTTTTTCTGAAAATGAAATTTGAGTCAAATTTTATTTTTATTATACCTTTTATTATAAATTTCTCCAAATGTTCTCTAAATTTTTTCTAGAATCTGTTGTAACCTTTATAAGTGCTAACATAAGAAATTTAAGAATGTATGCATAATTATCCTTTAAACTTAGGAATAGAAATTACATCAAAATTTTAATAAGCTGAAAACAATATCTTTGTGGCTAAGAGCAAGAGAGCATGAAGTTTAACTTTCTAACAGATATAAATTACTGTACTTTTAAAAATTGACTTAGAAATAAAGACTTATAAACCTATTTAAACCTAAATTAAAGCATTCTGCTTACTTTTTGATATAGTACATATAGTTTAGTTCCTGAGAAAAATAACCCATTAAGAATAAAGTTGTTAAACACAAGTGATGATTTCTTTTCAATGGAATACTACTCCCCTTTCATATTGTAGCATCTTTAAAGAATATTTCATGGCACAATTATAATTAATATAAATGTCAATGTAAGAAATTTAAGAATTTATTCATGATTTAAATGCTAGTTTATCTGCTTTTCCAGTTTTATTGAGATGTAATTGACAAATGCTCTTTTTAAAAAACTTTTGAATTAGATCCTAGAAAATTCTGTACTGTCCACTGCACTGGTTACCTGAGAAGCTGGCCTACAGATACTGTTGGGATAGAAGAAAGGGACAGTAAGAAAGACAATAATTTCACCTGCCTCGTTGCCATTGGGAGATTACATCCACATATTGTCCCACAGAACAGTGGAGAGGTTAAAGTGAAACCAACTGAATTTATAACCCGTTTTGCAATGAATGGAAAAATTGTCTACGTGGACCAAAGGTAACATTTATGTGCCTTAAGGATTAGAGTTCAATGGGATATTTAAGGCTATTAAAATGTGGCTTAGTACTGTTGGACTTTTTCTCTTAAGGCTTCAGAACAGGAGATAAAATTTAAGTGAAATAACAATATGGATATATCAGTAAATTTGTTCAAGCCAAAATGTAAGTGTGGAATATTTCTTAGCCAGTGGTGTAGAAACGGCATGGTCTCTGGCCACAGTTTTGTTGGTGAATGGTAGGAAAAGCACACTCTAGACTGGGTGGTGTCCTCTGCAGTAGCCTTGGGCCTGGGTGTCCATTCTGTTCTGCAGCTCTAGTCTGGGTCTAGGGAGCCAAAGGGAGCCCAGTGATGCGACTGGGGTACTCAGCACCCAGTCCACTTCTCCTCTATCCTGACCACGTATGGACCTGCAGTATTCTAGAGGGGAGTTTGTTCACCAATTCTGAAGTTTCTTTTTTTTATTTTTTATTTTAAAACCAGAGCAACAGCAATTTTAGGATATCTGCCTCAGGAACTTTTGGGAACTTCTTGTTATGAATACTTTCATCAAGATGACCATAGTAATTTGAGTAAGAAGCACAAAGCAGGTATGCGTTGAGTGGGGTAAGGTTTTGGTACTTTCTAATTGCAGCTTCAGCTTTTAATCTCTCATTCCTGTGAAATCTAAAACTTGAATTAACCCTCAAAAGTTTGATTTATATAGTGGTAGACCGTTATGCTGATTACTATCTTTTCTTGTTAAGTTCTACAGAGTAAAGAGAAAATATTTACAGATTCATACAAATTCAGAGCAAAAGATGGCTCTTTTGTAACTTTAAAAAGCCAGTGGTTTAGTTTCACAAATCCTTGGACCAAAGAACTGGAATATATTGTGTCTGTCAACACTTTAGTTTTGTAAGTAATTTTTTATGTTGGTAAGACCTTTTATTAATTTCAAATGAATATCTTTGCTTCCCTCTTCTCATCTTACCCATTAACACTGTATGACCCTCTGGCTTTATGTTACAACTTGAGATATACTTTGAGAAATTCTTTCACTGTCCATTGGCATTAGTTCTCAGAATTAAGCTGAAAGATCACCCTTTTTAAATATATTCCTTTTTGCTTAGTATAAAATATGACAGTAAAGGTATTTATTCAAGCCTTTCCTTCCTAGCCTCCATGGCTTTGCCTTACCCCGTCACTAAGTGATGGGGATGTGGCTTTAAACCGTACATCATTGTAAGAGATTGTTCTGTCGCCCACACCATATTGCATGCCCATCTCCTAGGCCTGGGCACCACAGGGATTGTGCAGGGGCACTGGGTGGAGGGATGCGCAGAAGTCCAGCCCGAGGGCTGCTTGCCAGCCTGGTCTATGGCTGTCAGCCTGAAGGAAGAGCCAGCTTTTCCTCGTTTGCTCAATATGCTAGCATGGCCCTGTTCTAAATATTGTCCTTTTTCTGTGTTTTTTTTTTGTGTGTGTGTGTGTGTGTGTATGTGTGTGTGTGTGTGTGTGTGAAATTGCTACAATGTTTCATCAAACCTATTTCCTTATCTACAGTATTAAGCTTTTAAAAAAAGCTCCAAGAGCTTAGTACCTCCAGCAGCATCCGCTGACCGTCCCAGTAACCCTTGCCTTCTGATCGTTAGTGTGTGAACTGAGAGTTTGTAGCTACGACAGCGCCTACTTTACAGGGTCACAGGGCATTTGGTACTTGGCACATTAGTACCTTGATCTCTGGTGGTGATATTCACAATATGCGTCTATAAAACAAATGGGTCAAGAAATAACGCATTAAATACAAAGAGCTTAATATAGTTACTTTAACAGTTTCCTTCACCTTAAAAAAAAAAAGTCACTTCTGGTGTTTCTAAATTCTAGGGGACACAGTGAGACTGGAGAAGCGTCGTTACTTCCTTGCAGCTCTCGATCATTTGAAGGTGAGCTTAGTTTTAGACGATGGAAACTAATTACTAAGACTCTCATTACTGGTGCTATCTGTTTCTGTCTTGGAGAGGTAAAAATTTCAAGGTGAAGTTGAAAAGACTTCTGTGGGTTGAGTTATCCTCGGAATGCCGCAGTGCGTGGGTCCCGCCTCTTACAGTCTGACGTGTTGCGTTCGTTGTGCGCTCAGCGGGCTGGCCACAGGCTTTGAGGTCTTTAAGAGTAGGAACGGTGTTTTCTCCGTCGTCTATTCCTTGTACTTCACGGCACCCAATAGGGTATCTGTTGGACACATTAATAAAAAGCACTAATGGGGAGTTTTTGCTTGTCTGTGTTGGTTTTTCACCACAGGAGTTACATAATGTATCACGTGCATAAATAAAAATATTAGGAAATATTAAGTATTGCTCTGGCTTTAGAATCAATATTAAAGTGGGAAGGAACTGTCTGTACTCAAGAGTTACAGGTCATGATTGTGCCCTCAGTGACTTTCTACACCTTTGCTTCATATACTCTTGAATAAACATCTTAAACCATCATGAATTATGTTGGTAATGCAAACATGAATGTCTCTAACATTTTAGGATGTGGCTAGTCTGTTTCTTTTAAAGATAGAAATATTTGAAAGAAAGATATCAACCAAAGTTATATACTTTTTAAAAGTCCTCCGTTGAATTTTTCCTTTTGCTGTCGTTTAGAATCCTGTAGGCAGCCTTGTGTCAGTGTGCCTGGACTGTGCACTGGGACAGTGCTCGGTGCTGGTAGTATCGGGACAGATATTGCAAATGAAGCCCTGGACTTGCAAAGGTAATGTTTTACTTTTTGCAAATATTACAAGTAAAATTATACTTACAAAACCAATATTCAGAAATCAGTACATCTTCTATATGCAAACAGTAACCAGTTCAACAGTATAAAGGAAGCAAAGATCACTTTTATGGTAGCAACAAAAAAGATAAAAGGTATTCAGATGTAAGTTTTACAAGAAGTATCTAGATCTAAATGAAAAAAACTTTAAAATGCATTTGACTTAAATAACTTTCTAGATATAAGTTGTTTTTTAATGGGAAGACTCAGTATTATAAGGATGTCAGTGTTCCTTGACCTAATGTATGAATTAAATGTGAATCCAGTCAAAATGTTTTTTAGAATCCAACAAATGATAGTAACCATATTAGGATATCCAGGAAAATTATAAAAAACACAAAAGTAATAGATCGAAACTAAAACTATCAGATATATTATAAAGCTACAGTCACTAAAACATTTCAGTACGATGCACAAATAGATTAATGAAAAAATAGATTTTAGGAAAAGACTCAAATGCATGTGGAAATTTATTATATGGTAAAAGTGGTATTTTAAATCAGTAAGGGGAAGTAGATTAAACTGTTAAGAGCATTATATAATAACTCAAACCATTTGGGGGAAAAATAAAGCTAGACCTCCACCTTTATTCTTTATCCTAAAATAAATTCCAAATAAGTCAGAGTTCAAAAGTAAACCTATAAACATATTTCAAGCACAGGTATAAATTTTTATAATCTTAATTTGGAAAGTCACACAAGCACACAACATCCAGAATTCATTAAGAAAAAAGTTATTAAACTCTACATATAATTAACTATATAAGTGTATATATTAACCTTAATCAGTATTAAACTTTATATGTAGTTTATAAAGTTAGTAGCCAATTTTTTTAAATAGTTTAATAAAAATCTTGGACAGTGGACATGAATAGAAAAAAATACAAATGGCCAAGAAACTAAAAATTGCTCAAGCCCATTCACAGTTAAAAACATATACAAACTAAATGAAATACCCGTTTTCATTTAGAAGGTTGTCAAAGACTTGAAAGTTTGGTAATCAGTATTGGTAAGAGTGTGAGAAAACAGTCACTCAAACTGTTTGTGGGAATAAAAATTATTTCAACTGCTATGGAAGGCAACATGACTATACCTATCCAGTTTTTACAATAGTGCTTTAAATATATAAATATTCATCATTGCCATAACTTGTTACAGCACATCCATACAATGGAGTACTCCACAACAGTTAAAACTTAGCTAGCTCTATGCTAATATGGAAAAATGTTTAAAATACGTGGTTAACAGAAAAAAAGAACAGGAACAGAACAAAAGAATAGTATGTATAATAACCCACTTGTATAAGGACAAAGAAAGATGTGTGACATGTGAGAGAGAGAGAGCGTGTGTGTGTGTGTGTGTGTGTGTGTGTGTGTGTGTATGTACAGGCCCATCTAAAACTCTTGGGACAAGATAGGTTTGAACTCAGAATTTCTTTAGAGTTTAGAAGGAGAGTATTTTGGAATTCAGTTTTTAAAGAGGTATGTGTAATACCCCCAGAGAACATCATGGGCAGCACCCCGTAATCAATTAAATCGTTATTTCTGCAATGACGTCTTTACAGGTTCAATGGTAAAGTGTCTGGGAGGACAGGGGAGGCAGGGGTTTGGGGTCTATATTAAACAGGATTGGGGAAGGATAATGACTGAAGCTGTTTGGTGGGTGTATCCGATCTCATCATACTTTTATATCTGTTTGAAGTTTTCCACAGTAAAGCTTAAAAATATATTTTTGTAATGAGGTTTTGTAAATACTTGTAGTGAGTAAGACAGAGTGGAATTAAAAAAAAAATGAGCTTCACACCAGTCAGGTCAGATTTTGCTGAGTTCAGATCAATTCAGATTTTGTTGCTAAATGAATTATGAGTAACTTTACAGTTTTCAAGGTGTTTTGGATTTTGAAATTGTAGAGATGGAACTTATAACTAGATGATATATAACAATATGAGTAATTTGTTCAGACAGTTCAGAATCTGTTACCTCCCGTATTAGGACTAGGTTTTGAGGGATAGAAGATGTAGAAAAGAGAAGAAAGTTTTGCTTATTTTTCTTTTTGTACAGTTTGAATTTTTAATTTTTTTTAATTAAAAATAATTTAAATTGAAAAAAGTCACTAGTAGTAACATGTGTGCCATGTCTTGATGGGTACCTGGGTTGCTTCCACCTTGGGGCTGTTGTGAATGATGATGCCGTGAATGTGGGTGCACAGAGAGAAGTCTTGTCCCTGCTTTCAGTTCTTGGGTGTACACCTAGAAGCGGAATTGCTAGATCATACGGTAATTCTATTTAAGTTTTTGAGGAACTGCTATTATGTTTTCCACAGCAGTTTCACCATTGTACATTCTCCAGCAGTGCACAAGGGTCTCCAATTTCTCACCAATGCTTATTTTCTGTTTTTTGATAATAGTCATCCTAATGGGTGTGAAGTGGTATCTCATTATAGTTTTGGTTTGTGGTAATGATCAGTGTTGTTATGAATCTTTTTATGTGCTTATTGGCCATTTGTGTTATCTTTTTTTTTGGAGAAATGTCAATTTAGGTCCTTTGCCCATTTTCCAGTCAGGTTATTTATTTATTTGTTATTGTTGTGTTGGTCTTCATTCTGGGTATTAGCCCCTTATCAGATGTGATTTGTAAATATTTTTTTCCCAGTCTCCGGGTTCCCTTTTCACTCTGTTGATAGTGTCCTTTGATGCACATAAGTTTTGAATTTTGATAAATTTTGACTATATCTCTTCTTTTGTTATGTGCACTTTTGGTAGCACATCCAAGAAATCTTTGCCAAATCCAGTGTCATGAGGAAGCCTTTTCTCTATATTTTCTGCTAGGAGTTTTATAGTTTAAGGTCTTTGATCCACTTTGAGTTAATTTTTGTATGTGGTGTAAGATAATAGCCCAACTTCCTTCTTCTGCATGTGGATATCCAGTTTTCCCAGCACTGTTTGTTCAAAAGACTGTTCTTTCCCCCGCTGAATGGTCTCAGCACCCTTGTTGAAAATCACTTGACCATATATGCTGGAGCGGCATTTTAAGGGGGGTGGAAATTAAGCCAGACATTGGCAGTTGGGCACCATTAGCATGGCCAGGAGGCAGTGGGGAAGCACTTCAGCAGTGTGTGGGGGTGGGTGGGTCGGTGGGTGGGAGAAAGCTCAGTGATTTCAGAGAATAAGACTTGACTGAGAGAGGAGCTGGGTTGCTGAGAGCAGTGGGGAGTTTAAGGTGAAGTCAGGTAGGGGAGGGACTTAAATAGCAGATTCCTGCCCGGGGACTAGCATGAAGAAAGCCATGTTTCAGAAGATGAATCTGGAATAAGGGAAGGGGTCATCTTCATCTTTAAGCCAAAGCCAGGTGAGCAGGTGGTGATCTTGAGCCATGAAGCACAGAATGAGGAGCCAGCCAAGGTCTTTACATTGAGTGTCCTGTGAAAAGTCCCCAAGACAGTCCACTCATCTTTTCTTCTGTTTTCTGACCTAATTCATTCCATTTCTGTATTAATTTCTCCCTCTATAATTTCTTGTCAGCTGCCAATTTGGGAATACATAAAGACATAAAGTTATGTTTATGCCATTATGTGTTTCACATAATTGAACATTTAATATGTTATATGGTACTGTCAGTTTTACATATTTGTCTCATGAAGGGATTAGTGATCAGTGTGTATGATTATGTTTATGTCATTATGTGTCTCATTGATTTTTTTCCCCACAGATGACCATATTACGGTAAAAATGTGACACATTTTCTACTTAAAGATCACAGAAAGTTACGAAATCTTTCTTTACTTTCAGTTCTGCTGTTTGGTATCTTGATAAGGAACTGATTCTTGATGTGAATGCCTTTTTTAAATTAAGTGTTATATTATTCTATTACTTCGCCACACGCTGTAGTGTAAGTAACATGATTTACTTACCGGCTTTTACCTCAGATTTTATTTTTCTGTTTACTGAGGAGTGTTTTTCAGCTCTCCATAGTCAAAAACAAGTCTGGCACCGAACAAGTTGGTCTGTTGTGAAAACGGTCGTGTGTTCAGTCTCATGTTTCTTCACTGTATTTTTATCGGATTATGATATATTCAGAGGAGAAAATTTTCTTCTAAAAATATATAAGTAGAGAAGGTGTTTTATGTGTCACTTTTTAAAGGTTACAGTCTTCGGCATCCCTTGGCAATTCAAGTCCAACAGATTTAATGAAAGATATTCACACTGTAAACTGCAGGAATGTAAGTACAAACGTAAGTGGTAATAATGATGAAGTAAATGAACATAAAATTTGCTCTTTGTTGATTATTTCTCCTGAAAATAGAAGCCATCCTATCAAAAACAATAAATGAACCCTTTTCTAGCTAATCTGTGGTTTAATAGGCAATAGGAATAGTGGTTAAGAGTCAGGTTGATTAACCAAAGAACTTGCATGCATATCCGCCGAACGCATGGACTCGGACAGTAGCTCGGGGAAGGCCTGGGGAGGGGGAGGAGGGCCAGTGGGGGGAAGGGGACATCTGTCATACTTTTAACAATAAAGTTAAATTAAAAAAAAAAAGAAGAGTGAAGTGCTGGAGCCAGGTTCCTGGCCTGTAAAACAGCTACCTTGCAACATTTAAAAATGAAAGGAGACGGGGCATGGGGGGCGCTGGAGCCCAGAGCGCTCAGTAAGCTCGAGCCGCGTATTCGCGGTGGCGGGTGGTGCTGCCAGCAGGCCCGGAGCCGATAGCTGCGAAGAAGTATTTCATTCTAGTAGGAACCTTGCTGCGTATTATTCTGTCTTTTCAGATGTCAAACAAGGAGTTGATTCTGCTAAGTCCTGAGATAGAGGAACTAGAAGCAACAAGGCAGAACCGCAGCACTGTGGCTCCCCACAGCCATGAACCACTCCTGGGTAAGTCGTCTTTGGCAGCTGCCCGCCGTTTTCTTTTTCCAGAAACTCCTTCATCACTATGTTATCAGGCATAGGAGATTTCTAGAGCACAAACAAGTTTAAAACTAAGATTTTTTCCATTCAAAATCCTAAATGCAATAATCATACTCTCACTTTTTTTTTTTTAATCCTCAAAGAGAAAGAGAGAAACATCGATGTGAGAGAGAGACATCGATTGGTTGCCTCCCGCGTGCTCCCCAACCTGGGCCAGGGATGGAGCCTGCAACCGAGGTACGTGTCCCTGGCCGGAATCGAACCCAGACCCTTCAGGCCGCAGGCCAACTCTCTAACCTCTGAGCCAAACCGGCTAGGGCCACACTCTTGATTTTAAAATAAATGCTACTTACCCAGCAGGGGTGGCTCAGTGGTTGAGCGCGGACCCAGGCACCAAGAGGTCATGGTTTGATTCCTCATAGACTAGCTCACTTATGTATATCAGGTGGGTAAGTGCCATTGATCTGACAGCAGACTTTTATAAAAATAGGTGACCCATTTAAAAATTTATCTGGCTTCTGCAATTTAAGACCTATAGTTTGCCCTAAAAAATGTTTTGTGTGGTATTCTAGCTGTACTTTGCCTTTTTGATCATAATTTTTAACCTTCAAATGTACTTACACGGGCCTGCATTTTGTTTCTCTAGGTGGTGGTGCCCAGCTGGATTTTGATGCCCTGTGTGACAATGACGACACAGCCATAGCTGCCTTCATGAATTACTTAGAAGCAGAGGGGGGCCTGGGAGACCCCGAGGACTTTAGCGACATCCACTGGACACTTTAGCATTTCATTTTTCACTCCAAACAGGAGAAATGCTTTCCAGGATTTCCTTTACAAAAACTGTATATTCTTCTGTACTGTATTGATACTGTTTATCTTATGAAGGGTCTACCAATTTTTATAGATTTGCACCTCCTTTCATGGGGTCTGTGGAAATGTGATGTTTTCCTTTAAATGGAACTGCTCAGAGTTTTCCACAGACCCCTTTACTCAGCGAACTGGCTTTAAACCCACTAGCTGCTATTTTTTTTGCTAAAATGTTTCTAACCAAGAGTATCACATACATCTTGTTTGGGTTTTGTTTTTATTTTTTTGATGCAGTTTTTTTTTTTTAGTTAGGGAAATTTAATATTGTTGGCTGTTTTCTTTGGTCTAAGAGTCATTTAATTGACTTATAATAGTAGATTTGTGTAATTTGGAACATTTCCATTTTTTGTATATTAATTGAGGATAGGGCTTATGTATTTTTTAAGAAAACGGTGAATACTTAAACATTTAATGACAATGCAATTTAGAGTCCTGATCACAATGAATACTGTGTGTGGTCTTTGTAGACTTGGGCAAGCCTGAAGCCAGGACATTTATGCCCAGTTGAGCACTTGGAGATGGATGTTAAATGAGATGATTTTTATTTAAAACTCAGAAAAAGAAAAGTTGAGAGACTTTCACCTTTGATTACAGAAAAGGAAAGATTTTGGGCCCTAGATATTGGTGATTAATTTTTGCATATTTAATCTTAATGTAACACTCAAGATTTTCATTACAGATAGGACAGGTTTTTTATGTTGAAATGGTATGTATTAACTGATTATCTTAGAGGAAGAAACAGGCCCAGGCAGATTAAATGTTTTGTGTAAAGACACAATTAAATTCATATATTTTTTAAGTGTTTAATGTGTTTAAACCAGTTTCTTTTTACACATTTGGGAGGGCAGTGGGCTGACTGGTTAAATGATTAATGAACTGACCCAAGAACTAGTCATCGCCTTTTAGATTATTAGGCAATTACAGTTTCTACTGCACATAATCAAAGGCAGTTACGTACATGGCAACTCCATTAAAAACATGAGGCAGTGAGAAAGAATTTAAAAACTAATTTTTTAGCTATAATTAAAAATTTGGAGAGCATTTTTTAAACCAGTAATTAATCCAGAGGTGGCTCAAATTGAGTGCAAGAATTAAGAATATTTAAAGTACCGTAGCTACATCTACCATTTTGAAGATCATATTTCCATTAACACCTTATACTTAAGAGCTCTTTCTAGTTTACCAAGTATGTTCCCATATATTCTCCCTTGTGCCCCACAAATGAAAATAAGATAGGCTGGGAACCTGGTGGGGAAACCCTGAAGCTCAGATGTGGGGTTCAGATCCAGTTCTCTTTCTCTAGATGAGAGAGATTTCTATACCTTTCCAGCTGATTGTCCTTAGTCTCTCACCATAACAAAGCATCATTTCGATCTTGCATATTTCTTTAGGCTGTAAGTAATAGAGTGAACTTACATCAGATGCGTTAATGGCAAACATACTAACAGGCAGTAACCAAAAGCAGATGTTCCCTTCAAGCATGATGTTTGCAGTGGCCCTGTGGGCAAGGATGTGTTGGTACATTGTCCTCTCGAACTGATACAATGCTCCAGCGATGTCAGGGGTTGGCACCATGCCTGGTTCTGACACTTTAGGACTTGAGACAGCCAGGTTTAGAATAAGCCCAAGAAACCCTACAAGATTGGGGGAGATTGGTTTGCAGCAGCCCAAGCATGATCGTGAAGTCGGAGGAAGCATCAACGATCACATCTGTTCTCTCTCGGGCAGAGGGGCCTGCCTTACAGACATAACATAGGGGTCTGAACTGTTGCAGGTCAGCCTTGGCCTCAGGGTTGACCTAAGCCAGTGGTTACAGGATGGGTTGTGGCTGGGTGGCCTCAAAAGCAGATGGGACAAACCTTCCTGATTCAAGGATCCGAGAGGCAGAGTGTCCAGGGATAAGCTACTGCAAGAGGAGTTATTCCATAGACCAGTTGGCAGATAGCCAATTGGATGCTTTGATCCTTTAATAACTCACTCTAATATTTTTCTGTAGATCTTGCCCTGGACCCAGAATCCAACCCATATGTATGATACTGTAGCTCTCTCAAGCTTAGTGTTTTCTTCAAAACACATTCTATTTGCATTTGATTGGTATTAGGAGTGGCAGATATTTTTATGGTTTACTCGGTATTACTTTTTCTCCTACCAATTTCTTGCATCTTGGTTAAAAATCTCTATACATTGAATGGAAGCATCATAAAAAGAGTACTCTAGTTGTCATTTTTTTTTTTTTAACCCTAAGAATTACCTACAGTAGAGTAGTGGGTGGGAGGAGTGCGTAGACTCAAAAGAGCCTAAATTTAGCTGTGTGACTGCAAGCAAGCTATTTAAACTCTCTGTGCCTCAGTTTCCTCATTTGTAACAAGAGATTTGATCTCTGAGTTCCAGTTCTGATTCTGAGATTCTAATCCATAGGACTGGGTCAGACTCTAGAACTGTGCTGTCGTGTGATTGCCACCAGCTACATGTGGCTCCCGAACACTTTAAATGTAACTAATTTAAATTGAGGTGGGCTGTAAATATAAATTTCATGTCATATTTCAGACAGTATAAAAATGGAATATAAAATATCAACAATTTTATATTGATTCCATGTTCAAATAACATTTTGGATTTACTGAATTAAAACATTAAATTCTTTTGACTTTTCTAATGTGGCTACTATAAGATTTAAAATTACACATGTTGCACACATATTTCTGTTGGACAGATCTGCTCTAGAACATTTTATTAAGTGAATATTATTGAAGTAGACCAAAGGTTATACCATGAATATGATACTTACCTGTAAATGCTATGGTTTAAAACACAATTGTGTATTTATCTTTGATTTAGTACAAATAACTGGACCTCTATCCATGTATCAAACTTAAAACTTTTTAAAAACTGGTAAACTTGAAAATGTGATCAAATATTTTATTATAGGATGATAGCCTGAAGTCAAATAAAACTTGAGGTATATGTTGACACACTATGGTAGTTACTAAATTTGGAAATCCATTGAGAAACCAAAAGGCAAACAGGAAAGTACAGAATAGACTTTTGGTGAGTAAATGGGATTAAAGTATTTAATTACAGTGTTACCATGGGGAAAGGCTGTATTTATGTTGTTCTTTGAGGAATCTCTTTAGAGTCAGAGGCACAGGGAAATGAAAGAGCCACTCACTAGTTGTCAGACAATGTTTGGTGCCGTCCAGTTTCAGATCCTGCTCTAAAGAGGTATCAGCCACTCAACCGGGTCATTGTTGGGCTCTAGAATTGGGGATTCAGATTTGCCAAGCAGGGTGTCATGGGCAGAGCAAGGCTGACAGCTACAATAATCAGAAGCCATAAAGAAAAATTGCTAAGTGGCCACTAGGTGTCACTTTTCCATTTCTAAAGTGCTTGCTGGCTCTGTGTGTGTGTGTGTGTGTGTGTGTGTGTGTGTCTAGGTGTCACTTTTCCATTTCTAAAGTGCTTGCTGGCTCTGTGTGTGTGTGTGTGTGTGTGTGTGTGTGTATTGATTTCAGAGAGAGGAAGGGAGAGGGAGAGTGAGAGAGAGAGAAACATCAATGTTGAGAGAGTCATTGGTCGGCTGCCTCCTGCACGCTCCCTGCTGGGGACTGGGACTGAGACCGCAACCCGGGCATGTGCCCTGACCAGGAATCAAACTGAAATCTCCTGCATCATAGGCTGATGCTCAACTGCTGAGCCACACAGCTGGGCAAAAGTGCTTTATTTTCATTAGGTGGATTTCCAAGTTACTAGAGGCATTTATGTCTTTTGTGTCAGAATACATCTGCCTCTCTGGTATGAGTTATTTTGTGAGAAATGCTTTTTAAGAGAAGATTCTTCCTGCATAATATAAGAACTTTGGTTTAGGGAGCTTTCCAGATGTGGGTCTAGTAAAATGCTGAACTTAGAAAGAAAACCCATCTGACCTGGAATCTGCTTTCTGAACTCACTTGAGAGTGCATGGTACGTGTGTCACAGCTCATGCATTCTTGAGTTTGGGTTTGTCTTTTATACAGTTTTTAGCGTTTTTCCAGTTCACTTGTGCTTCTCTGTATATTGGTACTTTTAAAATTTTGTGGTAAATGAAAAGGGTGAAATTAAACTGTATTTTATAATAATGACTAGTTTGGAGTTTTTTTTTTGACATATTAAAGTTTCTCTGGTGGGCCTCCTTCCTCATGACACTGAGAAGCTCCCAGCACACAGGTGTTCTCATGCCTGGCAATCTCAGTGAAAATCACTTTTTTATTTTCTAGTAATTCACTTGAAGATGTCTGTTGATTCAGCCTCTGGATTAACTCAGTTCACGTGGACTTTCCTGTGGTCAGCAACCTAGAATATACAGATTGGCCAGGCTTTGGTCACATGCCCACACCTGGATTTAAACAGAAATTGTCAAAAATAGCCAACTCTCTGACAGCCTAGGGCCAGAGGAAGGAATGGGGACTTATGTAGAAGGGACAGGAAAACCTGTAATTCATCATAGTTGATTTCCTAGGATTGTGGGTTTAGGTAGTGAGCCTCTAGTCTTTGTTTTTGATTGTTTTATTTGGGGTAGAGGTGGAGAGGAATAGCAAGTCATATCACGTTTTTAACCTTGGCCACCTTTTCTGTGTAATATCCAGCCAGGAGTCACTTTGAAGATTCTCCATTGCTTGAGGTAAGTGTGAGCTGCGAGAGGCAATAAGGAGCCGTCTTAAATCCTGTCCAGCTATGTGTTTCTGGCATTTGATTTACAGTTTCGGAAGCAGTCCTACTTGGCTGATCATTACGCGGTATTTCCTGCATTAACTCCTGTCCAGCTGTAAATCTGTTATGTTTTAGCTTAAGGGTAAATACATCAAAATAATTTTTGCAATGAAATTCATTTTTTAAAGGATGACACTAAAATGAGAAGTCTAGATTGTGTAAACTTATAACTTAATAGAACTCATGGAAATCTCATTTAATACTTTGCTGAGTGAACAATAACCCCAAAGGCTTCCCATCTACCAGAATTGGCATCTGGACCAATAGCACAAAGTTAGCTGATAACAAGAAAACAGATATAGTGCCTCAAATATCTGTTCTTGGAGGAGAAGGTAGATATGTGTTAGAGTATATATGTAAAATAAAATTCATAATGTTCACTGTAGAAAGACTTCTATTTTTTTATAATGGTAATATATTTTTAGTTTTCTAACTGTAGCTTTATATTTTTGAAAATTCAGGAATACAGAAAAATGCTAAGAAGAAAATAAAAAATCACCTATAATTCACCACCTAGTGAAAAACCACAATTAGTACTTGGGTATTTCTTTATCTTTTTCTAGGCCTTTATAATCTGTTGCATTTTTTTAAAGTTAGAATCCTGTTATTTATACAATTTTATTATTCACATATATATTTTTTTAATCCTCACCCTAGGATATGTTTTTAATTGATTCTAGAGAGAGAGAGAAAAACATCAATGTGAGAGAAAAACATTGATCAGTTGCACCCTGACCTGGGATCGAACTTGCAACCTGGGTATGTGCCCTGACCTGGAATTGAACCCGCAACCCTTCAGTGCATGGGGTGATGCTCTAACCAACTGAGCCACAGTGGCCAGAGGATTTGTCCCTGTATTTTTAAGTATAAAAGTAACACATGTATGTTAAACATCAGATAGTATTTAAAGGCTCAACCAACTGAGCCACACCAGCCGGGCCAAATTGTAAAACATATATAACAAAATCTACTATCTTAACCACTTTTACGTGTACATTTCAGTAGGGTTAACTGTTGAAAGAAAAACTCCCCCACCCCCAAATCAAATAAGTACACACCTATATTACCTTCTAGCTATCATGTGGTTTCATAGTTTTACACTAAAGGCTTTGATATAGCTGAAGTTTATGTTAGACTGTAATGATACAGAAGTCTACTGTTTCTTTCCAAAATATTAACCACTTACCCCATAACCCTTCAGTGACTAGTTCTTTTCCCACTGGTTTGAAATGTTTTGACCATCTGTTAAGTTCTTACATTACCCTGGGACCTGTTTAGAAAGGGAGTGGTAGTGGCAGGTGGGGAGGGACTTCTGGTTTATTGAATTATTCTGGGTGTCTCTTCTTTTACCAATACCAACTGTTTAACTTAATGTTTTTTTAAAGCAATTTTTAAAAATATGATTTCAGAGAGGAAGGGAGAGGGTGAGAGAAACATTGATGAGAGAGAAACATGGGTCAGCAGCTTCCTGTGCGCCCCCTGCTGGGCATCGAGCCTGCAACCTGGGAATGAGCCCTGACTGGGAATGGAATCGATGACCTGGTGCATGGGATGGCACTCAGCCAACTGAGCCACACTCAGTAAATTGTAAAACATATGTAACAAAATGTACTATCTTAACCATTTTTAAGTATATGTTTCAGGAGGGTTAACTATATTCGTGTTGTATGATAGAGCTCTAGAACTGTTCATCTTGCAAGACTGAACTAGAATAAGTAATCCTAAAATTTATATGGAACCAAAAAAAATATGAATAGCCAAAGTGACTTTGAGAAAGAATAGAGTTGTAGGTATGTTCATCGATTTCAAACTATACTACAAAGCTACAATAATCAAAGGACTATGGTACTGGCACAAACAGACACATCAATCAGTGGAACAGAATAGCCCCCAAATAAAACCTCTTTTATATGGTCACCTAATCTCTGACAAATGAGGCAAAAATATACAGTGGGGAAACAATAGTCTCTTCAACAAGTGGTATTGGAAAAATTGGGCAGATACATGCAAAAAACCGAAACTGGACCAACCTCTTAAACCACATATAAAAATAAACCCAAGTGAATTAAAGACTTAAATGTAAGGCCTGAAACCATAAAACTAGATGAAAACATAGATAGTAAACTATTTGACATCAGTCTGATATGTCCCCTCAAGGGAAACAAAAGCAAAAATAAACAGATGGGACTTCATCAAACTAAAAAGCCTCTGCACAGCAAAGGAAACAACAAAAAGCCTATTGAATGGAAGAAGATATTCACAAATATACCCAACAAGGGGTTGATAACCAAAATATACAAGGAACTCATAAAACTCTAACAAAAAAATCCAACCAAAAAATGGGCAAAAGACATGAAATGACTTCTCCCAAGAAGACATACAGATGGCCAATAGGCACATGCTCAAAGTCACTAATCATCAGGGAAATGCAAATCAGAACCACAAGGAGGTGTCACCTCACATGAGTCAGAATGGCTGTTATCAAAAAGTCAAGTAAGTGCTGGTGAGGGTGTGGAGAAAGGGAGTGCTTATCACTGCTGGTGAGATTGTGAATTGGTACTGACACTATGGAAAACAGTATGGAAATTCCTCAGAAATTTAAAAATCTACCATATGACCCAGAAATTCTACTCCAGGGTATTTATCCAAAGAAAATGAAAACACTAATTCCAAAAGATATTCGCACCTCTATGTTCACTGCAGAGTTATTTACAATAGCTGAGATAAGGAAGCAACCTAGGTGTCCATCGATAGAAGAATGGATAAAGAGGTGCTTTATATACAACAGAATATTATGCAGCAATTAAAAAGAATGAAAGTGTGCTCTTTGTGACAACATAGATGGGCCCACAAGGTATTATGCTAAGTGAAATAATTCAGACAGAGAAAGACAAATACCATATGATCTCACTTATATGTCAAAACTGAAAAAAACACAAAACAAATGAAGAAACAAAGCAAAACAAAACAAGACTCTTAGAGACCAAAGGGATAGTTGCCAGAGGAGATGGGGATGGGGGATGTGTGCAATAGGTGAAGGGCAATATAGTTAATAATAGTGTAATAAGTTTGCATGGCAATAAATGATGAATAAATGATGACTAGAATTAGAGGGTTGATCACATTGTAAGGTATAAAAATGTCAAATCACTATATTATAAGCTTGAAACTAATATAACTAATATAATACTGTATATCAACTACACTTTTCAAAAGCAGACTTCCTCAAACATGTCATATTAAAAAAGTCACAGCTGCAGATTCATGGTGATGACAAGCATATTAAACTCACTGAGAAAGAACTTATTTAACTGATTAATCCATCATCACTTCCTAAATTGATTCGACCACCGAGCCCTATCACATTGTTCCTATTAAAATAATGAAATAAGATTTTTACAAAATAGGTATTTTATATATTAAAACTGGTCTCTGACATTTCCTATAAAAATGCAGCATCATTTATTACATTGATGTCAGTTCTCTGAAAAATGTTATTCATCTTTATTTTACATCTTGTGGAATTTGGTCTCCACAAATTTTTTAAATTTTTAATGGTTAAAAAATAAGAATATTTTAAGAATATTACCACATCTTCAAACTAGGGATGAAAATTTCAAGAGTGTGAGAAGAAAGGAAATTCTAAAACATTGTCCTATTTTCTGTGATTATTGTAAACCAAAATGATTAAAAAGAATGAATACATGAAGGGGATGATGTCATTATTAATGGGATACCTGATAGTGCCTCATACAGATGAGGACCATGCCAGTGAGGCCCACAACCTAGAGCTTGACTCTTATTTTAACTCTAGATTTTTATGTTTTTCATAAATACAGTTTTGGTGAGCATTTGTTCAATGGGTCCTTTTCAAGAGATCATAGAAAACAAATCAAATAATTAAAAAACAACAGTTGTTGGGAACATGCAAGGTTGCAAAACAGTATATGGCTTAATGTTTTTTTCCTCTAAGATGTATGTTCACAGTAATAGCTGTTAGAAGAACTAAATCCAGCTTTTCTCTGAGTAACATACTATCTAGTGCTGAAACATACAGAGCTGATTTCTTAAATATAACCTAACATGGGAACAGAGCTCATCAAAATAAATGTAAAAATCTACAGTGGTTCTCAACATGTGATCCCGGGATAAGTAACATCAGCATCACCTAGGAGCTTGTCAGAAATGCAAATTCTTGGGCCTCACCTAGGGTCTACTGATTCAGAAACACTGGGACAGGGGCCCAGCAAGCTGAAGTTTACCAAGTCCTCCAGGTGATTACCTGATACACGCTGAGATCCGAGACTATTGCTCTGGTTCCTGTCTGCTATTTGGCCTATCTTACCCAGCCTCTGAGGCTTCTCATTCTGTGTGATCTTGGCAACAGTGAAATTTCCCCACATTTGAGGAGAATGCAGACTTGTTTTCCAAATATAACATCAAATGAACAATCAGAAATGACCCGCCCCCTGTAGAAAGATAGAGCACAGAAATGGTCTATGTATTTTTAGAACACAAAAAGAAAATTTGCTAGCATTTTCTGGAGAACAAACAACTAAAAAGGATC
This sequence comes from Miniopterus natalensis, assembly GCF_054644295.1. Lineage (NCBI taxonomy): Eukaryota > Metazoa > Chordata > Mammalia > Chiroptera > Miniopteridae > Miniopterus > Miniopterus natalensis. Next base: position 154,660,548 of record NC_142082.1, on the reverse strand, counting down.
CAGTTTTTTTTTGTCACTAGCTTTAGATAATTGGTCTATAAATAACAAATAAAAGGGAAAAAATAACAGGATAAGAGTTTAGCTATGAAGTTGACTAATATTTGTGGCAGTTTAAGGAGAAAATAACCTAAGCATTCCCTAGCTATGAAAACAAGCCAAACGAGGGCATCTTGGCTCTAGGGATGGAAGAGACATCGTCCCACACCGTGAGGCAGCCTCTGTAGGTGGCTGGCTGTACGTAGAGGTGGCATCTGGTACTGGACCATGGTGGGTGGCGTGAAGGCTCCAGTCACAACCACCACTTTGCAAGGAATTCTTGAAATCTGCCCTCCTTCTCATAGATCTTCACATTCACCTTCATATCAGTGTGGACTGTGCTGAAAACTGGGTTCCCTAGTCAGGCATTTTTGGAAAATCCTGGGTTATGCTTCCATTTGGGGGGAACACTTAATTTTTCAGATTACAGTCACGTTCTAGAGCACATTATATACCTTAAATACTGTATATGCAAGTTTTACTTGTCAATCACATATCAATAAAAGTAGAAAAGAAGAATAATTATAAAATACTAAAAAAACAATGAATGGAAAAAGAAGATGTGGTACATATATAAAATGGAATGCTACTCAGCCATAAAAAAGAATGGTCTTGCTATTTGTGACAACATGGATGGGCCCAGAGGGTATTATGCTAAGTGAAATAAGTCAGACCAAGAAAGACAAATACCATATGATTTTACTTATATGTGGAATCTAAGAAACAAAACAGAAAGAAACTCATAGGTACGGAGAATAAATTAATAGTTGCCAGATGGTAAGGGGCTTGGGAGATGGATGAAAATGGTGAAGAGATTAGAAAGTAGTAATTTGCAGTTATAAAAATAGTCAAAGGGATGTAAAGTACAGCGTGAGGAATATAGTTAATAATATTGTAATAATTGTATGGTGTTATATGGGTACTAGACTTATGGGGCTCATCACTTTGTAAGTTATATAAATGTCTAATCACTATGTTGTACACTTGAAACTCATAATATTATATGTCAACTATAATTGAAAAATTATTTAAAAAAACAAACAGGGAATCACTAAGAAAATGATACATGTATAATTTAATATTTTGTTTTAACCTAGTGTGCCTCCATTTGTTAATCTGAGTTACAACCAAGGCATTTTTTAGGGAACCTATTAATTGGAGTTCTGCAGAAATCTATCAATAATTTATCATTTGAGGTATCCAATTTAAATGGCTTTTGATGAAACAATATAAATGCATAATCCTACTAGATTTTTAGTTTTAGGTTTTTTTTTTATCCAAACAATTTATTTTTAATTTTTTTTAATCCTCACCTGAGGATGTTTTTTCCATTGCTTTTCAGAGAGAGTGGAAGGGGGAGAGGGAGAAACATCGATGGGAGAGAGACACACCGATGGTTGCCTCCCACACGCGCCCCGACTGGGGATCGAGCCTGCAACCGAAGCAGTTGCCCTTGGCGGGAACCGAACCTGGGACGCTTCAGTTCACAGGCTGACGCTCTCACCACTGAGCCAGCCGGCTCAGGCCTTCTTGCCCAGACTCTTACAGTTGTGTTGCGCACACCTACTTTCACAAAAAGGAAAAGTAGCAAGTTACGTTTTTAAGATTTTCTCAAAGATTGGCTTTCATAGACAATTATTTTATTTTGAACTTATTCCATCACTTTTTACTATTCGGTACAATAATTACAACAGGGTCACAAAGGGAAAAGAGGTCACTTAGGTGAAAAGGGAAAAGGTCACTTAGGTGACAGAGCCCATGCACACAGCTCCTGCCTCAATTCCACTATTGCACGGAGCCTGCCAGGTCACCAGCGCACAGCCGTTGTCTCAGAACAGAAGGGGGCCCCCTCTGCTTGTCCAAAGAGCCCTTCCCTCAGGCCCTGCATCCCATCTCCCAGCGCCTCAGGTGCCTCAGTCTATCCTTCTCTCGGATCAGCATCTCCCTCTTTCCTATCTCTTTGCCCTTGGCATTTAAACCTATTAACTCTTATTAACAAAACAATTATCCAATAGGCCCATGTCTTGCTCCAAGTACTATTCTCCCCTTCACAGCTGGGTTTTGTTTTATTTTTATTTTTTGTAACTTGCCCACACTTCTGATTTCACTTCCTCACCTCCAATTTACTGCGTGTCCCATACTCCTCCGCTAAAATGTTCTTCAACGTCATCGATGGCCTTGTTGTCTCTAGCATTTCTCTCTTTGTGATATTCAGCACTGCAAACCACTTCCTCCTTTCTTTTTCTTTTCTTTTTTTAAAAATTTATCTTTATTGTTGAAAGTTTTACAGATGTCTCCATTTCCCCCCCATTGACCCCTCCGCCCCACTCCCGCCCTGTCCCCAGGCCTTCGCCGCACCGTCTGTGTCCATGGGTTATGCATACATGCGTATACGTTCTTTGGTTAATCTCCTGTGATCTCTCTCCTGGTTTCTCTCTCAGCTCTGGTTTTTCCAACATTAGAATTCCTGCAGGCTTAGTCCTAGGCCTCTCTCCTTCTACGCAGCCTATATTCTGTGATCTCAGCACTCCTAGAGCTTCGCTACCACCCGACTGCTTATGATTCTCAGATCTATGACCCCATCCTGATCTTCTTCCTTAGCTCTAGAACTATATACCCAACAGCCTAGTGTGTGTATCACCTGTATCTTCCAGAGAGACCTTAATCTCAACATGTCCAAAATATAACCCATCTCTTTGCCTTTCTTCCCCAATAAGCTTTTCCTCCACTGTCCTTTATTTTCCTGGATGGTACCAGGATTCACTCAGTTTACAAGCCAGAAACTTGTAAGGCGCCATTGACTCCCCTGATCCTGTACATCTAATCATTCAGTCAGTAAACATTCCCTAACTATATCAATTCTTTTTAGCAAGTAAAAATACAGGATACCCAGTTAAGTTTTCACCTTAGACAATTAATGAATAATTTTTGGTATAAGTACAACCCATGCACTATTTTTTTTAAATTTATCATTATTGTTGAAAGTATTACAACTGTCCCCCTTTCCCCCCCATTGATCTCCTGCACCCTGTACCACTCCCCACAGGCCTTCACCCTCTATTGTCTGTGTCCATGGGTTATGCATATATGCATATAAATTTTTATGTTAATCTCTCCCTGCCCATCCACCCCTGCCTTTTCTCTGAGATTTGTCAGTCTGTTCCATGCTTCTATGTTTCTGGATCTATTTTTTTTTTTTAAATGTATCTTTATTGATTTCAGAGAGAGGAGAGGAGAGGGAGAGAGAGAGATAGAAACATCAATGATGAGAGAGCCATTGATCAGCTGCAGCTGGCAACCCGGGCATGTGCCCTGACAGGGAATCGAACCCTGATCGCCTGGATCCTAGGTCGACGCTTAACCACTGAGCCACGCCCGGCCGGGCTCTGGATCTATTTTGTTCAGTTTATTTTGTTCTTTAGATTCCACATATGAGTGAGATCATATGATACTTGTCTTTCTCTGGCTGGCTTATTTTCGCTTAGCATAATACTCTCCAAGTCCCTCCATGCTGTCTCAAAGGGTAAGGGATCCTTCTTTTTCACAGATGCATAGTATTCCATTGTGTAAATATCTGAGAAGATGCTTGATATGATTTCAATCTTCTTGAACTTACAGAGACTTGTTTTGTGTTCTAACATGAGGTCTGTCTTTGAGAATATCCCATGTGCACTTGAGGAGAATGCATATTCTGTAACTTTGCAGTGGAATGTTCTGTAAATGTCAATTAAATCCACTGACCTAGTATGTCACTTACGGTCACCATTTCTTTGTTGATTTCTTGTCTGGAAGACCTATCCAGTGAAGTCAGAGTAGTGTTAAAGTCCGCTACTATGACTGTCTTGCTGTCGGTCTCTCCCTTAAAGTCCTCCAGAAGTTTTTAAAATAAATTTAGGTGCTCCTATATTAGGTACATATATGTTTATCAGGGTTATATCCTCTTGTTGGATTGATCCCTTTAGTATTATGTAATGACCTTTCTTGTCCCTCGTTATGGTCTTCCTTTTGAAGTCTATTTTGTCAGATATGAGTATTGCCACCCCAGGTTTTTTTACTTTCAGCCTGTATGAGTCATTTGTTCTGAGGTGGGTCTCCTATAGAACAGCATATATTTGGGTCATGTTTTCTTATCCACTCAGCTACCCTATGCCATTTGATTGGGGCATTTAATACATTTACATTTAAGGTTATTATTGATAGATACTTATCTATTGCCATTTTAATTCTTTTTTAAAAAAATATATCTTTATTGCTTTCAGAGAGAGAAAGGGAGAGGAGGGAGATAGAAACATCAATGATGAAAGAGTCATTGATCAGCTGCCTCCTGCACGCCCCCTACTGGGGATTGAACCCACATCCTGGGCATGTGCCCTAAGCAAGAATCAAACCTTGATCTCCTGGATCATAGGTTGATGCTCAACCACCGAGCCACCCTGGCCAGGTACCATTTTAATTTTTTATGCCTATGTTTCTCTTTCTCTCTATTTCAATTTCTAATTATAGCAGTCCCTTTAACATTTCTTGCATTGCTGGTTTGATGGTAATAAACTCCTTTAGCCTTTTTTTTTTTTTTTTTTTGTCGGGAAGCTCTTTATTTCTCCATCTATTTTGAATGATAGCCTAGCTAGGTAGAATATTCTTGATTTCAGATTCTTGCTTTTCATTACCTTGAGTACTTCATGTCATTCCTTTCTAGCCTGTACAGTTTCTGAGGAGAAATCAGATGACAGCCTTATGGGAGCTCCTTTGTAGGTAATAGATTGCTTTTCTCTTGATGCCTTCAAGATTCTCTCTTTGTCTTGAATTTTTGGCATTTTAATTATGATGTATCTGGGCGTGGGCCTCTTTGGGTTTTTCTTGCTTGGGACTCCCTGTGACTCCTGAGCTTGTGTGACTTTTTCCTTGACCAGGTTAGGGAAGTTTTCTGCCATTATTTCTTCAAACAGGTTCTCTAACTCGTGCTTACTTTCTTCTGGCCCTCCTAAGATACAAATATTGTTGAATTTCATGTTGTCCCACAGCTCCCTTAAACTGTCCTCCTGTTTTTTAATTGTTGTTGTTTTTTTAATCTCTGATTGAGTGATTTTTTTTCTACCCTGTCTTCTAATTCTCTAATCCAATCCTCAGCTTCCTCTAACCTGCTGTTTATTCCTTCCAATGTATTTTTTATTACTGCTATGTCATTCTTGATTTCCTTTATGGTTTCCATATCTTTTCTCAGCATCCTTAAAATCAGTATTCTGAACTCTATATCTGATAGATTGCTTATCTCCATTTCATTTAGCTCTTCTTCTAGAGAATTCTCTTGTTCTTTCATTTGGGTTTTTTTTTTTTTTTTTGTCTTCCCATTTTGGCTGCCTATTTGGGTTTGTTTCTATGTATTAGGTAGACCTGCTAGGACTCCCAGTCTTTTGGATGGTCTCTGGTGCAGGCCAATGTCATATAATGTTTGTGACTGGCCTTGAGTACCCTGTTTGGAGCTATCAACAACCCACAGCTTGTAGTTCCCTCTGCTGGGGCTGGATGTGTTTGGTCAGGACCAAGATGCACAGCAAAGCCTGTTTTTCCAAGGCCCAGGTCCAGAAGCAGATCAGGCAAAGACTCAAAGCACTTAGAGGTCTGCCTCTGCCTACAGGCTGATTAACCTGATTCTCTTAATGAGCCTCAGGCTATAGAACACAGCAAGGAGTAAACTCCATAGGGTGGGGGCAATTGCTTCCCCTACAGGCAAAAGCTGCCTGGCTGGCAAAGGTCTGCCTGAGAAAGATGTCCTCTGCAGTATGGGGGAATGACTCAGCACAGAAATCCAGATGGCTGCCTCTGAGCTCTATCTCCAGAGGCCACAGCTCTGGATTCTCCTCACACCACTCTGCCGTTCCTCTGCCAGAGCCCAAGGTGAGTGGCTGCACACAAAACTTTGTTCATTGGCTCCTTAAGAGGGTGCTTGCATTTCCAGCTGTCTCTCCCTGGCAGACAGAAACAGGCTGATTTCACAGTCAGATGTTATGTGGGCACCCTTCTCAGTTCTGGTGCTCTGGGCTGGGGAGACTAGCTTGGGGTTTAGAAACCAGAGTTCTCAATGGGAACCACCCACAGCTGAGATATCCTTCGGGACCTTCAGCTGCTGCCTGTGGGAGCCCATACAGCTCTCTCATGCCTCCACACTTCCAACCAGTCTCTGTGGTCTCCACTTTAGGTCCTTGGTTATGAGGGTGCTCTCCAGCTGGTCTTCAGTTAATTATTCAGGATGGTTTTTCTATAATTTAGTTGTAATTCCATTTTGGTCCTGGGAGAGTGTCAGTGTCGCTTCCACTTAATCTACCACTGTCTTGGAATCTCTTAATTTATCTTTATTGTTGAAAGTATTACAGATGTTCTCTTTTTCTCTCCATTGACCCCCTCTAAATCACCCCTCACCCCCTGCTCCCCACCCCAGGCCTTCACCACACTATTGTTTGTGTCCATGGTTTATCCATATATGAACGTAAATTCTTTAGTTGATCTCTTCCCCTCCCACTCACCCCCTGCCTTCCCTCTGAGATTCATCAGTCTGTTCCATGCTTCTTTTTCTCTGCATGTATTTTGTTCATCAGTTTATTTTGTTCTTTAGATTCCACATGAGTGAGATCATGTGATACTTGTCTTTCTCTGACTGGCTTATTTTCGCTTAGCATAATACTCTCCAGGTCCCTCCATGCTGTCTCAAAGGGTAAGAGATCCTTCTTTTTCACAGATGCATAGTATTCCATGGTGTAAGTATACCACAACTTTTTTATCTACAGCATTGGTATTTTTTAAAGTGCCCCAGGTGATTCTAACATACAACAGGCCTGAGGACACCATTCTAATGCATTTTCCACACTCTAGACAGTTTGCTTTTTTGAAAAGCACACACCTGAGAAAGGAGCTTATCAGCTGAAGACACTTCATGGCATTTCACTGATCTCAGGGTTATACATGGCCCTTTACCAAGTCTTACAGGGTCTGTGTAATGTGCTTCCAGTTTTCTTTTCTCTGCCACCTGTGGCCCCATGTCTGGCCACATCACCACTTCATGCCCTATGATCCAGGCTTTTTGGGTCATAGCAGTTCCCTGAAGTTGATCTAGTTCTTCTCCTTGAGTTTTTGCACATTCAGGATCTTTTCTGGGAAAGTTCTCACCAACGTACCTTTTCACCTGGCTCACCCTTACTTTCCCTTTAGAGCCTTATAACTAAGAAGTGTGATGCATGGGCCAGTAGCATCAGCTCTCCTGGGGGCCTGTTAGAAATGCAGAATCTCAGGCCTCACTCCAGACCTACTGAATTAAAATGTACATTTTAGCAAGATCCCATATTGACATTAAAATTTGAGAAGCTCTGTTTCCAAGCTCATGTAGACATATTTTCTCTGGATTGATGTTTCTGAGTCTCACAGACGCAGCCAGGTGCCTCTCCTTTGTGCCCCACAATAATCTTCATGAGCAACTAACACATTGCATCTGTGTGCACCATCTACCACTATGAACTCGACGGGGGCAGGGCTGTATGTTTATTCATCCTTGCATTCTCTCTATTCTAGCTTAGTATATGGCACATGGCAGATGCTCAGTACATAATTGTTGATTAAATAAATGTGTTTTTTGGTGGGGGGGAAGCATCAGCTTTCCAGTTTAAGAGATTTGGATGTAAATTCTTGCTGTGCCACTTACTAGGTGTAGGACCTTGGACAAGTCATTCACCTCTCAGAACTTGTTAGTATAATACTGGTGAAATGGGAATGACATCAATGACCCTATAAAATTGCTGTCAGGATTAGTGACAATAGATATAAACCCAGAACACAATGCCTGCCAGGCCTGAGTTACACAATAAATGAGTGTTTATTGTACAGTACAGCTTCCCTCAGTTTAGTATGGTCTCCCTCAGTTCTCCCAGGCAGCCATACTGTACTGAGTTTAGTAGAATATACTATTCATTGCTATATAAAGCCTGGCAATACTTAAATTTAATGCCATTTCTCCCCTGTTTTCTCCCCACTGTGTTAAAACAAAACCAAATCAATATAAGTGAGAATCAACCTGGAATCAGTGTTTTGCTCTGCTTTGGGTCAGAATGACAAAACAGCCTTGGGCATGCTGACATGCTGGTCTTCAAAGACCTATACAAGGAGCAAGGAGTCTCAGCCAGGCTCTGGTACCCCTGGGATTAAATTTTGAAATTCCTCTCTCCCCATTTCTATCCCCCAATGTCCTGAAGAAGTAAAAACAAGGGAAGTTTTTATAGTATGATTTAAGGTGGGCAGCTTAAGATATACTAGCTAGAAACCTGGCCTGGTGGCTTGGTTAGTTGCAGGGTAGTCCCATGCACCAAAAGGTGGCAGGTTCAACTCCTGGTAAGGGCATATACCTAGGTTGTGGGTTCAATCCCTGGTCAGGCACATATAGGAGGCAACCAATTGATGCTTCTCTCTCACATCAGCGTTTCTCTCCCTCCCTCTCTCTCTAAAAATCAATAAAAACATCCTCAGGTGAGGATTAAAAAAAAAAAAAGATATACTAGCTGGAGGTTAAATTTTGCTTTGAGAAAGGTCTTGTAGTCTTTTTGATAATTCACCCTGAGTTCACTCTAACATCCTCCACCCTCATTCTCCAACCACATGATTCTAATGCCCTGCATTGTTGACTCCCACACTTCATCTAACAGTTGAGCTAATGAGGAGAGAGGGTGAAATTATCAACTTCAGAATCAAAGGCATAAAAAGACCAAGGGAGTTTGAAAGGAGAAAGAGAAGGCGGGGGTGGAGAGGTGGACTTTCTGTCTCCTGTAGACTTGACTCTATGTTGGTTGTCAGGCCACCTGAGATCTCAGCCACCCTATTGGTCAGAAAACTGTATTCCTTAACTTGAAGTCACATTGTCCCGAAGTGTTGTGCTGAACTGCTAACCTGAAGACTCTTGCTATAGATCATGCCACCTCTTACTTCCATGATCAGGAGCAGAGAACAATGCTAGCATTACTGGGTAAACCACAAATGTCTTAAAGATCTTTCTTTGGACTGCTCCATCCAAACCAAATACTTTGCTTTGGTCTTTGCATAAACAACATTTGGATAAACAAACGTTTTATGCTTTATTACCTTTATCTCTGTAGGGAATGAAGTAATCCATCACCTGCTGCATACTTATGAAAAAATAACGCATAGAAACAATTTGACAAGATTTCTCAATTACAAAGAACTTCTCTGTAACAAGTAAGTTATTGAAATTAATTGTGAATAATGCAGATATAATGGGTAATTTTATGTCACCCTGCCTGGCCATGAGGTGCCCAGATTAAACGTTTTGGGTGTGTCTATGAAGGTGTTTCTCGATGAGATTAGTGTTTGAATTGGTGGATCCCTAAAGTAGATTGTCCTCCCCAGTGCAAATGGGCATCACTCAATCTACTGAGGACATGAATAGCACAAAAAGTGGACAAAGGAGGAATTTGTCTCTTTTTCTGCCTTACTGTTGAGCTGGATATCTTGTCTCATCTTCTCTTACCCTTGGACTTGAATTTACACCACTGGCTCGCCAAGGCCTTTGGACTTGGACTGAATTATACCACAAGCTTTCCTGGGTCTCCAGCTTGCAGACTTGGGTCTTCTTATCCCAAAATTTATTATGAGGTATTTGCTCATGTGATTATGGAGGATGGGAAGACCCAATACCTATAAGAGGATATATCTACCCTCTTCCTTCTCTTTCTCTGAAGAACCTGAGTAACAGAATAGAAACCTGCTTATCGAGGGTTTGGATTAAAAGACCGACAGAGGGAATCATAAGGCTCTTCTCTCTGCTTTGCTTTCCTGGGAGCTTTTTCTGCCTAGAGGAAATTTGATTTAAAAATCTATTGTGCCTTTGATTGAGTTAAATATAACACCAGAGGATTTATACGGAATTAGTATAATAAATTCTGAAGAGGGGGAAAGTTAAAACCCCTGATATAAATCCATTGAGTAATCCACTGCTAACAGCAGTATGTCTCACTTCCCTCCTTGCACGCTGTACTTCCATTTTTGTGGCTGGGTTTTCCATTTGTCCAGCAGTAGAGCCACAGGCTTTGAAAAATCCAGTCTCCTCCTGCTGGAGACCCAGAAGCGGATGAACCCATTTGTCCTCAATGCCTGGCCATCTGGGCCTTGGCTCCCTGGCTAAGCCACTCCTACAGAACTTTTCAGACCAGAGCAGCTGGCTCCCTGCTTCGCTGCCTGTCTTCCCTCTCTCACCTCAGTCTTTGCGTTTATGTAGTTTTAGCTCCTGGCCCCCACCTCAACCAGAGCCCCCTTTTGAGGCAATTGTGTCAAGTGAGGAGTGATTCTGTGGACTAACACAGGCACAGTGTTCAACCAGGGCTCGCCTCTGTTCCTCTCAGGACAGAGATCTGTGGAGGTCACTTCCCTGGCAGCCTCACCCTGTCCTGTCCTGAGGGTCACACCTGGTCACCTAATCCTATTCTCCCCAAGGCTGTTAACCCTCTCTCTACTCCTGGTTCAGGCCTTGTCCCTTCCTTGAGTGAGACAAGTACCTTTTTCCATCAGTATCAGCAGCCCACTCACTCTGCCCTCCACCCCCACCCCTGCAGGCAGGGCTGGGTCTTGACCTGGCCTCTTTTCTCCTGATGCAGGTTTTAGGGAACCACTTGCGTGCTCATCATAAGTAGATGTTATCAATTAGCTGAGGCTTCTTCTTACACAGATAAGTTTGTTAGAATCTAACACCACCAGGACGACTAGGACAGCTACTTCTATATAAATTACACCATAGATGTGTGTCAATTCATGTTATCTATACCCCCTGGGGGTTCTCCAGAATCCACACTTCAGGACTGGTCAATTAGCATTCTCGGGGCTGTGACCCAGAGTCCTAGAAGAGAGGGAGCATTTCAAATCTGGGTCTACACTTGGAACAGGGAATTCTCTAGTTATCCAAGGGATCTAACACATAATATTCATTGGCGAAGGATTGATTGTTCCTATGTTATTTAAAAATGTCATTTCAGGCAACTCAGCCTGTCATGTAAGATAAAATTATGACCATTATAGGCAAATATTAAGGTAGAAAGGCCTAAATCTTTCTAGGTGGAAGTTTCTCGACCTTTTTGTGTCACTGGCTTCAAACAGTGAGTACAAGGGCATGTCTGTTAACAAGGTTATTCCGCAGGGAAGAAGCGCTTCCCTAACTGATTCCTTGGGGAGAGTGAAAGAGACAGTTTAGCATCTTTATGAAACACTGATTTGGTCTAAGGAACTCTAGGTTTTGATAAACTTTACTGATGGCCACACTGAGGCTCTCATTGAACTCTTCTCATATGAATAATTAGAAGACACAAATACAGTTATTTATTTTATCACTAACAATAGTTATTTACCATTCGCCCTTTTTTCTCCTTCCGGAATTCAGCTTACAGTTGGTTCCCATTATTTGTGGTAGTTTTGATCTATAAAATTGCCATTGAACACTGACTCAGCAAATATTGAACTGCTGCTCCTAGGGGAAATACTGGGTTAGGGTCCTGCAAGCCCTGGTCACATTTTCATCAACTGATCAATACATAACCTTGTTATATGTGTGTCTCTATTTAAAGATACCATATTTAATATATATTATTGATTCATTACCATTGAAGTACCAGCCAACAGCACCACAACTCATGCTTGAGTGAAGCTTATCTAATACGTGTTATTTCCTCTGTAAGGCACATCACTGCCTTCTTGTGCAAAGGAACACTAGATAGCACTTTAGCACTATGCTTGGGGGGCATTATAAATAGTGAAATCAACAACAAAAAACCCACAAAAATGCAAAAGCATGGCACTGTATAGTCCCTGAATGGACACTTGTTTGCGATGTAAGAGCTCAAAGGAACAGACAGAGCATTACCTTGTCCAGGCTCAGCTGGGAGCCTGTGGTCAGGGGACTCAAACTTTTCACTGCTCTGTGCAAGGTCACAAATGTCTGCGAAAGGGCCAAGAGTATTGATTTTGGGAATTACAAATAAATTTTAGTGAGTAGGCCAATTTGCAAATATGGAATCTTTGAACAATAAGGATGACTATATATATTCTTGGTTCACCATCCGCCTCTCCCTCAAACACCCCCAGTCTTGGCCTTCTCTTCTAGAACCCTCCTGGACCTGCTTTCCTGAGGCAAAGTCCTTAATGTATTACCCGCCCCCCCCCTCCCCCTTAAAGTCACTTTATACCTATCACTCTCTGCAGGGAACTTGTGTGAGTGAGCAGGAAGAGATGCAGTCAATTCCATCACATTTAAGAGATCATAGCTGATACAGCCAATACCTGTTGCAGAGATATTCATAATTTTGTAAAATCTGTTCCTTAATGATATAGGATAAAACTTTAAAAGAAAACTTGTGATTCTGTTGAGTAGTAGGATGGGTATTAGGGGAAATTAGGGCAAAGAAGGCACATTTCTGTCATCACATCCTATAAGAGACCACCTGTTCTGGAAACTGAAACCTTCTTCCTAGGTCCATGGTTGTAAATCTGTCCTGTGAAGTCTATGGTTCGGGAGTTCTTTTGATGCCGGCAGTCCCAGAGCACGAGAGCCCACAGCCCACTCCTCCTGGGGTTCCCATGAGTATTTCAAGCCCCCGTCTCAATGTCCAAGGAGAGACATATCTGTCAATTGGCCCTAAGTTTTCAACCAGGTGGGATTCTGGGCTTGGACATCCTTCATCTTATAGGAGATCTCTGGTCTTGGAAGGGCCTCCTCCAGGAGCTGGCTGGGCGGGACTGAGACAGCCTTTCAAGTGTGGTCAAGATTCTTCAGTGTGGTTTGGGTCTGCCGTCTATTGTTTTAAGGTTTATCATTATAAAAAGACGATTCTAACCAGAGCCTGCTGAGATAAAAGCTGCTACCCCATCCCATTCTGGGGCATATGAGTGTTATTTTAGTGGCTGTGTACACAGTTCTGTAAATCTATACCTTGGATGAAAGCCCAGCTAAAGAATGAAACATTCCCCTGTATGTATTCTCTGAAAAACAGTCACATATGCTCAGACATGAAAGAACAGCAAGCCTGCCCATGGCAGCTCCCCGAGTTGCAGAATTTCAAAAATGCCTGCAGCCTCACCAAAATGAACTGTCTGAACAAAAGGAGGTAGACAAAGTGAGAGGAGGCTGGATGTTGGCTGATTTCCTGGCCTCTCCTCCCTTCCACCCCCAGCCTCCCTCCCTACAGATGTTTTCGCTGAGCTTCTGTCAGCCTTCTTGGCTTACTCTTTGGCTCACTCCCCAGGGAGCTGTAGTCAAGCAAGTATGGCAAATGTTGCATAAATCAAGATAAAAGATTGCCTTTTCCTAACTAAGCAATTTTAGTTTTTGCTTATTTTTAAACGATAATTTTTTTTCTCTAAATATGAAAGTTGTCAGGCTCATTGCAAAAAAATTGGAAAATGCAGATAAGCAACAAAGAAAATGACAAAAATAAGTGTAACCTCATCAACCAGATATAATCATTGCTGACATTGCTATTGCTTTTTTAGCGTTTCTTTAGGAATTAATATGAGTAGATTGTGTTTTCAATGGGATTACAGTAGATACACCGTTTTGTATGCTGCCTCCCCCCCCACTTAGCAATATATCCTAAACATCTTGCCATGATATCACATATCTTCAGAACATCATTTTTTTTAAAAATAGGCTATTTTTTAGAGCATTTTTTAGGGTTAGAGCAAAACTGAGCAGAAGATCAGAGATTTACCGTATGCTCTCTGGCTTCCCACAAGCAGAGCCTCTGCCATTATCAGCATCTGCCCCCACACCACCTCCACCACATTTAATAACTGTATAGCCTTCCAGTATCATAATTCTTTTAACCAGTTCCTATTGTTGAACTTTCACATTTCCCCCCCAGGGATTATATTCAAAACACACAGAAAGCATTTAACAGGCAGCAGGCATGGACCAACCAATCAGAATGACCAGCCAGGCAGGCCAGGACTGGGTTCAGGATGCCCAGACTGTGCCAGGCACGAATCTTAGTTTAGCGTTTGAATGGCAGGGAACTCTAGGGAAAACCCAGGAGAGAGGCAGTGTCGGGGTACATGGGGGAAGGGTTTTAAGCAACATCTGTTTATCAATAGCACAAAAGATTTTCAATATTTTAAGAAACCATATGGTCATATTGATGCAAATTTTCTGAATATTGGGATATGTGTCAACATTACAAATAGAACAGCTATGAACATCTTTATAGACAGCTCTGCACAGATCTTGGAGTATTCCTAGGTGCACCTTTGCTGAATCAAAAGATGTAATACATTCCTAGGGCTTTTAGTATGTAGTTCCAAACTGTTTTTCAAAAGTTACCACAATTAATTTTATTACCAATCTTATCTTGTGTTTTTAAACTATTAACCATTATTTTAACTTTACCAATAAAATCTGTATACTGTGGGGTATGTTTTTTGTTTTTTTTTAATCTTTGTTCGTCCCAACCCAGCAAATATACTTATAGGCATGTATCTAAGAACACTTTTGTATTTACAAAAACACTCTTATAAAAAGAGACGCATACATGAACATTCACTGTAGTGTTGTTGATAATAAGAATGACAACCCCCCAAAACTGAAAACAATTGAAATACCCAGGAACAGGGGGAACGATGATAATCCATATCACGAAATATTATAATGTGATTAGAAAGAATGAAGACGTGTAAGACTGACATGGAAAGTTCTAAGAGATACTGAGAGAGACAAGCAAGTTGTAGGACAGGATGTGCACTGTCGTTTGTTTTCTTTTTTTCCCCAGTAGAAGAATTCTTCCCCCAACCCAAACTTTTAAATGAAATTCCAATATATATACAACCTAAAATTAGTACTGATCTAATTATAAAGCAGCTTCAAGGGCGTGAGATCTGCAGAGTCACACAAGCCCCACATTTGACTCAATGCTCTGCTGCCTGTGTCCTGAAATCCTTAATAATTTTTGAATAAGGGGTCCCACCTTCTCACTCTGCACTGGGCCGCATAAGTTATGTAGCGAGTCATGATGTAGACTAGACACCCCGAGTTGCAAGAGTCTTTTGTGAGCTTTCAAGGTATCAGAAGCCCTCACTAGCTGAGCAGGGGGCCCGGAAGTCAGCCTCCTGACAAGTGTTGTAAGCAGCCCTCAGCGTCCAGGTCCCAAAGTCATAACTAAGTGACCGAGGATTTCAGGCAATTTAGGGGCTCAGGTCTTTGCAATCAAAAGCATGTCAATGCCAGGTACATCTGTAGCACTTCAGTGAAAAATCTGCATATGACAAAATAAATAAAACTTTTCAACCAGAACTTTTGGTTAAAAATGAAATGTAATATTTTGTTATCTCGCCTTAGAGGAAGTAGGATGGCTGATGTTTCAGATAGAGGAAGAATATGAGAAAATCTGTATTCTACCTCTTTTTTAAAAACAAATTCTCCTGGCTTACTTACTTGGGCTTCCAGTGATTCCATTTTTCTTGTTCTATGTGAATTGAATTGTTGAATGTTTGAGATGAGATTTTGTGTACAGAAAAGACTAATTGCATCTGTCATACAAAGGAAAGTGAAGTGAATCTCACGGGGCTTGTCTTAGAAAACTCGTGCCAGCAGCCCAGAAACCACTGCTTCCTTTCCTAACAGGTTGCTTAGAAACCTTGCATTCCTTTCTAAAACCCTGCCTGACATTGCGCTCTTATAGCATGACCTGGGTCCTGTCATGCTCTTACACAGGAATCCTCACCAACTCCCCATTGCCAGAGGGCCTGCCTGCTTTCCTGCCTGTCTCCCTTTCTTTCCCCCTTTCTGAAACCTGTACTGCACAGAAAACTCATGAATATTTCCACCACTCCAAAATAGCCACTTTTAACCTTTGAGTGAACAGCTTGCAAATGATCTATGTGAAGAAAAATATAGGTATGGCTATAAATAACTATGTAAATGTCTTTCATCATTGACTTCTCTTCTGTTTGGTTGTAAAACATTGACTAAGTGACATTTGAATAAAATACAATGAAATTATTCAGAAAGACTATCTCCTGATCAAAGTCAAGTTTGAACTCCTAACATTGGCGTTTAAGACAGTTCCCATTCCCTGGAAAACTTTCCGATTCTTCATTTATCCAAACAATATTTTCATTTTTATTTATTTAATTAATTAATTTTTTAATCCTTACCTGAGGATATTTTCTCCCTTGCTTTTCAGAGAGAGTGAAAGGGGGACAGAGAGAGAGAGAGAAAGAAAGAAACATCAATGTGAGAGAAACACATCAATTGGCTGCCCCCTCCCCACACACCCTGACTGGGGCCAGGGATCAAGCCCGAAACCAAGCTTTGTGCCCTTGAACCAGAATCAAACCCAAGACCCTTCAGTCTGTGGGCCGATGCTCTAACCACTGAGCCAAACCGGTCAGGGTCAAACAATATTTTTAAAAAGTATTAGAGCCCAGCCGGGCATGGCTCAGTGGTTGAGCACTGACCTAGGATCCAGGAGATCGCGGTTTGATTCCCGGTCAGGGCACATGCCTGGGTTGTGGGCTCGATCCCCAGTTGGGGGTGTGCAGGAGGCAGCCGATCAATGACTCTCTCATCATTGGTGTTTCTGTCTCCCTCCCTCTCCCTTCCTCTCTCTGGAATCAATAAAGATATATTTAAAAAATATGTATATTAGCAAAGCTGCCCTAACCCCCATGTAGGCATCCTTCCAATGATCCCTTTGCTCTGCAGTCCTATTGTGCTCACTGTATATGCCATTCAGCATCTGCCATTCAGCGTTTACTGATTATTGTGTTATTTCTCTTTTCTAAACTGAAGGGACAACCTGTCTTGGACATCCTTTTATCTTTTGCCTTATTTAGCACAGTGCCCTAGATTAAATAGGCAGCTGATGAATATTTGATAATACAGATGAGGATGCTGTTACCATCACATAAGGGGACTTCACATCGATGTTTTATTCCTGCGTATCTGTGAAGCTGTAGGCACTACCATCCCTATTCTTCCTCACTGTGTGTGCTTTCTTTCAATTTCTGTGGTTCCAAACCTGACATGACTCTTGTTTAGAGCCTAATGGGACAGTTTTGGTTTCCTAGATGTTTCCTTAATATAATAGGACATCCACTCCATTCCCAGGCCTTCCCCATAATAATGTCTGTGTCCATGGGTTATGCTTATAGACATAGAAGTTCTTTGAATAATCTGTCCCCACTCCCCCATCCCCACCTTCCCTCTGAGATCCCTCAGTCTGTTCCTTGCTTCTATGCCTCTGGGTCTATTTTATTCATCAGTTTATTTTGTTTATTACATTCCACATATGAGTGAGATCATGTGGTACTTGTCTTTCTCTGACTAGCTTATTTCGCTAAGCCTAATACTCTCGAATTCCCTCCATGCTGTCCCAAACAATAAATGCTCCTTCTTTTTTACAGCTGCATAGTATTTCATGGTGTAAATGTACCACAGCTTTTTTATTTACTCATTTACTGATGTGCACTTGAGAAGAATGTATATTCTGCAGCTTTGCAGTGGAATGTTCTGTAAATGTCAATTAAATCCATCTGATCTAGTGTGTCATTTAGGGTCACTGTTTTCTTGTTGATTTTTTGTCTGAAAAACTTACCCAGTGAAATCAGTGGGGTGTTAAAGTCTCCCACTATGACTGTCTTGCTGTCAATATCTCCCTTAAAGTCCTCTAGAAGCTTTTTTATAAGTTTAGGTGCTCCTGTATTGGGTAAATATATGTTTATCAGGGTTATATCCTCTTGTTGGATTGATCCCTTTAGTATTATGTAGTGACCTTTCTTGTCTCTCGTTATGGTCTTCGTTCTGAAGTTTATTTCGTCAGATATGAGTATTGCTACCCCAGCTTTTTTTTTCATTTCCATTTGCATGGAAAATTTTTTCCATCCTTTCACCCTCATCCTGTGTGAGTCTTCTGTTTTGAGGTGGATCTCTTTTAGACAGCATATATTTGGGTCATGTTTTCTTATCCATTCTGCCACCCTATGTCTTTTTATTGGAGCATTTAATTCATTTATATTTAAGGTTATTATTGATAGATACTAATTTATTGCCATTTTAATTTTTTATGCCTATCTTTCTCTCTATTTCTACTTCTAATTACAGCAGTTCCTTTAACATTTCCTGCAATGCTGGTTTGGTGGTAATAAACTCCTTTAGCCTTTTTTTGGTCTGGGAAGCTCTTTATTTCACCATCTACCTTGAATGATAGACCTGCTGGATAGAATAGTCTTGGTTTCAGATCCTTGCTTTTCATTACCTTGAATACTTCATGCATTGCCTTCTGGTCTGTAGAGTTTCTGATGAGAAGTCATCTGACAGCCTTATGGGAGCTCCTTTGTAGGTAATAGATTGCTTTTCTCTTGCTGCCTTTAAGATTCTCTCTTTGTCTTGAATTCTTGGCATTTTAATTATGATGTGTCTGGGCGTGGGCCTCTTTGGATTCTTCTTGCTTGGGACTCTCTGTGCCTCCTGTACTTGTGTGTCTTTTTCCTTTATAAGGTTAAGGAAGTTTTCTGCCATTATTTCTTCAAACAGGTTCTCTAACCCTTGCTTACTTTCGACCTCTTCTGGCATTCCTATTATGTGAATATTGTTGCATTTTATGTTGTCCCACAGCTCCCTTAAACAGTCCTGTTTTTAATTGTTTTTTCTTTTTGGATCTCTGATTGAGTGATTTTTTTTCTACTCTGTCTACTAAGTCTCTGATCCAATCTTCAGCTTCCTCTAATCTGCTTATTCCTTCCAATGTATTCTTTATTTTTGCTATGTCATTCTTAATTTTCTTCATAGTTTCCGTATCTTTTTTCATGCTGTTGAGCATGCTTATGATCAGTATTCTGAACTCTATATCTGATAGATTGCTTATCTCCATTTCATTTAGCTCTTTTTCTGGAACTTCTCTTGTTCTTTCATTTGAGGCTTATTTTTTTGTCTTCCCATTTTGGCTGCCTGTTTGGGTTTGTTTCTATGTATTAGGTAGATCTGCTAGGACTCTCAGTCTTTTTAGAGTGTCTCTGGTGCAGGCCAATGTAAGACACAGTTTGTGACTGGCCCTGAGTACCCTGTTTGGAGCTATCAACAACCCTCAGTTTGAGGTCTTCTCTGCTGGAGCTGGGTGTAGTTGGACAGGACCAAAGTCTCCTTTTCCAAGGCCTGGGTCCAGAAGCAGATCAGGCAAAGACTCAAAGCACCTAGAGGCCTGCCTCTGCCTACAAGCTGATTAATCTGATTCTCTTAACGAATCTCAGGCTGTAGAAACTCCTCAGGGTAGGGCAAGAGGTTTTCTAGCAGGGTGGGGCAATTGTTTCCACCCTTAGGCAAAACCAGCAAATTGTCTGCCTAAGAAAGATGTCCTCTGCAGTGTGGAGGAATGAGTCAGCACAGGAATCCAGCAGGGTGCCCTCTGAGCTCTATTTCCTGAGCCCACAACCCTAGATCCTCCTCACACTGCTCCAGTCCACTCTGTCCTCCCTCTACTGGAGCCCAAGGTGAGTGGCTGCACATGAAACTTTGTGTGTTGGCTCTTTAAGAGGGTGCCTGCATTTCTAGCCATCTCTCCCTGGCAGACAGAAATCTGGCTGCTTTTCACAGCCAGATGTTATGTGGGCACCTTTCTCAGTTCTGGTGCTCTGGGTTGGGGGGCCCAGCTTGGGGTTTAGAACCCAGAATTCTCAGTGGGAACCACCCACAACTGAGATCTCCCTTCGGACCTTCAGCCTGTGCCTGTGGGAGCCCAGACAGCCCTCTCCTGCCTCCCCATTTTTTACCTGTCTCTATGTGGTCTCCACTTTAGGTCCTTGGTTATGAGTGTTCTCTCCAGCTCCTCTCTGGTTTCAGTTGATTATTCAGGATGGTTCTTCTATGTTTTAGTTGTAATTCCAGTTTGATCCTGGGAGAATGTCAGTGTAGCTTCCACTCAGCCTGCTGCCATCTTTAATCTCTCAATTCAACATCTTTCTCAATACCAAGTGCCACATCTCAGGACTCACTGGGCTGGGGTGGTCTGATGACAGGCAGGTAGGACAAGCTGGTGGGGGTGGGACACATGCTGGGTTACACCCAGCTGCAGGCCTGGGTAGAAGTCTGTGCCTGAGCACCTAGAGATATGACACCGGATGAGAAGTAATAGTTTAGGAAAGCTCTCAGGGTCACAAAATCCAGAACACAAACTGGGGATGTCTCATGAGTGTGGTTGCCGCTGTTTACCTGAGCATCCTGTGTGCCTGGAACTTTAATTACGTTATTTATCACCTTAAAACAAGGTTTCCCAAAATGTGGTCCATGAAACACAGTGCTGTGAGCACAGAAGTAGCTCTGGGGTCAAATAAGTGTGAGAAACTAAGTGTGCTATTTCCACCCCATCAAAGAAATTAGATTATTAAAGGTCCCTAAAGTACAAACATAAGCAAAAAATAAATAAATATTTGCAACCACAAAGCCTTACTGAAAGCACTTAAGATAAGAATACGTAATAAACACTAGAAATGGCATCTACATTCTCTGAAATTTTGAGAAACTTTTGTTAACAGAAACAAGAGAGACAAGATGGTCGCTCAAATACACAAAGTGAAGAATATTTTTCTACAAGTGGGGATCCAGGAGGACATTTCCACGCAGAGGCCAAGGGACCATGTAAAGGCAGAGCTTGAAGACGAAGAGATATAATTCTCTGTCTTGCTGCTCAAAGAAATCCTGAGCTCCTTAGCAGACTGCCAAAAGAGGCACTCAGAAGAAGTTTTTGAAAAAGCAAGAGAAAACACAGGGGTATTCTGAGTAGAGAAGACGCTGCACGAGGGAGCTGTTTGGCAGTAGAGAGACTCCCATCAGATGGCCTCGATCAGTTCAGTGATGTGGGAGGCCTGGTCACTGCTGTCAGAGGGGGCCAGCAGCATTCGGGAGGGGGGCAGAGTGGGAAAGGCACTGAGCGAGACAGAGCACAGCTGTTCAGGCCCATATGTTTGGGAGTCAACAAGAGATGCATAAAGTTATGCTGAGTTAGAGAACCAAATGTGAAGGATAGTCCATAGAGTGGTGCTTAAGGGCACGGTCCCAGGAGAAAGACTAACCAGGTTTGGGTTTGAATCCCAGATCTGACCCTTTCCAAAAGGTGGTAGGAATTAACTTAGCTAATAGATGTAGAACACTTAGGAGAGTGCCTGGCACATTAGCAAGCACTCGGTAAGCGTTAACTATTGTTGTTGTTGCTGAAGTTGGGGTGGAACCACTCATACAAGAATCTTGAGATTTTTCTTAAAGAAACATGAGGTTACCTGGGACAACCAAAGGTAAGATCATAGTCATGATATGAGTCATGAACCCAAGGTTGAGGATAAGCCCAGCAGGCACTGTGAGATGTCACAAGACAATGGAGTCTGGATTCCTTACTAGGTACAGAACAAAAGGGAGACATCTGAGCTTCCGCACTTAGCTGAAGAAATACTCAGTGTGATGACAAGACCTAAAATGTTGCCATCAAAATCATGGTTACCACATACGCATTCTTTCAATTCCTTTGACAAAAACAGTTTTGAGCACCTACTTTGTGACAGCCACTCTTCTAGTGCTGGGGATACAGCAGCCAACAAAACACACAAACATCCCTGTCCCATGGAGCCTACATTCTAGTGGAAGCTTTACCTAAACTCCTTCCTCACATTATTGCCTTTATCTCCTTAACAAACCAATTAGGTAGGTATTTTCAAACCCATTTTTTCAGACAAAGAAATTAAACTCTGTCCCAAACCAAATAACTAATAAATTGCAAAGCTGGGTTTCAAACACTGATCTAATTTTAAAGTTTATGCTTATAAAATCTGCTCTGTATTTCATTTCTATGCTGCTGAATAATTTTGGTAGGTGCAGAGGAAAGCCTAAGGGTTGAGGAACTTAGGACCTGTAAGGTCTGACTGTTAGGCCCCTTCCATGGGTGCTGAGTTCCCCAAGAAAGATGGGAGAAGCTGAGGTACAGAGGGAAATGTGGCCTTGGCATTGAAGTCCTGGGAAAAGTGAGAGTGAGTTGTGGAGAGTGGTAAGAGGAAGTGTGGATTTCAAAGCCAAGTAGGTGACAGAGTCATAAAGTAGGAGCAGCCTTGGGTTGCAAGATCAACTGCTTCCTTTTGTTCCTGCTCAGTGGGGAAGGAGTGGGAGAAGTCCTGTCCTCCCTTGTAGAAAGTCTCAGATGCTTTCTTCAGGCAAGGAGATGAAAGAGGCAAGCATGGCAGAAACAGCTGAGGTTGCAAGAGCATCCAGGAGCATCATGTCAGAGGCTCCTAGATGGACGGACAGAGGGCTGGGGTGGGAGAAGGACTTCGTTTTCAAAGAGTTGGCAAGGAAGCTGGGAGACAGGCTGGAGACGCAGGCTAACGGGGGAGCAGGAGAGCACCGCCTCCCTGGAACACTGGGAGAGGGGGTTGAAGGCTGCATGAGCCACATTCCAAGTGGAATGTCAGACAGGGCAAGCCCAACTGCAGACTTACCTGCCTGGGTGTGTACCACTCATTCATGGCCTTTGGTGCTTGGAAAGGAACGATCTGGCATCCCCAGAACCTTCCAGAGAAACTTGACTGTTGCTAGTGGACTGAAACTTGACCACTGAATTCAGAGGTACCTGTGATTGCCACACTGGGAAGAGCAAGGATATTATCAGGTATACACTATTTCACAGCTGTTCCATTTCTTTATAACCTTGCTAGGAGCCTATGGTGACATCAAATCCTTGCTTTAAAGTTTCTGAGACTCCTAGATTGTCCAGCTAGCAGGTATGGAAGGGGGTGATCTTGGTAGTCTGACCTGGAGGAGATTCCCCTCAAAATATAAGTTAGAGATTTCATTAGCTGTCTTTTAAAATAGTTGATCTGATCTTTTTGACTAATGCTTCTCCAAATTTGTAATTTTAAAGGTTTTGTTGAAGTGGGGGTAAGGAGGGGTGATTCATTCTAGTTGTACCAAATACTCCTAGAGGTCAGTGGTATAAACATGTAGGGATGAAGAGATGGGGTGTAGGGAGAAGAGAGATTCTAGTTTATAAGGTCTAGAGTGCAAGTACTTCTAAACTTTAATATGTATATGAATCACCTGGGATCCTGTGAAAATTCAGAGGCTGAGTCGGTGAGTCTAAGGTGGGACCTGTGATCTGCACGTTTAGCCAGCTCCCAGGTGCTGCTGGTGGTCTGCAGACCAGGCTTCTGAGCAGCACGGACCTACACTGCATAACTAGTCCAAAGTCAGCTTCAAAAGGTGGCTTGTGTTTGAGGTAAGAAGGCTAGGAACAAATTCATGAAAACATATTGGACATTTAATGTTATAATAGTAGGATAATTGTAAAACTTACAGCCAGAATTGGCAGATTTAAATCCTGATTCTACCATTTTCTAGCAATAAAACTTTGGTCAAATCATGGATCATCTCTGGGTCTTGGTTTCCTCATCTGAAAAAATGGAGGCGATAGGATCTGTCCGGGTTGCCTGACCCCAGGGTGGATGAGAGCATTAAATGAAACAACTTAGTGAAAATGCTTCATCAACTGAAAGTGCTGTCCACGTATTTCCATTATTATTATTATTATTATTATTATTATTATTATTAATTTTAAGCTAAAGAAACCTTACTAATAGCTCCCATTTCCACTGTTTGTATTTTACTAGGTAACATTGCCAAGTGTTTGCATTCGTCTGATGCTGCCTTAAGCAGAGCAAGGATTATTTGGCTTATTCTCCACAACTCTAATAACATTAGCAGCACAATGTTAGCTGCATTTTACAGATGATGAAAGTAAGACTTAGGGCATTAAGATTATGCGTAGGTGCTAAGTGTTGATGCTCTGATCTGAACTCAGCCTGACTCTCCAAAGCTCAGGCTCTCATTTTCGATCTCCAGTTGACTCACTGGAACAAACACCCAGCGTCACAGAAGATGGCGATGGTTTGGAATAGCAGTTGGCCGCCTGTTTCAGCGAAGGGCAACGTATTAAATATTTTAGCCTTTGCATACTAGGTAGTAAATATTTTAGGCTTTGCATGCCAAATTTAGGTCTTTTGCAACTACTCAGCCCTGTCGCTGCGGCACAAAAGCAGCCATAGACAATCCGTAAAGGAATGGGTGTGGCTGTGTTCCAATAAAATGTTATTTACAGAAACAGGTGGCAGGATGGATTTGGCCTGTGGGCTACAGTTGCTGATTCCTGGTCTAAAAAATTCAGACTTGTCCAATAGGGTGGCTATTTAGATTTAAACTTAAATTAAAAATTCAATTTCTCAGTTACATTAACCACATCTCAAGCGCTCAATGCACACACGTGGCTAGTGCCTGCTGCTTTGAACAGTGCCGAGGACATTCCCATCATCACAGCAAGTTCCACTGGAGAGCCCTGGTCTAAGTCATCTTTGGGGGTCAGGGAGAAATCTCCTGCAAGTAGCCCTAAGGACATGAAGTTCTGGATCCTGGCTTTGCTAGTTCACCAGCTATATGAGTCTTGGCAAATCACATTGTCTCCCAGAGCCTCGGTTACTGCACACATAAAATGGGGACTCTACCTTCCTCACTGTGCTGCTGTGGGCACTAAATAAGAAAATATGTGAAAAGCGCTTTGTAATCTTTTAGGAGCTACACAAACACAAGCCATCATTAGGATTCTAATTGTTACTCAAACTGTGAGAAAATATATGGAGGCAGAATTTGTGTAGGTAGCTGGATTGAGAGAATTATATTTTCTTTTAAATCACCCAGTGGAATCTACTGGGATGTCAGAGAGTTACCAGAATAAGGAAATCTCATTATTTGAACAGGAAAGAGGTACGAAAGCAGGCAGATTTCAGAGGCCATTCATCTTTCAGAGCTTGGAATTGCTTTAGTAATGCTTATCACCTCCAGGAAACAGATGCAACTGTCCAGATGGGAGCTGTGATGAAGCTGGGCAGGTCTCAGTGTCCTTCCTGAAAGAGACCAAAGGTTTATTCTTCTCTGTCAAACTCCAAGTTAAAGAGGGTGGAGCTTTTTCCCGCTGCTTCTCTTCCCAGGGGCCCCCTCTGCACCGCAGCCACTGTGCACCTTCACGTGGGCCAGAACACAGCTCAGCTTTTCCAGAGTGACAGGCCCTCGGTTACCCAGATGGTTCCAGTCTCTCGGTGGCTCCCCATGCCTCTCTCCTCCCTCCTCCTGTTCCTAATCCCAGCTATAAATCACCTTCCCAGGGAAATCCCTGCATGATATCATTTCCCTTCCCACCAGTCTGCAGGCCCCTTTGGCCCTCGGGATTCTGTGTCTCAGGGTCCTGGGTTCCAGGCTACTCTCCAGTTCTAGGCCGTCTTACTATTGTCACCCATTTGAGTACACAGAGGCGGTTTCTCCCTGTTTGGGGCTGGGTACAACCCTTCTGATTTCTGTCAATAACTGGAAGTTATGTTTGTTTCATATTCTTTTTTGTAGCTTTTCATATGAGCTTCCTGGAACTCGTCTCTCACCTCTCTACCTTCTCTCCTATTTCCTTTCACTTTAGTTTTTCTCACTCCTTAAGTCCTCTAACATCTCTTCTCTGCTCCCCAGCTACACTTGCCTATCTGGCTTGGATGAAGGTTCCTGCTCTCAGACGGCCAACTAGGGATGGTGTACATTTAGAAAAGTAATTTGGGAATATTCTTCTAAATTCTTAAAAATCTGTATTTGTATTCTCAGTCGTTCCACTTCCAGGGAAGTGTCCTAAGTAAATTATAGAGATGCACTAAAAATGACTAAATAAGGATATTTATTGCTGCATTATTTATAATTGTGAAAAATTAGAAAAAAACTAATTGTCAACAATAGTAAAAGAATTAGAAAAAACACCAAATTTAAAAATGAAAAGATATATACCAATATATTAACAGTGGTTTTGTTTGTATACCTCTAAGGTATCTATGGTTATCCCTGAAGCACTAGTGATTTTTCTTTTTTGTCATTTTCTATTTTTTACAATGTGCATATATATACTCGGAAAGAGGTTATACAAATAAAGGTACCCCCACCCCCACCCCCAGCCTGCCTATTTTCTATTGCTCACTAATACTTCCATTCAAGGATCCAAAATGCACATTTACCGGCTCAGACAACCCTCATGTTAATCAGAAAAGTCCTTAGGGAGAGCCACCCACAAGACTTTCCCATATATATTTGAGCAGAGAAACCCTAAAAGCTTATTTTGGGGTCCCTTCCAATTGACAGCCAGTTTTGGAAAGAGACGGGTTAAGGCCAAATCCTCTAAACAAGCCTGCTATCAGCATAGGGAATATAGTTGCCAATCTGCCATGAAACCCCTCTTGTCATTAATGCTGAAGAAATGGCTCTCATGAAGCTAAGTGACAAGACATCTCTGCAGATGGAGGAGTTGGGAAGGAACAGCAGCTGACCGAGAAAAACAATGGCTTTCTCTGAAATAGTGATGAGGATGGAGGTCCAACGGAGAAGCAGGTCAGGGCTGAGCTCTCAGGAAGAGTTTCTGGGGTCATTTCTGAGACTTTTGGGGCCAGTAGGATGCAAACAATGACATTTCCAAGTTCAGGGTTGGGGCTGACAATCTTCTCTGCCATTCATATTTTGACCTTATGAATATTTATCGTGATAGGACCTGTGAAATATTAACTGGGCCCACTATCATACACTAGGCAGGTGTCAGTTGAAAAGAAGTGGCCAAGACTCTAGTCTCAATTTACAAAAATACTTTGTTTTGTGCTTTCATTATCTTCACTTGCTAAAGATATAAACTATTTAAACTACTTCCCAGAGTAGAGGAAGTACAAATATTTATGTAAGTACATGAGTGCATTTCTTTTTTTTTTTTTTCTTTTTCTTTAATATATCTTTATTGATTTCAGAGAGAGGAAAGGAGAGGGAGAGAGAGAGAGAGAAACATCAATGATGAGAGAGTCATTGATCGAGCCCGCAACCCAGGCATGTGCCCTGACTGGGAATCGAACCCTGATCGCCTGGATCCCAGGTCGACTCTCAACCTCTGAGCCACGCCCGGCCAGGCATGAGTGCATTTCTTAATACCTGATTAAAATAATAAAAACCAACAGTCACCCCTGGCGGGGTGGCTCAGTGGGCCGGAGCGTTTTCTCGTTCACCAAGAGGGTGCAGGTTCGCTTCCCGGTCAGGCACACACCCAGGTTACAAGTCTGATCGCCAGTCGGTGAGTACAGGAGGCAACTAGTCAGTGTTTCTCTCTCACATCGATGTTTTGTTTTTTTTCTCTCTTTCTCTCCCTTCCTCTTTCTCTAAAAGTCAATAAAAACATATCCTAGGGTGAAGATTAAACAAACAAAACAAAACAATGGTTAACAACTTTTTAAACAGGAAGAACTTTTTTAAAGTAGAAGATTTTCCAGAACCCCTCATATGTCAAAAAAGCTATTATGATGTTAAAGATGTTTTAAAATGCATTTATAGTTTCTTAATAACAGTAGCATATACCTTTGGAAACTTTGAGCAGTATTTATTCCCATAAGCAACACTTATTCTGCCTTTAGAAATGTATACAGATTGCAGGACCCTTTCTAGGCAGGGTGGCTATGGAGTGCCCCCCGCCTCAGAATTCAATACCCACAGACCGGGAACCACTGCCATCGGCCTCCATCATAAGTATGTTGTGATTCATTCAGAGGTACATGTGAGCGTGCATGTGTGTACATATATAGGGTGTCCCAAAAAATGTATTCACACTTTGAATAATTATAAAGGCAGTGTTTGAACTTCAACTGTGTTTTCAAACTTCCAGTAGCATTTTAGGATGAATTTCCTTTGTTCAAAGCTTAGTCTGGCTGAAAAGAAAGAAACATTGGGCTATCAGCTGTTAAAGTGTGTATACATGTTTTTGGGACATCTTGTATACACATATATGCACTCCAGAAAAATAACAATAGTCCAATAGGGAATGGGCAAAGGACATAGACACAACTATCATACAAAAGGAAATACAAATGAGTTTTATAAATATATGCAAAGATGCTCAACCTCACCCATAAAATAAGATGCCAGTTTAAGTATACCAGATTGGCAGAGATTAAAAACTTGAATAATATATGATTGTAGAAAAAGAGTGGGAAACAGGCACTCTCACCATTTTTGCTGGATGTGCAAATGGAGTCAACCTTTTTAAAGCATAATTTGTTAAAATCTATCAACATTTAAAATATACATATCTATTGACCCAGCAACTCTATTTTTAGGGTTCTTCAATAGATGTACATATACACATGGACTCTTAAGTGTATAGGAATATTCATTGCCTCATTATCTGTAGTAGCAATCGACTGGAAACAATCTACATGCCCATTAATAAAGAATTGATTAGCAAATTATTAGACAGCCAGCCCCAGGAGGGAATAACCATTTCTAAAAGGAGGCAGCTTTGTGTGTACTAATATGAAATGGACTCCAAGATAGGTTATTAACAAAGAAATAGCGTGTATAACGTCTTCTCATTTGTATTTTAAAAGGCATATGTATATTCATATAAACATAGCTGCTTATTTATGTATAGAATCTCTGTGGAAGAAGAAAGAAGAAACTAATAAATGTTGTGGGAAGGACATCTGGGATCAAGATGATATGGTAGACTTACTCCTTTCTGTATGGTCTTTTGAACCATAAGACACTTTTTAACTCAAAATTTTTAAATGGACATTTATTTATTATTTGTTTATTTTACACACACATTTGCCTGTGAGCACACACACAAGGGGGCACAGCTACAATGGCTTTGGAATTTCAGAGAAGTTGAAATTGTAGATGCTTTTTGTCCGCAAAGAGGTAGTTAAGTACAGTGGAGTCATATAATACTTGGGAAATCCAGCCTTGGTTTCTTCATCTATACATGTGATAATAATCCTTGTATCACTGGTGAGGTGTCACTGGGTTGTGGAAGTAACAGTGGTAAGGACTAGATATTTCTTAATCTGAACCCAAGACCTGGATATGATGGAAAGAGCCATGGTCTTGGAATCAGAAAAATGAGTCCAAGTTCTAGTGTGTATACTTACTAGCCACATGTATTGGTTTCCCGTGGTTGCTGTAACAAATTACCACAACAAGCAGTGTATTAGAACAACAAAAAAAGGGTTCTCTCAGCGTTCTGGAGGCCAGGGTTCTGCAACCCAGGGGTCAGCAGAGCCATGCTCCTTCAGAAGTCTCTAGGGGAGAACTCTTCCTTGCCTCTCAGCTTTTGGTGGCTCCAAGTTCTCCTTGGCTTGTGGATGACTCTGTTTTCACATGACCTTCTCCTCCGTGTTTGTGTTTTCTCTTCCATCTCTCGTTAGGACACCTGTCATTGAATTTAGAGCCCACCCAGGTAATCCAAAATAATCTCATCCCAAGATCCTTAAGTTACATCTGCAATGACTCTTTTTCCAAGTAAGGTCACATTGATAGGGTCTTAATATTAGGACATAGACATATCTTTCTGAGGCAACCACTTAACCCACTCACCCCATGATCTTGGGCAAATCACTAAATGTGAATACCTACCTTTATCCACCTCAAGTCTATCATGAGAATTAAAAGAAATAAAGTGCATGAAATATATTTGTAAAGAGTTATATGGATGTTAGTTATTCCTACTGACTTGGCCAATCATTTATACAAAGATTTCAATAAGAGATTGATCTCCACTCCAACTTTTTCTCCTTTCAGTTTAAAATCAGTTTTGCTGAAACACAAGAATTTCAGACCAATTTTTTTCAAAGGGAAGGAGAAATATTTCACAATGTAGTTACTGAAGATAAGAAATGTTTGGAGATAAATCATTTTCAGCTGTGTGCAGGCACAGACTTGAAAGACCAGAAAAGGCCTCGAATGTTTTTTAGAACAAGGCAAAGAGTAAAGAAACAAAGAAATAAATTTTGTATGGAAAACCGATAGAGTAAGCTTTTCCCTCCAAACTCTTCATTATTAAAAAAAAAACACAAACAGCCCTGGCTGGGTGGCTCAGTTGGTTAGAGCATCATCCCAACATGCCAAGGTTGTGGGTTTGATCCCCAGTCAGGGCACATACAAGAGGCAACAAATGAATGCATAAATGAGTGGAATGGCAAATCAGTGTTTCCCTCTATCCCTCTCTCTCAATCAATAAAAAAAAATAAAGTAAAAAACTTAAAAGAATTATATCATGGTTTCTCATGGTCTCACACTTATATTTTAAAGTTGTTGCGATTTGTCACATTTGCTTTATATTTATATATGTTAGTAGATGGAATATTCTGAACCACTTAAAAGTAGGTCAAAGCATGACACTTCATTCCTGTTTACTTCAGACAGCATCTCTAAAAAATCTTTCTTCTACATAACCAAAATACCCTTATCACATTAGAAAATTAGCCGTAATTTAATAAAAGAATCTAATATTCTCAATTCTCTCAATATTCTAATTTTCTCAGTTGAGCTCCAAATAGTTTTTTGTGGCTGTATTTTTTTAAACCAGCATCCAAACAAGATCTATGCAATGCATTTGGTTGTTATATCTCTTTAGACTCTCTTAATACAGAACAGCCCACCCCGCCACACACACTTTTTTTTCCTTGACACTGACTTTTTTGAGGAGGCCAGTCATTTTATTTGAGTGGAGTGCTGGAGTCCATGGACAAATGGAATTCTATTACTCATCAGCACTGAAAAGAGCTGTGTGTGTGGCCACTGAGGTTCTACATGTCCCTGCCCCAGCCTTCCTCTGTCAACGGAGCAGGAGAGCATGTCTGCTTACCTTGCAAATGCATTAGAAGGCTCCAGCCTCAGAGAGGGCTATGTGCCGGCCCCCAGAGAGAGGGTATGGGTGAGCTGGGGGACCACCACCTGTTGTGAGAGCCCTTTTGTTCTGCTTTGCTTCTTTCAAGATCACCATCAGGATATGTTGGAGCTGGAGGCTGAGCATGACCAGGGCCTGCAGAGTAAACAAGACGAGCAACAAACACATCATGTTCAACGTGAGGATCCTGAGGTGGCCACATCTTTGCAGTTTTCAGAGGAGAACGTCCCTGAACTGTAAGCCCTGATGTATGCAAACGGGAACATATAATCATGTTTTGTGGAGGGGAAAATGAACAGCAGAGAACTTAGGGAAAGCCTGGAAGATTTAAAATCCATACATGAATTAAACCTGGAAGCACTCATGTGCACAAGTAACTACCTACACATTCCAGCAGGAATGCAGAGTAAGGATATTTCTAAGGACATAGGCAAAGCCGTATCACTCAGATAATTTTCTGGATGTGAAAAGTATTATAATTATCATTAAAAATATATTGTTAGGCCCTTATAGGTCCTTTCCCTACTGTATATCTCTCCATCCCCCTAAGATGTCACCACTATCCTGAAATCAATACTTAACATTCACTCTATGCAGGGAAATTAAAAATATATCTATTGTTTTTACTAAATATTAAATAGGCTTTATTTTCTCCATTCTTGAAAAGATCTGTTAAAATGGATATCAAATACATTCCCAAACTTCTTTCTTGAGGCCTAACTGCCTATTGGGCCTATTTTGATGACAGAAAAGCAAACCAACTTGCCATTCAAAGGAAGAGGGTTTGGACCATGTGAGAGGTTTCCCATTTTTTACCTTAAAACTGATCGTAATAATATTTCTGCAGGAGTCAGGAGAACATGTTTTTCCAGCTAAACCACTGGAATACACAGATGGGTCTACAAGCAAAAGAACTCGGAGCTGATCACGTGGGCTGGATGAAGAAAATTAGCCATATTATACAAAAAGTAAACCTAACAGAAAACACAATGAAGAGGTAACTGTAGAGTGCTGGGGTTGGTGAGAAAATAATTAAAATTTTCATAGCTTCAGAAATTTTAGAAACTCTGGGTTTAAGGTGGTAGAGTCTTTAGGATAAGAAGTGTAAAGCCTTATGATTAGAAGTTAATGTCACACCTGTCAGAGTGGCCATCACTAATAAATCAACAAACAGCAAGTGCTGGCGAGGGTGTGGAGAAACGGGAGCCCTGGTGCACTGCTGGTGGGAATGCAGACTGGGGCAGCCACTGTGGAAAGCAGTGTGGAGGTTCCTCAAAAAATTAAATATGGAACTGCCTTATTTAAAATTAAATATGGAACAGCGATTCCTCTTCTGGGAATATACCCAAAGAAACCTGAAACACTAACTTGAAAGGATATATGCACTCCTGTGTTCATTTAGCATTATTTACAATAGCCAAGATTTGGAAGCAGCCCAAGTACCCGTCAGTAGGTGAGTGGATAAAAAAGCTGTGGGGCATTCACACCATGGAATACTGCTTGGCCATTAAAAAAAAAAGGAATCTAACCTTTTGTGACAGCATGGATGGACCTGGAGAGTATTATGCTTAGTGAAATAAGCCAGTAAGAGAAAGATAAGTACCATATGATTTTACTTATATGTGGAATCTAATGAACAAAATAAACTGACAGACAAAATAGAAACAGACTCACAAATACACAGGGCAGACAGCTGTCAGAGGGGAGGTGGGTTGGGGGACTGGGTGAAGGTGAAGGAATTAAGCAAAGAAAAAAAAATTCCCTGGCCGGGTAGCTCAGTTGGTAAGAGCATCAACCCTTACTCAAAAGGTTGTGGGTTCCAGTCCAGTCAGGCACGTGCCCAGGTTGCGGGCTCGATCCCCAGCAGGGGGCACGCAGGAGGCAGCTGATTGATGTTCCTCATTGATGTTTCCATCTCTGTATCCCTCTCCCTTCCTCATTCTCTAAAATCAATAAAAACATATTTAAAATAAATAAATTTAAAAAACGATTCAACCTGTTTGACATGAAAAAAATTAAATTATATTTATTTAATGCATATCTGAATTTAAATGCAATATTTAAAGATGAAACAGAAAAAATAAAATTGTTATCTACCCAATCACTGGTATGAAGAGAATGGAGTTTGGAGTCAGAGGGAGCCAGGTTTGACATTGATAATGACATTTCTTGGATAAGTTAATCAACCTTTTCTAACTCTTGACTTTTATCTTCTATAAAAAAGAGACTAATGACAGCCACCTCATTGATTTCTTGTGTCTGGTACACAATAAACAGTAAACGCAAGCTATTCTTAGAAATAAATTCCTCTGGTCTTCTCAACCATCCTACCACATTCCAAACTCTTTCCCACTGCAGGGCTACTCTTTTGTAGACGTTTTCTCACCTTTCAGTTAAATACCTTCACATGGAGCTAAAAACATCACCATGCCTGTCAGTTAAACCTCTCCTCCCACCAGCCTTTTCCTGACCATCCTATCCAAAATAGTTCTGTTTTCTTCCAATGCACTAATATTTGCTTTTTAAAAGAGTCTGTGGTTTTCATTCAAATCCTATACACTAAATTTTCTTCCCATTTTGAAAATTAAAGCATAATTTACATACAGTAAAATTATGTTGCTCTGCAAGTTTTGAAAAATGTATTAAAAAAATTGTATTGTTCTGCAAGTTTTGAAAAATGCATACAGTTGTATAGCTGCCACAGTGAAGACATGGAACACTTTCGCCACCCACCACATCCCTTTTGTAGTTAACCGCTCTCCCCTGGCTAAGCTGCTGGCGACCACTGATCTGCTCTCTGTCCCTACGGTTTCCCTTTTCCCGTCTGTCACATAAATAGAACGATGCAGTATGCAGCCTTCTGAGTCTATCTTCTTTCACTTAGTCTAATGCATCTGAGATTCACCCATGTTGCTGCATGCATCAATAGTTTGTTTCCTTTGTTGTTACCTAAATATACCATGGTTTATCCATTCGCTAATGGAAGCACATTTTAGGTTTGTCTGGCAATAAAGACACTATAAAAAATTCACATACAGATTTTCGGCTATTCAATTTATTTTAATTTTATTTTTGCTTTTAAATTACATAGATTTTAGAATCAGTTTGTCAACTCTGCTGTGATTTTTACTAGAACTACCATTAATCTATAGATAAGTTTGGGAAGAATTAACATTTTAGTAATATTGACTCCTCCAATTAATGACTAGAGTATATCTATTTACTTAGATCTTTGATTCCTTCTATCAGTGTTGTATAGTGTTCAGTGTACAAATATTTTAGATTTCTTTAGATTTATGCCTATGTTTTCATGCTCTTGGTACTATTATAAATGGTACTTAAAATTTTTCAATTTCTAATAGTTAATTGCTATTATATAGAAATACAGTTGATTTTTGTATATTAACCTTGTGTCTTGTGACCTTACTTAACTCGTTTATTAGCTCCAGTAGTTTTTGTAGGTTATTTGGGATTTTCCACATAGATAATCATATCAAGTGCAAATAGACAGCTTTATACCTTCCTTTCCAATCTGTGTGCCTTTTACTTCTTGTTGTTGCCTAATTGTATTGGCCAGAACCTCTAGTACAGTGCTGAATAGGTGAAGCAACAGCAGCCAGCGGACACACTTACCTTGTCCTTACTCCTACAGGAAAAGCATCAGCTGCTTTTTAAAAGATGCCCTTTCTTAAATTGAGAGAGTCGCTTATATTCCTGGTTTACTGAGTTGTTTTTAACATCAGAATAATCTGAATTTTTTCAATAGCTTTTGATGCATCTATGAATGATCATTTAAAAAATTTGTTTATAACCTCTTGACATGGTGAATTATAATGACTAATTTTTGAATGCCAAACCAGCCTTGAATTCCCAGAATAAGCCCCACTTGCTCATAATATGATATCCTTTTTATATATTGTTGGATTTAGTTTACTAAAGTGGAATTTTTAGATGTATGTTAATGAGAGATATTGGCCTGTGTTTTTCTTTCTTGTAATGTATAGTGTTAGTATAAGAAAAATATTTGCCTCATAGAAAAAATTGGGATGTTTTCTCACCTGTTTTATTTTCTGGATGAGTTTGTGTAGAACTGGCGTAATTTATTTCTTAAATGTTCGGTTGAATTCACCAGGAAGCCACATTGCCTGGCGACTTCACTGTGGTAAGATTTTTAATTCCTTTGTGCTATCTCTTTACAGCCCCACCCATTCATTCCCTCTCACCCCTCCCTAACCCCTGGCAACAACAAATCTGTTTTCTATAATTATGTTATTTCATGAATATTACATAAATCAAATCATGCAATATGTATCTCTTTGAGGTTGGCTTTTTCACTTGGTGTAATTTCTTTGAGGTTCACCCAAGTTGTTGCCTGTATCAACAGTCCCTTCCTTTCCATTTGAGTAGCCGTCCGTGGTATGGCTGCATATAGTTTGGTTAACCATTCACCCACCAAAGACAATTGCAAAATTTCTAGCCTTGGGCTATTATGAAAAAAACTACTTTGAACATTCCTGAACAACTTCCTGTGTGAAAGTAAGTCTTAATTTCTCAGTTGTCTCCAAGGGTGAAATCACTGGGTCACATGGTAAGTCTGTATTTAGTTTCGTTTTAACAGGAACTGCCAAACTATTTTCCAGAGTGACTGTAGCATTTTACATTCCCACCACCAGTGTATGAATGACCCAATTTCTCCACATTCTCATCTCGCTGCCCTTTGGTGTTATCACTGTTTTTCACCTTAGCTATCTGATCAGTTACACGTGGAATGATATCTCGTTGTAGTTTTAACTTGCCAATCCCTCATGGCTAGTGGTGGTGAACATCCTTTCGTGTGTTTATTTGCCATCTATACATTTTTTGGTGAAATCTTTGTGCACGTCTTTTGTTCATTTTCTAATTGGAGGGTTTGTTTTTTAATGTTGAGTCTTGAGAGGTTTTCATATATCCTAGATATAAGATGTTTGCCAGATATGTGACATGCAAATCCATTTAAAAGTCAATGGCCAAGCAAACATTTTAAATTGTAATGAGGTTTATCAATGTTCCCTCTATGGGTAGTGTTATTGGTGTCAAGTCTAAGATCGTTTTGCCTAATCCTAGGTCCCAAAGATTTTCTGTGTTTCTTTTCTAGGAATTTAACTAAGCTTCCATTTTAATCATCTGCCCCTGTGTCATTAGGTCTTACATTTCTTTACTATTATTGAAATTATTTAGCGTGTTTTCACTTTTTTGAATTGCATTTATGTCTTCCTGTTCCAACACAATCACTACCCAAGAGACTTCTTATTTAGGAATAGGATTTCATTTTTTAAAGATTAAAATTGATTCTTCTAAAAAGATTAAAAAAAATTGTCTGTTAGGTGATTTTTCTTAGTCCACAGATTTAGCCCCTCTCTTGGTCTGTTTGCAGCTTATTAAATGAGGTGATGTCCTTGGAGGGCCAAATTGAAAAGCTGGAGTCACACCAGGACCTTGACCCTGACCAGGGGGTAAACATCGAGGTAGGCTGGACGATTGGAAACAACAATTGGGAAGTTGTGGGGATGCTGCCCCCCACCCCTTATATTTTTTAATAGGTCATAACAAAAATTAAAACCCATCTTCTGTCACAAGGAGGAAGGCTATTGGCAGTCAGTTCTGAGCACCTTTCGCCTGGATACCGCCACTTCTATTCTCTGATAACATAAAAAGGCTAGATTTATTTTATTCTACCTAGAAAATCAGTCAGACAAATTTGATAGGTTGACATCTTGATGCGTCTTAAGATAATGATGAATACCGTAAGGGGAAACTCGTCTTCCTCTTTGTATCCCAGCACCTAACAGGACAGAGAAGATAGTCACGGAACAAATATTTCTGAAGAATCGCCTCCTCAGAGTGAGAGAGAGAGATTTGCATGTCTTTGTTTTCTTCATTGGGAGTTCTTGCGTTGGTTTTCACTCCTAAGTTTTCCTCTTGTTTTGTCTCCTTGTGTTTCTTACAGAAAGGTCTTATTTTCTCTTTCATAAAGAGTCACAGACTGGTGTTAGAAAGGTAGTGATCAACTCTGGAAAATAATTAGACTTTAGAACCCTGGATGATACTTTTTCTGCTCTCCTGAACTTCAGGCCTTTGAAGAAAAGCCTCTAAAAAAGGAAAAAGTCTGTGTCTAGCTTCTCCCCATTTTTTATTGAAATTGCCAGCCTCTGCTTTAGCCAAAGAGTTTAAATTAAGTGGATTTTGGAAAAAGTAAAGGAGCAATAGCTCTTTTGTTGTAGGAAGGTAATGTAATTTAGGCCTCTCACATATTAAAAGTCATCTACAGATTAGCACAGATTTATTACCAAGGAAAAAATTACTTTTAGCTGTGACTTGGTCCAATTTTTCAAAGTAGCAACCCCATGATGTGCTAGTTGAAAAGTCAGGACTTTTTTCACTGTCCTTGGGCTTTGGAGATTGCAAAATATGAAAACAGGGAAAAAGACTAAGGTCAAGAAATACTCTGCCTGAGAAAACTTCCTGCAGAGGTCAGCTGTATTACAGGAATGTGGATTTCAGCAGGAGTCGGGGCTAGGGAGGGGTGAACATCAAAAGAGTGGGGAGGAAGATAGAAAAGCACAAAAATAAATGAGAGAGAGATAAAACACACATGCCCACACATGCACACACACAAATAAGGGCTTGGGATAATATGAAAGGGAAAGACATCACAAATATTTAGGGAGATTCTCTCTGGAGTTACACAGCTGTGTATACACTGAAAAAAATAGACACACACTTAAAAATTAAAAACAGCCCAAATATCCACCAACTGATGTGTGGACAAATTGTGGCACATGTTGTATAGTGGAATACTACTCAGTAATAAAAAGGAATGGCCTTCTTACTCGTCCAACAACATGAATGGATCTCAAGTACATTATGCTAAGTGAAAGAAGCCAGACTCAGAAGATCCCATACTTCGTGATTCCAGTTACGTAACATTCTGAAAAAGGCAAAAATAGGATCAGAAAATAGGTTAGTGGTTGCTACAGTCAGTTGGGTAAAGGGAGGAAGAGACTGACAAAAGGGCACAGGAAATTTTGGGTGCAATGGAAATATTCCATACATTGTTGTGGTGCTGATTATTTGACACTGTGCATTTGTTAAAATTCATAGAATTGCGCACTTTTAAAAGGTGAGTTTTACTGTATATAAATTATAACCTCAATAAACATAACTTTTAAAAAATTGACACAAATTCTATCCTCAGTAGGTCTAATGGCTGATGGGAAAGCTTGCATAAAAACAAATGCAGTAATTTAATGAGTAAGAAATTTTAAATATAATTGTTACAGGTGCAGTCAGTAGGAATGGCTGTAGGTTTCCTCTAGTGAAGGGAAAAGTGAACATTGTTAGAAACAGGTATGGGAACAGCAAGCAAACTTTGGGAAAGTTAAAGGAGAAATAAGTTAATGAACTTTTAAAATATCACATGAATTGGCTCATTTATTTCTCATATAGAAATGAAATGACTCAGCAAGCCATAAAAGAGGAGGGACATTTGGTAAAAAGCATTTAAACACACACACACACACACACACACACACACACACACACACACACACACACACACACACACCAGAAACAAATGTAAAAGAGCTTTAAGCTAAGAAAAGTCCTTTGAGGTGGCTTTTGGGTGTTGCCTGCTCTTGAGGCCCCAAGTCCATGAAGCTTTCTGAAATCTCCATATGAACATCTAGACTTTCATTTTGAAACTGACTCCCATCTCAGTTATCTTTGATAAATGCTGTATAAAGATATTTTCTATGTAAACAAACCAGGGCACTAAGTAAAATATGATTATTATATCACAGCTCTTTTCTAAATAAGTAAATCCCACAATTCAGGGGTTGGTAATGAATGAACTTGGTAAACATAGGTATAGACTATACATTCTCTATAGCTATTTGAAGGCAAATACTCTTATTCCTGGTATCCAACCAGTGCAATGCCTAGCTCAATGGCTTCTTACAAAGGATGTGGCTAATAATATCTTGTTGATTTAATTTAATATTGATTTTGGAGATCGGCACCCAGAACAGTAAGGGAAAAGTAGCCTCTATTAAATCTCAAACTTCTTGATCATGAACTAGCTTTCTTTTTTACAACTTTTGTTTTATGCCCTTTGTTTTAAAGGAGAAGATTATGGAAGTTAAAGAACAATTAGGAGAAATGGATAACAAATTTATCCAGGTAATGATAAAAATGGCTTTATAATTAAGGAAGAAAAACAGTTCTTCAAAGAAATCTCAGATTTAGAGAATTTTAGTGAATGAATCTAAAGTTCAGTGAAAGATAGAATTGTGAACCTAGAAGGGAACTTACTGTCATTTAACCTATGCCCTCATTTTCAGAAACTCAGAAATATAAAGTAACTTGCCCATATTTCCAGATGAAAAGAACCAGTCTACTCTTGCTCTCCCATGAAAAACATAAATATATGTATATATTTTAATATATACATTATATATCTAAATATACAAAAATATTTAATATATATTTTTAAACATATAAGTACATATATATTTTTTTCTTTTAACAAAAGTAATACATGCTTTTTTTTTTTTTAATTCTCACCTGAGCATATTTTTTCCATTGATTTTTTTAGAGAAAGTGGAAGGGAGGGAGGAGTGGGGAGAGATTAATCAAAGGACTTATATGTTTATAAGCATAATCCATGGACATAGACATTGGTATGGGGAAGGCCTGGAGGTGGGGTGGATGTAGGGTGGAGGGGATCAATGGGGGAAAAAAGGGGACATCTCTAATACTTTCAACAATAAAGGTAAAACAAATAAACAAACCAAAAACCACTTTACAATTAAGTGGTATCAAAATGAGTGAGGTTTTATTGTATAAACCAGAAAAACATAATTTTAATTTTACCCCAAATTGTGGGTGCTTTTTCAGGTTGATGCTTGTAATGAAGCTCATGAATTAAAGGAGAAACTCATTGCAAAAATAGAGGTAAGATTTCACTGTTACACAAGTTCAAATAATGGTAAAATAAACTGATTTAAATATAAATACAGAGGCAATTCTTTCTCTAGAAGTTGAGAGTATACCACATACTGATCTCTTTTTAACCTTATTGCCATCTTCTTCCCCTCTTGGCCTTCTGCTTTGGGCCAACAGAACATCTCACAGGTCTGGCAGATTCCCAATCCCTCACACCCCTGGGCAGCTTCCACATCTCCTCTATCTGGAGCTTACCCTCCATGTATACAGATTACCCTCTCTTCAAGGCTCAGCTCAAATGCCGTCTCTTTCAGACCTTCCCTAATCCCCCTTAGGTAGAAAAATGATTCTGAACTCCTCCCACAAGATCTTATACATTGAGATAAATGTGAATGAATGGGTGAGTGAAACAATGAATGAATGAATCAACCGGTCACCTGCTCAGAGGTGCCTAATCATCCCACTCTCTAGAGTAGATGTCCACCACCAAATCTCAGCTACTCTGTCTCATCACCTTATTTATTTTCTCTTTAGCATGTATCTTAATCTATAATATCTAATGTGTATATGTGTTTAGCATTTAATTCCTTGTCTAGTTTGTTAAGCAAAAAACAAAACAAAACAAAATGCACATGCAATAGAACACACATTTCTCATTTATTTTGTTAGCCGCTGTATCCTAGAACAGTGCCTGGTAGGAGTCGCTCAAAAAAATGTGTTCTACATGGATGAACAAATTGAATAGATAAATTCAGCACAAGGATAATTGTTTTCCTACATGGACAGTCCAGCAAAGATTAGCATGTGGGTTTTGCTTAATTTTATACCATGGTGCTAACTTACTCCGTGATAGCGTCTCTTTCTAATAGGCGAGAATGCCTGCCAATGGCCTCCCTGAGGGACTCACACGTGATTTGCCATGTGGGCCCCTGAGGTGTTCTAGAGGAAGAGCACTCAGCATCATCTGCAATAAGACTGGCAGACATCTAGAGTCATTTTTTTAAAATGATAGTTGATTGTTCTTCTTCCCAGAACTTTTGCAAGGACATGACTGTGCTGAATGCAAGGCTGGGGATGCGCCAAAAGCAAGAAGAGAGCACAGACTCCCAGAATTCTGAAGAAACGGGTTTGGAAGAAATGGAGCCCCTGCATCTTCAGGCTCCAGCCCCCCCTTCAGTGCAGAGCTCTCCTCCTCCCATTAAAATATGGTAAGTCAGAGAAAGGAGCTTTCGGGGGCTGGACAGAGGCCCTAACATGTATGAACTACAGTAAGATTAAATTTCTTCAAGTGTTAATTAAAAATTTGTTTCACCTCCTTTTATAAATTATTTGTGTTCTTTAAAATCATAGTATTATTTTATTTATTAATTAAGCTTATTGGGGTGACAATGGTTAATATGAACACACAGGTTTCAGGTGTGAGTTTCTATGTTACAAGATCTGTATACTGCTCTGTGTGCCCACCACCCAAAGTCATATCTTCTCCTGTCACCATATATTAGGAGCCCCTTGACCCTCAACCTCTTCCCTCTGCAACCACCACACTGCTGTTTGTGTCCATGAGTTTCAGTTTTATATCCCACACATGAATGAAATCATATGGCTCTTAGCTTTTTCTGGCTGACTTATTTCACTTAGCATGATATTCTCAAGGTCCGTCTGTGTTGTGGCAAATGGCAGTGTTTCATCCTTTCTTATGGTTGAGGAGTATTCCATTGTGTACATGTGCCACGTCTTCTTGATCCACTATTGGAGGACACTTTGGTTGTCTCCATGTCTTGGCTACCGTGAATAATGCTGCAGTGAACATAGGGGTGCATATATCTTTGCAAATACATGTTTTTGAGTTTTTCGGGTATATACCCAGGAGAGGGATTGCTGGATTGTATGGTAGCTCTATTCTTAATTTTTTGAGGAATTGCCAGACTGCTTTCCATAGTGGTTGTACCAGCCTACATTCCCACCAGCAGTGAATGAGGGTTCTCTTTTCTCCACACCCTCTCCAACACTTGTTATTGCTTGTCTTATCGATGAAGCCACTCTAGCAGGTGTGAGGTGGTACCTCATTGTAGTACTGATGTGCATTTCCCTAATTGCTAGTGAGGCTGAACATCCTTTCATATATCTGTTGGCTGTTCGTGTGTCTTCTTGGGAAGCTGTTTGTGTGTCTGTTCAGGTTCTCTGCCCACTTTTTGATTGGGTTGTTTGTTTGTTGTTGAGTTTTATGAGTTCTTTCTATATTTTGGAAATTAAACCTTTTCAGAGCTACTGTTTGCAAATATCATCTCCCACCTGGTTGGCTGCCTCTTGGTTTTGTTGTCAGTTCCTCTTGTTGTGCGGAAGTTTTTAGATACAGGCCCATTCATTTATTTTTGCCTTTACTTCCCTTGCCTTTGGGATCAAGTTCATAAAATGTTCTCTACGACCGAGGTCCATCAGTTTGATATCTGTTTTCTTCTATGTAACTTATTATTTAGGGCCTTACGTTTAGGTCTTTGATCCATTTTGAGTTAGTTTTTGTATGAGGGAACAAGCTGTAATCCAGTTTCATTCTTTTGCATGTAGCTTTCCAGTTTCCCCAGCACCATTTATTGAAGAGACTATCTTTACTCCATTGTGTGTTTCTGGCTCCTTTGTCGGAAATTATCTGCCCATATACATGTGATTTTATATCTGTTCCACTGATCTGTGTGTCTGTTTCTGTGCCAATACCATGCTGTTTTGATAGTATTCTTATTTTAGATATAGATCCATTGCATTAGATACAATACAGATATAGGTATATATGTCTTTCTTATTGCTTTAGATAACTATTTGTACGTAAATCTTTAAGGATGGTTTCTGCAAAGGCGATGCAGTCACCTCCACCAAAGAAGCATACTTGCTAAGCAGATTCAGAAACCTCTGTATGCTGAACAGGATGTCTCTCCCTTGTACAGTATTGAAGACATACATACTGGAAAATTCTCACACTTTGAATTCCTTTCTAGAGATGCCACACCATCACATATACTCCGAGTACATATACTTCTGATTCTTTATCCCCAGCCACCAACACAGGTAGAATCTTCAGCTCCCTCTTCTGTTTGTGCACTATACCTTGCATGTAATTCTGAGGTAGAGCCCACAGCATATTATTGCAATTAGTTTAAATCTGTCTCCTAATACTCCATGGGCTATCTGAAGGCAGAAATCTTGACCATTTGGGGACTTGAAATGTAAAAGATATTCATCATGCTCAACCAAAATTAGTAAGTGAGGAGTGATGTCAATGAAAATGGTGGAGTAAAGACCCCAAGAAATCAACTAGAGGGCTGAAAAAAATGAATCAATTTATTTAGAACCCTGTATATTAAGGATCCCAGTATCCAGAATATATAAAGCACTTTTACAATCCAACAACAAAAAGACAAACAACACAATTTTTTAAATGAACAAAGAAGTTGAATAGACATTTCTTCAAAGAAGATACCCAGATGGCCAACAAGCACATAAAAAAATGTTCAACATCATTGGTCATTAGGGAAATGCAAATAAAAATCAGAAGATACCACTTTACACCACTAAAATAACTATAGTTAAAAAGACAGACAATAACAAGCATGTGGAGAATTTAGAGCCCTCAGATATTACTAGTGGGACTGTAAAATGGTACAGCCACTTTGGAAACAACTTGGCAGTTCCTGAAAATGTTAATATAGAGCTACCCTATGACCCAGTCCTAGGTATGCACCCAAAAGAATTGAAGATACATGTTCATGAAACACCTGTACACAAATGT
The DNA here is from genome assembly GCF_054644295.1 of Miniopterus natalensis. NCBI lineage: Eukaryota > Metazoa > Chordata > Mammalia > Chiroptera > Miniopteridae > Miniopterus > Miniopterus natalensis. The sequence continues at coordinate 154,616,955 of NC_142082.1, read as the reverse complement.
TCACAGCAGCGTTATTCATAATATTTAACAAGCAGAAACAATACAAATATTCACCAATTGATGAATAGGTAAACAAAATGTGGTATATCTATACAATGGAGTATTTTCAGCCACAAAGGAGAATAAACTGCTGATATATGCAGACATAGATGACCCTTGAAAACATTATGCTAAGTGAAAGAAGACAGACAAAAAAGACCACATACTATATGATTCTATTCATATGAAATGTCCAAAATAGGAAAACCCATAGAGATAGAAAATAGATTAGTGGTTGGCAGGCCTGGGGGTAATGGGAAATAGGAATTGACTGTTCACGGGTACAGATTTTCTTTTGGGATGATAAAAACTTCCTGAAATTAGATAGTGGTGATGATTGCACAAGCTTATGAATAAACTAAAAGGCACTGAATTGTATTCTTGAATAGATGTGTGAAGTAGAAGCAATTATTTGTAGAACTACCAAGAGATAGCCAGTGGCAATAATGCCAAGAAACTTGACTCAGGCTTATAGAATCCACTGAGTCGGGTCACAAAATAGATCCATAGTTAGCTTGAACTGTATTCTAGATTTTTCTCTTCTGAAATGATTTATAGATGGTGATTATCTCCAGGTAACTGGATTATCCATGACATTTCTTTTCTTCTTGGTGTTTTTCTGGATTTTCCAAATCTTTTACCCTAATCATGTATTGCATTTCTAACTAGAAAACAGTAATGGAAGGACATAAAAGCAAATAAATAAAATATATCATAGGTACAGCTCAGAAGGAGGAGTCCTCAAAGATTTGGAAAAGCCTGTATTACTTTATAAGGGTAAGTCTGATGCCAGGACAAAACTGGTGATAGAGAGGCCTGAATTCCATTGGTCACATTGTATTTTGTGTCCTGAGGAAAATCTAACTACCCTGTGCGTTTGTTTTCTCCCAAATAGGCATCACATACCTCATAAGTGAGGCAAAGATGGCAATAATCTGTGAGAAGAACATTTAAGAAGAAAGAGCCCCAAAATATTGAGGGTTTCATTGTTTCAGGGCTATAGAACCTTAGAATTCCAATGCCAGTCCTAAGATGAACTTAAGTGCTCAACTACTCCAAGCTCCTTTTGCAGATGTCAACTGAGGCCAAGAGAAGTTCATTTACTTACGTGAAGTTATAGAGCTACCCTGGGTGGAGGTCCCAGGAGTCACGTCAGTGTTTTCTTCACAATGTTTTTAACACATGTTTTCTTTCCTTGTAGGAAACGTGCACTGAGGATTTTCATCATATTTTATGTCCTCACCTTCACTGTACTTTCATGTTACATATTATTTTTTGATGCTACATTTATCTTTGAAAGGGTGCTCCCCACAATGCTTGGGCGGCGCAGAATGTGGGAACTACGGGAGATTATTGCACCTTTCTTAAATTTGGAAGTGGAAGACTTGTTACCTTCCTAAAGATACTGGTACCCTACTGACTTTCTCCCCAATAAAATTCTGGCTGTTCTTGTATTATGGTAGTTAACTTAGTTTTTTTAAAAAAAATACTATAGGGTGTTTGGCAAAGGACATTGTAGTCATGTGGAAATTGGTTGATCACAGACAGAAAAAATTGAAACTAGTTTGTCTCTACCCTTAAACACACAATGACTTCTAGAATCATTCCATACATCGATTAAGACATTTACTTCAAACCACTAACCTCTCTCCTCCCCCAACCCTGAGGACACTGAGACCATCAAGTATTAGTTTCCTTGGTAATTTCACCCATTTGACCTCTGATGTCTCAGAAAAGAAAGCACAGAATTCCTCTCCATTGTTTCCAATTTTACTTAAATTGGATTGAGGCAATATTTTGGGTATAGTGAACATTATTTAGTCTTAGTCCCTCCCTAACATTCATTTATGGCTTTGGTAACAGCATCTTAATTTTGCTTTGAAAGAAGTATCTTTTTCCAGTGAGCATAATTATAAGTGGTTCCCCATTGCCCTATTAGTAAGAGTTGGAACTATGTTGAATCAGACAATCTCCAAGAATGAGAATTTTGAGAATTATATGAAGAAGGGAAATGATTGAAACTTCCATTTTGTGAGCTAGCTCATATCTTTTTCTGCTTAAGTTAGCCAGAGTTGGTTCAGTGGCTTATAATCAAATGAAGCCTAATTGGTGTGGTAGTTTTCAATCTCAGACTGGAGCATTTTTATCCAGAACTTTGTAGGTAATGGGGAAATAGTAAACTTTATTTTCAATGTGAAAAACAGTTATAATTGAACTGTGTAAGATTAATAGAACCATAAAGAATAAATTGTGGTAAGAGGGCAGATGGAGTGTGACATGTCAGTTAAAAGGCCATTCAGTGGTTCAGATGAGCTAGAGGGGTAGAAATGGGAATGAAAAGATGATGGGTGAAGTAAACATTCTAAGGGTACATTTTATATTTGGTTGTGTCATGGATGTGTGGTTGGAAGAGTGGTGACAGGGAGATTGTGGAACAAGGTTCCAATTCTCACACTTGAATGGATCTTGAAGTATGGATAATATTTCACAGCAGAGAGGAGGAAAAGGCATTTCAGAGAAAAGACACATGGATAAAACAGAAGCCATGAATATAAGGCAGTCAAGAAAGTTGGTAGAGCAAATTGCACAATATATTTGTACATTACTTAAAAGTCAACATTATGCCCCCTTCATTTTTGTGGTCTCTCTGGTACAGTCATTCCCAAATACTGGTCCTTTGATTGCATGTATCAGAATCACTTGGGGAGCTTTATACATTAGAAATTTCCAATTCCAACCCCAGATATTTTGATTCAACAGAGCTAGTGTGGGAATCAGGAATCTTATTTTTAAAAATCTCCCCAGCTAAATCTAATACTAATGCAAATTTTGGAACCATGTCTTGGTACACTTTAGGACAAAGCAGTGCACATAGTAGGTACTCAAGAAATACCTGTTGAAGTAAATTAAATTATATGTTCTTATCTTTGTGAGCTCCCTAACATTATTGTTCAATAATTTGCATCATAGCAATTTTTCCAGTGCCACCTTATCACTCCCTTGAAGTAATCTTCAAGTCCCTTACTGTCTTTTTGTCTTAACATTGGAGAAATCACCAGGTCTTCCCAATTCTCCCATAGCAATTTTCCCCAGGTCAGCTGCCATTCTTTGTATTAATAATGTTTCCATTCTGATAGGCCTTATCATACAAATGTATTACTGCTGGGAAAAGCCAGCCTATTGTTCCAACTTTCATAGACTACTACTATATACACAACTTTAGAAAAGACTCAATTCCAAATGCCACTTGTAGCCTGGGATCTTTTATAGCCAGGAAACGATATCAGTTGCTAGAAATGTGAAATTTGCTTGTAAGTGGTTCTCAAGCTGGGATGTTTAACAGAATTCCACCAAGAGACATTTAATAATAATTATACATTTGTTTGAGCATCTCTTCCAGAAGTTCTGAATTTTTAGATCAAGGATGAATCTCTAATATCTTCTATTAATAGTTCCCCTTGACAATTCCTAGCATTCAGAGTTTAAGAGCTGCTATGCAATGTAATGGGCAAAAGCTACCTGAGGCTACAATTTGGCTGAGATCCCATACAAGGCTAACCAAGAAGTGACTAATTTTAGAGAGGAGGAGGAGGCCTGGGGGATGGGTGAGGGAATTTCCAGGCCACACAAAAAGGGAAAAAGCCAGAAGCTCTGGGAACAATGAGTAATATATTCAAAAGGTCTTGTGGTGTTGAAAGGATATGCTGAAAGACAGATTTTAAAAAGTCACAGCTAGACTTGTTTACAGATAAAGGGACTACTCAGACCAATTTGTAGACAGAACTTGGTGTGTGCTTTTTAATAATCTTCAGGTATTGTTCGATACAGTATCAGCTGATTTATTTGTAAAACTAGAAAAGAAGTGTTGAGTTTAAGTAACTCAAATAAAGCTAAAAGTATTGTTATAATCATATAACACTATGAAGTAAGGTAGGGAACCCAATTCTTTGAAAGAATAAATATTTTACTAACTTTCAAGATATATTTTATTAGGATTTTGACTAAGACAAAATAATTTTCCCTAGGGAATGAATATCCTTAAAGTGGGAATGATACTATTTCACATCAATTTATTTTCAGTTTGTCTGCTTCTCAGGCTGGAAAGCTGTATGTCACAATGTCCTGCTCTACCCAGAGAGGGAAACATTTAGTAAAGTACTGTAATATTATTAAAGTACTGTAATATTAAGCTGATATAAATGTATACATGTGGTAATTCAGCTAACTACTTTGGTTGGTTGGGTCTTATTTCAGATCTTTTAAATGCCATATTCAATTGCATCAGCGGCTATGTTCAAAATCACTCACTAAATGTCAGAATCACTTTACAAATATGGTCTTGGTTTTGGACTAGGAGGAAAGAAAACGAGTGGTCACAAAATCTCTATTTGTCATTTTTTTTGAGTGAGGAGAGCTATGACATAGTGAAAAGAGCTTTAAACTTGGATTTGAAGTTGAATTAATCTGCTGCCAAATGTGTGTTTGGTGGGGCCGCCTAATCCCACCCGCCCAAGTGGATCCAAGATCTCCCTCCCCAGCTGCCCAGAGTGTTGGCTGCTGAGAGTTCACAGCTAGGATCCTCCTTTGGACCTGCTTTTGGTTAAAGAGACCTGCTTCACCTAAGGTTCCTCTTCTTTCCCAATGGTAACCTGCATTCAAAGACTGATCCAGGCCAGGGTACATTTCTGAAGGGCCATCCCAGACCCAGAGCTCCTCATGGCATTGGTTAAAGTCACTAGTATAACTGTGTCCCAATCCAACTTCTCCCTCTGCCCAGTCCTGTTCCCATCATCCCCTTCACAGGTGACTGTGAGGGTTTTCCCAATAAACCCACACTCAAGTTTTCATTTCAAAGTCCATTTCCTGGGAAACTTGACCTAAGACGCCTGAGGAAATAAATGAAGACTAACCAAAGGAGAGCAAGCAAAGGCTATTTATTCTGAGTTCGCTGGAGCAAGAAAATCCGTCACATCACTTGTGATTTAACAGACTCAAGGAAAGAAGAGAAGTGGGAAGCTTTATAGCAGAAAAAGACGAAGGCTGCAGGTATGCCCTGATTGGAGGCTGTTGGCAGAGGGAAGTTATAGGCGGGCTAACTAAAAGCAAGGCATTCTATATAATGTTGGGGGTGGGGGGAGTATATTTAACTTTTTCTGGTTGGTCCTAACTTGGAAGGGGGACAAAAATTAAGGAAGCTGTCAGTTATTAATCACATCATTGTTTACACATGTATAAATTGGGGAAAATATTATCTGCCTCATGAGATAGTTGAATTAATAGGTTGGGTATTATTATTTTATTATTATTACTATTATTAATTACCATGGACAATATTTTTTTGCAGTGATCCATACATTTTATTACATTTTTCTTATTATTTTATAAAAATACAAATGTAAAGCCAAAAAAAGTAAAAGGGCTAATACTACAGTTTAGACAAAAACTAATAACATTAAATGTATCCAAAGCAGTGACTCTTGAGATAAGCATACTAGAGCAGCTGGTCAACAGGAGATTGAATTGTGAAGAAAAATAAGGTAAAAGAACATGTACAGATGACTGAAAATACATCAGTGAAAACTGAGTCAATATATTTTTATGAATAAATGTTTCCAAATTTTTCAGGTAGATATCCAGAAGAGGGATTTCTGGGTTATATGGTAGCTCTATTCTTAATTTTTTTTGAGGAACTTTCAACAATGAAGTAAATAAAAGTTGTTTTAAAAGGCCACCTACCAAATGGAGGAAGATATTTGCAAACAATACATCTGATAAGGGGCTAATATGCAAAATATATAAGGAACTCATACAACTCAGCAAAACACTTCTCTTCTTTCCTTGAGTCTGTTAAAACACAGGGGCTATACCAGTCTACATTCCCACCAGCAGTGAATGAGGGTTCCCTTTCCTCTACAACCTCTCCAGTACTTAACAGGTACGAGGTGGTATTTCATTGTAGTTTTGATTTGCATTTCCCTTATAGCTAGTGAGGTTGAGCATGTTTTCATATACCTGTTGGCCATTTGTATGTCTTATTGGGAAAAGTGTCTGTTTAGATCCTCTGGTCATTTTAAAATTGCATTGTTTGGGTTTTGTTTTTGCTGAGTTGTATGAGTTCCTTATATATTTTGCATATTAGCCCCTTATCAGATGTATTGTTTGCAAATATATTCTTCCATTTGGTAGGTGGCCTTTTAAAACAACTTTTATTTACTTCATTGTTGAAAGTATTGCAGACATATCCCATTTCTCCCCCTTTACCCTCCTCTCCCCATCTCCTACTCCACCCAAGGCCTTCACCTGCCTATTGTCTGTGTCCATGGGCTGTGCATATATGCTTATAAGTTCTTTGGTTGATCTCTTCCCACCCTCCTTCCCCACTTCCCTCTGAGATCTGTCAGTCTGTTTTATGCTTCCATGTCTGTGGCCCAATCTTGTTCATCAATTTGTTTTGTTCCTTAGATTCCACATATAAGTGAGATCATGTGATGTTTGTCTCTCTCTGACTGGCTTATTTCACTTAGCATAATATGCTTTAGGTCCATCCATGCTGTCTCAAAGGGTAAGAGATCTTTTTACAGCTGCATAGTATTCCATTGTGTAAATGTCCCACAGCTTTTTTTATCCACTCATCTACTTATGGGCACTTGGGCTGTTTCCAGATTTTAGCTATTGTAAATTGTGCTGCTATGAACACAGAGGTACATAAGTTCTTTCTGATTTCCTAAGAATCCCAAAACGTTATTTTTAACGTGTTATTTTTTAGCATGTGAAATTACGTAACTAAGAACTGGCCTAATAGGGAAGAAATGATTTTGAGTATACTTCCTGAAAGTCTGTATCTTGAAGTAAAAATCAGTGAACCACAAAGTTTTACTCCTCTCTTTCTCATGTTCCATTCATAGTCTGGCAGAAAATCTTGTTGATTCTACCTTAAAACCTATGCAGAATTCAAGTACTTCTCACCACTCCGAGACCAACTGCCCTACAGGCCACCATTATTGCAAAAATCTATCAATTCTCTCTTTGATTCTCCCCGATTCCATCCTTGCCCACATATAATTAAGCAATCATGATGATAATGTTATATTGTCAAATCACATTACCCTTCTGTTCTAAAACCCTTCAGTGGCTTCTCATTTCTTGTAGAGTAAAAGCCAAAGTCCTTACAATGGCCTTTAACTACCTGTGTTTGGCCCTCCATTAGCTCTCTGACTTCCTTTAATCATACCACTCTGTTACTCACTTCACCTTGCTATTTCTGGAGCACATCAGGCACACCCTTACCTCAAGGGCTTTGCCCTGCCTGACCCCTCTGCCTGGCAGCATCTCCCCCTGAATATCCACATGGCTCATGCCCAGAGTGCCTTCATATCTTAGCTTAAATGTCATCTGCTTAGCCTTAATAAAAAAAGACAGATAATAAGTGTTGGTGAGGGTATGAAGAAATAGGAAGCTTGATATATTGCTGATGGCAATATAAAGTGATATAGCCATATGACCCAGTAATTCCACTCCTAGGTATATACCAAAAAGAACTGCAAACATATGTCCACACAAAAACCTGTACATGAATGTTCATAGTAGCATTTCACAATAGCTAAAAGCATAAATAATTCAAATATCCATCAACTGATGAATAGATAGGCAAAATATGGTATATCCATACAACTGAATTATTCAACCACAAAAAAATGAAGTATTGATGCATCTACAACATAAATGACCCCTGAAAATATTATACTAAGTGAAAGAAGCCAAACACAAATGGCCACATATTGCATGAGTCCATTTTTATGAAAATGTCTAGAATAGGCAAATGCATAGAGATAAGATAAAATACAGGGGGGCAAAAGTATGTTTATAGTTGTGAGTATGCAAAAACGCTGAGTTTATTCTTATATTATTATTTATTAATTATTGTATTATTTATTTGTATTACAACCGTAAACCTCCTTTTGCCCAACTCTGTATTCTGGAATTTGATAGTGGTGATGGTTGCACAACCTTATGAATATACTAAAAATCACTGCATTGTACATTTTAGGATGATAAATTTTATGTGAATCATATCTCAACTTTTTAAAATGTTGCCATCTTAATGAAACCAGTATGAACATCATGTTTAAAACTGCAACCCTCCCATCCCATCCCATCCCAACCTTCCCAATTGCTCTCTCCATTCTGTATTTTGCCATGACTTCTAATATAATATATAATTTACCCATTTATTAGATTTATTGTTTATCTATCTCTTTCCATTGAAATTCAAGCTCCATAAGAGAAAAGACTAAAAACTAGGACTATATAGACACCACATTATTTTATATATGTACATATATAAAATCAGAAAATATGTCCATGTGAAAATGGGGATACTAACATCATAATCACTAAGAAACATTTCCTGAGAGTGATCATGCTGCTTTGAATGCTAAAGGCTAAAGAGAAAGAAGCTATATCCAAGGTGAGGGAGTCAAATTGAAAAGGGGTAGGTAGTCACAAAGGAGGAAAAGGACTGGATCTGTGAGAATTCTGTGTCTAAAAAATATTAAGGAAGAAAAACATGTTCAGTGTATGGCAGTGGGTTTCTCAGTTTTGACCAAATTCATTTACATAGACCTCCCTAGGCTATAGAAGCCAGACCAGACTGGCAGGGACAATCCACAGGACTTACTAGGTCCCTGGGAAGCAAAATTAAATTCACTGGCTGGTGGAATCGAGCCTAAGGTGACACACCTTGGATTGGGACTGGATGAGATAGGATCTTTTTTTTTTTTAAGGGCTCTTTTTTAAGAAATATATATCTTTAATGATTTCAGAGAGAGGAAGGGAAAGGGAGAGAGAGAGAGAGAGAGAGAGAAACATCAATGATGAGAGAGTTGTCATTGATGGGCTGCCCCCTGCATGCCCCCGACTGGGGATCAAGCCGGCAACCCGGGCATGTGCCCTGACCAGGAATGGAACTGTGATCTCCTGGATGCTAGGTCGATGCTCAACCACTGAGCCACACCCGGCCAGGTGAGACAGGATCTTTAAATTAAGAGCCCCAGGCCTATGGCCAAGCAGAACTAGAGAAAGGTAGAAACAGCCCACAGGACATTTAGTTTGCAATGGGGGATGGTGTGTGTAAGGTGTGAGGAAGGATATTATCCCCTATGTCATTAGAGGGCCTGTGAGTAACCTAGGAGATTAGCTTCAATATTGGCATAACTTCACAAAATGTGAAACGATTTTAGTTTTTATTTTAATTTCAGTTTTTGAACCTCCTACATGAATTTTAGGAGACTCATTAATATTCAATATCACAGGATAGTTACTAACCAAGTGACACATAGTTTTTGTTTGAACTTGACTGCTTAGGATGATTGCTTTTTCTCTATTTCTCCTCAGTGTGAAGTAGATTTTACTAATATAGGCCAATCTCCAAGTGATTTTGCTTAACAAATAAGGCAGAGTGCAGAACAATGTAGCTGTGCTTATCTAGTCGCCACTCCTCACTTCCCCTTATTACTGTTCAGGTGTCTGCATTTGTCTCTTATGACTCTGGATCAGATCCTTATTGGTCTAAATCAATCAAAGTGGCCCTGATCCCCTTTGCAAGTGATTGGTTTAGATGTAAACATGTGATTCAATTCTGACCAATGAGACTTGGAGGTATATCTACTTGGGGAAGGGAGGTTTCGGGGCAAAAGATTCCTTTATATTAAAAGGAGACAGTAGGGAGCTGGGCTGGTGTGGCTCAGTTGGTTGGGTATTGTCCCATGCACCAAGAGGTTGCTGGTTTGATTCCCAGTCAGAGCACATGCCCGGGTTGTGGGCTGGATTCCCAATAGAGGGCCTAAAGGAGGATGCCAATTGATGTTTCTATTTCTCTCTCCCTCTCCCTTCCTCTCTCTTTGAAAAAATCAATAAAAACATATTTTTTTTAAAAGAGAGAAAGAGTAGGGAGAAATGATCCCTTTTTTACTTTTGCATGTCACTGTGCTCAAAATTCCTTAGTCATCTTGAAACTATGGAGGGAATATCAATCTAGTTTGGGCTTGCAACCATTAAGAGAAGGCTGATAGATACCACAGAGAGACAGAAATAGCCTGGTTGCTCAATGGCACCAATGAGCCATTGAATTAACCCAATCTACAGGCCTATTGCATATACCTTTCTCATTGTGCAAGACTCTTAGATTCACATCTGAGAAGGGGAACTGAGAAGGCGAGCGCAGGGTGAATGAGATGATTACTTTTCAAAGTTTATTTTGCTTTTTAAAAATCATATATATGTATAATAAATTGAGTGATTTTTATCTTCTTTAAGTAAGTGGATCAAGAGAAATCTTAAGTTTAGCTTATGGGTAGATGTCATCTTAAAATTAAGTGACAACAAATAAAGGTTTTACTAGGTCTGTCATCAAGTACAGAATTAAATGTACTTGAGTGAAATTTGGGTCTAGGAGGAGGAAGGAGCTATGCATGTTTGAATTAAGGGAGCTCCTTCGGTGATTAAACTACTGCTTTACCAAATGCTGGTGTTTATGTCATTACTTGCTTTCCAAAATAAAAACAAGCAGTAGCGTCTATTGCGACATTTGAGTTTACCTAATAAAGAGCACTTGACTAACACGCAGCCTCACACATGGCCAAATGTCCTACTGATTGTACTTGATGAGGTCCAGGCCTTTTCAAAACAATTCCAAATGTGATATCTGTCCACACTGCACAGTTAATGTTCCTGTGTGTGGATACAGGCATAATTTGTTTCTCATTTTCACATTTTCTTCCTCAAAATGTGATCAGAGAGGGGGGAAAAGAAGAATCTTTCATGGCATATCAAGTGACTGATAAGCCCCTGGCTTTTTGGGATTTTAAAAATGATACTAATCCCTTCCAAGAGTGAATGTTTTCTTTGCATTTGGAAAGGTGCATTCCTGCCTCTCAGACTCTGATAATCTCTCCAGGTGAGAGCAGGGCTGGTTTGAGGGGAGAACTGTTCTGGGGCTTCTGAGATCTCAGCTCTGACACTCAAGCTTTCACGTGTTTATGTGAAAGGTGTTGAGGAAAAGAGAGTAATGATAGCTTGTTGAATCCAAGACTATGAACACATCAACCCGACCCAACCTCCTTCCGTGGCTTTGCAGATAAGGAAGGTTATACTCAGCTTTAGGGCAGACTATGTCCAACAAAATTCCATCTTCTTTATCACAATGAGAGCACAAAGGTAAATAATAATATTAATAATAACAGTAATAATTATTGTTATTCACTAACAATATAACAATAAAAATAAATATAATATAAAAATACCAATATATAACACTCATGCTGTTTATTAATGATTACTATGTTCCATGCACTATATTAAGCACTTCATATATATTTTATTATTTAATCCGCACAGTGACTTTATAAGCCAGTTATTGCTGTTATCCCCATTTTTATACATGAAGTAATCGAGGCACAGGGAGGATAAGTAGTTTGTTCATGGTCCCACTGTAAATGGTAGAGTCAGGATTTGAATCTAGATCTGCCTGGCTGCAGTACCTGTGACTGCACACAGCCTCCCAAAATTGGATTGCAAGCTCTGTGAGAGCAAAAAAAATGCCATATTAACCCCGTATATTTAGCATCTAGCACGTCACTTAAAAGATAGCAAGTACTCGATAAATATTTATTAATGAATGAACTAACATTTATTAAGCTTCAGGTGGAGCTTGCACTGGTGCTAAAGCTTTCAGATACCACCTGTCACATGCCCCTCTCTGACATCATCTCTGCCTGATCACTACTCCAGAGCCATGTTGATGCACAGGTCATCGACATAGGCTTGGAATGGCCAATGGCCCGCTCTTCACCTAGCCTGTATGTGAGGCACAGATATCAAGCTACTCCAGGGGCTACAATCTTTTCTCCTTTCTTCACTTTGTCTACTCCCCAAATTGAATCCCCTCTGGAAGCCAAAGCAGTTCTAGTGTCCAGTTACTTTTTCTAGTACTCAGGGCCTCTCTGTACCAAGGAGAAAGGTTGGCTCTCCTTTCTCACTTTCTGGGCATGAAGCCTACATTGCCTGTCCCAGTCTGGAAACTTGTGTTTCATTTAGCTTCTGGCTGGTGAGCTAACTAACCACATGCTCAAAACCAGATTTGGTCCCAAGAATCCGCCCCCCGCCCCAACTTGGAAGAGTTTTGCTACATGTGATTGATAAATGAGCAAAGCAAGTAGTTGCATTATCATGTTTGGAAGTAGAGGTTTAACAGTTGGGGTGCTTTCGTCTGTAACAGTATATGAAAATAGTATTGGCTTAAAGAATAAGGGCATTTATTGCCTCATGTGATGAAATGTTCTGCAGCTAGGGTGGCTCCAGTGTTGGTTAATTAAGCAGCTCAATGACGTTAGCACCCTGAAGCACCTCAACTTCCATTCTCTGGGCTTTTCCTTCATGATCCCAAGATGGCTATTTTTGCTCCGAACATATTCAAATGACACAACATGCAACAGAAAAGAAGGGTGGTTGGGGTTGATTTTTTCCAGAAGGTCCCAGCAGATTTCCTCTTGGGAACCATTGGCCAGACTAGATTACAGGCCCCAACAAACCAATTACCGGCCATAATCTGCCACTCTTCCCACGCCCCTGTACTTTCAAGCTGAAGCACAACAAACACCCAGCTGTCACCAATGAACTCTCTTCTTCAAAAGAAATTGGGTACCAAGCATACCTCATTTTATTGTATGTCACTTTATTGCACTTCACAGGTGTTGTGTTTTTCACAGCTTGAAGACAAGACCTTCCACCAGCAAAAAGCTCACTTTTTTTGTGTGGTGGTCTGGAATCGAGCCCACCACATCTCTGAGGTATGCCTGCATATGCAAAAGGTTAACAGTTATCTCTGGGTGGAGGGATTGCAAGTAATTTTTCTTCTTCAGAAAATTTTTTGCAATGAACATGTGTTACTTTTTTATTTTTATTTATTCTTTTTTGTTGTTACTCCTCACCCAAGGATATTTTTTCCATTGATTTTTAGAGAGAGTGGAAGGCAGGGGAGAGACAGAGAGAGAGAGAGAGAAACATCGATGTGAGAGAGAGACATTGATTGGTTGCCTCCCGCACGCCCCCTGACCCTGGCAGGGGATGAGCCTGCAACCAAGGCATGTGCCCTTGACCAGAATCAAACCCGAGCCCCTGGGGTGGAATGGATCATTGGGGAGAAAAAGGGACATCTGTAATATTGTGAACAAAAATTAAAAAAAACAACAACAGCCCAGCTGGGTGTGGCTCAGCAGTTGAGCATCGACCTGGGATCCAGGCGATTGGGATTCGATTCCTGGTCAGGGCACATGCTCGGATTGTGGGCTCGACCAATGATTCTCTCATCATTGATGTTTCTATCTCTCTCTCCCTCTCCTTTCCTCTCTCTGAAATCAATAAAGATATATTTAAAACAACAACAAAAAAATCAACAACAAAAAAACCCCGAGGCCCTTCAGTCCGTGGGCCAACACTCTAACCACACTGAACCAAACTGGCCAGGGAATGTGTTACTGTTTTTAAAACCACTTTATTTATTTATTTAAAATATATCTTTATTGATTTCAGAGAGAGGAAGGGAGAGGGAGAGAGAGAGAAACCTCAGTGATGAGAGAGTCACTGACTGTAGATCTAGCCCGCAACCCGGGCATGTGCCCTGACCTGGAATCAAACCGTGATCTCCTGGATCCTAGGTCGATGCTCAACTGCTGAGCCACCCCCAGCTGGGGAAAAACCCTTTACTTTAAAATAGTTTCAAACACTGAAAATCTGCATGAATATAATTAGGTATTCCTATATATTCTTTACTCCAATATTTGACGTTTTGCCATTTGTCTTATCATTTTCTCTTTTTTCTAGGATTTGAAAGTCTGTCATTCCCTTTACTCCATAATATTTGAATGTGTATACCCTAGGAACAAGAATACTGACTTATAGAACAACAGTATGGTTGTAAAATTTAGGAAATTTAACATCGATACATTAATTTAAACCCCATATCCTAATTTTGTCTATTGTACCGATACTATCCTTTATAGAAATATTTTTTCCATATAAGATCTAGTCCAAGATAATGTCTTACTTGTCATATTTGTCTCTTTAATGTGCTTTCATCTGGACAACTCCTTCAACCTTTCTTTGATTTTCGTGCCACTGACATGTACTAAGAGTAGGCCATACATTTTACAGGATGTCCTCAATTGGGGCTTGTTTGCTGTATCCTCATGATTAGATTCAGATTATCCTTTTGGGCCAGAATATTACCTAAGTGGTGTTGTGTCCTTCTCGGAGCATCATATCTGGAGGCACGCAAAGTTCACCTGACCCTCACTGGGGATGTTAATTTTAATCACCTGGGCAAAGTGTTGTCTAGTTTTCCCACTGATGTGATTTTTTTAAATCATAAAGGAAGTGTATTTTACAAAACAACAAATTGTAAAATATCACACTGCAATAACTGGAAAGTGAATTTAATGAAAAATAGTAAGTCATGCTCTCTCGTTTGTGCGAAGAACATTTATTCCACCCCATCAATGGTACTGACTTTGAAAGATAGAATGGAACTTTAAAGCATCAAGTTGCAGAGAATAAACTAAGGTCTAGACAGGTAGAGCAACCTGCCCAACGTTAGCATCAGAGCCAGGACAAGCCCAGAGTACTCTGTGCCTGACCTGCCTCCCTTCCTTCTCTGCTGGACCTTTGAGCCAAAGCACAACAAATGCTTTCCCTGCCCAGCTGTCACCAAAGAGTCCTTTTCTTCGAAAGAAGAAATCTGGTGCCCCCACCCCCCTCCTTGCCAGTTGGTATTATAATACCCCCAGGTCTTCAGTCCAGATTCCAGATCTGTTCACATTAAAACATTATCCATGTCCAAACTGGAAATGGGCTTCCTGTTTTATCATTTAAATGAGTTACCTTACTCCCCAGTTATCTCCCGCAAACCCACTTCTCACTGCTCACCTCTCCCAGCTTGGAGCCAGCAAAAGCATGAGATAAAGAGGCTACACCACGGGTATGTTGGATGAATTCCACAGAGGTGCCTTTGTGAAACTTGGGAGTAGAAGAGTAATGATTTTTACCCCTGGGTAGAAACAGAGTCAACTGTGCTATTTTGAAAATTACCAAAGGCAGACAGCCGGAGAGCCTATAATTGTAGAGAGGGACAGTCTTTTCTGGCAGCAGTGTCTGTGTAGGTTGTAAAAGGCAGTACAAGTCCAGCAGTTGATTCATTGCTGGGGGGCTGAGGTTTGGACCCAGTGCTATCATTACACTAATATATTTCCCATATTGCCATTTTGTTTCACGATAGCAAGTAGTTAACTTTGTGTGCTCCGCTTCTCCCACTGGTGATAACAAGAGCTGCTGTTCCATGCTTGCAGGGGTATTTTGAAGACAAAGAGGGCACAGGGAAATAAAACAAATTTGGTGGCTCTTCCACTCCCTGGCTGTTATGGGACTGTATAGGCTGAATTGTGTGTGTGTGCCCCCCCCACCCCCACCCCAAATTCACATGTTGAAATCCTAACCCCTGGCTTTAGAAAGTGACTATATTTGGAGATAGGGTCTTTAAGGAGGTAAATTAAAGTGAGGTTATTAGGGTGGGCCCCAGTCTGGAAGGCCATGTGAAGACGGAGAGAAGGCTGCCGTCAAGCCAAAGAGAGAGGCTTCGGGAGAAACAATCCCGCTGACTCACTGATTTGGGAAATCAGGCCTCCAGAGTTGTGAGAAAATAAGTTTCTGTTGCCTGAGGCACCCAGTCTGTGGTACTTTGTTATGGGAGCCTAGCAAACTAACATAGAGAGCTTGGGAAAGTTAGTTAACCCTTCTAGCTACATAATTTGTGGGGCCCAGTGCAAAATAAAAATGTGGGGCCCCTTTGGAAAAAATTAAGAATTTCGAGATGGTGACAGCAGGGGATTAAACCAAGTGGGGGCCTCCGAACGTGGGCCCTGTGCAACTGCCTGCATCTCCCTCCGTGAAGCCGGCTTTGAATTCAGTTTTCTTATCTGGAAAGTGGTGATGATAATTTCACTTACCTTTAGGTTTGTTGGGAAGATTAAATCAGATTCTAGAACTAGGCTCTCAGAGAACATGAAAAGGTGACTAAGAAAGGTGTTCAACTTGAACATTAAATGTCTAGTCCAGGCTGAGTCCCAGAATCACAAGAAAGAATAGTTTTCCTTTTCCTCAATTTATAGTTAATCAGCCACTGACTAGTGGGTGGGGACAATGTGTAGAGGGGGAGGGTGGGACAAAGTCATCTCAGAGCTGAGACCCTCTACTGGGGTGAACAATGCAGACCGTTGGATAGCTTGGTACTTACAGTTTTAGGGTCTCTGCTGAAAGGCATGCAATTTCTCTTCCTCCTCTCTCTCCATACTTGAACCCAAGGAAGTATGCTCCACCCCAAGTGGCATTTGGACCCCAGAGCTTCCACGATGCTACTTGACTTTCTGACAAAAGTGTTTTTATTGCCATGCATATGACTCCTTTTTTCTATAAATAAATAAATAAATAAATAAATAAATAAATAAATAAAGCTTTAAAAGGCAACTGAACACAACCCAGATGTCTAAAATAGGACAGGACAAATAAAGCTCATCCTTCTAAGAGTACTCCTCATTAGGAGGTAAAGTCAGGGGATTTTGAGTGGCATTTTGGAAGAATTATTTACTTTGACATATTTATTATTGCCTAAAAGAATTTAGAAGCCAGTGGGTTAAAAGGATTAGAATAAAATGCCCAACACTAATAATTTTTCAAACAGTAATATCATATGGAAATAATTTTTAGTGCAAGACAAAGTTCTAAATCTTCTACTGGTTTTTCAGCAGATTTCATTTTTTTTGTAATTAAAAAAAATAAGGGCAGGGTTGCATCTAGGCTCCAGCTCTTTTCCTTCTCCCCCTTCATGTGATGATGGAATCGATGATTCACAATATCCATTGGTTGCCCTTTTGATAGCAAAGCTCAGACTCTTGCAAATGAGTCCTGAAGAAAGCAGCACCTGTCCTCATATCAGTGATCTCTCTCACAAATGTACTCAATTAAAGCAAAACTAGGCTGTCCCGCCTGCATGGCTCACCGGTTGAGTATCGACCTAGGATCCAGGAGCTCGAGGTTCGATTCCCGGTCAGGGCACATGCCCAGGTTGCAGGCTCGATTCCCAGTAGGGGGCGTGCAGGAGGCAGCTGATCAATGACTCTCATCATTGATGTTTCTGTCTCTTTCTCCCTCTCCCTTCCTGTCTCTGAAATCAATATTTAAAAAAAACCCCAGCAAATCTAGGCTAATTGACAGAAGGTTTTTGTTCTTTACTTGAAACAAGAAAATGGTAGTAAGGTATTCCCTTTGTTCTCATTATAATTAGAATAAGTATAAACTCCTTTGGGAGCCTACGTGGTCTGGCTGCTGTGGTGAGAGGTGGTGGAGAGATAAGACAATATTCAAGCTCCTTTCTTTTGGTCTTTATTTAGGGCCCCTATAATCATAGCCTTTTCATTTTAGTTGCTTAGGGAAGAAATGAGGTAGAACAGGGTCATGTAATTAATATAATTATATTTAATTAATAAGTAATGATAATTACATGTTGAAAACAAATACGTTCCAGAATTCCCACAGCGTGTGGCACAGCATACTGCCCAGGCAGACTGAGGCTGGACCAAGGTAATGTCATAAGGGAACATGATTTAGAGAGAAACTCAGTCTTGATCACTAGGCCATATCTTCAGAACTTTCACCTCATTTCAGAATAAAGACACTTCACTTTGTCGCATTTATTATTTCACCTGAGTCCTAGTGTTAGGCTCTCTCAAGGCGCATTAATGAGTGTTCAGGTTACTTCAGGTGACAGAGATTTAGCGTGAGACCACCTGGGGAATGAAGGCAATGCAGGAAACCACTGACCCATTGAGCCTCATAAGAATCGGAATATGGTAAAGAATTCAACATTAGCTCTGCCAGTCCTGTCATTCCTGCAACTCAGCTTCTCTCTCTGCACAGACTCCTAGTGCCAAACTGGGCTCAATCATGCTACTTCCCAGCATGTGACCTTGGGCAAGTTTCTTAAGCTCTCTGTGACTTCGTTTCCTCATCTGCGAAATGAAAACAGACTCACAGGGTTGGATATATTTAAAACATTTAAGATAGTCCTAGACACCCAGAAATTGGTGTTTCCTATTATCATTTTCATTTTTATTACTGTTGTGATGTTTTCCATTACCTCTGCAGCTACCCTCCATTACCCTCACGGTGTCTCCTGCCCCACGGTTCCAATCACCACCTTTTCTCTGTGGGACTGTCAGCATCGATCTTTTTCTGCTCTATATTTTACCGGACTTGCTGACTTCCTTCTGATCTCATTTTTGTATATAGTTCATGCTTCTGTTTTCTCACTCTTCTGTTTTATTGCTTTCATTCTATTTGCTTCGTTGCCTCTTTCTTTTCTACCCTACCTTCTGGTTTTCTTTGTGTTTACATTCACTGTCTTGAGAGAGGATTTGATAGGCCACTTAGTGGCCATTCAGGATGACGCCCTGCTGAGGAGTTCCACGTTTATTTGCTTCAGGCTGTTGGCAAGTTTATACCTGACTGTACTATACCTTGATTCAGGTGGGAATCCAGGGTCCAACCAGTACTGTTCCAGATATCAAGGGTCTCAGGATGTTAACTGAGAACCCTGTGTATAGAGAAGTTTGGACTCTGTCAGAAGGAGCCTGTTGGGATCACAGCATCTAGGGCTTCATGACTCCAGTCCAGTACACTCTTCCTTTAGCATTGTTGCCAGCCAGCTTATAGATGGAGAAACTGAGCTCAACAATGTCAAGTGACCCTAGGCCTTATAAGTCAGAGTACATGCAGTGCTTTATTTAATTTTACCAAAGAAGAGGTGCTATTTCTTACACTCCCTCTTATTCAGGAATGGATGGGTGATCTTTTTCAGAAGTGGCATCTTGCAATATAAAAAGTAGTTCTGTGGCTACTATATTATATCTACTTCAGAATTCAAGCAATACAGAATCAAATGGAAATTATTTATGGTGAAATAAGAGGAAAGAGGTTTAAAGCATTTAGAAACAGACATGCTAGAGGGATAGTTGTAACTTTCTCTTTGCTTCCTTAATACCTTGGCCGGTTTAACAAACCACAGCACTAATTATCTGGCAATTCAGATGCTACGCAGTCAGCATCCTACAGTGGAAGGCGTTTCTGGAGATAGGCTGGAGATAGGATTGAGGGGAGCAAGGGAAAGCAGCAGAGAACCTCATTTTTGTAGGATTTGGGAGGTAAGAGGCTCTAGCTTGAAGATTTGTTAATCAGCAACTTGTTTCAACTTGCCAGAGAAGTTCCTTTAATGAAAGTATTTAAGTAAACCAGTTGTCCCATGGTTATCTTACATCTGTTTATAGCTAACACTCATTCATCTTAGTCCTCTCAGAAGTTTCTGGATTGAAGTCTAACATGCCATTTTAAAATGTAAATTCTAGTTAAGTAGAAGAATTCTAGTTAAGGATTAGGTAGAGACTGGATAAAGCCCCAGTAAATTAATGATTGTCCAGCTGAAAAGGTGAGTGGGATAGGAATTAATGGATCAGCGAGAGGCCTGAGAATCATACATGGCACTGGTCCAGAGAATGGGGTGTGCCGCAGTGTCAAACTGGGTACATTTTGATTAATAATGAACCATAATATATTATTGGAAAAATGAGCTTTACTTAATACTGTGACAGGTGAAAATCAAGGTGGGAGTCACTGGTTATGAGTAATGCTTTATTGTTGATTGAGCACGTTCCCAGGACCTCTAAAGAGGTCTGTCTGTGCATAGTACATGTTGGTAGGAAGGAATGGCAGTGACTTATCAACCCTGAAAAGGCCCGACAGGCCTGGGGAACGGTTTGCCTGCTTGGGAAGAATGCTATGCAGATCATCCGCATGGAATGGAAAACAGGAATTACTGCTACGTATTGAAAAGGCTGACTCTCCTTGGTGGCCTCTTTCGGAGTGTAGGAATCAGACATGCTTTTGAGGAAATTCAATTTACCATGTTTGTAAAGGGGGTTAATTGTTTAAGGAAATTTAACTTGTTTAATTTAGTCACTAATTGAACATTAATCAAAGACCATGAAAAAGACATAGTTTCTATTTTTTATTATTTCCCTCCCCCAGCCAATTTTAAATAGAATAATAAGTTGGGGAAGTTGACTGACTGTAACTAGGTGTTTGAATTTATCGGGCAGGTAACTGGAAAATAACCAGCACCATCTTGGTTACAAGGAGAGAGTGATGAAACAGAACTTTGCTTGGAGGGGGAGATGGGGTAGATTTCTAATCTGTTTCCATGGTCAGAAAGGGGACAAGGAGGGTCCGATTCAGAATGGATATCAGTGGTGGCAGATGAGTAGTGACTTAGTCTCCAGGGAAAGGATATTAAGATGGTGTCTGGGTTATCAGCAATGCCATACTTAGAGTCAGACAGAATAAGCAGAAATTTCCTTTAGAAGGAATTCTACAGCTAGGCTTGTTTCATTTGCATTTGGGTTCATGATTTATACCGTGTGTTCAGCAATGTGACCGGAATGAGAACAATCTGGTGCACCCAGATCCCTTTGTTACTGGGAAGGGACCGGGCCAGAGAAGGTCTGCCGTGTGGGTTCTTGGCTTTGTGCAGGAAAGATTTCACAGTTCGAGTCCTGCTGATTTTGAGAGTACGTTTATTAAAGCTGGGACAGTGAAACAAGGAAGGGCCTAGGATGGAAGAAGCAAGGGGAGAGAGCCTAGGTGGGGCTCTGCTTTGGCTCCCTAGAAACTCTATGGGAAAAGCATGAGCCAAGCTGCTAGGCTGCTGTCAGCTCACTGGAAAATCAGAGAAAAGGGGACCTTGGAGAGACAGGTTCAGGGGGTTAGCGTGGGACTAGGTGCCATTGCCCATTGATGTCCTGGTTGTAAATCTCGTGGGGTCCTTAGAGTTTAGAAGATAAACGCCTTAGTGGGAAGGAGACAGGGAAGGGAAGGGCAAGGGCATGCTCCCAGGAGGAAGAACGAGCCCTAGGTTCTTCAGCTTGAGGGTTTTAAAGGCTGGGAGTTTAGGGGAGGTTTTAGGGAAGGATTTCAATAGAATATTCGTCAACTTTTACAGGTGTATCTTTTAGGGTCTGGTCTCCACTGATTGGTCGGCAACAAGGCAGTGGGTCATCAGTCATCACAGCTGGTCCTGGCGTTGCCCACCTGGTTTTGCTGCTTTTCTGGGCCTGGAGCTGAAATACAACTAAGGCCTAGATGTTATCTCTAAGGAGGAAAGGTCAGGGGGTCTAAACTGAATGACCAGTGATATGCCAGGGGAGGAAAGGTCACCCTGGGGGTGAGGTCTGGCACTAGGCTCCTGGGCCTTTCTGCCCTGGTGACCTTCTGTATCTGGCTGTAAACTGCTCAGCCAGTTTGTTCAGCTATGTGTCTGTTTCCCCATTCTGCTTGCCAAGGAATTTTTCTAGCTTCCTACTATCCTGCCTCACTTTAAGACCACTCTGGTCAAGTTCTTCCTGAAGTTCTAAAGACCTAGCCCATTGCAGGTTACAGGTTTTAAGCAAAAGATGGCATTCATTCATTTTGTAATTTTTCTTTTTTAATCCTCACCTGAGGATATATTTTTATTTGTTTTAGAGCGAGAGGAAAGAGAGAGAGAGAAACATATGTGTATTGATCGGCTGCCTCCTGCATGTGCCCTACTAGGGATTGAATTCACAACCCAGGTATGTGCCCAGACCAGGAATAGAACCTGCAACCTTTTGGATGTTGTGGGTCAATGCTCCAACCAACTGAGCCACTCAGCCGGGGCTCATTTAGTAATTTATTTACTTTTCATAGGGCAACACATGGTTCTAAATCCCATAAAGGACATGAGAATGAAACAAATTGGCATCCTGACCTCAAGGACTGTAAGAAACTTACAGTCAGTATAGGACATAAGCCATATATAAAAATAATACTCTAGTTGTTTTATGTTATTAGAAAAAGGAAAATATGTTGACGTACTATGCCTCAGGCAACATGATCCATCATCTTGCATATGACATCTCATCAGATCCTTTCAACACCCTGTGAGATGGATTTTAGAAGAAATGGGCAAAAAATGGGAGTATGGGTGCAGAGTCATTCAGTTTGCACAATGCAAATGTATGAAGCAGAGTGATAATAAGTTCAGAAAGGTAGGTTGGGGCCGGGATGTAAGAGCCTGGGTGGGTCTTTGTTCCTTGGTAAAGGGGAGACATTCAAGTGTTTTGAAAGGAGTCTAGAGTGATTGGGACTGTGCTTTAGAGAGCTGCAGCTGGAAGCCTGTAAAGACTAGACAGCAAATGACATGACCCTGATGAGCTGGGTGAGCCTTTCCTGGTATCTGCATCTAAATGAGTAAGTAGAGAAAGTGTCCTCATGCACGCACAGGCTTGGGGCTGGAGGTAATAAAAATAGAGTCAATCTGTAAACTGTTACTCCAGAGGGCAGAACTGAAAGCGAGTAGATTGTAGACAACATATATATATATATATATATATATATATATATATATATATATATATGGTTTGTAAAGAGACCTTGGTTTCAATCCCAGTTCCGGGTGTTCCGGAGCAATTTGCTTATGTAACCTTGCTGAGCCTTTGATTCTTACGTTATAATGGGGCTAATAACATTCACTTCATAGAATGGTTGTGAGAATTAAATGAGACACAAGACAGTGGTCTTTAGGGGAATAGTCAGAAAAGCAGGATCTGGCTCCTTGGGAGAAAGATCTTTAGTGGTGGGCTGCTCTCCTAGGTCAAGTGCTCATTGTTGCCAGATAAATTCAAGTGGGTGCTAGAAGGCTACTT
Source organism: Miniopterus natalensis (assembly GCF_054644295.1). Classification (NCBI taxonomy): domain Eukaryota; kingdom Metazoa; phylum Chordata; class Mammalia; order Chiroptera; family Miniopteridae; genus Miniopterus; species Miniopterus natalensis. Next base: position 154,594,039 of record NC_142082.1, on the reverse strand, counting down.
GTCAGAAATGCTATAGAAGGGATTCTTGCCTCCAATAGGTAGTAGCATCAAATGACCTTTAGGGTCCATTCCAAGTTCTACTTTTCTTATTTTCTGCATGTTTTCTCTTGCTAAGTGTCCTCCGCCCCACTTCCACCCCATAGTGATAGTATCTGGCAAAATTCATAGGTACTAAAGGTAAGAGGAACATAGGAATAACTAAGCAGAAAATAGATATCTAGATCTTCAGAGCTGATTAGTGTTGAAGCCACAGGAGTCGTAAACAGACTTTGCTATTAAGTCAGCTAAGATCCAGAGTAGTGGGTAAACTCTGGGTAGCTGCTCACTGGGCACCCTATTTCACTTCTGCTGAAATGTCTTCACTCTTTGGGGCTTCCCTAAGGTACGCAGAGGCAGTGATTTCAGTATATTTCTTCAAGCGTTAGAGTCTCTTTTAAAAATGAAGCATTATGGTGAAGCCTAAATGTAGAACTGAGAAGAGCTGTAACTCTGATTAAGGGGGAGGGGAGAAGGTGGGGAGGAGCCTGAAATCTGGCCCATTGAGTCCTTTCTCACCCGCTCTGGAACCCCTGGTATGAACACTGCTGCTCCAGCCGGGGCCAGTTTTCAGCTTTCCTCTTGAGTCTTTTGTTTTCCGGACTCTGAAGGCAGCTGTTATCACTCCAGCTGTGGAGGGGATGGGAGGCAACTTCCTGTTATTCTATCCTGTCATCCCTATGGGGGTGGAACATTCCCTCCCTCATCTGCTGCTGCTGGTTGTAGAATGTGAGCCTGAGTGTAGCCATCCTATGACCGGGGCTGGAAGAATGACTGGTAGCCACCCAGCCACTGTTACGCGAGGCATTTGAGAGAGCAAGGCAGGCAACAGGCACAACAGACAAGTGTGTCCCTGACTGTGGGAGAGGGAAGGATGAGTGGCTAAGAGGCAGGTTAAGTGGTTGGTACATAAAATATCTGAGGGGGTGAAGGGTTGTTGCATAAATGGTGGGAGAGTAGGAAAGGGGAAGGACTCTGGCCAAAGTAGAGAGAGAGAGGAAAAGAGAGATAGTTAGGGTTTCTGGCTTGGAGATTATTTGAGGTTTGGTTTATTTAAGGAATGGAGGAGGGTTAGAGGTGATATAATGATCCATTTTCTGTCCTGTATTTTTATTGAGTGTTTTCCTTGAATTGGGTGTAAAGAATACAAATAGATAATATACACGGATCTTGCTCTTCAGAGTTTGGGAAGATAGAAAATGTATGTAGCTAGACATATATAACCATATGTTTACATGTCTGTACAATCTCAATAAAGCTTACAATAACTTTCGATGTATTATCAGCCCCATTTCATAGAATAGGTAACTGCTGGTTGTTTTAGTGACTTGGCCAAGTTACACGGGAAGTAAGTAACACAACTGGGCAATGACTGGACTCCAAGCCCTTTTTCTGTCCACTGTAGTACAGGGTGAGGACAGGGACTTTAGCTAATTAGGCTTTGGGAGGACAGGACGTAATACGGAAAAGGGGGGGTCAGAAAGTAGAAACTTCCAGTTATAAAACAGTCATGGGGAGCACGGCCAGAGTGGCTCATTCGGTTGAGCATTGTCCTGTGCACCGAAAGGTCACTGGTTCAGTTCAGGTCAGGGCACACACCTGGGTTGCGGGCTCGATTCCCAGTTGGGCCATGTAGCGAAGACAACCGATTGATGTTTCTCTCTGACATTGATGTTTCTTTCTCCTGGCCCCCCACCCCTTTCTTCCTCTCCCTAAGCATGTTCTCAGGTGAGGATTTAAAAAATAAAAAAATAAAAATAGTCCTGGGGATGTGCAGCATGGTGACTATAGTTAATAATACCGTGTTACATATTTGAAAGCTGCTAAGAGAGTAGATCTTAAAAGTTCTTTTCAACCCCCCCCCCCCCCACACACACAGAAGAGTGGGGTTTCCAGTTAGGTCAGAAGAGAATCAATCCGAGATCTGTGAGGAGACCAGTTTGACTGTAGCAGAGTGTTTCCCAGGACTGAAGTGGGAGATAAGGTGGGAGAGGTAAATAGACCAGATTAGGGAGAGTTTTAAATGGCTAGCCAAGAATTGCAGAGAAAGGGGGGCCGGATTTAGAGGGGAAGATCTTGATGGCAAAACCAAACTGTTTCAGGAAACTCATCTGGTAGGGGCGCATAGAACTGGGGGGAAATGGAGTCAGAAGTATTAAGATAGGAGCTTGGAATAGTGTAGGTCTGACAATGCTAATGACAAAAAGTAGGCTTGTGAGAGCACTGGCCCAGGGCTGTGGTTTTTCTTTTCTTTTTCTTTCTTTCTTTTTTTTTTTTAGCATCATAGTGTTAGAATGAGTCTACATTGTGGGCAATCACAGCTTTAAAGAGAAAAAAATGGTCTTGGAGTTAAATGGACCTTGGTTTCAAGCCCAAGGTTCATTCTGGGTGTTCTGGAGAAATTTACTTATGTAACCTTGCTGAGCCTTTGCTTCTTATGTTAAAATGGGGCTAATGAGGGGCGGGTGGGACATCTGTAATAGTGTCAACAATCAAAATAAAGTTATAAAAATATAAAACTGGGGCTAACGACACTCACTTTACCCGATGGTTGTGAGAATGAAATAAGGTACAGGGTTGGGCTCAACATCCCTTTACAATTTCTAGCAGGATAGTGAAATATGTGACATTGTCATCCATAAAAAATAAATAATATAATCCAACAGAAAGTCATTAACAATTTCCTTGTGCTTCCAGAAATGATGGATACTATGCTACCTGTATCTCATATAAATAGAGCCAATTTTCACCATTCAGCTCTGCCTTGGAGCAGATAGGCAAATTGAAAGAAACCATCTCCTGAGAATCTTTCTGTTCTGTTAGCCGAGGGGATTATACAGCATGGTATCCGTCGAGGGTAAATGTTAGTTAATTCTTAATTGATAGCTCAGCCTCCGCAATTGGATCCATTCAACAGTAATTATTCTCATGTGGCTTGTTCAGCTCCATTGTGAGTTCCCCTCCCTTTCAGCCGTGCATGCAAACAGCAGCGTGGAGGCTGTGAAAACGGTAAACAGTAATTTTTGTTATTTCAGGGGTTCAATTTTATTTGCCTGGAAGCTCGCGTCGTGTGACCGATTTTCATCACTCCCAGCAAAAGCAGTCGCAGGGTCGGGTAACGCCGCAAGTTACACATTCGGAGCCGGTCGCCTTCGCTAGCACCGGCTTCCAGTTTTCCCCCGAGTGCCTTTGAAGTTCTCAATTTCTCGGCGAGGGGAACACCCGGCAGTCCCAAGATAAACGGGTAGCGCGGGGAGCTGGCGTTTTCCTTCGTGTGCCTGACTTAGAGCTAGCCATTTTCTGCTCCACGCACCGGGGGCTCGTACTTGCCGGTGACACAGAGGCAATTGTTTTTCCTTAAAAAGGGGACTCGGGTGGGTACAGTTTCATTTCTGACGTGGGAGACAGTGAGTGCGCCAAGAAAAGTTTCAAACACGACCCGCGAGCTTCTTCCCCATCCATCGCCTTTCCTTGGACACAGCAGGAAAGGCAGCATTTTTTTTTTTTAATTTTTTTTTCCATCAACACCCACTCCCAGCCCTAGTCTGGCTCGGCGAGGAATGTATAAAATGAGTTGGCTCCTCTGAGTGACCGCCCGCGGGCCCAATCAGCGCGAGCCGCGGCGCTGCCGGCCCCGCCCCCTGCGAACGCTCTTTGGCCGATTCCCGCAGGGAGGGCGGGGAGAGGGCGGCGGAGGGAGGGGGAGGTACCTGGGCCGCGGGGTGATGTCAGCTCCCAGCTCGGTGTCTGCCCGGATTCCTGACATGGTGTAGGGCCCGGAGGGCGGGGACGGCGGGAGCGGGACGGGACCGGGTTCGGGTTTGCTAGCCTGTGGCGGGGCCGGAGCGCTGGGGCTCGGAGCTGCGGGGGAAGGTGGACCAGAACTTTTGGAACTTGCGCCGGCGGCTTGCACCCCCCAGGTAAGGGCGTCTGGCTCCCCTCGGAGCCCGGAGAGGAGTGGCACCGTCGTGCGGTCGCCCCAGGGTGTAGCAGCTGCTCCTCCTCCTCCCCGGGTCGGTTTCCTTTTCCTACTCATTCCCGTTTCCCAAGGGGGAACGGGCACTTTTTGGGGGTGGTGGTGGTAGGGTTGAACTCCTGGGGCTCCCAGCTAGCTTATGTGTGGAAACACCTCCGGGACTGGACGTGTGAGGTCTCGTCTGAATCCTCAGACCCCTTCTCCCGATGCACCCTAGTCTCCCAATAATACTTGGAGAGCCCCAATCAGAGAAGGGGGGGCGGGAGGGCAGTGGATTGCGGGGGTGTCACAAAAAGTTTATGAAATATGGACTCAAAAACAGTGCTCTTTGAGAGAGAACAAAAGTTTTGTATCTCTTTAGTTCCCGTGTGGCCTATTACATAGTGATTTAAATGAAAGGATATAATTGCTATTCTTATATATTCTTATATAGCAACATAAAAAAATCTTTTCATAGAGTCTTGTCAGGATGTGAGAAATTCACTTGGGGGGTGTATTCATTATGAGCTTGTGGGAAAACTAGGCTCTTGGGACCACGCTTGTAAAACGCCAGCCTTTTTCACGCCTACATTTAGACTGAGAACCCCTTTCCCTGCCCCCTTGGTGATCTGGAGGGGTTAGGAAGGTTGCTGAGAATCTTCAGATAGGTCTTCTATGGCTCAGAAAAGGAAGAGGGCTGGTCGTTGTGTTTTCAAGGATCATTTTTAGAGCAGGGAGTTTTAAGAGGGAGATGTGGCAGAAGGCGTGGCATACAAACTCTTCATTATAGGAACATGCGTTTTTCAACATGTGGGACCAAAACAAATCCTTCCTTTCAATAAGAAGTGCAGGGAGCAATAGAAGGAGGATTTGATTTAGTGTCCAAGTTGGGTAATTAGGGAAAGCAGTTTCCTGCTGGGAGGAAAATATATTTTGAGAACTGGCAGTATAGAATTCTGATTTTTGTATATTTCCTGTTTCAATCCCCCCACCCCCACCCTCCTTGGAGATTTGTGTGCCCAGGTCACTAACTGGGTGTGATTGATTTTTTTTTTTTTCCCCTGGGGAAATAACTCCACAAAGTGATTCTGAACTGCCACTCATTTATCAGTGCTTAAGGCTCTTTCTTTTGGAGAAGAGAAAAAATGTATGGGCTGAGACTCCTGAGTCAAGTTTCCCTTTTCATTCACCACTGTTCCTCACAGTGAGGATCCTTCTGTTGCCAGGTCTGGGAGGAAACAGGCGGGCGTGGACTTCGACTTCATTGTGAGTCAAAAGCTGCATCCCCAGTGCCTGAACGAAAGGGCATTTCCCGGAGACGGGGAAAGGAAGAAGCCACCACGTTACATCCAATAAACCCAAGTCAGGAAGTGTGGAGATTCAGGACTTCACAGATGGGGTTCTCTATCTTTCTAGCCAGATGACAGTTAAATTTCAGAGCTAGAAAGAATATTTTGTTTGCCGTTGTTTATAAAACCACCTGGGTCTATATTGTTCTCAGTTTCTGAAAAAATTAATTAGCACAGGGTGGAGAAAGAACAGGATTTTTGCAAAGGGCAGGTGTGCTTTACTGGAAAGGCCGGAACATTTTAATTTTGGTTTGTGCTTTAGACTCAGAACAGAAATTTCCTCATGGCTCTGAAATACTGGTGGACAAGTCTTTTCTATTTGTGTTCTATAGGAAGCACGTAAAACATACTGTATTTTTCAGTAGGAAAGAAAAGGAGGTGATGTGGAATTCCTGTGGGCTGATCACTGGAGCCCTGGCTGATGGAGTTTGTAATACCCAGAAATGGAGCTGCAAAAACCAGTCAAGTAAAGAATACTTTTGGGATGTTATCCTGATGAGCCAAATTCAGATTTATGCTTTTTCCCTCAAGAAACTAGCCCTGGCTTAGGGACTTGAGTATGCCAAAGCTTTAAATTTTATTAACAGTTTTTTGAGTAATAACAGTAATTTTACCTACTTAGTTTTAACCAATATTTCTCTTTTACGTTTATGAGGCAGACGTGGTATAGTAAAACACGGTACTTTTAAAGGACAAAACTTGAAAGATGTTTGTTGTTGAGAAAGGTAGGCTCAGGTTTTGATTAAATTATCTTTGACCAGCATCTATCACTTGTTCTGGTAGCTAGTTAAAAAAAATGTACTAATCTGGCCTTTGTGGACCAATGTTGACTTGAAATCTAGGGCACACTGTAGTTCCAGATCAATAGTGCCTAATTCCAAGGGCACCATAGACCTTTTTTGGAAACAAGTTCAGTGAGGGAGAGGTCATTTATTGTTTCTGCAGTCTTTTTGTCACTCTCTGTACCAGCATGAGAGATATCAGAACAAGGTCATTTTTTTCCCCCCTGGGTTACTGACTTAGCTGACTTGTTTTTAAAACCTGTCTTTCATATTCATGAAATATTTGCCTTTTATAGTTAATTTAGGTTATGTTGGTCATTTGGTACATTAAAATTAACTTTTTGAGTTTTTCATCTCCCATTTTTAAAAGTACCTATACCCCAAACAGCACATTTTCCAAGTTGTTTACTAAAAGGCCTCATTCATCATCCATCTTTTCAAAGATATTACGTGTTTCTGACCTGATTTTATTCACGTTTTCACAACAAGTGAATGAGTGAATTAATGAATGCACATACATTCCCCTTTGGGGCTGTGTCTTGATTCTATATTAAAGAAACGTTGCTTCATGGTGAAAACATAAACAACAGATATTGTGTAACAATGGCTTTTTACTCCCAGAGGTTTCCCTAGAAAGCCATATTCTGAAATTGAGAGAGAAAAAAAATCACAGTTGAGCAGCCAATTGTGAAATTTTTCAGGGAGCCATGATTATGATTATTAATTTAACTACGGTTGAACAGATGGGTTTAAGTATCAGATTCAAAGCTGTTAAGGTTAGTGATGCTGGTTGTTGTTTGGAGATGAAGGGAACAAAGTGTCTGCCCTTCAGCCAGCATTTCTCTTCTACTAAAGGTTGACCATTTCATAATTAAATCAGTCATCAAATTGTCTAAAAGTTGACACTATCCAAAAGCTGCTCTGGGCTGGTGCAGTTCTTGCATCTGTAGTATGTTATATCATTTGTTTCTCAGATTCATTGTCAGAAACTTTTCCCTTGTCAAAAAGCCTGCAACTTATGTCACATATATCACCACCACCAAGACTGATGCTTTATTAAATGGATTTAAAAAACTAAACTGAACTAGCCCACCCTATAGAATACAGACTCTTCTATTTTATACTCTTTGTTTTAAATATAGCCATTATTGATGCCAGTTTGGCATTAGTTGATAATGTTTCAAAAAGCCAAGTGGTGAGTTTCTTTTACTTCATTTTTTTTTTCCAAGTTGAGGGACCTGGAACAACAAACAACTGGATTTTAGATTTAAAAAATGGGCCCTTCTGGGAGTTTTGAGTTTGCACACTTGCTGGGCAGTTTTGGGGGTTGAGGAGGGTCTGAGTGAAACGTGTACCAGTCTGTACCGGTTGAAGAGCTTCTATTTCTGAAATGTGGGTTTGGAGTGGCCCACATTTGTGGCCCAGTGAGTGTGTTGTCATAGTCTGTGACTGAATTTTGTTTGTATGTCTCCCTGGAACTTGGTGTGACTCACTTTTTTTAAAAAAAAAATTGATTTAAGAGAGAGAGGGAAGGAGAGAAAGAAAGAGAGAAACATCAATCAGCTGCCTCCCTCACATGCCCAGACCCGGCATCAAACCTGAAATCTGGGCATATGCCCGGACTGGGAATCGAACCCACCACCTTCTGGTTCAGGGGACGACTTTCCAACCAACTGGGCCACACTGGCCAGGACAGTGTGACTCACATTTTGACTGGCTCACACACACTTCCTTGTTTTTGTTGGCAAGTGGAATGAGTTCAGAATAGAAAGATCATTTAGTGGTTTCTGTTCAGCAGTGCACCTAAAAATGTTCATGACTTGAAGGAATTGTACAAACTCTAATTGCACTGAATTACAGTCATTCTGGCAAAGGCTCATGTCTGAAATATGGATCATGGAGGAAGAAGTTCAAGTACTATAATGTTTGGGCCTGGCTGTAGATTTTATGGACTTCCTAGGAACTCCAGAGTAAGGCTAGATATTTTCACCTCTGGTTTAAGGAAATAAAACATTTGACATAAAAACATGCATGTTCAAGGGAGCAGGTGTGCTGATTTCTAGTGTGTGCCTTTGTTAACAGGGAAAACTTAAAGATGCTGGAGAGACTAAAGATGCTGTTTTCAGTGGCAAGCCCGTTCATAAATAAGAGGCCAAATTCTTTAAGCAAGCCAGGAGTAGATAGGCCCATTGGGAAGTGTATTAACTCTTGCCTTGCTATGAATGTAGTACTGTACCATATCACTAAGTATGCCTATGTTATCTCATATTTCTGTGCCTAGGATCTAGCTCACAGAGATCCTTTGCTGTCTTTGTCATCCCTCTCTTCATCTGTAATCTTTTACGCAAATGTTATTTTGCCATCACAGAGCTGTATGAGGTTGTTATGAGGAAAGCTTACTGAATTTACTTTATTTGGAAGAAAGTGAAAACAAGGCTGCAACTCTATGGCCTACTTTCTTAATATAACTTGATAGTGTGACTGCAGTTGCATAAATAATGCCCCTGCAATCGTTATTTTTTTCTAAAGATGTTGCTTCTCATAAAAACACATGGTGGAGAATTTTGTTTTGTTCGAATTGGAATTTGAACATGCTCTACTTTTTCTTAATGAATGATAGAAGAGTTGAATGAGCTTGTTGGTTCTCACCTAACTTAACCATGGGAAGTGTGTAGTGGGAGGAAGGGAAACAGTGACAATTCAGGAGAAACACTCTGGTCGAACCTGTGAGTCTGCCAGGATGATTTGTGTGAAGTCACCTGGGACTCAGTGTTTTTCCTCAGGATCAGCTGCTTGGATGCTTCTGTAAAACTTTCACGTTCTTCCAGCCTCTGCTCCCATCAGTGTGTGACTCTGCACAACCAAGAGGGATTTTAAACATAGATTTAAGATTCTTTTATTGCTTTTCTCAGGGTACCTGGATTCTCTAGGATGACTTGTACTCTACATCACTCTGGGGGCAGACAGAGCTAGATGCCCAACCAATGCCCATTCCACTCACTTCTTCGCTGCAGCTGAACCCATTTTATTTATGACCAGTTAAAAAACAAACTTGATTTCCTAGAATCCCTTGCAGTTGGAGGTTGTCAAAGGGACATAGCCCTGGCCATTGAAATATGTGTAGCTGGGTGGGGCTCCCCAACAAAGCTCTTTTAAGGAGGTGGCCTCTGTGCTCACTTGCTAGCCTCTTGCTCTTTGTGCTGCTTATTTCTCCCTGGAACGTGGATGCTGTTTTCTAAGTGGAGAAGTCTTCTTGTGACCAAAGGCAAGAAACTTGAGGGGTAAGCAGGCTTGGAAGTTGAGGGGTAATAGGTCTGCTGTACCAGACCTCTTCTGCCCATCTCTTGACTTTTTGTGAGGACAGGAAAATTTGATTAAACCACAGAAGTTAGATCTGTTACTTGCAGCCAAGTGGGATCTTAACTGAGTTTAAATTTTGAAAAAGTCATTATTCTTTTTTCTAAGAGAAGGCAGCATTGTGTATGACAGAAAAAGGGGTTGGACTTTGCCCTACAAACTCTACTTGAATCCTGGCTTTGCTATTATAGCCTAATATTGGCAAGTAATTCAACATCTCTCAGTCTCAGTTTTCCCATCTGTGAAATGGTGGTACTGATATTTGTCTCATAGAATTTTTGTCAGTATTAGAAATAATTAGAAATTGTTAATAAAAATAATGGCACATTTGTCACATAGATTATTCAACAAATGGTGGCAATTATTATTGAAGGAGAATGTAGTGGCAAGCCTGTAGTGGGGCGAGTGTGGAGGAGGAGGCAAGTAATTTAGATTCCAGTAAGTTCTCAGTAAACATAGATTGAATGACTGAATGGTTGATTAGTTTTATAGCTGCAACCACTCGCCCCCATCTTCTTGGTGTTTATTTTGATGCTCATTTCTTATCCTCGACCCACCCGCCTAAACCAGAATACTTGGAGCTCTTGTGTTCTCCAACTTCAGTTGAAAAAGCAAAGGCTGTCCTTATGAAAAATTATTAGCTATAGCATAGGAATGAAAGGAGTGAGCTCCAGAGTTGGACAAAGTGGATTAGACTCCCTTGACCTTACTAGCTGTGTGATTTTTGTCTTCTGTGAAATGGGAATGATTGGGTGATTATGAGGAATAAATGTGCTAATATATGTGAAGCTCTAACAGCTGTTTTCCTGGGACAGAATGAGCACTGGATTAATGACAGATACTGTTATTATTTCATTAAACACTTGTTAAGCAATTCTTGGCCTTGGTATGAGGTCCTTTTGGAAATGTGAGGGCAAATAAAAATGTTCTTTACCCTTAAGAACATTCATAGGCAAGCGATTCAGGGAGGAAGGGGATAACCCTCCCTGTACGTAATTGTAATAAAGAACAGATTTAAAATACTATTTATCTGTTAAAAAGTTGAAAAAAGGTACTGATTTATACGATGTCTCTGATATATATTTTAAGAAGAAAACAACCAAGCACGCATGCATACTTTATATATTTGTCATTGCATAAAGAATTGTTAAATGGGGTGATTTGGGGGAATGAGATTGGGGCAGCAGGAAAGATGAAGGGGACTTTCTTTTACAGCATAATGTCTATTTTATAACATTTAATGCATTATTCTTGAAATATGAAAAATATTAAATTTTAAAAAATCAGTTTGTTGGGCCTTTTGGAAATAGGTGGGGAAGATCATGCTATGAACTAGACTAGTCACTTGAGCAAAGGATTGGGTTTAGGAGGTCCCACTTGAGGAGGTGGGATTTGAATGGGCATTGAAGGATGGGGAGGAGATGTTGACGAGACAGTGGGGGAGATGAGCACATTTGGGTTTGGAGCAGAATATAGAATTTGGTAAGATTTAGAGGAAGAAAAGATAGAAAAATCAATATCATTAAGAGAGGTAAGATATACTGGAGCCAGATCTTAGAGGATTTTGAAGAGAGTGACAAGATTATGCTTTAAAATAAGCTATTTTTTTGGTGTAGGGTGGGGAGGGATATGAGAACTATTATTTTATGAAGATGACTCTGGGAAGTATATTGGATGTTAGCTGGAGTATATGTGGCAAAAAGGGAGTGGGGAGGGATAGAACATCCTTAATCAAGAAAGGCACACAAGCGAAAGTTGAAATTTTATGGAAACATGATGAATTAAGATTTGAACATGTGGAGTTTGAGATTCCATCATGACCCACAATAGCCTACGTTTGTTTTCTCAGTGTACAAATGGGTAAAATAGTAGTACCTGTCTCATTAGGCTTTTAGGAGAATAGCAACAATAATAATAGCTAATGCTTACATAGAACTTGGCGCACTAAGCACTCTTCTGAGCACCTTACTTTAAAAAAATTTTTTAAATATATCTTTATTGATTTCAGAGAGAGGAAGGGACAGAGAGAGATAAAAACATCAATGATGAGAGTCATTGATTGGCTGCCTCCTGCATGCCCCCGACTGGGGTTGAGTCCGCAACCCGGGCATGTGCCCTGACCAGGAATCAAACCACAATCTCCTGGATCCTAGATCGATGCTCAACCACTGAGCCATGCCTAGCCAGGCAGAACCTTCTTTATTTTAATTTAGATTTAATGTCTACATCAGCCATAAGAAAAGGTACTATTATTATTCCTATATTACAAATGAGGCATCTGAGGCACAGACTGGCTAATTGAATTTCCCAGGTCACTCATTGTGTATGTTGGACTCAGAATTTAAATGCAGGTACAGTTTTTAGGGTCAATATCCTCAGCCTCTTTATATTTCTGCCTGTGGCTTAGCTTTGTGCTTGGCATGTTAAAAGCCGTTAAGAACTGCTAGTTGATCTTATCCCCATGAAGATGTTAAGCAGGAATTTAGAAATATACATTTGGAGTTTAGGCAAAGCCCTAGAGTGATGGATCATCTCCATAGGGATGTTACATAAAGAATGAGAGTTGTTGGACTTGCCAAAGAAGAGGATCCAGACTAAAAAGAGAAGGAAGCATCGCAGGTTCTCCAATAATGTCTTTTCGTTGTAACTTTGATGAGGGAAAAGAAATTTGATTTCCAACCGGGGCCACGGTCTGTGTGGAGTCTGCACATTCTCCCCATGTCTGCTGGGTTTTATCCAGTCCTCTGGTTTCCTTCCATATCCCAAAGATGTCTCAGTCTCAGTGAGTGTGGGTGTGGGCGTGAATGTCCCCTATGATGGAAAGATGTCCTGTCCAGGGTGGGTGCCTGCCTGGGGCCCTGAGATGCCAGGATAGTCTCTGACCACCTGCAGCCCTGAACTGGAATAAGTGGGTTGGAAAATCATCATCTTAATTTTTATTAATCTTTTAAAAATGTATGTGTAGCTCACATTTATTTTAACATTTAATATTAGAAGTGTTTTGAGTCTTATTTAGTTTAGTGATGTTTTTGTGACCAGAAATAAGCCACAGGAACTTAACTTTTGTCTATATCGATTAGCCTGCAGTAAAAGCGGTTTCCTTATATGTCATATCACCTAAAGTTGCAGTTTCCAAGAACCTGTTGGGGATATTAAGTGAGGACTTACTGAACATGGCATTTGGCGAACTCTTGACATTTAGACACGGTCAGGCCAGGGAGAAGTTATTAGAGGAGGTAGAGCAGGAACGCCCGAGAATCAGAGGATGGTGGTGGCAAAGGGAAAAAGCACACCCGGCCGAAGTGGGTGGTCCGTGCCATCCTGCGCTGCGACCCAGTATGAGGTCGGCTCTGAGAAACTGCCCCGGCCCAGCTGCCAGGTCATTCGTGAACTTGGAGAGCGGTTTCGCTAGCACAGCGGAGATGAAGCCCAGAGTGCAGGAGTTTGAGAAATACATGGGAGGTGATGAATTCCAGGCGGCCCCATTGGCCCAGCCTTTCAAGGAATCAAACAAGCAGGGACGTGCTGTGATGTGACAGCCTGGGTTCGAGGAAGGTGCAGGTGGACAGGGTGATATGAGAGATTCAAAAGAGAGGGGAATGGGTACAAAGGACAGGAATAGATTCACAGTCAAGTGGAGAGTGGTAGGTTAGCCTTGAAATCCGTCAGAACCTTCTTCAGTTGGGATGAAAGAAAGGATAGGGGAAAAGAGAAAAAAATGTGATTGGAAGGGGTAGGTTGAGTAAGTTCACCTCGGGCAGTCTGCATTGTTTTCTGTCTGATGGGAGGCAGCGAAACAGCATTTACAGACAAGCAACTCAGGCTCCTGAGAGGCTGGCTCTCGGGGTTATTGGTTCAGAGGAAAAATTGGAAAGAATGACAGAAGTGTCTCATCTAAACAACACAAACTGACACATTTGCCCGGATGTGTCTCCGGGCAGGAAATTAATGTATTGCAGTGGAAAGTAGTAGTGGCACACAGAAGGGGAGAATGACATGAGACAAAGGAAAACTTGACTGTATTTAAAGGAGGAATTTTTAGACAACCCGACTTAATGGTTTGCAGAACAACTGCCCAGGGAAAACCTGAGTGCTCTGAGTGGTGAGAAACAGCCTGGTTCTGGAACCACAGTGTGGGTTTGGTTAAAACCGAACCACCAAAGCACTGGGAACACTTTAAGGAAGTTGTCAGTGGAGAGGCCACTGCATTAATTGTTGCTCCTGGTAAGTTTTTTTTTGGTCTTCAGTTTAACTGATTATTTCAAGAGAGATCTTTAGTTGGAAAGACATTGGGTTGTGATGTTTCAGCAGACTTGCTGTTGTAATGACGTTAGGGGGATGGGAGAAAGGGACTGAAGCAATTCAGTAATTAACTGTGTGGTACTATAAATCAGCTCCTCTCCCATCAATCCATAGGCGGGTCTCTTGGGGGTTGCTTTGAAAGACATCAGGGAAAACTTAATCTAAGTGTGTGTAGCATATTTAGACAGACATCATACTCCTGAATTAAATGATTCTCCGTGGGGCCAGATAAGGCATTGCGGAGCCCAGTGTAAAATGAAATTATGGGGCCCTTCGTTTAAAAACCCTGGCTGGGTGCTCCGTTGGAGCGCCGTCCCAATTTGTCAGGGTTGTGGATTCAGTACCTGGTCAGGGCACATACAAGAGTCAGCTAATGAATGCATAAATGGGTGGAGCAGCAGATCGATGTTTCTCTCTCTCAAATAAAAAAGTAAATTTAAAAGCAGGAAAAAAGTGTGTTAAATGTACTAACATAAAAGTTTCTCCTTTTTGTCTGCAGTCTCCCTCTTGACTCATCATGGTGTTTATTTGCTATTTAATATCATTGTAAGTGAAGAAAAAGGAAAATTGTTAGCATGAACTTTACTGTTCACCTTTATATCGTACAATGCCAGTTTTAAATGCAAAATTAAGAGCTTTTAACATGTACGCAGAATCACAGAAATGACACACTTCCTATTTTGCATATGTATATTTATATTGTTTTTACCAAAACAGTGGGAACACTGCACAAAGCTCACTCGCTACTTTTATTTCACTTCTTGATTTGTGCATTTGATCAATCTGGTTTACAGAAGGAAGGGCTGGTGTAAGGAAGGACTGAAAGGAAAAAGAACTATGGGTTTCTCTTATCTTTCCGTTTTCTTCTATCTCATCATGTTTAGCATAAGTGGGTGGCTAATACAGGGAGGTAATGGGAGTAAGAGAGGATGTGATAGGAATCCTTGGTTGTTTGTGTTTTATTGGTTCGAATGGAAAGCATGGCTTCTTGGTGCTGTCAGCACCCCCCCATCTGCTTACTCAGGTTTCGTGACACACTTTCAACTAGTCTTGCTGAACTCCCCATACATCACGAATCCAGAGAGTTCTGTGCTCCTGGGCACTGCAAACACTATGTAGGAATGGGGTGGCAAGAAATGGTGTGGCCACACACATTGACTGGGTTCTCCTCTGCTCACACGCACTTTCCCTTGTCCCATCAGACCTCATTCACAAACAAGTTCAAAGTTATGCTTATGAAGAATCTCAAGACATTGACAGCAGAGCATTAAACCAACTGTGGAGCCTTTCTGAGCATAGGGTTCTGTGTGACGACGTGAGTCACAAATCCCTGAAGGTGGCCCTGTTCTCAGAAGTTAGAGAGGTCACTTTTAAGCCTCTGATTTTCCCTCTGGTCTTAAAGACTCACCTTCATTATCAAAGTTTGCGATGGGGCAGGTTTGTGTCTGGTATCCTAGGAACTCTCTCCTGGCCATCAGCACTGTAATTTTTGCCTTTCAAATATATTTTTAATAACTCTCTATTGCCTCTACCATTACCTCAGTTCACATCCCTGTCATCTCTGGTATATACCCTGCAGTTAATTTTATACTTGTTTCTACACCTCATGGCCAGACAAATCTTTTAAATAAACTTTTGATATGAGGCCACCTTACCTGCTTTTTTTGATCTCCTGTAGGCTGTAGCTTAAAGCAGACTTCTCATACTGAGTCCTGGTGTGGAGACTGCTTGGAGACTGGTTTGACCTACACAGTATGTATTTTAAGAAATTTAAGCCAATACTTAAAGTGTAGGAGATTTCACCTGTTGAAATTCAAGTTTTACAAAGAGAAGATCTGGCTACTCTGGGCTTCTGTTTTGCTGGGCTGGTGCCTAGAGAACAGGAGTACCCATGGACTTGGGGAGGAATTTAATTTGGGTTTGCTTTTAGGGCAGACTCTTTGTTCTGGCAAAATCATCACTTTCACTTATGTAAATTTAAATCAAGTATCTGAGGGAGTGCTGTGAAGCAATTAGGAATGCTGATCTTTTATCTGAGAAATTAAGTTTCCACCTTCATACTGCAAGTTGATGTATGCTTCGTAGCAGCCCTTGGTTGCTTTTTTAGGAGAAATATTTCTTAGGTCTCACCTGGCCAGTGTCACTACTGGTCACCTGAGATCACTTTGTGACCTCTTGTGACCTTGACCTCTTTCTCCAAGTTTGTCTTCCCCTGTCCCCTGTGCTCAGACCAGGCACTGCACCCCTAGAGTGCTTTAGGTCCTCTCAACCTTTCTCCTTTTTTTGTTGCTCTTCTCTTTGCTCAAACCCTCCTTTCCTCCAGGCCCACTTAAAGCAGTTCAGGAAACTTTGCTAAGAGCCTCAGTCAGAGCTCAGCCTGTGAATTCAGGTAATGAAATTTTTAAATGCTCAAGTACCAAGAGGGTGCTGAGCTCAGGTCATTTTCTAAGGTTCTTCTAGCCCAGTGATTCTGAGATGCTGTGATTCTTCCAATGCCTGTGCCTATTTATCGCCACACAATTGGTATGTAGTTGGTTTTTGAAATTGTGCTTTTTGAAAGGAAATTTGCTTGCACTGTCTCGGTTCATTATGAGGGCAGCACTAGTGTTATCTCCATTTTACAGGTGAAGAAACAGAGTTTTCTCCAAAACTGACACTGCAAATAGATTATCTCTGGTTATGTGTTATTTCTCCAAGTAGACTATATACTTGTTGAAAGCCATTGACTGTGTCTTTGTTGCTAGGCCCTGTGACTCAGCAGGGACTCAATGTTTATATGATCAGAATAATGGTTCACTCAACCAATATGTATTGAGGCCTAGATGAGGCTCCATGGGGATGCAAAGGAGACTCAAGTGGAAAAGATGGGTGTGAATCAGTTATACTATAAGATATGTCTCCTACCTGTGCACAATTACGATATAGAGTCTTGGGCTTTGGAGTTAGATGGGCCTCTAGCTGTGTCTCAGTTTCGTCATTTGTAAAATGGAGCCAATAACAGTATGTGCTTTGTAGCATGATTTTCAACCAGGGTGATTTTGCCTTGGAGGAATCATTTGGCAATGTCAGGAAATACATTTGTGTGTGTGTCGTAACTAGGGGTGGAGGCACGACTGACATTTAGTGAGTAGGGTCCAGGGATGCTCCTAAACACCTTATAATGCATGGACAGCCACCATAGCAAAGAGTTACCCAGCCCCAAATGTCAGTTGTGCCAAAGTTGAGGAGCCCTGCCTCATAGGGTTGTGGAGATGAAACAAGATAATGAATGCAATGAGTTTGGCCTAGTTAACTGTTACTCTAAGAAAACCATCTCAGAGATTGCAAAATCAGCTTTCGAGAGGGTGAACGCCAAAAGGATTAATTTCAGCAGCGTTTGAGATACTTGCCAAGGAAAAGCCTAATGCTAAGGATTTCATGGTCTCCTGTTTAGAAGTGGCGAAAGACTCGCTGGAGATTGTTAGTGTGTGTTACACTGTGTACTGACATGAGCTGGCATGGGTTTATCAGAGCTGTGAAAACAATCATTAATTTTTAGGGTGTTTCTGGTAAACTTCCTGCTTGCTTAACTAGTTTATTCTGTGGAGATAATTTTGGTGTGTGCTTTTAAATCCTCTTCTGATGGAGGATGTTTTAATTAGTGAATTTCCAAATTCTGTTTTGGTAAGTGGGACATGAAAAATGTTTGTTTTCACATCAAGAAACCTAATGTTTTTCTAGTTCTAGATTTAAGACAGAGCCACCTTTCCTCTTGTTTACTGCCACGCCTGCCTATTGCACAGTGCTTTGGTGTTTGTGGGAGTGGTGTGGAGAGCTGTTGGATTTCCATCTATTGTTTATTGTAGATTTGCAGTTGAGATTGTTACGCAAATTTTTCGTAATCATAAAAGTAATATATGTACCACTTAGAAGATTTGAGTAGTAGAGAAAAAAACATAAAGACACAGTGAAAGTAATCAGTAACCCTACTACACAAAGAAAGGTACAACTAGTGTTGGTGTGTTTCATTTCTTTCATTCAGATATTTTTTCCATATTTAAAAAAATCTTTTTGATTTTTTTTTTTTTTTTTTTTTTTTTTAGAGAGAGAGGAAGGGAGAGAGAGAGAGAAAGAGAAACATTGATGTGAGAGCTGAACATTGATCAGCTGCCTCCTGCATGCCCCCTCCCGGGATGGAGCCTGAAACCTGGGCATGCACTCTGACCAGGAATCTAACCAGCAGCCCTCAGTGCATGGGACAGTGTTCAACCAACTGAACCACAATGGCCAGGGCTTTTTTCTATATTCAAAATATTCTGAGTACATGATTTTTGTGTTCTGCTTTTTTTTTACTTAACATATTTTATTTGCCTTTCCCCACACAATTAAAATGTCTGTAAATATTATTTCTAAGAACTGTAAAATATTCCATCTATATTTGTTTCACGATTTATTCAATCCCATTGTTATTGGAAGGGGGACCTGGCCCTGCTCAGGTCTGCCTAGGGCCAGCCAGTGGTGTGTGGGTTGTTGATTTCGTGCAGGAAAGATTTCACATGAGTCCAGGTGATTCTGAGAGTACGTTTAACGAGGGGACAGTGAAACAAGGAAGAGCCTAGGATAGAAGAAGCTACAGGAGAGAGCCTAGGTGGGGCTGCTTTAGCTCACTGGAGAGTCAGAAAAGCGGACCTTGGAGATAGGTTCAGGAGGTTAGCCTGAGAGGAGCTGCTGCTCCCCATTGCTCCCCTGGTTGTAAGTTTCATGGGGACCCTTAGAGTTTAGGAGATTCATGCCTGGGGGAAGAGAAGGGGAAGGGAAAGGTGAGGATGTACTCCCTTGAGGGCCCTGGGTCCTTTGTTTTGAGGGTTTTTAAAGGCTGGGAATTTAGGGGAGGTTTCAGCAGATTAATCAGATTTCCAGGGCTAGAGGGTCATTAGTTGTGGAAGCTGGTCCTGGTGTCTTGTCTCCCACCTGGTTTTGCTGATTTTCTGGGCCTGGAGCTGAAATACAACTGAGACCTACATGTTATCTCTAGGGAGGAAAGGTTAGGGGGTCTGAACCGCATGACCAGGGATATGCCAGGGGAGGAAAGGTCACCCTGGAGGTGAGGTCCGGCGCCAGTTTCGCTCATTGCTAGGCATCTGGGGCTTTCTGCCCTGGTGACATTTTGTGTCTGGTTGTAAATTGCTCAGCCAGTTTCAGCTGTCTGTCTCAGTTTCTCCATTTGCCAAGGAATTTTTCTAGCTTACTAACCTGCCTCACCGTTGCTGAACATACACAGCCTGTTTTCAATACTTGATGAGTATCTTTATGCAGCCAGCATTTTCTGTATTTCAGATTGTTCTTATCTTTGCAATGGATGATCGGAAGTAGAACCAAAGGATGTAGACGTGTATGGATATCTCAGTCAATATTGCTGGTAGTTGCCAAAAGTTTCTATTAACTTCTGTTGCCATTAGCAGAGTGATATTTTCATTTTAATAATATTTGATAATTTTCTAGGCATATTTTGTTTTTCTCTTCTTTTTTATTTGATATTAATGAGATCAGACATGTTTATATGACTACTGGCTATATTTCCTGTTTTTAACAAACTTCATGTATTTTGCCCATTTTATCTATTGGGTATCAGTTTTCTTGTCATAAATTCTAGTTTATGTATTTCACTTATTAATCCTCACTCATAGTTACTGCAAGTATTTCACATAGTTTTTTCTTAATTTTTTATTTGTTTTATCTTTTAATATTGTTTTTAGTGATATAGAAGTTTAAAATTTTTTTTAGTCAAATCTGTTGATTTTCTTTTCTACCTGGGGTCTTCGATCTTTGTCTATACTGACATGAACCCTTTCTGCTCTGGAAGTCACTATACTGTGTCATCAGTCTTTAAAATTCAATCCCCAAATGACCACTGTAGAGTCTCCTAATGTGGATAAATGGGCCTTAAGTGCTTATTCTAATGTGGCCACCCACTATATACCATGGAAAACCTTCGTGTGTGTGTGTGTGCGTGTGTGTGTCAGAGAAAGAGAGAGAGAGAGATAGAAAGAGAGGAAAATTGATGTGGGCCGAGCCTCCTTTGGTTTGGTTTTGAATTTACTTTTGCTCAGGATGGACCAGAGCTTCCTAAAGTCAGGGAACTTCCATAGATGCCCAAGTGGCACAGTGTCTGGAACCAACTACTGGGGCAAACTGGGGCTATGCCTGGCACAGAGTTGACCCACAACAATTTTTTTATTTGTTTAGTGCATGAGAAAGTAGACTGAGCAGACTGTGGCAAAGTCTCCTCCACTCCTCACTCCCCAAGTTTTCTCATACGCTCCAGGCTCTGTCTCTTGCTCAGCCTGCTCAAGACAACACCTGTCCTGGGTGGACTCACAGCAACCCACAGCCCTATTGCAGTCCTCCAGCCGCATTAGCCAAGGATAGGGAGGTAGCAATAGCAATGGGCGTCCATCTGTTTTGCAAAGCCCTTTCTCTGGGGCATCTTCATATACTTCTCACCTCAACCTTAGGAGATTAAATACTACTTTCCTCTCCATTCATCTGGGGGAAACTGCCACTCAACAGAAGCACAACTCAAATCTAGAGCTCCTGACTCCAGACCCGATCCTTTCTACTTATGAAACAATTCTCTCATTGTAATTTCTTGGCAGTGCTATTGGGTCAGAGGGTAGCAGCAACTATTTTAAGTTTTGGAGTCAGACGTATCTTGGATGGAATCGAACTTGGTCATGTCTTAACATTGCGACTTTATTATTTAACCCAGCCTGAGCCTTGGTTTTCTCACCTGTGAGATGGAGACAATGTTTACCTTGTAGGAATATTAAATTAAGATAATACATTCAAGATGCCTAGCACAGTACCCGGCTCATTCATTATAGGGGCTCAGTAATGATTGTTTCCTAGCCTCAAAGTTGAAAATGCTGCTGTTCTTTTTTGTTTAAAAATTTTAGGATAACTGGTAAACCTGTTCAGTCTTATAAACTTTTAGTAAATATTCGGAATATTTAAGTGCAAGAAACGCTTTTTTATCTGACCTACTTGTTTTCCTGTTCCATAGTTTTTCTTTCCTGTTAAGGATGTCACCTGATTCTCTTAAATCCTTCTGCTTAGAAAATTTCGCGATGAACTCCCAGCTTAGGACGTTTCTCACAACCAAAATAAAACATGTATTGTCTATGTGTTTGTGTAAAAAGCACAGACAGCTCTTTGGAATGGCAGTCACTCAGTCATTCCTTTACACATAGTTGAGATTTTTGGCATCATTCATGGAGTTGTTACTTGTCCATGTATAATAAGAATTCAGGTAATAGAGCAGTCTTCAAAAGAAAAAAAAAAAGGTAGAAAATCATGAGAAAAGACAACGTTGTTAAATAACCCAGGAGAAAAGTTGTTGAGTAAATTGTTTTTTATACCACATATAAGTTGGGTTAGATTTGATTGGTTTTATGCTAGATCTTGTTAACCACATAAAAAGAACTGTATGTTTGCTCAGACTTTTCCATTTTAATAAATCGAGCCAAGTAATTATAAATGTTTTCTTAGAATATTATAATCCAATGCAGTCTTGTTTTTATGGAGTTAAAGATAACACCTGCTGGGAATCTTCTTTAAAATATGTTTTGCACCTTCTTTCTTTTTTGGTCCCTGAAGCCAGGTTTGCATTTTCAACAATACATCATCTTAGTATATTGGAATATGGGAAAGGTTAATGTGGATGGGGCTTCATTGGGTTAATAACTAACCTTCTAGCTCCTATTCTGGGAAATTTAGATCTGTTGCCCTACGGTTTTTCCAACCCCTTACCCCCCCAGCCCTTGGTAGGAATAGGGCAATAAGGATGGGAAATTCTTTTAAAGTATAATTTATATAAATTCACAAGTTAGTTGCGTTTTTATATAATGCATGCCCTATGTGTATATGCTTTGCACTGAATGTGGATACACTTAAGTATCCGTGATTAAATGAAATTTGCATGGTTTCTAAGTTCCTTCTTAGGTCTAGAATTCAAGGATCAAAGTGAGTGAACCGTTGGCCAAATCTTGTGACTATTGCAATTGAGTGTAGGGCATTGTAAAATATCACACCCAATTTTATTTATTTTATTTTATATTTTATTTTATTTTATTTAAAATATATCTTTATTGATTTCAGAGAGAGGAAAGGAGAGGGAGAGAGAGAGACAGAAACATCAATAATGAGAGAGTCATTGATTGAGCTCGCAACCCGGGCAATGTGCCCTGACTGGGAACCGAACCCCGATTCCTGGATCCCAGTTCGACGCTCAACCGCTGAGCCACGCCCGGCCGGGCCCACACCCAATTTTAATAGTCAGTGGACATTTGTTTTCCTAAAATTCCAGGCCTATCATTTAGTTTCTTAATTTGCAGCCAAAGTGGACGTTTGGGGCAGAGGCGGTAGTGGTGATAATGGTAAAGGGAGTGTAGAAGAATAAAATTGGTTCTGACCCGGCTATTGATTTTCAGGATACAAAGGAATAAAGACTATGCTTTGCGATCCTGAGATAACAACCCAGTTGAGCAGCCCTGTGTTGATCACTTCAGCCAAATCATTTTGGCAACAACCCTTTGAAACAAAGCCTGAGAACCCAGCAAGTTTTACTGGGCATTTCTTGTTGATGGCTGGTTGGCTAATGGAGTAAATAGAGTAATTAGCTCTCATTAGCACTCCCACAAGCTGTAATACATCCACCTGCGGCAGAGGGATGCTTGCTTCTGTTACTGAAACCATGAAAATCCCCATCTGATCTCTTCCGTCCAAGCATTTTCGCATTGCAGACACAGAATGCCAACTTGGCAAGAGTGAAATCCAACAAGTACTTCAAATAACAGTGGCAGAACCTACTGACCAGAGCGGAAAGGCTTTTCTGAGAACAATGACTGTCTAAGAAATTGGTGAGCTGTTTAAAACTTTTTCTTTTTTTTCTCTCTCTTGTGTATGTGGCTGACATGAACCAGGTTAGTCACAGACATGGAGTACTGGTAGTCATAGAACTTGATCCCCTTAGCTGCTTGTCAACTGCACTTCAGAAGTTGTGCTCTGTATCAGCAGGATCTGGGTTGTTTTGAGTCACTGAGAGAGACAGACAGACAGAAACTGACCTTTGATGGTGGTTTGTGGCCTTTTTTAGGACCACCTGCTATTGATAGACCTTGTTCCTATGAAATATAGATCTGTAGTATGAAGGCGGGGCCAGAAAAGGAGAGGGAGGGAAACAAAGTTTTGGGGCTTTGCACATAAGCCTGGAGAAATATATACAAAAATTGCAAATTGACATAATTTTATTTTATTATTTTTTTAATCCTCACCCGAGGACATGCTGAGAGAGAGGAAGGGAGAGAGAGAGAGAGATCAATTGGTTACCTTTTGTACACACCCTGACCAGGGATTGAACCCGTTACCCAGGTATGTGCCCTGACTGGGAATCAAACTGGCAACCTTTTGGTGCACGGGATGGTGCTCCAACCAACTGAGCCACTCCGGCCAGGCAAATTGGCATAATTTTATAGGAAAGGACCCTGAACCAAGAATCTGGCAGTCTGACCCCAACATTGGTCAGTTGTGTGATCCTGGGCAAGTCTCTTAATCAGTCATACAGTTGAGATAATACTACCAAACTGGTCCTCACAGGGAGGGCTATGAGGGTCAAATGAGACAATGCGAAAAAAGTGTAAAATGTTAAGTAGTAGTATGATTTTAAGTTGCATTTTTCATATGGAGTACATTATCTACATTTTTAACATCCTGCACCAAAACCTCTGATAATAAGATACAGACACTGCAAGTGCCTGCATTTCCTTTGACTTGCATTCCTATGACATCCCTAACTCTGCCCCAGGACCCTAAATTGGACTGGAGCCTGGATGACTACTAGGCAGTTCCTCGAAATTTTCTGGAAGATGGTGCTGCCTCCTGGGCAGCGTGATAGCAGCAGCTCTGGATGCCTGCCACTGCTTTCTCGGGGCTGCAGTCAATACTACAGTCTTCAATAATCTATCAGCTTCAGGAATGGTTCCCTGTTATTAAAAGTTTGAAATGTTGCGGACAAAGTGTTCATGACGCATTTTCATACTATATGTAGAACTGTTCTTTTCTAGCAGCGTCAGAATGAAGACTTGCTAGGATTTGAGGTTATAAAGCATGTATGTCTTAGGTGGGGAGGGGCAGACTCTGATGGTTAAGGTTGAAAACTCCGGATCTAGCATCCTGTGCTTTGGTGTCAGTGTTTAATGCCACGTGATGTTGTGCCTTGCAAATCCCCAGCCCGGTGATGTCTCACCTCCCTTGCTTGTGAAACTGTGAAACTCCTGGGCACCATTTAACTCCTGTCCCTGTTGACTGCATTGGTTTGGTGTTCAGAAAGTGATCTGAACTGATGATCAAAAATTTGTAATTTTTAAACTGAATTAAAAATATTTTTTCAAAGATTGTTTTCACCTTCAAAGAACTTCTGGTAGAACGTGTCCCTGTGGGGCCCTTAACTTTCTCAGAACAAGTGAAATAAATAACTTTATATTTAGAAAACTGCCTGTCTTTGACTGGGCTCCCTAGAAGCACGCTAACACCAGGAGTTGGGTGCTGAAGGATTTTAGGGGCGAAGAAAGGAGGGTGGCAGGGTTGGATAGAGGAGAAGCTGACCAGCAGTGTAGCTGCAGCTGAGGTCCCAGCTGCCCTTATGGGGAGCTCTGGAGCTGGGATGGCTTTCCGAGTTGTCCACAGCTGAGACAAGGGCCTGGACCTGTGTAACCCCGAATCAGCCAGTTGTTGGCAGCTTAGCAACTCCTTCTTGGGGCATGCCTTTGGGTGAAGCAGTGTCTTGCAGCTGGCTAGGACCTTTCCTGTGAGCCATGAGCAGCCAGAGATGGATGCATTGGCCCTAAAACTGGGGTCTGTGTGGAGTACACCAGTGTCTACTATCCTGTCCCAAAAACCTAGCCTCTTGAAAAAGAAACAAACAATAGTAGGCAGCACCAAAATCCCAGTGTATGGTCAGTCCCTTTATCTGCAAAGTTAGACAATTTGAGCCCTTAGCAAAACTGAAGGAAGAGGTCATACCCCTTTTGATAATGATAAGTCAAACAGATCTCTGGCCTTTCAAAAGTTTATGAGACATTTGGAGAATATTTCCACATGATTATGGTAGCTGGGATCAGCTTCTTTATATATTTGTGAAATGGTTGATCCATAATTGAATAATTTTTCCCAAGCATGAATTTCTACTGCATGTGTAGAATTTTAATTATATGTGTACATAAAAACAGTTGTTTCTGAGATATTAAACTCCTGTTGAGTTTGTAGAATTGGTGGGTCATTGCCACAAAAGGCACACAAACCATCAAACCCAGAACCTTCCAGAGAACCCTAGGGATGGAGAGCAAATTAGGGAAAGTATAGCTTGTGTCAAAATTCCGATCACCTGATGTGGTATTTTAGCCATGGTTAAGGGTAATGATTTAGGAGTTCTCTTGCCAAAGGATAAGTTAACATGCTGTGAAGAAATGAATCAGTGTTCTGGCATTTACAAAAGCTGGTTGTATTCAGCAAATGTCTGAAACTGTCTGGTATGGTTTGTGGGATGAGTAAACAAGGCCAAAAGTTATACATAATGTCTTTCCCAACTGCAGATTAAGTGATATCCATGGTTCTCTTTCATTTTCTGTTTTCTAGTACGTGAAGGAAGCAGTAGTTTGAGTGTGTTGTGGGGACTGGAGGTAGGGAAGTCTGATGATGTGGGCCTGGCCCACAGAAAGGGTGACAGAGTGTGTGTGTTCTGACCAATGGGCTTCACTTCCCAGGAAGTCCCCCTTAACTCCTGTATAGCCCTGTGGCCTTTGCCTCCACCTGCATTGCTTCCCAGGAGCTCTTAATGCCAAGTCATAGAACATGTTGCTAACCTCCAGCTGCCTTGGTGATAGGTCCTGTGTTAAAAACACACATCTCTGAACGTCTCGGAGAGATGAGACAATTGGGGATTGCATGTGAAGTAGATAGTGTGCCAGCTGGCTTATTGTATTGTCTAGAAATGGGAGACAGAATAAAATAAAAAGCTTCCAGGGTTTCCTCAGATGAGAAGGAGATTAATGTAGCATAGTGACTCTGCTGCAAAGGAAAGGCTGAAGGTGAGACTGTTGAACAGGTATGCTTTGCTGTCTTGAACTCCACTTTCTTAGAGTGACCCAGGAGTCTTGGATGATCCAATAGGGCTAGGAGCAGACATCCTAATCGGGGGCAAGAAAAGTCATAGCATCGTGCACATCTTTCCGTGGCTTCTCCCACTTTCTGACCTGCCCGCACGTGTGCGTTTATCATTGATGTTCTGGAGAGTTCAGATGAGGACCCTTCAACTACAACTTTTCACTGTGACTCATGTCTGCAAAGGATGAATAAAGAAGAGTTTCCAGGAAGTGCAGTGCTGTGTCAAGAGAAATAATGTATTAGGAGAGAAAATTTTGAAGAACCAGAATTTTTAAAAAAAGAAAGATGGAGGAAACCTATCAAGAAAGGGGAGAACCAGAAGTAGTCTGCAGGGTGGTGCCTGGAGCTATGGGAAATAAATCAAGGACAAGAGAAATGGGAAAAGGTCAAAAGCATTGCCTGATAGGGCTGGTTGGAGCTGGAGGACACAGATAGCACCTACGAGGCTTGGAAACCCACTTGACACTCAGTGCACACAGAACTGCCCTATCCACCTGCCTCTCTTTGCCTCCATTCACCTGAAGCTGGAGGATCTGACACACATGTGGGGAAGATGCTCTTTGGCCATTGTGAAGGTGAGACCTTGAAGTGTGGGAAAGCTATGCTTGCTTCTTTGGCTGATGTTGCATAACCTCCCTGAGAAAGGACACAGTTGTGAAGGACACAGGCTTTGGAACCAGCGGATTTCCGCCACTTATCAAGATCTGACTTAAATGCTGGGCCTCGGAAAACAGAAATGCTGATGTGAGGTGGTTACATTTCATAGGGTTATTGTGAAAGGTTTAGTGGACTATAATGAAGTGCTCAACACTAGCTAGCTGTTAATGTGCCAAGAGCTATAACTGGATTTGTAAAAGGCACCCTCCTTATACTCTCTGGCCCCACCGTACAAGCTTTTAACCTGAGCGCAGTCTCAGGAGGGTGTTAGACTCTGTACATGGCCCCATGTCGGGGCTGGACAGTGATTCAGGCTCTGGCTGGGTTGCTTAAAGCAGCTGCAGGTCCTTGCAAAGGCCTCTGAATGTCCATACATGGCCCTTCCTGAGCATTCCTGGACTTAAAGCCCCTGATCCTTTCTATAGGCTGCTATAGCAGGGACATCCATACACATTAGCTTGGAAAGCATCCAGGCACTCTTTTTAAATTTCCATGGATAATGGGTTGCTCCATTACATACATATAAATATTTATTCACTTCCTAAGCATCCCCCATACATAAGACACTGGACGCATTAGGGCGCAGAATGCAATAGTATATCAGTGCTGCTTGTTGTGAGTTAGGGGTTTGCATGGTTATGTTATTTGTGCCTTACTGCAGCTCTGGGAGAGGAGAGGAAGGTACTATCCCCAGTTTTACAGAGATTACATAACTTGCTCAAGATCAGAGATTATACTCAGTGGAATGTAAGATGCCATTAATTATAAGACATATTCTAATTTCAGTGATATTAAAGTGTGAAAAAAGATATCTTTTTACTTAATGAAATGTAGTACATAGCAGAGTCTGTATGCTATCCCATTCCTGTCTGATTTCAAAGCTTGTGGGGGTTTTTGTTGTTTCTTTTACCTCTAACACAGACAAGGGCTTATCTATCTGGCTGGTGATGATAAAACAGGCACAGATAAGAGGACAACTTATGTTTTAGGGCTTGAAAGAGCAGAAATGTGGATGCTGATTCATAAGAGCATTTTAATCTGAGGTGTGGACACTGTTACATTCTCTTTTTTTTATAAGTAAGGGAACTTACCGTAGGCTACAAGTCTCTGCTGGTACCATCTTTCTAACCTGGCCCTAGCTAGAAGAAATGGGCTTTATTTATAATTTACATCCTTTCCATTTCCAAAGAGCTATTGACATGGTTTAAAAGGATTATCTTAAATCAGACAGTAGTTTGAGAACTAGGTGGATGGCCGCATGGAAGTTCTTGGAAATCCAAAAAATGGGAGGAAAATACCCCAAACACACTATTTGATGTCATTGTGTATTTTAAGTCAGGTGAATGGCCAAGCATTCTTTCTGCAGCTTTTATGTTGTCCTGTCTTCTTAGGCCCTGGCAGAGCCCCATCTGTGCTTAACATACTGGCTGGCCAGTCTCTATGACAACTCAACAACTTGGCTTTTCGTTTTTCCATTTTTACGGAATTAATTATTTTTATTTCAAGTAAATGTGTTGCTAAAGGATGTGAAGATCGTGTGTCAAGCTGCCATCGAGAAATAAAGCAGAATATTTTTAAATGGATAGATTTTTCTGTCATTTAAAAGTACACTTTTATAGACTCTGGTTCATAAGTAGATAGAGATATTAGAAGACTTCGACCCAGCGATTCCACTTCTGGGAATATATCCAAAGAAATCTGAAACATTGGTTCAAAGGAATTTATGCACCCCTATGTCCATTGCAGCACTACTTACAATTGCCAAGATTTGGAAGCAGCCCAAGTACCCATCAATAGACGAGTGGATAAAAGAAGCAGCTATGATACATTTACAATGGAATACTACTCAGCCATAAAAAAGAAGGAAATCTTACCTTTCTAGAGAGTATGGATGGACCTGGAGAGTATTATGCTAAGTGAAATAAGCCAGTCAGAGAAAGACAAATACCATGTGATTTCACTTATATGTGGAATCTAACGAACAAAACAAAGTAGAAACCGACTCAGATACAGAGAACAGATTGTCAGTTGTCACAGAGGAGGGGGGCTGGGTGGCTGGGTGACATAGGTAAAGAGATTGAGCAAAAACAAACACACACGAACTCATGGGCACAGACGACAGCATGGTGATTACCAGAGGCAGGCGGGGGTCGGGGGTGTTGAATGTGGAAGAGGGTAAGGGGGGATGATAAATGGTGACTGAAGGCGACTGGACTTTGGATGCAGAGATCACAGTGCAATGTGCAGCTGATGCAGAATTGTGCACTTGAAACCTGTTTACTTTTATTGACCAATGTAACCCCAGTAAATTCAATTAAAAGAAATAAAGTCTTTGAAAGAGGCAGAACATAGAATCCTAATTGCCACATAGCGTACTGCATTCCAGGCATCTGTTAGCACCAGCAGAAACCTCTAACCCCTGGTTTCTTTATCTTTAAAATGAGGGCATGATAGATATTGCCAGACTTCTCAGGCTTTAAAATTCTTTTGACTTAAGCATTCCTGATCAATTCTAACACAGCTTTTATTCTGACTAATTCACCGGGGGGGCCTGCCTAATGCCAAATGTTGAGTTTGTTGGTTTCCTATTTTCTGTTGTCAGTGAATTGAAATAGATGCTGTATTTTATATTTTGATCACCTGCAAATTGTGTTTCACAGGGAAAGTATTTTGGACATTTTCTCCCCCCATATCTTGTGACTAGAGAGACTTATTGTTATTGAAGAGAATTGAGCTGTGGTAGGTTTGGGGTGGGTGGGTCAGGATGCCCTTTGGCTGCAATAATCCCTGACAGTCAACCCCACAGCCAGTGTTCAGCTGAGCTGTCCTGAACTGCGCGGTCAGGAGCACTGACACTGTGTATGGGTTTATTGAAGGGATGTCTGGAGCAGAGAACAATTGTTTGGGCTGCTTGAGAGAGGCCCAGCTGTGCAATGGAACATCATAGTTTGGACTAAGGGACAGACAGGACTGAAGATGGGAGAGAAAAACCTGCATTCATATTCAGCCCACTGTGCCCCAGGTGAGATTCCAAAGGGGTGATTCCAAGTGCATGTTTCACAGAGGGGAAAAATTTTCCTTTCCTGTAGTTCAAGGCTATTTGGTAGCACCGAACTTAATGTATTGTGGCATGACCCTGGTTACTTCCCTGGGTGGGGGACAGAGGGGGAAATAAAGTTGAACTCAGGTTTACAGTGCTATGAAGAGAGAGAAATTTCTTCATATTGGTGACTGACAAGCCTGATCTCTCCCGCGGGCCTCCAACAATGCTGCCTCTGTCACCGTGCGGGCCAGCGGGGCTGGGGACTGTGCTCTTCAGGGCTGTGTGTGAATGCTGTTTTGTGCCCTGCTATGTTGCGTTCCGCTGCAGCCCTTTCTGGCTCACAGATAGGTTGCCCCCACTGCTCTCTTAAATGTCCAGAGGCCGAAGAACTTTGGCTGCCCTGCTGGATAAGCTGTCTACCATGTATGAACTGACTTCATGAATTACCCTGCAGAAGCCAAGGGTGCCCAGTAAAGCTTTCTGGAAGAGTGCCGAAGCTAAGGGTGCCCAACATACTATGGGGCTAATATGCTATATGACACGCGTTGGAAAAGTCCCTGGTACTTGATCAGCTCTCAGTAAGCAGTTTTCATAGGAAATTGATTTCCTATGAATTGGTGACTTATGAATTGAAAAGAAAACAATTCTTCTCCACAACATTTATCTGGGATGACAAGGAAAAGCTCTCTAAGAGAATTCACTGATCATTTTGAGCCTTATACTCAGGGACTCAACATGCACAACCCTAGGGGATGCCATTCACATTATACATATTGCTGGCCTGCATTTGATTTCCGTAGTAATCTCTGTACCTTTGAGAACATTTTCTGGTGTCCTCTATTAGAACAGGGAGATGGGACTGGCTGCAGGCAATCATCAAATGGTTCCTGCTTTTCTTCCCTCTTCCACATCTCCAAACTGATTAGAACACTTTCTGAATTATATGTGTTATTTAAATAATTGATTCAAGAGGCAGTTTATAAGCAGCTCTTTAAAAAATGTTTATTAAATTTATTTGGGTGACATTGGTTAATAAAATTATATAGGTTTTAAGTGTATAATTATATAATACATCATCTGTGTATTGCATTCTGTGTTCACCACCCAAAGTCAAGTCTCCTTCCATTACCATATATTTGACCCCCTTTACCCTCTCCTGCCTCCTCCTAACCCCTTCCTCTGGTTACCACAGTACTGTTGTCTGTGTCTATGAGTTTTTGTTTGTTGTGTTTATTTGTTGCTTTCAGCTTTATATCCCACATGCGAATGAAATCATATGGTTCTTGACTTTTTCCATCTCACTTATTTTGCTTAGCATGATATTCTCAAGATCCATCCATGTTGTCGCAAATGGCAGTATTTCATCTTTTCTTATGGCTGAGTAGTATTCCATTATATATATGCCCCTCATTACAAGCAACTCTTGCTAAGTGCCTTGGATAAACCTTCTGTCACAAAATTTAGCAGTGCAGAAAAAAAGGGCATCTTTTGGGAATGGCAATGTTTCAACAAAATTTCATTTGATACCAAGGTCTGCTTAACAATACCCATCTAGTTAACATTGAGTGCTTAGGTATATATTGTGGTAAATGAATTAAAACTGGTAACTTGTAGCCTGGTTGGCATGGCTCGGTGGTTGGGCGTTGACCAATGAACCAGGAGGTTACAGTTCGATTCCCGGTCAGAGCACATGCACAGGTTGTGGGTTCGATCCCCAGTGGGGGATGTGCAGGAAGCAGCCGATCAAAGACTTTTTCATCATTGATGTTTCTATCTCTCCCTCTCCCTTCCTCTCTGAAATCAATAAAGATATATTTTTAAAAAAAAAAATAAAAAAAATAAAATGATTGCTTTTTGAAAATCTGTATTTTCTTTGATTAAAAAAACTTGTGCACCAGGAGGAAATGGTTTCTGATTTAGAAGCACTCAGCACCAGTTTCTTATTCAGCATTTTTATCAGTGACTGGGAGTTGTGGTTGAGACAAAGCTGGGAGAGGTAAGCGATGACAGTCAAAATTCAGATACTAATCCATACAAGATGACATGGTAAAGGGAAGCTGGTAATATTTTAACTAACAGGGCTGTTTGTCATGCTGTGAATGTACATTTTTAAAGAGTCAGCTACAAATGGAGATGACTCGGTTTGACAAAAGCTTCCTAGGGATTGTAGTTGAGCACAGATGTGATGCTCTGATCACGGAAAGCTAAGGAAAGTTAACCTAAACCGTGTTGAACAGATTTAATGCACATTAGTGTCCCATTTCCTGGAGATAACAGCCCCTTTGTGCTCTGTGTGGGAGTCTTGTTCTGGACTCCATACGCTGCATTGATGCTGCCAATCTGGAAGGTTTCCAGTGTGGGGTGTGGAAGTAGTGTGACCAGAGGTCAGGAAATTGTGTCCTGTTAGGAGTGGTTTGAAGAACTAGAGCTTGATGTCCTATGAAGTTAAGGGAGACAGGACTGCTATTAGAAAACTTTGGTTGCCAAGCGGAAGAGGGAATAGGCTTGTATTGTTTGGTCCCTGAGGACAGTCCTCAACTGATGCTGAGACGGGGGTGGGACAGGCCCTTCCAGTAACCAAATGAGTCTAGCCATTTACGGAGGTGGCAGAATTCATCGCGATGCGTCAGAAAATATTCAGGTTTTGAGAGAGCACTTGAATCTAGTGTTGGCTTAGGTCCTTTGAACAATAAGGTTCTATGATTTTGTAAAAGAGCCAGCTCCTCTTGATTCTTTTCAAAATTTATTTAATTCAGAGAGAGATAATGGTGGAAGAAAATAATCTCTTTCCAGTGGGATAAGTCATAGAAAATACAATTACTGCTTGTTTCTGATGGAGCTGAAAAAGCTCTGGAAATTTCTCCAAACGTGACTGTTCTTGTTTCTTCTTTACTGCAGAGCCTGTCAGGACTATAGATTTCTTATTCCTTTCTTTGGTCTTGTGTTTTACTTGAGTGGGCTAAATAACAGTCATTATTATATGCAAAAAAGATTGCTACTATTTTTTTCCTGATGTGAAAGCTAAGCCTTGTTTTCCGTTTCTTGGCAGAAATTGTGCTTTTCTTTGGAGGAAATCATAAATCAGGATTGAAGGGAAAAAGATATTTTAACCCAACTCTTCTCCCTTTCTCTAAGGAATAACAATCACTTAGTGATCATGTGGCACTGCAAAGACAGAATTAAAGCACCAAAGCCATTTACCTGTTAGCAAGCTTGTATTTCCATTAACTTGGATCCTTTTGAGAAATTGTATTGTTGGGGGGAAAAATGTCCCTGTTTTATGTTAATTGTCCTGATCCTATTGGCAAGTATATTTATTCTTTTAAGCATGTTGGGCACCATTTTAAATAAAATTATGAACAGATTAATTAAAATTAATATGAATAATATTAATTTATTTATAATTTAAATAAAATTATTTAAATCATAGCCTTATGGTTGAAAGAGGCTGTTCATGGCGGGGGAAGCCCCAGTTATTTGTCAACATTAAACTTACATTCAGTGTTTAGAACTTAAATTGTGAAATTTAAGTAAGTTATGAGTAATAAACACAGAATATGTTGAAATTAGCAATTAGCCCACTGAATAAAACTGCTTCTGAATACATCTATTGCTTTTGGAGTCAAGTGTTTTTTGGCATAATAACATGCTGGTTTTGAGTCATCTTGTTGTGGTTGATATGCTAGTTCCAAGATCTGCAGGAGAAATCAAAAGTCCAGTGTGGGCTTCTGATTTCCTACGTGCCTAACTAAGGTGTCTGACATATAGATGGCTAATATGGCCATTTCCATGGCCACCTGGGAGCAACAAAGAGCATTAACCTTCATTTCTATATTTTAATGAAACAGAAATATTGAAAGACATAAAAAATTATATGAGACTTGATCTTTAACAATGTTTCCATCCTTTGCCAATGATAACATTTGTTGTCATAGAATGAAAAACTTTGGGTTATCACTAAAGAAGAAGTTACCATGGTAATGCCCCCAAAATTGATAAAAGACTGGCTGTTTTGGGCTTAGCTTGCATTACTAGTTATACAGATCTTGGAAAAGGTTTGATAGGTTACATTTACGGTAGTTAGGAACTAAAAATGGAGTCTCATGTTTATTGTTTCTTTCTCCCAAGAATTGAATGCCATCTACATTAGGATTGTTGCCATTTACTGAAGGAACAGGAAACTTCCATTGTGCTTGGCTGTTGGCGATCTGGATTTGTCTTGTTTTAGAGTTTTCTTCTTGTAGGTTACTTTAGGCAAACAGCCCTAACATCCAGCATTGACCAGGAGAGAGCAAGTTGGAAGAATGACTCACAGAATTACTAATAAATCATCTAACCTCTCTGCTTCAGATTTCAAACAGGTTACTTCTTGAAATTGTTGGGTTGTTGCAGGCTAATAAATTAATCTATGTAGGCCTGCATTTTCTAAGAAGGGTGATTATTTTACATTTGCTCCAGCACATATATATTTGGAGGGAGGGGGAGAGAGAGGATTAAGTGTCTGAAAATCTCAATGAAGACGCTCTTTAGGTCTCCCTCAACACCCCCCACCACCCCAAAAAACAACACAGAACAACTACCTTGAGACAGGGTGTACTGTATTGTTCAAATGGCTTGGATTTTGTTTAATTTCAAAATCTGGAGTTGCATTGAGTTCTCTTATTTAATAATCCTCCATGACTGGCTTCACATGCATTTTAGAAAAAAGAAAAGGGAGTCTGCTTTAGAAATCTCTTACACCATGAGTTATTTTTAAATTAATGAAGGAAAAAATTTCTCTCCTCCTGCTAACCTGTTTTGTATCAAATTAAAGTTTTTAGGAGTAACATCGTGGCAGCAATGCTTTTACAGAAGGAAAAAGAATAATATGAAAAATTAAAAATATGACGGTATTTGCCAAAATACTTGATGGAGGTGTTTACATGGGGAGATTTACTACTTAAAAGAGCCCTGTCTTTTGAATACCACTTTCTTCACTTGTGTTGTTTTTACTTTTAGTTCAGATCATAAGTTTCCAACTCTGTAGACACATTACATTTTGTGTAAGTGTTAAATGCTCCCCTTATGGGTTTTATATGAGAAATGAGTGATGCAGCTTTTACTGGGGCCAAACCTGGAATTACTGGAATGTGAACTGCCTCCTTACGTTTCCAAGTCCCCAGAAAGTTATCTTTCCCTTACAGATTCTAAATAGATTTTCTAATATAGTTTGTTTTCTGATAATCCTGGGAGCTAAGAATCATTCAGTTATTAATGATATCATCTTATTTGAAGCTCTATCCCTTTATTTCCTAGAGTCAGTCCTTTCCTTAAACATGGCCTTACCATGCTCCATAGGATTTTAGTAACACAAAGGGTATGTTTACGTGGATGTTGACTCTTGAAATATTTTGGAATAAAATTATTAGGCATTTTGTATTTTATAAATACTTTACTAGTATGGTCCCATATTCTCTTTTCTCATACCTGTCTTTCCTAAAGACCTTCCAGGTCTGTGCAAGATTATTTTGGTGTTTAGAACCTGTAACTGTGGTTTTAAATGAATAGGGCTACTTCCAGGGATTAGATCATACAACCAAGAATTGAGAGTGCTTATTTTGATTTTATCTCCCTCCTTCCCAGAATGGGACAAGTGCAAAAAAGTAGGAATATGTAATTAGAAAGGGTATTACGTGTTACATATCACGCACACTATCCTATGTAGGTCAAGAGATACCTTACTCTTTATTTGAGGGTGGCTGGGGAAGGGAGGTTCAGTGCAGATATACTCCTCCCTTGCCTGCCACCCCCTCACACAAGCAGCGTATACGCACAAACACAGACATGCTGCTTAGACTCGAGTAAGACCTATGTGTTTCACCATCTGCAAAACAGAAGCATAAAGGAGCATGTGTAAAGTGCACGGTATGGTCTTAATTAGGAAGTTGTGTTATCGTAAAGTCTTATTGGCATCACCAGTGGCAATAAGATTAAACTTAATTAACCTAACCTTGCCAGTGACCTATTTTGCTGGACATAGTCATAGTCAATAATTTTAAGCATTGAGTATGTATGAAATTCTCATCAGTGCCGAATACTAATGACAATTTCTATTTGCTTGGTTTCTTTATTTTAAAAGATATCTTTTTTAACTATAAGATTTTCTTACGCCTCCTTTGGTTTGAGGTATGTGATGGTTCAAGGAGGAAAGAAGCCAACCCAATAACACAGTACCAGAACTCTGTTATTTTACAATTGGATCACTGGGGTACCTATGATATTTGAAAACCTAATTATAGTTATACCTCATGCAATAATTATAAGCTCCTCTTCTTCCAGACACAAAAATTAAATGGTGAAATTTCTATGCACATACACAGCACCAGTGTGGAACAAACCCTACTATTTTCCTACATGAAAAATGTAATCGGGCCAAGTTGACATTCTAGAGAGGACACACAGACTGGAAGATGGTAAAGTAGTTCATTCCTCCCCATCAGAAAACAAAACACTGTAATTGTCATTTAAACTAGCAAGTTGAAGGCAAGTGGCTGAGGGTTTCCTTAATGATAAAATAAAGTCTATGTAATGTTCTTTACCTGGGGAGGGGTAAATATTACACATGGAAAACTTGACACAAGGAAATTTGTCCTTGTGTAAAATATATTATTGCTTTTTTAATCTTTGAAAATCTAAGGTTTTCCCTTTCTTCTAAAATAGCAGTCAATAATCTGGTATTTTAAATCCAAATTATTGGCTGGTTTAGACCTTGACTGAAAAACTTGAAAGGAATAAAGGATTACAGTTTGCCTGAGGAGAGATGAGTTCATAAAACCTCAGGAATGAATTAAATACAAAATTAATCTATTTGTTTTGTTGGTTTGGACTTAGTGTCCTTTGCTGCAAAACCTCATGGATGCTATTAGTTTGGGTTATAGTAGATTGGACTGGTGTTATCTTTGAGAGAGACGTACTGAGGGTACACAAAGGGAAGAGTCCAGGTTAGCACCTGATCTGCATCCAATACAAGCTATAAATTAGTAGCTCATTTTAGCTGATCCTGAAAGCAGGCCTGGCCTGATCAGTGTTGGAGGTGATACTGACATATCATTTTGGGGGCTGTTATTATGAGCCCAGTGCTGTGTGAATGCTTTACTTACATCAAAACAGCCAGATGAGGTGGGTCTTATTACCTCCGTTTTAAGCTAAGTCTAGTGAGGTTGACAGGCACTGGGCAATTTGAATGGGCACAAAGCCAGCAACCAAATCCAGACTTCCAGATCCACAGCCTGAAAACCTAACCATTCAGTCTCCCTAGAATCGCTGGTAGGTTCACTTCTGTGCACTTGTAGACTAACTTCATATCCTATGTGCCAGACCTTTTAAATAGTAAATAAGTAAAATTGGAAAACAAAAGTTCATAAATAATCTCATTATGAAGAGGTAATTGTTACTGGATGTGGTATTTTGAACTTTACTTACGGGTGAACTATGCCATTTTCTTTTTTTATTGAATATATCTGACATAGAGCATGGTGTAAATTAAGTTGTACAATGTGTTAATTTGATGCATTTATATATTGTAATATGATTGTCGTTATAGTGATATTTAACACCTCTATCACATTACATAATTATCCTTTCTTTTTAGTGGTTGAGATAATTGAGTTTTAGTCCCCTAGCGAGTTTGGTGATTGTAGTACAATACTGTTGTCTGTATTCATTATACTGTGCACTAGCTCTCCGTGGCTTATTTACTACTTGTTGTAAATTTGTACCCTTAATATATCAATCTTACCCCCACCCCTCCATGCCATTTGTCTTGTGCACAGAACCCTCTGATGGCTTATCTTCCTTAACTGGAAATCACATCCAGAGTCCTTAAGATGACACAAAAGCTCCTGCATCACTCCCACCCCCAACTTCTCTGACTTCTTTGATCTTTCCTCCTGCTCCTCCCCACCTTCTTTACTGTGCTCCAGCCACAACTGTCTCCTTTTTGTTCTCCAGTTCTCCAAGCACACTCCTGCACCAGGACACTTGCACTTGCTGTTCCTGCTGCTTGGAATGCTTTCCCCAGAGTACTGAAAGGCAGGCACCCATTTCCTTTAGCACTGTGTTCGGATGTCACCACATCAGTGCAGGCTTCCCTGACCAGCTCGAAAAAATAACAGCCTTCCTCTTTGAGCGCTCTGTGTCCTTACTCTGCTTTGTTCTCTCCATGGTATTATCACTGTCTCTTATGTTTTCACTCGTTTATTTATTTGCTGTTTCTAGGCAGGGACTTTGTTTTGTTTATTGTTATATCTCCAGCAACTAGACAAGTGTCTGGAACATAAGGGAAGCTCCAAAAACATTTGTTTAATAAAAGAGATAAATGAAAATGTGTGTGCGTGAAGATGTACGTATGAATGTGCACACATACCATGTACTATCTTATACATGGTATTTTGTAGCATGCTTAGAATTAGGACTAGTATTCCATTATATGGCTAATTTATTATTAAATTATGAGGTTTCATTAGACCTACATGATTCGTTACCCTCAGATTATCCTTCAAATGGTAGTTGGCTTTGATTTTATTACTCTTTTACCTTTAATTTACAGAACCAATTAGTTGCTACCTCCTGCTGGGTTTCCTCTCCCTCCACTTTAAATATCAATATTCCTTATTCCCATTAGTACTAAGCCATTCCTTTCGTAAAGTCATAATTGTGTCATGTTTTCAGATATATTAAAGAAAATGGGCTTTTTAGACTGCTTAAACGGGGTTTAATTCTGATTTTCTCACTTCTTGTGTTCTCAGGCAAGTTAATTTCTGAGCCATAGTTTTGTTGCTTATAAAGATGGTGTGATAATGTTGATTTAGCAGAGTCACTTGCAGGTTTAATCAGAATAACTCATGTGAGAGCAATGCTACTTTATTGTACTCTGAAAAATCCTGGCAGATTGGAATCCTTGGTTCAGTATTGTTTTCACTTCAATATAAATGAATGTGGTGGGCATAATTCTAAAGATGTCCCCCCAGGATTCCTGTCTTCTGGTTGTTCAGTCAAATACTAATCTAACTACTGCTGCGAAGGAACTTTGCGGATGGAATTAAGGTTAGGGATCAGCTCACCTTAAGATAGGGAGGGTAGCCTCGATTATCTAGAGGAGTTCAGTGTAAGTAATTTCATAAGCCGTTAAAAATTATGACTCAATTAGAGAGATGGCGTAGAAGAGGGAGGCAGCTGAGAGATGAGGCAGAAAGGTAAGTCAGAGAGACTGAGGAGTGAGAGGGGCTAGACATGCCGTATGGTCTCTGTATGTTCAGAACAACCCTGGTTTACAGCCAGCAAGGAAATGGGAACCTTAATCCTACAGCTACTTGGAATCACTAATTTTGCCAACACTCTGAATGAGCTCATCCCCAGAGACTCCAGAAAGGAACACAGTCCTGCCTTCACCATGATTTCTGCCTGCGAAACCTGAAGGAGCAGACAACCAATCACACTGTGCCCAGACTTCTGATCCACAAAAACTGTGAGGTGATAAAGAGGAGCTGTTCCAGGTTGCTAAATTTGTGGTTGGTTGTTGTGGCAGCAATAGAAAATTAATACAGTGAGTTTGAGTTTAAGAAATAAGACCAATGTGGGAAGGATGTTTGAGCATAGCTGTGGTAAAAGACATTTGCTGATCTTCAGCCTTCCCTTTTCTGAATGAACATTGCTTCATGGAGCATTCTCCTTTCCAGAGGTTTATCTTCTAGAAAGACTGGGAAACTTCCATGCAATCAGTGAATGCATCCTTCCCCTTGATCTGTGCTGGGGATAGAGGGATACTAATGCGTTCTTAAGAGTCTAACTCTACTTTTCTTTAGCAGTTTTTCCATCACAGCACTTCCTCATCACAAATGTTCTTGGACTACAGTTTATCTTCTACAGTTGATGTCCACCTTTTCAGGAAAGAAGCTTCGGCTTCTGACAAAAATTTAGAAAGTAGACCTTAGGAATATTCCTGGGGATCTTCTGGAATTTCTATAGTCAGGCATATCTCTACTAGGTCTCCTTTCCATGACCATCACCTTTGTTCATCCCCAGTATTTTCAATCACTTCAGGAATGTTATCAAGCTTGGGTCTTGAGAGGTGAGAAAGGACGTTGGGTTTTGTGGATGGCTGGGCCGTTTTCCTTTCCTCTACCAGCAGCCGTCAGCAGACATGATCCCTACTCATCCTTTGATATAATCATGAATCGGCTCACGCCTGGGCCTTTGGGGCAGCTCCTGAATGTTAAGCCAGTACCTATTATATCTTCATCTTTTTAATAATATATGTGCAAACTATTTTACAGATGGCTATTTTCTCCTATAATTTTGTAGATTCTTTGAAGGACACCCAAGGAACTCGTAAGAGTAGTTGATTCCAAGGAGAAGAACTGGATATCAGGGGCACAGGAGAGGGAAGGAGGCTTAATTTTTAGAATAGGTCCTTCTGTACCCTTTAAACTTTGTCCCATGAAACACAACAGCGACAACACTGTGTTAGACTTCCTGTTTTCCCACAGCTTTACAAATATGTCTTACCAGTCTTTTAGTACATGAAACAATGGATCTCAATTTGATTTACATTTCTTTGATTATTTGAAAGGTTGTTTTAGCTTCATTTTATTAAAGTTTAATCCATTTTTTAAAAATTTACTAATATATTCTCATTGTAAAACCAAATTACTCAAGTACTGAAGGTTAAGCCTAAGTTCCCCATCTCTGCTCCCTCATAGCATTACCACCCATTGCTTTGCTCTCCCCAGAGCTCCCTGCCAGGCTACCCGTCTGGGTGTAGCCTTGTAGAGTTATTCTCAGCATTTAACATGTTGGTTTGGGGGGGTGGGGTGTCTTTAAACATAAAGGGACTTAGGGAATCTGCAGACCCCAAAGGTTCAGGCATTGGGCAAGCTGCTCATGAACAGTGGGTTTCTTTCTTTTTATATGCATTTGCTGTGTGAGACATTGAAGACTTACTAAACGTTGAACTTTTGATCCCCTTTCTACTTTAAAACTTCAGATAATGTATATAACCCTCTGCACATAAGAACAAAGAATGAGTGTACTTTTTTATCTCCACAATCGGATTTGAGGATATTTGAAAGGAATTCAAGTGTGTCGTTTAAAAATAGTTTCTTTAACAGTCACATGGCTCATTTCACAAAAATATAATTCTCCAAACTTATTTCTTTATGATTTACCAAGTCTGGTCATGTTTTCACATTTTCTTTTTGTAAATGAAAATCTGCTCTGGTTTTTTTCTGGGAGTCGAATAGCAGGGAGATGAAGATACACTAACGGTACATTTTCGCAGGACTGATTTTTTTCCTTTTGTTCTGATTATACTTGTTTTTACTTTCCTCCCAAAGTCTCCCAACTCTTCCATGTAGCCTTTGATGTGCGTCTGTCCTCTAATATTTTTATCCAGATGACACTTTCAAGTTCTTGCCAGAAAAATTCCAGAAAAAATTCCTTTTTATCTTGCCTTTTAGGTCTCTCCCACCACCTTCCCTCCTGATCTGCAATTTGTTCTCATGATGTCTCTTTTTCAGTCTCCTGGGCTACCAGCCCCTTCACTCTCCCCATCAAGGGCAGGTGCTGGCCAGTCTCCTTGCCGAGGTCCCCACTAGCACCCTAGAACCCCTTGTCTTCCTATCTTGTGCCATGACTGCCCTGTGACCCCTGCTTCTAGGGTACTGCCAGGCAAAATGACTGAGTCACTGGTCTCCTCAGCAGGCTAAGAGAAAGCAATCCTTTGGTTATTCATCTCCCATTAACTTCCTAACCTGTTTCCTTTCATCACTATTTTTTCAGTTTTCAAGTCTCAGTCTGTAGCCCTCACTCCCTAAGGATGACATCGTTTCCTTTTATTAAAAAGGTCTAGGTCAGGAGGCACAAACTCAATTGCCAGCAGGGGCTATCGAAATTACTACAGTGAATGAGGCGATAGGTGGAGACTGGGGTAAATGGCAGGGTACCAGCCACCTCTAACGTGGGGACAGCAGGGATTGTTGTCCTGTGGAAGCTTGGGCCCAGTGTTGTCCAATTTCCTGTTTTCTCTAGGAAAATCAAATATCTAGTTTTCTAGGTGAAATCTCTTCAAGTTTAAATCACATTTTTTGAAGCTCTTTGTAGGCCAACAAAACAGATCGAGCAGCTAGTCATCTTTATTCTCAAGCTCCATTTTCACTTTCCACTCTGACATACTTGTGTTTGCATTTGCCTCCATTTCTCTGATCACTTGTTTTCCTTCCTGTCCCAGGCAGTCAGTTGTTTCCTCTCTACCACCTTTTGTCTACATAAAAACGTTTAGGATTTCCCCTTTCCTTTCTTTTCTTTACTTTCTTTAGTGCTCTTGCCTATGTTCCTAATATCCCATCTCTTCTTTATTCTTTTATATTGAATTTATTAAATAAGCAGTCTTCATTCATTGTCTTTACTTCTTCCTTTATTCCTTTAATCTCTGCAATATATCTTGTGTCTTACTGACTCTTGAGGCACTTTCATTTTTTCCATCCTGTGATTTATGCTAACTTAAATGTTCGTCTCTGAACACTACTTCTCTGTTTTCACTAGATCACCTTGCTACATCCTAAACATATTTCTCCAAGCTTTTCTCACTGGCCCTCTCTCTTCATTTCCCTGTTGGTTCTGGTGGCCTGTTGTATATGTTCTGCTGGTACACCAGATTCAACACATTCAAATGAGATTCATTATTTTAACTCACTTCCAACCCTGGCTCTTTGAATTGACTCATATTTTTGTTAATGACAGCACTGTCTTTTTCCAGGAGTTTAGGTTCAAAACTTTGGAGCCATCTTTGAGTTCTGTACTCCTATCACTTTAATCACCAAGTCATATTTTCTCCATTTAAATTATAGCTGGTATCTGTGTCTTCCTTTCTCTTTTCTTGACTCAGAGGCCCTTTATGTCTGAATTAGGATACAGGTGGTCTTCTTCCACCTCTGTGCATCCATATTAATTTATGTAAAACACAACTCTGACCATACCACTCAGTGGCTTAGAAAACCTCAAATCTCTCACTTACCAAATCTAGTTCAACCAGGGCTCCTTACCTCTATCATCCAGGGCTTGTAGGATCTAGCCACGCCTCTCACTGGCCCTTCATACATTTTGCACTGCATCTGACCAGAATGCTGCTGTTCGCTGAACACCCCCCACACTTCAGCCCCCATGCTTCTGTTTCCTCTGTCTGAAATTCTTTCTCTCCGCTTTTCCAACACTACTTCTGCCCTTTTGAAAGCCTGTTCATTGTTCAGACTTTCATCTTACCCATTATCTCTTTTTTTAAATAGCCCCCAATAACTACCCCTAACTATAAGTTATTTTTCCCAAAAAACCATTAACAAATATTCTCAGTTTGTAAAATTTTTGGCTCTTTCTTTCTCTCAATCAATAATAATTTTAGTGAGAGTAATGTAATTACATATGCTTCCTTATTGTAAAAAATCTATTTCCACTTTGTGATACTCTAATTTTAAGGTCGATTTCTAAGTTCAGTTTATTTATATAATTTTTTAAGTGGTCATAATTGAAAAAAATTAATTTATAAGTTCATGTAGATCCAACTGGGAGACTTGCCATGTTTACTACTCATTCCTTTTAAATCCACCAGCTGCACAAAAGTGGTCGAAGCCAGCCAATAAACTGCAATCTAGTGGGGTGGGTGGGTGGTTGTTAGGGGTGGACCTTGTAGGGTTAAATTGCCTAGGTTAGAAACCTGTCTAAAACTGGATAATTTGGTTAATCTCTGTGTCTCAGATTTTATATCTGTGAAATGAGGTAATAATAATGGTCTTTCCACCAGGGATAGTGTTGAAGATTGAATGATTAACACACATCAAACACTGAGAACGTTGCCTTACCCATAAATAATAAGCTCTCAATTAATGGTAGCTATTATTTTTTCTTTAATGTTTGTTAATTCTTTTTTTAAAAAGAATAGGAACATGCTGCATTTTCCTATTTTTAATAGGGCTTTAAAAACCAAAACTCTTAAGTTTGTTATTTTAAGACAGATTAGAAAATACTGTGTTCCCATTTTTAGAGAGTACAAATAGGAGAGGTTTTATGGATGGGCTATCATTTAGACATTAAAAAATGACTTGATAGAAATATTTTCAGACTTCTGTTTTCAAGCACATGTTTCTTTCAGAAACCTTTCTCATTGTG
The DNA here is from genome assembly GCF_054644295.1 of Miniopterus natalensis. Classification (NCBI taxonomy): domain Eukaryota; kingdom Metazoa; phylum Chordata; class Mammalia; order Chiroptera; family Miniopteridae; genus Miniopterus; species Miniopterus natalensis. The sequence continues at coordinate 154,550,164 of NC_142082.1, read as the reverse complement.
ACAGTGTCATCTTTACTTTGGAGGAACTAGGGCCCCTGTGTGGGTTTTGCAATTTGCACTGATAGATTCACCAATTTCTTGTGTTCACTGTGCTTAGTGATGTTATCATCCATCCGTAGTTACTTTAAGCTACTTGTTCATTTTGTGGGTGTCAGTATGGTTACATTATAATGATTTATGACTACTCCGTCCACTAACCTGGGCGCACGTAAACGGTAACACTTTGCAGTCCTTGGAAGGACACAGGAATCAGGGTGACTCACGGCTGTGGAACTTCCAGCCTTCCTTCAGAGACCTCTTATCTTGTGTAACCAGTTGGCATCTGGACTGAGAGAAGGCTTCAATGGCAATTCATTCATGAAATGTTAGTAAAATTTGGTCTCTCTCCCTCGCTTGTGCTTTCCCTCCTCCCCTCTCTTCCTTCCTTCCTGGAAGCCTGGTATTACCTTCCATGCAACCTTTGTACATATTAATTTATGTTTTAGGCAAATTATTTCCTAAGATAAATGCATTGGAGTGGAATTCCTCTTACTGCAATAGAGCAGTAATGTTTTCCTAAACTACGAAAGTATTAAATAGAGCTCTACTAACAATGAATGATCAGCAATTTCACTACCAGACTGAAACTGTAGTAGGGTTTTTTGTTTCATTTGGTATTTGAAATGGTAACTCAGGGTTGCTTAATATACATTTCTGGTTGCCATTGTGAATGAAATTTCCCCCATGTTTTTATTTATATATATATATATATAAATGTATATATATATATATGTATATATATTTTTTTCTCCTATGAGACTAGGGTTTAGATTTTTACCCCCTAAAAGGATAAACACTTAAACTTGTATTTTACATAGTATATAGCAATGATTTCTTTTATCCTATATGGAGTTTCTGTTAGCTTCTCTAATAAAAAGTTACCTATAACATTATTCTGCCCATTTGTCAAATGTGGAAACTTGAGACTTAGACGGGTCAAGTAAGTTGACCAAGATCATATTGCTGAAGAGTTGTGGACCTGGAATCGTAAAACTCAGGCTGATCTATTCCACATCCTACACTCTCAGTCATCATGTTGCTCTGCTCCCTTGGACAAAAATAATGCACAGTCTTTATTGTAAAATTATGAAATACAGATGAGCAAAAAGAAAAATCACATTTATCTGAAATTCCACTACACAGAGGGGACCACTGTCAGCATGTTGGAGCTGACAGCATGTCTCGGGGGTGGGGGCAGAAGACTTATCACAGTCTCTGGGAGCCAGAAAGGTTTTGAAAAAACATGTGCACACCCCTCCCTTCAACCCCCCTCCCCCACCGCTCCCTAAAGATGTGACTGGTGGTGGACCTCTGTGGGGTCGATGATGAAGAGGAAGAAGAAAGTATTAAAAACCACAGACGGTTATTCTTCCTGCATTTTTACCTTCTTATATGTATAGTTACAAAACTCAATTAGTATATCACGAATGGCCTTCTGTGTCATTAACCACTGGTAACTAGCCCTGCAACCTTGATCTGCTTAATATTCAGCGTAGCCATTGTGTCCATCTTTTTTCTTATAAATAACGTTGTGAAAATGATATACAAAGATCTTTGCTCATTTGTCCAGTTATTTACTTTAGCTTAGTAAATATGGAATGTTGGGTCAAAGGTTATTACATTTTTAGGGCTCTTGATAACCATTGCCAGTTGCCAGTATACCCTTGCGAGAACCATCTACCAGTTTGGCCCCTGATAAAATCAGAACGAGGGGGAAGGAGAGGGAAAGAAAGAGAACAATTTCTCAACAGGGTGAAAGGGTAAGAAAAGCTAGGGTATTAGCCTTGGATGGTGCTGTTTGAAAGAAAATGGGGCTGCCTTTTACTGGGATAAAACCTTTCATGATATGCCCTGGCTGGGTGGCTCAGTTAATTGGAGCGTCATCCAGTACACCAGAAGGTTGAGGGTTCGATCCCTGGTTGGGGTGTGTACAGGAGGCAACCAATGGATCTCTCTCTCTTCCCCCCTCTTCTCTCTAAAATCAATAAACATCCTCTGGTAAGGATTAAAAACAATGATAGAAGTGAGCTGCATTTTGTCCCTTGTATTTTTTTCCTTCTTATCAGTAGTTTGGGGTATGTGGGTAGCAAAGCATTAAACGTTTCATGAGCTGGCCGGCGTGGCTCAGTGGTTGAGCATCGACCTAGGATCCAGGAGATCGCAGTTTGATTCCTGGTTGGGGCACATGCCCGGGTTTTGGGCTCGATTCCCGGTGGGGGGCTTGCAGGAGGCAGCCAGTCAGTGACCCTCTCATCATTGATGTTTCTTTCTCTCTCCCCCTCTCCCTTCCTCTCACTGAAATCAATAAAGACATATATATATATTTTTTAATGTTTCATTTTGTATCTTTTCTTACAATTGCAGTGGAGAGAGATTTAGAGAATTTATAGGTCAATGTGTCTTTCTGAATATGGAAGTTGGAAATTAAATAGGTATTTAGCCTGCAGTTTTTCTAAACGAATATATCCTACTCTAGTTTAAATAAGTCTATAAAACTTTGAGGTCTCATGTTGGCTGACAGATTTTTAATAGGTGGTTGCTGGGTAAGACCTATTTTAGGCAGAGAACCCTCAGCTTTGAGTATAAGCTTTGGGCACTTCTGTGTTATAAGGTGGTCTTGTATTATATTGTTTTGAATATCCCACTATAAATATAAATATATATGTAAATATATATATGTTTACACACACATATGTATACACACACACATATATAATTTAATTCCTCATAATTCATTAAGTTAATACTTAGGAAATAAGTCAGTGAGCCCACCAATTCATTTCTTTCTAAAACACACGTGTTGCAGAGATCATGGTCTTAGTCTGACAATGAAAATACATCTGTTTCATGTGGGGCAGTTTAAGGGGAAGAGTCCTTACTGTTCCTGCTGGGTCAGCAGTGATCGAGTTCATAATGGGCCAGCCCACTCTCCACAGCAGAATGACCTCACTGAGGTATGGTGGTTCTCACAGTTTTCCTGGCATGATAGTGTTATATTCCAGTGGGCTGAAGCTGCTGTTTTTATTCACATAATCACTCTTACAAATTTCACATTCGTTCAGAATGCTCTTTCAGAATGTTTGTGGGATCCAAGTGGTTTGACTTCATATTTTTTGGATGATATTTGTAATAACACATTAGTTAATGATAAAGGTGGAAGGACTTGATTCCATAGGATTTCTTGGCTATAGCAGCTAAAATTTTAGGAGTAATGCACCTGTTTTCCTTACATAGTTCAGAACATTAATAGAAATTTCCTCTCTGAGGATATGACTGACTATATAGTCAGCAATATCTTATTTCTGCCTAACTACCCTTATGCTTCAAGATGTGTGCAACTAATGGGAACATATTTTCTAAAGTTCTTCCCCAAAATGTAATTGAAATCCACTGTTTAAATATGTTGTTAGGAAAGTTTTACATTATATAGTCCATAATATTTTTTTATATAAAGAAGTTTTAATACATTCTTCCATAAAACTTTCACGGTAGGTCATGATATTTGTCATAAAAAATAAACTTTAAAGCACTTGCCAGAAAGAAAAATTGGTGCTCTAGCAAGCTGAGCTATGCTCATTCCCTCAACCCCAGCCCCACAATACTGCCCCACACCATATGCAGCCAGGCACATGGTTATTTTTACATATAACTTTATGGCAGACTTTAATAATTTCATTCAATTCGATCAAACTTTCGAAAACATAACTTTTGAATTCCAAAATTGCTTAGCATCTTTGAATTAGAACTTTTGGTGGGAAATAAAAAGTAATTTGCCAGTACTGGCAAAGAAAGCTATGCATGAAAACTTTAGAATTAAAGAAAAAAGGCAAGCTGTTATTAAACACTACAAATACGATTGTGAAGCATCATGCTAACTTAAAAATACGTGGGCCTTATTTGATGTAATATGTCAGTAGATGTCGCAAATACTGAAATTTTGGAATTGAGGGAAATTTGACTATAATAAGTTTGATTGTGGCATGAAAAATAGGGTCACTAAGGACTACCTGACATCAGAGATTGTCACATTATTCATTCAGCTAGTATTTACAGCACAGTGCTTAGTATTGTGGGGACACACAGAACACTGTACACTAACCCCTTGTAAAGCATAAGAAATGAAGTCCAAGCCCTTTGTACATCTCAGATTTGCAGATATACTGTAACATGTCATTTATTCAACTCTTTAATGTCTATCTATTTTTTTGGCTAAGAGCCTTCACTTTCTTGCACTGCTTAACTTGATCTTTCCTTCTATCACTAGCCCCAGTTGTTAGCTTTTTTCCTGACTATTGCACAAAGAAGGCATTTTAAGTCAGTTTATATGAATTAATGGATAGGCAGAAAACAAAGCCGTGTTGGAATACAGATGTGTATGGTTGGCTGGGCATTGTGTAACTAGCCAGACAGCCCAACCTTGTAATTTAAATTTGCTTCTTAGCTAAACTAGCACTACTTGTGAGGGATCTTGAATCTAAAATTTGACAATGCCAAGGGTCTACTTGAAAGAACCTATTCTTTGATAACAAAGTCTTATTGAGGAGGCAAAACATACTTCTAGAATATTTAAACAGTAAAAATCCATATGTGATTAAATGCTTAGATGAATGAATGGGTTGAATTATTAAATGCTTTTGTCAGTGAGAGAAGGGGAAGACTATGAGGGACGTAATAGGAAAGGCTTTGTTATTTGCAGAAGGCATGAAAACTGGCTACAAGCATGGTTTTCAGTATGGTTAGGCATCACCCTGATTATTTGATTGTAACTCCTACAGTCCCTATTTCTAGTCAAAGGGAGCCAAGATTTTGGTCCCAGGTCTATTGGACTCTGAAGTTTCTGATATAAACTTTTATCCTATCTGGTTACCATACAACTTTATAAACTCAAGCACACTCTGTTTCCCCCTTCCGTTAAGGTCCAACTCAGCGATGGCTTCTCTCTAAAGTCTTTTTAGAGCCCCTAATCGGAGTCCTGCAGCACTTTGAACCTTGAATAGGCAGCTTTAGTGTAGTCTTTTGTGTACCTATTTCCCCACTGGATTGTGAGAATCCAGTCCTCCCAGGAAGTACAGATTGTATCCCACGATATTTAGCACAGAGATGTGGCCGCTTCACTGGATGCGATGTTGGTTGTAAAACAAAAAATAAAGGAGTACAGACTAAGTATGTTCATAAGCAGGAGCAGGTATGATGTCCCGAAGAAAAAACAGGTCACCCTGGTTATATGAAAGACCAAAAACAGAAGGAGGTAAGACTGGAAAAGCAGGGAAGGGGTGAGATGAGGAGGGTCTTAAATGTCACACTCAAGGATTTGGACTTTACTCTGCAGACACTGAAAGCCAGTTAAAGTTTAGCCTGGTTAAAAAGATGGTTAAGGCCATCTCTATTTAAATGTGAAATTGGTGGTGACCAGTCTAGCAGTACATTTTCCCCTTATTTTATTTGGATCACATAAACCTACCTTTGAGTACAAAAGAGCACTGGGTCACATTTAGGTGACACATTTCCTCCAAACATCCTGGAGAACTTCAGGAAGTGGGGATAAATCAGCAAGGGGACATCTTCCTGAACCAAGTGACATCTGATATCTGGATAGAGCTCTTCTTGCCAAGCTATTAAAAATCTTTCCATAACTTCTGTTAGTGTTTGCTCAGCCTTTTCCCAGATGGAAACTGGGCAGAGGATAATACTAGATGGGAACAAATGTGGGAATTTAAGGTTCCTCTGGTAAGTCTGTATCCTGAAGGCTTTCTGAAAAGCTGACCTGCCGACAGAGGCCTCACTCACCAAGGGGAAGACAGACATTGGTCAGTTAGTTTGATTTTTTGATTACTTGTGGTAAAGAAGAGTATTGTGGGATTTTATATTCCCAATACCCCAAGGTTAGCTCTAATCTTAGAAATCAGAAGGGTCTTAAAAATCCAGGGAAACCCATTTATAGTCTTACATTACGTATCTTATCCTAAACCATGCAGAGGTGTACTTTACTGTCTTTAGCCAACATTGCTCACTAGCAGACTCTTTAAGATTTCCTTTTATTATCTGTAACCTTTATAAAATTAAAATTATTATCAATCTAGCACAGAGATGGATAATACCAGCTCTGGACTCAGATTGCCTGGGTTTTGATCCCGATTTTTCCATTTAACGGCAATGTGGCCTTGGGCAAGTTTCTTAACCCCTCTGCCTCAGTTTTCTCATCTTTAAAATGGGGATAATCATTTACTTTACTCACAGGGTTTTAGCCACAATCAAATGAATGAACTCATTATTAATTTACTAAAAGTAAAACCCTTAGAATAGTGCCTGGTACATAAGTTGCCAGTAAATAATTACCTATTATTTTATTGTAAATGAGAAAATTAAAGTAGCTAAAGGTTAAATGACTTAGGTAGTTATCCAGCAAGTGACTAAACTGAGATTAGTGTTTCTTATTTCAAGATTTAGTTCACTGAGGTAGCTGTTTCTTTGACCAGAAGTCATCAAACTTTTTCTTAAAGGGTCAGAACAGATAATAATTATTTTATACTTTGTGAGTCTTATAGGCTCTGGTGCAGCTACTCAACCCTGTCACTGCAAAAGCGGCTATAGCCCTGGCCAAGTGGCTCAGTGGGTTTGAGCATTGTTTCGTACACCAAAAGGTCTTGCGGTTCAATTCTTGGTCAGGGCACATACCCAGGTTGGGGGTTCGATCTTGTTTCAGGGCATGTGTGGGAGGCAAACAATCAATGTTTCTCACATTGATGTTTCTGTCTCTCCCTCTCTCTTTAAAAAAAAAAAAATTTAAAAAGCAGCTATAGATAGTATGTAAGTGTCATACCTGGATAGAGACTGGATTTTGGTTTAGTTTGAAATTATGAAATATGGCATTATTATAATAAATAGTATCTTTACTTCCTAATGATTATATCTAACATGTTAATCTCAGTTATGATGCTCATGCTAAAGAATATCAAAGGGATTTAGAAAATAAGCAATAGTGTGTTTTCCATTCGCAAAGGGATATATAGAAGTCATTTATTGAATGGTTTGGAGGATTATCTTGGAATTGGCGATCTGAGGTTTCTGCAGGACGTTAAGGGTTTGTTTTATTAAGTGAACGTAAATACAGACTGGTTTTTGTTTTTGTTTTTGAAAATTCTGTATAGGGAAAGTTGTGAGTCAAATAAAAAGCTGTTTGTAATTATCTTTGTCATCACACTATGGGTTTTTCTGCTAAGAATGTTGTTTGCATAGGTTTGGATTTTTTTTATGGCTTATTTTTTAATTTAATAATGTGTTCTTGTTTTTAAATTAGCCTTGTCAGTGAGCCTTTTTGTGAGTGACTGGCCGTGTTGGTTGGTTCGTATTTATAGCTTACGTCTGTTTCTGAGGAAATGACTAAAGTCTCTTGCATTTGGTCAAAACTGTATAACAAAGGACATCTTTGACTCACTTACACAAGGCTCATGATGGAAGCTCAAAAAAATCAAGTGGTTTATGTTTATAAATGTTTTTATGTATTCAGTCCTGGTTGATTCAAATAATCAGAGCTCTGTGCTGAGGGAGGGATAAATATACTCAGTGCCTCTTAGTTCAGTGAATTCCTCTGGAGCAAGTTCAGGCAATACTTTCTTAGAATACTCTTTAAAAAAATTGTTTTCTAATTTTGCGTGCTGTTTTGAATTGGGTCTTACAGAACATAGTTACGCTTTTTTCTTCTCTTTAAGAGGCCTGGACACATGTGAAGTTTGTAAACCTTGCACATGTAGTTTCTGGCGAGGAGGCTGATGGGGACTGGGGCAGGGTCTGGGGAAGTGACTGACTCACAGAAACCCACCGTGCCTTGCTTCATGCTGGAGCCCCTATTTGCCCCCTCTGGAAGATCCACAGGCTCTCCCCACCCTCTTCTTATCCCCTCACTGTGGGTTCAGTCCTCCTCATGGAAGTATAGGTGGCCTGCCTTCCAGGGCAGGAGACAAAGGCACTGGGTGGGAAGGAAGAGAAGAAGGCCTGGCTCCTGACTGCGTGGACCCAGGCTGACCTGTGTTCTGGCACCCGACCGAGAACTCACATTTTCCCATAAAGGCTCCGTTAGGAAGGGTGGTTGGATTTTGCTGCGATCACTGTTCTAGATCAGCTCTGCTATGTTATGAACTCATTGGGCTTTTTCTGCACTAGCTTTAATCATCATTTAGTTTCAATACTTTTATAAGCAGCTCAAGGAATCTCCGAATAAGTTCTGGATCAAAGTATAAAAGAGATAAAGGTGGAATTGCTCTGCCTACACTACACATCCGCTCACTCCTGCCTCCATTCTCACAAGCACCTGTTGGAGAGGGTGCCTACATACTCACTTTGAAAACTGCTGATGAATATAACTTTGCTTTTGGAGCATATGCTAATCTAGAAATCGGGCTTGCTTATGTATGCATCATTACTTGCTTAAAATGTACCCAGATTGTGAGTACTCGGAACAGTTTATTCCCTGTATTATTTATTCTTGTATTATTTATTTATATTACACCTGTAAGGCTACTTTGCCCACCCCTGTATATGGGTCATATATGAAGCCAGCTCTAGGGGAGGCTGGATGGACAGATATGAAGCATCCCCCATTAATGCCTGACATTCCATTGTCAGTAATGCATTTTGTTTTGGTGTTAAGCACCTGCCTTCTGAAGCTCTTTTTTTTTAATGAAAATGTCCTCAGGAAGGATATCCATCAAGTTGTTGGAACTTTGGAGCCAATCCTATTTTTTCCCTACTTAATGAAACATCTGGAGTCACTGACTCCTCAAAGGAGCAGATAGAAGAAGGAAGCTGCTACACTCCCACTTCACAGTTTTGTCTGGGACTGGCCCCAACTATACATACGTTTGAAAAGCACATGTATTTCTAGTATTTCTAGTATTTAACTTGGAGATACTTTGCTTTCTCGTTTAGATTGAGGTAGTTCTGAGGTATCTGAAGTGTGAGCACCTCAAAAGGAACTCACAGATCCTAAATATCCCTTTCCTACCAAAAAGTATTTTATTGATGTAATGGTGGAGATCTACAAGCCCATATATATAGTAATGGGAATTTTTTCCAAGTATATATTATTCAAAAGAGATAAGGGAATCAATCAGAAACTCAAGTTTTAAAAACAGTGTATATGTTTCTGCATATTGGCTACTTACTGTTCTTGCTGGACAAGAAAATAATAAATTCATTTTTTAAAATCTTAACAACTAAATATTGTAAAACAATGGTTTATTCATTTACTCAACAAACATTCATAGAGTACCTAACATGTACCAGGTGCTTCGGGCTATAAATTTAGTGATGATGGTTTTAGCAGAAACTCAGGCTTAGGAATATTTGAGGTTGTCGGGTAACTGAGGAGGTAAGGAAGGGTGAGAGGGAGGCTGCTGGATGGGCAGGAGGAAGGAGGAGGAGGGCGTGGGGAGGGGGGAACGGCAGGGGGTAAGTGGAAGGCGAAGCAGTTAAATCTCTCGGGCCTCGACACATTTTCTTTATTTAATTACACATGTGTTATCTAGTTTGATGTTCTTTGCTTATACAACAACTTACCATCTATGGATTATATTTTTTTCTGGTGTGGCATAATTTCAAATTAGTTTTAATTGACCTTCTCTATATTTCTTTCTTTCCAGTATTAAAGAACTTTATGGATCAGTTTGCTAATAAGTACATGCAAGATTTGAAGAGCTGAAGAAGAAATCAGTATTAAACCTTCCTTTTTAATGTAAGTAAACTCTTCTTCACCGTGGCTCATTTCGGACCTTTAAAGCCTGCAATTACCTTTCTGTATCCTCGGTGTGTGAATGTTTTCCCAGTAGTAAAGTTACTTGACTATGTCAGTCTACTCATTATGTCTGTGAGAATTTATGACCCACCCCCTTTAAAATTTTTTAATTCTAAAACTAATATGACTAACATAAGTGGCTGTAGGATTTAGGCATGTCGTGACAGTCAGTGAACAAATCATTTTTTGGCACTGAGAAGGAGAACACAGACCTGGTAGCACATAAAAAGCACCGCCTTCTCCTCAAATCCTTTATTGCCCTTTGTCTCAGACCATCGCAGTGCCCCATCGAAGCAGCGAGAATCGTCGGTCCCTATGGGCTTAGAAAAATGAGGTGTTTTCATACAAGCTTATTTACTCCTTTCCTCCCTGTTTCTTTTGCTCAGTAATAATAATGATATTTAATTATTTATTGAACCTGTATTAAGTGGCAAGCATTTGACTAATTCAATTCAGTTTTCATTCAACGACTACTTTCTTTGCATGCTTGCCACATGCCAGACACCATTACCTTATGTTATCCTCCTGCCAACATCGCAGAGTACGAGTTAATATTTTAGTGATCTAGGTGAGGATACTGAGATTCAGAGAGCGGTGAGGAACGTGCTGATGGTCGCACAGCCAGTAAGTGGCAGAACATGGGGTGTGAGCACAGCACTGCCTGACTTTCTCATTTACCACATCCTAAATAGTGTTCGAAGCTTTTTCTGGCGCATCTGTCGGTAGGAGACTGGAAACTTCTGGGTTGTGTTCTTAATAAGAATGTGATCCTAATCCTTCTAAACCGGGGCTGTAGTCACAACAAGGATTGAAGTTAGAGAAACATCCTCCCATGTTTGAGAGGTAGCTTTGGTACCTGGTTGGGGACTTAAGAGATCTAATGTTCAGTCCCAGCTTTTCCTTGGATTTCCTGTGTCCTTGAGACATTTAACCTCCATGGGAAATAATTACTCTTATGCCAGTCAAGGAGAGCAGAACAGATGTTCCCCAGGATCTCTTTGAGTCAGCTTTTTATCAAAATATCTTATACACAGAGGAAAGATCGCAAATCATAAGTGGATGGCCTGCTGGAATAATTGTGACAACCTGGACACGCCTGTATAACAGCACGTGGATTAACAGAAAACTACCAGCACCCCAGAACCCACTCTCCTAATGCTCCCAGGAATAACCTATTTCCCGATTTCTAATGCCATTGATTGGTTAGTTTGGCTATTTTAAAAGTTTATGTAAATAAAATCATACCATATATATTCTTTTGTTTCTGGCTTAATTTCCTTATTATGTTTGTGGAATTTATCTGTGATATTTCATATAGTTTATTTCTTTTTCATTTTCCTTGCTATTATGGTATTCAATTATCTGTCTTTCACAGTTGGTGGATATTTAGGTAGTTTTCTGGTTTGGCTATATTAGAAATAGTGCTCCATTAAATATTTTTGTGTGTATCTTTCAGTGATGATTGTATTTTGTTTGTTCAGGGACCACTCAGTAATTTAGATTCTGTGGCTTTGCGGAGTGATGCTGATGTAAACACCTGTGAAAGCAGACAAGTTGATTTTAGGTAGGCAGGTGACTTGTCTATCTCAACAGGATGTTCTAAGCATGCTAGTTAGAAAGAGGAAGATGTTTCACAGATCACTTTGGGCATTTGGCCAGGTGGAAGGCCTCTCTGATACGTATATGGTATGGTAAGCCTTGCTTCCCTGACGCAGAAGAGCTTTGGTTGGGTATAAGAAAGGATTACAGAGAGGAAGAGAAAATAGACCCAGAAGAAAGAGATGTCTGGGCTCTCCTAGAAATGATCAGGATATTTCACCAGTCAGAGCAAGAGCCTGGAAAAGTGACAGCCGAGAGGAAGAATCAGTTTACGGTACCTGAAGAGTGTAAGAAGATGAACAGAGAAATAAAAATTGATCTGAGCAGGCAGGCTGGTTCTCAGAAGGAGCTCTCAGAGCATTTCCTGAACAAATTTACTAAGGTTAACTTTTGTTTCAAGGGGGGCTTGGAAAATCAGTATCTAAACTGTGGATCTTGAAGCCAAGAATAAACTTAATAAAATTGCTAAACTAGGGAAAATGTATTTTTTAAACAATTACAGGATGTGAGTGTGTGGGCTTTGCTGTGAGACTGTTCTGCATTCAGATCATGGCTCTACCTCTACCTTTTCCCATGATCCCTCTGGGTCCACCTTCTCATTTGTAAAATGAGGATTTTAATATGCCTACCCTGTAGGTTTGCTGTGACAATTTACCACATTAGTGTCAGCAGTGGCTTTTGGGCACATTGCCCTAGCACTAAAAATAGCCATTATTCTTATTATTTTTCTGATCTTATTGCTAATATCACCTGTTTGACTCTGTATCTGATTTTACAGGAGTTTTCAGATCTCTTCTTAAAAAATATGAGATAAGCTTAGTTTCTTTTTTTAACCGTATTGAACACTAACAAAAATATTTTCCTACTTGCCCCATGTTAAGCTGAAACTCAGAGCACAGATGAAAGAAGCAGTTGTCCATGTGTCCCTTGCATGTCCCTCCCCAAAGTGAGTGGTGAAGACACTCTTGGTTTTGGGAACTGCTTTACTTGATTAGTTGAAGAAGAGGCCAGTGGAGCTGAGATTCTTGGGAAAGTTGGGTCATTTTGCATAGAGGAAAATGATAATTTTGTATATTATACTCTCAACTCTTGCCAGACATTTTGCAAACAAGTGTTCTTATTTTCTAGGGGCCTTCAGGGAGTGGCTATGTGGGTGATTCACTACAGACTACAGCCATTATAGGGTGTCCATTCCAACTGGTCAGTGACATCTTGCCACCTGTTAGCAAATTCTGAAATAGCTCTTGGGGCATATAGTGTAGCTTAAGCTTGATTTTGCTCTCAATGGGATTACAGTCTAACAAATGAATAATCTTGTGTTCTAAAGAGGAAACTGGGAGAGTGACTTGAGTCGAAGAGAACATTTGACCCAAGACTCTGAAATTCTAGTTCTGACTTCTCCGTTAACTAGCCATGGAGCTTCAGGTTATAGTGTTCATCCTGGGCTTCTCTTTCCTCATATGTAAGTTAGTTTAGACTGGGACTTTGCAGCAGAGGAGGATTCTGTGAATCCTCTGAATGGAATACTGAGTTTTGCATATATATGTGGTTTTCTAAATGCTAGATTCTTTCACAGGTTTTATCTCAAGTCAAAACTTCTTGTGACAACAGATTTTAGTACTTATGATAGTGGGGGAAGAAATAGCTGTTTATTTATTTATTTAAATATTTTTATTGATTTTTAGAGAGAGAGGAAGGGAGAGGGAGAGAAACATTGATGAAAGAGAGAAACATCTATCGGCTGCCTCCTGCATGCCCCCTACTGGGAACTGAGCCCTCAACCCGGGCATGTACACTGACTGGGGAATTGAACCAGTGGCCTCTCGGTGCACACGAGGACGCCTAGCCAACTGAGCCACAGCAGCCAGGGCTCAAACATTCTTTATTCTAGGCAATTCATACTAGAAAATCTGAAAACACTTGGGGATGACAATCTTACTTGGACTTTTGTGTCACATAGTTGGTTTCATTGGTTCATTATAACTTGATACAACACATAAATTAATTTCTTTTTATCATGAAACTTACACTAGATTTCTTTTTTTTAAATTTAATTTCTATTTGCCTCAACTTTTTAAAAAATGATTTTAGAGAGAGGGAGAAAGAGATACAGACATCGATGTGAGAGAGAAACATGATCAGTGGCTTCCCACATGCACCCAGACCTGGGATTGAACCCACAACTCGGGGTCAACCCGAAATCTGGGTATGTGCCCCAACCGGGAATTGAACCTTTTGGTGTATGCAGGCCAAGGTGAAGCTAGCAGTCTCTTCTCGGTTGCTTTGTTTTCTGCTCACTTCTTTGTAAATTTGCAGTCAGTGACTTTGATTTTCCTTTCCCCCTTAATGCAGATATGTAAGCATATAGCTGCAGACAGAGAGAAAGGAAATGTTTACACATTTAGCAAATAAATAGTCAAAACGTGTGGGGGTGTGGGGGTGAGCACACACCAGCTCTATAACCGGAGAGGTGGTGTGCTTTTCTCTCAAGTTGCCATGGACTTATGCATTTAATTAGGACGCCTTGGCATCTCTGATGGCACTCAGTTATGTCGTCTCAGCAGTGTTTTAAGAAGGAGGGAGAGGTTTCAAGGGAATTTTGACTCTCGGTGGACGTGTGGTCTGTATTATGGTATTCTTGGGAAATCAGGGGTCTGGCACCAGAATGCCGATTAGCCAAGGCTCCCCATTGCTTCTGGAGTGAAGAAGTGGGAGAAGGGATTTCAGTAGTTCTTAAATTATCATTTAGCAGTAGCTCAAGGGTTGTGCATCATAATCAAAGAAGTGAGATTGGGGCCCCAGGATGTGTGCTATGTTCCTTGCTTGCCCTAATGCTGCCCTCTCCTCAAATCACAGCCCAGAGCTGGTTCAACCAAGAGGAGACTCAAATTAAGGGTGTGGCAGTTTACAGCCATTGTAGCAGGATTCATTTAGTCTTTAGGGAAAAAATAATATATACTATCTATTTAGAAATTGTGGCAGCTTTCAGAGCTTGAAATATCCTTGAGAGTCTCCTGTGACTATTATGTTGAACTGAGAGGTAATCGCTTGCCAGTGACTGACTCCTAAGTATAGTACAATAATTGTTTTTGTCTTCTGTGTTTCAGTTTATATTTCAAAACAAGTTTTCATTGTATGACCAGCTTTTCTCATTTGTATGTTTGTTTTTACTTTATTCCTTTACCTTCATGGTAGTAATTATGTGCTTGGCTCCAGATACATAGGCCATTTGACACTGTGACACTGTGATATTAAGAGATTTTAGAAGAAAAGGTCATCAGCTGTCTTTCTGGGCTATTCTGAGCATTTTGTACTATATTTATTTTGAATCCAGCTTTTCTTGCCTTTGATTAGCTGTTCCTGTTCCTTGCCTTGGCCTCTCATCTTGCTTGGAAGCTTTTCAATAGTAATTGGATGACTGCTTTGTTCAACAAGTAAACACAATCTCAGCTTTGGGAGGGAGTCAAGAAGACAGGATGGAGCTCACCATTAATGCTTCGGGTTCCAGTGTGTGGAATTCCTGGAGCAGGGAAGCCGCCTTCCAATACGCTGCTGTCTGAAGGTGTTTCCTGCTTCAGGACATTCACTTTTACAAAGGGCAGCGTGTTTCCTGAGGCATTCTTGAAAGTTTTGGATGATTTGGTGGGATTTAAATTGTCTTATTTATATATTTTTAGAAATTAAAGAATGGATGATTTGCTGAGAAAAGTTGACTTTTTGTCTTCACAGTCTAAATTGGTCTTGCCTGTGGTTTGGCATATAACACACCTTTCAGAGGCCTTACACCCAGCTTGGACTTCCTGTGTTGTTGGGGGAGATAAAAACCAAGTATTGAACAGGAAAGAAGTGGCCCTCAAGAAGCAGCAGAACTGCCCTGGCTGGTGTGGTTCAGTTGGTCGGGCCTCATCCCGTGCCTGTTTGATTCCTGCTCAGGGCACATGCCCAGGTTGTGGGCTCCTTCCCCAGTAGGGGGTGTGCAGAAGGCAGCCGATCAATGTTCTGCTCTCATAATTATGTTTCTCTTTCTCTCTCCCTCTCCCTTCCTCACTCTCTAAAAATCAATAAAAATCTATATTTTTAAAAGTAGCAGAACTTCAAGCATATGACTTCTCCCAGGAGAGAACAGCAACACCCCAGAGTGCCCATTTACATTGGCCCACAGCACCCCCTGGCCTGTTGACCCCTCTCTTCTCCTTCCTCCCCTTGTTAGCCAGCAGAGCAGTGAGCGCCTTCGTGAAACTGTGTGAGTGATTCTAAAGGGACAGAAAATACTAATTCTATCAAAGTGTTGCAGGACCCAGAAAGTGACTTCTGCTTCAAGTGGAGCTGAAAAAATCAGTGTGTTATGGTTGGTTCTTTGCATTCTTTACCTGATATAGTCGATTCTCGTTATCATTTCTATAGTTTCCGTCCACACTGAGTTAGTGAATACTGAATCACTGCTCCTAGGGCATGTACAGGCTTAGGTTCCTGTGAGCTTTTGCCACCACATTTTCTCAACTGACCAATATATAGCCTTGTTTCTGTTTAAAGGCACCCTATTTAATATTAGCAACTCATTAACAATGAACTCATGATACTATAAGTCATGCCTGAACAAGGCTTATCTAATATGCATTTTCTCTGCAAGGCACATCACAACTTTCTTGCATTTAGGAACACTAGACAGCATTTCAGCCGTATGCTTTGGGGCCATTAAAATTTTTTTTTTTAATTTATATTTATTGTTGAAAGTATTACAGATGTCCCCCCCTTTTGATCCCCTCCACCCCACATCTGCCCTGCCCCAGGCCTTCCTCATACTATTGACTATGTCCATGGGTTATGCATTTATGCATATAAGTTCTTTGATTAATCTCTCTCCCACCCACTCCCCCACCCCCGCCTTCCCTCTGAGATTCATCAGTCTGTTCCATGCTTCTATATCTCTGGTTCTATTTTGTTTATCAGTTTATTTTGTTCATTATATGAGTGAGATCATATGATACTTGTCTTTTCTCTGACTGGCTTATTTCTCTTAGCATAATACTCTCCAGTTCCATCCACGGTGTCCTGTGGGACCATTTTAAACATCGAAATCACCAACAAAAGGCATAAAAATGTGAGAAACAAGGACAGTTGTTTATAGTATGGAAGCAGAGCTGAAATTAGAAGGCAGGGCATCACCTTGTTTGACTTCAGGTGGGACCATGCTCATGGGCAACTCAGATTTTTTGCTGCCTTGTATATATTCATGAATGACCACGAAAGCACCATTTTGAGGTTACAAATAAATTTTAGTGAGTAGGCATATTCATAAATATTACTGTATAATACAATATAATCCCAATTATTGTGGCAGGAACCTCCCTCAGCCCCAGCTCTACAGTTCATGTAGAAAACTAATCATTTAAGGTAAAAATGAGTTACACGGTGGTGACCAATATCCAGAACACATTTTTAAACAGCCTCATGTAAGGTGAAGACAGTCAAGGAGAACTTTCCCAATTAATAAATCCTGTTGTTGAACAGATAACAGTTAACAACATCCAGGCTTTGAACATCTAGAAAATAGGTACAATATCTTCTGTATATCCCCAAGTCCTTGGCATGAAGGATAATAATGGCCAGCACATAGTGGGACCTCAGTGAGTGAATGAACACTAAATAAATGAATGAAAGGTGGAGCAAGGAGAAACCTTCGTGATGCCTTACAGCCCACTTCAGGGCACCATAGGGGTCTGGTGCGTCTTTTCAGCTTAGATAATTTCCTGTCCAGTGTTCATGTCAATAGTTATT
Source organism: Miniopterus natalensis (assembly GCF_054644295.1). Lineage (NCBI taxonomy): Eukaryota > Metazoa > Chordata > Mammalia > Chiroptera > Miniopteridae > Miniopterus > Miniopterus natalensis. The sequence goes on along the minus strand of NC_142082.1, from coordinate 154,532,958 downwards.
AATTGTCAGAAATAGTAGTGTCTTAGAGCTGGTGTAGCATGCAGGGTATTGTAGCTGGGTCTGAGAAAGGAACAGAAGCACCGCCAACCATATTGAGAAAGCTCCTTAAGGGCTAGAACAGTATTTGACTCTTCCGTCCATCTTGCCATAGAGCCTGATTTGAAGTTGTTTCTTCTCTGATATTCCTGCTACAAACTTCTCTCCACTTTAGTCCCACTCCTACACTGCTGTTACTCGAAACACATTTCCATCTCTTTCTTCAAAAACTCCATTTTCCCCATAAGATACAAATCAAAACACCTTCGTGATCTGGTTCCATCCCTCCAATTCAGACTTCTGTCTCTTACCATTGCACTGAAGTGCACCCTCTGTTCAAGCTAAACTGGACTTTTCACTGTTTCCCAAGCATACCTTTTAGGACTTCTGGTCTTCGCATCGGCTGTTCCCTCTGCCAGTGTTATCTGCCCCTTCCCAGCTCTGGCTCACATCACAGCTTCTGTGCTATGTCTTGTTAGATACTCATCTCCCCCACAAGTATGAGCTCTTCAAGGGAAGGCTCTGTTATTTTCATCTTTGTGCACAGACTCTAGCATGTTACTATGCAGTAAGTGTATTTAAACCAGTGAATGAATCTAAACATTATCTGGAGGATTTGGAAATGTGAAGGCTTTTGAAAAGTCCTTTTAAATAAATAAATTTAAAAAAAGGCTAGAATGTCGGTTTCTGAATACGGACAAGTAGAAAGATGCGGCTGTTCTTTTTGTTAATTAGCTTTGTTTGTTGTACAAAACTGAGGTTTTCCACTCAGGAAACATCTATACTATGCCGTGTTCCCTGGCCCCCAGTATCAACATCCAGGGACTAGATTTAATTAAAGTAGAAGCTAGTTAAATTTTGTATGAGAGGAAATGACATCCAATTTCAGATATTATCTATTTAATTATTTCCTGCAGATTAACCATTTGTCTCATCAAATGTTTATCGTCGCGCTTCTGTGTACAAGGAACTGGGCCAAGGGCTTTGGAGCGTGAAAAGATAAGAAGAACACAGGGGCTTTTGTCTAGTGGGAGAGAAAGACATGGAAGCACATTTCTTTAAAACAGGATAAAATATGCACTTACTACAGGTAGTGCTATAGTAGCATAAAGGAAGGTGAGATTATTTCCAGCCAGCTCAGTTCTATAGAAGAGCTTGAATTTAACCTGAGCCTGGAAGGGTCACTTGGGGCTAGGTAGGTAGCAGGGCAAAATGAAGGAGTAACATGGTTAGGGCAGTTCCAAGGAGAGGGAGCCGTATAAGCAAAGGCACTGAGGCAGAAAAGTACAGGGACCAACAGCAGGAGACAAGTACTGCAAGGAGTGTGAGAGTCGAGGGGGAGCATTGTAAAATAAGACTGGAAACGTATGTCAGGATCCTATTATAAAGAGATTTAATGGCGTTTTTCTTGGACTTAATTCTGTAGTAATTAGGAATCATGGCAGATTTTTAAAACAAAGGAAGTACATCACAGCAGCTAGCAGCAGCCAAAATCTGTAAGCACTTACAATGTGCCAAGCACTTTTACTAAACCCTCACCACAACACTTTGAGGTTAGGACTGTTAGTATAACATTTTATAGATAAATTGGAAAGCCCAGAAAGGTTATGTAACTTGCCAAGGATCCACAGCAAATCGGTGGGGACCTGGGATTTAAAGCGTGGAAGTCTTCTAAAGAGCTTGGGTTTAGCCCTGGCCGGTTTGGCTCAGTGGTTAAAGCGTTGGCCCAGAAACTGAAGTGTCCCGGGTTCGGTTTTGGCCAAGGGCATGGACCTTGGTTGCAGGCTCAATCCCCAGACCTGGTTGGGGTGAGGGCAGAGGCAGCCAATTGATGTGTTTCTCTCGTATCGGTGTCTCTCTCTCTCTCTCCCTGAAAAGCAATGGAAAAATTATCCTTGGGAGAGGTAAAAAAAAAAGAACTTGGGTTTTGAATCTAGGACTGATTAGAAGATTCAGGGAGACTCTGAACTTTCTGAATTGTTTGAAAAGTGTTTAGTATATATGAATGTGCAAATTTGTTTAAGAAAAAAACTATAGCTTTAATCATATAAGAGGCATGCACCAAAAATGTTCATAAAGACTGTAGCATCACCCTCTTTTGCTCTCGAGAGTCCTCCCGTGTGTTCAGTGCATTATGTGGTGGCAACTTTATGCTTATGCTTCTTCTTACGTTAGAAGAAGCATAACAATCTGGCATTGCTCAAAATAAAAGGAAATGTCAAAACTTGCAGGAATTGGTATTATAAGTGGCAAGCTATTCCTGATTGTGAGAACCAGAGAAAATGTCCAAGAAGTTCTTTTGAAGGTAAACAGGAGCTCGCCAGGCCTTGAAACTTGCGACTGAGGGCAGAGAGCCTAGCTTTCCACTGGGCAAAAATTATTCTTTTAAATTTCAGCAAAAGCTAAATAAACTCCTGAAATCTGAAATGTTTTTGAAAAATGCCCAGATGCTAATCTGTTTTCAACTGGACCAAGCTGTCTTCTAACTTTGAGTTAGAAGGACTTATGGATGAATGTGTATAACCTATGAGACTGAAAATTCCTTGCAGCCAGCGGTGAATCCAAAGGCAGGTGCCAGGACAAATGAATGACTGCAAATTAAAGAATTGATCAGCTTATATCACTTGAGAAGTCAAATTAATACCTAAATTTTGTTTAGAGTAAACATTTTCATGCTTTAAATATGTACCCTTTTAAAGGTATTTATGTCACACAAGTGTAGCAAATATAATACTTTATTTTAATAGCAGAGATCTGGATTTCCTACTTAATGGGGTTTTTCTTAATATTTTTCTCATCGTTGCTTTCTCATTTTCTCTCTATTTTATATTTTTCCCTGGACCATTTGAAAGTGTCTCATATATACGGTTCATATTCAGATCTTCCCAACTGTAAAAAAAATATCTTTTATAAGTTTTGTAGATTTGATCAAGGATTCAATCAAAGATTCTAAATAGCCATTGGTTGTCATGTTTCTTTAGTTTTCCTTATGAACAGTCTTATCTCCCTGCCTTTTGTTTGTTTGTTTTTTCTTATTTGATATTTCAAATCATTTCCTAATGATTACATTCAGGTTAAGCATTGCTAGCAAGAATACATTGCTTCTCTTCAGGAGGTACATGATATGAGGTTAGGAAGGCTAATTTTATTAATCACTTGATTAAGTTGGTGTTCACTGGACCTCTCCATTGTGAAGGAACCTAATCTCCTTGATAACTAATAAGTAATCTGTGGGGTAATTCTTGAGGACCATATGCATAGCTTGTTCCCCAACAGCCAGCCATTCACCCAGTGGTTTTAGCATTCATTTTTGATTCATATGTGAATCAGTTGTGTTGGAGGTTGCAATATGGTGCTCACTGAGTTTTCGGAGTCACTTTACTGAAGGAAAATTCTCCTTTTCATCTCCATCTCTGTTTGGGGGGAAAAAATCTAGGCCCCAAAGACAGGTGGCAGAAGAGTTGATAAAACTGAAACTTGAAAACAACTATCCAAATATATGTTAATATTTAAAATGTGCAAAGTGTCTTTTTTTTTTTTTTTTTTTACTTTGTGAGCACATGTACAGGAAATTTCCGAGAAGGGGGGGGGGGGCGAGGGAGGGAGAAAGAGGGAGAGGGAGAGGGAGGGAGGGGAGAGAGAAGGGGAGAGAATGAGCATGGGTGCTTAGTTTTGGTGATTTGCACTTAAAATAATAAATCTTTATTGATTCAGATGAAGAAAAACAAATTGCCATTCTTATTTTCTTCTACACTAAGAGAATTCAATAATAATGAGATGGATTTTCATTCAAGAGTCACCATCTGAAAAGATGTTTGATGTTTGCCCTCTCTTTTGAAAATGCCTCAGAAGTAGTTCTTTACGGGGCTTATCAGATTGAAATCGACTGGGCATCAAAACCATGGAATCCTTTTGAAAGGTGGGATAGTAAACAGAAATTGTTTAATAGGGGGATTTGCTGATCTAGGTTTATAATCTTTTTGGGAATTTGTTCTAAGGCTTTCATACCTACTCTGCTCCTGACTGGCTCACTCAGTGACTCAGTGTTATCTGATGAGGGTCTTATTTCACTTTTGAAAGCAGAGTGTTGTTCTCTTTGTTGGGATATTAGGGGGTAGCAGGAAAAGATTGACTTTAGGCAATGCAATATAAAACCCACCCATCCATCTCGAAATTAGAGAGTACCCTGCATGCAATATAAGTTCTCCCCCTTGCAATTCGTAAAGAAAATGTTTATTTTTTAAGCACTTAACTATCCATCCTACCTAAACATTCTTTAAATATTGGGGTAAGGACCTTACAAAGCACTCTCTATTAATTCATTTATAGTTTGCTTAATTTTTTTTTTAGTGGTTTGTAAGAGGATTTTGGACACTATTTTTGTGAGAGGTAGGCCTGGACCTGTGCATCCTCTTGAGCCACAAATTTTCACATTACTATGTCCTTTAACTCTGAAAAAATGATTTGCCTCTGTTTTGTGTGTTGTTGGTTTTTAATGTTTTTTTTTTAACATTGATTTTAGGGAAAGAGGAGGGAGAGGGAGAGAGAGAAACATCGATGTGAGAAAAACATCGATCTGCTGCCTCCTGTACACGCCCCCCTACTGGGAATCGGGCCAGCAACCTGTGCATGTGCCCTGAGTGGGAATCGAACCAGAGACCTTTCAGTGCATGGGACGACACCCAACCAGCTGAGCCACACCAGCCAGGGCTGCCTCTGTTTTGCTGGTATGATATGACCACATGCTTTTTCTCTCTCATTGGGATCCTGCTGAGTGAGAAATTGGCTTGGTATGGGGTGGTCTATAAGATTTACATTAGTGCCCGGCCGGGCGTGGCTCAGCGGTTGAGCATTGACCTAGGATCCAGGCGATGGGGGTTCGATTCCCAGTCAGAGCACATGCCTGTGTTGCGGGCTCGATCCCCAGTCGGGGGCTCTCATCATTGATGTTTCTATCTCTCTCTCTCCCTCTCCTTTTGTCTCTCTGAAATCAATAAAGATATATATATAAAAATTTTACATTAGCTATTCCAATTCTGTGTTTGGTGAGAGTTGAATACTCTCTACCATTACTTGATAAGTTTTCAGACTGTGTTTCTGATTTATCTTATGTTGTTGTTATAGGTTCTAGACTGACTATTTAAGGCAATATCTTGTTAATTCAAGCAGCTGAGCTTTATGGGTTGCAAGACTGAGCAGTTCACTTGAAGGAATGATTTTAGCTTTGAGACTTGAGTCAATGAATCCTGAAACTTATTGGTTAATTAGATTAGCATGTGCCTGGCAAGTACAGCAAGTCTACAAGAGGCTTGAGGTTACAGCAAAGCTAGTAATGTCTTTCTATGACTACTTCCAGTGCTCTTTTTTTTTTCTTTTTTTAATGTTTTTATTGGTTTCAGAGAGTGGAAGGGAGAGGAAGAGAGAGAGAGAAACATCAATGATGACAGAGAATCATCGATTAGCTGCCTCCTGCACACCCTTTACTGGGGATCCAGCCTGAAATCTGGGCATGTGCCCAGACTGGGAATCAAACCATGACTGCCTGGTCCATGGGTCGACGCTGAATCACTGAGCCACACCGGCTGGGCTACTTCCAGTGCTCTTGTGTAGTGGACCTCCTCCAGCCCCAGCCCCAGCCCCAGCCCCAGCCCCAGCCCCAGCCCCATGTATGTGACACAAAGCAGAGAACCATTGGTCATAATTGGCATGCAGCTAATAGCTTCATAGCTTATTTGACACCACAATGAATGAGGAGATACTGAAATATTTGTTTTTAGGCACTTTGACTTGCTTTCTGAGATGTAGCATGACAACTCCAAAGACTATTTAGAATTCTAATTCTTTACAAAGAATATTTATTGTAAGAGCTTGTAGAGTACACTGCTTGACTCACAGAGGTAGGTTCATACTTGTCAAGCAGGTTTATACAACACTGGAAAATGAACAGGACTTACTTAATTAGTGTGGCCAGTCTTTTACAACAGTTCATTTTAGTTGAGTTTTTCTTAGAACTTGACTTAAAATGATAACAAAACTCTGGTTACATGTGCCATGATGGTGGATGTCATCTTTCTTTTAAGCATATCATAGTGTCTATAGTCTAAAGCAACATTAAGGCTCCGTGTATATTTATTTTAAATTTTCAAATTAGTTGCTAAATTCCTCTGGTCTTAGGTTTCTCAGTATGTAGTCACCACCTCACCTGACCCTTCACAGGCTGCTATTTTCTCGTCTTCCTGCCATCCCTGCCACCCGCCAGCCCCATTTCTTCTCTGAACACAGCTGGTCATATAGTCACAGAGAGACCACTATGTGCCAGATACTGTGTTAGGATCTTGCAGAACTATGACCTGGTGCTTGCCCTCAAGAGGTCAGAGTTTGTATAGGTGCATAAGCCCTATAGAGCTGTCTGAAAAGTACAAGTCATGGTGTGAGGTTGGCAGGGTAGGGACTGGGGAATAGTTGAAGGAAAGATATGGTCAACTCTACCTGGAAGGATTAGTCTTCTTGGCTTCATGGTAATCCTGGAGCAGAGACTTTAAGAACAAGTTCCCCTGGCAGTGGAGGACTTGGGAAAGTAATGGGGGACATTGTCCAGGGAATGGAGAAAGTAATCCCTGTTTTGTGTGTTGGCTCTTATGAGAAGCGAGAGTGTCCTATTGGGGAATTTGGCGAGTATAGATTTAAAAAAAGATCTAGGAGAAGCAGCAGCAAGACACTGTGTTTGCTGCTAGACATGGTAGACATGCTGCAGTTTGGGAAGGAGGTGCAGAGGTTGGATCTGTAAGGAAGTGAATGAACATCTTGGAACAGGTATGGTCAAGGGCCTCAAGGTCTCGGTGAAGTCAAAGAGCTAGTGAAGGTGGAGGAACTAGTCAAATGGAAAGGCGTTCTCAGAGAGCTGGATATAAAGTGAGGAATCTGGCTTTGAAGAGAGCCCGGGTGTGACCAGGAGCATATATTGCTAGGAGGCCCTATTCTTGGATCTCTTCCCTCTCTTTGTATTGTCTTTCCTTGGGCAGTATCATCCCCACTGTCTCTCACATATAGCCAGCCCGAATCACATGCCTCACCTCCACACCACTTTATTCAGTGGCTTAAATTAACCACATTTGTAGCTCAAGGAAACTCTGATGGAAAACCTTTTAAAACCAACCTGCCCATGTTGAATTGATAATTCTTTAGTATCCAGTGTGTACCTCATAAGACTCTTCTCACCCATACCTCTTTATAGTCATGTGCTTACATGGCTTTGTCTCTTAAATAATTAGTAAGCCACTTGAGCCCACAGGTTGAGTTTGCTTTTGTTTTGTCCTGGGTAAGCCAGAAAAGTACCTGGCACTCCTGTGTGCTAAGTATTTGTGGAAGGAAGGAGATAAGGGAGTTGAAATTGAGGGAAGGAAGGAATTTGAGACTAAAGAATTATACACTTTACCACATGAACTCTGAAGGTTATATAGGATGTAGCAAAAGCTGAAGGAGAGTTCTTGAGTACCTGTGGAGGTACTCAAGATGAGGAGGATGGTCGTGGTCCTCGGGATGGGAGGTAAGAACAGTAATGCCGAGAGGCCAGGGCAAGAACAGTGAGTATGAAACAGCCTTCTTCAAAGAAGTTGACATTTAGAGGAAAGTTTGATGACAATTGTAAAGCAGTGTCAGAGGGCACAGTGGGGAATGCGCTGGGAAAGGACTGAGCTGAGTCAAGATCTACTGAAACCATAACTTTGAGTAAATATTGCTTCTATGTGGGAAATATCTTTCCCACTTCATGAATGAGGGAAGTTTGGCTTAGAGTGGTTAAGTAGCATTCCCAAGCCTCACATTCCTCCTAAGTGGGCCACTTATTTTATAGCCAAGGCAACACATGCTAGAAACCATCAGGTCCCCCAGGAGCATCAGAACCACTGTCTGGCCCGCTGGTGTGGCTCAGTGGTTGAGCGTCAATCCATGAACCAAGAGGTCACCAGTTCAATTCCCGGTCAGGGCACACGTCCAGGTTGTGGGCTCGATTCCTGGTGGGAGGCGTGCAGGAGGCAGCTGATCGATGCTTCTCTGTCATCGATGTTTCTGTCTCTCTCTCTCCCTCTCCCTTTGTTTCGCTCTAAAAAATAAAAACACACACAACATATTTTTAATAAAAAAAGAACCACTGTCTGAACTCCTGAAAAACTGCCAGTTGAAGCCTTTCCTGAGCGACCAAGCACCTGCTGCCACTTGCTCAAGCCCCAGAAGTTCAAGCAGAACCATACTACCAGGCTGGGAGTCTGATGGGTTATACTGCTGCCTCCTGAAAACAGGGACTTGGGCTAAGGGTAAAATGCAGTAAGAAGGGGAGAGAGGAGAGGAAAAGAACACTTAAGTGTTAGGAAGAAGAATACTACTTAAAATTCCCAGAGAACATGTTTCAGTCTTCTAGATAACGTGTACTTTCAGCCTGAGTCAAGACGGTGAGCCGGGAGAGGAAGACGTGGATTACAAGAATACGTGTTTTGTTTATTGGGGAAAAACGTGACTCATGGGGGCTGTCGAACAGGGACCATCAAGAAGTTTTAAAATCTGGCGATACAAGGCGTTCTCACTCAATGGATTCTTGAGGTTGGATTCTCTTGCTTCTGTGAGAGAGTCTTTTCTTTTGTGTCGGATGGCGGGGGGACTTGGTGACCTTCTCAGGATGCTCTCTTCCCCAGAATGAGGAGAAGACTCGCTGCCTGAGCCAGTGGAAGACCCACCTGACGTTGAGCAAGGAGAGGGCATGGGCGCGGGAATGAGTGTCCTCCGGCTGATCAGATGAGAATGAGGAGGTCTCTGTGGTGCTTGTTCTTTGTTTGCTAGTTGCCTGGCTTATAGTCTGCCAAGGAAATGAGTGAGGAGGTGAGATGTGTGTAGCCTGGAGAACCTGGGGTCCATATTTGCCCATTCATGGGACTCCAGTCCTTCTACCAAAAAGAACCCAACTGTAAATGCAAAGTTTCCATACTCATTAATACAGACACACAGTTTTTTGGCTCATAATTGTTAGCCTTTTCTTTGCTTTCCTATCTTCTCTCCCTCAGTGGTCTTTGGTATTTTCCCTTCAATTCCACCCTCGCTGTCACCCTTTTCTCACTCCTGGTCATGTCATACACCCAGAGGGCCTGCCCTGCTTCGTAGCAGGTAACAGTGCTCCCTGTGTTCCACCCCAGCCCCTCCACCAGGCCTCTCCCCTGCTTGCCTCTGTGCTCACCTCAGCAAGTTCATGCTCCTGAAGCCTTGAAGGAATCTGTGGAAACTGGGTGACATCTTCTTTTTCTGGTGGGTTGAACATGGGCATGTCTTGATAAGTATCATGTTCTTGATGAGTGACCTGAGCCATATCTGGAGGGGTGCTGCTGGACAGCTGGAAATCTTCCTTTTGAGCAGATCTAGGGAACACAGATTCATCATCTTCATCATCTTTCTGATTTTCTAGAAATTCCTCAAGCCTTTGCACAAGCCCATCCAGTTTGCTGAGAGCCAATTGTGTCTTCCCTTTGGGGTACTTGTCTATCCACTGGTTGTCTCCATGTAGATCCCAACTAATGACTGAGTCGGAATGGTTACAGCCCGTATCAACATCCCAGGCCAGGGTGCTGCTGAGTTTGCAAAACTGCTCTGGGGCATCCCAAATTTGGTCTTGTCTCTCCAGGAGTCTCTGTATACTTTCAGTCTGCCATGACCCTTGGAAAGGAGGGACAGAATAGGTTGAAGGACCCTTGAGAGATGTGTCTTCACAGGAGAGTGTGTTCTCGTAGGAGGTGTCCTCATCAGGGTAATAACCCACAGAGAGGCTCAGGTTTGATTCAGAGCTGCAGTCCTCGGTGTCCGCACAATTGCTGCGGGAGAATGAGTCTGCCATGGAGTTCAGAGGCTCAGAATTTAGGTCGCCTTCATCTCAGGAATCTTCAAAAGAAAGAAAAAAATAGATGAGATTGGTGAGAAGAAGAGGGGTGTCATCATACTTAAGCAGGAATATTATCCATTCTTTTTTCTATTTGGAACTATCACACTCCGATAGAGGAAGTTCATCCTATTTTGCAATCTCCAATGAAAGACAAAAGAGGCAGCCCTCTCCCTTTACTTCTACTAAGCATGTTCACCTGATGCCTCACATCATCTTATTACAGTTGAAAGAACTTGTCTTATAAAAGAAAAATGATCATTGTATAAAATTTGAAAAATATGAAGATGAAAATAAATATGTCTATGATCCCATTTTCCAGAGATAAAAACATTTTAGTAGATTTCCTTATAATCTTTCCTTTTCATATGTTCACATAGTTAAACATATACATACTCCCTCCCATTCAACGGATATGATGTCATATCCTTTGGAACAGATTATTTTATGGTATAATATGCAATAGACATATATTTGGCTATTCCGTCATTTTTTACCACTTTCTTATTAATGACCATTAGGTGGTGGTGGTTATTTTAATAAATAAATCTGCATTAAACCCCCTTGTTAGTAAATCTTTGCCTCTCTTTATATTGCTGTATGTGGGCTTAATGGGTCAAAGATCACAAACATATTAAAGGCTTCTGATAGTTGATACCACATAGCTTTCCAGAAAGGTTATAGTCATTTAGACGCCCATCTTCCCACCATCTGATGGCACTTCTTTGTCCAGCTTTTTCTATGATGTCCCAGTAAGTAAGTGGGGGTGAGGGAGGAGGGCACACACACAGACACACACACACACGCACACGCACGTTGCAGACCCTGCCATTCTCTGCTCTGGTGGCTGCCCACGTGAAAGAGGTGATACCAGTTTAGCTCTAAACCGGGATGTTCAAAATCCTTCAGATCCTGAGCCTCAGTGGCTGAAAGTTAAACTGCCAGAAGTCAGTGTTCTGGGACTGTTGGTTACCACAGCAACACAAGGACCCGCCCCCCATTATAGTCAGAAAACTGGAAAGAGAAAGAAGGGATAGAAAGCCACAAGAGCCCTTGCTTCCAAAATATTCTGCCACCATCCCATCCTGGGCTGAAGAGGGTCCCTCCTGAGGGCAGAAGGAAGGTTACTTCTGCCATGGCAGTTGCTTCCCTCTTGTCGTGTGGATGTCTAAGATGGTTGCTATTTTAAGGGACTTTAGAGCCTATTTGGTGAGATGGACATAAACACCCTATTATAGCACAGAGAGGTAAGCACAGCAACAGAACTTAAAAATAACAGTGTGGAAAAATAGGAGGAGGCACCTCATGCACCATGTTGAGATTGGGGTGGGGTGGGGGTCAGGAGAAGCCTCCTGGGGGACATTGCTTCTCACATATTTATGAAGGAAAAGGCTAGTGAGGGGAAAAGCAGGGGTATGGCTGGGGAGAGAGGGTCTTTCAGGCAGAGGGGATGGCATGAACAGGGACACCGAGGTGAGAAACAGCCATAATGTGTAGAGAGATCTAGCAGGGGTCAGTGAGATCATGGAAGAGCCCCCCACACGCCCCCCTCCATTTAGGGAACTTGGATTTTATCCTGTAAGCCTGTACTTGCATAGTAGAGTTCATTTATCAGGCCCTCTTCCAGGTTAATTCAGAGTACATTGAAATAATGGACATGGTTCAGCCAAACAAAACTTCCAGTGGACTTGGCAGCGTGAATGTTATTGGTCGGGTTTAATGAGAGTGGAATCAATAAGTTCGCATTGGGTTGAGGGGATGGAAGGAGAGGAAGTACGGACAGTGGGTGTAGACTATACTCTAGGAGTGTCTGAATGAGAAAGTGAGAGGACGCAGAGTCGAGGTTAGTTTCTGCACCCACCCACCAAATAAAAAAGAGGTGAGGAATTAGTGCAGGGACGAGTTCAAAATACAAAAGGCTGGCTGCTTCGTTTGGAGAAAGTAGGGGTGGGATCCATGCCATGGGCAGATGGGTTGGCTGTAATGAAAGGAGTACATTGTTCCATGATATTAAAAGGGGAAAAAAATGAAGATGGATGTGGAAAACTTTGGAGGAATGCATTGTTAAGTACTGCGTTTTCTTCCTTGAGTTTTTTAGCTAGGCTTTTCCCTTATTCCTGAGATTAAATCTGCTTTTTTTCTTTTTCTTTTTACACCAATTCTGTTAACTGGATCTCTGTTCCTGTTCTCCTTGTTCCCAACTCTATCTTGACAACCTCTTCAGTAACATGAAGTGTCTTGGTCCTTCCACAATTGCTTTTCCTTATCTTCCTTCTTCCTCTGGGCATCCCTGCTGTTCACCAAGCCCTCCCACCCACTCCCAGGCTGTCCCTCCCTTCCAGGGACATCATGAAATTACTGGGGGATTGATCAGATCATAGCTCCCCAGTGCTCTAGCCTCATCACTTTGCCTTCACTGCTGTGGTGTCTTCAGTGGGTACTTCACGGGCAGAGATAGTAAATCTTTCATTGTCTGTTTGCAAATACGGGATTCTGAAGACAAATGTGGGTTCTTATGTAGGACTGAAGGCTCTCAGTTGCGTAGACCAAACCAAAGAAACCTTTTCCATGAGCAGTTACTGCGGCCAGTGTTGTTATAGCAACCTCCAGTCTTGTCTAAACTGAGGCTGTGGAGACTGTTTCTAGGTCAGTTCGGTTATTCTCAGGAAGAGAGTAGGGCATCCACTCAGGGCTTCCTAGGGATGGAGTGCACATGTACTTTGAAAAAGCATATTCTTAACATTGCTTAGATTTGCTTTTGGTCACGTTTTTAAAAATTTCAAGTCTTAAATAGCATTAAAAGAACCCATAGGTTTTTATATTTATCAAAAAGAGGCATGGCTTTAAACACACACACACACACACACACACACACACACTCACACTCACACCCACGCTCACGAAACACTGGTCTGACTTAAAAGCACCTCAATTCATTGGAATCTATCAGTTGTTTAAAGTCTTTTCCAAATATTTTTCTCTGTCTTTATTTCCATTAAACAAGAACTTTGATAGGACTCTCAGATTTTTCACTGTTGTCCCAGTTTAAATTTGTAGGTTCTGTTCACTAAGATTATTTTAGGTGACTCTGTTTCATGAGTTATGATGGCATGATGTAAGAAGTAGGTGGAGTTGGAGCTGGGGAGAAACCGTCTCTACTACCCAATAGAGGCCATCTGGCAAGTAGCCACAGACTGCTCACCACCCTCATGAGTGATTGCGGACCTAGATTAATCCCCGGGGGTGTAAGTCAGGAGCAACATATTCTCTAGCATTTGTGGTGCAGTTACTACATGCCAGGTCCTGTCCTAAGCATCTTACATGTGTTTGTTAATTCTTACAACAACCCAGACAATTAACATTATTTGCTCTGTTTTACTGAAGAAGGAACCAAGGTATGACCAGTTATATAACTTGCCCACCATCCCAGATCATAAACTCTAGAACAGGGGTGGGGAATGTCCATCCCTCAGGCTGTATATGGCTGGCAAAATCATTTGGTCTGGCCCTGCCAAGGCCTCATCAAAGAGAAGCAGTTCCAGCCGTCTCTTTAGGGGTGAGTTAATGAAATGTTTGACCAAATATAGAAGGTTAATTTTTTTTACATTTATCTTTATTGTTGAAAGTACTACAGATGTCCCATTTTTGCCCCCCAATTGACCCCCTCCGTGTCGCTCCCACCCCCTCCTCAGGCCTTCACCCCATTACTGACTGTGTCCATGGGTTATGCATATATGCCTATAACTTCTTTGGTAATCTCTTCCCACCCTCCCTCCTTCCCTCTTTCCTCTGAAATATGATCATCGGTTGCATGCATCAATGTCTCTGGATCTATTTAGTTCGTCAGATTCTTTTGTTCATTAGCTTCTTCTTAAAGAAGACCCTTCAACATTTCCTGTAGTGCTGGTCTGGTGGTGATGAACTCCTTTAGCTTTTTCTTATCTGTGAAGTTCTTTATCTGACCTTCAGTTCTAAATGATAGCTTTGCTGGGTAGAGCAATCTTGGTTGTAGTTCCATGTTCTTCATCACTTTGAATGTTTCTTGCCACTCCCTTCTGGCCTGCAAGGTTTCTGTTGAGAGATCAGCTGACAGTCGTATTGGTGCTCCCTTGTAGGTAACTAACTGTTTTTCTCTTGCTGCTTTGAAGATTCTCTCTTTGTCTTTAACCTTTGGCATTTTAATTATGATGTGTCTTGGTGTGGGCCTCTTTGGGTTCCTCTTGTTTGGGACCCTCTGTGCTTCCTGGACTTGTAAGTATTTCTGTCCCCAGGTAAGAGAAGTTTTCTGTAATTAGTTTTTCAAATAGGTTTTCAATTTCTTGCTCTCGTTCTTCCCCTCTGGCACCCCAATAATACGAATGTTGGGCCTCTTGAAATTGTCCCAGAGGCTCCTTATACTGTCTTCATATTTCTGGATTCTTTTTTCTTTTTGCTCTTCTGGTTGGGTGTTTTTTGTTTCCTCATGTTCCAAATTGCTGATTTGATTCTCAGCGTCCTCTACTCTACTGTTGATTCCCTGTAAATTATTCTTTCAGTTCGTTTAGCCTTCATTTCAAATTGGTCCTTTATTATATTATCAATTTTCTCAGTTATTTCCCTAATAGTATGCTTAAACATCTTTATAAACAAAATTCTGGACTCTGTATCTGTTAGCTTGCTTGGATCTATTTCATTTAGTTCCTCTTCTAGAGATTTCTTCTGTTCTTTCCTTTGTGACATGTTTCTTTGCCTCCACATTTTGGCTGCTTCCAGATGTTTGTTTCTATGTATTAGGTAGAGCTGCTATGTCTCCTGGAATTTGTAGAGTGGCTTTGTGGAGTAGGTGTCCTGTAGGGTGCAGTGGCTCAGCCTCCCCAGTCACCTGAGGTGGGCCTTCTAGGTGCTTCCCTGTGTGGGCTGTGTGCACTGTCCTGTTGTAGTTGAGCCTTGGTTGCTGTTGGCGTCTCTGGGAAGAATTGACCCCTTGGCCAATCAGCTGTGAGGACCAGCTGTAACTACAGCCAGAGAACTGCTGTGCTGGAGACACCCCTATGGAGCAGGATTTACTTCCGTGGAGCTTTGGTGTTCACCAAGTGCGCCCCTTGAGTGTGTCCCTCGTGGATGTGGTAGGGTTGTAATCCAGTGTGGTCGAGTCTGACCACCAGGTGCACTGTCTCTGGGGCCTCCCGAGAGGTGCAAAGTGAGCCTGTGCCAGTGCCTTGCCCAGGGCCACCCAGCATGAGCTACACAGCAAACCGTAGTTGGCTGCTACTTGTGCTGGGCTTGGAGGTGTCCAGGAGAGGCCAAGCTATGAGCCAATGCAGCTGCCGCTAGTGCCAGACCCTGGGCCACTTTTCAAGCCCTATGGGGCAGCTGCTGCTTGTTGGAGAGATTTTAGGAAAGTTTTAAGCATGACGCTCAAGAGGCCACTTGCACAGAAAAGCCCCTGGAAATGGTCTGGCTGAGCTGCAGGTGGGGAGGGGCGGAGCCTCCGGGAATCCCGGGACGGGGCCAAAGGTATGGGTCAGGTGCTGGTGATTCCAATATGGTGCCTGCCTGTGGGCTGTGCGGGGAGGACTCGCCAAAGGAGCCATGGCCTCCGCCAGCCCTTCTGCCTGGGAGGAAGCCGCCCCTCCTGCTCTCTCCCGGATCTCAGGCAGGTTAGTTCCTCCCCGAGTGTCCCAGGTCCTTTCAGGCTGCTGCCCGGCGCTGGGCTCAGGGAGCGTCCGAGTGAGTCCGTGCCAGGCCCTTAAGAGGAGCTGCTGGGGCTCCCGCAGCCTCTGCGACCCTCAGGGACAGTCCCCACTGATTTCACAGCCCGAAGTTGTGGGGACGTCTCTTCCCAGCCCTGGAGCTCTGTGCTGGGGGCCTGCTGTGGGACTGGGACCCCTCACTCCTCTGGGAAACCCCCACCACTGAGATTCCCTCCTGGGTTTCAACCTCGGCACTGGGTGTGGGCCCCGGGCCCTGTCTCCGGGATCCAGCCCCGATCCGCCCTTGTCTCCGCCCCTCCTCCCGGTCTCGATGCTCCTTCAGCTCCCTGGTTGTGGGGCTTCTGTGGAGCTGGATTTCAGGAGGCTCTGAGTGATGGTGGTTCTGTATTTTAGTTGTCATTTTGATGTGGTTGTGGGAGGTGGCGGGTGCAGCTGTTACCTACGCCGCCAGCTTGTTTCCTCAGAAGGTTAATTTTTAAGTTGATAATTTTGTATGGCCTAGGAATGACGTTATAAATATCCACCTGGCCCTTGGCAGATAAAAGGTTCTCCACCTCTGCTCTAGAACCTGGATTCAAATGTAGGCAGTCTGGCTCCAGAGTGCCTGTTCTCACCCTCTACACGTGTGGTCTTGCCTTTCAGGAGGCTACTGCCCACCTCCTCCCTGGAAGATTCTTGGGAGAGTTGACTCAGTCTATAATCAAACCTATATCCTGATTCCTTGAAAGAATCTCCTTTGCATAAAACAGTGTTCTAAAATACCTGTAAGAGGTGGTACACAAGACTGGCCCAAAACAATGGCATCCCCATTTGGGGCAGACTAAAATGAGATTTAAATGAAGTATTCAGCTTCCTCTTTGGCATAATGAGGTCTGGATCCCTGTGCTCTGGCTTTCCATTTAAAACTCTGTGACTGCCTTGCAGAACACTGGGGGCCTAGAAAAGAATTCATAAGTGCCTCTCTTTTCCTGCAGCTGGAGTGAAGGTGAAGGAAAAGCTGTATGTTGTACTGGTACCCATTGAAATAGAACACTTTGAAATAAATATAACATTTAAGTAGGAAAAAATTATTACTAGACTAAACTACCAAAGTTTAGGGTGATCTGAAAGACAAAAGACTTCAAATGGGGGCAGCCTCAGAGAAAACTTGAAATTTAAAAAAATTATTTATACCATTTCTCTCTTTCTCCCCTCCCCCCCACACAGGGTGACCCCAAAAATGTATACATACTTTAACAGCTGATTGTATTATATTTTGAAAATGAAATGCATTTTAATAAATACTGCCTTTATAATTATTCAAAGTATGTATACCTTTTTTGGGGACTCTACACACACACATACATACACGTATGCATATATATTTTCATTTAAAATATGTAATTTAAACAGTAAAAGTCCCTGAAACTCCTATTTTGCCCCAGAAAAAAAGAATAATCACTGTTAATAATTTGATATATGTTGATTAACTTGAGTATTTTTTTCTGGAAGTATCAGTGACACACATCAGCCTTAGGATGCCATGCTGAAGAGTGTAGTCAGTTCTGAAAGACAGCTTTCACCTCTAATAACGGATCAGGGACTTCAGGTTTTCATCAACAATACTGCTTGTGTTCATTTCTTTAAGGCCTTAACTTGACTTGCTGGTCTAGCTTCTCTTGGATCACAGTCCTATTATCTAAATTGTATAAGCTGGCTCATCATTACCTTTACTCCTGAAGCAAAATCGTCCATCACAAAGCCACTCGAGGTTTTAAAATGATAGTTTGTCGTGAATTTACAATGTTTTAGGCCTGAAGCCAGTAATAATGGTAACTTGAAAATCTGGACCACTTCCTAAAATCCATTTGACTAGATGGAATTTGGAACTTAAATATACAGAGTAGGAAGCTTATAAGTTAGAAGTTAAGCTGCTGTGATGGTTAGTTTTATGTGTTAATCTGACTGGACCACAGGTTACCCAGATATTTATTTGCTTAAACATTATTCTGGGTGTGTCTGGGAGGGTGTTTCTGGATGAGATGAACATTTGAATCATTAGACTGAGTAAAGCAGACGTCCCTCCCAGTGTGGGTGGGCATCGTCCAATCCTTTGAAGACCTGAAGAGAACAGAAAATGAAGGGAGAATTCTTTGTCTGTCCGACATTTGAGCTGGGACATTGGTCTTCTCTTGTCTTTGTACTCAGACTGGACCTGACATCATCAGCTCTCCTGGTTCTTGGGCCTCTGGACTTGGGCTGGAACTTACATGATCAGCTTTTCTGGTTCTCGGGCCATTGGACTCTGACTAGCAAAATATCATTGGTTCTCCTGGGTCTCCAGCTTGCCAGTGGCAGATCCTGAGACTTTTCAGCCTCTATAACTGTGCAAGCCAGTTCCTTATAATAATAAACCTCTTTTTTTTTTTAAATTCATGTGTGTGTGTGTGTTTGTATTATTGGTTCTGTTTCTCTGGAGAACCCAGACTACTGTTGCTACTTATTTATTTTTTTTGAAATTATGAAATATTTTTAATCATACATAAAGAGGCATCACGGACCCCATGATATGATGCAGTGAGGACCCAACATCATTTCTGTGGCAGTCTTGCCAATAATGCATCCTCTTGACCTAATCATGAGACAAACTCCAGCTGTGAGACATTCAACAAAGTAACTGTCAAGTGTCAAGGTCACAAAAGGCAAGGAAAGACTGAGAAACTGTCACAGACTGCAGAAGACTAAGGAGAAACAACAGCTGAATGCACTGCGGGATTCTAGATGGGATCTTAGAATAGATAAAGGATCAGTATGTTTACTTTAGTTTATAGTATTATATATACCAAAGTTAATTTCCTGGTCTGATTATTTTTATGTTAAGATGCTAATCTTAGGGTGAGGGATGTATGGATACTGTGTATGCAACTTTTCTCGAAGTCTAAAATTAGGTCAGAATAAAAAAAATTTTAAAGAATACGTAAGTAGAGTAAATGGTGCAACAAAAACCTATATACTTATAACTCATTTTGGTCAAGTCTTAACATTTTGTCATAGTCGATCCATTATTTCTTTGAAAAGAAAGAAAGCATTCTACATAACACTTAAGCCCCCTTGTATTCCTTCTCTGCTTCACTTCTTTCCCCACTTCTGCCATGATCACTGTTTTGAAAATGATATTTACTGCATGCATGCTTTAATACCATTTTACAAATTAATGTATTGTTTTACTTTTGAAGATGAAAGACAGTGTAAATATGAATTTACATCATACCACTAAGCTGTACACTTAAAAATGGTTAAGATGGTAAATTTTGTTATGTTTATTTTACCACAATAAAAAAAAATTGAGGGAAAAATCCCCAATGTAAACAGACTGTAAGGGGTGTGCTTTAGAAAAGAGGAAGTCCCTTATCCTCATAGCTTGTTTTGTTTTATAGGAGTTATTGTGACAAGGTCATTCTTTTCCCCCAATCAGATTCTTAGCTGAAATATTTACAGTGTTTATTTTGGGGGGTGGGGAGAGGACCAGTGCAGTTTCCTATGCTCTATTTGTATGTTTGTTCCCAAACAGACACAACTGTATCAAAGCTCATGTGCTTCATTAGTGGGAAGTATGGTGAAGATAGTGTCTTGGTGGAGGCAGAGTTCAATGATTTTGAGCCTCTGCTAGGTGCTTTCACATGTTTGGTCATTTAATTTCCATGACAACCCTCCAAATGGTGTGTTTTCACCCCAGTCTTAACTTGGGCAGTTCAGAGGACCCAGATATGCCTCCGGAGTCCAGAGGCCCTCCTGAGCTAGGTGGCTGCTGCTGCTGAGAACTACCCTCAGCTGGTAATACCCACTGGGTTGATATGATTATTTAACAGTGACAGTAGATGGGAACTATAGGTCTCCTTTTTCACAGCTTCACCTCCCAGGATTGCCATGAAAGCAATTCATTGACCAAATTCTGCCACACAACCAACCATTTAATGGCAAGCAGACCTGAAGACATTGAGCAGCCTTGTTTTGTAAGCTCTAGAACTGTGCCGTTTTGCAGGGTAGCCACTAGCCACATGTAGCAGTTGTATTTAAAATTAAATAAGCCCAGCTGGCGTGGCTCAGCAGTTGAGCATCTGCCTATGAACTAGAAGATCCCAGTTCGATTCCCTTTCAGGGCACATGCCCGGGTTGTGGGCTCGATCCCCAGTGGGGGTCGTGCAGGAGGCAGCTGATCAATGACTCTCTCATCATTGATGTTTCTATCTCTCTCTCCCCCTCTCCCTTTCTCTCTCTGAAATCAATAGATATGTTAAATTAAATTTAAATTAAATTAAATTAAATTAAAAACTTGGCTTTTCAGTCACACTAGCCACATTTCAAGTGCTCAGTGACCACCTGTAACTAGTGGCTACCTTATTGCAGAAGACAGACAAAATATTTCCGTCATCACAGAAGGTTCTATTGGACAGAGTTGTCCTGGAGTTCCCTATGCTCTGTCCTTTTGTGTGTTCCGGTAGCACTCTGAACAAAAGGAAGTTTCATTAGAGGAATATGGGACAAAATTCTAGCATCAAGATTAAGATAACTTTACATGTTGGGATCAGGTGACAATATTTCATACGAAGCATCTAGAAACAGGACTGGTGGAAATCTTCCACTGAAGGCACCGTTTGAAAGGTTTAATAACTGGGTTAGATAGATTCTTATATTTAGTTTATGTAAGTGATAATATCTGTACAATACCAAAGCCCATCATGAGTACCTTTTAATTGATAAAAAAATCACTCTGGCAGCCATTAGGCTAAACAACAACCCCCCTGGTGTTCATCAGAGAGAAACATAGTTGATTTGATTTTCTGTTTATGTAAGCTTTTAATTTGTCATTCAAATGCTATCCACCCGAGTATAGGTTAAAAATAATTATCACCTTTGTTTCACAACTGGCCATTTTGAAGCATTTTAAAAAATTGCAATGTAACAGATTGAGTCTAGATTGTTTCATTCAGTCTTTACATCAACCCTTTCCAGTAGGCATTGTAGGCATTAAATACCTCATTGGGGCTTGACGGAGTTCTTCAAAGTCCTGTGGCCAAGATATTGCCTAATGGAGCCGTTGCCTCTTTATTTCATTAGTGAATTTCATAAGCGAGAGCTAAATGCAAATCATTTATACAGTTGCCAAACGTAACTTACAGCTTTTCTTGTTTTATTTCCTAATGTCAAGGCTCATACCTACTTCAGGCCGAGACTGATAGTGCCTCATGCAACACCAAATACCAGAACCTTCTAGGCTTCTCCTAGCTCTCTGTTAGAACACTTCGTGTTATTTCTCAAATTTTTAATTAATTTAACAACTGTGTCCCTATCAAATGAGTGCCTTTCAAGTTCTAGGCTACTTCTAGCAGCAGCAAACCCATTTTTCACCTGGCTTTGCTTCATCTATAAAATTGAAATAATAATGTCTTTCTTGCAGAGTGTTTGCAATGATTAGTGATTATATATGTGGGATGCTTGACAAGTGGTTTATTTTTATTCTATAATTCAGGAAACTGAAATTTCTTCCTCTTTCATTGGCACCGCTCTGGGGAAAATTTTTTTTTTTCCCCATTTTTTAAAAATTTTCAAATGTCAAAGGTAGCCTCATTTCCAGCCCTGGTTGAGTATAAAACTTATGTGTGCATATAATAATCATACTTGTTTGTGTGGTATCTGACTATCTCCCCCCTCCACCCTGTACCCCCGGACTGGAGCCTCCAGGAGAGAACGGCTAATCCATGTTGTTCCAGGAGGTGTCTGCACCCACCTCTGGGATTCTGGAGGTCAGGGGGAACCACCAGAATTAGCACCCATTTCCTTTGTATCATGTACAGGGGCCACACTGGAGATTTCCTGTTGGGGTGGAAATGCCCAGAAGGGATCCTTTTAGGGCTAAGCAGAGGTCTGGTGAAATGATGTCATCTAAGCTAGCCGTTCAGACACCATAGCTGCAAATTGAGGCCAAAAGCTCTCCCTTTGGCACCACTCTATTGGGTAGACAATACTCGTGGTGGGAAAAGTTTTCCACAAGAAATCTTGGGGGGAAAGGGTGCGGAGACTGTAGATGTCCTGGGTGCGTTTAGTTGTCTCAGAGGAAACAGAAACCTCAGACTCACACAGTTTACCTTTTCCTCAGAGGACGAGTAGTCAGGTGCTCAGAATGCAAGGACCTTTTTTCTAGTTCTCTCAGGGCCTGCAGAGGAAGGCGCCAAGGTGGGCGTGAGGGGTAGAGATCTAAGGAGACATGCTCCAGGCTGATTTCTCAGAGACAGACAGACTGCCCTGCAGTTCCCCGACTAACCCAGTGGGAGAAGGTAAGAGTAGGGGGTAGCCTACAGTGTTTTTCTTACATTCTGGAAAATCAGAAAGGTGGTGCCTGAAGAACAGATGACGAATGAATGCGAATAGGAGCAGGAAATGTGAATGCCTATTATAAATAATAATTCAGTTTAATTAGAAGGGAACTAGAAGAAGAACAGAATGGGAACAGGTGAGTCTAGGGCGGGGGCTGGGGCAAGATGCAGGTAGGGTATTTCTCTGCATCTCTCTGGCCATTTATCTTCAGCCATACAGAGTTCATACCAGTAGATGCTGCTTTTGGCCAAAACCTCCCGTCCCTGCTCCCCCTCCCACCTTTAAATGATTTACCAATTCAAGTGCTTTACATTTCTCTCCAGCCTTTCCTTAGCACAGATAAAGCTTTCTCTCCACGTGCCTGAGGCTAAATAAAATTAAGCTACAGGAAGTTCCCCACCTCTGGCTCAGATCTCCCCCAGCATCTGTGAATAGATGCTCTTGTGTGCTTGCACAATGGTCTCTATTCAATTATGAACCACTTGTGCATGTCTCCTCTTGGAAGATAGTTTGCTACCCAGGATGCATTTGTGGTGGCCGACCAGCTTAGGAACTGGTTAATGAAAATGATGTTGATTAATGAAAATAACTACAGGAAATGATCAAAGCTCTTTCAGATATTTTGAAGATAAAAATAAGTTTTTTTTTTTAATTACAAAAACAGCACTTGATGATTATGGAAAATTAGAAGATACAAGATAAGAGGAGGAACTATTTTTAATAGTCTACCAAAGACAAAACTTTAGATGTAGAAATCAGACCGATGGTTGCCAGGAGCTAGCGGTGGGAAAGTGGTGGCTGCTGCAAAAGGACAAGAGGGGATAGAAATAATCTCTACCAGCACCATCCAATAAAAATGTAAATCGAGCCACAAATGCAAGCCAGTACCTTTTAATTTTCCAGTTGGTTACCCAACTGTGTACATTTATTAGAACTCAATGAATTGTACACCTAAAAAGGGTGACTTTTACATGTTAAGTATACTCAATTAAAAAAAAAAAAAGAAGCCAGTTTTCTGCTAGCCATAATGAGCCAATATAGGTTCTTCCCATGAACATTTATTAAAATTATCCCCTTAAAATGAATCTCGGAAATGGAATTTGGCAATTAAAAATAAAAGTAAGACAATATATATACAAGGCTGATAATTTTTATAGACACCTCAGATGTGTGCATGTCTGTTTTTCCTACACAGCTTACTTTAGAAAGGACTGGTGAAAATTTAATTAGTACAGTTTTAAAAACAGAATTTGCGTGTGTTTGACAGGATAAAGATGAGCACAAATTGTTTTGATAAAGACCCAGTGTTAATTCTAGGAAAGAGCTTGTCATTTCTGTTTCATACCTACTTTTCTTGCAATAGTATTAAAAGTCACTCGTCTCCGGACTTCCTTCTGCTTCTCTTACATAGCATGCTTTGTAGTAACTATTTTGACAGTAGATCTGTCTGTAGGCATATTTGGGGTGTGTATGGGGGGATGGAGCTCATACCTACTTGATAAGAGGAGGTTGTGGAGAAGTTGGTTGTGGAGCAGTAAGTTTAAATTTAGAACTAAAGCCAGGAAATATTTTTGGTTGTGGAACAGTGTGTCACGAGTTATAAATAATGCCATTTGCCATTTGGCAGCTATTTTGTTGTTTTCTTTTTACACCTAAAAAATCCATGTTTAAATTTTGTTGAAGCTAATGTAAACATTGACAATTTACAAATGAATAAGTCCGGGAGAAATAGGTGGAAAGAATATCTTCTAAAGAGTCTTAAAGTCCAAATTCCTGGACTGAAAATAAAAAGATAAAATTCGTTGCCCGGGTGGGCGTGGCTCAGCAGTTGAGCATTGACCTAGGATCCAGGCGATTGGGGTTCGATTCCTGGTCAGGGCACATGCCTGGGTTGTGGGCTCGATCAATTGATGTTTCTATCTCTCTCTCTCCCTCTCCTTTCCTCTCTCTGAAATCAATAAAGATATATTTTAAAAAAGATAAAATTCATTAGGGCTGGAAAACCAATCCCATAAGTATAGGTTGGGGAAGACACGCTGATAGGAAATTATCCCACAACATTCGTAGAGCACCATATGGAATGGCCTTGTTTTAAAACTTGACAAGCTGCAGTGTACATGAAAGAAATAGACCCCAGGTTAAGAAGGTAAGCTCTTCTCATTTTTGTTTCTTCTTAGCTCAGGGCTGAGTTCAGTGCTCAAGAAGCAATTAATCTAAGTCTGTCCTTTTCGAGATGAATTTTGTCTACCTCAGGGGTGATCAGATTTCAATGAGCATTGAAAATGCAGATCCCTGTCCCCAGAACTTTCTAGTTTAATAGGTAGAAATGGGGCCTAGAATCTGCACCCTCAGCATGCCTTGTCTGGTAGACTCCACCTTGAGGAACACTGATTTAGAACAACCAGTTAGTCTTTTATTAGGTTTTCTCTGTATATTAGACACTGTAATGAATTCAAATAAAAAGCAGGATTCCTGTTGTGAACATGTTTAAGTAGCTTACAACACAAGGCAGGATTCTTTAGTGGGACAATCGGTATGAAGTGAAGGAGCCCAGAGCCCGGAGGCCATGCCACCAATAGGTGACTCAAGAAGATGGGTTGGATTCAGTTTAGTGGAGACGAAACTGGGTGTTTGGGCACCTTGAGGGAGATAGTGTGAGATCCAAGAGGAAGCGTGGCATCACCTGGGGAAGGAACTTTACTTTGATATCAACTGCAATTGTGAAGCACCAAAGAAATTTTAACAGGCAAAAAGAAATATGGAAATTAAGAAGGCGACATGAAGGAAACGTAATTGTCAGTGGTACTTCAACTTGAGTGTGCATTAGAATCACCTGTTAAAGCACAGACTGCCGAGTCCCACCCTCAGAGTTTCCAATTCAGTAGGTCTGGGGTGGGGCCTGAGAATTTTCATTTTTAACAAGCTCCCAAGTTCTGCTGATGCTTCTTGGTCTGGCAACCACACTGTGAGACTCACTGCTCTTAGCGAATCTGGTGTCTTGATGTATCACAAATCTCTAGGTGAGGACTGGAGAAGATTGTAGGGCAGGATGGAGAAGGAGATGGTCATCCAGGAGTTGTGTGACCTACAGCTCCTATCACAGGGGCTTATCTTTTCCCTCTTTTCTTCTGAGATGTGTTTACTCTTAGGGCAACTGGTCCAACCAAGAACACTCTGGGATCGGGGACAGGTATGTGGTCATCGAGAATAATTTGAGAACTACACATCTCATATTCAGCACATAGCCGCAGTGCTTTTACAACTCTGGTCAAAATCGTTTTTCTCAGATTTTATAAAGAAAAATGTAAGAATGGTAGATCATATTTTAATACCAACTTTTACTAGAAGGCATATTAACCCACTGCTCTGTGGGAGTTTCAGTTCTAAAACTGAGCTCATGACCTTGACCCCTCACTCTTGCTCCTTCCTGTATTCTTTATAAAGTGTCATCATCTGCCCAGTTTTTCATGGCACAGGCTGGACGTCTTCCTGGACAT
This sequence comes from Miniopterus natalensis, assembly GCF_054644295.1. Taxonomy (NCBI): domain Eukaryota; kingdom Metazoa; phylum Chordata; class Mammalia; order Chiroptera; family Miniopteridae; genus Miniopterus; species Miniopterus natalensis. Next base: position 154,507,462 of record NC_142082.1, on the reverse strand, counting down.
CACTCCTTCTCTCTCAGACTTTCTTCTCTGCATCTGGTCACTCACAAAGCCCAGTCAGTTCCATCTTCTAATACATCCTGTCTACTTTGCTGTCATCATTTTGTCCATCCACCGACTCTCACCTGGGCCTTCCCCCATCTTCTCTGGCTTCCTTCTGATTCATCACCTACATAGGAGCCAGGAAGATTTTTTTAAGAAACACAAACCCTATCATGTCACCCCTGTGCTTAAGACCCTTCCACGACAGCCCTGTGTATGTAGGATAATCTTTAGATTCTCAAAATGGCCCACATGGACCCTGCATGGCATGGTCCCTGCCAGCATTTCCCTTTTTGTTCTTTAAACTCCTATCCCAGTGACTGTTTCACTGCCTGAACTAAACATGTGTGAAACCATGCCCTTTGCTGAGGTGGTTCTGGACTTTATTCCAAGGGTACCCATGGAGAAGGAGGGGTATGTCGGCCCTGCAGGCAGATGCGGTCCTGGTGCTGGCACAGGCTGGATCTCAGCCCCCACTTGCAGGGGCAGGGCACCCTGTGCAGGACCCAACCTGCTTAGCCAGAATGGTGACCCTGACTCGAGATGTCACTTGGTTTGCTTCCAAATTAAAATAGGTCTGTTTGCCCTATTTAGAAGCAGAATCCTGGACAACTTGTGGCAATCCCTGATAGCCTGGTGATGTATTAGTGATCATAAACATGAAAAGGCTTTTACCATGAAGCTGCACAAACTGTTTTTTGCATAACGAGGGTAACATGTATGTGTCTTGAAAATATACCTGTGCTGCTTGCTTGCTAGCCCTGCCTCACAGTTGAAGAGCAGGGGTAATTTACAATCTAGAATGTGTTTAACTGCTAGCGTCTAAGTTTGGAACTGAATACTTAAAGCCCGCAGACTACTGTGGTTTTAGTGTGTGGAGGAGGGCCTCCCACTCGGAGTGGCATGACATTCTTTCATGTGACATGTTTGCTCTTGTGAAAATGACTTGAAGTATGTGAGACCTGGCAGGAGAAGAAATGGGAGGATACCTAGTTCTTGGTAGGCATGAGTCATCTTATAAAAATTTAAATTGAACATTTTATTAAGCAGTTTCATTGTTGGTACAAAACTATTTATCAATCCTAGATTGCTTTGATGTACAAGTTATATATCCACATATCCTCTGCCAGGATCCTGCATAAATCTCTCCCTGACCAAACACTGAATAAATACCATTATGATAATTTTGCCTTTGATTTGGGGGACAGTTTTGTTTCTTATTTTCAAACATGGTGTTGAATATTGTTTTTGTCTTTTTGTAATCTTCTTTCAGCTTTATGGATGTGCCAACATTTTACTTGTGGCAGGAGGAGTATAAGAAAGTATGAAAAACAACCGCACATACGCACTATCTTTGTAATTTCAAAACTATGGACATTCTCTGGAGGTCATTGCAGGGTCACTCAGTAGAAATAGGGTTTGAATCTGGGAGCAAGTAATTGCTCTGCAAATGTTTGTGTTGAAATTGAAATTGCTGAATATGCTGCATCTAATAGGATTAATGTATCATGTTCATTACTTGGTTATAAAAGGCAATTGTTGAATGTTGTCACTGAAAAGAATATAACATGGCCAGCAGATCTTGCCTGTAAAACACGTTCTCCTATATAGAGCAGTGGCTGGGTTTCTCAGGCCAGTTGCCTTCTAAACTCTGCCTCATAGGATGCCCTGTGCCTTTGTAATCGTGAGTCCTCTTCCTCTGGGCAGTTGGGCAGTCTGCTGCTGCCCGACTCAGCATCTTGCTACTGTATTAGTTTGCTGGGGCTGCCGTAACAAAGCACCACAGACTGGGTGTCAACCAATAGCAATGTCTTCTCAGTTCTGGAGACTGGAAGTCCAAAATCAGAGTGTCAGCAGGGTGGGAGCCTGCTGAGGACTTCGAGGGATGGATCTGTTCCAGGCTTCTCTCCTTGGCTTACAGATGGCTGTCTCCTTTTGTTTTCACATCATTTTCCTTCTGTGCATATTCCTGTGTCCAAATTTCCCTTTTTTACAAGGACACCAGTCATGTTGGAATAGGGTTCACCCTAGTGATCCCATTTTAACTTTATTATCTCTGTAAAGACCCTGTCTCCAAATAAGGTCACATTCTGGGGTACTGGGGATTGGGGCTTCAACATATGAATTTGGGGGGAGACACAGTTCAACCCAGCAGACCACCTGTATAGTTGAGCTTCAATACAAATGAGCCTCAGAAATCTAGCAATATTTATTTTGGAATCTTCTATAAATCACCGAAGGAAATCTGTAAATTAGCTAAATTTTCACCTCTTTTCCTGATCCAACAGAGCACCTCAGTGTTGGTTCTGCAGATAACAGCTCTCTCTCCCTCATTCATTTCATGAGTCACTAGGCCAAAAAGTGTTAAATGAAAACAAATATGAGAGCAGCACCTTTAGTAAGGGGACTTCAGCCACTCCCTTTTCATCCAAGTCCTTGACCTGTAAATGTCTAACCCATTCCGAGTTCCGAGGATTTGAAATATAGTGTGTTTTCACTTGACAGTTGTTATAGTTACACCATTCTTGCGTATCCTTTATTTTCCACACAAGCCTTGCTGAACTGAGTGTTTTGACACCCACAGCTCTCCAGTGCTTTGGACTGACTGTTTATTCCAGGAGCTTGCAGCTGAATTTTCTGGCAGGCCATTGTGCTGTCCAGTGACCCACTTCAGAGGTGTAGATCCTCGAGCTGAAGGATGTCTTCCTTTTCTCCTCTGGGCCTTTCCAAGTTTCTGGAAGATCAGGCATCTTCCAAACCTCTTCCCCTGCAGACCCCTGGCTCCTATCATACTTGTGTACCACTTTTTGTTTTTTTTAAGCTCACCTCACTCCCTGTTCCCAAGTGTGTTGTGTGTTAATATGATAGGTATGGATCTCCTTAGGCTTCTGGGAATTGAGGCATGACTCCACTTTTGTTTCTCCTGGCCTCAGAGACCAGGATGAATGGGATCTTCTCTCCTGTCTCTGCTAAATGAGTCAGCTTTCGTCTCCCCTCAAGTATATTCTAAAATAGCAGCAATCTGTTCATAAAACTACTGTCACTGCTGGAAACCAAATGTAGGGCTGATTAGATACCATGTAGCATCCTCCTCGTGCATGCCTCTGTGAGCCTGTAGCAGTATGGAAGGGTCCTTTCTGACTCCACGAGGTCAGGGTCCTTTCTGACTCCATGTGAAAGGCCCCAGTAATCTTTACTATCAAGATGAAATAGAATATAAAATTTCTACTAAATAAGAGATATATACATATCTCTATCTATCTATCTATCTATCTATCTATCTATCTATCTATCTATCTATCTATCTATCTATCTATCTAATCTATGATCATCATCTAGCTTCATATTTCCCTAAAACAAAAGGTCAATTCCCTCTTTCATCATTAAAGAACCAAGTATCCTTTCTTCCTGCCCTTCCCCAAGACTGAATACCTTCTAAATGAGGAGTTTCTTATAGGCGAAAGCTTTTGGTTAGCTTAGGGGAATCTGTTCTGCTTTTGCTGCCTCTTTTTGAGAAAGGGCCCTCTTAAGGAGTTCTCACATGGAGTCAGACAGAACAAGCATACTTATCCTTCCTTCACTTGACCTCTTCTTGTTAAAAAATGATTTAATAAATGAGAATCATTTTCTCTGCCACCCTCATAAGAGATGCATTGCTTGTTAAAATAGGCTTTTCTATCACTTGCTAGCCAACCCCAAAGAAGTAGGCTACATTTTAACGAAACTAATAGACAATAAGGACATCAACCATCTCAGGTAGCCTTTGAAATGTAGGTTTCTACTCCAGATGTTCAGTCTCTGGCTGGTTTCTTTTACGGAGCCTTGAGCTATTGATTGTACCTAAGAGGAAGACCTGGAACCCCATCACTCCAGAGGCAACCAGGTAGTTTGAGAGGGTCTCCTAGATTGGGATCGTTACAGTGCCAAGGACCAGAACCCCTCCATAAGCTTCAATCAATGCTTCCTGATTGCCATGCCCGGCTTCCTGTGAGAGGAAATCCCACAGGACATTGGAAATGCCCAAGAAGATCCAGGGAGGAGCCCAAACTTCCCAATACTCACCCAGTAACCCAGTGGTTCTGGCATTTGACTGCACCAAAGAAGAGAAGCCTAGAGGATCCCACATGAATTCCAATTTCCAAATTAACTAAAATACACTCTCCAGAGGGGATCTTCCTTCAGAGCTAAGATATGAGGATGTTTTAAACATTTCACCTGGAGTAGTCCTTTTGCCCTTGACACCAATCCTCTGAACTAGTTTTCCATGTTGGCTTATAGACTGTTCTTGAGTAGTTTGACCTCCCTCCCTGTGACCTCCTCTCTTGTTGGGATTCAGGGCAATGAAACTGAACCCCCAGTTCCTTCTTTTGAGTAAATAACTACCCATCTTCTTTGCACACTTTGATACAGCTCTCTTACTTGGACCTTACTCTATAGGTCTAAAGCATTTCAGGTGGCCATTTGAAGTTTAATCTCTCTTCCTATCCCCTGGAAAGATGGTTTTAGCAGAAATTGTCTCTGGCAGCTGCTTCCCTCTTGTCACCATAGCAAGACTTCCTAACTCCCATTAACTTTTTGCTTACACACTGGAGCCTCCAGCAAGCTAAGAAAAATGAGAGTCCTGGGGTATGTTAATGGTTCTGCATAACTTTTGGGGAGCTTGTCTCTCTTTACTCTCAGAGTCCTAAGACACTAACACTCCTGCTCTTACAGTTAGGTGAGCGTTTAATAAATGCCATTTGCTTTTCTCAGTGCTTTTTCTTCCCTGTTTTTCTCCCTCCTCCCTCCTTTTGGTCTTCCTTTTCACACCCTTATCTTCATTATTTTTGTCTTTTTGATAAGTCATTCTCACAAGTGTGAGATGGTAGCTCATTGTGGTTTTGATTTGTGTTTCCCTGATAATTCATGATGTTGGGCATCTTTTCAGGCACCTGTTGGTCATTTGTATGTCTTTTTTGGAAAAATATCTATTCATATCCTCTGCTCATTTTTTGGTCAGGTGGTTTATTTGCTATTGAGTTGTCTGAGTTTTTTAAAAATATGTTTTGGATACTAACCCTTTATCTGATAAATGATTTGCAAATATGTACTCCCATTTCATTGGCTGCCTTTTCATTTTGTTGATGGCTTCCTTCACTTTGCAAAAGCTTTTTAAAATTTTTATGTAGTCCCACTTGTTTGTTTTTGTTGCCTAACGGAATGGTTTTAATCTAATTCTTTTGGCCCTCTTTACAAAATATTATGAAATTAATTGCACAGTGCATATTGAGAACCCCATTGATGAATATTTAGGGTGTTATTATAGTTCTGTTTTTGTCTGAATCCCTTCTCTGCCACTTCGCAGTCATGTGGCCTCTCCAGGTGATGATGGTCTTTGATGACATTTTTTGGTGATGGGATATCACATATTGCAGTAGGGATCAGGTGAAACAGCAGGTGAGGACCACTTGTTTCCAGGTGTAATTGTCTAGATTTAAGAGTCAAAGCTAGATCTGTAATGTATAAAGGGTAAAAAGAAGGAAAAAAAAGGGTGAAAAGAAGGATCTGGGAATTGTTTGTTTGTTTTTTATGCCTAGGAATTTTAGGTCCAGAAGGTTTTCAACATTTTATTGGTTGAACAGAAAGAAACTGAGGAATGGAAGAGACTGAAGATATACAAGAATGAGGGAGTAATTGTTTAAAAGGTTAGGATGAGATCAAGAGTAAGGGTGGAGAGTTTTCCCTTGATGGAAGGCTGTGAGCCAGGAATAGGCAAGTAAGTATACATAGAAATTTTAGAGCGAGGAGAGGAGAGTTCCCCAGGATTCTCTGTATGGTAGGCTGTGAAATATTCTACTGAGATTAAAGGTCTGCAGGAATAGCAATAGATTAGGAGAGAGTTTTACAGGAATTTTTAGAGACAGTCATTATGAGGAATGCGATAGGGAGGGAACTAATGGTGAATAAAAGGATTGTTGAGTAACATTAAAGGCCCAGTCAAGATTAGATATCAGGCATTTGAAGTGGAGCCAACCCAGCTTTCTGTAGCAGTACTGGGACAACCAAATCAACACATAGCAAGGAGTTGCATAAGGAAAAATACATTTTTAATACTGTATTACTTTTTAACAGAAGGTAGGACTTGGGGCATCCTGAGATTAAGATAATTCCCAGACATTCAGTACATGGTATAAACAGCAAAAATGTAAAAACCAAGCATATTGTTCCCTTGCCCATTTTTAAGCTCAAGCAAGCACCAGTTTAAGTAGAATTTGTACTCTAATCCCTTAGAATATCCAACTTTGGGAATGCCACTTGAAAATAAGACAGATGCTGTACTTGGCTAGGAAAGTTGTATCTCTGGCAGGTGGATTCACTTAATCAGGTCCATGAGATGGACTTTATTGCTTCCACTTGAAAATAAGACAGATGCTGTCTGTGGCGAGGAAAAATTATGTCTCCGGCAGGTGTTCTCACTTAGGTCCATGAGATGGACTTTATTGGGAAATAAATGCGGAGATTGAAGGATGGCCACTGGAATGAAAACTCCTCAGTGTGTGAAATAGTTTCTGGCACATAGTGGGTAAATGATAAATATTGAATATGTATATATATATATATATATATATATATATATACACACATATGAATAAATTTATCCACATCATTTTAAAGCACTAGTCCTATCAGATATAGTAAAATATGGAAAATCCTGGTTATATTGGTCATTTGGTAGCCCTGCCCCAGTCCTTCAGCATATAGGTATAGTAAAAGCAAGCTTTCAAATTCGTGTCAAAACAATTCAGCATATTTACTGTCCTTTTCTTCTGCCTCCCCTATTCCCTCTCCTGAGAGCTATGGGATATCAGGACTTTTATTAAAGGGAAAGCAAAATCTAGGTTGATGATCTAAGACTTGAAAGAGCCAAACAGGTCCATTAATACACCCTTGTCTCCTGTGCGGCACTGTATAGCATGTTTGGCGGTAATTAATGAATAATTTTGTTAGTGGCTGTTCATTTATTCATCAGACCTTTGCTGAGCTCCATGTCCTGAGCTAAGCTTGGCATAGAAATTATTAAAAGTGGGACCTTCATTCTTTCAGCCTGATAGAGACAACATCCCATGGACCCGAGTTAAGTGAGCCCACCTTCCAGAGACACGCCTTTTCCCTAGCCAAGTATAGCATCCAGTAGAGATAAGCAATGGTACCTGGTAATAGAGATTTAAAAAAAAAAAGTGCTGCGGGGGTGCTGAAAGCTCCCTGTGGGCATGGGTTCTGCTTTGGGTGTTCTGCCATGACATACAGCTTTCGCATACAAGCTCCAGGTGTTTTGTTATGCTTTGCCGTAAAGGATGGCAGGTGATGACTCTCTGTGGATGCTAATTTTATAGTTCTCACTGCTTTCCTTTGGTGGATGGAGGATCGGTTACAGTTGCCTCAGTAAATGGCCACTCCACCCTTCTATGAAATAGGCCACAGCCCTTGAGTCGTTTCTTTTTCCCAAATATATCAAACTCTGTTAGCTTTCCTATCGAAATATACACAAGGTGATGGGAATGTTGATACATGCCTGTGCATTTCACTACGGAAATTCTCCTCCCTTCCTCCCTCCTTCCCTTTCTCAACACCAAATACATGAGCTCTCCCTCCCCTGGGGCCTTTGTAGGCTTTCCTTTCTACCTGGAAGCTCTTCCAATGTAGCCACGTGACTTTCTCCCTCACCTCTTTCAGGGCTTTGCTCAGTGTCACTTTATCATCGGGGCCTTCCCTGATTATCATATTAAAATTTTAACTCCCTGCCCGGCCGGGCGGGGCTCAGCGGTGGAGCATCGACCTAGGATCCAGGAGGTTGTGGTTTGTTCCCAGTCAGGGCACATGCCCGGGTTGTGGGCTCGACCTCCAGTAGGGGGCGTGCAGGAGGCAGCCGGTCAATGACTCTCTCATTGTTGATGCTTCTCTCTCTCTCTCTCTCCCTCTCCCTTCCTCTCTCTGAAATCAATAAAGATATAGTTAAAAATAAAGTAAAAAAATAAAAATTAAAAAATAAGATTTTAACTCCCTGCTATTTTCTTTCTGCACAAAGAGCCAGCACAACGTGTAATTAAGAGCATGGGCTCTGGAGTCCGACGGACTGGCTTCAGTCCATTTTCCAGCTCTTTGTCTTGGGTGATCTTTCTGTGCCTCAGTTTTATCACCATAAAATAGTAAATATTGTGTCTGCGGGGTTGTTGTGAGGATCCCGTGAATTAACTCGTGAATAGCATTTGAAGCAGCGCCTGGTACGTAGCAGGCTAGTGTTATTCCCCTGCTCGCTTTGTTCCCCGTATTACTTATCACCGTTGCACCGACTGTATATTTACGTCTATTTATTTATTTATTTATTTATGGTTTCTTGACGTGAGAGCAACAACTTTTCTATTTCCTTCCTTTTTTCTTTTTTCTCTTTGAACAGTGCCTGATACATAACAGATACTGAAGAAATATTGTTTAATCAGTGGGTGAATGAGAGACCAGGAGGAGGGGGGTCTGGGAGGCTGTGGGGCTGGTAAACTTTTTCTGCAAAGGGCCCGAGAGTAAATATTTTGGGCTTTGAGGGTTATAACTACTCAAATCTGCTGTTGCAGCATAACGAATGAGTGTGACTCTCTTCTAATGAAAACTCTATTTACAAAAACAGGCAGTGAGCCAGGTTGGGTTTATGGGTTGTAGTTTGCCACCGCCTGGGTTGGGAAATAATTTCTGGCTTTGCTTTCCTGGTTCTCATTACCCCTCCCTCAAGCACATCTCCTCCTGCCGCCCAGTGCCAGTCGTTCAGAGCTGAAATGTGAATGACCTGAAAAGCATTGTTACCCATTACCACTTGGGTCAGTACTCGTTAAGTGTACAGAATTTCCGTATGTCTGTTAAGACTTTAATAGTGAATAACAATGTTAAGAATATATTTCGTACTTTCAACTGGATAATTTCAGGGCTCTGGTTTTGATATTTTTTCCCCAACAGCTGAAAACATCTCTCTACTGCTGATGACGGCCAGAAGCATGTATGCTACAAAGGAAAAACACACTGACGTTTCACTTACTGCACAGCCAAGAGTGTAACTAACACCCGGTTGAAAGAGAAAGCAACAGAAATTACCCACTAGGCAGACAGCTGAGTTTTCAAAGTTATTATAAAGTATTATTCCCCCACAAAACTCTTCCTTAAGCCCACAGTTGTTGTTTTTTTAATCACACTTCCCAATCAATTTGGTATCCTGACAAGATGCTTCCATTTTTAAATATCGTACATTTTGGGCCATGTTGTATGAATAACAAACAATGAAAACTTAGCACAAAACATACAGCTTTTATTGCTGTAATTGAAACAAAGCGGATCAGAAGTTATACTGTTTTGGTGCTGTGATGCACTGTGATTAGATGTGTAAGTAGTTCAAGTATATGGCCCCCATTGATGTTAATTTTATACAACCAAAAGTGGTGTTTTGCTTTACTCCTTCTGAATTTAACTATATATCGTCATTGTCAGTGCTAACAGTATTCTACTTGCCATTTAATTATTTTTATCATTTGACATGTGTGCAGAAAGAACAAATCTGAACCGCACTCCCCAGTTTTTAGGGTTCCTCTCACTCCCCGCGTTGCCCACCTTGCTCTCCATCCATGGTTCGTGGCTGCAGCTTCCAGTCACAGTGCTTGTGTACACACTTACTCCCACCACACACATGCAGGGTGTCCTCCAGAGCAGTGCTTCTCCACCCGTCTCTGCCGAAGGACCAGTTTTGTTTTGTTTTTGTTTTTCAATCCCTCATGGATTGATTCTTTCTGTAAAACTCAATTTTAAAAAAAAAATTGGTTGGGCCAGAAAATTATCACATAATTGGATATCACAGGAAGGTCAGGTTGCTATAAAATATTCTAAATACTTATTTTCAATTTCTGTGCTTATCTCATAGTAGGCCAGTAACAGTGGGTGGACCAACACCAGTTCAGACCACATTTTAAATGACTTTGGAGCAGCCCTTCTCAAATGTTTTTGACCCAGTATAAGATATACTTTCTTGTATTATGATGCCATATATATCCATGTCACATAAACACACACACTCTGAAACCACTGGAATGTCAGCTACCTAAAAGCAGAAATGGTTTTCTTTTTCCCTTTGTCATCTTCACTGTTCTATCTCTAGTACCTAGCACACGGTAGGCCTTCAGTATTTACTGCATGCAGATGTGTATATATAACCAAATCAAAAGTTTCACAGAACAGTACTTAACCTTCTCTTCTTGTGAGACACTCTGATGTTTTCTGTTTTATTAAATAAATGTTGATTGCAGTCTACTAAAATTATTTCACTTCCTTTTAATCTTAGGGGTCATGACCCACAATTTATAAAACACTCCTTTAGAGGGTGCTTATATATAGGCAGCTTAATTTTCCTCCTTTCAGAGCCTCAAGCAGCTAATCCACACTCCTGCCTTCCGTAGGATATAATCTGGGTCCCACATCCCAGAACTGCTTACCTCTTAGCCAACTAAGTCTGGGTTGGTAGACTTGGGTAGCATAGTAGGAGCCAGATGAGTTGACTGATTTTTAAGAGCTACAAAGAAGAGATGGGTGGGGGCTCAGGTTAGAGTGGGTTGAAAAATTAGAAGTTAAAACCTGCTCAGCCCTCCTGATACTCCCCCATCATGTTGGGAACTAAATTTGCAAACCCTTAGCAATAACATCATTCCAAAGTAGCACAGTGAATTTGGTTCACCTACATCTTGAAAAGTATGAAAATTTGTCTTGTAAGATTGTAGATAGAAAGGGTGAGAGCAATGATCAAATTTAGCCACATTTATCATAAAGTTAAGGTGAGGAGACAGGTTTCTGGCTTAAGCAGTTAAGAGGAAGGTCACATTCTTAGCCAAAACGGGTCATGTGGGGGCTGAAACAGTTATGACATAAAAGTGAGCGTGTTTGAGGAGCCCCTGGAGCGCAGCGCCACACCGCAGGCCTCTGATGTCTGCCACAGGAGGTACAGGGATCAGAGATCAGAAACAGCCTCTTTTCAAGGAGCTCACAGCTGAGTCAAGGAGACAAATGCTGTTAAAGTGAGGCTCTCGTGGAGGTTGGCGATCCTGGTGAGGGCAAACGGCTGTGTGATAAATACCTACCGAATCAGTGAGAAGCACACTGGAAACAACATGGGTTTTGGTTTCAAATCTCACCTCTTGAGTTACTTTGGACAAATTCAAAACTTCTTCGTGCAGTCACAGGACCAATAATAGTAGATTGGGAGAAAAGGGACATTCAATTTATCACAAGATCTTCAGATTCACTGATATTTAATACATACCAGTTTTTCAAATAGCAGCAACATCCTTTTATTCAAGAAGTAATGGATCTTGGCTTATTGTATGAACCTTTTTATCAACTCCTTTCTGGCTACCATTCCTAAATATTAACAGCATAGAGATGGAAAGCTCATTTCTGTTTATCTTGTCCTGTTTTCCCTTGCTGCTCCATTTATTTAAACACTTACCGGCTTGGCCCCGTCATTTTTGCCACTCTTTAGTTAGTGAGCAAGAGAAGTAACTTTTACTATTACACAGTCATTTATACTCCCCTTTTTATGCTCTGCCTTACAATTCTCTGTGAGAGGCTGCTTCGTTTTCTGAGTGTTTGTGTTTATGCAGGTGGTTAATAGAGCAAGTATTTTCTTATTTGGTTTGTAAATATTTGGTGAGCCCTTGGTGTGCTTGAAGTTATGTTGGAAAAAAATAAAATATTTAAGACAATATATCATGGTCAAGGGTGTTCAGAATCCTCGTGTCTAAAGATATGAATGGAAAAATGAAATATTTTATTATGGAAAATCTCAAATATATGAAAATGTAGATAGAATAGTGTAAGGTTACCCCCATGTACTTATCACTCACCTTCAACATGATCAAATCATGGCTAATCTTGTTTCATGTGTATCTTTACCGTCTTCCCTTCTCTTTTATTGTTTTAAAGCAAGTTCCAGATACTGAATTATTTCATTCATGAGTATTTTGCTAATCATCTCTAAAAAATACGAGCTCTTACAAAAAGAACTATTATAACTTAAAAATTAAAATAATTCTTTAATATCATCAAATATAGTCAGTGTTTACACTTCCAGTTATATCATCAATATTTTACTTACTTTACAGTTTCACAATTTGTAAAAACGTTTTAATAATAGTTATCACCCCTGCTGCTAGCATCCCGATCCTTTCCTGTTTTCAACATGTCCCTGCCCTTTGATCCCCACTTCTTACCATGTTTTCCTTTTCACATGATTCTGAATTAATTTTACCAGGATGTTAGAGCAGATTGAAGGTGAAAGGATTTGGACTAACACAGTGGGGAAGAGAAAGTATGTGATGACAGATACATAGCAGACTACGAGAAGGCGAGGAGGATTGCTTAAGAATCTTAACATGTTGTAGACATAGTAGTTGAAGACTTAGTAGTTGAAGTTTAAAGGGAGAGATTTTTTTGGGTTAAAACATAATTGCTTCTTCAGAGCTGTTATTTTTGGATTAAAAGTAAGAAGTGGGGACTGGGGAGAGGAGCTCTGCCCTTGTTTACCTTGGTAGCCAGTTCCAACCTCTTCTGGGTGGGGCTGCTTGTCCCAAGAGGAAAGCTGGCCTCTTTAGTACTGTGCTGGAGCGTGCCCAAGAATCACATGCACAGCTTGTAAAAACCCAGGTTGGTGGGGCCCAAGGATGTACATTCGAACTAACTACCAGGTGATGCTGCTGCTGGTCCAGGAACTACAGCTTGATAACCACCGATAGTCTTTCTTACTCCCTTTTGGTCTTTCCATCTTTAAAACATTTTATCTTTCCTAAGATTGTATTGCTGCATACATTGGAAATCATTGTGCAATTGATTAACATCCCTAGTGAGCATCTTTGGGGGGAAATTGGTGAGAAATCTGTGTGTGATTTATATGGAAAATATATTGTTTTTATAATGACCACGTAACAATATGGCGCTTCACCAGCCTAGTAGAATATATGTAAACATTCCTCTCTTTCAATGAAGCATTTCTTTAAGTGTCTTAATCTCAGCGAACTGTATCTGTCTTTGGGCACAAAATTAGAAGTTCTCTTTCAAACCTAAACATTTTACCTAAGGAAAGCTGAGAAAGCTAGGACAAATGTCATTCTCACCAAAGTTTAAAAAAAACTTTGTAATTTTCTTACAGCCTTTCTTTCTTTCTTCACAGAGAAACTGGGCAGCTAGCCTGACCTAAAGCATCAGTTAGTCAGCAACCCTGCAAAAAATTGTGATTTGTCTGCCAAACCTTTAGCCACCACACCCATTGCTGGAACTTTCCCTGATATTTTACCCCATCCAAATCTGCTCTAAATGGGTCCTAATCAAGCTTAAAATATACCCCAAATCTTTTCTGTTGGGTCTTTTTTTGTCCCTTACTCTAATATGTGAATATTACCCCCAGGTTCTTGCTTCTTTAAGACTATTCTAAACTTGTTTTTAATTAAGCCATTGGAGTGAGAAACCACTAGATTGAGCACTCCTGCAAACAGCTGGTTCTCTCTGTTCACATCACTTAGCAAGTGGGGGGGGGGGGGGCTCTCTGGTTTGAACTATGACCTTTAACCCAAACCCAGTTCCTTTGTTGTGGTGGTTGTATTTCCTGGTACCTTTTCTTTCAGCAAGTCATTCAAAGAAGTATGTATTAGTTATTCAGAGTTCAGAAATCAATTTGCTCTTATGTGAGAATCATTGGATGTTGAAGTTTTAATTTTCTAAATGGTTTTGTCCACCTAAAAGGCCAAATTATAATCAGTAGGTTTCTGGGTAAACAAAGAATTAGAACAAAGGGATTTGGATATTCTGTCTTTTATTTTGGACTTCAGATCTGTAATTGGATTATTTATTATCCTTGATTTGTGACGTATTATCACTATAAGTCCATGCATTTTTCCTCCTTATATTAATTCATTTACTTATTTAGTTCATTTTAAAAAATGACTTCAGTTTTAATTTCTAACAATCGCCTTCATTCCTTGTTTTTAAAATTCGAGATGAAAGGTACATACACTGAAATGCACACATCTTAAATGTATAGTTTGATGAGCTTTGACAAATGTATAAACTTGTGTAACCAACACCTCAGTCAATGTATTGAACAGGAAGTTCCCCAGTATCTCTAATCATATTCCACTTCCTACAAGTAAATATTATTCTACTTTCTATCACCATGAATTGCCTGATCTTGAATTTCATATAAAAGGAAGCATACAGTACATAGTCATTTATGTCTGGCTTCTTTTGGTCAACATAATGTTGCATGTATCAGCAGTTCAGTCTTTTTTATTGTGGAGTAATATTTCACTGTATTGAAATAACATTCCATTGCATTAAGTGTGTGAGAACGCCCAGGGGAATCTTCCTCTCAGATGTGTTTTTGAGGATACAGGACAATCTTTTTAAGAGCATAGGATTTTCTGAAGTCTTTTTATTTAGCCTTTCTATTTTTGAAAATACTCTGACCCATCCATGACAATTGGCATAGCTTTGTCAACACAGATGCTCGCTCAATTAGGCTGCCTCTAAAATACCTCAGGCCATTGGCAAGTCAGAATTTTAATATATATGGAAATTCTATTCTTAGTGTTAGTACTTAAGCACTTCAGGCTTCTGTTTTTATTCTTCTTTGTAGTCTTTTAAAGACCATTGGGAATTTACTGAGACTTCTTTTATGGCCTTACATGTAGATGGCCTATCATGGTGAGTATAACGTGGACTTTTGAGGATGATGATTCTTTTTTTATTGATTTTAGAGAGAGGAAGGGGTGGGGAGAAGGAGAGAGAGAAAAACATCAATGTGAGAGAGAAACATCAATCAGTTGCCTTCCTTTTGTGCCCCAACTAGAGATTGAACCTGCAACCTGGTTATATGCCCTGACCAGGAATCGAACCTGCCACCTTTCAGTGTATGAGAAAAGATTCCAACCAATTGAGCCACACCAGCCAGCGCTCACTTTATATTTCTGTATTAACAGCATATAGTTAGGTCTGTCTGTTTTTTTGGTTTTTTTTAACCAGTCTGATTTTTAATAATGTTTATTCGATTTATATTTAATGTAATTATTTATATGATTGAGTTTTCTGTGTTTTTCTTAACAGCGTAATTGAGATATAGCTCATATACCATACAATTCACCCATTTAAAGTGTACAATTTAGTGGTTTTTATTATATTCACAAATATGTGCAACCATCACCACTGTCAATTATAGAACATTTTCACCACCCTAAAAAGTAATCCTGTATGCTTTAGCTATCACCCACTTATTTCCCCCAACCCTCGTCCCCACACCAAGCCCCAGGAAACCAGTAATTTGTTTTCTGTCTCTATAGAGTTCCATGTTCTGGATATTTCTTGTAAATGGTATCATATAATATAGTCTTTTGTAACTGGCTTCTTTCACTTAATATTTTCAAGTTTTATCCACGTTGATGTGTCAATACTTTTTCCCTCCACTTTCTTTAGAGCAATTTTAGGTTCACAGCAAAACTGAATGAAAAGTGCAGAGTTCCCACATACCCCTTCTCCTCAACCACAGCCTCCCCCATAATCCCACACATCCCATGCCAGTATGGTACAGTGTGATACCAGATTGTTACAATCAACAAACCAACATTGACACATCATTATCAAACAAAGTCCATAATTTGCATTAAGGTTCATTAACTTTGGCTGAAAAATGTTCTATTGTATGGATATATGATTGAGTTTATTTTTTATTTATTTTTTAATTCTCACCCAAGGATATGTTTTTATGTATTTCTTTTAGAGAGAGAGGAAAGGGGAGAGAGAGAGAGTGAAACATCAGTTCTGTTGCCTCCTGTATGCACCCTGACCTGGACTGAACCCGCAACCTAGGTATGTGCCCTATCCGGGAATTGAACTCACAACCTTTTGGTGCCCTGGACGATGCTCCAACCAACTGAGCCATCTGGCCAGGGCTATGGTTGAGTTTAAATCTACCATATTGCCATTTGATTTCTGTTTCTCCCATCAGTCCACTGTTCCATTTTTATTGCCTTCTGTTGGATCAGTTGAGGGTTTGTTTTTTTAATCCTCACCTGAGGATATGTTTACTGATTTTAGAGTGAGGACCAGGGGGCAGGGATAGAGAGAGAGAAGCATCAATGTGAGAGAAACATCAATCAGTTGTCTCCCACACTCTCCCCAGCTGGGGTCAGAACCCACAACCCAGGCATGTGCCCCAACCGGGAGTCAAACCTGAATCCCTTTGGTATATGGGACAATGCGCCAACCAACTGAGTCACACTAGCCAGGGCTCAGTTGAGGATTTTATTAGTGTTCTATTTTATTGATCTAATCGGCTTTTTACGTATATCTCTTTATTTAATAATTTTAATGAATCACATTATGTATTCTTAACTTACCACAGCCTGCCATGAATTAGTATTAAACATCTTTGTATATAATGTAAGAACTTTATCCCCTTCTATCCTTTGACCCAATAAGGTTATGATTTTCTTCATGAGAAGTAGCCACTCTGTATCACCTGGACTGAGAAGTACCCACAGGTGAAAAGATATGTAACTGTGAGTCTCACTCGTATGGTTCCGTTTACTCAAGAGCCAAATTGCCTCTGGTTTCTACCTGCTTTTGGTGGCTGTCTAATTTCTTAAGAATTGTTTTTATTTATCCAGTGTTTTGTATTGCTGTTTGTGGGACAGTTTGTCCAATAAAATCGATTCCACCATTATCAGAAGTGGAATTCCCATTTTGTCATTTTTATTTTTATTTATTTAATTGAGAGAGCATGGAGGGGAGAGGGAGAGAGAAACATCGACATCCTTTCCAATACTTGACAGTGTTAAATTTCTTTTGCCAACTGATGAAATATAAAATGGTATCACACTGTCTTAAATTTCTTAATACATTAAGCATCTCTCAGTATTTTCATTGATAAAAATGTTATAGGTCTGTTAATGCTGTCACCCCTTCCATTTTTTATTGATTTGTAGGAATCTATATTTGGAAACCACCGAACTTGACCACCTGTACCTTGACTACTTTTAATTTATTAAAGAGATCTTTGACCTGTGAATCTGTCATTCTCCTTGACCACCCTATTTAATTTGCAAACCCCTCCAAACCCCTGACCCCCTTATCCTGTTCCATTTTTAGCCCTTAGCACCTACCACCTTTTCCATATTATATACATATTTATTGTGTGTATTGTCTGTCCTCTCCTTACTGTTACATGTAGGGTGTTATGTGATAAGTTTAGAGATCAAGAGTAAACATTTATAAGCTTTTTTAACAGTGAAATATTGTCATCATAGTTTTATGATATTAAACAAAGGGTTGGTCTCTGAAGAATTGGAAATATTTTTAAAAATTGGTTCTCCACTACTTTGAAAAGCATGGCCTAGATTCTCATGCCTCCCTGCCATAGCATTTGAAAGGCTCTGAACAGAACAGAAAAGTAGATAACTACCTGTGATACTTGGAAGTGTCCGTGCTCTACATGAAATATAGTTGCTAACAAAGATGGATATTTGTTTTTCTAATTTGGTGAGGCAGGGAGAGTTTTTTTCACTGTGAGCATTACTTTATTTTATTAGCATTTCCCATGTTTATAGCTGAGCCTGACATGTGTCCCTTTATATATGTCTCATGGTATCTAGAGAGCTTTGAAGTGCAACTTTTAAAATGAAAGGGAATGCAAGCCACTTAATTATATGAAAGTAAAGGACTGAAGGCTGTTCGGCTTAATCCTTTATGTTCTCAGTTTTCACGTTTTAAGTCTTCCAGCCTGAAATGTGATTATTAAATCTGTGCCCTACCTCTCTGAAGTAGCTAAATGTGCAAGTAAATTTTTGAGAGTTACCTAGGCTCATAACCTTGCTGGTTAACCCCCTGATTTCTGGGTAACTATAAATGCATACCTTGGGTATTTTTGTGATGTAGTATTTCCACATAACATGGCATTGGTATTTTATACCTTCTGAAGTGAGTGAAGTTCTGGGAAATTCTTAGATGACATCTATAAAACTATAAAATCAAAGTAATATTTCACATTGATTAAATGGCATATTATTAAAATGAATGTACATAAAGAACTAACCCAACAAGCTCTTTATCAGAACTGTAAATATGTTTGTAGAAACATAAAATGGTAAGTGAGATCTGGCTGCTTGGAGACAAAGGGCAAAGGTTTCTGTTGAACAGCATACCCTTTAATTCCCAGGTATTTGTTACATCACAGCATCTGCAAAGTAGCAAGAGCCTTAGTTAGGCCTGTGGGGAGTGTTTGTATGGGTACTTAGTCTGGTACCTGAAATACATTAATTAATATTGAAAACCACATGATTTGACTTTTATGTGCTATGACCAAATTTCTTACAAGGCTAATTTCGGTCTATTTTTTTAAATACGTAAAAGAGTGAGTAGATTGTGACAGTTTCGGCATAAACCTGTCTTTCAGATAGAATCAGATAAGCAAATCCAATATTGTAGTGGAAATCAGACCAAGGTTAAAAACTGGCCTTTGCTATATTTACTTGGCATGTTTCCTTGTAAAAGTCAACAAACGTCTTTGATTTCATTTATAAAATGGAGGTGAATTTATTCATTTAATAGAGTTGTCATGATTAAGGATTATGGATAATTTATGTAATTGTATAGGGACCACTATAGGCACTCAATAAATGGTAGCTATTGTTATCTTAAAAAATAGCAGTAGCCTGGCCGGCATGGCTCAGTGGTTGAGCACTGACCTATGATCTAGAGGATTGCCGTTCAATTCCCGGTCAGGGCACATGCTCGGGTTTCAGGCTCAACCTCCAATAGGGGCTGTGCAGGAGGCAGCCGATTAATGATTCTCTCATCATTGATGTTTCTATCTCTCCCTTTCCCTTCCTCTCTGTGAAATCAATAAGAACATATTTTAGAAAATGGCAGATTTGTGTGTGTTTAGTGTGTGTGTATATATACATATATATATATATATATATATATGTATATATATATATACAATGAGAACCATTTTCTTAGACAGGTCTTATGGTAATCCTTATACAGAAAAAAAGGAGCAAAATTAAGAGGGTAGAGATTGGGTGGGGCTGGAACAGGGAGGGAGAGAGGTCTTGTCTACCCAGCATTCCTCAGGGCCCTGAGCAAGTTTCCACAGCCATCCCTGATACTCTTCACGGAGACCTAGAGCTCAACAGAGTGCAGCACAGAAAGCATTCTACTGGGTTTTAAACAACTTGAGTGCAAGAACTGAACCTCACTTGTTTTATTAACTGACACAGGTATATCATGTGGTCTTGCAGTATAGTGACAATTTGCCACAGCTTGTTAAATGGTCCAGTTAATTCAGCTTTACTACTTCAGAAATTCTTCATATTTGCCTGCTAGGTGGAGTTATCATTTGAGGTTGAATTATCAAACCTGCCAGGAAGCATGCATCATTTAAAGGATGTAATGATAACATCATTATTTTTTCAGACCTAGGTTGGAATTTGCCCTTGACAAATAACAAAATGATGAGTGATGCAAGTGACATGTTGGCTGCGGCGCTGGAGCAGATGGATGGTATTATAGCAGGTAATATGCATCCTCTAAAATATGGAATCCTGCCATTTATTCTACTGTCTTGGCTTTTTCATCACAACCATTTTATTACCTTTCCACGTTCTTATTTTCATTTATTGGCTCTCTCCAATGCCTTTAGGTTCCCTATGGTTTCATCCTTGACTCTCTTTTCCATTTTCTTCCAGAATTTTTATTTTTATTTTTAAATTTTCAATTACAGTTCACGTTCAATATTATTTTATATTAGTTTCAGGTATACAGCATAGTGTTTAGACAAATATATACTTTATGAAGTGATCCCCAATAATTCTAGTAGCCACCTGGCACCATACATAGTTATTATAATCTCATTGACTATATTCCCTATGCTATACTTTACATCCCCTTGACTATTTGGCAACTACCAATGTGTACTTAGTCCCTTCCTCTTTTTCACCCAGCCCCACAACCCACCTCTGCTGTGACAGCTGCCAGTCTGTTCTGTGTATGTGTGAGTCTGTTTCTGTTTTGTTTGTTAATTATTTTGTTCATTAGACTCCACATATAAGTGAAATCATATGGTACTTGACTTTCTCTGACTGACTTATTTCACTTAGCGTATTACCCTCTAAGTCTATCCATGTTGTCATAAATGGTAAGACTTCATTTTTTATGGCCAAGTAATAGTCCATTGTATATATGTATCACATCTTCGTTATCCAGTCATCTGTTGATGGGCACTTGGGTTGCTTGCATGTCTTGGCTATTGTAAATACTGCTGCAATGAACATAGGGGTATTAGTGTTGAACTGAAT
Organism: Miniopterus natalensis; assembly: GCF_054644295.1. NCBI lineage: Eukaryota > Metazoa > Chordata > Mammalia > Chiroptera > Miniopteridae > Miniopterus > Miniopterus natalensis. The sequence continues at coordinate 154,487,018 of NC_142082.1, read as the reverse complement.
TAGTGTTTTGGATTTTTCAGATATATATCAAGAATTATAATTGCTGGATCATAAGGTAGCTCTATTTTTTATTTTTTTGAGGAAATTCCAAACTGTTTTCCATATTGGCTGCACCAATTTCAATCCCACCAACAGTGTGGGAGGGTTCCCTTTTCTTCACTTCCTCACCAACATTTGTTCTTTGTTGATTTATAGATGATAGCCATTCTGACAGGGGTGAGGTGATATTTCATTGTGGCTTTAATTTGCATTTCTTTGATTAGTGACATTGAGCATCATTTCATATGTCTATTGGTCATCTATGTGTTCTCTTTGGAGAAGTGTCTATTCAGACCTCTGCCCATTTTTTAATTGGATAGTTTGGGCTTTTTTGGTGTTAAGATGTATGAGTTCTTTATACGTTTTGGGTATAAACCCCTTATTGGATGTATCATTGGCAAATACCTTCTTCCATTCAGTAGGTTTTCTTTTCATTTTGTTATTTGTTATCTTTGTTGTGAAGTCCCATTTGTTTATTTATTTATTTATTCTTTAATTTATCTTTATTGTTGAAAGTATTACAGATGTCCCCTTTTATTCCCCATTGACCCCCTCCACCCTGCACCTGCCCCCTGCCCCAGACCTTCACCACACTATTGTCTGTGTCCATGGGTTATGCATATATGCATGTAAATTCTTTGGTTAATCTTTTCCCACCTGCCCCTGCCTTCCCTTTGAGATTCTTCAATCTGTTCCATGCTTCTGTGTCTCTGGATCTTTTTTGTTCATCAGTTTATTTTTATCTTTAAGCTCCACATATGAGTGAGATCATGTGATACTTGTCTTTCTCTGACTAGCTTATTTCACTTAGCATAATACTCTCCAGATCCCTCCATGCTGTCTCAAAGGGTAAGATATCCTTTTTTACAGCTGCATAGTATTCCACGGCATAAATGCCCCACAGCTTTTTTATCCACTCATCTACTGATGGGCACTTGGGCTGTTTCCAGACCTTAGCTTTTGTAAATTGTGCTACTATGAACATAGGGGTGCATAAGTTCTTTCTGATTGGTGTTTCAGGATTCTTAGGATATATTCCTAGAGGTGGGATCACTGGGTGAAATGGCAGCTCCATATTTAATTTTTAAAAAAATATGTCTTTATTGATTTTAGAGAGAGGGAGGGAGAGGGGGAGAGAGAGATAGAAACATCAATGATGAGAGAGTTATTGATCAGCTGCTTCCTGCCTGCCCCCTACTGGGTATTGAGCTGCAACTGAGGCATGTGCCTTGACCAGGAATTGAACCACACAATCTCCTGGATCATAGGTTGATGCTTAATTGCTGAGCCAAGCCGGCTGGGCTCAATATTTAATTTTTTGAGGAAACTCCATACAGTTTTCCATAGTGGCTGCACCAGTCTGCATTCCCACCAGCAGTGTCCTGGGGTTCCCTTTTCTCCACGCCCTCGCCAGCACTTGACATTCGTTTCTTTGTTGATGGTAGCCATTCTGACAGGTGTGACATGATACCTCATTGTCATTTTAATTTGCATCTCTCTGATGATTAGTGACTTTGAGCATTTTTTCATATGTCTCTTGATCATATGTATGTTTATTTTTCTTTTGTTTCCCTTACCCAAGAAGATACATCAGAGAAAATATTACTAAGAGTAATGTCAGAGAGTTTACTGCCTATCTTTTCTTCTAGGAGTTTTATGTTTCTGGTCTTACACTTGAGTCCTTAATCTATTTTGAGTTTATTCTTGTATATGGTATAAGAAGATGGTCTAGTTTTACTTTTTTTTATGTATCTGTCTATTTTTCCGACAACATTTACCGAATAGACCATCTTTACTGTGTTGTATATTCTTGCTTCCTTGTCATATATTAATTGACCATTTGATGTGGATTTATCCTGGCTTTCTATTCTGTTTCGTTGATTTATATGTCTGTTTTTATACCAGTACAATGCTGTCTTGATTACTATGGCCTTGTAGTATAATTTGATGTAGTTGGAGGTAGCATAATACCTCCAACTTTATTCTTTCTGTAGCTATTTGGGGTCTTTTATGGTTCCATATAAATTTTACAATTATTTGTTCATGTTCTGTGAAAAATACCACTAGTATTTTGATAGGGATTGTATTGAATCTATACATTGCTTTGTGTATTATAGACATTTTTAATGATGAGCATGATATATGATTCCATTTATTTATATCTTCTTAAATTTTCCTCTTCGGTGTCTTACAATTTTCCTAGTATAGGTCTTTTACCTCCTTGGTTAAATTTTTTCCTAAGTATTTATGCAATTGTAAGTGGAATTGTTTTCTTAATTTCTCTTTCTGATAGTTCATTATTGCTGTATAAAAATGCAACTCATTTCTGAGTATTCATTTTGTATCCTGCTGCTTTACTGAATTTACCAGTTCTAGTTTTATTGGCAGATTCTTTAGGGATCTCTCTCTATAGTATTGTGTCATGTGCAGATAATGACAATTTTACTTCTTTCTTTCTAATGTGGATGCCTTTTATTTCTTTTTCTTACTTGATTACTTTGGCTAGGATTTCCAATACTCTGTTGAATAAAAGTGGAGAAAGTGGACAACCTTGTCTTGTTCCTAATCGTAAGGAAAATGCTTTTAGCTTTTCCCCATTGAGTATGATGTTAGCTGTGAGTTTGTTATATGTGGCCTTTGTCATGTGTAGGCATGTTCCCTCTATTACTGCTTTGCTGAAGGTTTTTGTAATAATCGATGCTGGATTTTGTCCTATGCTTTTCGGCATCTATTGATACGATCATGCGATTTTTATCCTTCATTTTGTTTATGTGGTAATCACACTAATTGATTTGCAGATAGAAAACCAACCTTGCATCTCAGGAATAAATCCCACTTGATTATGGTGTATGGTCTTTTTTATGTATTGCTGAATTCAGTTTGCTAATATTTTGTTGAGAATTTTTGAATCTATGTTACCAAGACTATTGGCCTATAGTTGTGTGTGTGTGTGTGTCTTTGTCTGATTTTGGAATCAGGGTAATAGTGGCCTTGTAAAATGAGCTTGGGAACCTTCCCTATACTTGAAATTTTAGGAGTAGTTTGAGAAGGATAGATGTTAATTCTTTTTTGAATGTTTGGTAAAATTTACCTTTGAAGCCGTCTAGTCCAGGACTTTCATTTGTTGGAAGTTTTTTGATTACCTGATTTGATTTTGTTAGTAGTAATAAGTCTGTTTGGATTTTCTGTTTCTTCTTGATCTAGTTTTGGAATATTGTTTGTTTCTAGGAATTTATCCATTTCTTCCAGATTGTTTAATTTCTTGTCATATAATTGTTCGTAGGATATTCTTATAATCTTTTGTATTTCTGTGGTGTCAGTTGTCACTTCTCTTTTGTGTCTGCTTTAATTTATTTGGGTCTTCTCTTTTTTATTTATGAGTATTTTTAAAGGTTTATCAACCTTGTTTACCTTTTCAAAGAACCAGCTCTTGGCTTCATTAATCTTTTGTATTTTTTTAAGACTCTATTTTGTTTATTTTCACTCTGATTTTTATTATTTCCTTCCTTCTATTTACTTTAGGCTTTGTTTGTTTTGTTTTTCTAATTCCTTTAGGTATAAGGTTAGGTTGTTTATATGTGATTTTTTTTGTTTCTTTCTTTTTTAAAACATTTGAATCTCAGGAAAACAACAAATACCTTGTTAGTATATTTGTTCCCAATATTGCATAGGATGTACTTAATACTATAAAATTGTTTGTTTTTTTAAAATTTTTAATCAATTACAGTTGACATATAGATTATAATATTAGTTTTAGGTGTACACCCCAGTGAGTAGACATTTCATAACTCACCAAGTGATCATCCCGATAAATCTTGTACCCATCTGACTCCATACGTAGTTATTAGAATATGATTGGCTATATTCCCTATGCTTTATTTTACAACCCCATGACTATTCTCTAACTACAAATTTGTATTTCTTAACCCCGTCACCTTTTTCACCCAGTCCCTCAACCCCCTCCCATCTGGCAAACATGAAAATGTTCTCTGTATCTGTGAGTCTGTTTCTGTTCTGCTTATTCATTAATTTTGGTTTTTTAGAGTCAGTCATTGATAGATGTGTATTTATTGCCACTTTATTATTCATATTTTTTATCTTTTTCTTCTTCTTCTTAAAGAAGACCCTTTAACATTTCATGTAACACTGGTTTGGTGGTGATGAACTCCTTTAGCTTTTTCTTGTCTGGCAATCTCTTTATCTCTCCTTCAATTTTATTTCTTTTTTATTTATTTAAAATATATCTTTATTGATTTCAGAGAGGAAAGGGAAGGGAGAGAGAGAGATAGAAACATCAATGATGAGAGAGTCATTGATCAGCTAGCCCGCAACCTGGGCATGTGCCCTTACCGATCGCCCGGATCCTAGGTCGATACTCAACCGCTGAGCCATACCCGGCCAGGGTCTCCTTCAGTTTTTTGCTGGGTAGAGTAATCTGGTTGTAGTTCCTTGCTTTTCATTACTTTGAATATTTTGAGTCAACTCCTTCTGGCCTGCAAGGTTTTGTTTTTTTAAATATACTTTATTGATTTCAGAGAGAGGAAAGGAGAGGTAGAGAGAGATAGAAACATCAATGATGAGAGAGTCATTGATCGAGCCCACGGCCTGGGCATGTGCCCTGACCGGGAATCGAACCCCGATCGCCTGGATCCTAGGTCGACACTCAACCGCTGGGCCACGCCCAGCCGGGCGCAAGGTTTTTGTTAAGAAATTTCCTCATAGTTTTATGGGGGTTCCCTTGTAGGTAACTGTCTTTCCTTTGCTGCTTTTAAGATTCTGTCTTTGTCTTTGACCTTCGCCATTTTAACTATGATGTGTCTTGGAATGTGCCTCTTTGCATTCGTCGTTTGGGACTCTCTGCACTACATTGACCTGTATGTCTAGTCTCGTCATTAAGTAAGGGAAGTTTTCAGTCATTTTTTTCAAATAGGCTCTTAATCCTTTGCTCTCTCCCTCCTCCTCCTGATACACTTATGATGCAAATGTGTTTATGCTTGATGTTGTCCCAGAGGTATCTTAAACTATCTTCATAAACAGATGTACACAGGTAATTCATTGCACTTCTTCTGAGATTAAATTCTGGCAGGTTAGTTGGGAGCTAGCCCCTTACCTTTGAAATTATGCTGTGCAATCTCCACCTCAACGTATAGCTTATTTATAGGACAGTTAAAGACTGTGGTTCCTAAAATTTGTGTTTTTTGTAATACATGACTCCACCCAATCTGATCCACTACCTTCTTGACCCCTGTGTCTCTGAGGTTAGCACATTTTACACCAAAGTCCACCATACTCTTACTGTACCACATGGTTGGCAGCCTCCTGTTAGGTATTTGACCACTGATATTAACCATCAGTTATATGGTTTTTATTTTTACACCAAACAGCTATGCCTTGGAGAATTTACATGATCAAATTATCTTTTCCCTGTTTCTTTTTTTCCTCTTTTTATTGAATTTATTGGGGTGACACTGGTTAACAAAATTATACAGGTTTCAGATGCATAACTCTACAACATATTATCTGAACACTGTATTGTGTGTTTACCACCCCAAGTCAAGTCTCTGTCCATCACCATTTATCCCCCCATACCCTCCTTCCCCTTACCCCCCCCCCCCCCCGGCAATCACTGTTGTTCATGTCCGTGAGGGTTTTTTTCTTTTCTTTTTTTTCTTTTTTGCTCAATCCCTTCATGCACTGGCCCTACCCACCCTGTGACTGGACTTGCTTGCCACCTTCAGCTTTGGTGTATTACCTAATATAAATCCTGTTGCCTTTTCTGTTTTGTTTTTTTTAAACCTAGGTTCTAAGGCCCTAGAATATTCCAATGGGATTTTTGATTGCCAGTCTCCCACCTCCCCGTTCATGGGAAGCTTTCGAGCTCTGCACCTTGTGGAAGACCTGCGTGGACTGTTAGAGATGATGGAAACGGATGAGAAGGAAGGCCTGAGATGTCAGATCCCGGATTCAACAGCAGAAACGCTCATTGAGTGGCTTCAGAGTCAAATGGTAGGTCTCTTTGTGTTACGGCTCCCACGCTGTGAATCTTTTGTTGCATATTCTAACGTTTAGAACATAGAAGAGCCAATTAGAACAAGAAAAAAGATTATAGGGCAACAAGTCTGCCCTAAAGAGATCCCAGTTCCCTTTTGACTCTAAGGATTATTTTTACAAAGTGCTATTTGTGTACATTTCCTAAGGGGCCCAGCAAGTCACGGGACTATTCTTATAAAAGTGAACTAGCTTTTAGATTGTGACCGAATGACCTACTGTGGCTTTGAACATCCTGTAAGAGAAAGGACCTTGCACATAGTAGATGCTCTCTCAGTACTGTTGGGCAGTTCACTGCGAAAGGACCCAATGGCAATTCTAAATGGCAGGCCGTAAGGTGACTGGGCATTCAGAAAGCAAGAGGTGTGTAGCAGTCTTTGATAGGAAGTGCCATCTAGTGGTTTGTGGCGGTCACTTCAATTCCAGTCTGCAAGTTAAGCTGTGTAGTGGGCTTTAAGTGGTACTCAAATTCACTGAACAGTGAAGTCTCTTTCTAGACATCCTTCTCAAAAATTGATGACATGGCCGATCTGCCCTTGTCCCGAACACAATGGTAAATACCATGGTTTTACTATGTGTCAAACACATAAAATCTAAAGAATATCAGAAACACATATTCAAGGGAAAAGATGGGGAAGGTGTTATTTTGTAAGTATTTAAAGGATACTCAGTTTTCAGGGATATACATTAATGAGCTTATGAGTTAACTGTGTTTGTATAAAAGCTAATGAACATTGAAAGAATCAAGATCTATGTTTGTATCTGTGGTAGAAAGGGAGCTGTTTGCTTTGGGAACCTTAATACTATATCCTGCAGCTAAAACATGTTCACATGATGTGACACAAATACTAGTGTTCCCAGGCAGTCCCATGCTGAGTGTGCTTATGTTCCCAGCCAACATACCTCCCCATTTCTGATCGTATTTTAGTGGTGGTGCAGCCACACAAACTTGACAGTTGGAGGTATTTTATTTTTTTGTAATACATGATGCCTTATTATTATACTTTATATTTGCTCTGAAAGTTTCTTCTGTAGAGATTGAAGTATCCAGGTTTTCTGATTTCTTTAGGGAATTGCTTCATGCTCTAAAATTAGATGTTTCCTAGCATATTCCCTAGGCTATTTCTACTTCCTGTCTCACCGCTTCATTACTCCATATTTTTTTCTGATAATTTATAACATAATGGGAAAGGAATTTACTGTTGATGGAAGAAACTATTCCTAGCTCACGTCCAGAGGGTGTCAGTGGCAGCCATAGCTTAAGGGTACCTGTAGCTGAAGTTTTAACTTGTGTCCAAAAATAAGTGTCCAAAACAAAATCATGTCCAAAAATATTTTCGTTAACATGTGCTCAGTCTGTTCTGTTAATGTCTACCTGAAGAGTAAAAATGATGGTGATGTTATCTGAATATAAATCAGATCACATCTTTCACTCCTTTTTCAGAAACTTCTCAATGGTAGTCACTCAGAGTAAAAGCCAGATGCTAACTCTGGATTACAAAGCCTTATAGGAGTCGCTCCTCATTATTTTTTGACCTCATGTCTCATTATACTTCCCCTTTTTCACTTCATTCTAGGCACATCGGCTTCCTCACTGATTCTCAAATAGCCTCACTGATTCTCAGCTGTGCTGGGCAAACTGGCCTCAGGGCCTTTGCACTGGCTATTCACTCTGCCTGGAAAGCTCTTTCTCCAATTTCTTTATAGTTAGTTTTCTCATAGTCTCTGATACTTACTTCAAATTTGTGCCCTCGGTGAGGCCTTCCCTGGCCACCCTATCTAAAATCTTGCATATTCATTCTTTTTATTACATCTCCCTGCTTTATTTTTTCTTAGCATTTACCACTTTCTTATGTACTATAGATTTGCCATGTTTGTATCATTTGTTTTCTCTCTCTCTAACTGGAATGTAAATATAAAGAATCAGAGAATTTTGCCTTGGAGTTAGGTTATAAATTATTCATACATAGTTCACCTTTTTAAAACAAAAGTACAGACATTTTTCAGACTGTGAAGAGCTTCTGTAATATTTTAGAAAAACTTATTAACGATACTAGTTACATAATTAAGATTTCATTCATGTTTAATGATGACAAACTTGAGAGTCCATTACTTAAGACTGATACTAATGTTCTCATTAGTGCAACTGGGTATTTGCAGTTCTAATTATCATTTTACCTGGCCAGGGAGATCCCTTGGTTTCCTGTAGAATGCAGGCCCATTTAATGGTTTCTTAGGATCAGAAGCTGGGTAAAAAAAAAAGACCATAGTAACACTAGTTGCCTGTCATAGTGAAGGGATTTTAAATCAACAAGAATGAATTTGTGTTAACAGGGTGCCTATAGCTGTAGCCTTCTAGGAAAGAATAAATATTTTTTTAAGATTCAAAAATTTAACAAATATTAACAATGCTTTAGCAAACTCCTAGTCTGAGAGGGCAAATAGAAAAATATGTTTGTTTGAGCCAACCAGGTGGTTTTTGCTTACTTTAGATCTAACTTGAGTTGCCCTAATGCTTTTTTTTAATAGATGAAGTTGAGAGGTTCATGACCTTGATCAGGTCATGAAATCCCCAAAGTGTCTGATTATTTGGCAGTTTTAACTATGAGGCAAACTCAGAATCAGCAGAAATTACAAAAATACAACTTTCAACAAGAGTGAGTGAAAATGCTGATGGTAATACCTCCAGATCAGGCATCATAACCCATGAGATAAGTAGAGTATAAATGGGAGAAATAAAGTGTTCTTGGCTGGCTTGACCTGTTAAATCACCACAATGATTAATTTCTTATTTCTACGTTAGAAAATACGTTTTATTCAAAGTGTGCCTTTTAAAAAAGGTTTTGTAAAAATAAAAATACTCATAATATAGAGTTCAGACATGGGACATGCTCTCCCCTGTCCCTGACTCTCAGCCACACAAAGTCCATTCCAGTCCCACCATCCTCCGATCCCCGCTGCTCTCTTGCCAGCTTCTCTTCTCATGTGTGCCTCCAGGGAACATTTTTTCAAGCCTTGGCAAACAAAGTACATCTCAAGATTGTATTCCATATGTGGCCACAGTCATCTGGGTTATGCAGCATCCCGTGGAGGCATCCTGGCTAAAGTTGAAGCTGTTTTCTCCTTTGGCTTCTGGTAAACATCTATGAAAAGTGTCCACAGACACAGGAAAAGAAATGGGCCCAGGAGTCAGCAGAATTCTCAATCGAGAGAGGCCAGTGCAGTGTTAGGTGAAAGGTACACTTTCAGTGAAATCCCAAGCTACTGGTATTTGTTTGTATTCAATAGAAAGAGATGTCTATGTTCTTTCATGAAAGTGAGTTAAGAAAGAATAAGTGGCAAGAAGAGTAGGGACATTGTTTTCGGGATCTCGCGTTACCCTCCCCAAAGTAAAAGAGAGATTACTTTGCTAGATCTGCATCCTGTCAATAAATATTGAATAAATGAGTGGATAATGGGTGAATGAATGAACATGGTATGCACCTACAGCAGAAGTTGGGCTTTAGCTTCTAGGGACCTTCTGTTCTCTATCCTTCTGTAACTCGGGGACTTTGGAGTATGCCTGTGGCCAGGATAACGTCGTCTCAACATGTACCCCTCTCCCTGGTGCAGAAGCTTTGGGGAGCTTGGTGATGTGGGTGAAAAGAGGCAAGAAGGAGTTAAAGCCCAGCTTCCCCATTCAAGGTGTCTAAAAGAACCTTTTAGGAAACACTAAGGAAATCTATCTAACTCAGCCTGTGTAACTCACCCTGCACGCGCTGGCCGTGGATGCACAAGAGAGGTGCTGTTCGTGCCTGTGTTAGCTGTGTAACAGGATAGCCACTGTATCTTAGCAATTGATATTTTGGGCAACAGATACCCAAATTTTCCAAGGGAAGCTCTCTCAAGGTATTATTTTTTTAAGATTTTAAAATTGATTTTTAGAGAGAGAGGAAGGGAGAGGGGGAGAAGGTGAAACATCGATGTGAGAGTAAAACATCGATCAGCTGCCTCCTGCACGCCCCCTACCAGGGATTGAGCCTGCAACCCGGGCATGTGCCCTGACCGGGAGTCAAACCAGTGACCTTTCGGTGCACAGGATGATACCTAACCAACTGAGGCACACCAGTCAAGGCTCAAGTTATTTCTAATGAGACTGGCTGATGAAAGAACTTGTCATTTGCTTCTCTTGCCAGCATTTCAGATGTAGTTACTTTTTTGGAGTGGTGAGTCTTAGGGGCTGGCCTACTGCTGTGATTTTTCTCACTCCAGAGCACTTGTTTTTTGTTCCAGCTGGCTGTTTAGTTAAGAAGGTGTTGTCTGTCTCTGGAAAACACTGGGAAAATTTAAACTCAGAAAAACAAACCCAGAAATAAAAGCCATAGTCTGATTTCTACCACATCTGCACTCTTGACTTGGAAAGTACAGAATAAATTCAGGCCTATCTGAGTTTCAGTCTTTGATGCTCTTTCTGATGACATTGAATAAACTGACGTCTTTTCTAGGAGAGGGTCATGTTTGGGCTTTTGGAGTGTAGTGAAGCATGTGTGAGATTTATTTCCCCTTTGGTTTTTTGTTTTTTGTGGTGATGGTTTTAGTGGAGATGATGAGATTTTAGAATCAGCAGAGAGCTTGCCGAAGAGGCGTCCTTATTGCCCTAGCATCTTATTTCCTCTTTTGAACTGCATTTGAAATTTAGGATGGAAAAATAAGTGGGCTGTTTGCAAGACTGACCCAGAGTCAGAGGTGCTGTAAACCGCTTAGAATATTGACCTGGGTTATTAAACACTTAGGCACTTTTTAAAAAAAATGTATTGGAAGAGAGAGACCCCGCGTGTAGCTGACTCTCACCTAGTCCATTCAGTCTGATGCCTGCGGTAATGGAGGTTCATAGGATGCTGTAACTGGCCTGGGAGTGAGCATGTACTCCAAGGAAGGCTGCTCACGGCAGGCCCCGACTGGACTGCGGCGGACCTGAAGGAAGGAGGAAGAGCAGGCGGGGGGCACAGTCCACGCAGAAGGAGCATGGCCCGGCTGTGAGGGAGCGCCATGTGCCCGGAGGGTCAGAGGGGCCTGCTAGGTGGAGAGCAGGAGCTGGAAAAAGAACAGAGGTGGCAGGCTATTTGCCTGGAGGAGTTTACGTCTCTCCAACATTTGTAAGCAAAGGTAACAAAATTGACAGAAATATAAACAAGGGTGTGAATAGAATAGACCTTGACCTACCTGAATAAGTCACCACAGTGCTTTAAAAGTACGTAACTACTCCAGTGGTAGCTCTTAACTTTGGTTTTATGTTCCTATAGTGATTTTTGGTGTTTTTTAAAAAAATTAAAATCCTCCTGAGCATTATGAGCAACTTGTAAATGTTATTTATTAATATTGTTGACAAACGTGAGCACTAATGGTGTTGAGGAACATGAACATTCTCCTTGTGAGCCAATTTTAGGGTGATTTTAGGATGATTTTGTAGAACTGGTTTGGAAACATATTTCCATATCATATGCAGCAGCTTCATCTAGTACTTGCTATGGAAACACTTCAAATCTTGCTCTGATTTCCTTCAGGCAGAAGAAAGACAACTTTTGCTTTGTATCCTCACTGAGCAGAAGGCTTTTTTCCCTACTTAATGAAATGTATTTGTTTATAAAACGTTGCTTGTGTGGGGATTGAAAAGCAGGTGCCTGCTAATATCCTTAATTAAAATGAGGAATTTAAAGCTGTGGAGGGCCAGTCTCAGCACTTGCTTAGATTGAGAACATGCATTATACATCCTGGCTTTTTTCCAAAAAGCTGTCCTCAGAAGTTACATAAATTTCATTTCATGGTAGTCCCCAGGGATGGAAGTTGTTCAGGCCACTCTGCTAGACTCCTTGTAATACTCGTAATTTAATGCTGGGCACTTCAGTTTACATCGTGAACAGGGTTATGCTGTGGTAGTGGTGCAGGTATGTGGTCAAGATGCTGATGTTAAAAATTTCATCTGTTCAAATACACATTGCATGCTTACTGAATTAGCTCCTGATTTTTTTTGTGGCCTCATGGGAAATATATCATCCAGTGTGCACAGTTTTTAGAAGAAACACCCTGAATTTTCTTTTTTGTTAAAGCTCCTTTCTGTGTTATTTTTTTTTCTTCAACACATAATTTTTGTTATTTCCAGAATTTATATTGGAAACTGCATTAATACCAGTTAATTCTGGAAAAATAATAGATGTCACATCAGATATATCCTGGGCAGTAAGGGTGTACAGTTTATATTTACTCTGATTCTAAATCAGAGGTGGTTATTTGCTTTTTTTTTTATTGAACCCTGGATGGCTTCATCTAACCATTTTGGACTCCACTGGCTTTTATTTCTGTTGTATTTGAATGAGGAATCAGGAAATCCTATTGTGATTACATATTATATGGCTGAACTATTTAAATAATGAGATAGCAAGGGACATATCGCATATACTACTATATTTCAAAATGACACTTTTGTGTTATCTGCTCCCTGTAAGCCTTTTCATGTGTCTCCTTCATCTCTTGCATGTAAGACAACTGAGAAAAAACCCTCACTTGCTTTCCTAATCTATACTTCCTTTAGCATTTATACCATGCAGAAGTATGCCCAAATCTGATAAACAGTGGCTGGAAGGGGCTTGTAGGGAGGGGAAGAAAGAGGGAGCACTAGTCTAAGCAGAGCCCTGGGCCAGAGGCTGTGGAGGCACAAGATGACACCAGCTTGTAGGCTCTGCCTGGGCGCTTGCTCAGCGTTATATGAACAAACGAGCTCACAAGAAGTTAGTGAATTCAGGACGTAAAGTGATAAATCTCCAACGAGCATGGCTAGTCAGGGCTGCCAGGGGAAGCCCTCACTTACGGAGAGTTTAAGCTTTTGGGGGAGGGAGAAAGGCTTCAAAGGGGAAGCGGAGATTTGTCCTATGATCTGGAGACTTGGGCAGCAGGAAGAAGCCTGTGGGGTAAGTTGCCCCTGTTGTCTCCCATTTAAAGGGAGGGATTTGTAGTCCTGGATTTGGGACTTGGGGAGGAACAAAAGGGCATCCCAGGTCATTCCCACTGTCTCCACTCAGAATGAGTGGCATTGGGCATTTGGAGGGAAAATAGCACTTTTGTGTCCAACTGCACACTTGCAAAAAAGTTCTTGTGCCCCCGGTGTGTACCTACCGTCAGTGAATGTCAGTAGCCACTGTTCCTTTTAGGTTAGTATTTTCTGCTGGATGAGAAGTTGTTTGGTTTGGTGAAAACATGCCTAACGTCCCTATCTTACCTATTTTGAGGTAAATGAACCAAGTTGCATTCTTGTATTTTCTATTAATGGCAGTCAGTCACAGCTGTGCTAAGTTCAATTCAGGTTCCTTGGATTAAAAACAGGTACAGATTTTTACTTACCCACAACGGTTCGATCTTAAAGAGGGCCAGGCTTACCCACACTACTTCCTCTTTCAGACAAATGGACACCTACCCAGCAACGGAGATGTGTATCAAGAAAGGCTGGCGCGGTTAGAAAATGATAAAGAATCGCTCGTTCTTCAGGCAAGTGATTTTTAAATGCTGTTCTTTCTTCATGGCATGCTTACAAAGACATACCTACATTTTAAATTGGGGCGGCAAATTCAGGTGCTTACCGGAGCCAGACTGCTAGTCGCCGTAAGTGCAACAGGCTGGCTGTGTGCAATAGGGAGTGGTGGGGACTATGGCAGAACGCGGGTATGCATCCCCAGTCTGGGGGAGCAGCCGTTAATCAGCCTCGCTCGTCAGGGGCCAGGCTGTTGACAGGTACAATGTCATCTGACTTGATTTCCCGATCTATCATCTGATCTGATTTTTTTAATATGTAGCAGAAATTCTGATTTTATACTAAATATATGTATTCATAATATAGACTCATATATTTTTATAATATAGACTCTTAAATCTGAATAAGTACTTCTGAATCTGAATACATATATACTTAATGTTTCAGTTTGAATAATGATACCATGGACCAAACAAAACCTAGTAAGTGGGGAAGTCCTATTTGTAGGCTAAATTCGAGTTTTCTCCTTCAGAATGTTATCCCCCCCCCCCCCGTTATTTATTTATATGTATGTTTTAGTTAAGTATAGTTGACATACAATATTACATTAGTTTCAGGTGTACAGTGTAATGATGCAGTGTTTATGTGCCTTATGAAGTGATCACCGTGACGCCCAGTGACCATCTGTCACCGTGCCGTGTTATTACCATATTACTGACTGTATTCCTTATGCTGTACACTACATCCCCGTGATTTATTTGTTTTATAAATGGAAAATTGTACCTCCTAATCCACTTTGCCTTTTCACTCGTCCCCTCACCCTCCTCCCCTGTGGCAACCGTCAGTTTGTTCTCTGTACCTATGGGTTTGTTTCTGTTTCGTTTGCTTGTTTTGTTTTTTCGATTCCACACATAAGTGAAATCACATGGTATTTGTCTTTCTCTGTCTGACTTAACTCACTTAGCATAATGCCCTCTAAGTCCATCCATGTCATTCTAAATGCTTGGCAGATATTTTTACTTTGATATTTTGAGCTAAATGAAGTACGTTTACTAGGCTGGTGATCTTTGTGGGGGAAACTCAGATTCGCAGTAAGCACCGAGGATGAAGGACTAACTGAGCAGCTCCTCATGGACCTTTGAGTTATACCCTGGCTTTGAACACGTGTGTGGATAATGTGATCATGAAAGATCACATGGAATTTGAATTCTCTGGGTTCTTTCCTTTATTCCTCATGAAGTATCACACTTGAATAGTCCTTGATAACTGCTCCTCCAAAAGTTAACTCCATTTTCTCTCTTAATCTCTAATAATGCCTTCTACCTTCACCTCACCCCAACCCCTCAAAAAGATAATCTGTGTACATGCTCCCTCTCATAACTGGTTGAAGTGGTTTTAACCTATAAAGCATCGCACATCCCCAATCAGCCCTAACTTTCTTAAAAATTGGAGTCTTCAGATCACAAACACCACACACACAGGAGTGTAAAAGGCTGCTGTCCTATTAATTCTCAGAGTTTTGATCCCTTTATGCCCAAATGAGCGGTGACAGCATTCCAGTTTTCTATTTAGAAAAATGAAGTTTGCAGTGGGACCCAAATTCTTCCTAATCCATTGCAGTATTTTGTTCTAAATGCAGGTAAGTGTGTTGACAGACCAGGTAGAGGCTCAGGGAGAGAAGATTCGAGATTTGGAGTTTTGTCTTGAGGAGCACAGAGAGAAGCTGAACGCCACAGAGGAAATGCTGCAGCAGGTATGTGCGAAGCTGGCCCCAGGTGGAATTTTCCTGCTGAACTATTTGAGGTGTTCCATTTATATATCGTGTTTGCTCTGATGGAGTAGTAAATTTTGTGATTCACTTAGGCTAGCGTATTTTAAGTAAAAACCTAGAGTAACAGGGACTCAAAACACATATAACAGTAAAAAGTGCTCATATAATTAGAATCTGAAATAAAATATTAATAGGATTACAGGTAATTTTAATTTTCTTCTTTATGCTTTCCTATGATTTTCTAACTCCCAACCATGAGCATATTTATATGATTAAGAAAAAATATAAATACCGTATATGACCTTTATTAGGGAAAAAACTTGTACACACAGACATACACACACATGGTGCTCATATATGAGAGGACCTATAATATAATGGACAGAGTTCACACTGGAGCAAGACTGCTTAGGTTTGAGTCCCTGCTGTGCCGTTTCCATGCTGTGTGACTTTTGGCAAATTCTTAACCTCTCTGCTCCTCAGCTTCCTCATATGTTGCATAAGGATAATTCATGAGTTATTCTTGTGAGTTTCTACCTCATAAGGTTGTTTTGAAACTTCAACCGCTAAATTCAGAACCGTGCCTGGCAAACTTCAACCGCTAAATTCAGAACCGTGCCTGGCAAACCTAACATCATCATCATCATTAGTGTTACCATCAGGCTTAACACTATATAGGGTTTATATATGTGTGTCTCTACATAACATGTCTCCCCAATAAGCAGACACCTGTTTAGTTCTGCTCAGTGAAGATGAACTAAATTTTATCTATTTAGTAATTAATCTTCATCACATCCTCTATTTGATAGTTACTGCTTTGCAGTCATAAGTGAGGCACATCCAAATGTGGCTGTTTATAGTAAAACAACTTTTGAATGTATCTCTTAAATTCTAATAGGAGCTTCTGAGTAGGACATCCTTAGAAACTCAGAAGTTGGATCTGATGGCTGAGATATCTAACTTGAAGTTAAAACTGACGGCTGTAGAGAAGGACAGATTGGATTATGAAGATAGATTCAGAGACACAGAGGTAAGCAGCACCCTCTCTCTTTATATACAGAGGCATGCATATGCATACGTCACACACACATTCCCAGAACAAGCTAAAATTCCTCGGGGTGGGAGGGGGAGGCAGCTAATGACCATGTGCCCTCATTCATCCATGCTTCTTTTTAAGAATCATCTTTAATTGCATTGAATTTTTATCACTGAATGCTAATGGCAATTTTTATTTTCAGATTTTTGATGTGAAATAGAAATACTTTCATTAGCTTTTAGAAGAACTTTAGATTTTAGGGCATTTGGAGCGTCCGTCTTTCTGTCTGTACGTCCACCCATTCTCTGTTCATTCGTACTGGTTTTCTTCATTGTGAAAATAATGGGGTGAAGTATGTGATTTTACTGTTTATTTAGCTATTATTTAGGCATCCTGATTATTTGCTATATAATGGGTTTTTAAGTATGGATCGAAAACAGGCTTTCATTATATAATCATAAACATCACAGATTTTTAGAGGTCATTTAATTTGGCCGCCTACTTTTGATCTATTCCACACATAAATCATTCCAATTAAATAAAGCTCACTATCCTTTCATAAAATTCAGGGTAGATTCTGCAACTTGAAGTACCCGTTTTTATGGCCAAACATACTTGTGTTTTATTTATTTTATTGTTAATCCCCTTCTCATTTGTTTATTTGTTTACTGCTTTGTTGGGGAGGAAAGCATATCCATTTGGCATTTATTTATTTGAAAAGAAATATAAAAAGCTGCAGAAATTCCTTCTCTGCTAAGGCCATCTCTTCTTTTTTCTCTATTTTGTTCCCTCGGTTGGGGTGTGGAGAGATGCCATACTGGAGGAAAGAAATAGAGGTGTATTACATTTTCCCCCCATCTTAATTTCAAACATTTATGTCCTGCTGACTACATGCCAACATGATACGAGGTGCATTACACATATTATCCACTGTATGAAAGCCCTTCACAGATTTGAATTGAATGAGATTTGTTCCATTGCTGTTTCAAAATTAAAATGTCTGTCAAAGATCTAACTATAATTGGAAGTCTTGCTGCATGTATCACTTCCTCAGTAGCGAAAAGAAATCCCTAAACTTGGTGCACGCTTTAATCGTAGAGCTTTTTGTCAATCACCTGTATGAGCATGCTTCTCATTTGATTGAGACTGGGGCTCTTAGAACTCAGGAAGTTACCCAGTTTTTTAAAAATTTTGCTTTTGTGCTTTCTTTAAAAATAATTGTTCCGGCCCTGGTCAGTGTTGCTCAGTGGTTAGAGCATCAGCCTGCGCACCAAAGGGTCCAGGGCTCAATTCCCAGTCAAGGGCACATACCTGGGTTGCAGGTTTGATCTCAGCCCTGGTAAGGGCACCTGCGGGAGGCAACAAATTGATGTGTCTCTCTCACATCGATGTTTCTCTCTCTCCCCCTTTCTCTCCCCATCTCTCCCTTCTACTCCCTCTAAAAATCAGTGGAAAAATATCAGGTTAGAATTAACAACAACATTTTTTCCTTACTGTCATTCATAACATAGTAGTAGAATTCAGTCAACAGATAGATGACATGGCATGGAGCTAACTCTGGTGCAGGGAAAGAGGCTGCACTATTTGGGAATCGAGAGGTGGCCTTCTATATCATATACACGAAGTTTAGGGGATGTCTTAACCTGCATGCCTGTGGGTAATTTGGATACAAAATGTTAACAAAACATCAGGACTCACTTGAAGTAGATGTTTTATGATTTTTTTCGTAAGACCCCAGAGCAATATTTACATCTCTTGAGGTTGTCTGCATTTTTATAAAACTTTTTTTTCCCAGCTCTGCATTCCCAATCATATTGCAAAGTGATCTTGTGATTAACTCAACAGTGCCCCCTTCTGGTAGGAGCACAGATGTCAGAAATTGAGTTTCTGTGGAAGTCTGAAAATTCTCTAGAAGGGAAAAGGGAAAGGTAACAGGGATTTTCTTTTTTAAAAGGAGTGAACTTTTGGTTAAAAAAAAATAGTTGGAAATAGTTTGTATTTCACTTTTTAAAGTTTCATAGTAAAGATGTATTTTCACATTTTCCAGCTGGAGTTAGCATAGGAAGATATAACTTCTTTCAAGTTGGTGATTTACATTCATATATACAGTGTTGCCACAAAGGATAATTGGGTAGTTGATGTTTATTAATAGAAAAATGGTCTCAATGTATAGTTCTATTTTCTTCAATTGTTTCTTCTTCTTTGCAAATTGCTACTATTTCTAAAGGAAGTGGTAAAATGCAATAATACCTAACAGGAATTCAAAGCTGTTTCTTAACAATGAGAGAGGGGGGAAATATATATTAAAAAGACCAGATTGATGAGAGAATATCACTAAGAACACATATTTTGCAGGGATAATTAACAAATGGGAGAAACTGACTTTTTTCTTGAACTTGAATTCTGAACTTATAGATAAGGAATCACAACTAAAATGTTATTAAATGATGTCAAATAGTTCTTGACCTCATTTGTAACAGGAGAAAATAGACACCCTCTTATCGAAACATTGTTTTAATAATATTAATAGGTAATTATTAAATAATAATGCTAGATAATACTTTTCCTCGTTTTGCAAGCAACACTTTAACCCAAGAACAATTTAAAAGCCTGTGAGTTTTCTGGAAAGTGTACTTCATTGTACCATCCCTTTTCCTAGCCTTTGTGAGTTTGTAACTTAGAAGTTTAGAGTAATTCCTTGTTAACAAAGTTTTATTTTCTATATAACATTGTTCTATTTTTTTTAAAAAAATATGTTTTTATTGATTTCAGAGAGGGAACGGGGAGAGAGACAGGCAGACAGACAGAGAGATACATCAATCGGCTGTCTCCTGCACATCCCCTACTGGGGACCCAGTCCGCAACCCCGGCATGTTCTGTCCCTGACCAGGTATAGAACCAGCGACCTCCTGGTACATGGTACAGTTCAACCAACTGAGTCACACAGGCCGGACTATTTTTTTTTTTAATGGCATTTTTGTATAGTTCTGTTCTGTCATACATGAATTTGTGACTCAGGAGTGTCAATGCCTTGTAAAAGAGAGGAACAAAGACACTTTAACCATAGGTAGGGCCTTCATGGCTTGTAGTAAAAGAAAAAATTCATCTCCTTCACAGAGTATTTAACCCCCCCTTTTTTGGAATTTTCCTACTCTCTGGGCTCTGAACAAAAAAAAACATATCACTATTTCTCACAATATTTATTGAAATTTTACAAGCAAATCAGTTTTTTATAAAGATGACAATAGAAAAGGTGTCTGATTACATTTGTATTATGAAAACATTAGGTTTGCTATCTTTTTCATTTTCCAAATATAAAATTATATTATGATACAATGTATTTTTAAATGACAGGGACCTCATCCATGCTCAGGTTGAGAATCTTTGGTTTGAAGGATGTACATTTCATTTCATACTCCCAGATTGGGTTGATGAACAATCTGTATTTTATAGACAAATGAAAAAATTATAAAACTATTCTTATAGCTCTAGCCAGTTTTTCTCAGTGGTTAGAGCCTTGACCCTGGGACTGAAGGGTCCTGGGTTTGATTCTGACCAAGAGCCTGTACCTTGATTGCAGGTTCCCCCCTAGTCAGGCAACCAATCGATGTGTCTCTCTCACATTGATGTTTCTCTCTCTCTCCCTCCCTCCCTCCCTCCTTTCCATGCTCTCTAAAAAAACAATGGAAAAAGTGTCCTTGGGTGAGGATTTAAAAAAATAAATAAAACTATTCTTATAAACACCCACCATGTCACTGAAAACACTCTAAAAGTGATTGGTTTTGCTAAAGAAAATCTCTCTGGTTTATTTTATTTTATTTTATTTTTTAAAGTTTTTTTTTAATTTTATTTTTTTAAAAATATATCTTTATTGATTTCAGAGGGAGGAAAGGAGAGGGAGAGACAGAGATAGAAACATCAATGATGAGAGTCACTGATCGGCTAGCCCGCAACCCGGGCATGTGCCCTGACCGGGAATCAAACCCGATTGCCTGGATCCTAGGTCGACGCTCAGCCGCTGAGCCAAGCCCAGCGGGCCTCTCTGGTTTATTCTAAAAGACACAGTTTATATAGTGAATTTTATATAGAAATATCTGATCAGTGATAGTAAGTGATTAGCTACCTTTCTGAATCAAAAGTAGCCCCCTTCATTTTTATAATCCCATCATTTTAGGGCCGAGGCATTAGGAATTAAAAGCGGTGCTTTAAATCGAAAGATAGTTCTCAAGGAGAAATACTTGTTTTTATTTGTCTGATCTAAGTTATATAACTTTAACCAGGATTTAAGGTGGTTGATTTAAGATTTCCAAGCTGCTATTTTGGTATGTTTAAGTGTATTACCACTTTTGTAATGTATTTCCCTGTTTCTTTCTGGACAGGAGCTAATGCAAGAGATCAATGATTTGAGGTTAAGAGTCAGCGAAATGGACAGTGAAAGACTTCAGTATGAAAAGAAGCTGAAAGCAACCAAAGTGAGTTTTCTCAATGACAGCAATTTTTAAACAAATGGCTCTACTGCTTATCTGTGATCAATAATAGAAATGCAGTGTGTTTTCTACTCAGTGTATGATAAAGAAGGTATTTTACAAGTGAGTGAAATTTTCTCTGATGTGGAGACTGTCCTGATTTAAGCACTATTCTGAATAAAGTCCAGGGCTTACCTAATCTGATACAACATGACCTGTCATTTCTCTTAATGACCTAACCTCCTGTGTACACAATGATACTATTTCCTTGATCACTTAGCATATCTTTTTCTGTCTATAGTTTTCCTTTCCCTCCTCTGTCTCTCTACCAGTCTTTAATGGCCAAACTTTCTAGCATGAAAATCAAGGTGGGTCAGATGCAGTATGAAAAGCAGCGGATGGAGCGAAAATGGGAGTCACTGAAGGTGCGGTGGACGTTGGGGAGTGGGGGTCCATGCTTGCTGCTTTCTGGCTTGTGGTGTTGCTGTGACGGTTTGGATGTGACAGTGTTCTTAGTGGTATGTGCATTCGTTTTGTCTGTGTGTCCCCTGTTTTTTGTGGTGTTTTTTTTTTAATATGTTTAAAGCTGATTAAAGGGACAATGTGATCCTCACTTTGTTTTCAGGAACATATGAAATAATTAGTGAAAAATAATTAGCAAGTAAATAAAAGTATTCGTTTATAAATTGAATCTCACTCTCTTACACTATCTGAGATCCAGGCTTGGTAAAACAATTACGACAAGTTCACCTGTGAAAGAATTCTTTCCCGTACCCACAGTAGACATTGCTTTCCTCCTTCGGGACTTTCTCGAAGGTGAATGTATTCAGCAGTTAACTGTCACGGCGGTGAATGGAAATTACCATTGAGAGTAAGAACAGTAAGAACAGGGCAGCGCTTCTTGCCAGTGCTACCGAAAGGTTCTTGTGCTTGGCATCTACTCCTCCCACAAGGAAATTTCTTAGCTTCGTTAGAGAGCTACATCTCGTAGCACTGAATGTAATCAGTATCTTTGGAGACTGAAAATAAAATGTTTGAAAATAAAATCATAGTTTCCTGTGTTAATTACAGCCAGCAAAATTTAAATTTGCTAAAGCTCTTTTCCAAAATGAAACTGAAAGTTAAAACATTAGTAAATAGGTAGAACACTGGACGTGGGATCTTTAATAGTTGTGTAGTTTTAAAAAAGAAGAATTAAAATCTGTTTTCTAAATCTATTTTTTTTTTTTTTTGCATTGTTGTCGGAGATTGTATCTTTGTAATGAGGATAAGTATTTGGGCCTAAGGTTTGGCTAAAGTTGTTCATTATTTGCTACCTTACCCATTAATTAAGCTCCACCTTGTGCAGGGAACCTAAGTGCCACCTTAAAATGCTATATAAATATCAAGCAAGTCTTAATATGCATTTTCCAATCTGCATTTTATTTCGCTTTTATGACACTAAGCATCTAATTTGATTATCTCTTCTGATTAACTTGGTCAAATTTTTTTTATTTAACATGACAGATAAACTTTAGGGCTACCTTGGTCCTACTTATACTTTAAAAGGTTTCTTTTTTAACTTGGGCACAAAGACACTTGGAATAGCTCTGCCATAATTACTGTAAATTAGACTTGAATAATCGCCTTTCTTCTTGTTTCTCATTGCCACTGTCTGAGTTCAGAAGTCTGCGTTTAAATCCTTGTAGTTTTTTGTTTTATTCACAAAAACTAATGGACTTAAAAGCGTACTCTCTGAATATTCTCTTTTATTCATAATCTACCCTTCTAAGATGAATTTGTCATTTGTAGGATGAACTGGCATCTTTAAAAGAACAACTGGAAGAGAAAGAATCTGAAGCGAAAGGGCTGCAAGAGAAGCTGTTGTGCAAGATGAAAGGGGAAGGGATCGACATTTTCGACCGAGGTAGGAATATGTCTTTAACGCTGGCTATCTTGTTTTGTTAAAATCCTCTGAGATCTGCAAAAGAAACGGATGTTAGTCGATGTGTCCTGTTAGCGTCAAAGGAAAGAGTAGCAGAAGCCGTCTAGCCCAGGATCATAGGGAATCCTCCAGGATCACAGGGAATCCTCCAAGACTCTTTCCTGTGCTTGGGGATCTATAAACTTCCTCGTCAGCGGCTGGAGAAGGGCAACTCTGTACTGTGTTGGGTGCATATTTTAGATTAGGAAATTGTAAATTACCAAAAGGGACTGTTACTATGTCCCAAGATTATTTTCCCCTAAACTGAACTTGAGACAACAGAAAGACATTTAGAAACCTTGTCTGCCCTGTTGAGAGAAGAAAGGCTCTGTATCTTTGGGGGCAAAAAAAATCAATGAAAATTTCTTATCATGCATTGAGCCCTTAACCTTCTAGAAAGCAAAAACAGGCTAATTTCTTTCTGGAAAAGTGCATGAATTTATCCAAAAATTGTTTTCATAATTGAGGCAGTTTGTCCTAGATTTACGTGGACTGTGATTTTTAATGTAGCGTTATACTTGATAGAAAAATAACTGAAATGAATGAAATGTGTTTTTCTGAGTTATATTTGGAAATACAAATACACGTAACATTTGACAACACTAGATCAAATTTAACCTTTCCTTGTTGTTACAAATGATGACACTGGCAGAAAACAACTTCTGATTCATTTGAAACAGAACAAATTACATTCAGTATAGTTTTAGTACGTTTTTATCTGGTATGTGAACATTGATATTGTTATTGTCTATTCAATGAGAGGCTTGAATTAGATTATCTCTCAAGTCTTCTTGGCTCTGGAATGCCCTGGCTTTATATGCCTGTAGGTTTCACAGTTATCTGTCCATCAGAAAACGTAATTCATCAAGCATTGAGAAAAATGGATTTTTTTCCCCCTCCGTAATTTGGCATATGTAGAATTGTATGTTCTTACAGGACATTCACAAACAGGTCATGCTTTTAGGATTTTAAGAGAGAAAAAAAAGGAATCATAGGACTTGTAGGCTAGAGGGTATGTTAGAATAGTACTACCCAAAGCCTGAATCAGGGACTGGTGCCAGTCTGTAAACTGTTGGTCCCGGTGCGCAACCAAGTAAATACAAGGACCGACAGCAAGTGTTTAGAAACTTCACAGCAATCTGGCGTTGACATAACATCTAACATCATGATCAGTAGACTCATCTCATTGAACAGAAGCTGCACCATGTCAGTGTTATTGAACTTGAGCGGTGAGTTGAACGTGACAGAAACAATGTACTGGTCACGATCAGGAGGGCCGAACATGGAACTGTAATGGAAATATAAAACACAACCAGTGGGACATCAACCGGCTTTTCATCACATTCTGTGTGAGGAGTGCTTGCACTCTATAGGCTGGATTTTAATGTGAGAAAATCAAGGTTCCGAAAGGTGAAGTAACAGAGGTAGTAACTCAAGTTTAGGTCTTCTGGGTTAATTACATTAGACTCTCCTTTTCACTGCACACAGAGCATTATGTAGTGAAATACCAGGGCTGGAGTCGCAAAATAGTGCTTCATAGTCAGTCTTTATGAGGTTAGAGTCTCTTTATTTAGGTAAAAGGAGACAAAATAACAGTGCTTTAAAAATATTATTTACTGTTGTAATGTGTGCTAACTTCCAATTCAATGGGTTTTCCTGCACAGATGAAAATTTTAAAAAGAAGCTCAAAGAGAAAAGTAAGGTTTTTGGTGTATTTCCATCAGCCTTTACGTTCACCGAAAGTAATACTTGGACTGTTCTTTGCATGTGTTTTTAAAGCATTTCTCTCACCAAGAATGTAAAGTTGCTTCATCGATAAGCTCTCCATTTCTCCAGAGTGTACAAATTAGAGGGTAAACAAGCAATAAAAACGGGGAGTAAAAGACCCCTTTGCGAACTTTATCTGGTTCAGCCCTTTTGCTCCACAGGATGCGTCAGGGCACCCAGAGTGGCGGGGGTGAGAAAGCTTTTTCTCTGTGGCCCAGGGGATGCCGGGTCAGAGAAGCAAATAATGTTTGCCCTCCTATAAAAACCTACTGTTTTTGAGGTTTACCATAGTTGAAAGATGGTTTCAAACTTTGCTTTTGCTTTTCAGTGTTCTGTAACCAACTTTTTCGCTGAGATCTACTTAGAGGTTTCTTTAAACACACCCTCTTGGTGTTTCCAACGAGATTCTAATTGTTTAATTGCATTAAATAATCCAGGCTGTTTAATGGAGCCTGGATTCCTTAAGGGAGCATAAAGATAAATCCTTAAAGGACTCTCTCCTCCAGACTTTGAATTCTTAAGTCAAGGGAATTTGCCTTAAAAAAGAAAGAAAAAGAAAGGCAATTCCTATAGAATATTTTAATTGAAAATGGTTTCTATCAGTACTGAATGATCCATTACTGTTTTAAAAATTATCTTTAGTAGTTTTTTCTTTCTCAAAAGAAGGCAATTTTAGCTGAAATTTTTGTCTCTGTTTCGAATTTTTTCATTTGTGATTTCATCCTAGGTTGACATTCGATCTTTAGACTATCTGCTTTTTATTATTAAAGTAACATGCTTTTGTATTTTAATATCAGATTTTAAGGGAAATCACATTCATCTTTGGCTTTTATGTTTTAAAATAGCATTTGGAAATGAAGTTTATAGATGAAGCAAAGTACTTAATATCCTTCGGTATGGACCCTGCAGCCGGCCTCTGAGCATGACCCCTCGTGCAAACACCACGTTCCATCAGGCTTACCGTTTGTGTCTCCATCTTGGTTATAACTGAATATCATTTTGTCTGCTTCTGTCATTGCGTGCACTTTGTTCATTGCTTTGACCCACTGCTTTATAGGTTTCTTTGTTGAAAACTCCGTGTTTTTATTGTCATAGCACCGAAATGTCATTTTCAGTGTCCTCGTGAAGGTTGTTGCTTTGAGAGAGGGTATTTAGCTCTCACTTACCCTTATTTTCTTTCTGGAATGATGACTATTCAGGTGAGATAGAAGATGTTCATTTTTCAGATTTTTCCCTAAAAGAGAATACGGATGGTAAATGTGCCCTTTTAAAAAACAAAACAAAACAAAACAAATCAAATCAGTAACATCTTTACCTTAAAACAATTTAACCTGAAGGGTCAGTAGCTTCTCGTTACTGTCGCACACATTAACTAAACTGACTTCTGATTTAATGTTCTGATATTTTCAGATATTGAAGTACAAAAAATGAAAAAGGCTGTGGAGTCTTTGATGGCAGCAAATGAAGAAAAGGTATCTAGATGAAATTTAAATACTTATTTGGATGTGTTATAGCACCATCTTGGTCATTCCATGCATTTTCTTGAGATCTTGCCACTTGAAAGAACACACCCTATGCCCTACTGACATTAAGGGGCAAACATTCTCCCTTCCTACCCAAGTGTGCCCACCGTCAAGGGTCACCGTCATCGTGGCCGTGCATAGGAATGGAGACCAGCAGCATTGGCCCCACTGAGAATTCTCTCTCCCCTCCGCGCATGAATTCAGAAAATGTTGGCATTATCAAATCAGTTCTTTATATTCAGAGACTGAACATAAAGAGCTGGAGATTTGGGCTGCTGTGTGAGCTCTGAAAGAGGTGACCCATGACAACTTGAGCTTCATGGTCACGTTCATTTTCTTCTTTGTATATGTTATTTTCTTCATACTTCTGACCTCTTTCATCGGGGATCGTCTGTGCCCTCCTGAGTGGTGGGATGCCAGAAAAGAGAGGCACAAGCGTCAGAAAATCAGTCTGGCCCTAGGCCTTGTTTTAGCTCTGATGGCCCAGTGCCACGTGTCCAGGAGTTTGTTTCCTCTGGTGGTTTCTCCTCATTCATCCTGCTGAGAGCGCTAAGAGCGCTGAGAGCAGGGACACAGTTACCCTACTAAGGAAGCGTGTCTCTTCACCGCTTTCCCGACCAGCTGTCCAGGCAGCAACAGTTGGCTCCAGCTCCTGTCGTCAGAACTGCTCTCCCCTTGTGAGGAATTTTCCCAAGAACTTTGTCTTGATCTGTCTCCCATCATGAGTTTCTTTTTCTAATTCCTGCCTACTCTGTTTCACTTGTCACTTATTTTTGCCTTTCATTCTCTTTATTTATTCTTTATTCCATGGAAATAAACTCATTGTCTTCTGAGGAGTAGCAGGGGTTGTGCATCAGGAAAATGAAGGCTCCTAGGCAAAGCGTCCATTAGTGAAACCATGTTTCAGACCAGGCTTCAATTGGCCCAGTGCATGCCGTGAAAGTCCTAGAACATGAGATGCAGGTGGAAGGGTGTATGAAGCTAACAAGAGTTACACCGAATGGTGGGCAACCTTGTATGCTAGGCTAATGATCTGGGGTCTTTGCTTATAGGCCTGGGGCAGTGACATAACTAAATTGCCATTTTGGAAAGCTAACTCCAGTGTCAGAACGGGGGCAGGAATAAGGGAGAGTAAAGATTGAACAATTAAGAAGCTGTTAAAATAATGTAGATGAGAAATGAAGAGGGGCTGCAATAAGGCAACGGCAGTGAAGTGTAAAGGAGGGAAGATATTTTATTATTTTTTAATCCTCACACGAGGATATTTTTTCCATTGCTTTTCGGAGAGAGTGTAAGACGTGGGTGGGGGTGGGCGGTGGAACATTGATGTGAGAGAGACACATCAATTGGTTGCCTCTGGCATGCGCCCTGACCAACACCGGGGATGGAGCTCGCAACTGAGGTACGTGCCCTTGGCCTGAATTGTACTCTGGACCCTTCAGTCCTCGGGCCAACGCTCTAACTGCTGAGCAAAACCAGCTAGGGTAGGAGGGAAGATATTTTAGAGAAATTTACAGGTTGACAAGATATTAAAATCTTTGAATTTGAGGGTAAGTTTCTGGTTTGATCAGTGGGGTAAATAATGATGTCCTCCAAGAGTTAAGGGTATCCAGAGGCTGAAGTATTGGGGGCAAATAGTGAGCTTCATTTTAGATACATTCAATTTGATGTGTCCATGGGACATCTAAAAGGAGGTTTCTCATAGAGAGTTGAAAATAAATTTAAACTTTAGATTGGTGGGGAGTGAATCTCATCAATTTTAGAAAAAATACATAGGTAGTTGTAGTTTGGTGGGGACTAAACTATAGTTGCTGCATCAGTTAGCTTTTGCTCCATGACAGATCACATTTATTATTTCTCATGCTCCTGAGGGCTGGCTAGGTGGCTCTTCTGGGCGGGGCTGCCTTAGCTGCTCTCTACGGTTAGCCCGGGGCTGGGATGGGGCTGGATGGTGTCGGATGGTGTGACTCACGTGTCTGGTGATTGACAGACTAGTCTAGGCTGGCCCCAGCTGAGATGCCTCTTTTCTAAATGTTCTCTTATCTTCCAGTAGACTAACCTACGCTTCTTCACATAGTGGCCTTAGAGGAGCAAGAGAGGGAAAGCCCCAGTGTGTAAATACTTCTAAGCCTTTGCTTAAGGCACATTTGTCGATCTCTTACCGGCCCAAGTGGGTCCACAGTCAAGCCCACATCAGTGAGGGAGGAGCTCGGGAGCTCATTGTTATCATCCGCCACAGCAAGCCCCTGGAAAAGAGAAGAGGGCAGGCACAAAACCTGAAAGCTCCGTCCTTGGAGTCTGGATTGGTAGATGGTGGCGGTTACAGAAGGACAGTATCTGCGAGGTCAGGGGATTAAGAGATTGGAAAAGAGTGGGAAGAAAAGTAAAAGAGGAAGGAAAGAGTGGAGTCAGTAAAGTGCCAAACAGAGATCAAATTAGAATAGGGATGAAAGTGCTCATTGTTTTCAGTAAATAGGTCTCTGGTGACTGATTGAAGGGAGTGTTTTGAGAAGGGAAAAGCCAGGTGGTGATGAGGGACAGCTGACGAGACAGCAGGTGTACATCTGTTTTTCAAGACTTGACATATAAGTTAGAGAGGAAAGTCATTGAAGTTGATTTTTTTCTTGGGTTGGTTTTTATTTTGTATCTTATTACCTTGTTTTGTTTTTGTTTTTTAAAGATGGCAGCTGAAGGATAGGATCTCTAAACTTAGAGGTACTTTTTCTATATGTCTGATGTACGTAGGAAAAATGTTCTAGATAGTACCAGTTTTACTAAAGTTTAGAAGTATCCTTTGAATAACGTAAATAATTCACGTCTACTTATCTTTGTGCTTCCACTACTTTTACCATTTTAAAATCATAGTATGAAAGATAATCATTTATTTTATTAATAGGATCGGAAGATAGAAGATCTTCGACAGTGCCTGAACAGGTACAAGAAAATGCAAGATACAGTGTTACTGGCCCAAGGTAAAAAAGGTAGTGTGGCTCTAAATGGTTTTCTACTTAACTTGACTTTAAGTGGCCATGATCTTTTATATTTGGCCTCCATTTATCTATGGAGCGTACCCATCGTCCCAAATTAGACAGCTCATTCATTCATTCATTCATTCATTCATTCATTCATTCATTCAAGGGTATTGTTAGGCACCTGTTCTCTGCCTGCAAGCGTATAGTCTAAAGAGCATACAAAGGAGAGCCTCTCTAAGGAATCCATTAGATAGCTTTCCAGGGACAGAATACAACAGTACATGCAAGAACTGTTTTTGCAGGAGTGGGGTGGGGGTGGGGAAGAGTTGGTGTTTTTAAGACATAAAAGACCAGTGCTGCTGGAAGGTAGTGATCAAGGGAGAGAGATGGAATGATAGAGGCGAGCACCAACCAGGTCATGCAGGTGAGGAGTTTCTTGGCCGGGAGGGATCCACTGAAGAGTCTTAACAAGTGAACTACATGATCTTTGTAGCAAATAGACCAGAGTGGGAGGGAGCAGTGTCGGAAGGAAGGAAAGCTATTTGAGAGACTCTTGCAGGATTCCACGAGGAACGATCTGAGGGTACGAATTGGAAATGTATTTTGGTGTTTGAATCAACATGATGATGTGTGGAATTAGATGAGGTGAGTGAGGAAGAGGAAGGATCAAGAAAGATCTCCGATGAAGGCAACTGGGAGGGTGGTGGTTCCATTTAACGAGACAGAGCAGCCTAGAGAAGGGGCACTGGGACAGCTAAGGGGGGCTGTGTTTAGCTCTGAATGTGTTTAAAAAAAACCTAAAAACCCCTAAGACATTTAAGTAAAGATAGTCATGCAGTTTGTTATATTTAGTATTATTTTATCTGTAGATAGGCCAAATTGAAAAAGCTTGGGTAGTCATTAAAAACAAACAAAAATGTTATGGACTATAAAAGTTCTCTTGTTTATTAGCGATACGTAGAGTGGGTTATCTGCTCTAAAAATAAGCACTGGAGATTAACAAGCCTTTTCGAAGGTACTCGTGAAACACTCAAATTTTGAAATTTTAATTTTAATTGTGTTTACAAAGATAATCTTGCTTTGGATCAGAATTTTTGAAAAAAAAAAAAATATATATATATATATAAAGATTTTCTTTGTTTTTTCCACAGTATGCTTCTAATTATCAGCATTGACTTATAGCAATTCTCATCACTCTGCATTTCTATATTTTCAAAAGAGTCTTCTTTTTAAAAAAAAAATTTGATTTGAGAGAGAGGGAGAGAGAAACATTGATGTGAGAGAGAAACATCGATCAGTTGCCTTTTGTACGCACTCAGATGGGGATCAAACCCGCAACCTAGGTATGTGCCCTGACCAGGAATTGAACCCCCCACCTTTTTGGTGCATGGGAGAATGCTCCAACCAACTGAGCCACACTGGCCAGGGCAAAAGAGTCTCTCTTTTAAGGAGTATTGCAAATTTGCAAGCAGTTTTTGCGTAGGAATAGCATGTAAAACATTGTTTAATTTTATAGTCTCAACATTGTAATTTTTATGTTTAAAAAACAAGGGAGAACAGATAAATTCCTATAATTAGACCATATTGTAAAATATTTAAAAAGTAGAGCAAAGGAGTAAAATTCAGTTATAATTATGCATGATCACCATGGGCATTTTAATGTATTTTTTTCTAGTCTTTTTTTCTAGGCATCTAAATGTGTAGCTGAGAGAGGTAGTTTTAATCCATGTACAGCAGGATAGATTTTCATAAACCATTCACAATGATGTCCTGTTCTGACAAAGTGTTACGTAAACAGTGATTTCTCACTAGGCTTTATATTTATTTAGTTAATTTTCATACAATTGTAATAACACCTAAATTCTAATAAAATTAGAATGCAAGTCTAATAAAACCTAATTTAAGAAGCTATATCTAGTTTAATATCTTTAAACAAGTATATGATTTATCTTTTTTTTTTCAGAGGTTAGAGTTCATTCTTTCTGTTTTTAAAAAGGAGTACCTGGCACTGTGGTGTTCAACACTTTCTCTTCATTTCTGGAGATGTGAACAAATTCTGAAAGCTGCTGCTTTGCTGCATTTGTGGTTGTTTTCCCCATTTAGGCTCTTCTTTCTGCTTTAAAATGAATGGAATAAAAGGATCCTCTTGGGGGATCAAAAAGTCGTTCTCTCTTTTTCTTTACTTTCTATGTTTTTTCCAGGCACACAGTAGTGATGAAAACTGAGTTGTTTAAATGGTGACTCTTGCTGTTCAGAATCACTTGTTGTACCGCTGGTATTGCTCAGATTGGTTATTTCTGAACTGAAATTTGTATAAAGCCCCAAATTTTGGAACAAAATTACAGGAGAGTTGTTGAACTGAATTAACTTTTAATTTCAATCTTGTGAGTCTGTGATTGCCCCTGTTAACACCACTATCAGTTCATACCTCTATTAACACCACTGCTAGATACTCACGTGGCCCAAAGCCCCTGGGCCTCAGGTGCTCCCAGGTGAAGCTGTTGTTTCCTAGGTCCCATGTTGTTCTTTTTCAAGTGATGCCAGAAGTCGACTCTGATATTTTTGAGGATCAGAAAATATTTTACATTTAATATATTTGGGATTCTTCTTCCAAAAGTGAAATATAAATGGAAATCTGCTGTTGTCCTCTTTTTTCTTTGTTTCTAGGCCAAGAGGGCGACTATGACGATCTGTTCACTTCCAGTTCTGTCTCCACTTTGCTGGAAGCACAGGGTTTTGGTGAACTGGAGAAAAGTCTATCATCTACGCCAGTGATGGGGTCCCCCAGTCGTGACCCGTTGAACACAAGTGTCCCGGAAGAGGTACGTAGAGATTCTTAGTATTTTCTTCCTGTTGAAGGAACGACGTCATTGAAAGTTAAACTGCTGTGGATAACCCGAAGGACATGGTTTTTTTTCTCAGTTCAATTACTGACTTAGTTTGTCCTGGCAGTTTTTTGTGTCCTTCAGGTTTTTATTTGAAATGTGTGTGGTTGTTGTTTTCCTTCTCTTTAATAAATAAATGCCCTGGGTGATGTCAAGATTGCTTGTGTAATTTAGGAAAAACATAAGAACCCCTTGGAGATAGATGTCATCTTAAATGTGGGATTATAATCTACACATTAATTATTAAGTAAAGAATAAATAAAATGGGGATAAAGTGAGGTTATATAAAGAAATTGATTTGGATCACCTGCAATGGTGTCTTTAAAAGATGATGGAATAAAATTTCCCTCTGCCTCCTTAGATTTGGAAGAAGCCACTGGAAGGGAATAAAGTTTTAAACTCATTTACTTTACTTTCACCTCAAATTGCCACCGATACCTTCTTCTGCTATCTATTGCACACCAGCCCGAAACTTTGTGTCTTGAATGACAACATTTTTTTTTGCTGACGAATCCGCCCTTTGGACAGGGCTCAACAGGAACATCTGGTCCCTGCTCCGCTTGGCAGCAGCTGGAGTGGCGCTAAGGCAGGGGGCTTGAGTCACCTGAAGGCCACTCATTCGCTGTTGGATGGGACCTCAGTTGAGACCCTGGCGGGAACCACTGCATGTGACTGCTTGGCGTCCTCCCAGTATGATGGCTGGGTCCTGAGGATGAGCATCCCAAGAGGACTAGGCAAATTTGTGTCATCTTTTATGACATGTCCCAGAAGTCATGTAGCATCTCTTCTGCAGTCACAGGCCCACCCAGGTTCACGGAGAGGGAATATCAACTACCTCTTGATGGGCAAGTGGCAATATCACATTGTAAGAACATGAACATATTGGTGCAACCATACTTGGAAAATAAATCTGCCCCTCCACTCTCTGGCTACAACAGTTTACATCCCTCCTCACATGCACAATAGACCCACCCCCTCTCCCAAGACCCCTTAGTTTCATTCCAATTAGGCATCAGCATCCCTGGAACTTGTCAGCCAGATCAGGTCAAGACGTAGGTGAAACTCCTCAGGTGCATCTTCTTGGACACAGCTTGTTGGGTACCATTCCATTCAGTTTTAAGAACTGGAACTGCCCGGCCAGGCGTGGCTCAGCAGTTGAGCATCGACCTAGGATCCAGGAGATCGCAGTTCGATTCCTGGTCAGGGCATATGCCCGGGTTGCGGGCTCGATCCCCAGCTGGAGGGGGTGAGGGGGTGCAGGAGGCAGCCGATCAATGACGACTCTCCCATCATTGATGTTTCTCTCTCTCTCCTTCTCCCTTCCTCTCTTTGAAATCAATAAAGATATATTTAAAAACACACACAACTGGAACTTAAGGGACATGCTATATGTCCCCCACATACCTGACATACAGTAGTGGGATAGGTATAGCATAACTGCTATCGCCACTCTTACTTAAAAAGGGAAAACGGAAGGCACACACGTGTCACTAATTCATAGCAATTCCAAAATCCAGCCAGGTACATGGTGCCAGTCCCTTTATTAGGACTCAGTCCTCTGGGCTCTTGGTTCTTCCTTCTGAGTCATCCTTCCTTTTCCACAGGAAGGAGGCTGTACTTGCAGATAGTAGTTTTCTGTAGAAGTGTCCATATAGGTCCAAAGCCCTCTTTAATTTTCTCCTCTCTCTGTCCCTTTTAATCTAACTTGGTATAATATTTTAAACATTTAGAATTTCTTATGAATTGATTTGTTTTCTACTCCATTAGATAAAAGCATATCCACAAATACCTTCACGATAAGCCCTTTACTTTAACAGACTTCACATTTTATAATCTTTTATAGTGTCAGAGGATGAGACCACCACTCGGTAACTGAAACAAAAATCACAAAACTGAATTTATTGCCTTTTAAAAAAAAAAAAATCTTTATTGATTTCTGAGAGAGGAAGGGAGAGGAGAGGGACAGATAGAAACATCAATGATGAGAGGGTCATTGATCAGCTGCTTCCCACCCGCACGCCTGCAACCCGGGCATGTGCCCTGACTGGGAATCGAACCTCGATCGCCTGGATCATAGGGCGGTGCTCAACCACTGAGCCACACTAGCTGGGTTATTGCTTATTTAAGTAATTAACTTTGTTGGTCAAGGACATTCTCTCCAAGCTGATCATAAAGAGGGTTTTTAGGATGCTTCGAGGTCAGGGGTTGGTGGACTTTCAGAGGCAGGAGTGAGTTGACAGCAGCTGTATGTGGTTACGAAGGTGAGACTCCTGTTGACTGGGTGGCATTTAGAGGTGTGTTTGCTGGTGTGAGTCCCCACCTTGCTGGCTGACCCCCAGAGGTGAATCATGGATTGGTTGACTTGCACAAGTGAGTCACCTCAGGCGAGTTTTGTTCATTTATTTTTACTGGAATATTTGTTAAAGTGTTTCATTTACTTGTTCATGATGTGTCCTACAATCTAACTGCTCTGTGGTCAGAAACTATTGAAAACCAGAGTATACAAATTCTTTCACAGAGTCCATCCTTAGGACACACAAGGCATTTGTTTGGGAAAATGTATTACGCATTTTTGTTGTTGCTGCGATAATATTGTTACTAGTATGCAAAGTGTTTTAGGTGATGTAGCCACAAAGTACATTACAAGTTCCTTTAATTACACTTTTCATTGATTCTGTCAATTGAAGTTAGTCCGCCTGTTCACACACAGAATAATAATAAATGGTGTGACCAACGTTCTATGTTAGACGAGTGGTAGAAACTAAAGTGGAAATGGTCCTTTGTTCACAAAGCAATTTTACCCATATCGCGTACCATCATCATTCTCATTTTACAGAGAAAACTGATACCCAGTTCCATGACTTGCCTTAGGCAAGCGTGTCGGAGCCAAGATCTCAGCTGGAGCTTAAAGTTGTTAGGGTCTCCTATTAACTTACTTTGTGGTATTTATTATGTCTTACAATATTCAGTGTCTTATTCAGAACCAAGTTCAAAAATTGCCTTCCTCTAGAATGTTTTCTCTGATCAGCACTTCTGGATGTTTACACCCTGAATTGCTGTTACTCTGTGGCTTGCGTTCTGTTGGCTGGATTGATTCTGACTCTTCTTATTATATTACAGTTCCACACCAGCATCCTGCAGGTCTCCACCCCTTCATTGTTACCAGCGTCCAAAGGCTTGGAAACTTCTGAAAAAGCACAATTGCCTCCTAAGCCTGAGACTTCATTTGAGGAGAAGTATGTCATTTATGTCCTAACATTGCAAATACAAATGTTTGGGAAAGTGGATCAGCCAAAAGCAATGGTGCTTTGCATTTATTGACAGACACAATTTTTTACCCAGAGACGCAAGAAACAGCAAGATGTGTGCCAGGGAACCATAATCAGTTCTGTGTTATTAAAATAAATGGTGTGAAGCCAGAAGTAATTGGAGATGAGGCTGAGGACATGTGGTGTCAGGTTAGAGAGGGAGTCTAGGGAACCTGGACTTTATATGCTAGGTCATGGGTGGCCATCAGAGGGTCGCAAGCAGGATAGCGGCGGCCCTGTGCCTGAGGCTGTTTGGACAGCAGCTGTGAAGGAGACAGGACAGGGATACAATGGCTTTTGCACAGGCAAAGAGGATTTGGGGGAACATAATCCCAAATTAATTGTTCAATCATACAATTAGACAAAATAGAATATCAAAAAAAGAGAAAGATAGAGCTTTCCTCCACAATTGTTTTGTTTTTGACCATTCTGTTCACTTAGAATATATGGTCTTTTCTTCATGAAGTTCATAAAGACTTTTAAAATTTTTTTTATTTTAGTGATGGAAAAAGAATCCTTGGTGCTGCTGTTGAAACCCAAATGTGTGATGGTCTTTCGTAAGTTATAATAAGTTATTGAATGTGAAAAATTTGATTGGTACTTACTTGGGACAGAGGAAGCTTCTGTTACACTAACAATAACCAGTATTGAAAATGAGTGACTGTGAGGCCTGAATTAATGAATGAAGCTGTAATGATTAAGTGGGGGCACTGAGGCTGGGGGGGTTGTAAATTAACAAATACTTGCTCATTTATCATTGTCTCATGCCAAGCTTCTGTAGATCTTCCTCACCAGTTTCCATCTGAAGTTCAGTGCTTGCAATTTTGTTTTTATACTGACATTTTAAACCTTGCAGAAAAGAATCACAGAGAGTGATGTGATGCTGGAAAGGCTGCGATGTTTTTTGCATTTTCAAGTTGATAAACTGACCTAATATCTATGTTTTTCCATGTTAAAGTCTGGATTAAGTTAGGCAAATCTATTTTTCAAGCAGGACTCAAAGATGAGATCTTTTTTCACCATTATCTTTTACTTTATTTGATAATAGACACTTCTAGCAACTTATTTACACATGAATACATGGCAAATGCCTTTTAAAAGTTTGCTTTATATTTATATTATTCTGTTTCTTCAAGCAAAAGTGTTACTTTGCTCTCTCTTTAAACTGGTCACATATTCCTGCCTTCAATTTTTTGTAAGAGCAGCTCTGTAAACCTGAATGCTAACTATGCGAAAGAGAAAGGTCTCTGGATGTTTACAATGTCACTTTGCCGACACTAGTATCACAAATGAATTATATGGACAGCAATAGGGATTCCTCTATTATGCTTTGATGAGAATTATAAAATGAAGTGCTCTGTCAGACTCAGAAAATCAATTCCTTTGTGCATTGAAAAGTAAAATTTTCATCCTTGATTTACTTTTAAAAAATATTTTTTATTGATTTTTAGAGAGAGAGGAAGGGAGAGGAGGAGAGAGAGAGAGAAACATGGATTGGCTGCCTCCTGCATGGGCCTACCGGGGATCGAGCCTGCAACCCGGGCATGTGCCCTGACCAGGAGTCGAACCAGCCACCTTTCGGTGCACAGGATGACACCCAGCCAACTGATCCACACCGGCCAGGGCTTCCTCCTTTATTTTAATTAGAACGACTATATATAAATAGTACATGAGTACTTAAAGAGTTCCCGATGTGAATGTATACATGCAAAGGATCTAGCACTAGGCCATGGAAAACACTGGTTTAAATTTTTGAACATTGACATCACAGGGATAGTTCTAAGTGTTTTTCCAGCTATTCAAACATGTGCGGGACATTTACAGTTATTGGCAGGACAGTTAACCACCCCTGCTCTTGAAGGAACTAAATGTTATAATTTACTTAAGCACATAAGTGACTGCCGGAATCCAGATGTTCTTTTATTACCAGGATTCAACCCGCACACAAGTTTAGTTTCTTTCCAAGATAGCCGCTTAAAAACAGTGGCACCAGAGCCACTTACTATTAATTCTAATTATTATTATTGTTATTTTTAGAACTTCAAGTCTGCAAAAGTCTAGCAGCCTGGGCAATCTGAAGAAAGAGCCATCAGACGGGGTTAGTTCTGTTTTTTTTCCTGTCTGTTACCCTGAGAAGAAAATATTTAGGGATCTTCATCTTTTCCCATTTTGCAAGTAAAACCCTTAAGAAGAGCTTGTGGTTTCTCTGACGGAAAATTATTAGATACCATGGGGAAGGATAAATATCAAGACGTATGATAGGAAGGATCGAAAGTAGTACATAAAACCAAAAATGGAGACTTTAATAATAAAGCACTGTCAGAAATCAATGAACCTGAGATTTTTGTAGCTGGGATCTATATGTAAATTAATTTATGGAATTGTGTGTGACAAATTGTGAATATATAAGGGCTGCCTATAACAACCTTAACTATTGTTGTTTTGAACAGGAAAAGGAGTCTGTTCAGAAGCCTTCAGAGGTAATTTTTTATTACAGTGTAAAGATGTTTTTAGACTTCTAATGCGTAAGATTGTTTAAATGCCTCCAATAAACCAAAACTCTTAGAAACAGGCTAAAAGAATTAAGCCAGACACAAAAGATCACATATGCTATGATTCCGTTTATGTGAAATATCCAGACTAGATAAATTCATAGAGACAGCACGTAAATTGGTGGTGGCC
Source organism: Miniopterus natalensis (assembly GCF_054644295.1). NCBI lineage: Eukaryota > Metazoa > Chordata > Mammalia > Chiroptera > Miniopteridae > Miniopterus > Miniopterus natalensis. The sequence continues at coordinate 154,449,057 of NC_142082.1, read as the reverse complement.
GGGGTGGAGAAGAGCGGAATGGGGAGAAGCCGTTTAATGGTAAGGGGCTTTCTTTTTGAACGAGGGAGGTGTTCTGGAACTAGATAAAAGTGGTTGTTTGCACCACATTATAAATGTACTAAATGCCACTGAATTGTTTACTTTAGAATAGGTACTTTTATGTTACATGAATTTTACCTCCTTAAGTTCCTGGGAGAACAAAAAGAAAATGGCAAACTCTTGGTCACGCAGTTTAACCTTCTTAGCGATTGTCACTGGGCTTCCTTAGACCTCACAGAAAGCCCTCCTTTGGTCCCCAGAGGTTTTTATACAACCACTGTCCATCTACAGCAAACATTCTGCTATTTTAAAGGCATCATTGAGATGGGCTCTGGTTCTTCTTTCCTCTGGTTTTCGGTCATTAGCCTCGTAAAGGTTACCGTCTGGTAGACAGGCTGCTCCCAGATGCAGTCTCTTGACTGTTGGCTCCCAGCACCTTGAGTCATCCCGGGGGTATAACTGGCGGAGGGCAGACAGTGGACACAGTGCTAATGAAAGCCGTCCTCTGCTCCTCTCGCCTTGCCAGTTCACTAATGAGGTGATCTTGACATCAGTGTTAAGACACGGATGTTAGTGCCACTAAATTGTGGCATCTGTAAACTTTCGTTACTATGAGTAGTAGGTATGTAGAGTAAAAGAACCAACCACCTTAAAGGCCTATATCCAGCTCCTTGCCCTTCTCTCCACCTCTGCAAAAAAGAAGGAAGGGAAGGGAAGGGAAGGGAAGGGAAGGGAAGGGAAGGGAAGGGAAGGGAAGGGAAGGGAAGGGAAGGGAAGGGAAGGGAAGGGAAGGGAAGGGAAGGGAAGGGAAGGGAAGGGAAGGGAAGGGAAGGGAAGGGAAGGGAAGGGAAGGAGGAAGGAAGGAAGGAAGGAAGGAAGGAAGGAAGGAAGGAAGGAAGGAAGGAAGGAAGGAAGGAAAGAGGGAGGGAGGGAGGGAGGGAGGGAGGGAGGAAGAGAGAGAGAAAGAGAAAGAAAGAAAGAAAGAAAGAAAGAAAGAAAGAAAGAAAGAAAGAAAGAAAGAAAGAAAGAAAGAAAGAAAGAAAGAAAGAAAGAAAGAAAGAAAGAAAGAAAGAAAGGAAAGGAAAGGAAAGGAAGGGAAGGAAGAAGAAAGAAAGAAAGAAAGAAAGAAAGAAAGAAAGAAAGAAAGAAAGAAAGAAAGAAAGAAAGAAAGAAAGAAAGAAAGAAAGAAAAGAAAGAGGGCAAGAGATGTTAGAGAAATGAGGACAGCCAAAGGAAAGCACTGTTACATAACACTGAAACACTATAAAAGTCCATGTCACTGTAATTGCCGATTCCAATAACCGGAAAGCTAAAAACAAATAAGCAACATCGAAAAGCATAATTTAATCACAGTTGAAGTTCTGAAATATTGTAGAAATCTGAAGTAGCTTCTGAATCAACCAAGAAAAATTTAATGACAGTGAGCCTGGTTTTAGTTAAGTATATCTGAATGTATCCCAGTTTCTGAGAATTGTTCATCCAGATTTGGTAGCTCCCAGGCAAGATATGAGTATATCCCAGAATCCCATTTCAAAAATGCATTTTAAACACTTGCTGATTATGCCTTCATTTCATTATTAATTCTTTGAGAAGAGTCTTTGAAATAATTGGAGTGCAGTCTCCTTATACTGCCTGTATAGAAGCTTGGGAACACCGCCTACTTTGTAGAATAATTATATCATGTTGTATTGGGCTTCTGTTGACGTAGTTATATTATAAAGAGTGTGAGCTGTATTATAGCCAAACCTGCGTCATAATTGTTGGAAAAGTAAGAAATCTATTGCTATTCTAGTTTTTTATCTCCATGGGGTTTGTTGGGTTTTTTTTGGACAAGACAAATAACATTTGAGAATTTCTGTACCTATCCCGATACTTAAAGCCCCTAATATTTAAACATGTGGGTTATAGGTTAGTGACAAACATGTTTTTGTTTTTGTTTCTTAAGTAGCCTTAGAATTGATTTTTTGAACTTCTAATGTGGCACTTGATATTCATAGTCAGTTTATTAGTTTAGTTACTCCTTTAAATAAAATCACGTATGTAACATACGTAGTATTGTGCCTGGCAGGTGCATCAGTGTTGTTTCATTTATTTTTACTTCTCTCTCAGGATAAAGCTCCAGTAGAAAGCAGCCCATTTGGGAGCCTCCCTCCCAAAGCCCCACGACACAATGCCTCCGTGGATGACAACCCCTTTGGCACTCGAAAAGGCAGATCTTCCTTTGGTCGTGGCTTTTTTAAAATAAAAAGTAACAAGAGGACAGCAAGTGCACCGAACTTGGGTATGTCTGGCCAAAATGCCTTTGCCTGAATTCCACCAGAACAAGGAAGAAACCAATCCCCTCCCTTCCTTTATTCATCTACATATACTTTTCTCTTTCTCAGAGGTAAAAGTGAATGACTTAGGGAGAAAATTGGCAAAAAAATGCTTCTGTGGATTTAATGCAGTGGTATGAAGATAGCTCTGTGTAGACTCGCACCCTGCTGTCTGTTCTGGGGTGTAGACAGAAGAGAGGCCTAAAACCATGATTCTCTCTGACTTTGTTATAAAAGCTTCCCATCTGTTTTTCAAGTGGATAAAGTAACCCTATGTTGACACTGCTAATGGAGTCGGCGCAGAGCAACTGAAGCACAGTGTGGTGCTTGCCTTCCCTCCCGCTGTGTGTATTTGGGGAGTAGGAGTCTGATCTGTGTTTCATTTTGTCATTCCCATGTGTCCTCTCCATTGGGCTGCGTGTGATTGTGTGCGTTGGTGGGATATCTGAAGATCGTAAACGAAGTGCCAGTGCACCCACCTTAGGTATCGTACCCCTGCATGCCAGCCTCGGCCAGTGCTGCGCTCCAAACCGAGCTAATCCCTGCTCTTGGCATCTGTGACCTCTAGAAAGCGAGCTGACAGCAATCAAAAAATGCAGTTCTTTACTCCAGAGTATTCTTTCCATCTTCTGCTAAAAAGGACTCTCTGTAGAACCTTTGCTTCCAAGCAGAAACACTGTTTTAAGCAATGCTAATGACACCTTGCGAGTAGCGCTGGGGGATCCAGAGTGCACAGCATCCCTCTCAGGGCAGGGCAGGTGTGTCCTGGCATTGTGAACTCCAGCTTTCACCCTTCAAGCACATTCCTCTCACACTAACTCCCAGGTCCTGGCAGTTCCTTCTCCACATTTCCATTTCTGCAGCCTCCAAAAAGAAATGTTTTTAGCCAAATAGGTCTATGGAAGACATTGAAAATGGTTTTTTAGACTTGCTTCTCTTAGGGGAGTGTTCTTCTGACATTTTATTGCTTTGAAGATAGAGGTAACATTTAGTGATGACACAGGTAACTGTGTGTTATTTGAGGAGTTGCCCCCAAAGTGATTTTAGGAGGGGGAAGCTCAGTTTTCCTCGTTAAGGGCAGGGTTCCAGGAAGAAAAAACAATCTAAACATAAAAATGAGATGCTTTTAAAATGAGGGTGGTGTGGGCAACATTTCAGGGACACGAATACCCATCATGGCTGTAGGGTTTGGGTGGAAAGGTTGTTTTGGGTTTTCCCCACAGGTTCTGTTACCTTGTAAAGATGTCCACGTATCTCTTCACGTGGATCATCAAAGGTGACCCCTCTCTCTCTGTAGCCTTAAATGTCTAGAATGAACACTGGATGAATACAATAAACTGATTCAGCCAAACAACTATTTTCAAATGTTTTGTTACCTTTCTTAGAAGAAAGGTATTGTCAATGCTAAGAGGCAAATGCTGCTTACTATAACCTATAACCACAGCTCCGCTTCATAGAAAAGTCAACCTCTGCAACCTTTATATCTTTCTAAGACACTGCTCCTGTGATTTTTGTACAACTTTTACTTCCCTATATAAAAGTGTAAAATCTCACATTGAAGAAACAGTAGCCCTGTATTTTCTAGTGTGGGACCCCATTAAGGAACAGCTAAAAGAACTAAAATAGGTGTTGCTTGGAGACCTAGGAGTAGCAAACTTGGATGTCATTTTTTGTAAGGCAGAAATCAACAGGCACTAATTTTATATCAAAAGAAAAATGTATTCATATTCAGTGCATTCTTCTCCCAGTGCCTAGGATATGATAGGTTATAAACAGAAATAAGTCCCTTACATAAATTGCCAGAACTTGGAAACTGGTTTGAAATAAATGCCAAAGGTAAGGAAGGAATGAAAAGAAAATGACAAAGAGTTTGAACTGGAGTGCAAGGAACATATTAATTGATGTTAATGAAATATTAAATAAAGAAATTAATACAATGGAAAATTTGCCTAGTCCAGGATGTCCCCGGCATACCGAATTGGAAATTTATTCAGCATTCAGATACTGAGGCTGGAGAGAAAGATGAGGCCCAGAGATTTTCATGCCTGCTGCTTATCAATGAGTGAAGCCATCATTTAGTGCTGAGCATAGAGTAGGTGAGCTTGTCAGGAGATCCTGCAGAGGGAACTTAGAACAGAATCTTGGGGTGGCGTGGAGGAGAAAGACAACAGGGTGCTATAGCAAAGAAGGATCTATCAGATGGCTGGTCTAGGAGGGTGTCATGACAAGAAGCTAAAGGAGTAGGCGATGATCAACAGTACCAAGTGGTATAGCAAGATTGAGAATAATTTCATTGTGAATTAAATCACTCAAGGAAAGAATATGGCAATCCTGTCACACCTTTGAATCTCAAAGGGGTTGTAATTCTTAAGTTAATTGACTTTATACACAATCCATGTACAATAGAACATAATTTGTGTTTCATTTGTAATAGTTGCAGGGTGCTCTTTGTAAATCATTGGTTTATAGACCAACAGAAGAATTCTTACCAGTTGTTAGAGCCAAGAAGGTTAACGTCTAGTCATGTTCATCTCATATATTAAAACTCACTGAGTTGGTATTCTCTTCGTGGAATAGCTGAAACAGAAAAGGAGACAGCCGAGCACCTAGACCTGGCTGGTGTATCTTCTCGGCCAAAAGAGTCACAGGGGAGCAGCCCCTTCCAGGTGTCCCTGTCATCTCCAGATTCCAAAAAGAAATCCCGAGGCATCATGAAACTCTTCGGAAAGTAAGTAACAGAGTGAACAAGTGAGATGGGTTTTGTCTTACGTGTTGTTCAAATGTAGGAAGAAATGGAAAATAGCTGAAAATGGACGTGAAATTGTGAAGCTTTTGCTTTCCTCTTCTGGAGGGAAGATTGTGATTTGGGACTCATTAACTCACTGGGTCTCAAAGTTTAAATCCAAATGTATATCCTAATGACATACAAAGAGGAGTAGCTCATGTATATGCACCAATTACAAATGTCCTGATTAACTTTAAATTCTAGGGCCTCCTCAGGTCCGATACAAGGCAATGTGTGTTGTATCTTCTCTTCAGACTTAGGAGAAGTCAGTCGACTACATTCAACCCAGATGACATGTCTGAAACTGAGTTCAAAAGAGGAGGGACAAGGGCAACTGCTGGGCCCCGACTGGGTTGGTCTCGAGATTTGGGGCAATCTAACAGGTAAGAACAGCTAAACTAATGGACTTTTGCATCTCTACCCAAGCATCGGGGTCTCATGAGCACCAGCAATGTTAGTATTGTCTCTGGGTTACACAGTCAAATCCATTGCTTACTGCCATGCCTGTTGGAAGGGTCCACCATCTTTAGAGCAGTGTAATTTGACAATGGTTGATGAACAACCATGCAGAAGATGTGGGCTATGTGAGATAGGTGAGGAGCCTCAACTAAAGTGCCCACAACATCTGAACTAAGATGACTATTGGCCGTGCCATGTGGCTCAGTTGGTGGGTGTTGTCCCGTGCACTGAAAAGTTGCTGGTTCGATTCCTGGTGAGGCCTGGGCTGTGAGCTGGATCCCCGGTGAGGGGCATTCAGGAGGCAGCCGATTAATGTTCTGCTCTCACATCAATGTTTCTCTCTCTCTCTCCTCCCCCTCGTCCTTCCTGTCTCTCTAAAAATCAATGGAAATATTTAGAATGACTATTGGACTTAAATTTTCAAAGAAAATAATTGTAAGTACTGTAAAGCATAGCCTTGCAAAGATGGCATAGTGTAGTGTCTTAAGAGTAAGTTCTAGAGGCAGACTGCGTGGGTCTGATTTCTGGCCTTACCACTTCCTATAAGCTGGGCAACTTTGAGCAACTACTTTCATGCTCTGTGCCTCTGTTTCTCATAGTATTTATTATTACCTACCCCAAAACAGTGGTTGTGAAGATTAAATGAGTTTATATATGCTAGGTATCTGGCAAATAATAACTGTTTAATAAGTATTAGTGATTAATGGAGTTTGTGAAAGCATGTGAAGACATACATTCTATCAGAAATCTTAAATTTATTGGGACTATGTAATGTTTTATTCATTACAACTTTAAGAACTTTTCTTACACCTTCCTCACAGTTCAGAGCTGGGTTGGAACTACTATACTGATATACTGAGCATAAAAAGGGTGGGGTTGGCACACATATAGCACAAATCATTGATACTAAATCTTTCAAACGTGATAATGGGCCAGAAACCTTTTAAAACATGGTCCCTCCCGGTTTAGCCTTCTTCAGATACTGAGCAGTCTCATTTGCCATCTGTTCTCTTTGTACAAGTAGAGGACCTCCTTGTGCTGATAAAGAAGAAGGAAAAAGTCTTGTTTATCACCACTCCCCCCCACCCCCAACAGGAATACTATTTGTGTGTCAAAGTAAAAGAAAACAAAAATTTGCTTTCATTATACTTATAATCAGTGCTGACATATTGCCTTCTTCTCATGGCTTGCCATCTGGAGAGAAACCATAATTCTGCTAAAGTTAATTCAAGTTTGCCTTGACTTTCTTTTTATCTGACCTAGTGTTTTCTGTTTGTGAATTCAGTCTTCAGACAACATTGGCTGAAACTAACACAATGACTTGACTTGTTGGTTCAACTCAGTCTCCTATAGAACCTGTTTTTGCTAAACCACACTGAATCTTTTGTGGTTTCATTTGAAATGAAGACTGTGGTCTCACAAGGTCACTTTCAACTCCAGTGCCACTCCCTCTTCCAAATATGTACTGATAATTAAGCTTTGCATAGTCACATGTGTGTCACCAGGAAAGCCCCATGTCTATTGAACATACAGTCCTTCGGCCTTGATGATAAGCCTCAAGATTGGCTTTGAATTGTTTTTCATGCAACTGTTCATTTTCTTACAGTGACTTGGATATGCCTTTTGCCAAATGGACCAAGGAGCAGGTTTGCAGTTGGCTTGTGGAACAGGGCTTGGGGTCCTACCTGAATTCTGGCAAGCACTGGATTGCATCTGGCCAGACGCTTTTGCAGGCTTCTCAACAAGATCTAGAGAAGGTGACTACTTCTCTATTTTGTTTGCATAACAAGTTCTGAGAGAGAGAGATAGAGAATATAAATGTAGGGCTGTTTTCTACGCCTTAATGGGCAATGGGGGGAGCCAGTAAGTGCTCTTGGAAAAGTCTGGGTTTCCTGCTTCATGCTTATTTCATTTCATGGACTGAAAACAAAGGACCTGGTTGTAATGATTCCTTATGGAACACTTAAGCCACTGGACATTTTAATGAAAAATAATTGTATGGCCATAATAATAAACCTTAAGCTCATATTTCTCAAAATCATTTTGTGGCTTTATCATTAGCCCATCTCCCCAATGCAATTCAACTTCACTTTGCAAACAGGGGGGGAAAGAGCCCTACATTTAATGTTCCATTATTTAACATTTCTTCCCAATTATTTAATAAGAGTGGAATTCCTGTTATGCGTCCTACAGTACCCGTCCTGCAGAGGAAGGAACCTACTAGCAAGTGTCTCACACCACTAAACTAACACCAGTGGTCTTGGCTTTCTGGGAGCCTTTTGTTCAGCAACCTTTTACTAGCCCGAGTTAGTGTTCTGATTTCATGTCATTGTTGGCTCTTCAATGCTCGCTTCATTTTGGAGGAATCTGCATCCTTTGCCAGTGGCATCCAGCCCATATTGACAGAATTGTAAAGCCAGTGTTTCTGTTTATTATTTCAGGAACTTGGAATCAAGCATTCGCTTCATCGAAAGAAACTCCAGCTGGCATTGCAAGCTCTGGGATCTGAGGAGGAAACCAATCACGGAAAGCTGGATTTCAACTGGGTCACTAGTAAGAGGTTTTCAATTCTTAAATTCGTAAATAAGTAAGCAAGCAAATAAATACATAATACTGCGTTTTTCTTTTTAATCACAAGAAGGTTTTCTGTGGCACATTAATGACACAGTTTTCTGTCCTTTAGGATGGCTGGATGACATTGGTCTCCCCCAGTACAAGACCCAGTTTGATGAAGGACGCGTAGATGGTCGAATGCTCCACTACATGACCATTGTAAGTGATTCACTCTTGGGGCTTGGGGGTTTTCACAGTGATTCCACCAGAGTTTGAATGTGTTGCTTTAACTTGAGGAGAGGGGCAGGAATATTTCCCGATAAGGTGAAGTTGTAGGATTTGGTGGTTGCAACAGCCTTGGAAAATTTGAAACCTCATTTAAATGAAACTATCCAGAAAGTTGATTTTATGTATATCCAGTGTTGTCGACACTGAAGTGCACACTTTGAATGGGTAAATTTTATGGTAAGTGAATTATACCTTATAAAGATGTTTTAAAAATAGAGTGTGGAGTTTTGAATCCCTGGCAGTCTCTAAATTATGTATATTTCTATATGCAGTAACCACTTAGGAAAGGCTACCCTCTGACCTGACATCCACAGGGACTTGTCTTCTCCCTACCCTCCCACTTTTGAGAACTGTTACCTGGAACTCACTCACCCTTCTCACTTCTGCCCAGTTCTGCTAGGGTGGGAGTCACCAGAGTAAAGAACTAGGGAAATGGTTTCACGTGTCTAGCCTTTCTTCCCATGGGTACCAGGACTTGCCCCTGCTTTGCAACAGTGGGGAGAGAGGGGTTCCAGGAGAACGTGTTCTAGGTACCATAGTGTCCTACCTGACATACTTTTATTTAAATGGTTTTTTGTGAGGTAGGCTATGGATTCAACTACCATAAGTATCTCCTTTAAATAAATTGAAAGTTTCAAACAGCTGACTTAATGAGAATTTTTTAACATTAAAGAAACTTGGAGATCAGCTCATGGGATCTGTTTTCTTCTCTATCATTGAACCAAAGTCTGCATCTTGGTGGGCATATTATGTAACACTAACAGGAGGTATGTTGCACATTTACTGTGTGCCAGGCACTTTACTGGGATCAATACTCAAGTCTCAGCAGTCCTTGAGTTAGCACTCTACTGGGTAACCTGACCAAGTTTCCATAGTTCCAGGGTAGGAGAAAATCATACAGCTTTGAACCTGCACTATTTCCAGATCCCTGCTCTTAGTAGTTCACAGTTCTGCCTGGAGCAAATTCAGTAAATATTTGCCAGCCTATCTAGGTCTAAGTATGTTCCCCTGGGACTGTGAGCAAATTCAGGCTTAAAATCATAAAAAGCATGTCTATAAACTTTCATGGCTATAAAAGAATAAATTACCTTAGAAAATTTGACCCCAGAAGTTCTAAGTCATAAAAAATTCTGTCTTCATGTGGTATCCTGGGTTGGATCCTGGGACAGAAAAAGGCCCTTCATGGGAAAACTGCTGAAATCTGAATGAAGCTGGAGTTTAGTTAATTGTATTATTGTCTATGTTGATTTCTTAGTTTTAATGAATGTATCATAGCTGTAAACACTAGGGGAAGCTGGATGAAGGATGTATGGAACTCTCTGCACTGTTGTTGGTGACTCTTCTGTAAATCTAAAAGTACTTAAAAATAAGAGATTTTTAAAAATCCAAAAAATTTTTTTGATTAAAAAAGGAAATGGTTTCTACTTTTAAAATCCCTTAAGCTAAAATAATTAACATTTTATTTAAATGATAAACATTATGCATTTCAATTTTTTTTAAATCTGGTAGATTTTAAGTTGAAAATAGCCCACATGGAAATGTAAATGGGTGCCTGAATCTTAGATTAAAATATGTTAAGTGTCCTTTCTAATTTATAAGGCACTACTTTTGAGAAATTAATCCAGAAAATTAGGAAAGAATTTTTGCTCAGTAGCCTTTAAGGATTTAAATTGATTGCCTAATATTTTAAAAATATTTTTATGATAGATTAACTTTTTTCCCTCACAAGAAATATATTATCAGTAAGGTGTGTCTAAAAGGGATGTTTTTCTTGTTTATCTTCTGGGTGTCTTTGGATGTAGACCAGTGCTTATGTTGACACCGCCCTCCCAAATCACCTTCTTCTAACATAATTTGTTTTGGTGTGTTTGGTATGTTTGCAATGTGCCCAATAACCACAGACTGGTCAAAGTTATTCCTTGAAGGAAATGATTGGTGATATGTGTTGATACTTATAACTCCTTAATTTCTTTACACTCAACTCTCAACAAGACCTTTGCTTTGGTTGACATAAATTTTCCAAAAATCCCCACAGTGTCTGCTAAATAAAGCATAAAAACCTAGAACTAGAGATTTCTTGAGGCTGGGGGGATAGTATCACTGACAATCAAGGCTTGCTTGCTGTTAGCTATCTGCTTGATCAAAGCAGGTCACCTTTGGTAGTGACCCAGCAGGTGCTTTTCAGACTGTGTGTTTCAGAGCCGTGGGGTCCCCCAGTCCTATCTCAGAATGTCTGGAAGAGAGAGAAATAGATTGAAGTCAGTTTCGGTTGGAACAACATTCATTTTGGTTTTCTTATATATTGGGGTCCTGGAGAAGATTTTGATTGGAACAAGAAAAAGGGTCCTGTGGTTACTATTAAATAAAGGCTTTGAACACAGTGACGAGTCCTCGGGGTCCATGGGCTCTTCCACTTTTATGTGCGTTTTCTGAGACTTCCCCGAGGTCGTCCTGCTCACCGAGTCCCGTGTTTTGTGCTTTTCTGCAGGATGACTTGCTGTCTCTGAAGGTCATGAGTGTGCTGCATCATCTCAGTATCAAAAGGGCCATCCAGGTCCTGAGGATCAACAACTTTGAACCCAACTGTCTGCGGAGGCGGCCCTCGGACGAGGTAGCGCCTGAGTTGAGGTCGCGCAGCGTGTGTTCCCCGTGCCTGTGACTCCGTGGGTGCAGCACCCAGACCCCTTTCTTCCCGGAGCCTGTGAGCAGGGCTGCTGGCTCCCTCGGAGCCTCACTTCCAGCCTCATTAATTTAGGCTTTGTTTCCTATATTCCTTCCCCTGCTCCCACGACAGCTCCACCTGTGTCACAGAAGCCACGGATTGTGTTTTAGTTTCCCTTCCTCCTTCTCTTGAGTGTATTTTATTTCCCTGCCTCCTTAAGCCTGAGTGTTAAATATCACTATAAAGACTTCCTTTCCTAAAGCAATGCCCTAATAGTGTGTAGAGAAAGCTTGAAACTTTGTGAAGTAATTTTTTTCAGAGAGAATTCAAATTAGCAAACAGTTTTTTTACCCTTTTCTGTAAACCTTTAGTGGGATGTCGAGTAACATGATTTCTGGGGCAGACTCTCAGACAGACTTGCAGGTGTAGTATTTGGAATTCCATCATCAATGACTGCAGCTCTTGGTGGTTCTCTGTCCCCACAGAATAGCGTCACCCCTTCGGAGGTGCAGCAGTGGACCAACCACCGGGTGATGGAGTGGCTGCGCTCCGTGGACTTGGCGGAATACGCCCCCAACCTCAGGGGCAGTGGTGTCCATGGCGGGCTCATGGTAAAACTCTATTTTAGTTTAAACTTCACTTATCCCTGTGTCTCCTTTAGTCTAGTGAGTAGGAGATCATCAGTTTACTTGTTTTAATCCTAAAGTTGTCTAACCCAACCCTCCGGCACTATTTCTAGTGATTTTTTTACTTTCAGAGTATTTTTTTCCTCATTTTTTACTGTCCTGTAACTCTAGATCAGATTTAAACCCATCTCTCCCATACCTCTCTTTTATGTTGAATAACATCTGGCTGTTGGCTCTCATGTGATCGTGTTCTGAAACCTCTGCAAAGATACAGCTCATATTTCTGCATGCAGATGTGGCAAAGAAGTTGGCTTCCAAAGGCATCCCAGTTGGTGCCCTGGCTGAATATCTTAGTTGGTTAGAGCATCGCCCCCATACGCCAAGGCTGTGGGTTCTACCTCTGGCCAGGACACATACAAGAATCAACCAATGAATGCATAAATAAGTGGAACAACAAATCTATGTTTCTTTCTTTCTTTCTTTCTTTCTTTCTTTCTTTCTTTCTTTCTTTCTTTCTTTCTTTCTTTCTTTCTCTCTCTCTCTCTCTCTCTCTCTCTCTCTCTTTCTTTCTTTCTTTCTTTCTTCTTTCTCTCTTTCTTTCATCTATCTATCTGTCATCTATATCTATCATCTATCTATCATCTATCTATCATCTATCTATCATCTATCAATCATCTATATCTATCTATCATCTATCATCTATCTATCATCTCCCCTCTGCCTCCTAATCCTCATCACCTTCTCTCTCTCAAATCAATTTTTAAAAACAAAAGAACACACAAAACAAAAACTTTATTCACTGACAGGCCAAATACAATACCTCAGAGAGTTAGAAGCCCTGACTTAGTAATGCCTGAATGTCAGGACCAGCTCTACCTCTCACTACTTGGGCACAATCAAGAAGAGATATGTAAATTAAAGATTAAAGTCCATACTCTCTGTACCTCACTGAGAGGGTCACTGGAAATAACTAAATGAAAGAGCTTTGCAATTTTTAAAGCACAATGCAGACACCTGTGATGTATGGTACCTTACACAATCCTTATTTTTCTTATAGGTTCTGGAACCTCGTTTTAATGTAGAAACAATGGCTCAGTTATTGAACATCCCACCGAGTAAGACCCTGTTGCGAAGACATTTGGCCACTCATTTCAACCTCCTGATTGGTGCTGAGGCCCAGCACCAGAAGCGTGACGCCATGGAGTTACCAGACTATGTACTTTTAACAGCCACTGCCAAAGTGAAGGTTGGTGCAAGCTCGTATCGTTTAAGAATTGGTTACACCAAAAACTAAAGCAAAGGCTCAGTTCTGTTACCTGGCTATCCCATTTTCTGGAATTTACTAAGTTTTGTGGAGGGGTTAAAAAAATATGCATGTTTAAGAGTAATCAATAAAATGCAATTTTGAAGGTTTCTTTCTGGGGGAACTTTTTGCTGAAATCACTTATTTTATTAGAGTTAACAATAATAAAGAACATGATGTTGGCTTCTATAATCGACACATTACCAACGCGGAGAGCCCATGACTTGGGCCCAAATATTGATTGTAGTTGTCCTTTTTTTGCTGTGGATAAATCAAACACAAGAGGTGCCTTGCTCCTCATACGGATTCAGTTTGTCTGGCCTATAACTGACCAACCTTGCAATTTAGGCAAAGGTAGATGAGCAGGGGATGGATATTCCTAGTTTGCCTGGACTCATAGGTCATACAAAGGTCAGACTACTTTTTCTTCATTTAAATCAGTACTGTGTTAACTCTTCTGAGCGTTAACCAGCTTGATGTGGATATAGGGTTTTATCTGCTCCTTCACAAATATGTATCAAGTTCTTTTTTTTTAACTCCATCAGCTTGACAATTTCTCTTCAGCTCCCTTTCTTCCTTAAAAGATGTGCCGGCTTTGAAACCTCTGAGAGGTTCTGTTCTGTATAAATTCTCAGCATCAGCCAGTCACCATCTCCTTAGCACTCTCAGCGACCACCCAGGGACGAAGGTGGAGTTTCTCTTCTAAGCCTCACTGGGCGTTTTTTTTTTTCTTCTCTAAAAGAGCAGGGGTTCTTTTAGCAGTCACCATCCTGTTGTGGAAGCATAACAGGCATACGAGATAATCACAGCCCCACCCAAAAAGAAAATATAGTAAGGGCCTTTTTTTTTTTGCTGATCTTAGATTGGAAAACCTTGCAAAACTGGATTTAGCCCTGAGAAATCACATTGCATTAAGTCCTGTTTAAGCAAAACGAAGGCTCTTTGCACACTCTGCTTTCCTCACTGCGACTACCCAGCTAGCTGGTTTGAACAAGCGTAGTCTTCTGAGAGTCTTGGCAGGGATCGTTGATCGTATTTGGATGCGTCCATCGCAGGCCTAGGATGCCTTTGTTTTTACTTTACAAACTTAACCATTCAGTTGCTTTTCTCTGTATGATGAAATGAATAATTAAGTTATACATGTCATTAGCCCCCTTTTTATATGAGTTTTTATCAAATCCCTGGATGTTCTTGTTTTCTTTCTTTCTTTTAAAGCCAAAGAAGCTCACCTTCAGCAATTTTGGGAATCTGAGAAAGAAGAAACAGGAAGATGGGGAAGAGTATGTGTGTCCAATGGAACTGGGACAGGCCTCGGGAAGTGCATCTAAGAAGGGACTGACGCCCGGCATGGACATGCACCTGTATGACGAAGACGATCTGGACCGGTTAGAGCAGGTGGGCGCCGCAGCATCTGCCCATTTTCAAGTTCTCCCAGCACTGAAACACCGAATGGGAACTTTCTGCACTGTGTCTACTAAGCAAGGAAGTTTTCTGCAAATGCCTAAAAATAAAGATAATAATAATGGTGAACAGTAACAGATTGCTCACTGTAGCCCAGGCACTATCCTAAGCACTTAGCATGTATTAATGTTCATGGTAATCCTAAAACATAGGGAGTATTCTTAGCCTAATTTTAGAGCTAAGGACACTGAGGTGCAGAGAGATTAAGTAATTTACCTAAGATAGGAGAGCTGGGATTCCAACTTGCCAGGCTGACGTGAACCCTGTGCCTTACCGACGCTATCCTCTCTCTGTATTAAGGAAATCTGAGTATTAAAGCAAGTCAGGAATGGACAGCTCATACTACTTAGCCTTTTCAGTAAGAGTCATGGGACTGAAAATTGCCCTTTAATCAGTGATCCTTCGGTGCCGTTGTCAACATCAGAGCATTTAGTCTAGACGTGCCAGCAACGTGCTCCTTCTGAATCTCAGCATCCAGTCGCAGTAGTGGGAGGAGATTATCATCGGAAGTGTTCTGTTGCTTCCGTCCCATTCAACGCAACCCGCATTATTCCTTCTCAGATGTTTGTTCATTTTGCCACACTTTTCCTTGAAATTGTGCCGATGAGTTTGTCACATTGCCATG
The DNA here is from genome assembly GCF_054644295.1 of Miniopterus natalensis. Classification (NCBI taxonomy): domain Eukaryota; kingdom Metazoa; phylum Chordata; class Mammalia; order Chiroptera; family Miniopteridae; genus Miniopterus; species Miniopterus natalensis. The sequence continues at coordinate 154,433,941 of NC_142082.1, read as the reverse complement.
TGCTCTTTGCAGATGGAAGATTCCGAGGGGACAGTGAGGCAGATAGGTGCGTTCTCTGAAGGCATCAACAACCTCACAGTAAGTTTGGAAAGTGAATTTAAAATCTTATCCTACAAATAGGTTTGGGGGTAACTCCACAGGTCTGCACGCGTGGTGGAGAATGCGTAGTTCTGAGCTCCTGGCCTGCCATGTGTGACCCCCTTCCTTGTTTTCCAGCACATGTTAAAAGAAGATGACATGTTTAAGGACCTCGCTGCCCGATCCCCCAGTGCCAGCATTACTGATGAGGACTCAAACGTGTGACCGTCACGCCTGGACGCGCATGAGGAGCCCTTGGTCTCTCTCCACGTTATTTCTCAGACACTCGGTATATCCAGCAAGCAGCAGATTGTGTATTGTGTATTGTGTATTGTGTATTGATCCAACTTCTGCTCATTTAGACATGGAAATGGAAAGCAGGGGAAAGGTGCCTATTTTAAAGCTGCCACGGAAAGTGAGACACTGGTGAATGAGAGTATAATTGTTTTTCCTCTATTTAATGTAAAAAATCTGTGATATATTATATTTAAAGTGTTGCATTTAATATGAGAGTACTTTACCATGGCGTTTCCGGTCATGTTCACGTAGGGAAGACTTGGGAGAGTGGTAACCCCCAGGTGGCTGATTCTGTCATGTCCACGTAGCCACTGAAACAGAACAGGCCATGCTTCTAAAATCAGTACGTGGACTCTCTTTAAGCACCCAGCGTGCCCACTGAATGCCAGCCACACCTCCACTTGCCTCTTAGTGTCCTGTTTTTATATATTTTTCTAAATATATGTATATATTTAGTACACAGAACATAGAACTTTTATTTTGTGACATACATAAGGAAGATGGTAAAAAAAAGATCACATTGAAAAAAAATACGGTGATCAGATTTTTCATAACCCAGCTGGTTCTTGGACGGGTCAGGATGATCTTTCTTTCTCCATAAGCCAATTTTGATGATGTTGATCATTCGGATTAAATTGGTATATATGAAATAACTCCTCTTTGATGATACATCACAAAATTGCTGGTTAGATTGCTGGTTAGTTTTTTTAAGAATTTCAGCCTTAATCTTGGACTCTCTTAACTCATAAAAACTTAAGGGACATTTACATTCTGTGAACTCGAATGCATTCAGAAGCTCCCCCACAATTTGTAGAAATAATTTCTGAAGAAAGCAGACTAAACCGAAAACCTTGACAGTATTAAGCTTCTTCTTTTCCTCTTTGCTAAATATATCATTACATCAAAATACGAACAGTCTGACTAATGTTATTGATTGTACATTTCTCAGGCTCCCCACGAGTGGAATCTTTTTAAAAAGCTGAATATTTGTCCGAACATTTTGTCTCAGAAGTCAGTAACTCTGAGTATGGAAAATAAGTTTTGTGACGGCTATATTGCGATGATAAGATATAGTTCACGCTTTTCCAAAGCACAGGGCCCAGATGTTCTTTATAAAGAAAATACAAAGCTGCAGCAAAAAACTGCTGCATTTATTATTCTCTTTAGGGGTATTAGAAGTGACATTCTATTTTGTATCCAGTACTGCGCCATTACTCTGATCGCCAGCTGTGGTAAGGAAGGTTTTCACTAGTCGGCGTAGGGTCGGGCAGTTCGGTATGTACCCATGGACTTACGGACTATCCGACCTTTCAAGTTATCAGCAGGTTACTAAGCTTTTCGTCAAGGAACCTATAAATACTACATTACTACTTATTCATAACTAAAATGATTCGATGCTAACAATAATCTTTTGCTCCCTACCATCCATTATTTGGTAAATGTATTGGACTCTTAATGTACTTGTGTTTTATCTTAATGTGGGCATATGTCACCATTTGGAAAACAAATTTGTTATTCAAACCTGGTTAAAAATACCAGGAGACTGTTACAGATGCCAAATATTCCTTATTCAGGACATTGTAACATAACCAATGATATGCGATGAGGTTAAAACTTTTTTGATGATATATATTTTATTTACAAAATATTATACACTGCTGGTATCACCATATGAAAAGAAATAAAGTCAGCTGATAATTGCCTTATATTTTGATTGTCTGTTACTTTATTTTCCTTTGTCCAGAATAACCAGTAGGCTTTCTTTCTGATATAGAAAACAGTAACAAATTCTTTATAACTCACAAACTCGCAGAAAATGTTTTGAGTGGGGTTCATAGCATATATCCACAGGTAGGAATATGAGGCGTTTATCTGAGAAACTTTGTATGAAGGAAGCTTAGGCCGCTGAGCTGGGGGTGAGGAAGAACCATGGCGGAGGGGATCCTGGAAAAGCAAAGGGAAATGACTCGCCTGCACATTTGAAGAAGTTACTTGTAGAAAGTGTATGGTTCTTTAAAGAATTAAATGCTATTTTTAACTGAACTGAAATTTAAAAAGATGAAACATATCTTGGAAAAGATTACCAAGTATGAAAAGTAGAGTGAATATAACTAGAGAAGCACAAATGCTTTTTGTGAGAGCTAATATCTCTAAATAAGTTAGCAGGACTCTGCACCAGTGCAACACACCCAGTTGGCAAACAGGGAGACCTGTTTGTTTAGCTGTATGTATATATGCTTAGCTATACCAAGTAAGCTGCAGAGTTAGAAACCTGAGACCACAGTAACAGATGTGACTTCGCTGCGAGACTTTTACTCCGAAAAAGAAGCCATTCTGAACGAGGGTCACATGTTTGATGCTTGGAAGCGGTATTGATTGGGTGCAGAGAACATGGGGCAGAAACCATCGCAACAGTTGGCTCTGAAGGACAGCAAGGGGGTCCTCAGCGTCTGTGAGGTGGTCAGTGGAGCTATAGTGCATGCTGCTCAGAAACTGGAGGAGTACCTTGGATTTGAAGACCCTCTGAGCAATCTGTGCCCAGCTCCAGACACCCTGAATGAGATCTTCTTGATCCACTTCGTCACTTTCTGCCAAGAAAAGGGGGTTGATGGGTGGCTCACCACCACCAAGATGACCAAGCACCAAGCCTTACTGTTTGGGGCGGACTGGGTTTGGACCTTTTGGGGATCTGATAAGCAAATAAGGCTTCAGCTGGCAGTTCAGACTCTGCGGATGTCTTCTCTTCCTCCTGCGGAATCTAAGCCTTGTGAGCTCTCCCATCCAGAATCCAGGAAGAGTCGATTTGATAAGCTGGACGAATTCTGTAACTTGATAGGAGAGGATTGTCTGGGCCTGTTTATCGTCTTCGGTGTGCCAGGAAAGCCTAAAGACATCAGAGGAGTTGTCCTGGACAGTGTCAAAAGTGAGACAGCGAGGGGCTGTCTGCCAGGAGGGAAGGCTGTGGCACAGTTCATCCTGGAAACTGAAGACTGTGTCTCCATCACAGAGCTGCTTGGAAACTGTCTGAGTAAGAAAGGCGGGCTAAGAGAGGTGGGCAAGGTTTATATTAGCATCCTCTGAACTGGATTTGTGTGATGGGACTGGCCTGTAAGAGATGAAAAGAAAAAGATATTTTATTCCAATAAGCAAGCTCCTCCACTTGCATCATCCAGCATGGCACTCCCCCCCTCCCCCCACTGAATGAAAATGATCACCTGGGTCAAAACGTGTTAATGTCATGATTCTGGAGAGGGAAGAGCCCTGCCGTATTGCAGGGAAAACTGACAATTTAGCTTAATCTTTCACCTGTTTGCTCAATAATAAAAATGGGAGGAGAGGATAATAAAGCCACCCTTAAAATTTTATTTGCAAAAAATTGCCATTGTTTGAAATAATAAGTCTAGCTCTTGAAAGTGTAAAATGTGTTTTTACTGCTGTGAGTGGGAGATGGGTAGGGTGAGGTGGTGCATAAGACTATAGAACAGGTTTAATTACATATGCAATACCAGCTTCAATTCAGGACTACTATGCAAAACCTCACAATGCTTTCTTCCTCTGATCCATGCCCTCACTCACACATCACCCCAAGCTGCTGCTTCTGTGCAGTGGTTTTTTTCATCAGAATATGTTTTATGCACTTTTTTTTTTTAAATATATCTTTATTGATTTCAGAGAGAGGAAAGGAGAGGGAGAGAGAGATAGAAACATCAATGAGGAGAGAGTCATTGATCGAGCCTGCAACCAGGCATGTGCCCTGACCGGGAATCGAACCCCAATCGCCTGGATCCCAGGTCGACACTCAACCGCTGAGCCACGCCCCACCGGGCTATGCACTTTTTAAATACATGCATGCGCACACACACACACACACACACACACGCAAACCTAAAGCAAAACCACACTGGAGCATCTCATCGGCTTCCCATCAAAAAATACAATCGAGGCATATTCCACGTGGTCTGGTGATGTCCTCCTGGGGCGATCAGAAGGGGGCACGTTGGCACAGACAGCGAAGTCATCCTCTTTCCAGGGTCCAGGTTGATCACGGAATATACGGCATCAGCGTGGCAGGAAAGCTCCAAGGATTTGTGGAGAAAGTTGGTCTGATGCCTCAGTTGTTTCTTAAAAAGCCTCTGATGCCTCCATTTCTTCAGGGTCATGGACAAGAGACCCACTAGGAGCAAGATGAGAGCCACTACACCAAGGGAGCCAGAAACAGCTGTGGCTGCTGTGCCGAAGCTGCTAAGTTCTTCAGGTGTAGTCTCTGGCCTCGGGCTGCTGCTGTTCTCCCAGCAGAACAATGGTGTGGGGCTGTCCAGGGAGGCCTCGAGTCCTGAAGCCCTGGTGGGATTCACTTTGGGATCTGCTCGGGTGTTAGCTTTACCTGTGATTTAAACACAGCAACCCATATAACAATCGCTGGTAGTAATGCTTCACATTTGTTTAGCCTTTGCAGTAAGGATGGTGTATTCATATATAAAAACCATCTTTGCTTAAAGTCCTGGGTGGGATTAGAACAGTAGTGTTGGGGAGGAAAAACAGTGTTCTCCCTACTCCTCTAGGAAGTAGAAGCAAAAAGTGCTTAGAAGTGTAAATGGAAGATAGATTCGTGCTCACATGATTGCTAAATGCCTGTTACATGTTGGACCCTGTTCTATGCCCTGACAATCCAGCAGGAGAAAGAACCATGTGTCTGTCTGGGGGGAGTCTCCCTCTTAATGGTGGAAGACAGAAAATAAACATATATGTACACATATTTAAAGTGCATATTTAAGAAATATAACGGGTACTGTAAAGAAAAAGCGGGTAAGGGGATAGAGAGTGAAGGAGGTGCTATTTTATACGGGGTGGTTAAGGAAAGCTTCAATGAGAAGGGGACAACCAGAGATCTGGATTGAATTAAAAGAGAGCATCAGTGCAGATATCCGGAAAAGCCATCCAGGCCTAGGGAACCACAAATGCAAAGGGCCTGAAAAGGGGGTGTATTTGATAGGTTTGAGGCATAGCAGAGGAGGCTGGTGTGGATGGAGCAGAGTGAGCCAGAGGAAGAGTGACAGATGAGCTGGAGAAGTAGCCAGCAAAGAGATCAAGCAGATCACACATTGATGGCTCTGGATTTTATTGAGTGATACAGGGCGACAAATGCCTTACTCCGACTGACCTCACTCGATTGCTGGGTGGAGACGAGACTGTAGGAAGGAAAGTATAGAACCAGAGCCCAAGGGGACAGGTAGGAAGGAAGCTATTACAGGAACCAGTTGCGAGAAAAGCATGGCCTGGACCAAAGTGGAGAGAAGGAGGGGTACAGAGGTTAGGTTTAGGAAGAGCTGAAGGTAAAAGCATACAGCACTTTTACCTTGTTTGGTAATTAGATGAGGGGTATGAAATATATCACAATTAGAATGTTGTATTTCCAAACTTCTTAAATATTATGCATATATGCAAAGGCAGAACTAAATTCGTCTTTGATGTTCCTTCATTCCAGAAAACCAAAAAAGATCAAAGAAAGCACTTAAGCCCTGTGCTTTTAGTAAGCGAACATGAATAGGCCCAGGAGACATCTCCTGAAGTTGTTAAACAATTATTCCTACTTTGTTCCTGGAAGGTTATAAGACCCAATTAATGTTTCCTGGGCATATAGTGACCCCTCTCTGCAGCGATGCTGTGTAGAGTTAGCTATCGAGAAGTTGGTGTAGTATGTATAGTAAAAAGTGTTCGACTCGGAATCAGATGTGTGTTTGAGTCTCAGTTCTCTTAAGAGCAAAGTCTACCTGCTTAACTCTTTGATTTTTTTTGCCTGTAAAATGGGAATGACTTCAACTAACTAAAAGAAGACAATGCGTGTGACATTTTCTGTACTAAAGTGTAAGCTTATCAAGATTTTGATGTCTAGTACAAATTGTAAATATGCATGTTATAAACAGCTGGATGATATAAACCAAAGACTCACCATATTTTTTAATTAAAATAAAAATGTGAAGCTTTTGCTGACTTAAAAAAATACTGTATTCTCTTATTAAAAAATATTCATTGTGCCCAGCTGGTGTTGCTCAGTGGTTGAGTGTTGACCCATGAACCAAGAGGTCACCAGTTCAATTCCCGGTCAGGGCACATGCCTGGGTTGGGGGCTTGATCCCCAAAAGGGGGTGTGCAGCAGGCAGCCGATTGATGGTTCTCTCTCATTGATGTTTCTGTCTCTATCCCTCTTCCTTTCTCTCTCTAAAGATCAATAAAAACATATTTAAAAATATATTTTCATTCTGGTGTAAAAATTAAAAGTACAGAAATGTGGAAAATTAAGTCTTCAGGAGTCTCACCTCCACCCCCATACCTACTCCCTCTAGTTTGCTGTTTACCCTTTCATGAACCTGTACTGTATATTAAAAATATTTTATACAAATGGAATAATATGATCCATAAATGCATTTTAACCTTAAAAACTTACCTATATATTTTGGACAATTTTCCATGCTAATAGATTTATATCCACTAGGTTCTTTTTAAGCTTGATATCAATGATTCTCAGTCCTGTCTGCATATTAGACTTACTTGGGGAACTTAAAACAAAAACAATAAAACACCAATGCTCTAAATACACCTAGGCTAGTTGATCAGCATCTCAGAAGGAGGGGCCCTAAACGATTATTTTAGTATCTTCTGAGGTAATTCTAATGTTCAAACAGGATTAAGACTCATGTGTCTTAAGTAGTACTCTATATTGTATATACTATAAAATATTTAACCAAGTTAATTTTGATTAAATAGCTCAGACAGAAAGTAATTGGATTAATCTAGGTTTTAAGTACAAGAAAAACCCATTATTTAAAAAAAAACCTTAATATTTAAAATTGTTCTACACAAGGATTGGCTACATGATTTATGGTCCCCATGCAAAATGAAAATGTGGGGGTTCTTGTTCAAAACTTATTAAAAATTTCAAGATGAACAGCCGAGCATTCAGCCAAGCACAGGGCTCTTCAAGTGCAAGTCACGTGCTCATGAAACCAGTTTTGTTTCTACAGTATGTTGGGTTATTTGGTCATGAAGGCTGAAGAAAAGGTTGTTATCATGAGTAAGTGATTGCACATTAAGATCTTTTCCAACTGAAAAATTATGTAATTCTTAGTAACTCCTGTGTACACAATAGTACATGCTTTACTCTTTACACTACATGAACCGGACATTATTGTCTATTGATAGCATTACAAATGATTTTTTAATTTAAAAATTATATATATATGCATATATATTTTTAAATTGATTTCAGAAAGAGGAAGGGAGAGGGAGAGATAGAAACATCAATAATGGGAGAGTCACTGATTGGCTGCCTCCCTCAGGCCCCCTACTGGGGATTGGGCCCGAAACCCTGGCATGTGTTCTGACCAGGAATCAAACCATGATCTCCTGGATCATAAGTCAATGTTCAACCACTGAGCCATGCTGGCTGGGCTTATCTTTTAATACAGAATGAACTTTATTGTACTTGATGCCTGGGAAAACAGTAAGTATTTCTCTGGCTCCATTAACTTTAATCATATCTAACCCACTTTATTCTTAGGGAAAGAGTAAAACAAAAGACAGAAAGCATAGGAAGGTAGATTAAGGACCTAAGTCTCTTAACATCTTACTCAGAAATTGAGAATACTCTGAATTTAATTCTATAAGGACTCATATCTCTTTTGTCCCTAAATTTCTATGGTATAGGCCTTGCACCTTATCACACTAAAATATTCAAACTCAAGAGAGAAAAAGTGGCTGCTGTATTGACTCTGAACTTAATTCCAGTGGCCACAATTTATATTACGTCTCCTGATATATAACTCAATCACAAGGGTCCTGAGGAAGATATTGTTCCTATTTTCCTTGAAATTGAAGCTCAGGGATGTTAGGTGGATTTGTCCAAGATCACAAAAAAGCAGAGCTGGATTCAAACTCCATATTCATCTGACTAAAAGGTCATACTTTTAACCTTAAAAATAGAGAGGTGGCCCGGCTGTCGTGGCTCAGAAGTTGAGCATCGACCTAGGATCCAGGAGATCAGGGTTTGATTCCTGGTCAGGGCACAGGCCCGGGTTGCGGGCTCGATCCCCCGCAGGGGGTGTGCAGGAGGCAGCCGATCAATGACTCTCTCATCATTGATGCTTCTCTCTCTCTCTCTCTCTCTCCCTCTCCCTTCCTCTCTCTGAAATCAATAAAGATATATTTAAAAACATATAGAAAAAGTAGAGGAGAGGGAAAAATACCTTGTGAAGATAGAGGAAGAGATTGGAATGACGTGTCTACAAGCCAAGGAATGCCATGGATTGCCAACAACCATCAGAAGCTAAGAGAGGGGCATAAATAGCCTCTCCCCCTGAACTTCCAAAAGGAACCACCAACCCTGCCAACACCTGGATTTTGAAGTTTTAGCCTCTAGAACTGTGAGAGGATAAATTTCTGTTGTTTTAAGTCACCCAGTTTGTGGTACTTTGTTACAGCAGCTCCAGAAAACGAACACATCTAATCACCATACTTCTGCTTTGGAACAATAACGGGATAGTAAGAAGCCAGAAAAGATGAGAATGGTGATTCTTACGAACACTTGTTCCTATCCTGCCATTATTCCCCTCACGCACTGACTGATGCCCATGGCACGCTGAACGCCCACAGGTACAACACTCTGGGACACCTGCGTACTTCTGCGCTACTGGTTGTATGCTTGCCAAGAGTCAGTGGTGTTTGTTCCCAGTTGTTCCTGTTATTATAACTTTGTATTTTGATTAAATATTATACATACCAGTTGCAAAAAAATAGAAAATAATTTCATTAAGGGCTGTATATTGATCCATTAAATAGTGACCATTATTTTCTAAGTCCTGATAAGTATGACTTTTTATAATACTAACCTGATCTACAAACGAGTTAAGCAAATCATTAAAAACAGTTACATCCTACACGCACAGGATGCTCACTCTGCGCCAATATTGTACCCGGATGATTGTCTATATTAACTTGATTAAACTCACACAAATGGTGAAATCAAGTTTTAAACTCAAGTATCCTTTGAACTATCGGACTCTGCCTCTCCCCTTGGAGTGTGTCACTTGCACTAGCTGAATACTTTTTGTTGTTAATCCTCAAGAGGATCGTTTTTTCCATTGCCTTGCAGAGAGAATGGATGGGGCGGGGGGAGAGAGAGGGGGAGAGGGAAAGGAGAGAGAGAGAAACATGGTTGTGAGAGAGACATGATTCGTTGGCAGGCACCCTGACCAGGGGTGGGGAGCGAACCTGCAACCCAGGTACCTGCCCTTGACCACGAATGGAAGCTGTAACCCTTCGTGGGGCCCACGATCTAACCACTGTGCAACACCGGCTATGGCTGAATACTTTCTTTAATCCAAGTAAGGGCAGAAAAGCAGCAACTGCAAAGGAGCAGGGGTGTAGGGTAGACCCTGGGCCATATGAGGTCCCACCCGGACCACACCTGCCCTCTGAGAGTCACATTTACCGCATCTCTTATGATTATTATTTGCAATTGTCTTTGGACTGACTGCTCCGCGTATTTTTTAAATCGTTTAGCTTCCTTTCCAATACTTTTTTGTCTCTGCCTGGGGCGCACTCCCGCCTCCGGCGCCGATTTCCCAGGCCCACGTGTGTCCCGGTTCTCTCGCCTGGGGGCGGGGCAAGGCGGGCGCGCATGCGCGGGAGCGGCCTCGGGCGGCCGGCGCTTGTCCTCCACCGCTCGCCGTCCTCGCGGCCATGGCGGCCGCCTCGCTCCCCGCGTGGCTGGCCCTGCGGCCGGGGACCGGGCCCCTGCGTGCCTTCTCCACCGCCGTGTCCCCCACCGCTGTCGCCCGGAAGCCACGCCCGCGTGAGTGTGTGCCGCGTCGCCTCCGGGCTCTGGGGGAGGTGAGGGCGGAATAGGGGACCCGTGATGGCCGCCGAGGCGGCGGAGCTGCGCTGCCCGGGGGAAGCCGGGCGGCCTCCGCCAGCCTGTCCCCGGCCCCGCGGTGGGAAAGCCGTGCACGTGGGTCTGCCCTCTGCGCGCGGGTCGCCCCATTCCGAGCCGCGCGTTTGTGCGCTGGGTGCTCCGGGCGCCCCCGCCTGCGCGCCCCTCCCCCCGTGACCTGCGCGCTTTGGCGCCCGGTCCCCGGTCACCCGCGCAGGTCTCTCCAGTTCCTGGTGCTCGGTGACGTTTCCTGGGGGTGTTGACCCAGGGGTATTCTCGGACGTTAAGAGAGACACAGCTGGCCCAGAACAACCGCGGCTCTGAATTCCAGGCCTAGCTGAGCCACCAGTGGGATGACCTTCATTCAGACACCGAGGTGACCTTCACTCGGAGATAATGGGGGTGCCTGGGGGAGTTCTTGCCCTGGGGGAGTCTAGTGACAAAGACCCTTGTGCACTGTGAGGTTGCGGAAAAGAAGCGGGAATAGGGTCACCTGGGAGCACTGGGGAGGAGCCGCAAGAATCTGGAGAAGCCCTGCCCACGAGGAGGCAGGTCCGCCACACCGGGTCTCCGCGCTCCCTCCTGTAGGACCTCTCATCTTCCTACCACTAACACCCGGCGAGGCCACCATCTCTCATTTCCACAGCAGTGCCTTTCCTGATCCCTGTTTACGCTTTTGCTCCCCGACGTTGAACGCTCACAGCTGCCAGAGTGAAGTGTTCAGACAGCGAATCTTACCTTGCCACTCCCTCGTTCCAAATCTACAAGTGGTTTCTCATTGCTTTAAGATAAAGGGTAAATTCATTACTGTGTGATAGTGGCTCTTCATAGTCTTATCCTGTCTTTTTAATTTTTCATTTATTCCGTAAATTCTTAACTCCTCCTGTGTGCTTGGCAGTATTCTAGATACCGGGAAAGAGCAAAGGTCCCTCACCTCATGAAGTTTACATACTTTGGGGGAAGTTAGACTATAAATGGATAAACAGTGTGCGTGCAATGTAAGGTTGTGGTCAGTGCTGTGAAGAAAAATAAAGCAGGATGTTGAGAATGATGGATTGGAGGAGTGGCTATCCGGTAGGATAAGATGGGTAGACTGTCTGGAAAGACCTCCGTGGGGAAGTGACATTTGAGCAGAGCCCAGAACCATGCTGAGATGGGGGATGAGGGATGGGAGAATGCATTGCTGGCACAGGGAATTGCAAGTGCAAAGGCTCAGAAGTGAGAATACGCTTATGGGTGTGACCAAGGGACAGGAAAGGAGGCCTGCGTGGCTGGAGATAAGTGAGCAAAGAGGAGAGTAGTAGTATAAGGAAGGTTAAGTAATGGCCTGATCTTGTAAAGGCTTAGAGGCATTTAGCTTGGATTCTATTTTAAGTTTGGGATCACATTGGGAGATTTTGGACAGGGAAGTGATAGAATGTGATTTACCCTTTTAAAGATCACTGGATGCTGTGTAGAGAACTAACTTTAGGAGGGTAAGAGTGGGAGTCAGGAAACCAGTTTGGAAGCTGTTGTAGTATAAATGAGATGTTGGTGATTTGGTTTGAGGTAATTGTGGAGAAGGCGGTGTGGTTGAATTTGGGACATATTTTGAAGGTAGAGCTAATGGGACTTACTGATGAATTTGATACGGGGCTTGAGGAAAAGTCTCAAGGAAGCATGTTAGATTTTTGTCCTGAATAATTGGATGAATGGCAATACCATTTACAGGGGTTGGGAAGACTGGAAGAAGAAAATCAAGAGCCCTGTGTTACAGTTGAGATGCCTATTAAATGTCTCCAGTCTCTCTTCTCAGTGCATGCTGTTTTACTCTGAAGTGTCAGCTGTATTGAATGTTTACTTTGACTTTTCATCTTCCTTTTCTCTAGAACATGGTTTCTCACTTGCTGGTTCCCAAGGCTACCTCCTGCTCATCCTTAATGTTTTAGTGTAAAGTCAACTTCCTCAGGGAGATTTTTCCCAACTATTTGATTAGGCTCTGTCTCCTGCTCTGTGTTTCCATGAATATTTATCGTTGTTTATTGAAATTACTTGTCAAATAGTTCATTGTCTTATTTTGACAGACTGTCCGTTCTGTGGGAGTAAGACTGTGTTTCTCTTGTTCTTTGCTGCCTTCCTGATTTCTGGTGCACAGTATCACTCTAAAACTTTTGAAGGAATAAATGAGATACTCCTGAGGGATGAATAAGAATTTGTCAGATGAAGAGATGAGGTGGGGAGGGAGAAGGGGCCAGAAGTTAAGCAGATGGGAGGAAAGCATATTTCAGGCAAAGAGAATGTAAAGTTCAGAAAGACCGAAGAGCCAGGTACTGGACGTTCAGTGTAGCTGTGGGGCATTGTGGAGGGAGACGAAGCCAGAGATGTGAAGAATGTGATGTGAAGTTCAGAGTCTGAAGAGTCCTCGTGCTATGCTACTGTCACAACTCTGGATCCTAGGTTTCTTGGCTATAAATGACATGTAAGGGCAATGATAGTGCTTACAGTTCTGGTGAAGAAGGAGATTAAATGAGATAATGAAAAACAGCACAGTGTCTAGCATGTGAAAGTGCTCAACAAAAAGCTATTGTTTTACAGTAGCAAAACAGTTATTTAAGGGGCATAAGATGACATTTTAAAAGATATATACTGTATGTAAGTAACCTGCCCTCTTCTACAGTTACATGATTTATTAAGAATGGGTATGATTTTTGTTATTGTTGTTATTTGTAGCATTGGCAGTTCTAATGTATAATAGAGAAGGAAAAACCTAAGGGTTTTCCTTTTTTTTGGTAGAAAGAACAGAATATTTCCAAGTATGAGCAAGTGTACTTAAAATTAGAACATTTCAAACCATTTATCTTTAAAGACACAAAATACTTATTTCTAGCTAGGTATTTTAACTTGGGAAAGTGAGTTTATTTGCCTGTGAACCTTAAAATTTATTGAAAGTATTTCTTTAGATGATGATTTCACTTTATATTTTAATAACTGTAGAATTTTCTTAACTATTTCTGACTTTTCATTTTCATTAAGATGCTTTTAGTCTCTGAGCTTACAGAAAATGGATTATTGTTTCAGTTTTTGTTACTGAATACCTTAAATTGTATTTGAATTGTGGGATCATGATCAGTGTTGAACAATTCTATGTTACAAAATTCTCTATAATTATTGTGTTGTCTTTTAGGTACAACAGAAAGAACATCCAGATCTGAAAGGGCACTCAGAAGAAAGGTGAACAATTAACATACTCTAAAATATACTATCTTAATGGTTTCTGAAGTTCTAAAGTGAGGCAAATATTCATGATGAGGCAAGAGGGTACATCCCAGGAAAGGTTCTTAAGGGGATGTTTACTTGGTGACTACCACAGTCTTGACTCTAGCCGTGGACTGGTCTTTGTCAATACCCTGAGAATGGACCATCTTTGAGAGGTGGACACACCCACATATTCCCAGAAAACAGGTGGGAATATAGAATTCTAAACCAGAATATAGAATTATTTTGATGTTTTTAACAGTCATACACCCTGGGATGTATGCATTAATCTTACTAGTTTGTTTTCACTCTGTGAGCATCTCTGTGGAGGAATCCAAATTATAAGGTCACTTGGCAGGAAGTCAGAACAAAGGCGTATTAGTTGGAAGTTAAATGGCATCAAATTATAGTTGTCTAAAGTAGTCATTTCCATAGGAATATTACCTGGTTCCAGGACATACTACACTAGTTTCGATATTGCTTAGATGGGTATAGCCACATTTTGTCTCTTTAAACCATACTTTAGTATTTTATATATATAGGTATTGTGATTGACTAAGCTGTCATATAGCTATTCTGTGGGCCTAGAAAACATGTAATTTCTTAAGTATTTATTCAGTTAGTTTAACCTTACTTTACTTGTTTCCAAGTTCTCAGTGTTACCTCATGTACTGACTTTATCAAAGAAGTTTTATAAATCATTTCAAAATATTCATAAACAAAATGGGTAAAGTTTGCTTATCAATAAATAAGTTAGGGAGAAATTGTACCCTAGAGGGTTTGAGGAAGTAGTGCAGAAATATTTCGGTAGATTTTGTGTTTTTTTCATTTGAACAGCAGCAGCTTTGTGGGATTTTACATAGGTTGCAATTCTGCTAGTGTTTCTCTTAATTACATGTGTTCTTTTGCTGTAAAATTAAAATACATGTTCATATTTAAAATATTAAACTGTTTTATGTTTCTTAGGCACTACCTCCTAGGACAGAGAAAATGGCTGTTGACCAGGACTGGCCTAGTGTTTACCCTGTTGCAGCACCATTTAAACCCTCTGTAGTACCTCTTCCTATTCGAATGGGTTATCCAGTAAAAAGAGGGGTGCCCATGGCAAAGGAAGGAAACCTAGAACTTTTAAAGGTAAGATAAGTTATTGGATCATTGGCTTATATCTAAATAAATGGTGATCCTCCTCCCACTCCCTTTATACTTCTTGTTTAACAGCTTATTGTATTTTAATTTTAATTTTTTTCCCATTTAGTAATGGATGTTGTATTTTGATTAACCGTTGTTAAAAAGACTCAAAGAACCCTAGGCATTTCAGAATGTAATTAATTTGTCCTTTGGCTTCCCTTTTGCCTTTTTCTTTTCTGTTGTATATTTTTTTATTGTACCTTTTTATTGTATCTTTCAAATGGAACTAAGAAAAGCGAAATAATCTAATTTGAGATTGAGAACTGGGGGGTGTGTGTGGAAGATTTCACTTTTAAAAGAGATTTTTAAACTTTCTGTCCAGAAAGGTAGAATATTATTTAATATTATTGTTATTGTCCTTAAACTTTATTGCTTGAAGCAAAAGAGGTCATATTAAATGCCTCAGTTGGTAGCATCAATAGTGATTTATGAACTGTGAGTTTTTAAAGAAAAAATATATATGCTTAGCCTGGGAATGCATGTCTTAGATGGTTTCCTTTTATATACAATGGAATTATCATCAGCAGATTGTTTTCCATTAAATGAGAGTCTTCTTGAAATACAAAGAAAAATTTAATAAAAGGTGATGGTGAAAAATTAGATGGTAATATGGGAAAGGGGTTATCTGCTGCTGGAGACGGGTAAATTAAATTTGGAAATAGGAATGTTTTAGGAGACATAAGAAAACAAACATTGAGGAAACTAGTTTTTTCTTCAAGTGAAAGAGGAGATGTGAGTTTAAAGATAGGTCTTTGGAAAATATCATTATCAAGAAGTATCTAGTAAATGTAATTATTTATTTGAGAGAGGGTAGCAATATATTTGTAATAATGCTAATGGTTGTCAATGGTATTTAAATAAACATAGAAATCCAAACATTTAACGCATGCCATCCCTTTTAAGAATCACCTATATGCCTAGTCCAGTGAAATGGTTTATTCCTAGTGAGTTCCACTGGATAAGTTTATTAACTGAGCTAATACATGCAAAGTGCACAGAACAGTTCCTATATAAATGTTATGTAAGCATTAGCAATTATTTTTTCCTTTTATGATTTTAAGATTATATTTTATGTTTCAAAAATAAAAGTGTAGAAAAATGAAGCCACATAGTCCATAGTTCCAATTTTCATTGCCTATTTTCTCTTGATTAAAATAAACATTTTCTGATCCACACTTAAGATTCTAGGCATAATGTTTGTAATAACTTTCTACATGTTTAAATTTTTCTTTCAAAATTAGTCTATTTAACTAAATTTTCTCTTAAATTGCTTAACATTATCAAGAAGTATCTAGTAAATGTAATTATTTATTTGAAGGAATTAAATCTCTGACCTTTACTGAACTTCCCATTGGTCCTGCAAATGATTAGGTAGCCTCTTAATATATCATCATATATATATTCCCAGCTTCATTAAATTGTTCAGTTAAGATTTGATAGCTTCATTTATTCATTCAGTTCTAAAATTCTATTAATTACAAAGTAGAAAATGTATCACAGTGCTATATAATCCAGGGGAATTAGGATGATTACACAATGATCTGTGTCCTTAGGTGCCTTCAATTCTGTAAGGGAAATATATACACCTGGCAGGAAGAACACTATAAAAATGTTTATTTTTTCAAATGTCATTTTAAGACACTTGGTACTGAATCTGTATTTCAAGGAATTTTTTTTCTTGAATTCACACCACCTGTGGCATAGGATGTGGTAGTGTAAAAAACCACCACATTTTATTTATGATAAGCCTTGTTGGGCCTATGATTTAGTTATATGAGCAAATTGCCTTTTTCATGTTTTTAAGACAGTTGGCTAATTTATCCTTTAAATTTCTCTACTTTAGATCCCCAATTTTCTGCATTTGACTCCTGTAGCAATTAAAAAGCATTGTGAAGCTCTTAAAGGTAAGTGGTTGTTTTGTTACATAACTGACTTTGAACATAAAATTAAGAATCTCATTTCTAACAATAAAGGGGTCGATTCATCAAGAGGATATAATGTTTGTAAATGGTTATGCACTCAACTTTGTAACACCTAAATATATAAAGCAATATTAACAGAACCGAAGGGGGAAATAGATAGCAATACAATAATAGTAGGGACTTCACTACCCCATGTTCAACAATGGATAGGTCATCCCGACAGAAAAAAATAAGGAAACATTGGACTTAAACTACACATTAGACCGGATGGACTTGATGTTTGTGGAACTTCCACTCTGTTCAACAGCAGCAGAATATACTTCTTCCTCAAATGCACAGGAAAAGTTCTCCAGGAAAGATCGTGTTAGACCACAAAAAAAGTCTTAATAATTTAAGAAGACTGATATCATATCAAGCAACTGCTCTGACCATAATGGTATGAAACTAGAAATCAGTTACAAGAAGAAAACTGGAAAATTCACAACTACATGGAGATTAAACAACATGCCTTAAAAAACAGTGAATCAAAGAAGAAACCAAGAGAAATAAAAAAATATCTTGAAACAAATGAAAATGGAAACACACCATACCAAGACTTACAAGATTTAGCAAAAGCAGTTTTAAGAGGGCAGTTTATAGCAGTAAATGCCTACACTGAGAAACAAGAAAGATCTCAAATAACCTAACTTTATACCTTAAAGAACTAGAAAAAGAAAAACAAACTAAGGCCAAAGTTAGTGGAAGGAAGGAAATAACAAAGATCAAAGTGGAAATAAATGAAATGGAGACTTAAAAAGCGCAATAGAAAAGATAAATGAAACTAAGAGCTGTTTTTTTGAAAAGATAAAATATGCAAACCTTTAGTTAGACTCACCAACAAGAAAAGAGAGAGGACTCAAAATTATAAATAGAAGTGGAGACATTTTAACTGATAACACAGAAATACAACAGATCATAAAAGACTACTGTGAATAATTAATTACACACCAACAAATTGGAAAATGTAGCGGAAATGAATAAATGTCTAGAAACATAGAGCCTACCATGAGCGAATCATGATGAAATAGAAAATCTGAACAGACTGATTACTTGTAAGGAGAGTGAATCAGAAATCAGAACTCTTCCAACACAAAAGTCTAGAACAAGATGGTGTCACTGGTGAATTCTAAACATTTAGAGAAGAATTAATACTAATTCTTCTCAAACTTTTCCAAAAAAATTGAAGAGGTGGGAACACTTTCAAATCCATTTTACAAGGCCAGCATTGCCCTCACAGCAAAGCCAGACAAGAACAGTGCAAGAAAAAAATGTCAAGCCAATATCTCTGGTGAACATAGGTGCAAAAGTCCTCAACAAAATATTAGTGCACTGAATTCAACAGTACATTAAAAGGATCATATACCATGATCCCATTAAGTGGGATTTATTCCAGGGATGGAAGGATGGTTCAGCATCTGCAAATCAATGTGATATGCTGCATTAACAAAATAAAGGACAAAATTATATAACCGTTTCAATAGACGCAGGAAATGCATTTGACTAAATTCAGCATCCTTCAATGAGAAAAACTCTCAACAAACTATATGCCTCAATATAATATAGGTCATATATGACAAGCTCACAGCTAATATTATACTCGCTGGTAAAAAACAGAACGCTTTACTCCTAAGATTAGGACAAGACAAGGACAAGTCACTTTTATTCAACATAGTAGAAGTCCTAGCCAGAGCATTTAGGCAAGTAAAAGAAAAGACATTCAAATCGTAAAAGAAGTAAAATTGTCTCTAATTATAGATGACATGATATCGTATGTAGAAAACCCTGAAGACTTCACCAAAAAACTGTCAGAACTAATAAATTCAGTAAAGTTGCAGGATACAAAATTAATGTACAAAAATCAGTTGTGTTTCTATATAGTAACAGTGAACTGTCAAAGATAAATTAAGAAAACAATCTCACATAAAAAAGAATAAAATACTTAGGAATAAATTTAAATAAGGAAGTGAAAGATCTATACACCAAAAACTAAGACATGATGAAAAAAATTGAAGATACAAATAAATAAAAGATAGTCTGTGCTTGTGGATTAGAAGAATTAATATTTTTAAAATGCCCATACTGCCCAAAACCATCTATAGATTCAGTGTAATCCCTATAAAAAATTCTAATGGCATTTTTCACAGAAATAGAAAAAAATAATCCTAAAATTTGTGTTGAATCACAAAAGACCCTTAGTAGCCAAAGCAATCTTTTTCTTTTTCTTTTTTTGTTTTTAACTATATCTTTATTGATTTCAGAGAGAGGAAAGGATAGGGGGAGAGAGAGAGAGAGAAACATCAATGATGAGAGAGTCATTGATCAGCTCCCTCCTGCACGCCCCTGACTGGGGATCGAGCCTGCAACCCGGGCATGTGCCCTGACCAGGAATCGAACCCCGATGGCCTGGATCCTAGGTGGACACTCAACTGCTGAGCCACGCCTGGCCGGGCAAAAGCAACCTTAAGAACAACAAAGGTGGTAGCATCACACTTTCTGATTTCAAATTATATTACAAAGCTATCATAATTAAAACAATGTTATTGGCATAAAAACAGATAATTGGAACAGAGTAAAGAGCCTGGAAATAAACCCAGTATGTATGGTCAATTAACTTATGACAGAGAGGCCAAGAATATATACTGGAGAAAGGACAGCCTCTTCTTCCATAAATGATGTTGGGAAAACTGGATAGCTTCATGCAGAAGAATAAAACTGGACCCCTATCTTGTACCTAACAGGAAAATCAACGCAAAATGGATTCAAGACTTGAATGTAACACCTGAAACCATAAACTCCTAGAAGAAAACAGGGTGGGGGGGGTTGTCAGGATGGGTGAGCTCCTCGATACTGTTTTTAGCAATGATTTTTTTGGATTTGACACCAAAAACAAAGGCAAAAAAAAAGCAAAAATAAGTGGGATTACATCAAATTTAAAAGCTTCTGCAGAACAAAGGAGACCATCCACAAAATGAAAAGGCAGCCTACAAAATTGCTAGAAAATACTTGCAAAATCATATATCTGATAAGGAATTAATACCCAAAATATCTAAGGAACTCATAGCAAAAAAACAATTTAAAAATGGATAAAGGAACTGAGTAGACATTTTTCAAAGAGGACATAACAAATGTGCCAAGCTACATGAAAAAGTGTTTAACATCACTAATCGTCAGGGAAATGCAAATCAAAATACAATGAGTTATCACCTCACACCTATTAGAATGGCTATCAGCAAAAAGATAAGAGATAAGTGTTGGCCAGGATGTGGAGGAAAGGGAATTCTTTTGCACTGTTGGTGAGAATGTAACTTGGTACAGTGTCTATGCAAAACAGTATGGAAGTTCCTCAAGGAATTAAAATTAGAACTATCACGATTCAGCGGTCATACCAATTATTCGAAGGAAATGAAATCACTATCACGAAGAGTTATCTGCACTCCCATGTTCATTGCAGCATTATTCATAATAGCCAGGATATGGAAACAACCTAAGTGTGTCACTGAATGAATGGATGAATTTTTAAAGAATATGTTTTATATTATTTAATATTTACTATATATACATATATATAGAGAGTATATGTGTGTTATATATGCTCTATGTATAGTACGTGCATGCATATACACATATATAATGAATTAATCATCTGAATATGAATATACTTCCAGTTGTGGATTTATTGATTTTGAGCAGTAGCTATCTGTTCTTAGATATAAACATAGATTTCACTCACTTCTACATGCATGGAGCTAAGGGCAAAGAACTTTTTTTTTTTTGATGGTTTTATGTATGTTCTCATAATATGTACATATTCCAATTTAATTTCTGATCTCATTTGCATTGGACTGTATCTAGAATAAACAAATTTGAATTGTTTTAGGTTCATAACTGTTATATTGAATAGTTATTGAATATGTAATTTAAGAATTAGTGCCTTAGGATCAAGTCTCATGCTGATTTTAAAATGATGTATAAATGCTCAGTATACTTGTTAAGGCTTTTCAGCAAAAAATGAAATCTAGAAGCACTTTATACGTAGCTTGATTATGCAGGAAAGAAAAATAGTAAACATGATTATGATGAAAGTTTAGCTTTTGTGAAGAAGAGATAAAGAGGTCTTGAAAAGTGCGAATAATTATCTTACTCTTGAAATAAGGGAAGAAAGAAAATCTCTTCTGTCTCCTTTCATTTGTCTAGTCTTCTGTTTTGGGACATTAGGGTGCTTTTCTGTCCTGTTAGGTTATATGTTTCTGTATTTGTATTAGACTGACACCACTGTTAAAAATTTGCGTTCCGTTTGGAACAAATGATATATCACTTTTTGAATCTTTTGTAAATCCAATTGATAAATGCATTACACTGATAAATTCCATTTTTAAAACATTATTTTTAAATGTGCATTTATAATATAGAAGAAACTGGTCATTGTAATGTGATATTTCTAAACTGCTTCGTAGTTTTTAAATGTAAGGCTTTCATACAGTACATTCAGAAGAGTAGCATTATATTTTACAGTGCTTGAATGTTTTAATCTTCCCTTAATTTTGCCTTTACACTTCTGCCAGCTTCTGGATTTAGATTGTATCTTCCAAATAATTCAAAGGCTTTTCAAATATTTCTTCTCAGTTTTCTTCCAAAGTAGGTCAGTTTGGATTTTATATCTAACTTGCAGATGGAAAATCTGAAGCATAGGAAAGTTAGGTAATTTACCAAAATTTTAATAATCAGTGGCAGAAGTTAAGTAAAAACCAAAGTCTTCTGCAGTCTAGTCATTACTCTACCTATCAGATGAATAGAGGCTAACAGAGGTCTGTTAGGTACTTTCCAGTTGGTTGTATTCTTTTAAACATGTAATCAGGTCATTTAATATACAGGCTGTAGTTATCATGTGGTGAGTGAAATGACTTATTCAAAGTTTAAAAAAAAAAGATTCAGTACAAACTCAGGAATTCATAAAATTCCCCAAACTAGTCTCTCTTATAAAGTGCTTGCTTGGCAGTGTTGCATCTTATAGTGTAGGATGTTGGAATTAGTCCATGATAGGAATGAAATTACCTCAATAATCTTGCTCTGTTCATTTTATTTAAATGTCGAATTGTTCTTAATTGCAAAGATGTTTCTTTCCCTTCCATATATCTGAGTATTGATCTCTCTTACAGGGTGTTTAGGGAATGGTGTGAGCTGTATACACTTAATTTGCTAACATATAGTTAGTCCTAGATCTTAGAAAGTTTCTCTAACCCAAAGTGACATTTTGCTGACTCTGATATTAAAGCCTAAATGGGGAGTTAAATATAGTATCTACTATAAGAAAATGGTGAGCTTGGGGAAAATGCTATTGGCAAAGTACCTTTCACTGTTAAATCATTTCCTATAAGAGTGCATGTGTCTGCCTGTGGTTGTGACCATCCTCTCCCGCAGTCCTGCTTGTTTGGAGAAAGCAGGGATCTCTGAGGTCTGGTGTGTTTGACCTATGGAACCAGTTACTTTTAGCTAGCCTTAGAATGAGTCTGTTTAAGGAATGAGGTTTCCATTGAGGTGAACCTGATAGTGCCGGAAGGTTTTCATCCCAAGCTGAGCACCCTCTGTCACACTAACTTGATAGGAATATGGCAAAATGAAATCATCTACCTACCTGTGGAGCCCCCTCAATACGGAAAGCTGTGGGAAGCTAGGATCTATTTCTTTTCCTTCTAAGGTTGTTCCTCCCCTCCACCCCTCCCCCCCTCCCCCCCCCCCCCCGAATTGAGACCTCAGTTTCCACTTCTGTGCTGTGGAGATAGATAGTGGGCCGTGTTCCCACTGCTTAGAATTTCTTCTCTTGCGGCCCAGGTCTCAGACCCAATCCCACCTCCTCTCTAGGCTAGATGTCTTGCCTGAATATGAGGATAAGTCTGTACCTCTTAATTGTTAGCCCTAGTGGCCCAGAAGTCACAGAAGAAACATGAATTACTGTAAGGACCTATTTAAGGATGACCTAGGCTTTTGTACCTTTTTATCTTGAGGCCCTCTTCAACTCAATTTCTGAAAGATTGTTAACCACATCTCAGTTTTCTCTTGGAACTTTTTTTTTTTTTTAAAAATCCTTACCTGTTCACCTGAGGATATGTTTTTATTGATTTCAGAGAGAGAAGAAGAGAGAGAAGAGAGAGAAACATCATTGCCTCCTGTATGTGTCCCAACCAGGGATCGAACCCACAACCTTTTGGTGTAGGGGACAACGTTCCAACTGATTGAGCCACCCAGCAAGGAATCTCTTAGAGCTTTTTCAGAACTTCTTTCAATCCCTTCCGCTAATCTTTAGTAACCTTCATTTGGGAGTGAATACTATTATCTGTTGTCTTGAATACAGTAATTCTCTGGGCACTATGAACTGTTTGGTGTTAGTTGGTGAGGAGGAATTAAACTGTCCCATAACGTATTTGCAAAGCTATAATAGCTTCCAAAGTCACAGTTCCCTTTTAACTGAACATACTGCTCTCTCCCAAACATGAACTATTCAAATCATTCTCTGAAATTCCCTAATAGGATTCACCTAAGAAGAAAAGAGAGGAGGGTTGATAAATCTGTAAAGTGCAGAATAGAATCTGTTCTTCCATTTCATGTAAACTGAGAATGATCTCTCAATAATTTGATTTTGTCTGGTAGCATATGTTACAATGAGAATTTACTTGCAAAATTATAATTGAAATAATTTTTTTAATTCTCAGATTTCTGCACTGAGTGGCCAGCTGCACTAGACAGTGATGAAAAATGTGAGAAGCATTTTCCAATTGAAATTGACACAGCTGATTATGTTTCATCAGGACCATCTATTCGAAACCCCAAAGCACGAGTAGTAACCTTAAGGGTAAGAGATAGTTTAAAAAAAAAAGAATTATTATAATACATTACTTAAAAAGATATCATTTTGTATGTATTATTATAAAATTGGTACATATTTATTATAGAAAATTTAGGCATATAAAAGTGTTTGGAGAAATCTCCAAAAGGATCAACTAAAATGTCCTAGCATGCAGATGTTGGTCTCTAAACACTAATGTCCACTAAAAGATATCAGAGATCCTTGGAGAAATAGCTAAATCCGGGTCTGGGATAAGAAATACTTGAGGTGAGACTGGGCCATCTTGTTGTGCCAGAGTGCAAGAAAATTTTCCAGGGCTAATGGGATTATAAAGAAAAGGCCATAGGAACCAACTTAAAACAGTTCCCACAGACTGAAGTTAAGATATAGAATAATTTTATTTGATCAAAACTTACTGAACATACCCACCTACAGATTACCTGTTGAAGAGAAAAGCAAAAAACAGGTAATTTCACAATGGAAAGATCAGGTTGTGAGCCTCTAAGCCTAGTGATCAATTTCAGCATACTAAGAATGAGGCAACCAAAAGCTGTGTACGCTCATGTAATGTAATATAAAATATATAGCAATGTCTGTCAAGTGTCCCCATCAAATCATCTTACTGTAATCTAATCAGTTTCTTAAATCTAACTTCCACTTTATATGAAATAGAAGAGATAGAGGAATAAGATAAATAACATGAAGATACATTCAGACCAATTGAGAAGGTAGGAAATGCTACAGGATAAAATACCTACCACTTTAAGAAGCCTGTCATTGGGGGAGTGGGGAGTAAAAAGAGGAGTAGGGAGGCCCTTTGCTGTTCTAGAGTTAAAAAGATGTAAGAAACATGACAAGCAAATGCAACAGACTTTGATTAGATTCTGGTTTAAACAAAAACTATTTATGAGGGGTGGAGGGGATCAATGAGGGGAAAAGGAGACATCTGTAATACTTTGAACAATAAAGATAAATTAAAAATAATAAGAAAAAAACATTTTGGTGAGACAATTTGGGAAATTTGAGTGTGGAGTAGATATTTTAGATGATATTAAGAAATTATTCAAACTTTTGTTAGCTGTATTAATTACATTGGAATTTATAAGAAAATCTCTTTTAATTTATAGAGAACACTGAAGTATATTAGTGTAAAATGTCAGAAATTTGTAATTTTAAAGAAACACTTAAAACCACAAATACATACACGTGTGTGTTAATACATGAAGCACTCAATATTTTGAATTTGTCAATATTAAGTACTAAAGTTGTCATGTGTGTTTATTATACTACTTTCTCTATATCTCCATACATTTGAAATTTTTCATAATAAAAGTTTCAGTAAAAAACAATTTGGCAAAGTAGCCAAGTGAAAAGTTATAAAATAACTATGTCATTTTTGACAAAGGCTGCAAGATAATTCAATGAGGAAAGAATAGTCTTTTCAACAAATAGTGCTAAGACAGTTGAGTATGTATGTGTAAAAGAAAGAAGTTGCACCCTTACCTTACACCATATAAAAAAATTAATTGAAAGTAAATCATAGACCTAAATGTAAGAGACAAAACTATAAAACTCTTAGAAGAAAACATTGGACTAAGTCTTCCTGACTCTGAATTACACAATCGTTTCTTACATATGGCACCAAAAGCACGAGACCAAAAAAAAATACATATACTAGGCTTTATCAAAATTGAAACTTCTGTACTTAAAAAATACACCATCAAGAATGTGAGATGACAACTCTTGGAATGGGAGAAAATATCTGCAAGATATCTGATAAGGAACTGGTACCCAGAACACATAAAAAACACAACAATGAAAACATAAATTACTCAATTAAAAGATGGGCAAAGGATTTAAATAGACATTTCTCCAAAGAAGATATGCAAATAGTCAATAAGCACATGAAAAAATGCTCAACATCATTAGGAAAGTGTAAACCAAAATCACAATGAGATACTACTTCATGCCCATTAGAATGGCGAAAACTAGAAGGTCTAACGGTGGCAAGAACTGAAAACATGACCATATAAATATGTACATGAATGTTCTAGCAGCATTACTCTTAAGCCAAAAAGTGGAAACAACTCAAATGCCTACCAACTGATGTATGGATAAATAAAAATACGGTATATTCATAAGATGGAATATTATTTAGAAATACAAAGAAATGAAGAACTGATACATGCTACAACAAATGAGACACTGAAAACATTTTAAATGAGAGTATTCATATTGTCGGATTCATTTGTATGAAATGTCAAGAATTGGCAAATCCACAGAGACAGAAAGTAGATTAGTAATTAACAGGCTAGGGGGTGAGGAAGAATTAAAAACAACAATATTTGTATAGGACTTTACTTTAGAAGTGCTTTCTTCTATTTGATCTAATTTATTCCTGGCAAAAATCCTGTGGATCTTTTCTGTTTATAAATGAGGAAACAGGAAGATCAAAGGAATTGTTTAAGGTCAGTTAGCCAATAAGTAACAAATCTAGAAATCAACCATAATTCTTGTGTTTAGTGTAATACCAGAGTTCTTTAACTGCACTATATTTATAAATAGAGAAGCTATTTCACACATTTAGACATTGCTCAATTTATGTAGCTCTTTTAAATATGGTCATTTGAAGATACACATATATAACCACAACCTCCTGTGATTTTAAATGTCAACATTGTTTTGGGGATAATGTTAATAGTACAATATTGATTCTTTAAATATAGCAACTTGAAAAAAGAAAAGCCTGAGGATTCTTTCAAGTTTGGAAAAAAGAATGACAATGAATGCCACTCAACTTCCAAATCGTGTCATTATCCAGGTTAAAGACTACAGTTTTGCAGTGCCTTTGAGTGCTAGCAGGTGGCGTGAGTGTACCACACAACTGTGTCTGAAATGTTTGAGTTCCTAGCATAAACTCTATAATTTTTGAACATTAAAATGTTAATGTAAATGAGTTTTAAAGCAGTTGTTATAATAACAATCAGCACTACTGCCATTTTTTTAGACTGCTTTTTAAGTACAAAGCTAGAACACTTAAATTTTTTAAATTATAAATTTTAAAATTTATTGTTAAACATTATGATTTCATTGAAGAGAGTTTTTAAAAGGAAAAATCTCTACATTTTCACTATCCTAATGTAAAAACTATTTGTTTCTCTTCTGTATCTGTGCATCTGTGCATATATTTTCATAATTATGATCATAATGTAGGTCCATTTTATGATTTTCTTATAAATAATTCTCCATATTGTTAATCGGAGTTGCCATAAAATTGCTTATTTTACCCCTCAAGCTGATATCCTGGTTGATGATGCATATTGTTTCCAGGGGACTATGGTAATTCAAATTGTCTTCAACGTGCAACCATTCTATTGGATTAATAGTTAATAGTCAATGTTTTTACTACTTACGTTTTTCACAAGTACATTTATATTCATCTAGTTGTTTTCTGTAGTTCAAATAAAAATTCACAGTGCTTAAAAAAACAATATACCCTCCCTTGTTTTCACTTGGGTATTCATTCGCAAATTTGTGTTATGTGCTTCTTAAGTCCTAGGCCATTGCTAAGAACAAGGCAGGCATCATTCTTACCCTGGAGTTTGCAGCCTAGTGGGAAAAAAGGAAAAGTAGATAAGCTCTTCTGCTATGCTGTCTTTAGGGAAGTGCAGGGTTATTGAAGCTATAGAGAAGAAATGGGTGGGATTTTAAAATCTTATTTAGCCTTTTTTCTTCTCCATACAGTATGACTCTCTTATTCTTAATACTTTCCGTGGGAAAATAATGTGTTTACCTTATTTAACTGTATTCTAGTGTCTAACTTACTCTCCTGTGTGCAGCCTTTTCATCTCTAGCTAATGCCTTCAGCCATGCCGTAATTCTCTACAGATTAACAAGTGTGTTCAGTTAGTCTATCATTTCCCACAGTATGTTTCAAGGAAGACTAATTCCATGAATTATCCCTTGAAAAGTGTAACCTGAGGCCAAATAAATGTGGGAATCATTACATAACAACCCTGCATCTGAAATTTCAGAACGTTTACTACTTTATATAGCATATTACCTCCTCTAAGAAATCCTGCCGTAGAGAACCCCATTAACTCAGCATTTCCTGAATGCATTTAAAACATGCAGCCTTTTTAAAGAAATAATTCTTCTTAGCAGCCTGTGGGACTAGCATTGTCATTTTGAGAAATATTGAGCTATATTATTTCAACTGTTTTGCTCCTTTGATGCTGCATTCCAGGCTCCGTGAGAGATCTGTAGCTTTTAAAAAATGCCCCCAAACTAGTTGGAATGATACGGGTCTCATAATTGCAGGGTAGGAATTTCTTAAAGTCCTTATGTTTTATCAATTTATTACTATATTCCAGCTTTACTAATACTAATTGAGTTTATTTCTATTAGTTAATGCCACTCATAAGCACCCTAATTTTATTTATTTAAGAGATATGCCATTGATTCTTTCTGGAAAGGTACTAATGCCCTGAACGTTCAAAGAACACCAAATAGTTTGCTCCCTCCCTTTTTTTCCTAAGTAAAACAGGCTTTATAGTGCATGCCAGTTGCTAACTCTGGATAGAAAGGAGTTTGAAAAGGTTCCCTTTTGCTCATTTTAATGTTAATTTAAATGATATTACTACTGTTTTTTCATTAAACAAAGCATATGAAATGATCTTTTTTTTAAATAATTTTTTTCTTGTGTTTTTAAGGTTAAACTTTCCAGTTTGAATTTAGATGATCATGCAAAGAAGAAACTTATTAAACTTGTAGGAGAGCGATACTGCAAGACCACAGATGTGCTTACCATCAAAACGGACAGGTAAAGAAGAAAAGTGCAGCCAATCAACCATGTGTGTTGCTTTATTGACCTCCCATCCCCTGGCAGTCCTTTTTTAAGAAATGACATTGAAAATAAGGATAGCCTTTTATATCAACTTCTATAGCTTTGTTAGGTCAAGAGAAGTTGTCTGCTTTAGTTATGTATATATTTTAATCCTCACCTGAGGATATTTTTTCCATTACTTTTCAGAAAGAGTGGAAAGGAGAGAGAGAAACATCAGTGTGAGAGAGACACATCGATTGGTTGCATCCCACACACTCCCTGACCGGGCAGGGCCAGGGATTGAGCCTATAACCAAAGTACATGCCCTTGACTGGGAATCGAACCCAGGACCTTTGAATCCTTGGGCGGATGCTCTAACCACTGAGAAAACTAGCTAAGGCTCTAATTTATATTTTTAATATCTTTATACTAGCCTACTGTGATCTTGATATACATGGAGAGGCTTTCCTTGATGAGTTAAATTATTGTGATTTTTTTTTTAACTATGATTTTAATACATCCGTGTATATAAAACGCAGGGACGATGTTAGAAGAAAACAAAAGTGTGATGAATGCTCAAACAAGCTTTTACAAAGTCAAAGTGAATAAAAATCTTGTAGTTCACAATTAAAATTATTAAATTAACTGGAAATTTATCAAAGTACTTGTGTAAATAACCAGAATTTTAGTGCTAGCATGCAAGTTCATAAAAGCAGTATTGAATTTATATATGAATTAAGTCATTTGAAGTAAAGAAAGATTATTGTTATGTTTTTACTAAGTGGTTACTTTATTTCTAGAATTATACTTTGGTTGTTTCTAAATTATGTCAAAATATAAAAGACATGCCTTTAGAGAAAAGCAAGTGGACAGCTGTCCTCTCTTCCTCCCTGTCAGTTTCAGGGCATTTGGAGGTGTCATTGCCAGTTAGGTTTTATATCTTGCTTGGGGATGAAAGTAGCCTGACACACATGAGAAAGCAGCATGTGGAGGTGGGAGAAGCTCAGGAACTAAGACTTCAGATTATTACTATTGGAGGGAAAAATGGATTTAAAATGTTTTAGTTATATTCTTTTCACTATCTTTAGAAAGTGTGAAATAATGTTGTTTTTAGTTAGTCCAACTTAAATACCTTTTAAATGTTGCTGTTTGAAATTTTATAAGTATCTGATAATGTTGCTTTTTTTCCTTAAGTTTACAAGTTTCAGTCTGTGTATATGTTTTATGGTATTTAGAGTAGAGAATTCTTAAACCTAAATAGAGAATAAATAGACTACAGTTAAAGTCATTTGCCATATGATGGTTTTATTTTATATTTAAAGAAATTGGAAGTAATTGTTTCCTTTTGTATATTTTATTAATCTAAAAAGTAAACATGCCATCTCATATTTATGTACAAGTTTTACTGAATATTAGGTCATTGATTCTGTTTTAATACAATAGCAGCAATACATCATTATATAGTGTAGCTCATTTTTAAAAGAATTGGCTTTGGGCAAATCAAGATGAACATTTTTTAAAAAAATATATCTTTATTGATTTCAGAGAGGAAGGGAGAGGGAGAGAGAGAGAAATGTTAATGATGAGAATCATTGATCGGCTGCCTCCAGCATGCCCCCCACCGGGGATTGAGCCCGCAACTGGGGCATGTGCCCTAACTGGGAATTTGAACCACGATCTCTTGGATCCTAGGTCGATGCTCAACCACTGAGCCACGTCCAGCCAGGCAAGATGAACATTTAGATTAGCACCTATCATTGATCTATCTCTGTTTTTTTAAATGAACTCAGCATATATGCTCACACTGTCCACCAGACTCTTAGCTCTGAGATCATGAAGGGCACTTGGGTTGGACCAAATCATATTAAAAATAGCATAAAGCTATTATCAGATACAAATAATTCCATTAGTTTTTGAAAGCAAAGAGATACTTGAAATAAAAATTTAAGAGTTCTCAGTGTCTTTAAGTAGTGAATTACATAGACTATTCCTTTCTAAAAGTCGAATTTTCTTACATAGACTATTCTTAATCTAAGAACAGAATTTTCCTAAAGCAGATAAGGAATACCTGAATATAAGTTGTTCTTTGTATTTAGTATTTATCTATCTTGCAAATAATCTTTTTACTGGATTTTTAGGGTTTTCACTTCCTCCCTCTCTCTCTTTTGAAGGTGCCCTTTAAGGAGACAGAATTATGATTATGCAATGTATCTGCTAACAGTTTTATACCATGAGTCTTGGGTAAGTGATTGTGTATGAATGTTTAATCATTTTGTCAGTGTAAATGAGGTGATGTTTTAACCTTTCGAAACAGTCTGTGTGGCAATTACTCAGTTGCATCTTTAATCAACCACTGGATACACTAAGGATATATGAAATATTATAGGTAACTCCTACTGACATTGAAATCGAGGATCTTAAAATAGATTATGCAGTTTTTCTCAGGACCTCACAGAAATCAGATGACTAAAATACCTTTGAAATTCAGAGTTTCTGACTTTGGTTGGAAAATTCAGAATTTTTAAACTCTTTTGTTTGTGTCTTTAACTTTGGATGAAAGTTGTCAACGTTGTGGAAGGATAATCATCATCTGTATAACTTGAGAATTTATAATTTATCCTGTTATTCAAATAAACTGCAGAATAAAGCTCCATAGAAAGGTATTTTAAATTTTTATTAAGATTTTAGTTAACACATAGCATTTTGTGTAAACATTTCACTGGTATACATTAGAGACAATTAAGGGCAATTAATTATTTAAATACTATTAAAAATAGTCCTGTGACTGACGGAAAGTTTTAGTATATGCATGCACATTTATAAGGGAGATATTGCTATGTTTGAGCATGAGCACATCTGATTTAAAGTTGGCAACATGTTTAGGTAAAAATTGAAATAATTTTAGATATGCATACAAATTAAGAAATGAAGAAGAGATTAAGTACTTTCCCCAAGTTTAGCGTTTATTATCGGAAGACCTCAGGCCTGAACTGGTATCATATTACTTAGTTGTGTTTAACTTTGACTTCTGTTATAAAATACTATGGTAAAAGATGAAATTAAACCTGAGCGTTAGCTGCTAGTTTGCTGCCTTTTCCAACTTAACTGACTGATTGAAAATGTGTCTATCTCCATGACCAGTTTTTGCTGGGCTTGTATCATACTCACCTGTGAAGGAAGCTTTTTCAAACTACAGATGCTTGGACCCTATAGAATCAAAATCTCTAGTGGAGAGGCTCAGGCGTGTTTGGTTTTAAAGACTCCACAGGTGATGCTGATGCTGAGCTCTGCTTGTGAATAAGTTTCCCAGTTTTTGAGTGTTATTAATAAAGAAACTGACCAGAAGGTTGGTATATCTCTCTCTTTTCTTTTTAATATATCTATTGATTTCAGAGAGAGGAGGGGAGAGAGAGAGAGAGAAACATCAATGATGAGAGTCATTGATCAGCTGCCTCTGCATGCCCCCTGCTGGGGATGGAGCCTGCAACCCAGGCATGTGCCCTGACCGGGAATCAAACCACAATCTCCTGGATCCTAGATCGATGCTCAACCACTGAGCCACTCCCAGCCAGGCGTTGTATCTCTTTTAAGGTGTTTTTTTTTACACATATCTAGTATCGGAGCTGAGGGTGCAGATGGAAATTTGAATGAGAGGTCAAGAAAATGGAGAGGTTTTCCCATCATACAGACACATGTAGGCTTTTTCATTTGATGTGGTAGGCTATGGCAGCTGTTCCAGATTCCTGAGGGGGATGATAATACATTGAAAGTGACACTTCTCGTGTCTCTTTGCCTTCGGGGAAGACTTCATTTTACTTCTCATGTTCAAGAGCTTACCATGTACTTAAAGACCTTTAGGAAAAGTTGTATTCTTTCCCACCCCGTGGCTGAAGTCAGGAACCTGAGCATTACACTCTTTTCTTCCCTTGCCCTCTCCGATATTTAATCAGTCACGGTCTTTTCAGCTTTAAGCCTTCAAATATCTGTCAAACTATTTTCTCCTCTTTATCCCTACTGCTGCTAGTCTGGGTCTTCATCTTTTACCTGAAAAACTGTAATAGCCTTATTGATTTTCCTGTCTCATCTATCTTCCATGTTGCTGTTAGAGTAATTGTTCTAAAAAACAAGTCTGTTGTGTCATGTTTCTTTATAAAGTCCTTCAGTGGTTCTCCATTACCTAGGATTAAATCTAATCTCCTCAGCGTGTCTGTTCACAGTCACTTGCCACTTTATCATCAGCTGCTCAGGAAATGTGGGTTGTATATCCTATACCTCAGCCACAATGATCGTAATGTGCTCTTTTCATAACTTTACATATGCTGTTCCCTTTGCTTATAATCTTCCCCCCCCAAAAATGTCAGCCTTGCAAATTCATATGAATCCTTTAATACACCTCAGACATTGCCTCTCAGGTGTTTCCTGTCCATCCTTTCCCCTCCTCCCTCCTTCAGGCAGCATTCCTTTTATTATTTTATGGTAATTGTCTGTATGGGTGGCTGCCTAGCTCCATCAGACTCTGGCATCACTGAGGACAAGGACTGTACATGTTATTCATCTTTATATTTCTAGCATCTAGTGCAATGTCTGGCATATCAGCAATCGGTAAGTTTTTAAAAAACTGACCTGAGTTGAATTGAATTCCTTGACACATTAAGTTAAAAAATTTAGCTGTGGTAACTGAAAGAATTGGCAATAACTTTATTCATGAAGTATATTTATCTCCTTCTGTTTTTTATGATTTTCAAAAAACTTAGGTTTTTTTAATGGTCAAACTGTTTTTCTCTCAGATAGCACAATGCCTTACTTGTAACCATGAGAAGTGGAATATTACTATGATTCATGCCCTAGGCAAAGGGAGTTGTAAATAAGATGATAGGTGACAAATTTGTGTGTTTGATGGAATAGATATTTTTTTGCCTTCTGTTACATCAGAATACAGTGACCATTACGTGAATTAGCTATTATTATATGTTTTTCTTTGTGTTGAATTTATGCTTGCAAGCGGAAGAGAGAAGATAGGTTCAAATTAAATTATTCTTTTGTTCTTTTTATATTCTTTTTACCATGTTTCTATGTTCCTTGGGATTTGTCATTCTGCCACTAACAAGCAGTATGATTTGGGGCACATTGTTTAGTTGCCCTGGGCTTCAGTTTCCTGATCTGTAAAACAGGTGGTGTAGCAGTATTACCTCATAGGACTGCTGGGAAAGTTCAAAGCGTTAAGGTATGAAGGCGCTTAGGATAGTAAGATTCTAATAGCTATTGAGATTCACCCCATGCCGATTTTCTCACCCGGTTTATGTTCAGTTCCCTGGATGTACTGAGCTATTCCTTCCGCTAGGCCTTTATGGGCTGTTTCCTCCGCTGGGATCAGTCTCCGTCTGACTGGCTTCCGC
This sequence comes from Miniopterus natalensis, assembly GCF_054644295.1. Taxonomy (NCBI): domain Eukaryota; kingdom Metazoa; phylum Chordata; class Mammalia; order Chiroptera; family Miniopteridae; genus Miniopterus; species Miniopterus natalensis. Next base: position 154,400,193 of record NC_142082.1, on the reverse strand, counting down.
TCAACTCTGAGTCTCCTACTAGACTGGCAGTTCCAGGACAGCACAGTGCCTGCCCGGTGCAGTAGCTGTGCAATCAGTATTTACTGAGTAAATGAGTGAGTGAAAGAATGGAGCCAGCTGTGGAACAGAGAACAGGATTGTATGGAATGGAAGGTTGCTTCCTCTAGGGTTACTATAGTCAGAGCAGGTCCCCTCACCGTAGGCAGGGAAGAAAAGAGAGACTATTTGCTATATGTATATGTATGTGTATGAATAATATCCACCCTACGAATTAAATGGTGAAATGATAAATGTTCAGTGGTTGAAGTATTAAAATAGGCATCAGATTCTTTGCCTGAGTGATGATCGGCTTGAACTTACAATAGTATTTTTATTGTCTCCCAGTATTTGACTATGCCATTGTTTATGCTCTGAGGTTAATACATTCCAACTACACTTCAAAAAAAGAAACTCTGAAACAACTGCCCACTTTCAATCCTGGGTGTTATTTTAGAAGCTACAATTTTTACTGAATTACAAGTTATAAATTGTAGATAAAATTTAATGATAACAATGTTTATAAAATGGGTTTGGAAGGACATGCACGATGTATCACCAGTATTGATTGGTTATCTTTAGGTGGTAGAATTATAGATGATTTTCTTTCCTTTTACTGTTCTGTAATTTCCATCTTTTCTGTGGAAGATGTGTATGGAACTGCAGCTTGTTGATATATATCTGAATTCAGCTCTATATAATTATCCCTTTAGCATTAGCCCGTTTTTAGAGGCCCTTAATGTAACAATGAACTTTTGCTTGAAGACATTGAAGTTAAAGAAAAATGTTTGTTTGATTTTTTAAAATCGGAAACTTCCAGGAAGGCCATTCAAAGGTACATACATGTAAAAATCTTATTTCAAAATTGTTACTTTTAAGTATAACATTTTGGAGATACTGCCTATTTAGAGGTAATACTGAGCCATTTTAACTGTGATATTTCTAACAATGTGTCATGTTTCTAGAAATATCTGCTATATGTTTTAGTCTAAATCAGTTTCATTTCATTGTTTCTCTAGTTTTGTCCTTTACGTCTTTTTTCTGGTCTGTGCCTTCTCCCAGGTGATGTACGTTACCTTGTGTATGCCGACAACTCCAAACTCTTTCTCTCGTCAAGCCACTCTCCTGAGCACCCTGTGCTAGTTGAGACCCTCTTGTTGTGAGCCATAGAAACTCACTCAAGCTGGCTTAAGCAGAAAAGATACAAGGGCAAGGATCCTACAAAATCTCAGGAATGGGCAGAACAGAAACAAGACAGTTCATTCCCTGGGCTCTGTTACTCTATAGGCAACTGCCCCATTTTTTTCTGTCTGAAGGCTGATTTCCTTTCCTCCTCCAGTCTATATGTCAGAAAGCATGACTTTCACTATTTCAGAATTTATAGGACTAGTCACTCCGGGGGAGGGGGAACAAAGGAACAAAACTAAAAGTGAAGCTAAGCTGAATTTAATTCTCTCTTTGGATTCCAACTCCAAGGGAGGGACTCGGCTTCAGTCAGGCATTGTCCAGTAACTGACTAGATGGGCTAGATGATGCCAGGGAAACAACTGTTGGGCAGATAATCTGCACGTAGGAATTGATCATTGATAGAGTGAGTGAATTGAATGAGTGAATGAGCTGACCTAGGTTAGGATTTCCTGAATCAAAATACCACAATAATGTTATTGTGGTTATGATTTTTTAAATAGTCATTTTTTTAAAGAAAAATACTAATGTATTATGGATAAAATGACAGATTCTGAGATTTCCTTCAAAATAATTCCATGAGTGCATGGTGTAAGGGAGCAGTGCTTTTATATAGAGAGAAGCATATATGAAGCAAGATTGGCAGAGTTCATTGTTGCAACTGGATGATGGGTGCATGAGAGTTCACAGTGCTATTGTCTTTACTTTTTTATATGTTGGAAATGTTTTGTAATAGACTTTAATCACAAAAACAAAATTGTGTTTAGTAGAATTAGTAGCCTCATATAAGTTATTGGCTTATAAATTGAATTGGTTTTGTTCCAGTGCCAGTATTATCCCATCTGAATAATGAGGTTTTTGTTTTAGCCAGCTCTAGTCTTTGTTTCACCTGAAGGGCAGTTTCAGCAGATGTCTAATATGAACAAGCACACAAAATACTTTTTACCTGAAATATTTGGATATGAAAACATTAGTTTTTAGCTAAGGTGCCTAGAGACTCGAGCTTCTCCTAGTACTGCCCAGCATATAGTAGGTTCTCAGTAAAAGTTTTTTTGAAAGGGTACCCCCCAGCAGTCACAAACCAAAAAGGAGCATTGTCTGTTGAGCTGTTGTCTTGCAATTTATTTGTTTAAGAAATCGTGTTTGTTTTTTGCTGTAGGCTTTTCCATCATTTAAATTTTGCTGACTGTATCACTGTAGTATAATTTAAAAAAATGAGATAAATGAAAGTGGAGGGTAGTTGTGATTGCTCCAGGCTCACCTGGCCACCTGAGGTCTAAGGAACCAGTATCATGGCACATCTATAACACAGTTGTCAAACCAATATAGAATCATATATACCAAATGTCAGGGGAAGAGAAATAAAATGTTGGAAATTATTATTGTGTTTACTTTGGTTATCTTCTGTTTAAGCATCTGTTTCAAAGCAGTAAAGAAAGTCTTGATAAATCTAGGTGAAACATTTTTTAAGCTGTTAAGTAGTCTTTATTAACTTATTAATCTATTAATATCAACTTATTTGTTATTTGATTAAAAATAATCTCTTAATTACTTGTCCTTTATCAGTCAAGAATAAGATGGAGTGACTTTTACATAATGATTTATAAAATGTATTTGTTGACTTATTAAATGTACTTCACTTGTAAATTAGAATTATGAAGAAACTATGACATCTTGAAACATTTATAGCATTTCTAAGAGTAGATAGGACCATTTACTTAGAGCATTTTTTAAGATGGCTGACATTTATTTCTTCCCCAAATATTACAGTTAAAATTAGGTGGGGTAGGGTAGTTTTGTCAGTTATTATTTTTTAATGTATGAATTTAGAATTTGGCTGTTAGAAAATATTTGCCACAGTTGTGTGGGCAGGGCATACCAAGAAAAATTTCACATTATTTCCATTCCCCTCAGCCAAGCCTAAAGCCTCATTACCAGATAAATAGGGGGCATAGAGATGATTCTCAACAGATAAGATATTTCTGGAACATAAAATTAAGACATTGACCTCAGCCATAAATTCAATAGAGAGGTGGGCAGACAGTATGGGGGGCTGTGAGTACAGACACCCTGTATTGGCTGAGGAACTGGGAGACCAGGGGCGACGGGCTCCATCCTGTGGGTTTCTCGTGGAGAGAGAGCCCTCAGTTTGAAGGGTGAGGGAGGGTTTTTCTTGTTGTGGGTCCCTGTGGCCAGGAGCCTGTGTTAGGCCTCAGAGGCCTGACTGGAGTTTGCGGAGTCAGTGGTCTGTTTGTACTTGGTGGGGCTCCTGTTTTACTCTCTGAGGGACAAATAGCCAATGCTTTTCTCTCTTTTTGTGGGGGTAGGGATGGGAGGGAGGCATGGGTGAAACTGTTTACCTTAGTCTTGATGCTCACGTAGCTCTGAGGAGCCTTGGAGCCTGTCTGCTCAGGCTGGGCTCCCTTTCAAGAGGAGTGTTTAGAAATAAATATTTCTGACAGTTTACAAATCCCCCTCTCTTTTAATACTTGAGAATGGTATAACTTTGGGGGTTAACCCCTTAAAGTTGTAAGAATAGTAGATGATTTTATATGGCCTGTAGCTCAGAATCTCACGTGTTAATTTGGAAAGAACGAGGCCAGTATTCAGCACTTCCTTGAACCAGAACATGTTACTTATTAGCTTCATTGCTTGATTTTCACAGAATGTTGCATCTTCATTTAAGTCACAAGGCTGAATTATATTACTATGAAACCTACCAGTGTTCCCTAGAATAACATGGTAATAATTTTTCTAAGAGAAAACAAGTGGTAACAAAAATTATTTCCATTATAGGAACAGAAAAGAGAGATAATACCAAAACAAAATTCCAGAATATATGAAGTCATTATGACTGAAAATCGTGTATTACACACGTACTTCAGATTTTTAATTTTATTATAATAATTGGTCTTTCCTGTCATCCCCACAGGCATGTTGCAAAGATAAATACAGTCTCCATTCTCATTATTTTTAACCGCAGAAATGTGAACTGTTGATGTGTTAGAGTTTAGGGACTAGAAAGCTGCAGAAAATGAGTTTTCTGTATCTTTTGGAAAACAGTATAGCGTCATAAGCGAAATCAGAATTAGTGAGTGGAAGCAGAGTGTTCACATAATAGAGTGCGCAGCCCTGAAGCTGTTGGTGCCAGTGGAGAGCAGTGCTGGATAAAGGGGTAAACCAAAGTGTACATACAAGAGGATTGACCAGAGCTCTCCACATTTTGCAAACTTCTCTTCCCCCCTAAACTCCAACTTTGTCTTGGATAATATTTCTCAGAATTCAGAACTCGTTTTTTTTCTTTCAGAAAACTGAGGACTGGGAGAAAAGTAAGACTGAAGCAGACATGGAAGAGTATATATGGACAAATAGCTCCTCGGAAAAAAATGTCCTGGAAACACTTCTCCAAATCAAAGCTGCAGAGAAAAACCTGGAAGTAACTAAAGAAGAGCTCCTTGGCACTAAAGAAGTTGAAGATTACAAAAAGTCTGTAGTTAGTCTTAAGAACGAGGGGGAAAATGAAAATACCCTTTCTCAGTACAAAGAATCAGTGAAGAGACTATTAAATTTGACGTGAGTTATGTAGAAAAAATATGCTTGATTTATTAATTTTTATGATCTATATGTAATTGTTATCTAATTTGATATAAAGTTGAAAATGTTGAAAGAAAAACATTGTTTTATTTCAGAGTAAAAATTACTCCTTTCACACTAATGCACAATGGCAGTGATTATTCACAAATTTTCTTACATTCTGGGGCAATTAGACTAATTAGATCTGTGTGATTTCTTCTGGTTCTAAAGTGTTTTGATTTTATTTCTACCTTAACAACTTTAGAACTTAAATATGTACAATGTAATATAGTTATTTTGTTACCTGCTACATTGTTTTCCTACATATTAGCACCTATTGGATGCTTCTGAATTGTAATTTTGGTTATTTGGGAAGCTAGGTCCAGAACCCAATCCCCCTCTGCAGCTCAGTGTTTTGTTTACATAACTGCTGTCTACCCAGTGCATTTTTGCAGATGCCAATCCTGATTAGAAACAGGTCCTTGGCAGTATTTTCTAACCTAAAAAGTTGGTTCCATCCCTCTATTTTGAGGTCACTTTTTATTGATTCAATTCTGTTTAGCATCTTACTCTATTTTCTGGGGCTCATTTCTCCAAACCCAAGCTGGAAATGGAGGTTAACTGGTATACATCTCTCGATTCCCCAGTTAGAGCTTCCACAGCTCAGGAAAGAGATGGGACATAAGGACCTTGAGTGTAATTGGAGTAAATGACAGAACGAGAACTGCCCTAAGGCTTTCCATTCCATTTAGCTGTCAATTAAGGATTTTTAAGTATATCTGGAAGTCATTTCTTAGCACTTCCAAAGTTGTCCACAAGTGATTAAGTTAAAATCAAAATAAAGGTATTATTGAGTTTATTTACCTAAGACTTGTTTTGCCTGACAGAATTAGAGGACATAAATGAAAGCCAAAAGCAATTTCAAAACAATTGCCCAAAAGATTTATATAATTTGAAGGTATGATTTGTTATTAACAAGCCCAAGAGTCAGTGGATTAGAAAGGAGAACAAACAATAGGGCTTTGAGTACAAAAAGAAATGAGAGGTATGTTGTATTTCATTGGATGAAAATAGTGAATGAAAAGTAAAGTAGATAAAACTGAATTTTTAGATCAGGTTTAAAGCATATGTAAGTGTATTGAAATATTATATTTTTAGCGTCTCGGAGAGAGTTAAGGAAAACTCAGCTGCAGAAACAGGATTGAAGAAGGCAACATTTTGAAGGAACATGAAGATGCAGTAGATTAGGGCCATCAGTCCTGCAGTAACCACACAGTGCAGGTGGAAGCAGGGGGAGTCATGATCTGTAATAAAGAATTTGACCTTTCCAGAAGGATTGGCGTCTCCCTTCAGCTTCTGGGAGGTAATCTGTGTTATAGCTCATAGAAGTGTCTTTGTTTAGGGCTGAGCTGCTCACAGTGAACTTTAGGGTGGGGCTGGCGACACCTGATAATCTTAGCCAAGTCAGAAAAACCAAACACGTTATTTGGGCCTGGGGGTCGGCGGGGGTCTTGAGTCATCTGGTAAATCAGTCCACCTGGGACTGAGATCAGCCACAGGTAATCAGTGAATCATGCCTGTGTAATGGAGCCTCGATAAAAACTTTAAACACTGAGGCTCCGACAAGTTTCCTGGTTGTCAATACTCTGGGCATGTTGTCAGACCCTGGAACTGGGAGAGGAATCCGTCCTGCCTCCCCCAGGGGTGGGGGGCACCAGAAGCTATGAGTTTTGAACCTTCCTGGACTTCATCCTATGAGCTTCTTCTGTATACTTTCCCTGTAATAAACCACAACCGTGAGTATAACGGCTCTCGTTGAATTCTATGAATTCCAGTAAATTACTGAACCTGAGGGTGGTTTGGGGGCCCCTGCCCCACCCTGAGCTTAGAGTTGGTGTCAGAAGTCAGGATGGCCTTGTACAAGACCGTGCCCTTTAACCTTTGCAGTCTGGCTAACTGACCTGAAGCGCTTGGGCTGAGGCTTGTCCCTAGGATGGTAAAATCTTAGAGCTGTAAGATGAATACAAAACCTCAAAGGTAACAGTTGCTGTCATCGTGATTTTAGCCATGATTAAACAGCACTGCTTGTCCGTTAGATCCGTGTCCTTTACACTGTTAAGTTAGCCAGTGTATAGGATGAAGATCCTGCTCACCCTTGTATAAGGAGGATTCTAGGGGACACTGCTGTGTCGATAGGCAGTCACTTCTGACTTCAAACTCTAAGTAAGTCACTTGGAAGTTGCTTAAACGTAGGCAAATAAAACAAACCTGTCTTCTTAATTGTAGGGTGCTTTAGTTCTTTCCATATTTTCTTTCCAATATTGGTAAGTATTTCATAATACTGGTCAACTACAGACTTAAAAAAAAGATCTAACTACAATGTGGCAGAGATTTCAGTATGGTGGCGATTTCCCAGATGGGTGTAAACCTTCGCCTGAGTTGTGGACTGGGTCCTGACATTTTTGTGTCTTAAAGTTTTAAATTCTGCCCAGGAGCGCTCTTTGGTCCCTTCAACTTCTATTCGGGACGTGGCTTCCGGGCCCAGTTGTGTTCGCTTCTTGGCTGCCTCTGGCGTGGTTGCCTCTCCTGTCTAAGTCTGATGGTCAAAGGGAGGGGCAGAAGAGGAGTGTGAGTTTGTTTTCTTATAAAGGGTAAATATATTTTCCCCAAATTATGGTCATTTCTCTAAAACTATCAGTTTTAAGGAATGAGTAAAACTGAGAAACTCCAAGGAAGAAAAAATAAGTTTGTTTTCTTTCTAGCAGCCCTGGTTTGTTGGGAAGCTTAAGTAATTTGTATACATTTGAAAGAAAAGCAATCTTAAAAGAATGTATGTAGAAATTTTTAAAGACAGCTTCTTGGATTATTTATTTAAATGTAACTTTGGGGTAATTTAAATCTTGATATCCCCCCTAAATAGCAGGGGCTTTTTTCCTACTGTATGAGGAAGGAAGTTGAACAAATAGCGAGATATAATAGCGAGTTAAGGCAAATTGATTGAATTTTTAAATTCAGACTTATAGTTAATATTTTGAGAGAACAGTACTATTTTATTAATCTTATAAGATTTCCTCTTCTACATTCTTTGTGCTTATGGTTGTCTTACTATCTGTTCTCACATTATAAAGAGTTTTAGGGATGAGATTAAAGGACTACAGTTTAAGATCACTAGAGACTTAAGTTACAGTTTTCTACATTTGTGGGTCTAAGAGTTGGGCAAATCTGGTGTAAGAAGTGGGCAGAGCTGAAATACCGAGTGCTAATATTTGCACCTGGTAAACTATATGCAAGTAAGGGGATAAGCTTTATTCAACAGATGTCAACACAAAACTCGAAGATCTCCGTGCCATAATTATTAAAAGGCGTGTCATCTTTAGAAAACGCAGATGAATTAGGATTGAGAAGAATTAATCGATGGGACATAGAAAACTACATAAAAATCAGAAGCATTTGCTCATGGGTTAGTTACTAAAAATGTATAGTGCTCTTTTGCTCAAACCACTGTAAGATTTTATTAACATGTAACAATAATTTGACCTTGATGGGAGACAAATAAGATGTTACAGCATTTTCCTCCCTGTCTTTTCCCATGCTTATTAGAAAAACGGAAGCTTTTAGTCTAACAGTGATGCTGAGCATGGACTTTGAAACAGATTGTTAAGTCCTGGCTTCACTACTTACTAGCTGTGTGACTTTAGGCAAGATACTTGGTCTCTCTTCTCAGTTCCCTCATCTGTGTAATTGGATAACAGTAGTATAGTGGATAATAATGGTGTGCCTCACTCACAGAACTGTGAGGATCCAGTGAGTTTATACATGTACAGCACTTAGAACCATCTCTCAGGATGCTAATAACGGCAGAGGTCAGGACTTCGGAACTTTGGCAAAGAGGACACTATTCAGAAAAAATGGAAACAATAAAAAAGCAGTTATGTTTATCAAGCATTAGCCTTTTTTAGACACTGGTAGGAGAGGGCATCCTATGCAATTATTTTTTAACCAAACTGCCCTGGTCTTGCAGAAAACTAAAAATCGTAACTCACAACTTTCACTATTAAGAGTTCTCCTTCAGAATGTTACGTTTTTTCGTTCGCCTGGATCCTGACCTTCCCTGTCCTGGTTTATACTGGCCCCGCTTCTTTCGACAGCATCCAGATGCCAGGATGACTATACAGCAGCAAAGTAAGAGGACAGAGGTACAGAGGGCCACGGGAACCAGCCACGTCTTCGGAGTCACATGTGCCCCGTCCGGTGTTTTGCCTTCGTTCTCAGATGTGTGGTTTCTGCTGCTGTACCCTTTGGTTTTGTTCGGTAACTGTTTGCTGCTGTTGAGTCGGGATGGAATGGGCATATGAGAAAGTTCTGTGTCTATGGGCACAAAGAAAGGAGAAAGAGTCTTGTTATCTGGATTGCTGATGAAATCAGCACTGGGTGACACTTTATTTACCGTGGTGGCAATGGAATCGTTCAGGGAGATGAATCTTGCCCAAGAATCTGTGGTCAATTCCTTGGAATACCTGGTATGGCTTGCGTTTACAACCAAATCTTGATGTGTGGTTGATGATGGAGCCTCTAGTGATGGCAGCATTTGGCTTATCATGGTGGTTGGTTGTTTATCTAAATTCATAGCTTTTAGATTTCTTAGTCTGTCCCATCTATTAGATGAAGAACGGGTATTTAGATACGGTGGAGGTGATTGTCCAAAAACCAGCAAATCTGGATCTATACCTGAAAGATAACGCATCATTCTTTTTACTTTAATTTTAAACAGAAGGACCATAAAGTACAGTTTGGAGAAATCTCAGGTTGTACTGCTGTAACTGAGCTAAAATGTTGCTTACTTCTGAAAGGCTTAGAAACATCCAGCTTTTGCCAGCCGGTTTCTAGGTTACGTGCCTCTACTAGAGTATTACCGACATTCTTCAAAACAAACAATACGTAAATCCTTACCGTCTGTTATGTTGTATAAAATGGCACCGGATCCGGGCTCCAATATGCAGCTTTCCAGCGCTGGGCAGTGAATGTGGAGGCAGTTGACATTGTCGTGCATAGGATCATGGTAGAAGACAGCCAAGTTACACGCAACTGAAAGGGAAACAGGCAGAGGACCTCTGCAGGTAGCCCTGACTTCTGCCAGCTGGATGAGCCCAGGTAACACCGGATTCACAGTACATTACAGGGCCATAGTCAGACCTTTTACAGAACCTCGCGAACTATAGTAACCCCTCTTTTAAAAGAAAATACCCACTGATTTCTCCTAAGTAATCTTTTATACATCCCATCCCATGCGGAATCACCTACAATCATTGCCAGTATTTTATGTTTCTGAGAAAGTCACTTGGCTACAGAAACCTCTGGGAAATATATATATCAGATTTCTAGCTGCAGTGCCCTCTCAGAATGCTAAAGGATTAGAGTTCACCAGAGAAAGAAAGAGGAAAATGAACGGACAGATACTGTAACAGAAGGGGAGTAACAGAAGGCAAAACCAGATGGCTACATTCCCGGAGAGGCCGGGCGGGAAGGCGGCGGGCCTCGCCCGAAGCCACACCCGTGACAGCCTGATCCTGTCCTTCCGGGAGGAAAGGAGCAGATGGGGAAGGACGTGGGCATTTGGATTTCAGTGGTTAGGATGACACTACCTGCTCATTGTCCCTTGTTCTACGTAAGTTTGCTCCTTAAAATGTCGTGTAATTGCCGGAAAATCTTAAGTCATGCTTGCTAAATGCAGGTCTTCAGTCCTCCCTAACGTGCAACACATAGTTGCCTGCGTCAGTGTAGTGGGAACCAGGTGATGGGGAGTATCCATTGGCCACAAGGTAGCAACTCCTCTCATCAAGTAAGGCGACAGCGATGGCGTGGTATCAGCAGGCCCCAGCTGCCTAACGCTGCCGTGGATCCGTGCTGCTGAGCCTGCTCTCCCGCGTAAGCTGAACTGCGGGAGGTGCCTCTCCCCCATTACTGCTGGACACCCCGGCTTCTGCGCTCTGTCCTCTTCCAGTGAGAGACAGAGTGGGGCAAAAGTCAAAAGTACGTTATAGATTACAAACACGTTCCCCGGGGCTGTGCTGTAGTCTAGGGAAAGGAAGGAAAAATACTCAGTTTTAGACATTACATTTCTGATAAGAAAGTTGATGCTGGAGGGAACAGCTTTTAGAAGTGTTTTACATTCCTCTCGGTGTACATTTCAGAGTTCCCTCTAGCAGGTTACCTATTCAAGATTGTAGCATTTTTAAGTTCTGGCTTCCAGATAAAAACTGGGAGGTGTGTTTGTGCCCTTTCTTCTGGAGAAAGAAAGTCACAACTTGGAGGCTCTGAAATCCTGGGACTCTACTGGCTGCTTAAAGTATCCTGACAGTCCGGAGGCCAGGGCTTCCCTGGTGTTGAGAGGTAAATTGATACCATGAGAAAATGCTGGGCCAGTACCGCCCCTCCCCCGCCGCCCCTCGGGAAGGTGTGTGGGAATTACAAGCGTCTCTAAGGTGAACATCTGGATTGGCTACCTTTTCAAAGAGATTTCCCTTTAATAAATTAATTGCCCTCCTCTGTGCCTGATTAACTTATCACACTGTGGTCTTTTGACAGTTTATTTTTTGACAGTTTATTTTTTATTTATTTTTGTTTTTTGACAGTTAGTTTAGACTCTCCAAGTAGTTCCAGTTTGCATCCCAGAAATCTTACATGCATAACCGGATAGGAGGCATTGGCAATTAATAAGTCAGAATCAAACCAGGGGAAGTAAGTGTGGGACAACCAAGAAAGACATTTTAAAGTGTTGTGTTGCTTTGTTATTTCTAAGTCGCTTTAAAATCTTGGAAGAATAAAAAATAATGAAAGAAGTCTTTACAGAGTTATAACTTGAAATTCTGTAACAATGAAATATTTTCCTAAGTACAGGCTTTGTTCATGGTCTATGGGTGATGTTAAACCCGAATTCTGGATTTCGGACAAAAAAAAGTTAGCATATTTTGAAAATCTCCTCTCTCTCCCTTCCTTCCCCCTCCCTTTTTCCCTATTTGACATATATCTCCCTATTTGTTTCAAAATATGAATCACAATCTAAATTCCTGTTCAATACATCCCACCCACATTTGCTCAACACAAACAAACACATTTAAATTTTTTGAAATGATACCAATAAACCAGAAGAATTCTGAAAAGAAAATTATTATAAATATTTTTGAAGTTAAATATGCTGTATTTGGGGCTGTAGGCGTATTATTAGTTGACACTTGGAGAAATATTTTCATTTAGCACTTTGGTGAAGAAAAGGATTCTCAGTTACCTGTGGGTTCCAGAGCATGCGGGGTCATTAATAGATTTATAAACCGAGGCTATCCTGTCCCAAACTGCAAAGTCAGCCTCAGTGTCCCTCCCTCTTCTCCTCTCCCTCTCCTCAGGGCATCTTTCCCAGTTGTTTTCAGCTGTTCACTGGCCCCTCTGCCCAGGGCTCCTCACTCAGGTTTGGGAAGCTCCTCTCACTTTCGCTCAGGCGTGTCGTTGCTACTCACCATCCCTCCTAAGACAGCAGCTCCTACTGCATTTCTGGCCTGTGCTCTCGGAATAATACCTCAGGAACTGGGCTCCCATCTTCTGAGACTCCTCCAGGTTGATGAGAAGACCCGGGAAGCGACGGATCCAGCAGTCTCTGTAAAAAACAGTGGGCGAGCAGAGGGAGTCTGAAGTCCACCCCATGCTCAGGAGCAGTACCACGTCTGCTGCCACCACCGCCACGTGCATTTCCCTGGTAGGAGGCGTCGGCAGTCGGTCTGACTTCCAGGCAGAAGCTGGAGCTGACCATCAGGGTTTGGGACAGTTTCGGGACAGTTCCTTAGGGCTGTTGCTAAGGAACAGCTTCCTTGGAGCTCTTCTAGAGGGTCACTGCCTAGAAAGACGAGGCCGTTCTTTGACTGCACATTGATTTTTCTTTTGTTTCTTTCCAGTTGGGCCCCGGGTGAACATTGCTGGCGTTAATTCTGAACCCTTTCCAGGCCATTTCAATACTTTGTCTCTTAGCCTCTTAAAGACGTGGATTCCCTCCTCTCTTTTTCTTCTTTCTCTGAAAGTGAATCGTCACAAACACCTTTTACTAAATAAATAGAAAGGCAAATGGAAATTCTAGCCAAGAGTCTTTGTGAGGACAACAATAGTTCAGTCACTTGACGTCAGATAAAGGAAGGATCCATTTCCCCAGAAACAAGACATAGTTTTGTAAGGGCACTTCTGCATGGTTTGGAAGGAACTTGTGTGACCGCAGACTTCCCCACCCAATTATCTCTTTTTTCCCTTGAATTTAAAGTCTAGTATTCAGAGTCACCAGAAAACCAGTTTGTGTACTGGTATAACATTTTCGTTTTCACTTAAAATATATATATATTGCAAGTAAATGAAAACTGAAAATAAAATTAAAATTAAAAATTTTAATTTTGCTGTGATTTTGAAAACATTGACTATGGATCCTGGTCACTTCCCCAGGCCAAGGTCAGCCAAAAGCTTCCTTGAAAAGAAGACTACAAAGATTCCGCAAAAAGAACAACCTCATAATGTAGATGGAATACAACACCCGTTAAGTGTATATTGTGCTATCAAAAATGAAAAGTGTAACTCACAGTGAAAGATGTGAAGACGTTCAGATTGGGGTTTGTCCAATCTGTTTTCTGATATTCACATTTGGAAGTTTTAAAGTAGCCTTGGTGAAGCCAATACCCTAAAGACATAGTATCTCTGATTGAAGCAGAAGGAGTTGCAAAGAACTGAGCAGTAGGAAATGGTGAAATGTTTTTAAATTACTAAATATTAATAAAATCATTTCCATGGCAATGCCAAACATTTGAAAATATATTAAAGGCAGTGAAAATAGTCTCGTACTTTCATAAAGACTGTATGTTTTATGTCCCGTGATATTCAAGATGACATTAGTTCAGAGCATAAAACTTGCTTTTTTGTATCCATTTTTATACAGAGCATTAGTGGTAATCAGCTTCGGGTATAAAGTACTGTGCTACCCTTTTTTTTATTCGAGTAAACTTTTCCTATCCTGTGATCTGTATTTCTTTCGTAGTTTTTTGCACAGTGACTCATTCATTGACTTGACACAGAAATATTAACATTCTTTCAACTTTCATCTCTCCATCTGTTTCCTAATAATAGCCTAATTGTCACATCTTTTGATTTTTAGAACTATAAATATTAATAATTAATAATAAAGAGGAAAATATTCAAAAGACTAACTTTGAAAGCAAAACATTCACTTTCTTCCAAGCAGTAATTATATTATGCATTAACCCTTAACCTTGCATAAGCCACATAAAATGCACTAAAAATGATAAACATTTTATTCTAAGGAACTCATAGAAAGCAAGTTTCAGTTGCTTACCTGCAAACCATCCGACTGTTCCATCTGTTCTGAGGGGAGAGAGAAGACAAGTTTCCTAATGGCAAAGCAAGGGGCAGATGAACAAAAAATTACCCTGTTTTTCTGTGAGTTTGCATAGCTATTTTGATTAGTTTGTGCCCGGGGGAAATAAGCCGGAAAGTCTACTTTCTAATTTTGTAGCCTCCACATCTCGCAGTCACATCCAATGTGGTTTCTTTTGTGTGCTATGTAATTCCTTGAAGTTCTCATGTTCCCTGCGGGGGTAATGGAACAATCCACAATTGTTTAATCCTTTCGCTATCGAATGATGTTCCAGGGAAGGTCAAAGTTGCATTTTTAAAAATCTACAAATTTCAATGTAAAAGCATGCTTTAAAATTTTTTAAACTTTTTTTTTTTTTTGGTGATTATATAAACATTGAGTCTTGGAACGAGTAACCTCTTAAAGCCAAGTATTTTGAAAAGGGGAGCTAGAGCATGGACTGCAGGGGCAGAGGGAAGAATACATGACCGGCTCAGATATGGGGCCCAGAAACATCTAGTCTCAAACTTGTCCGTGTGAGACGAAACTGCAGAAACCAGAAAGCAACTACAACTCTGCATAAAACATTGCTGAACAGCTTTTGTACAAATTATAGCAAATACCCAGAATCATTGCACTATTGCCACGTGGTGATATATTGTACTTATTTCCAATTGGGCACTCTTGAGAGAGGTTCAAAAATTAGATTTCTACCTTAAAAGTCACTCATCTTTCCCAAGAGCCCGATTCAGTAGCTCTGGTGTGGGAAACAGAATTCTTATTTTTATAAGTAAGTGCCCCAGGTGATTTCCTAAGATGCTTGAAAAACACTGATAGAGGTGACTGAAATAAATGGAAGTTTTGTCTACATGTAGATGTCCAACTTGGTTTAAACAGAGCCATTTTAAGAACTGTGCTACTTTTAACTCATTTAAATATGCTCCGTCTACTTTAAAAAAAGGGAAACTTGGCTTTGCTTGTTAAAAAACAAACAAAAAGTTATTTTAGGAATATTGGAGGGACTAAAAAATAAAGATAATTTTTAAGTGGCAGTGAAGTCATAGCATAGGTTTACTAAATTCAAAAGATGTTTGAAAAAGTCATTATTTTATCCTCATTTTAAAGATGCTAATTGTACTTTTAAAAAAATATATCTTTATTGATTTCAGAGAGAGGAAAGGAGAGGGAGAGGGAGAGAGAAACATCAATGATGAGAGAGCCATTGATGGGCTGCCTCCTGCACGCCCCCGACTGGGGATCGAGCCCGCAACCCGGGCATGTGCCCTGACCAGGACTCAAACCTCAATCTCCTGGATCCTAGGTCGATGCTCAACCGCTGAGCCATGCCCGGCCGGGCAAAATGCTAATTGTATTTTTACTTAACATTTTCATTCCTCACTTGATAAAATTGGTGTAAATTATTTTAAAGAAATGGGGCCTGAGAAATGTAAATATCATTAATTTTCTTAAAATGTTTTGCTTTTATTAAATTGATATACTTTCATTTAAAAGGTCCAAATCATATAGAAAAGTATAAAAAGAAATAAAAACTATTCAAGATCTTATAATCTTAACATTTTGGTAAGCATCCTTCTAGACATCTCTAAAAGACAGATACATGTACATACACAAGTTTGCATAAATGGATTCATACTGTTCTAGAACCTGTTTGTTTGTTTTAAAATCCCCACCTAGGATATGTTTTTACTGATTTTTAAAGAGAGAGTGAGAGAGAGAGAAGGAGACAGAGAGAAGCATCGATTGGTTGCCTCCCTTTATGCATCCCAACCCCAGATGGAACCCACAACCTACGTATGTGCCCTGACTGGGAAATGAACCCACAACCTTTTGGTGTACGGGATGGTGCTCCAACCAACTGAGCCACCCAGCCAGCACCTGTTTTTATTTGTTTGTTTGTTTTTAATACGTATAAATTTATATTTTTCAATATCTCTAAAGAAAGATGTCTCTACCTCAAAAGTTGTAATAGCTCTAGCCCTGGCCAGTGTGGCTCAGTGGTTGAGTGTCCCATACACCAAAAGGTCACATGTTGGATTTCCAGTCAGGGCACGTGCCAGGGTTTCTGGCTTGAGCCCCAATAGGGGGTGTGCAGGAGGCAGCAATTGATGTTTCTCTCTCACACTGATGTTTCTCTCTCTCCCCCTCTCCCTTCCTCTCTAAAATCAATAAAAACATATTTTTAAAAAAGTTGTAATTGCTCTATGATATTTCATTCTCTGTATGTATGAAAATTTACCCTGCACCTCAGCTTCCTCAGCTATAAATGAGTATAAAAATAGTATTGTAGTCCATGCAAACCCGACAGTGCCTGGCACTGTTATATAGAATGAACATTATAACATTCAGTAAATGTTAGCTGCAATTATTATACAGTTTTCCCATTTTTTATTATTAAAAACAACATTAAGATAAACGCCTTGTACTTAGATTTTTTTCCATTGTATGTCAAATGGTATATTTTCCATAAATTATTAAAGAACTAGCCTAACTCTGTGTTTTACCATTATTTTAGTCTCCCGTAAAACAGACTGTGATGCAAAGTGCTTGAAGTGAATCCTAGTTACCACAAGGGCCAGTCTTTATTATCCAATGATCAATCAATAACAGATCTATACAATTATGCCTCCAGGTATATATAAGCAATATTTTCATGAAGCTTAGAAATAATATTTTAGGTCCTTTGTAAATAAAAGAATTCATGTTGTTCTTCCAGTTTAACAGAAAGCTTACTGTGTGTTTTTAAAATGACTCGATCTTTTAAGATGCTCCCAGTCCTAAATGATGTTATCGCGTTGGGGCCAAAAAGCTTATAGGATCAGTGCCCAGTATTGTCAAACTAACACCCCAGATTCCCTGTCAGAGTTGATCTCACTCTGATAATATTACTGTGCGCGAATTGCCTTTCTAAAGCACATCATTCTTTGAGTGTGATTTTTTTCCCCAGTCTTTTTAAAAGGCAAGAAAATACCAGTCTGAGGCATATCTATGTCGGCAGGGAAACAAAAGCACCATTGGTGAAAGATTCTAAAGAAACTGAGGAGAGACTAAGAGCCTGTTCTTCTTGGCTGACCACTGAATCTGGCATTGTCGCTGATGGAGGGACAAATAAATCCCAGGTCCAAGTCTCTTTGATGCGGGGGGCACCTCCCAGCCCAAGTTCCCCAGCTAAATGCCCAGTACTGGACATGACACTTCATCTTCCTAAAGAGGTTGCTAAATTCATGGGCACTCGCCCCCAAAGAACCTTAGAATGTCTCAACTGCACCCTCACTGTCAACGAGCCTGAGAGGCCTGTGAGAGTGAGATTTTATCAGTAAAGATAAAGGCCAGGTGAAACAAGGTGAAAAGCTAGTTTTTCATGGAATCTAAGGGGGGGGGGAGTCATAAATCCGTCTTTATTTCCTTCACTTTTCCCAGGGAGGTCAGAATCTACTAGAATAATTTTTTCTATGTCTTCAAAATTTTAGTTCCTTATTCATGGTGTATTATAAAGAAAATAATGGATGACATCACCTTACTGTGAAGCAGCTAAGTTACATAGAGAGAAGCACAAATGCGACCAAACAATGTGTTGAATTTATTTTACAGATATGACTTTCTCCTCTGGGTTTAAAAAAAAATATTTTATTGATTTCAGGGAGAGGGGGAGAGAAAAACATCAATGATGAGAGGGAGTCATTGATCTGCAACCCGGGCACGGGCCCTGACCGGGAATGGAACCGAGGTCTCCCGGACCCTAGGTGGAGGCTCAGCCGCTGAGCCAGGCCCACCAAGCTCTCCTCTGGTTTTTAACTTGGCCCATCCTAAGATAAAGTGTTAATCAGCGTCGGAGTTATCTTCTGTTTGCAATAGAGGAAACATACTTAATGAAGGTGTTATTTAACAACTTGGCATTCAAGAAGAAAGCTGAAGCTTGTAATAATAAAAATAAAGTCCAAAGACATGCTCTCTCCAGGTTAAGGACTATTACGGATGGTTCTCAGATCTCGGTGTGGGAAGGTTTCCAAGGGTGTTTTGTGAGATAAGAGTGAATCCACCCTCTGCTGCTTCCCAATCCCACCCCTCAGGATTAATTCACGCCTCATGGCAACTCAAGTTCCTTCCTGTTCTTGGGGGTGAGCTTTCTATCTGAAATGAGAGAGAAGGTGGGGAAGAAGCGGCCCTTCCTCAAGCAGTCCTGAGAGGGGCTGGGGTGGGGGAGGGGAGGCGAGAGAAGGGCGCCGGGAGAGCCCCCTCTCCGGGCAAACGGGAACAACAGCGGCCAGACCTTCCGCCCCAGGTTAACATTTCCTAATGCCCGGTCCGAGCAAGGCGGGACAGGGAAAACAATGGCATTCCTGTATGTCAGAAAGTATTTTAAAAGAAGGCACTGGATCCAGCTCGGGTTGTACGTCTGCGTTTTAACAGCATAAACGGGGGAGCGGGGAGCGGGCCGCCGCCGCCGCACGACCGCCTCCGCCTCCCGCCCGGCCCGTCCGCGGGCGCCCCGCGCTCTGCGCCCGCAGCGCCTGCCGCCAGCGGGCTGCGCTTTCTGCAAGATGGCTCCCGCGTGACGATCCCCAGGACTCCGCTGGCGGTGTCCCCTACGTGCCCACGGCGAGCCTCGGCCCCGCGGGACGCGACGCGACGCGGGACTGGGCCGGACGGGCGACCCAGAGGCGATGGTCCGGGACGCCCCGCACCGCTGACTTGCCGCAGCCCCCCCCGCGCCGGCTGCAGCCTTTCCCTGCCCGGGTAGAGCAGCGAGGCGGCGGCGGGCGGGCTCCGTCTCGCCTCCGCCCCGCGAGCAGCGCCGCAGACCCGCGGGCGGCAGAGCGGCGGCGGCCCGGGCCCGCGCCCCCAGCCTCCCGGAAAGGCCGGGCGGGCGCGGCCGCGGCGGGCGGCGGGGTCCCGCGGGCGGAAGTGCGGGCGCGGCGTGGGAGGAGGCCGCGGGGGCTGCGTCCCTCCCGCCCGACGCGGCCCGCGCAGCCCGCGCGAGGACGGCCGCCTCCCGACGCGCGCCCGCGGCCCTTTTTTGGCGTTGAGCGCGGCCCGGAGGGCAGGGTCGCCGCTCGGGGCGGGGGGGCGCGGCCGAGCCCGGCGCCCGGGCGCGCGGGGCGGGGCTGCCTCGGGGCCCCGCCGCGCCCCAGACAGGCCGGGCGAGCGCGGGCGGCCCTCGCCGCCTCCTCCCGCGGCGCCGTCCCCGGCGCGCCCGACCCGGAACCCGCGCGCGGGGCGGGCGGGGCGGCGAGCGCGCAGAGCTGGCGGGCTCCCCCGCCGCCCCCGGCCGCCCAGCCATGTCGGCCGAGGAGATGGTGCAGATCCGCCTGGAGGACCGCTGCTACCCGGTGAGCAAGAGGAAGCTCATCGAGCAGAGCGACTACTTCCGCGCCCTCTACCGCTCCGGCATGCGCGAGGCCCTGGGCCCGGAGGCCGGCGGCCCCGAGGTGCAGCAGCTGCGCGGCCTCAGCGCCCCGGGCCTGCGCCTGGTGCTGGACTTCATCAACGCCGGCGGCGCCCGCGAGGGCTGGCTGCTGGGCCCGCGCGGCGACAAGGGCGGGGGCGCGGCCGAGGAGGAGGAGATGGACGAGGCGAGCCTGCTGGCCGAGCTGGTGGAGGCGGCCTCCTTCCTGCAGGTCACGTCGCTGCTGCAGCTGCTGCTGTCCCAGGTGCGGCTCACCAACTGCCTGGAGCTGTACCGCCTGGCGCAGGTGTACGGGCTGCCCGACCTGCAGGACGCCTGCCTGCGCTTCATGGTCGTCCACTTCCACGAGGTGCTGTGCCAGCCCCAGTTCCACCTCCTGGGGTCTCCGGCTCCAGCCCCGGGGGATGTCAGCCTGAAGCAGAGGCTGAGGGAGGCCCGGATGACTGGGACCCCCGTCCTCGTGGCCCTGGGGGATTTCCTGGGGGGACCCTTGGCCCCTCACCCCTACCAGGGGGAGCCTCCGTCCATGCTCAGGTATGAGGAGATGACTGAGCGTTGGTTCCCGCTGGCCAACAACCTTCCTCCCGACCTGGTGAACGTCAGGGGCTACGGGTCGGCCATCCTGGACAACTACCTCTTCATAGTGGGCGGGTACAGGATCACGAGCCAGGAGATCTCTGCTGCGCATTCCTACAACCCCAGCACCAACGAGTGGCTCCAGGTGGCCTCCATGAACCAGAAGAGGTAAGCACCCCGCAGAGCTCTCCTGCCTTCTCATCCGTTCACTCGTTCACTGATTCATCCCCCCAGTATTCACTGAGCAGTCGCCCGAGGCTGTGCTGAGGTGGGACTGGCATCTTCATGACTGTCGTTGGCCTTGGCGCTGGCAGAGTTCCACCTTAACTAAGAACTTTCAAGGAAGGCGAGGCCCCAGTGCAGTCCACTAGCTGAGTCGTTTCCTTGCAGATACTGTGTCTTTAGGCGAACTGCTTTCTTTGCCTTTATCCCAGTGGGGGGAAAAACAAAACAAAAACATATTGTGGTTTCATGAGATGCTTAAAACTGTTGTTCTTTAATTTTGCTTTTATTTTTACCTTTTTTTTTATTTTTTAGGCTCTGATCCTGATAATGACACGTTGGGCTGTAACCTGTAACACTGACGTTGGGGAATTTTTTGTTGTTGTTGTTAATGACTTTGAAGCCTTCCACACTGGAGCACCCATCTCTGATCAGGAGATAATCTTTAGGGCTGTATTAATATTGAGTGTGTAGGGTTGTCTTTCTTATTTTTTGCCCTCTTGCATCTCACTTCCTCCCAGATAGTCATCATTATTGACCCAGAGCTTGAGCCGGGAAGTGGTCACCTACACTATTGGAATATTTCTACCCACCCCGACCTTCTCCCTTCCCATCCTGCAAAACCCTCCCAATATGAACTTGAGTGACTTGCAGAAAGGAAGAGAAAAGGAGGAGATTGGGGGGCGGGGAGGGAAAGGAGTCAGGAAAGGAACAGGAAAACAAGAGCAAAGCAGATACAGGAACACGGGGTAGGAAATAAAGATGGTAGGGCCCAAGGTGGCCCAGAGCCATTCAGAAGTGGGACAAGAATCAATGTAAGCCAAGAAAGGACAAGAATGCCCTTTCTCCTGGGCCACCTGTACCCATCTTCAGCCCCACCATGCTCCCTGCCCTGAAGTAGGAAGCAAGGAGTCAGGGGACTTGCCACCTGTCAAAAAGTCTTAGCAAGAATGGGGAACCATTACACGTGTTTACTTCACTTGAGGGGCACCCCAGGCCATAGCCATCTACAGGTTAGCATATTTTCTTCCAGCCCTTTTTTAGTGCATTTATACCATTGAGATGATATCACTTAAAATTTGATGTCAGGAGTGTTATTTTAAAAGAAATTCTAGGAGCCTTACTTGAAGCAACAAAGAAACATTCAGTGGTTATGAGTGGTGCTCAGATTAGGGATGGAAGGCCCAGGAGGATGTCTGTCACCTTTACACACATGTCTCCAGCTGTATCAACTGGTGCTTAGCACGCCTCCCCTAGCTCCACAACTCGCTCACAATACCTCATAAATTCTTTTCCTTCTTGACAAATCCTTGGTAGTCTTTTTTCCTCCCCTCTCTCTCAAAATACCCTTTCTGACCTCTTTTGATAAAAAAAGTATTCGAGTGATGCCTGAATACATGCTTAGAAAAGTTGCAGATGACACAAAAAAACTATTATAGAGTAAAAATGTCTATCTATAGACATATTTATATATTTAAATACATATTCATATTTATAAAATATAAATGTATATTCATATAAATATAAACATGTTGATAGTGGTTAATGGAAAACTGAATATATGTATAATGTACATATGGGGGTATATATATAATTTATACATGTATATTTTTTACTCAAATTAAGTTATGCTGATTATTATAGTACTTGGTGTTTCCACTTAACATTACTGTGTTTGACAGTCTTTTCAATATCAACAAACATAGATACAACTCACTCTTGTTAATGGCTATGTAGTATTCTAGCCCATGGATGTGCCATAATGTAATTAACTCTTCCCTTATTCATGAGCATTTAGATCGCTTCCTTTTGCCATTATAAACAATGCTATATTGAACATCTAGGCATATGTGAGTTAGTACTATTTGGCAAATTCCTGGGAACCCTGGATAGGTGACTGGTGTGAATATCTCTGATTGAGAGATTATTCTTTTCATATGATTTCAGCCACTTGTATACTTTTGTAACTGGCCTTTGCCAATTAAAAAAAAAAATTGTCTTGTTTATCTTTTTCATATTGATTTTATAAGTTATATTCATGTATATAGATACTGCTCTCTTGTCTTTTAGGTAATGTTGCATGTTTTCCCCGCTTTTATTTTATCATAAGCTTCAAAAATTCCTTAAGTGACTAGGGACATAAAGTCAGCGAGTAGAGGGTGGGAGTTACGATGAACCAGGGAGCTGCTGCCCCACCACAAGAGGGCTCTGCCTCTCAGCCACAGCTGGTTACTGTATTGCCAAGTAGAAGTGAGAAATGGTGTTGCCAGACATCTAGATATCCTGTTTTTTTAAGTGTTGGCAGCTTACTCCATTTAAAAAACAAATCAACGAAAATGAGAAAAACTTTGCAGACCCAACAAAGTGCAGGCTCCAGTTTTGGACCTCAGGTTTATAGTCTATTATTCTTTTGTTTTTGAAAGATTTTTAAAAATTGATTTTTAGAGAGAGAGGAAGGGAGAAGGAGACAGAAACACCAATGTGAGAGCATAACATCGATCAGCTACCTCAAGCATGCCCCCTACCGGGGATGGAGCCTGCAACCTGGGCATGTGCCCCGACCTGGAATTGAATTGGCAACCCCCTGGTGCACAGACGATGCCCAACCAACTGAGCCATACCAGCCCGGGCTAGTGTGTTCTTATATAAAGATATTTAAAAATTTTTTTGTAGTCAAATTTGTTATGTGTTCTTTGAGCTTTCTATCTCCCATAGGAAAGGATTCTACAAGCTAAGAATATATAAATACTCATCTACCTCATGACTATTTTATAATTTTACCTTTAGATCTGAATCTGTTTGCGATTTATTTTCATTTTAGGTATAGTGTGGGGTTATAGTGTTTCTAAATGTCCCAGGAGCCTCAGTCCTTCTCGCTGTGATTTGCAAAACCAGTTTTCATGTTCTAATTTTCTTGTTTTCAAATGGGCAGATTGGCTGTTCTTGCACTAATGACACATTTTTAAATTGTGGTAGCTTGGTAATCTATGATGTGGGCAAAAGTAGGTTTACAGTTGTGAGTGGCATTCTTGAGTTAATAAAGCTGTTGTAATAATCATAACCTTCGTATCTTTTTCCATACGAGCAACTGTAAACCTACTTTTGTCCACCCTGTATTTTATTTATTGTCTGGTGGAACAAAGACCCTTTTGTTCTGTTTTGTTTTATTTTAATTCTGTTGGCTATTTTTTGCACATCTCCTTCAAGTGGGCTTTAGAATCAGCTTGTCAAGTCTGGTTGGAATTTTGGTTAGGATTACATAGTATTGATAGATTAATTTGGAAGAGGAGTCACAGTTTTATAATACTTTACAGCTTGAAAAGTGGTTTGTTTTTCCAGGTATTTATTTAGGTCTTTTGGTCCTTCAGGAAAGGTTTCTTTCCCTATCTTTGTAGCATCTGTGTATTTTTTGTTAGGATCTGTCTTAGATATTTTGTAGTTATTTTTCCTACAAAGATACTTTTTAAATTATATTTTCTAATTGGTTATTGATGCCATATTGGAGTTTGTACCATTCTTTTTATAAATATATATGTGTGTGTGTGTGTGTGTATGTTTGTGTGTGTGTGTGTGTGTGTGTGTGTGTATATATATATATATATATATATTTTTTTTTTTTTAATTGATTTCAGAGAGAGGAGGGGAAAGGGAGAGAGAGATAGAACCATCAATGATGAGAGAGTCATTGATCAGCTGCCTCCCGCACGCCCCTGACTGGGGATCGAGCCTGCAACCTGGGCATGTGCCCTGACCCGGAGTTGAACCAAGATCTCGTGGATCATAGGTCGATGCTCAACTGCTGAGCCACGCCTGCTGGACTGTACCATTCTTTATCTCCCTTGTCCTTTGATTCAGATCTGACATACTCTCAACCAGGAGTCCCTTCCTAAACCCTTGGTTGGGTTCAAACTCTGTGTTCTAGCACGCTCCCACTTTGAATTGAAATTTCTTGTTTGTTTGTCTCTCTCCCTTCCAATTGAGTCCAATTACTTATTCAGTGCTTATGTATTCCTACTGCTAAGATGGTGTCCAGAAACATAATAAATGCGTGCAATGCATGGTTTGTTGAATTGTGGCATAGGTTTATGTTATTGTAATAGAAGCCAATGTCTAATTTTATATTCTTTTAAAATGTAGCATTATAGTGAACAGTTTAATCTTATAACAATCACTATAGTTACTTAAAATAGCTGAAAATGTCTTAGTTGTTTTGACTCAGTGGTTAGAGTGTTGGCCCTCAGACTGAAGGGTCCTTGGTTTGATTCTGGCCAAAGGGAGGGACCTTGGTTGCAACCTTGATCTCCATCCCTGGTCAGGGTACGTCCGAGAGGCAACCAATCGATGCCTCTCTCTCCCTTGCATCTTTGTCTCTCTCTCCCTTCTACCCTCTCTGAAAAGCAATGGAAAAAATATCCTCCTGTGAGCAATAAAAAAAAAGAAAGAAAAGTTTGCCTGGCTGGTGTGGCTTAGTGGTTGAGCATCTACCTAGGATCCAGGAGATTGCAGTTTGATTCCCAGCCAGGGCACATGCCCAGGTTTCGGGCTCATCCCCCGTGGGGGGGTGTGCAGGAGACAACCGATCAATGATGACTCTCTCATGATTGATGTTTCTCTCTCTCTCTCACCCTCTTCCTCTTCTCTCTGAAATCAATAAAGATTACACACACACACACACACACACACACACACACATATATTATATAAATAAAGAATAGCTGAAAATAATTGAACATTTAGTCTGTGCTAGTTACTATTCCTATGACTTTACATATATTATCTCACTTTACATATATTATCTCACTTATTCTTCACAAGGGCTGTCTTAGGCAGGTTCCCATTTTAAAGAGGCAGAAACTGAGGCGCAGAAAGTTAAGTAGATTGCTCAAAGTGTGTACTAAGTATAGTAACAAAAATGTAAATATCTATTGAATATGTATAACTATTTAGATTACTTACAAGTTATGGCTGACAGTGACCAACTTCATGCAGATTTTTTAATTTTCCTTTTGAAAATTACTTTCTTCCATGAAATGGAGCACAGATATTTTATGGTACTGTGCTGCTTCTCAGAATTTTATCACATGTGCCTCCGCTTCACAGCCTCATCTCCAGCATTTTTCTTGTCGTCATTGGATGAACAACCAGGAGGACATGGTTCCTGGTTCCTGCCGGCAGGAATTTATAATTGAGTTTCCATGATGAGACAAGTACAGATGAAACCTAGGTGTTTTTGGCTAATGTGTCTAACACGGGTTCCCGAAAGACTGCCGGGAACTTAGAACCTTGAGTAAAAATAGTGGGTTTTACACAGCATTTCACATCCACTTTGATTCACTTTTTTAGGGATGTATCTGTATTATTTTACTTTGACAAAGGGGTCAAATGCAGAGCAGCCCGCTTTGCCCAGGCACTGAACAGTGCCATGATCCCAGAATCTTAACTAACCAGAGACAGGCAAGGACCCTAGGATTAGGAGATTTTATAGCGCTTTGCACCATGGAGAACATGGTGCTATATGACCGGGAGCAGATAAAAAAATAAATGATTAGTGCTGTGCCCATACACTTGAAAATGACAGTGACTACCTGTCACTCTCTGAGAGGATGCTTTGAGTCCAGGTGTGCAGCACTGCCTGGTGGTCTGAATGTGGATTTGATCTCAGGAGTTGTTGGGACATAGCTTTTCACATGTCAAAGCTTGTGTGCCCACAAAATTGCTTGCATTCCCTCCTCACTTTAATTAGCAATAACTTGCAGAAACTGGCCGTTGTGGCCACAATCAGTTCATTAATTTCTCTATTTCTAAAGTTGCCTCTAGTCCCTTCCATTGCCAGGCACTTTTACTCTGACATTGGAGTTGGGCGTGCCTTCCTGTTGTTTGCGTGAAAACAACAAGGTTGGGAGAGAAACTGAACAGTCTCCTGGCAGAGATGGCATGAGAACCGTCAGACTTGGCTGTCCCCTGCCCTCAGAACCAATTTAGTATTTTGAACATTTCTAGAGTCATGGAACCATCAAGAGATTAATTTTGGCCAACAGTTTAAATTGCTTTGTGTATTGGATTTTCTCAGAAGGTAGTAGGTAGAAACCGTGACTACTTGTGTTTCCTAACCTCTCTCCTCTCCCCTTCCTGGTCCCTGGGGAGGTTAATACATAGGGAAGTGGCAGAACATAGTCAGCAGAAGGGGAGAGAGGAGACAGAAGGACCGGGATGGTCCACAGACTGTACAGTCCTCTTCTGAGTGGTTGAGAAAGGATCGTGCCATTTCACTGTAATTTTCACTGTGATGATAACAAACTTGTATGGAGCAATTCACAGCCATGGTTTACTTTCCTTGAGCTCTTACTCTGGGCAGTATATTGTGGCCACTACTTTAGATGTCAATTCCTATTTCATGCTCACAGCATCTCTGTGAGGTGGGTATTATTACTGGTCCCATTTCCCCAAAGGGGAAACTGAGGCTCAGTGAGTTTAATTAACTGGCGTGTAGTCACAGTGCCAGTACTCTATGCCACTCAGACCTCTATGCCTCCCTACAGTAGTATACAGCTCTTGTTAATCATTGATTTTTGTGCACTGGTGTTTATCATGATTTATGTTACTTAGCTTTTAAGGATTTAAAGAACTTTTTATTTCTTCTAAGTGAGGTAGAAATTAAATCATCTAATTTTTCCCACTTTCTGTTTACTTTAAGTAAGTCAAGTATAAGTGTGTAGCCTCAGCAAACTATCTGGTTTTAAAAATTATTCTTTTTGCCTCCTGAATGTATTATGTCAGGGATCAATATAAAACACTGCAGCCCGGCTGGGCGTGGCTCAGCGGTTGAGCATCGACCTAGGATCCAGGAGATCGCGGTTCGATTCCCGGTCAGGGCACATGCCTGGGTTGCGGGCTTGCTTCCCAGTCGGAGGTGTGCGGGGGACAGCCAATTAGTGAACGACTCTCTCATCATTGATGTTTCAACTCTCTCCCTCTCCCTTCCTCTCTCTGAAATCAATAAAGATATATTTAAAAAAAAAAGAAACACTGTAGAGATCATAATTTTTAAAATAATTGATAGTTTGAATTCGTACCTTTACCATTCAGGAAATGAAGAGTGGAAGAATTATTTTCAGAAAATTAGAAATGAGGCGGTAAATGGAAAGAATTTATGGATGAGAGGGCACTTTGTACAGAACCCCAGAGTGCATCATAGGACCAGTAACGGTTGTAGTTGACAAATGAGAAACTGACCTCCTGAAGTGGAGAAACTCAGGCTTAGGACATGCAGAAAAGCATTCCCTCTAAGTGACCTGTTTCTGCCAGTGTTACTCTTTTCAACTCTTACCACGTGTGATATTGGGTTCTTTTTATCCCTACTTCATAGGTGGGGAAACTGAGGCTCGTTGACTTGTCCAAGGTTACGAAGCTGTGGAGCTGAGATTTCCCTGTACATTCCTGGGCTCACAGTCCTCAGCAGTGTGACTTTTTATTAAGTGGTTTGTGTTTGGGTGGCAATTTCATCTTAACACAAATTCAGTGTTGAAAAATGTTTCGCTTCTCTTCAGGTGAATTCGAGCATGTTGGGGTCTGGAGAGATGGAATTTACTTTTAACTGCCTATTCATTCAGCCTCAAAAAGAAGCCCCTTACATGTTTGCTCAGGACAAATGATGCTGGATGAATACTAAGAACTGTTTTGATCTGACAAAATTTACTATCTGTGTACCTGTGGGGAACAAAAACAAACTGTGGGCTGGTAAAATTTAGTACTTATTTACAAGCTTTATTTCCTTTGGTTCCCCAAATTTGCACACATAGGGAGGGCATCATGGTCAGATTTTTAAGGACCATTGGCAGCAGGAAAGGTAAGCGACAGAAGCCAGGGACCCCCCAGTAACTGTCACCTCTGTGAGGTCTGTTGGCATGAAAAATTGAATGGCTGGCTGGATTTAATGGACAATATGGGCTTCTTGATGAAGAGTACTCTGTTCATTCTGATTTGAAAAACAAAACCGAATTAAAGCTTACTGAAGTGTAAACATTTCAAGCACTTGTAAAAATCATAGTTTTTTAGTAGGTGGCTATCACTTACACATGTCCTGAATCCTAACGCACCGGTGTTTGTTAAACACCTCTTACATCGGGCATGGACGGCTGGTGCACCGCCGCTGCTGAGTCTGCCCTCTTACATACCTTGTTCATAGGTAGCTTCTATCCCTACTCTTTCTTCGGGTATTGTCACTTCTGAAGAAATCATTGTGCTGACGTTAGACGTGGCCTCTAAAATTCACCTGGTCTAGCCTCTTTATTTCATAACTAGAAAGTGGAGAAATTATAGTGCTAGTATCTTATCTCTGCATAGCACTTTCTGATCAACTGTTTGCTCTAATGGTCTCAACCACTCTGCTGGGTATTATCCCCATGCTAGAGATGAAGAAGTGAAGGGTTGGGCCCGGATTAGGTAGCTGGTTATCAGCAGAGCTGAGACTCAAACCTGGTGTCCTGATTTGTGCCACAGGTCTTTCTGTTGCATCACGGTGCTGCTCATACGCCTCACAGTAGACTGGCGCAGCACTGTTTCTCCCTCCTGGCCTTCAAGGAGTTCATTAATCCCTGTGTGCTACAGTGAAACTAATTCTGTCTTACTTACCAATGCAAAAGTCATGAGACTCTTGTCTAGTGTCTGAAGCCTGTGAGCAGCATTTAATTCTATTACTGAATTTGGGGCTCAAAACCAGTGAATTTCTCTTTTTAAAAGTAATTTAATGCCTGGCAGGCATGGCTCAGTGGTTGAGCTTCAGCCTATGAACCAGAAGGTCATGGTTTGATTCCTGTCAGGGCACATGCCCGGGTTGTGGGCTCGATCCCCAGTAGGGGGCATGCAGGAGGCAGCCGATCAATGGTTCTCTCTCATCATTGATATTTCTCTCTCTCCCTCTCTCTTCCTCTCTCTGAAATCAATAAAAACATACTTAAAAAATAATTTAATGTTATGATAGGTGAGTACAGTGGTACCTCGGTTTTCAAATGTAATCTGTTCCGGAAGACTGTTCGAGTTCTGAAATGTTCGAAAACTGAGGGACCAACAGCCGATGGCTGGGCCTCAGGACCTTGCGCTTAGTGGAAGCCACGTGGCATGTTCGACTTCTGAGGCAGGATCAAAAACCGAAGCATTTCCTTCTGGGTTTACAGCATGCATAAATGGAAATGTTCGTCAGTGGAGATGTTTGAAAACTGAGGTACCCCTGTACTTGTTGATACAAGTGTTTGTTGAGTTAACGTGTATAAGTACCCTAAGTGCTGGATCAAAATACATTTGTAATCAGTTCAGTGCTTACCTGCCCACCTTACATGTTTTGAGGCACCATATAAGGTGCCCTCTTATGGGAGAGGGAGAACAGTGGTCCCCTTGGGTGCTCTCGTGGCGATAGGGGCTCCGAAGCACACTTTGCAGGTGCCTGTCTGTGTAAGCAGTGCTGGTGTGTACCTAGGATGGAGTCTCCCCATGTGGTAGGGAGAAAGATAAAATATCCTGAGTAGAGAGACAAGGGAGTGGGGTGGGTGCTTTTCTCCCTTAGCGCTTGGTCTTGCTCCTGAAAAGAAGGTATTGCATTTAGTGTAAACAAATTATCTTTGGTTCTGGTGTAAGGCTAAGCGAGATCATTCCTTGTTATATTGACTTGCTTAATCTTCAGTTGCTAAAGTTTGGAGAATGCACCATCCTTGTGGACTTTTGGGGACAAGACTGAAATTTGAGATGCCATTTGTTCGTTCCTCTGTCCCCAGGCAGAATGGTACCCAGTGTAGAGAGCGAATTTTCTTCAGCTGCCCAACAGATTCCACATTCTCTTGGGCAGTTCATGCCATCCTTTCATTTCCTAATGATCGAAAGAACTGACTCTGTGGGCCCTTGTGTTCTGTCTTTCAGGTCTAACTTCAAACTCGTGGCTGTTAATTCAAAACTCTATGCCATTGGCGGGCAGGTGGTTTCTAATGTCGAGTGTTACAATCCTGAGCAGGATGCATGGAATTTTGTGGCACCCTTACCAAATCCTCTGGCTGAGTTCTCTGCATGTGAGTGTAAGGGGAAGATTTATGTCATTGGAGGATACACGACCAAAGGTAAGTGAAGGGGCCGAGTAAGTGGTCCTCTTATACGTCGGCTTCGGCAGCGTGGGGGAGGGCAGAGGGTGCCAGAGGGAACACTGCAGTGAACATCAGTGTGATTTTGTGCATTACGTACTGTACATTTACACATCTGGGAGGAAGCAAGTCTTGTATGACGGGTGGTTTGGACAGGAGGGGCCTCTGATGCCTTTGTGGGGGCATGCAGATTGAACGGGGTAGGGGAGACTGAAGAAAATATGTATTTCTGCTCTGGAACGCCAGCCTTATGGTCTTGTCATCTTACGACTTGGCTGGGTAGTTCCCATCCTTTCCCCCAACGCACACAGAATCCTCCGCATCCAGCACTGTAGAATTCAGTGCCAGACATCCTTGCACATTTTTGTTTTCCTTTTCTCCCTTCTTGGGCACAAACATACAAGCTGTGGATTCTGAAACTCAGCTCTAGGCTGATGCTCACATACCACAGGAAGAGCAAGAGCATGATGTGAGAAGATTCTTTTCCCACCGGTCGTGGGAGGTGGCTGTGCTCTTCATGAAACTATACGTATGTGGTTTTCACATTTTTGGTGGGCATTTTATAGTTAATAATTTGGAGATGGAAAGTTTCTCCAGCAGGTTTTGTACTGCTCTTCTTAGTAGGAAGCCTGTCACTCGTTACTGGCAGAAAGCAGCTTGGCTGTGGTAGGAAAGGCGACGGTGCACCACCGGGAAGAGGCGCCCTTCCTTTGATGTCCCCCCTGGTCCCCCTCCCTGCAATGTAAAGCAGTTGTTTCCAAGTCATCTCCTGGCCAAGGAAATTTATTTCTTCATTTGATCTATCTGATTGTATAATGTCCAGAACTTACAGAAAAGGAATAACTGGACTCTTAGGACTTTTAGCCGCATTGAAGTAGCAGATATACCACTATGTGTGACAGCCTGTCACACATAGTGGTATATCTATATGAGATGTAGATAACCTGTCACTCCTCTGTGGTAGGGCAGAGCTCTCCATCCCTGGCTGATAACAGGCTTGGAGAAGTGATGCTGATGTCCATTAAGCTGTATGCAACCACAGGTAACTGTAAAGGGCAGAAACCCACGTGCTAATATAAGCCTAGGCGACCATGATTTCCTTCACTGTAACCAAATGTGTCTTGCTTTGGGGATTTATGTTAGAGGAAGAAGTTGAGTGTAAGGTGTTTTATGAACATCTAATTTACTTTCTTTTTTTCATGACAGCAAAATATTTTGATTAATTCTTCTTAAAGTGAACCTCTAAACAGTTGCTTTGGTGGGGAGGGTGGTGGGTGCTGTTTTAGTTTCCTGTGGCTGATTTAACCAATGACCACAAACTTGGTAGCCTAAAACAACAGAAATGTGTGTTCTCTCATAGTTCTGGAGACCAGAAGCCCTAAATCAAGGTGTCAGCAGGGTCTTACTCCCTCGGAAGGCTCTAGGGGAAAATCCTTTCTTTCCTCTTCCAGCTCTGGTGTTCCTTGGCTAGTAGTGGCTGCATAATGCTGATCTCTGCCTCTGTCTTCACATGTCTGTCCCTGTCTTTTCTTCTGTCTCTTATAAGGACATGCTTCTCATTGGATTCAGAGCCCACCTGGGCAATCCAGGGTGATCTGTAAGGACCCTTTCTCCAAATAAGGCTCCATTCCAAGGTTCTGGGGGCTAGGAGGTGGACATAATCTTTTTTTAAAAAATGTTTTTGTTGATTTCAGAGAGAGAAAGGGAGAGGGAGAGAGATATAAAAACATCAATGATGAGAGAGTCATTGATCGGCTGCCTCCTGCACACCCCGTACTGGGAATCGAGTCCATACCCCGAGCATGTGCCCTGACCGGGCATTGAACCATGACCTGGTTCATAGGTCAGTGCTCTATCACTGAGCCACACTCGACATATCTTTTTGAGGGCCACCATTCAACTCACTATCAGTGGTATGTTTGTCTACATCTTTAAGGAGAGGCAGTAACAAGGATCAGTGCATGGGAAACTGAGCTTTTTTTCCCCCACCCAGGTTTTCATCACTTGTGGAGCTATTCCCAGTGTCCCTCCCTAGTGGCTTGCCAGTGAATATAAGATAGTTACCAGCTTTTCCCTTACAAATAATTGAAAAAAAAAAAAAAAGAGACCTAGCACTCAATTCATTTATCTTCAACACTGGTGTTTAGGTTGCAGTGGTCAACTTTATGTGCTTAAGAAAACTATAGCCTCCAGAGAATTCCCGTATGTGCATATGTACCCCTGTGTGTGTGTGTGTGTGTCTATGTCTGTCTTTTCTCCTAGGAAAGTAACTATAGCTATTCACTTGTGAGCATTTCTAAGAATTCTGATTCCTCCATGGATTTTGTAACACAGAATACACCCGGGGGGCTGACATATGCACACAGATCTTTTGGCTTCTCTTCTGAGTAGGAGCTGTGAAGCCCTGGCAGGCAGCACTGTGACCCAGAGTGCTCTGCTAGTAGATGTCCTAGTTTTTCCATGACCCTGGCTGAGTCAATGCTTTTTAGATTTGACCTGGAAAACCCTTGCTTGTGTGTTTTCTAGTTTCGAAAGCCTCTACTAACGTACCTTTTTCACTTGGGCCACCCACTGTGATTCCTGTCCCAGGTTCCTCAAGCCAAATACCCATGAAGAGATGGTTAGGTGATGTGGATGGATGGATGTTTGTGTAAGCGTTGAAAACGAGTTTTCTAAGACGAGAGGGCAGGAGAGTTGCTTGTACTCTGAAGCTGCCCCCCCCCTGCTGGTTAGTCTCTTCCCAGTAGTTCCTAATAGTTCTTTGTACTTAAAACAAATCATGATTGTTATGAAAAAAAAAATTCAGAACTTAAAATTGGGTTCTTAACCTGCTGACTTCTCAAGTTAGGTGAGACTTCTAAAATCCAGTAAGTTATAGTTCATGACTTTTATGATAGCTGTTTGACTATTATAATTTGGCAGGCACTTTAGAATTTTTAAAAAATTCATTAGAAAGTAATAGTGACCACTAAAGGGAAGAAGGGTAATTTGTTAAACTTCAGAATCAACTCTAAATGCAAAAGCGAAAAGATCATTCCTTCAACTCAAACCACCTCGTCATGGTCTGAGCCCTTGTTGGGTGAGGAGAAGAAACATTGACAGAAGACCTGGAAAGACCTTCAGACCAGCAAGTTTTCCGTGCAAGGATGGTGCTCAGCCATCTGAGCCACTCCTGTAGGGTGGAACTAGATATTTAAAATTTCACAAGCAGTTTTTCAAAAAGAGATGAGGCAGTGTTTTCCCTTAAAATAACGTCAGAACAAATAGTCTTTACTCTCTGATTTTATCTACACAATGACAGTCCCCTGTGAAACGGGCCAGGGAGAGGGAAGGGCCTTAGTTAGTGTGTGTCTGGTGTTATAATTGGGAAATAGAATTGCAATGATTCTGTGGCTTGAAGGCAGAGGTGAGACTTGCATTTCTCTTACATTTCTTGCATTTCTCCTGACTTTTTGTGTCCTTTCCTTTTGATAGCCCCTGACAATCCTGCTGGGCTCGCTTGTCTGACTTTGTAGAATCTGATGTTAAGAATAGATCCCCTTGGGGCTCAGCCTGGCATCTGTACTAAGTAGTCAGTAGTCTGTAGGTGTTGATGAAATTTCTGAGGCTCTGGTTCTTTTATATTGATTGGCCTGGTGGTTGTAAAAGGTGTAAGGGTACTGATTCTGAGGGCCTCCCAGGGAGGGGACGTTTGTGAATGCGACGTGAGGGAGGACAATTCTAGAAGGATCTCCTCCCAGCCATTTACAAAACTGTGTTCCCATTCTCGGCTTTTCTGAAATGTTTTGCCTCCGTGTACAAGGTTATTCAGGTGGAGGCAGACGGTTGCACACAGCCTAGGTAGTCGGTGGTGTTACTTGTGGCCGTGTCATCACTTGGCTCCTGTTCTCGTTTCAGACCGGAACATGAACATTTTGCAGTACTGCCCCTCGTCCGACATCTGGACCCTCTTTGAAACATGTGACGTTCACATTCGCAAGCAGCAGATGGTGTCGGTCGAGGAGACCATCTATATCGTGGGGGGGTGTCTCCACGAACTGGGGCCCAACCGGAGGAGCAGCCAGAGTGAGGACATGCTCACAGTGCAGTCCTACAACACTGTCACCCGGCAGTGGCTCTACCTCAAGGAGAACACGTCCAAATCGGGCCTTAACTTGACTTGCGCGCTTCATAACGATGGCATCTACATCATGAGCAGAGACGTGACCCTGTCCACCAGCTTGGAGCACCGCGTTTTCCTCAAGTACAACATCTTTGCAGATAGTTGGGAAGCATTTAGGCGTTTTCCAGCCTTTGGACATAACTTGCTCGTTTCCTCTCTTTATCTGCCCAATAAAATGGAAAAATGACTGAATTGACTTCGTATTTCAAAGAAACCTGGTTCAAGACAGAAAAAGTGTAGTGTCCCATTTCCAGGGAGACTGACTTCTACAGGGGAAATGTGGGTTCGAAGTAGGTCACATATACACAGCTGTAAATAAGCTTACTTGAACTAATTACTTGAAAACTTGTGGAGAAAAGAGACCAACTTTATTGTTTTTTCAGTTATTGGTTTTTAAATGATGGGAGCAAATCCATGATACTGTTTTCCTCCAGATAGGATACGTACCCTTGGGCCAGTGACTAAAACTGATCATTGAAAAGGAGCTTCATCATGTCTGCTTAGTAAAGGGCCAAAGTCAATAATTGGTGTGAATGGTAAAGATGATTTTAAGATCTGTTTTATTCAGGTCACTTGAAATATTGTTAATACCTTAAGTGAAAGGGTTTTTTTGGTCATTAATTTACTTCACAAACATTTATATTAACACGTATTCTCCCCACCTCTCCCCTAATTATACCCACATATACTTCCAGTGTGTGTAAAATAGGGTTCTGTGTTCAGATATTTTGTTTGTACGTTACCTTGCAGGACGTGGACAGTGATGGAACCCTACAGTGAAGCCTCACAAGCATCCAGTCCTCCCCAAAACCTGCATATGAACATTCTCAGCTGTTTTTCCAGGCTTTTTTTTGCAATTATGAATGCTGAGTAAATAGGCAAATATAGCCACTTATTTCATTTCTGTGGCAGATTGCAGATACATGTGGACAGATAAGTTGCATTGCTTTTTGTTTACTAGAGGATATATTGTTTAAAAGAATAGATATATATATTTTAAACTGAGTCTTAAATTTAAATTCAGTTGGGATGGAAGGGAAATACCAAATAAGAAAAACAATTGCCTTTAAGAGTTACTTTTATGGAATGCGTTTGACTTAGTTATTATTTTCTTAAGATTGAAAAAATAACCTTATTATATTTAGATCACTCATCTTTCTAATTTAATGTTAGCCTTTTAATTCATTCTTTGCTTGTGTGGGGTAAGGTAAGGGTAGCTGTGAACTGTTTGCCCTGGAGAGAGGGGAGGAAGCTCTGATAGAAGTGGAATGGCCTCTGGTGCTAGTTCTGAAGTTAGGCAAGGAGCTCTTCTTGCCTTGGTGGTTAAATCCAGTTGGAACCCAGCTCAAGCAGGTGTTTGTTTTCAGTAAGTCAGTTAACAGGATAAAAGCTTCTGCCCATCATAGATCAGCATTTCTTTAAAAACATACACACGTACTTACGGAAATTTTGTTTTGATTGAAAAACACTCTCTGAAATTCTCTGATCTTTTGTAATGGATTTTGTTCACCTGTGCACTAGATTCCATCCTTTTAACATTCCAGTTACAGTCAGTGTGCCTCACTTTAAGAAAGTCCCCTAGAAAAACACTGTCACAAGTTCATGCGTC
The DNA here is from genome assembly GCF_054644295.1 of Miniopterus natalensis. NCBI lineage: Eukaryota > Metazoa > Chordata > Mammalia > Chiroptera > Miniopteridae > Miniopterus > Miniopterus natalensis. The sequence goes on along the minus strand of NC_142082.1, from coordinate 154,363,884 downwards.
AGCAGACGCTTACCGAGTGCCTCCAGTGTGCGTTCACCGTGCAGATGTGGTTTAGAGGAGCTGATGGCTTCAACAGAGTTCCTCGGTCTATCGGGAGTCACTACAGGGTCTCTACAATCATGGCCTCCTAGATATTTAAAATGAGGGTCTGGTTGTAAAAATGTTATTTGCACACTTTTCAGGAACATTACTTGGTAAAATGAGGTAAACCTTTATTGTGGACGTGGAGACAGATCTTTGTATCTTGTCACCAATTAATCCTATCAGTATTCTACTTAGAACACTAGTTTAAGGGTTTCTAAGCCATATCCATTTATTCTCAAATACTTAGCCTTTAAAAACAAACAAACAAAAACAACTCTGAGCTGAAATTTTCCTGGGAATGATACTTTAATAATAGGTTTATATTAATTTATATTCACTATAGAATTGAATTTCTAGTGATAAATAATTTCATTACATGTATTTAAAAATCTTATTTATTTTAGATAGTGTTAACTTTGGTTGCTACAGAGCTAACTTTTAAAGGTTCAACATTATATATTCAGAAGATTCTAGCCATTTGAATTAGTTCTGGACAAGCAGTTGGAGATTGGCTTGTAAATAACCACACCACATAAAATGCAATAGTAGTCCTGCCAACTGGTTCTCTTCCTGATTGTGTTCTTTGGGTCCGTTTTCCTAATGCCAACAGTTAGATTCTTGGCCCAAGTGAAGACATACTCTGATCCACAAAGCTCTTTTGAGAAACCAGATTTGATGTGTGTGTATATGTGCATATATCTCTGCGTGCGCGTGTGTGTAGGCTGGCGTGTTATACCTCTCTCTAAGACACACAGACGTCTGATAAGGCTCTGTTACTCTGGCTGCCAGCAGTGCTGGGCAAGGTGGAAGGTGCAGTAGGAACAGATCAGTGGACTTGGGACATCCGCCTTCCTGCTGTGCCCATGAGCTGTGCTGACATTTTGAGGGTCATTTGAGTTTAGCTCTGTTCCCTTGTTGGTGCCAGTGTTATAGGGAAGACTCTACCTATGTTAAAAGCAAAGTTGCTTTGAAAACCTTCCCTCATCCCCCAGGATTTTGCTCTTTGACACTATTCCTCTGTTTTCTTCCTTTCTCTAAATGCATTATCTTTTCTGAGATGCTTCTTTGGGGTGCAAACCTCCCATTGTGGAGAGGAGAGTGACTGGGAGAACCCCCAGTGGTGGCCACCCTGCCAGAAGCACCCCGTTTACTGAGAATGGCCTGAAGGGCAGAGAGTGAGTCCTGAGTGTGGGTTGGTAGAGGGGGTTATAGGTCCTTTCTGTCATTCTGCCTGGCTCTCTTTTCAACACCTTTAGTTTCAGAGGCCTCTCCCTTTAGTGTTCTTTGAAAGTTTCTGATGAATGTGTAAGAGTTGATTATTTCAGCAGTGTTGGTTAAGTCATAACACTGAAGTACTGAGAAGGTTATGGATACTAGTAAGAAACACATAGATTAAGATTAAGCCTGAATACCAAAGAGAGTTTAACTTTGCCCTTTTTGGGGAACCAAAATCTGAAGTAATTCCAAATGCCTTAGATACCAATTAAAGTCATACTGAGACAGATAAAGCTCTTTCTCTACAAAGGGAGTAATTAGTAAGTGCGCGCCCTCTTCCAGTAAACAATTATACTTATTGAGCATTACAGATGCCGTGTTTTCAGATTTCCAGGAAAAGTCATAACTCTCCCTGTTCAGCAGCACAGGTAGATGGAAAGGCCTTGGCCTTCCCGATCCGCCAGTATTTTAGTGAGCAGTGGCTTAAAGCAGAGCACTTGAGAAACAGCACAGTGACAGAAAGGTAACATGGATGAGTGCTGCATGCCTTCCTCCTCGCCAGGGGCGGGGCGTATGGAACATCTCTGCCGTCATTCTTTCAGGGTGGCATTACGAGTGAGCGACACTCCTTTCCTCTGTGCCAGGAATTGGCCGCAGAACCCATGTCCTCAGCACATCCACTGCCAGTCCATCAGAGAGAGATGAAGTCTGTCATCCCTGCTTTAGACGAGTGAATGAGTTAGGTGAGTAGATACTACCCAAATTGGCTTTGAAAGCAGTGAGGCAATTTAGCCCAGGGCCCCAGTTCCCAGAAATGTTTACCGCATGTCCATCATGTGTGCGACAATGCTAATAACAGGATACTGATAGAAATAAGCCACCACCCCTGACCTTGAAGAGCTTACCACCTTGTGCAGATGTTCACTCTAATCATAACTAGAGTGTCCTTCAAATATGCCCACTTCTGTCAGGAACATGGGGCCCTCTGGCTTGGCCCCCTCTTCAGTCCTGGTCCAATCTGTCCATTAACGATTTACTAATAGTCATGAACCAGCTTTTCTGTAAAGTCGAACATCACGTTTTTGTTTTTTATGGTATGCTTTTTCTCACTACTATCCATACATAGTCTTCTCTGTACTTCATTAAAAAAAAAAAAATTACGTGATTCTTCTTTATTAAAAGTACCTACTAGGCACCATAGCCTATGGAGCCGAGGGCTCAGCAGCTTGAGCCCTCTAGGAGCAAAGCCAGGGAAGTAAGTACTGAGAGAGAGGCGAGCTGTGTGCATGTGTATTTATACCTATGCCTTTAAAACACTTCTGTAAAAAGTATTAGAGGAGTTATCATTAAGACACTAGTTCTGACGAAAAGTCAGTTGATTTTGTCTTTGTGCTAACTGTAAGGGTATTTTCCATCCTTATGTTTCAGTCACATAAGAGTGTTTTTCTTTTCTTGTGTTAACTTCAGAAACAATATAAAATGCACACCGGTTGACACAGGCTGACTTCTGCACTTGACGTAACCATTTCCATTTATTCCTCCAGGAGACAGATGAAAGGTAGAAGATTGTCAATTCTGAGGAGCAAACGTGTACTGTAATTACTTTGGTAGGGTTGGCTGGTGCTTTCTCAAATGGACGTCATAGTTTGTTACTAGTAAAGAAAAGGAAAATGTAATCTGCATTGTTGTGTCGTTTTTCTAAAAAAACCCCAAAACTAAATAGGGGCTCCTTAGATGTCTCTGCAGTGTTTTCATATCTAGTGGACATTTTGGGGGAAATGATAATCTGTAGAATGAATAGTTCTGTTATGACTGATACTTTGTTATCAAGATTGTATTGAGTCTGAAATGTGTGGCTTCAAATGTAAACATTATCATATGGTTCATTTAAATGCGATGATGCCTATGAAGCACTTGCCCAAACAGCGTTCGTTTTGTGTTTAGAACTCTAGAAGGAAACCTCTTCAAATAAAGTAGTTCTAAAGCGGCTTTTGTTGTCTGGTAGGTAGTGTGTACCAGCTGCGCACCCTGGGCTCTGCCCCAGCTGGGAGGAAACAGGTGCAGCAGGAGACGGGCCCTGCCCGGGGCAGGTGGCGCCCGTGGTGGCAGGAAGAGCCAGGTGCGGCCGCACACACTGAGAGCTGTTGGCGTTGCCAAAGGGATCTGCGAGGAGGACCTCTGACTCCTTATAATCCTGAGTAAAAAATGAAGTTTACATCCCACAGCTTCCCAATTATGGCCCGCTATGATCTGTACCTCCCTCTGTTTTCTAACTTTCCCCACTTTCCTTTTCAGCACCCTTCGTTCCAGGAAAACTGAAACCACTGCTTCTTGCATCTCTGTTGCGTCAGTTATGACTGGCTGGCTGGGAGGGCACTGGGGGGCAGTGTCACAAAATGGGGTTCAGATGCTAGACGACACCCCATGGATGTCCATTCCCTTTCATCCTCTGAGTGCCCCACATGTGGGAGCACTCCTGCACACACATGCCCCTCTTACACAGACGGTTTTAAGAACGATCCAAATTGAATTCTACCACCCCATAAAAAAACCAAAGACTTACCTGCCTTTTCCCCAGGGAAGACAAGCAAAAATCCTATCCAGCTACGGCATCGAAAGGGGACATCACAGTTCACTGAGTCTCAAGTCCGGGGTTGTCAGGGCACGTCCACCCTCCTAACTCTGTTTTTACAACCTATAAGTTAATGAAAAATTTATTTCCTACACACCCAGGACACAACAAAACCACCACATTCAACGCTAATTGAGCACTTACTCTGTGACAGGAGATCTAAGCATTTTTAAATATATATTTCTTTATTGATTTCAGAGAGGGGAAGGGAGAGAGAGAGAAATGATGATGAGAGAGTCGTCACTGATCAGCTGCCTCCTGCACGCCCCAGTGGGGGCACCGGGGATCGAGCATGTGCCCTGACTGGGAATCCAACCACGATCTCTTGGATTCTAGGTCGATGCTCAACTGCCAAGCCACGCCTGGCCGGGCTCTAAGCATTTTTATATAACTTTCTTAATCCTCACAACAATACCATGTGGTAAATATGAATATTGCCCAACATCGCAGCTGAAGAAACAGGTACTGCAGGTCACAAACTGCCATTTGGAAAGAGGGTGAAGGGAAAATTGCACACAGCAGTCACTGATTCAAATTGTATGCTTTTTCCTGCAGGTAGGGGCTAGCTAGCAGGGGCTCCCTGCCCTGGTGGTGGAGTGGGTTTCTGGTCAACCAGCCTGGGAGCCCTTGGCCCTGCTTTGCAGCGGGATGCCCGTGGTCGTGCCTGAAGGGATGGGCAGTCCTCTTCCAGTTGGCCTGGTCATGGGAGGTGTGTGGAAGAAGCCAGAGGATTTCTGTGAAGGCTGGGGAATTCTAGGTCCCTTTTGTGGGCTGTGAACATTTCCTTGGCAATAAAAACCTTTTAAAAAGCCAGTTAGATGCTGATAGGTCTGATACCTGGCAACTCTGTGGGCCACAGGCCCAGATCTCATGGAGGCCAGGTCCTTGAACTTGGAGCCCATCTTTGTGATTTCTGTCTCTTGGCCACAGGTTTCTCACTCATATCCTTCACCCTCAGCTTAGAGGCTCCAGGCTCTTCCTCAGCTTTGGAAAAACCTGGAACAGTACACCTGAAACTACTATAAGATAATATTGAATGTCAAATGTAATTGAAAAATAAAATTCAAAAAGAAAAACCTTAGACAATAGGGATCTCCCCTTGCCCAAGACTACGTCCTAGGGAATACTACTTGAGTAGAAATGACTGTTTCTGTGTGCAGGAGGAGTTTGGGGATGAAATTCAACCCTATTTCTTTGCCTCCTCCAAGGGCCCAGTCCTACTATATTGTCCCAAATCTCTGTTCATGCATCTTGTTTGAAGCAGAGACTGGCTCTTGCAGTTCTGCAAGGTGTGTGTTATCCAATCCTTTGCAGTTGCCTGGCTGCCAGTGAAGGATTAAAAGTATGGACTCCACAGTAGGACTGGCTGAGCTTGCTTTTCAGCTCTGCCAGTTTCTAGCCTTGGTCAGTTACTGCATCTTCCTTGGCCTCAGTTACTTTTCCTGCAAAATAGATATAACAACAGTATCCACTCCATGGGATGATTGTAGAGATTGAATGAGAACATCCGTGTAAAGCATTCAGAATGGCACCTGGCACATGGTGTGCAAGAACGTGAGCTGTTATTACCAAAGCCTACAGCTGTTTCTTTTACACCTTCAAATGGGCAAGTTTGCCAGTCTCCTTAAGCCTTTCTTAAAATACCTCACTGAAACCATTAAGAGGTAGTTATCAAATTCTAAGACCCGGATATGTTTCTACCACTTCTCCCAAGGAACTGGCTCAAAGGGTCTGAGTCCCAAGATACAGCAATGTAATCGTTGCCTTGTGCCCTACGTGAGGCCAGGGATGGGGAGTCCTGCGTATCCTACCCCTCATCTTGACTTAGCTGATTCCCTATTTCAGCTTTAGATAATTTGCAACATCCCATCCCAAGTACCAAACTCTTTATTAAGACTTTGATTGGACCAGCTCAAGTCATGAGTCCATGAGTGCTGGGAAAATTTCCCAGGGTTGAGACACGACCGAAGAGAGGGGCTGGCGACTCCAGAACTACATCAAGTTTATTAAGGGAACTTATAGACAAAAGTATCATCTTGGGGGGCAGCAAGAAAGTAGATCTCTATACCCAAAAGGGGATGGGGCTTGTTCCATAGAGTCAAGTGGTTTGTAGCCTTGTGGAATGTGCTTGTTAAGAGTTGTATAATCCAGAGCAGTGAGCAAGTTAATGGGCCCACTTACCTATGCAAGGATATTCTTCTCGGTGATACCAGGCCACCCCTGCTACAGTGAACTGTCAGCTTTCTTCGTAAGATGACATTGGTCATGCTAAGCACTGGGCATCATTCTACTTAACAATGAGGCCATCACTATGGTGGGGGTTTGGGGGAGCTCCAGCTCAGCCCCATGGAATAAATTTCTCTCAGATAATAGGGCCCTTACCAGGAGAAAGGGGTGTCCACTGTTGCCTCCCCAAAAGACCCCCCTGAACAACCTGCTGATTCAGCAGAGCAAAGTTTATGTTTACTGTAGTGAGGGAGGACACCACTTTGAAAGAGTCTTAGTCATGTCTCAGAAGGGGAGAGTCAGGTTTTGAGGCCTGGGCTGGGTGAGTTTAAAGCAGGTCTCGAGACTGCGCAGAGCGTATGATGTAAAAGCTTAGGGCACAGGGCTTTGTGGGCACAGTGTAGTGAGAACCTTCGAGCTAGCCTTGATGAGCGAGCTGGGAGTCTTGGTAAGTAGGCTGGTGAGTTGGTCCACAGTGTAATGGAAGACGAGCCTTATGAAGATACTTGTACCTGGATACAGCTTCAGCTGCGTCTCTTAGCACATGTGTTTGTCTTACATCATAGTTCTTACGTGCATTCCTTAGTCCTGTTTTGAAGTCTCCTTGTTGATAAGTTGTTTCACTTTTTTATCACCTCCAGTCAGGGCACACAGCAAAGCCTGTACACTGCAGATTCTTAACATATTTGTTGAATTTAGAAGGTTTTGAAACCTCACTGAGTTTTCTAAAAAGAAATGTAGTTTTTGGTTTATCCAGCCATAAAATTTCCTTAGAGGAAATATAGTGTTTTCTTGATGAATGACCTTTAGTAGGAAAACCTTGCAGTTAACCTGTCCAGCAGGTGGGAGAAGTTCCAGCTCCTGGCCAGGGCTGGAAAGAAACTCTACGCACTAATAGGAGTGATGGCAAAGCCTGGGAGCTCAGGAGCATGCAGGTAAGTGGAAACTGAGCTCCCTCGCTTGACGTGAGGGCTCTAGTGATGTTACTGTCACTTACTGAACCAATCTTTTTAGGTTGAATGCCGCAAACATGCAGGAAACAGAATTTGAGTACTGGATGAAAAGAGAAGTCGAAAAATGAGAAGGATGTTGTTGCTAGAAAGTGTGTTGGGTCAGTGGCAGAGGGCCAGTCTCTGGCCTGTGGTTTGATCTTCCACGAACCAGGGTAGGACCTCCTGAAGGGAAAGGAAGTCCAAAGAGCAGAGATCGCACCCCTCGGGTCACGTCCAGCCCTGGTAGATATGGGATGGTGCTGATGGAAGGACAAGAAAGCAGAGGCAAGAGATCTAGAAAGAGACACTTTTATGCAAGTGGTTTGAGGCTGGAGGTGTGACTTTTCTCATAAAACATGGTGTATATGTACATGTTTGCCTGCTGGACTTATTTTACCAAAGTTTCTACAATCGAAACAATGTCCTTTTGAAAGTATGGGGGTGGGGGTACTATATTAGTTTCTTAGGGCGGCATAGCAAAGTATCACAAATGAACTCTAACCTTAAAACCACAGAAACACATCCTCTGATAGTTCTGGAGGCTGCAAGTCCAAAATCAAGGTAGCAGGGCCATGCTCCCTCTGAAACCTGTAGGGGAAGCCTTCCTTGACACTTCTGAGCTTGTGGTGGTTTGCTGGCAATCTGGCGTTTCTTGTCACTACATCACTCCAGTCTCTGCCTTGGTCATCACATGGTGTTCTCCTTGTGTGTGTCTGTTTCCACCTCCTGTCTTCTTAAAAGGACACCTGTCATATTGGATTAAGAGCCCACCCTACCCAAGTATGATATTATCTTAACTAGTTACATCTGCAACAACTCTACGTTCAAATACGGTTAAATTCCTTGGTCAAGGGGTTAGGACTTAAACATACCACCTTTTTCTGGGGGAACACAATTCAACCCATAACAAGTACTAAATCTTAATTCAAAACTTCTAAAATTTGCTACTTTCTACATAATGCCATTCATTGAGAAGGGGCACATTGCATGGCATGAGGACTGCGGAGTCGAATACTTCTCTCAGCTCCCCACCTCAGCATGATGCAGTCAGTATTTTTAAATGATTATGAGTCTAAAGGAGCAGGTTAGATTAGTCCTACACTGTTCATCATGCTTTGACTTCTATTTTTAATCAACAACAAGGTGTCTTTCTCAGTTGAGTGCATGAGTTAACAGGCTTACATGTCAGTAAACGATGTTTATGAATTCACTGCTCTCACTGCATAGTGTCCCACAGGTTGATCTGTGCCACCTTCAGATATCTGGAAGGTACCGATAAGCCAGAATCCTTTATAAGCACCAGGCACTGACGCTAGCTAATTAAAAAAACCAAAAAATTAGTTAAAACATACGAGTTAGCTTAATATTGAAAAGAAAATGAAAAGCAGGAGCCACAGCTCTGGCAAGTGGGAATTCAGGGACAGTCTCTTCAGGGCTCCACTGATGAGATAAATGAACTCAGCTGACTTTAGGCCTCATGTCATTGGCTCAAAATGAGAATTCAAGGAGGGAGCACCCTAATTGTCCAGCTGGAGTCCTATGCCCACCCTTGGAACAGAGCAGGGCACTTGATGGAGGGTCCACCCCACGTGGGAAGTTGATTCTCGGGAGCAAAGCCAAGAGTTAAGCAGTGGAGTCGAGGCAGTGCTGTTCCCATTCTCAGAACCATCTGCCACATCTGAGTCCAGAGTCAGCATAAACCCCTGTACTGTGGGGGCACTTGTGGGAAAAGGGAGATCACCAGATGCCTATCCCATAGGTATTTTAGGAAAATAACAAAAACAGATCCAATGTCAGGGCTTTACCGTGTTAGATATCGTGCAAAGGTGACTGATTTACTCATTTCTTATATCTGAGTAGCCTTTAAGGGGAGACAGAATAGATGGGGGATTATTCATGAACATGTTTAGCATTCATCCCCAAATATCCCTGAATATTCTATAGCTCAAACTCTTGACAACACATAACCCTTCAGACATGAACTGGGAACTCACTTTCTCTAACTACAGGTGCCTAATTGTGAGAGGACGTTCTGACCTTCTCCCCGTCTGGTTGGTGCCACAGCAATGCCATCTACTTCTATTACCTTCATCTGGGCCACATGATAATTTTCATGGATCCTTTGTATTTTTGCCTTCATGGGTCCCCTTTTTAATTAAAAAAAATTAAAAATCACATTTTCTGATTATCTTGGTCTAAAGACAAATGTAACTCAGGATGGATTCATTATTATGTATTCATGTTTTTGTTCTGATTTTAAGAAATTTAAACTATTTTTCTGGGCCTCTAAAAGCACTGTGGCACAGTGCCTCCTGGGCTTGCCCAGTCCAGGACATGCCCACCTGCCTCTCTGCCCCCGCACTGCTCCATGAGGGAGCAGGGTGCCATCCAGAGGTCCCTTTCCGAGAAGCCTGGCATCAGCCTGGATGCAAATACCAATTTCACTCCCACCAGCTGGTGACCTGGCTTGGACCCCACAGCTCTCAGTTTCCTCATTTGTGAAGTGCTAGTAATAATACTGGCCACCTCATTGGTTTCTTAGGAAGATTACCTGAGGAAATGTCTGTAAACACTTCCTGCAGGATCTCACATGTGGTGGATACTCCACACTCAACAGCTGCGCTTATTTCTTGTGCCCACGATTCCTACGTTACGAATGTAACAACCTTGCAGAAGGTGCCCCTGGAGGAAATCCAGCTGATTATTTAATGACTTGATCCCTTCCAGGACCTGACGCACCTGCAGGAGGGGATTCGATGAGGGGGTCCAGGTGAGTCCCATGTAATCAAGGCTATGGCTCAAAAACAGCTCATCCCCAGGGCAGTGGAGGGCGTCTCTTGTGCATTTTGTTGGAAGAGAGGCTGGAATGAGGGAGTGGAAGCAGCGGATGAGACTGCCCTGTGTGCCCCGGGATCGTTGGTGCTCTTGGTGGGTTCCGGGCTCAGGTAGGCACATCAGCTGTTTTGTAACAGAGGAGCCAGTGCTCCTGGGACAAATTTCTGTTGTGGAGAAGGGTGCTGTTTCCCGGGCTCCCCGGATGGTGCTGGCCAGCCCCTGTGCAGACCCAGGCAGAGCGAATCTGTGCCGCTCAAACCTAAGGAAAGGCGCCGGCCTGCGTGTGCTCCCGCTCCGTCTTCAGAGCTGGCTGCTGTGTTCCAGTGGCGCTGCTGTTTGTCTGTTCTGAAGTCTCTTCCGGTCTGTTGTGGGTCTTGAATGTCACCAACCTTCAGAGGCAGCTTTGTAGAGGGGGGTTTAATGTCGCACACTCCAGAGTTTGTTGCATCGCTTCCAAATATCTCCCATGAAGGTGCCTGGCCAGGAGTCTGTGTGAAGGGTGGTGATTGTTGTTTCTTTGGCACAGTCACCCTTCTCTTTCCTCCTGAGCTTTGTAGAGTTACTTAATTCTGCTGTACAAGGAGGGGGGTAATCTTCCCGAGAGGAGGCTGGAGTGAAATGGGAAGTAAAACCTGGTACCATATATCCACCATCCTGCTTAGATCTGAACACATCCAACACATAGAAAAGTCCAAGTAAAGAACATTGAATGTTGAGAGAGAAATCTGGAAAAAATTACCATGGGATTAGGTTTGTCGGCATGCAACAGAAACCCTAAAATAATAGCGCCTTACATAAAATACAAGTTAATTTTTCTCTGATGAAACAGAAGCCTGGGGGCAGGCAGCCCAGGGTTGGTACAGCCAGGGGGTGCTGGGGCTGGTCTGTCCCAGGTTGTGAGAACTGACTGTTAGCATCTCTTCCCAGTGATGCCACATTGCTAACTCAAAATTGATCATGGTTGGGAATTTATATCACAGAAATTGGCAAATGCTTCAAATCAGGGGGTTGCCCCCACAGAGAGCCTTTTGTTTAGCATTTATCAGCACATCGCTGGGTACAGCTCTCAACAGACCCAGGCTCTTTCTGTTGCACTGCTCTGCCTTATATGTGGCTTCTGTTCTTATGGTCATTCATGTCCATAATGGCTGCAGGAGGCTAGAAGTCCAAATCCAAGGTGCCAGCAGGGCCATGCTCTCTCTGACACTCTGGATGGAATCCTGCTTTGCCCCTTCTTAGATTACAGGTGTGGCCTACACTCCTTAGCTCGCAGCTGCATGACTCCAATCTCTGCATTCATTTCCATAGGGTGCTCTTATCTCAACAGTCATATGATTACTGGCCCATAGGACTCTAGTATGACCTTATTTAAGGTCATATTCTGAGGTACTGGTGTTAGGTCTTCAGCATATGTTTCTTGAGGACATGACTCAACCCATAGCAATTGGTGAGGAAATAGTATATTTTACCACTTATTTCACTGTATATTTCATTCAGTGAAGAAATTGTTTTTTCCCCTTTAGACACTTAATTGTTCTAAAGCTGTCAGTGTCCTAAACTCTAGCATATTTGGTGCTAACTTGTATGTGGTAAATTCTTCAACAAATATTTGTTAAGCAATTCTATCTATCTATTATCTATCTATCTATCTATCTATCTATCTATCTATCTATCTATCTATCATCTATCTATCTATCATCTATCATCTATCATCATCTATCTATTTATTTATTGGACTGGCTTAGATGACACTGAATTGACATGGTGTTTGGGGGAGTAGAGGAGTGTGCAATGGGCTAATTGCTTTAGCCAAGATCACAGCTTTACCCCTGGTGCCAAGGCTGAAAACAGTTTTCCTGGATCCCCACAAGAGGGAAAGGAAGTATCTCTCTCTCTCTCTCTCACTCTCTCTCTCTATCTCTCTGTCTCTCTGTTTGTCTCTCTCTCTGTCTCTGTGTGTGTGTGTGTGTGTGTGTGTGTGTGTGTGTGTAAGGAGCTGTTGGTAAGAGGAGAGGGAATTAGATAGTGGATGGTAACTACAAATGTCCACTACCGTATGCTGGCAATAAGTGTAAAGTAGTTAAGGAAGGGAAATGGTATTTGGAGATGATATGGTTGGTTTTGAGTTTTCAAAGTTGAAAGGACTTGGGCCAGGACAGTGATATGAATAAGTCTGTGTGGGGTGGGACCAGGGAGACTTACTAAAGCTTCCAGTCCCAGAGAATTGCAGGACCATAAAGGTAATATGGGTGGAGGTAGGATTTTAGAAAAATTTGAAACAAAGCAGTGTTACTTAGATTTAATACTGTAGGCAGCTGAGGATATCTGTAAGCTCTGAGCATGTGACAGTATGTGTAATTGGCTGAAGTGCAGAGAAGTGGAGGCAGGAAGATCAATTAACAAGCAATTGAGATAAAATACACAAGAGGTTCTGAAGTCCTCAAACAGGGTGGTAGCAGTGGAAATGGGTGCTTTTTGGAGACTTTATGAGGAAAGAGCTTCAAGATTTGTATAGGGGTTAAAAGTAAGTGGAATCAATGATGATTTCAAGATTTTGATTCTGAAAGGTAAGTACTATACTGCTACTAACAGAGAAGGAGCTTGAGAGGGGAGCTGGAAGAGGAGTTATGGTTTCAGTCAATTTGCGTTTAGAGTAACAAGGAGATATCAAAAGGGAACTAAACAAGTGTAGCTAAAGAGAAGAGCATCCGGTCAAGGAGTGAACCTCTGGGACACCCACAGTTGGAGGAGAAGTTGACAGAAACAAGAACAGTGCGATGTCAAGAAAGTCAGGAAAAAAATTTCTGATGAAATTGTAGAAGAATATGGAATTCATGAAGCTTAAAGCTCCATGGATTTACATTTCAGGCCTAGAGATTAGACCTAAGGAGTAATAAAACATGGAAGAAGGTAAAAAATGGTTTATATACAAAAAATATAAAATCAAATATAACTTGATTAATATGGCAGAAACTGTTGGCTACCTCACCATATATATTTCCCAGTTTTTTCTTCATATATTGGTTATCTATTGCTGTGTAACTAATTGCCACAAACTGTAAATTAAAACAACACACATTTATTATCCTGCAGTTCCTATAGATCAGGAGTCTGGGTTTGACTTATCTAAGTCCTTTGTTTAGGGCCTCACAGAGCTGGAGTCAAAGTGTTACGTGGGCTGCGTACTTACCTGGATACTTGATAGGGGAAGAATATATTTTTACATTCAGTCAAGCAGTTAGCAGAATTAATTTCCTTATGGTTGCAGAACTGAGAATCCTGACTTCTTGCTGCCTCAGCTGCCAGAGGCTGTCTCCTCAGCTCCTTCCCATGGGGGTCTCCCAACATGCCTCATTTCTTCAAAGCAAGCTAAGGAAAGAGAATTTCTAGAATGAGTCTTAGCAAGATAGAATCGTACATAATGTAACATAATCAAAGAAGTGACATTCCATCACCTTTGCCACATTCCATTGGCTAGAAGCAAGTCACAGGTCCCACCTACACTCAAGGAGAAGGAATTACAGAGGAGTGAAAAACAGAAGGCAGGGATCAGTGGGGGCCACCTTAGAGTCCGTCTGTGTGGCTAGTTCTAGATCATGGTTGATCTAAGCCAACTGTGATACTGTGTTTCCTGCTTTCCCGATTTCCCTTGCTGTAAGGAAGGGTCATATGAGCCACATTTGACAATGGCAACTAAGCAGAAGTCTCCTGGGAGGTTCTGGGAAATCTTTTGGGCTTTTCCTGATAAATGAGAAGGTACACAGTTGGCATCACTCTTTCTCCTTTTTAAGCCTCAAGTTTGTATGTGATAAATGGAACTACATCACAGGCCCATGAGCGAGAGACTAAGAGAATCATAAAGATATCAGTCTTAGGACTGATGAGCTGCTGAACTAATACCAGTAATACCTATAGCTGGAGTTCTTGGTATTTCAGACTAATTAATTTTCATTTGTTTAAGCCATTGGAGCATTTTTTTGTTACTTGCAGCCAAAAGCATTACTAACTAATACAATTGACCTTGACTTTTCTACCCTCAATCCTGAGTAATTATGTTTCTAACTAAAGTAGACAATTCTTAGGGTATCTGCCAAGTCTAGGATCTCTGTTCTATGACTGAGCATTTTGGCATTTGAGACAGACCAGCTTGGCCTGGGTCATAGCTGGCTGGACCTGGAATGCACTCTTGACCAAAGCTAGACCAATAAGATTCTCTTTTGCATTTAAACTGAGAGACACAAGAACAGGCTGTTGAGAGCTGAGTCACATTAATTCCAGAGCTTTGAAGAAAAGGTTTGTGAACTTCTGTGGCTGAGGTCCTGGAGCTAAGATCCAGCCCTTCCTGAATCCTGGCTGTTCAATTTTTCATTGGATTCTATGAAAGACATCTGTGTCCTCATACTCAATTCTTCCTTGCTTGAGCAAGGTAGAGTCTAATATAACTAGGAAATGTGGTATATTGAGCCCTCAACAATCTGACTTTTGTTCTTTCTTGAGCCCCATTTCCTGCACTTGTCCACAATTCTATCATTATCTTCTCAGCAAAGTCTTTCTTGAACTCAACAGGGCAAAATAGTTGGTGTCCCTCCACTATACCTGCACATCACCTACTATTCTCTGAAATAGAAGATAGACACTGTGTCTCTTTCATTTTTTTGTATTTCCAGAATATAGCACAGTTTGGTACTTAGTAGGTACTCAGTAAATGCTTTTTGAAGGAATGTAGACAGAGATGGGAGTTTCTGACTAAAGTAACAGTATTAACAACCACAAGAGAACTGAAGAATTGAAGTACATGGGATTCTATGCTCCTGGAAGGCAGGGGCTATGTCTTATTTGGCCTAGCACAGTATTTAGCACATAGTAGCTATTCAGTAAAAGTTTGATGAACTGTATTGCATTGTTTTTCAGAGAATGCTGAGTATTCCTATAGGGCTGGAGCATTAGAGCTGTGTGTATATGTATGTGAGTGTAGGAGGTGGTTGTGGGTGCTGGCATAGTGGAGAGGAGATGAAAAAAATAGACTAAGGCCATACTGTGGAAGGTTTTTCACACAAGGCAAGGGTTCTTGACATTTATTTTATAAGCAACAAAGAAATATAAAAGTATTTTATGCACAGATGTAACTGGAGCAAGGGGTAGGTCAACTAATTTATAAGCTTCTAAATGGTTCAGGAAATAAATAACAAATGGCTGCATTAGGGTGGTAGTAGTAGGAATAGAAAGGAGTGCCGGCTCTCAAGAGCATATTGTTAAATTTCTAAGGAATTTTATGAGCCAGATGTTAAAACTTTGGTAGCTTTAAATTGGCCATAGTGGGAATATTTACACCACAGAAATTGGCAAACACTACAAATTAGGGCTTTAAAAACATCTCATTTTTGGGGGAAGCCATTTTACTACCATACTCCTGAGAAAGATTTCAGAGAGACATTTGGGTAGAACCAACAGATCTTGATGATTGTTTGGGGTGGGGTGGGGTTGCAACGTTGTTAAAGGTGATCCTGAAGTTTCTTATCTGAGGTTGTAATTCAGAGTAACTTGGAGGATGAGAATGTTTTCAGCTAATAGTGGGAACACCAGTGGGAGACTAAGTTTTGAGGAAAAGATGATGAATGTGATTTGTGACACGAGTTTGCAGACAACACAACATGGATGTGGCTCATCCAAAAAAGAAATTGAAACCTCTGTTCAGTGCTCAGACCTGATGGACCTAGTATGTAGATTTGGAATCAGCTGTATAGAGATGTGGTTGAAGCTGAATGAATGAATACATTCCCAAAGGTGATGATCGGAGTGAGAGACTGAGGCAATGGAGAGAACATTGGGAACACCTACATTCACAGGGCAAGCAGGGGAAGAGGGCTGCTGAAGGAGACCCTGAGAAGTCAAGAGATGTCTTTATAGAATAGAAGCATGTCCTCATTTTAGTGTTTCTGAGGGGCATTTGCTTGGTCTTTTGCTCTCCTTTTGGATCTTAGATTCCAGGAAAATTGCCTATACCAGCGATCTCAACATTATTAGGTTTAATACTTTCTTTTTGTTGTATTTTTTAATGTTCCCTTTGCTACTTTGAGATGTAGTTTATACATAATATGGCCTCCCTATACACTTTGTTAAAAATCAGTATGGTGCCCTGATGGTAAGATAAATAAAAGGAAAATAGTCCTAGCCAATTTGGCTCAGTGGTTAGAGCATCGGCCCATGGACTGAAGGGTCTCAGGTTTGATTCTGGCCAAGGGCACGTACCTCGGTTGCAGGCTCGCTCCTCAGCCCTGGTTGGAATGTGAGTGGGAGGCGACCAATCAATGTGTCCCTCTCACATCAATGTTTCCCTCTCTCTCTCCACCCCCTCTTCCACTTTCTCCGAAAAGCAATGGAAAAAATATCCTCAGGTGAGGATTAAAAATTAAAAAAAAGAAAAGAAAAGGAAAATAATTTATAGTTAAATAATATGTTCATCAAAGAGACCACGAAGTAGTCAGATACTGTGCCTACATGGAATTATTGGGGACATGACAGCTACAAATGCAGACTGATAAAGGTGTGTTGTACCAGCAGCTCAGATACCTGCGGTGGACTTGCCATCGGTGATGTGGATTTCCACAGTAGTAAACAACACATTTGGCAAAATTTCAGTGAAAAAAAGGACAAGCTTCTCTTTATTTACACAGTAGTTGTATTCCTGGAAAATTCAGTATACTACTGAATTACTATTTAAAAAATACTTGATGCCTACATGTAAAATGAATCTAGATTCTAGGCAGGAAAATTATAAACAGATTTTTCACCATGAATGTCTTTGGTCCACACAAAAGTTTCATGGGATGCTGGATGATTTATTACATAAGACTGTTCAGTTTATTTCACAATAGAACATCAGAATGACCGGCTTTGGTCGGGTAGCTCTGTTGGTTAGAGCGTTGACCCAATATGCCAAGGTCGTGGGTTCTGTCCTGGTCAGAGCACATACCATAAGCAACGATGAAGGCATAAATAAGTGGGACAGCAAACTGATGTGTTTCTCCCTCTCTCTCTCAGGTCGATAAGTTAAAGAATATTAAAAAAGAAGGGACTTATACTATCTCCCTCTGATTTAAAACAAAACAAAACAAAAAATTACTGAGTGCTAAATGTAGAAAATAAAACCACCAAAATACCTTGCCTGTTTCCAAAATGCTCCCTGGGGGCAGCACTGTTTCTGTCGAGAGTCTCTGGTCCTACTCAGTGCTCAGTGGTTTTGGTGGTAAAAAGGGGGAGAGAGGATGGCACTCACCATGGCGTGTGGATACCTCCCACTTCTGGGAAACTTGGGGCAGGTGGATCTGCGAATCAGCCAGGCCAAGAGGAATAGATAAAGGACCATACTCGGAAGGTCGTCTGCTTCTTCAAAACTTAAGAGTCTTTGGTAGAAACCTTGTGGATTGGAGTTGAAAAGCATTCTTTTAAAAAATTATAATAATAACAACAGAAGCCTATTGTTTAAAATCCACCTCACCCCCACCTCTGCCCACATGCAGCGTCGAGAAGGCAGCAAAGGCATTTATTGACGATGTCCCTCCTAAATTTTCTCCTTCCCTGAACAAGGTTTGGGACTATCAGAAAACACATATTAACTCGAATTCCTGTCATTAACTTTCTTCCGTATCATTTTAGTATTTTCAGGCAGAGTATCCAACGGATTCCAGAGAGGTGTTATCTCGATGAGGTGTGTGAGCCCGCAGGCTGCCATCGTAGTGCAGAAGAGGGGCTGGGGGTGGCTGCACCACCCCTGGCCTCCTCCCCCCTCCCCTCCTCCCCCCCTCCCCCGCTCCCCTCCTCTCCCCCTCTCCCACCCCGGACCAGTGAACTCCTTCCTGTCTCCTGAAGTTCAGGGCCCTGGCGACTTAGCAGCAGCTCCG
Source organism: Miniopterus natalensis (assembly GCF_054644295.1). Lineage (NCBI taxonomy): Eukaryota > Metazoa > Chordata > Mammalia > Chiroptera > Miniopteridae > Miniopterus > Miniopterus natalensis. Next base: position 154,345,999 of record NC_142082.1, on the reverse strand, counting down.
AGGGGGCGGCAGCAGCTGTAACCTCTTGCGTGTCACTTCCTCGGCCCGGGCTCGGTTGCACAAGCACATACTCCCACGGCGGCCGACCGAAGGCTCCCATTGCTTTCTGGCATCTAAAGAATGCGCTTTAGCACTGCTCGGTTTTCCTCCGTTTTAATTAACTATCTCAAGTATTAAAGAATTTTGCTGAGGTCGCCGATGAGCCAGAGCTCAGATGCTCAAGTAACTGCAAGTCCCACGAGCGCCTTGGACGTTTTCAAATGAAAGCGCTGGGGACGTTCACAGACACAACTGGCTTCGTGACACAAGGCCACTTAGGAATAGTTCCCGCTTCGCTTCATTCCGAATTAACCTGAAGAGGGCGAGATAACTGAGTAACTTTGAATAGGTATCTTTGAGAAGAGGTACATTGCTGATGTGTACGGTTTTGTCCCTAACATCGCTATTGGAGGAACTTCTTGTTTTCTGATGTTAGTGTTGTGCTTTCCTTTGCATGGGGACAAGAGTTACTTCACCCCCAGGGCCACGAAGCAACGGTCCCGCCTTCTCTACCCACTCCTCACTGTGACAGTGTGTGGCTCCTCTGAGTGCACTCCAGCACTACATGAGCGCCCCCTTTAGATCGCTGAACTGCTCCTCCTGTGTCACTTACCAGCTGCTTTGGGCTTTGCCACCACAGTCACTTCTAACCCTAGCTCCTTAATCGTGGGCCCATCTTCCCGGTCAGATGTGCTGGGAAGGGCGGCACTTCTCAAACGGTAACGTGCACACAGTCCACACGGGCATCTCCATGAGCCGCAGATTCTGATCCAGTAGGTTGAGCTGGGGCCCGAGGGTCTGCTTTTTTAACAGACTCCTAGTTAATGCAGATGCTGCTGGTCAGAGAACCATGCTCTTGAATAGAAAGGCGTAGTGGAGGAGTGTGACAGGTGTGGCTAAAAGGAAGGTGACCTTTCAGAGAGCCACAAGTCACCTGGGAATATAAGATACAAGGAAGAGGTGAGAAGAGGTGTGTATATGTGGTTATGTATCTATGCATATGAATGTATAAGATATGTATGAATATATAAACCCTCTCTGTTTTAAAATGGCACCATTCAATATTTTGCAAAAACCTTTAAAAGGGAAGTATGACATTATTTAGGGATGTTTTATTGATAATATTTAGTGTCATAGCTTAAAATGAGTTAAAATATATAAAATGCTTAATATAGTGACTGGCATATTTTAAGCACAATGTAAGCACTTATCATTATTATTAAGTATTGTTTTCTGCTAGTTTTAAGATACAGAGGTCTAGGAACAGGAATGGGAGGGAGTTTTTTAGAGAAGGAAATTGTTATGATTGGTAAAGGACAGTCATGGGGGTAGGAACAAATCAAAGAGCCACCTACGTCTTCCTTAAAGAAGTCTTTCACTGCCTTTAAGCCATGTAAGACCGAGGAGGGCCTGGGAATTAAGATCTTTCTGAGAGTTTGCAAGATGTGGTTTAGCTATGAGAGACTATAGCTTCTAACCTCAGTCACATTTGCAGAGAGAAGGGGCAGTTTCCCTCTTAGAGAAAAAGTAAAACCAAGATTAGATCAGCAATAATCAGCAGTCACTGAATTTTAGTGAGAAAGGCATCAAATTATAGCAATTTAAAAGAGGTTTCTCTTCGTTCCAAATCAGATTAGCTAGTTCCTATGCTTATTTAAGAGTTTTTTTTTCTTTTTTACAAAACAGCATAATTAAGTGGGATTTGGTACTATAAATGAGATTTTTATACCACATGTTTTATTATCCTCTCACCCAGTTTAAAACACAAAGTCTTGTGTTCCAGGGGAGCTCAGAGTCTTTAATTAAAGTTGGTATAACTGACTTTATAACCTTAAATGTTTATCGGGTCCTGGGGAAAGCTTACCAGTTACTCAGCAAAACCATTAATATACAAAGCGTTACCGTCCACCTAGTGGTAAAAATCTAAATTGCAAGCATTGTGCTGCTGTTGAGAGGCTTCCAGCTGCTTCTGAGGGGTTAGCTGTACAAATCCCAGCCAGTGTAACCGCAGGGGCATGTGTGGACAACTGTGGCTCTATTATCATGATGGGGGCCCAGAGGACCCAAAGAAACACGAGCTACTGACACACCGCCTTTAAGGCTGGAGTTATTGCCTCCTGGAAAAGTTCGCCGCTTATTTCTTTCTTAAGAATTCACTAACATGTGCTAGACCTCTCTGTGTATGGGAGAAAAGTAGACGATATTCCAGTTATTATAACTCTACTCAAAATGGTGTCGTAATTCCACATGTTTGTCAATAGAATGGAAGAAATGAAATATTTAAAAGCTATGTTACTAGGCCTGGCCGGGTGGCTCGGTTGGTTGGAGTGTCGTCCTGTGCACTGAAAGGTTATGGGTTTAATTCCCAGTCAGGGCACATACCTGGGTTGCAGTTTTAGTTCTTGGTTGGGGTGCGCCTGGGAGGCAGCCAGTTGATGTTTTTCTCTGTCTCTCCCCGCCTCTAAATCAATGAACGTCCTCTTGTGAGAATTAAAAAAAAAATTAAAATAAACAGGCATATTAAAATTTTTTCATAAGCTATATTATTAATGATATAGCTTATCTAAATTGAAGTGACAAAAATCATAATAGAAGTTATAAGTAGGAGGATGTTTTCCACCATTTTAATTCTTGCTTATTGCTCCTTATTGTGAGGCAGTGAAGTAAAAGAGAAACAGTACTGGTAATAAATAAACTTGGTTGGGGGCTTTGGCAAGCTCTCTAAGCGTCAGTTTCTTCATCTTTAAAGTGGGACAATAATTTGGAACATACTATTATGAGATAAAAATAATTCGTGTAAAGCAATTAGTACAGTGTGATCACATTGCCTGATTTAGGGAGCAGTCGTGAAGGTCGTAACTTTTTCCGTAGCTTTTGTATGTTTGCGAGGAGAGGAGCACCCCAGGAACACGGTATCCCCCCCACCACCTGGGCTCATGAGCTCAGCATTGAGTCAGAGGAAAGGAGGCTGCTTTCTGATTCATGGTTCCACTTCCTGAGGTCCCTTAGTCATCTGGACTGGCCCAGACGAGGCTGCCCCCTCTGAGAAATGCTCATGCTCTGTTTGAGTCAAATTACATTATTTACTGATAGTCTTGCCTCGATGTAAATGGTGTTTGTGTATTGGTGCATCATGTGGCCAAGGCAACACATATGTTCCCCCAAAGCTGGCTTCTGTTTTCCGGGAGAGGGTTATGAATAGCCGCAGAGCCCTGGACGGTGCTTCAGCCGAGGAGCGGGAGCCGACCGGCTCGCTTGGGGCCTCCGGGAGGTGCTCCGTGACCCCTGGGTCTGCCACCTGTGCAGGGCAAGTCAGGGTTCCAGGGCTGCGGCCCTGCCGCTGGCTGGTGACGGGCGCCTGACAGAGTGGTTTCCAAGCACCTTTACTGAACACTGGCATTTCAGTGGTAATGACTGCCACATTGATGGCTGTCAGCATGATAGGATTGTGGTGGTGATTATATGAATTTTGACTTATGATTTGAAGAAAAAGAATGTATATCCACAAGAGTTATAACTAAAAGTGTCTTTGTTTTAAAAAATGATGCACTACGCTGACCCTCTACTTATTAAAATGATACATGTTCAAGGCAGAACACTTGATATACGTCTAGCATAATGAAAACAGTCCCCCACTATTAGGCCATACTTCTCAGTGCACCCAGGATAGCCCCGGTCAGTGAGCACCTCCTTTCACTCTCAAGTGCTCATTTTGGACAAAAGCTTATGTGGTCACTCAATCCGAGGCCTCCCTTCCAGAGGTCACTGCTATGCACATGTTGGTCAATGTCTATAGATTCCTTTTTCCAACAAGAGGGTCCTAGCAGAGGGATGCAGAGCCTGCGTGCTCGGGAGTCTAATAAACCAGCTCTGGAGTTTGCCTGGGTCAGTTACTAGCTCTGTGAGTTTAAGCCAATGCTTTTTTTTTTTTTTTGTAATGCAATTATTTTCTTGTCACTTAAAATGCACCAAATAATAAAATGTGGGAGATAACCTCTAATAGTATAAAAGAATACAAAATGCTTTCCACTGTACCTCTACCCCCCTCCTCAGGCAGCTGCTGTCAGTGGACCAGTATTCTTTTTGCACTGGTCTCTCATCTGTAAAATGGGCATAGTGAGCTTGCTCATCTCACATATACTTGACACTGACCTCGTGTGCCCAGCACAGGGCCCAGGGTACAGGAAACGCTAACAGATGGTTAGTCCTGTGATGATCCCTAGCATGCTCTTTTGCAGCCTGCTTATTTTCACTTAGCAAGTATACAGAATGGTTTCTTAACCTCGTTTGTAATAAACAAAAATCCCCGGTAAATATGGAAATGTGAGGTTTCTGAGGAGCCTCTATTCAAATGTTGTTCTTAAACAAACATTCCCAGGCTCAGTAAGCACAGAGACGGGACCATCAGGCCCCTGCTAGAGGCTGGTCCTCCCAGGTGGGGCTTGGGGCAGTCTGGGTGTGTGGGAGGCAGAGGGGTGGAACATTTACCCTGCCGTCTGTGGTGTACCTGTGCACTCATAAACAGAGAGCTTCAGTTTCCATCTGGCTCCTCTTACTGGCACTAGACTCCCAGGAAAAAGAGAGAGAAAAGAGAGTAATGAAGAAGAAAGACATCTAAGTGCTCCCTGGGTAGGATCAGAAGCAGCTTCGGTCCCACGGTCCCAGGTTCTCTCATGTGGTCAGAACGAGGCCGGAGACGGAGTTTTCCGAAATAAAAGAACCCAAGGAGGTGTGTTTTGACTGTGAAGATTAGTTCTTGTCAGCTCTCGGTGATGAGTGCTACTCACCCTGTAGTCAAAACATCCCGCGGACACGGGGGATTGCTGACAAGAATGCCCTGCCTTTCCTGTTGCTAAATAAGTTACAGCCAGTTGCAGCCTGTTTGGTGGCAGCCAGGCGCTGGGGAGATGCCTCAGTTATCCTCAATAGAATGGAAACTTTGCTTCACAGAATCCACTCTTTTAAGGCTCTTCCAGCCCCTGTCTCTCCTCTCCCAGGCTCCACCCTGCCTGGCTGTCTCACTGGTTTGGAAAACCCTTTGCTGAGGTTGGGGATCCGGAGTCATTAGAATGCCCACCCCCTGCTCTCACTCACTCTTGTGTCTTCTTGGGCTCTTTCAAGTGGATTCAAATCCAGTCTCCTTCTTACCCCCAGATGGGGAGTGTGTAAAATACTAAACACTAGCATTTCTCCCCCATTTATAGAGCTGTTCTGGCACCAAATGTATATCAATAGGAATTTATTCAGAAGCCATTCTTGGCACACTGTTAAAGCAAAACACTTTTACCTACCTGAAGACTAATAGCTATAGGCCTCTGTTCTTTTCTCTAGAGATGACACCTTGCCTCTAAAAAGCATTTCTGTATGTGTATGTCTTTTACGTGCATAGAGTGACATGTAGCAAATGGGTCTTAGTTTTTATAGTTTGTCTTTTAGTAAAATTCATCTTTAGATAATAAATCCTTTTAACAACACAGATATTTGTTGTTTCGAGCTACATTAATGCAGGACTTTAAAGACGTTTTTCTGTATTTGTTATCTATTGATTCATAACAAATTATTCAAAACTTAGAAGCTTAAAACAATAATTGTTATTCACACATTTTCTGAGATTCAGGGGTCCAGGAGCAACTTAATGGGTAATTTTGGCTCAGAATCTCTTGTGAAGTTTCAGTTATGATGTCAGCTTGGGCTGAAGTTGTCTGAAAACTTGACTGGGCTGAAGAATTTACTTCCGAGCTCATTCACATGGCTGTTGGTTAGAGGCTCTGATTTTTCACCCCATGGGCCTCTCCATAGGGTTGCTCATGACTTGGCAGTTGGTTTTCCCCAGAGTGAGTGATCTGAGGGAGAGAACAACGCAGAGACCACAGTGCCCTTTATAACCTAATCTCAGAAGGGATATAAAGCCGCCTGGCCGGGTGTGGCTCAGTGGTTGAGCATGGACCTAGGATCCAGGCGATTGGAGTTCAATTCCTGGTCAGGGCACATGCCCAGGTTGTGGGCTGCAGCCTATCAATGACTCTCTCATCATTGATGTTTCTATCTCTCTCCCTCTCCTTTCCTCTCTCTGAAATCAATAAAGATATGTTTAAAAAAAAAAAAGTGATATAAAGCCACTTCTACCATATTCTATTGGCCACACAGACCAATTCTGGTACAGTGTAGAAGGAGACTACACATGGGTGTGAATCATGGGGTGCCATCTTGGAGGCTGACTACCATAGACTATCCTCTGATCCTAATGATTCACATCCTTTCCACATGCAAAATACATTCACACCTTCTCAAGGTCCCCGCAAGTCTCATCCCATTATAGTATTGGCTCAAAGTCTAGAATATTGTCACCTCAATCAGGTCTGGGTTCAGATGAGGCTTGCCAGGTGTAGTTTCCTATGTATAGTTCCTTGAGTAGCATTCTCTCTGCAGACCTGCCACACGCACTCAACATGCAATGTTTAGATAGACATAGGATAGTCCCATAGATATTTCTGCTCAAAAATGGGGAAAATGGAAGGCATACAGGAGTCCCTAGCAGTCTTGAAATCCAATTGGGCAAACCAGAAGTTCCTTGATTAGGACTCGGTCATACTCCTGATGAGGAGTTATTCTGCATCACTCTTGGCTCTGCCTTTTGGAATCTTGCTTCTGTCCTCTGATTCACCTTCCTCTTTCATGAAAATTAGCATATGTTTGCAGCTGAGTATTTTTCTGAACCTGCTTCTTGTCAGTAGAGTTTTTTGGGGTCTAATGGCCTCTTTCCATTTTGTCTTCTTCTGACTTTCAGTCAAAGCTGAAATCATTCTTTTTTTTCTTCTTATGCTGTTATACTTTTATTTTTAAATTTTATTTTTTAATTACAGTTTACATTCCATATTATTTTGTACTAGTTTCAAGTGTATAGCATAGTGGTTAGATGATCATATACTTTACAAAGTGTTCCCCTTGATATTTTCAGTACCCACCTGTCACCTTACATAGTTATTGCAATGTTACTGACTAGCTAAAATCATTTTCTAAAAAGTTTTACACATCTCCTGTGAATTCTTTTGGGGTTTGCTCCATTAGATAAAAGCCCATAAATCTCTTTGAGAGAAGCTCTTCTTTAAGCTTCTACTAAGGGACAATGTCTCTAAGTATTTTTTTTTTTTTTTTAAATATATCTTTATTGATAGAGAGGAAGGGAGGGGGGAGAGAAAGTTGAAGCATCAGTGATGAGAGAGTCGTCATTGATCGGCTGCCTCCTGCACGCCCCCAACTAGGGATGAGCCCACAACCCAGGCATGTGCTCTGACTGGGAATCAAACCACTATCTCTTGGATCATAGGTCGATGCTCAACCTCTGAGCCATCCCTGGCTGGGCTCTAAGTATCTTAAAAGTCCTGCTTGAACAAATCTGATTCAAACTCTTAAAATCTTTATGGGGCCTGTATTTGACCTTGGCCTGCAAGCCCTTTCTAGAATTTATCATTGTTTGCCATCCGGAAGAGCCGAGAATGTTGAAAACCATTGTTTTTAATGATTTCCTGGTGTGTTCAATTTCATAGTCTTTCATATAATAGTCTTATCTCCTATAAGCAGCAGGAAGAAACCAGGTACCTCTTGGACACTCTGGCTGGTAATATCACCAGCTAAACTGCCCAGTTTATTGGGAACATTTTCTACTTCCCCTATAGTTGCAGGTGACAGTGTTGCTGAACTTTTACCACTACATAACAAGGACCTCCTTTCATCTAGTTTCCAATAAGATTTTCTTGAGTTTCCTTTAAGACCTCACTGAGAATTTCTGGGAAGTCTAAAATTGTATGAACAGTGTATTCAAGACACTAATTTTTCATTAACGCTCTTCAGAATCCTTCCAGTGTTTCTAGTTTCCACGCACTGCTCAGTTCCATAGCTGTTCCCACACTTTCGGTTTTTGTTATGGTACGCCACTTCCAAGTAACAAAATCTTTGCAATAGTTATTCCAAGTGAATATGTTTCTTCTCAATTCCAGATTGGGAAATGAAGACTCAGGGAGTCGTGTCTTCCTCAAGGTCATACAGCCAGTAGTTGGAAGAACCATGACTCGAACCTAAGACTAACCACCTCCAAAGTGCATGTTTTCCCCCTCATAGTTATGCTCTCTCTAAAGGAAAAAAGGCAAAAAGAATTTATAAACAAGTTATAATTTTAAAGTCTGGACAGAAATATCAACTTACAGAATTCTAGGTGGGACCATTTAATTTTTATTCTATTAATTTGTATTTTCCAATGCAGAGGCCCTGAGTCTAGAGATGACCTCATTTCTTAAAGAAACGGGGCTTTCTCAGTATCACACGGTTGAGAAGCATTTGAGTCAGGATTTAAACAAGGTTCAACTGACTTCAAAATACCTTGTCTTCCAAGTGTCCAACCATCCACATCACAGATTATTCATTCACATTTGAACAGAGGCCAAGGCATTATGTTTATTGAGGAGGGACAGAATGGGACTATGTGACCTTAACTTCTTTAAACTTGCGTTTTCTTATCTTCAAAAAAGGGAAAATATAGGTTTCCTGTAGGGGAATTGCCATGATAAATGCATGTAAAGCTTAGCAGTGCTTGGCCTGTTGTAAGCTTTCTGTAATTGTCCTCACATTTGCTTAGTCCCCAGGAGATTTGCATTTGAGCCCCAGTCCTAGCTGGTTACTTCACTTATTCAAGGCTCCACTTCAGATCTTCACAACGAAGATAGAAATGACCCATTCTGGATGTCACTAAGATTTGACAAGGAAAAATGAAGTGAATTACATGACAAGTATTGAGTTCCTCAGCAGAAAATTATTCCAGAAGGCTGGCCTTCTATATCACCATCGCAGACGGTATGAAAGAACCTCATTCTGAGTCTGTAATGCCCCTTTGGCTCCAGCCAGGAGCCCGCGCTTCATTAAAAACTGTGGGCTGTGCCAATTTGTCTGGGGCTTTACGAGGTAGATGAAAGGGGGCCACGGAAGAGACTATCGGTTCCACCTGGCTGGGGTTGGGTGTTTGCCCCCAGACCCGTGTGGTGAGATGAGGGCACCAGCTCACCCACTTCGCTTCAGACCAGGCTGCCCTCAAGGGCCAGGGCATTGATCTTGCCCCCAAGGCTTGGAATGTGCCTCCGGCCATATCCCCAGGCCTCTTGAGGTTCTGTAGTCGGCCTCACACTTTCACAGGTTTATTCCTGGTGGCAACTGGTCTCACAAGGTAGGAAAGTATGAATTTGGAGCTTTGCGGTCATTTTTATGTAACAGTGTTTTAATACATAAGATGTTAGAGTCGAGCTTTCTATGCTTTCCAAACGGTGTCTGTATTTTGATTTTTAATGTGCTCCTGAGCAAGGCTGTCTGCCAGCACAGGCCCAATCTGGTTAAGAAGGGCTCCTGTACCTGGAAAGGGTCCCTTGAGAAAGCACTTCAAGTCATTTATCCAGTGCTGGCTGGGTTTGCTTTTGGCTTGGAGACTGTCAACTTTCCACCAGACCTGCCGCATAGTAGAGCACATCCTCTCCGAGAGGGCGAGAGAGCCAAGGAGAGAGCAGGTTGTAGGAACGACGGCTATAAAGCAGATGTTATTAGTGGGCATTCGGTGAGGTTGGGAGGCTGAGTACAGTAGCTTTACTTCAGCCTCCAAGGTGGGCCGCAAGACTGTGGTCTAGAAGGAAAGCTGCTCCCATTTGGCCGAGCCTGGCATCCTGAGAATCCCCAGGCGAAGAAACACTTCTGCCTGGTGTGTAAATTCAGAGCTCAGGTCTGGAAGGAGTGATACTGATGAAATGCAACATTTGGGGCACAGCCTTGAAAGCTGTCAAAAAGAAAGCCATTGAGAACTAGGAGAAAGGAGTTTAAATGTCTCTTGACCACCTAGTTTTCATTTTGCTTTGACGATTCTTAAAGTGATAAGCCTGATTAACAACAACAACAAAAAGACAGGAGAAAATCAGAATTGGTGGACACTGGTTTTTCATCATTAGCTGGAGCTCAGTTGTGTGAGTTATACATGTTGCTGGGTCCCACCGGAATGACAAGAAGCTCATTTGTAATTTAAGGTTAGGATTTATGCCCCACCTCTGACATGTCATTCTAGGTCTCCTGGCACTCTTTATCCTGAAAGGGAATCTGTCTCCTGCCCCGCCACCCCCTCGGGTCTAGAGAGACTCTCTTCGCATAGTGACAGAATGGCACTATCTCTGGATATATGAGCACATGCCTAGTAGTTGTGCTTGAACTTCTTTTTCTTTTCTCCCAGAGAATTGAAATAAGGATAATTCTTTGACTCTGAATTTGACGAGCTGTAGATAAGGTCACACCACATTGCCAGGAAGTCTGCACTTCTGAGTACTTTCTGGCCAACCCCTTGGGTTAAAGGCCTTTCTGACACTTCACCTTGCCATGACCCCCCTCCCATCCCTCTTATGCACGTATCCCATAGGAAGATTCTAGCACAATGCTCTGGTGATTGTTTTCAGGATTGAAAACAATGAAATGTAATGAAATACGCAGAGACCAAACTTACCTCACTGAGTTGTGTTTGAGAATGTCCAACGCAAATTATCTGAGGGTGTGTGCTCAATGAACAACAAATTGTGCTGCCCAGACTAAACCACAGATGAAGATGCTGTTCTCGTTGATTTGTCTATTGTGCAAAATGACCTTTTCAAAAATTAACTTCAAAAATTAACTATATTTGTAATTTTTTGCCGCTCTTTTGAACTTACAAAAATCAGTACCAGTTCCCGAGGCTCCTTTTTTGTCTTTAAGGCCAGTCTACAGAAGTGAATTCTGTGCAATGGCGTAACTAATTAGGCTGAACCGGGTGTTTAATCTGGACAGGGTTAAAAGGAAACACTTCCCACTTTCCATACCTTCCCTGGGAGTAGTCCAGCTGCTGTGTGCCAACGCCTAAATGTGTAAAATGGGGAGCACTGGGAGACCGGCACATCCGTGAGAAGTAGTGTTGCCCGGCCACGCTTCAGTGTGCAGTGTCAGACCACGCACGTGTTGCTCAGTGCGCCATGGATTCTGTAGTCCTTCCTTGTCACTTGGCATTGTCACTATTCAAAGTGGCTTCTCTTTCCTGTTGTGATTTGTGAAGCAACCTCCTTAGCGCCAGGGTTTCGCAGGTTCAGGGTTGGGAGTGGGCAGCTGACCCTTCCAAGGATAAACCGAGTGGAGATTAGCCGAGTACAAATAGGGCTGGGAATTAATGAAGAGAGCAGCGCTGAGCTAAGGAAGTTAAAGCCGGGCGCAGGAAAAACCCAAGAGCCGGGAGAGATGGTCTTCGGTTCCTTTAGCCTTTCTGAGTGCAGTCCTGTGCTCTGTCCCTGTCCTGCCAGCATCTGGAACATGTGATTAATAGTGACTGAATATGCCTTCCTTCCCAGGGGCTTCAGAGGTAGAAAGAGTTTTTAGTCCAGAGGACAGTGCTTAACGCCAGAAGTGAATGTCTAATGCTGGACCTTGATTCTTGTGGTATTTGATCAACATAGATCATTTGAAGGGCAGATGTCTACAGTGACCCTTAAAATCCACTAGGGAATTTTCCACTCAGATCATTCGTACACCAGCCTACTCAAAGAGCTTCATCTGTTTATTTCTCAGTGTGACAGAAAGGTGGAGAATGGATTGACAAGTTCCCCTACTATTTAGCACGTAGACATTGAAGAACAGAGAGTTTAAAGAGATTTCAAGAGGAGAGACTAGGAACCATCAGTAGTTTTTAAGCTAATCGCGTTCTGTCTTGACATATTCTTGATAATTTCCAGGTATACTTACTCAGACATTCTCTTAGTGATATGTTGACAAATTAATATTTAATGATTACCGGCAAAACTAAATCTCTATACTCCCACTCTGGTTATAAGAATTTTGAATTACTGCTTCCCCTAAGTAATTATGATCAGATAATAACCATATATTTCTTCCTCCAGAATACATATTTATTCTGAGGATTTCCTATTATATTAGATATTTGTATCTGATGCAAACTGATATTTATAAATTAGTTATAGAAAAATTATTGTATTATGAATAGAACACTTTTTCTATCTGCTAGAAATAGCATTATCAGCTTTCAGCTCAGCATTTCAGTAGTCTGGTATACTGTACTATTTTAAAATACCAAATCATCACATTTTACTTGGTAGTACTAAAATATCTGAATCAATTATATTTAAAGATCAAGAGCAATGACTCTGTTTTTCAATTGAAATGAAAAGACAATCTGATGCAGAGCCTACAAGTCTAGACAGATCTGTTCTTTGTAAGATGCTATAAGCAACTGCATTGTGGCATTGCAAACTTCTGTTGCAAGAATATTTCTTCGTTTTGTTCAAAGTATTTTCAAACCAGCAAAATATGAACACAATAGTATTGAACTCTAAACATAGATGAAACAAGCCATAAATGCATTCTTTGAAACAAAAACTATGGGTTGCTATTAGTAAAATAGAGCTTTTGCAAAAATAAAGTTCAAGAAGGTCTTGAAATTATTGAACAAGAGATGGTTTTATTTGAAGAGGTAAGAACCAAAGGAAAATATTTGAAATTAGCTCATAATTATCTCCTCACTAGTCTTCAGATTATTAGAGGCTGAAAAAGCTTTTATCAGCAGCTGGAAATTTTTGCATAAAAATTTGTGTTATTTGAAGGTGGTACACTTTCTTTACTTTTTTTAAAAGATAGTATTAAAAATATTAAATATTATTCCTTATTAACTTTTTACTATTCCTGACATATTTCACTTTCATGTTAGTGACTTTGTTTTTGAGCATCAATTATTTGTATTAATATTATTTATGAGTGCTTTATTTTAAAATGGCCATATATGTTTAATGTTTGCATTTATAGAAATAAATCTTTACTGAAGATTTTAGTTTGTAAATGTTGTATTTGAATGTATTATATATTTAGTGTCACTGTCATCTGATATGAAATCATTTAAATTAAAAAATGCCGAGTGTTAAGTGAAATGAGTACAGTTATGCCACTGTCATTTTGTTTCATATTGCACCTAATATCAGTTTCTACTCAGAAATATGCCCATTTTAATTTTTAAAAGGATTTTGAATTCTAAAATTATTTCATGGCTAATTTACTATGCAAATAATTTGTATTTAAAGTTTAAAAAGAGACCTCTCAGTACAATATATTCAAAGCATTTTTATCACCATCATACTACAGGTGTGAAAACCGAGAGCTGTGAGGTAAGTCTATGATACCAGCAGTGACGTTTATGTAGTTACTGGTATAACTTAACAATTTGTGGCTGCTGTTTAATATAAAGTCATTAGTGCTCATGACACTATTAATCTTCCAACTAATTTTAGTGGATTAAAAAAGTTAATTTAAATTTTTTTTAAGTATTATTTACAAGTAGTTAAAAAAAATAATGATGAATGGCTTATTACAGAAATCAGTAGTGGCTTGTTTTCATCTCTACCCCATCCTAATCCCCAGAAGCAGTAATTTTGAACTCTTTTATATGTATTTTTTGGCATTGACCTTGTATTTCAGTCTTTTGATTTATCAGTTTTATATATTTACTGACTTCCTCCAGTACAGTTCTCAATTTCTGCTCAAATACAATATTCAGTCTTTCCATTGTTATGACTATGTTAACATTTGTCCCCTAAGCCAAGTAGTATGCTATGATTATATTTCCTTTTGTACAACTTTTTCATCTACCTGGAGGTAATATTATTATAGTGACTTAATTGCTTCATCTATTTAGTTTTCTAAGAACATATGATGAATTCTTCCCACACCGTCCAAGTTTCATAAAACGCTAATCAATACATTTTTCTGCACAGTTAAAGCTGCCAGATACTTTCTTCCTTCTGTTCATCTCATACCCACTCTCAGAGGAGGGAAGTATCTGAAGACATCGTCTGTTGACTGTGCAGAACATCACTCCTACCTTTCTCCATGCTTCGTGTCTGGCTGGCTGATTCACTTTCCCCAGGGGAGATATTGCCAGAGAGAAAACCTCTTATCTCTGTGGTAGCAGTTGGAGAGGCAGTTACCTGACTGGTTAGGGTGGGAGTGGGATCCAGGCCTGAGTGTTCCATCTACATAGACTTTCACACAGGACTCCCCTCCCCTCCCCTCCCCTCTCTCTCTCTCTCTCTCTCTCTTTCTTTCCTCTTTCTGTAAAAAGCTTTGTTGTTTCCACTTGGTGCACCGCGTGGGAGAGGGCTCCGGGGTGGTGAAAGGGTGGCTAGGGACCGGGGGAGAGGCTCAGGCAGGAGCCAGACACCAGGGGAATGCAGACGGGCCCTCAGAGGCCTCTGGGCTCCAAAGGCTCCCAGTCTGCTCGAGGGCGAGCCTTCGGAAGAGACACTTGCCCAGCCTGGCGGCAGCTGCGGACGCGAGTCGGGTGTCGCCCATCTTCTTGATGGCTTTCACCTGCTCCCCCAGGAAGCGGTCCTCCCCGTCTCAGAGCTGAGGGTCTGCGCGGGCAGGACCCGGGGCCTGCAGACGCGAAGGGCCTGCGTCAGGCTCCTCTCCAGGGCCCGGGCGGCTTCCATGGCGTTCTGAGTTTCACTCCGCTCATCTTGGGAAGGCTCCAGCGTGTCCCGGGAGAGGGCTGTGGCCATGAGCTGGTTTTACACCTTGAAGAGATGCTGGGCGCCCTTGCACTTCTCCTCCGCCAGCTCCTGGGCGAGTGGCCCGCGCCCTGCAGAGCCACGTCGCCTCGGTGGAGACAGAAGCCCAGAGAGAGGCAGGTGTGGGAGGCGCGGGTGCGGGTCGACAGGCGGTTGATGTGGCCTCCACCTCGGTAGAATAATTCTGACGAATTTGGGAGCTCATGGGTGCTCAGCAATAAGGGGTTAAGCTCAAAAAACAGTGTTGGCTGGTCTCAGAGGCTGAGGATGGCTGAGATGGCTCTGAAGGTGGTGACTGGAAAAGAGGTTGGAAAAAGGGGCATCCCTAGGTCTGTTTTCTCCAAACACTGTTGAAGCAAGAGGCACACCTGGGGACCGCAGAGGGCATTGCCAGGTCTTTTTTTCCCCAATGCCTTGGCCTCTCTCTACCAGCTGCCTTGAATTCTAGAGTTTTCCAGGGTGCTTCTCAAAGCCATATATCTCCTCCACTCCCCCCACCTCACCATTTCAATATGAGCCTTCCTCCTCCAATAAGTGATTTACAGCTCTTCTCTTCGTTACTGTTTTGATTCAGGACTATGGGTGATTCTAATTTCATCACACATACTTAGTATTGTCTGTTTCCTATTTTCCTTGTTTTGAGATGATTTTTGAGAGGGGATTGGAGCTATCTTTGCTCTTCCAACATGGAATTGGATGACTTTTATATATTTTTATAGACGGCTTTGTTTTTATTTTCTGGTCCAAGTGGTCTTTCACCCACAGGAATTCATAAAATTCCTTTATATTCAGGAGATGTTTTGGTTAAGGCTCTTTGGTAGCAAACAACAGAGAACAAGTTTGGTTAACTTAAGCTCACAAAATCGAGGACAAGCTTAGTGGCCAGATCTCAGAAAGGTTAGAGACCAGGGAAGCTCTAAGCATCTAAGTAGCAGGGACTAATGGGCTGTCTCTCCACTGGGCTGTTTGGAGAGGGTTGCACCCCACCATTCCTCTTCTCTTGGTTCTTCACTCGAGAGCCAAAATTCCAAGGAGAGAGAATCTGATTGTCCAAACCGAAATCACATGCCCATTTCTTGAGCATTCTTAGCCAAAAGAAAGGGGAAAGGATGTTGGCAGGCAAAACAAAGCAAATAAATAAATAGATGTTTACCCAGGCGATAATTTTATAGGATTGGAAAGGTTAATGGAATCTGCCTTTGCTTTTTTGAGATCTTTTAGGCAAAATTCTCCTTGGGATATGCCAATACTACTGGCAAGTCACTTTTTATTACAATGCGCCTGGCTGGTGCAGGCTGTACACTTTGGAGACACAGTGCACTTGCCACCCAAAACTCATCTGAATTTTCTTAAGTAGGACTCTTGAAATGGTTTCCATAGGATGTTTTGAGTTAGAATTCCTTGGAGTGAAATTAAGAAATCTTTCTAGGAAGAAAGTGAATTATTTATTTATTTTCACTCAAGTTTGAACAGCTTCTTTCTAAGAAGAGTCCCCGATATAATCATGTAGTTTTCAGTGGGGAGAAAATTTGGTTTTCTACTCCAGGTTCCCCTGAGGACTCAGGGTCATACATCTCAAATTTGCAGGGCGGTCAACAGAGCAATTTATGACCCATAACTTCAGGAGTCAGTGTGACTCAAGCATTTGAGAGAGGGAAGAACGATCCGGGGTGTTTTCCCAAGTCCTCTCTGCAGATCAGATGGTAATCTTCATAGCCAAGCACCCATCTAAAATAACATCAATATTTCAGCCTTGAGGGGCAAACCAGTCTCAAAAGTTTGTGAATTGTCAGCATAATTAAACCAAGACTCTGGCATAGCACAAAGACATTTCCCAGAAACTTTAGGCCCCAGAGAAGAGTTATGTCAAACAGATAGAATAGTTTCAGATTTCCTGAGAAAAGGAAAATTACAGTAATATTTATAAGGGGAATCTTTACAAATCCAATGTTTTCCTAAAGTCATCAGTTCTCAGACTTCAGCATAAGAGTTCTTTTGAATAAATAATCTGGAGTTAGTGTGAATTTTGGTGTTTGGAAAATTTATTAGCAAAGTTAACCTTAGGAACGTTGTCCACTTCTGGGTGTACTATTACATATATTTCCCTGCAGGGTGTAATAGTACAATATGGATTTAACAAGGGACCTATAGGCACCAGGTCTTTTTTCTAGATCTCACCAATCAAATGAACATGTGTCAGCCAACTAGAAGTTGCCATACAAATAGAAATATCACGTTGAAAATGCTGCCAGTTAGGGCTGGAGAATTGCAACACATGCTAACTAGTTTAGCTGTTTTCAAAAGACGTGGCTGTTAGCAAATTGCTGTAAAACATCATTTATCTTAGCTGAAGCAACCCATAGCACCATCCGCATTTTCCAGAAGAGGAAGCTGAACCAGCGAGGGAATTTGAGAGTCAAGCATTGGATCTGAGGAGGGAATGAGCAAAGCACTAAAATGACTTCAGTTTCTGAGTCCTGCTGGATGTGAAAGCGGCCCTGAGCCCTGCTTCGAAGAAGACAGAAATTACTTAAGGTAATGTGGGCTCAGGGCAGTAGACAGAATTCAGCAAAGAACAAAAGTAGATTGATGGTTGAGGAGATTACTCAGTAGGCAAAGTTTAAGTCTTACGTAATTATAATGAAGATAGGAAATGATTGGTTTTTTTCATGCTGGAGTTTTAAAACATTTGATTTTGGGTGGTGGGCACACAATGCAATATACAGATGATGTATCATAGAATTGCATACTTGAAACCTATGTAATCTTATTAACCAATGTCACCCCAATAAATTTTATATAAAAAATAAAAGAAAGTAAAAAGAAAATTAAAAGACAATGGCATGGAAAAGGGGTTTGTCAATTTTGTCAGCTAAGTGGCCTAAAAGTGGGGGCATAATTACCTTGGGTTACAACCAGCTGGAATAAAGCACTTTGTCCTGCTAATCTATAGAAAGTCCTGAGCGAGGAGTTTGTCTTTTTTGATGGTAGCCTTCACCATTCCATGGTGATAGAATAAGGTCTGCCAACTTCTGGATATAAACAAATTCAAGTGAACTTTCACCCCAACGTTATCATGATTCTAAGCGTAAATCCCCTGGTTCGGTTCAGTGATTATCTTTTGAGTCTCTCCAACGTTTTTACTAGCCTTCGTGTCAATATCAATGTTTCTAGACTATTTATAATAAATGAATTTCTTGTGAAACCTAGCAGGCAGGTCATTAATCCCTTTTAAGTACAATTTAATGCAATGCTTCATGACAGGAAGTGAGCAGGATAATAAAAACCTTTACTGCTTAAAACCACACTTAATATTTTTATGGCCTAGTTGGCCTGACAAAATATTCTCTGAGTCATCACTTCAAAGTGAGGTCCTGGGGACTTATTAAAGACATAACAGTGGGCCTCGTGTCCATTGTATAAGGCCCCCACAAACTTGAACTGCTCAGGCAAGACCTTTTAAGTAAGAAAAGATGCATCAGAGGGACACTGCAGGATGTCCTCGTGTATCCCAGGGTCTAGGAAACCGTGTCACTGGGTGCCCGTATTTTAAATCATTCAATCACTTTTCTGATAGCTTAGCTTTGTATGGTTTTACATTGACTTATAACTGACCACATTCTATTGACTGAAGAGGCCATAAAGTCTTACGTGATTCTCTGTCTAGCTTGTTTAGAGTTGAAATAATCTGTCAAGTTCATTAAGATAAAGATTTAACTTGAAGCTATTTGCAAAGTGTGGGTTGAGAGGAGAATCGATTTGCCATGAACTAGCCATCGCTCCAGTCTCTGGGAAGTAGCCAGGACAGCCCTAGCACCACTTCTAAACCAAAATAAAATCAAGAAGAGAAATAGAGAAGTCTCTTTGGCTGGTGTGTAAGACTTTTTAATCTTATTGCCATTATCGTTAACAATAATATTTTAGACAGTATCTTTCCTTAGGAAGCTCCAGGGGTTAGAAATCCCATAGTTTACATTGATACCCATGATAACATTTTAAGGTGTTCATAGTCAGAAATATTTTTTCTCTACCTTATCTAAATCTTACAACTTGAAAGTCATTTCCCCCTCTTTAGGAAGCAGAAATGCATTCGCTTGTAATTTAGATATTATTTATTGAGCATGCTCCATGCACCAGACACTTAGGCTCGGGGGATTCAGCAGGGGACAAATAGCGTCCTCATGGAGCTTACGTTCCGGTGAGTGTTGTCTTAAGTGGTATATTCCTTCTTACCTGTGAATATGACCAGCCAGCAGTCTCTGTTGCCCATCTACAACCTTCCAAGTTCCTCAAAGGAAGCCACTTATCAAAACTATATAATTACCATCAGACTTTCCTCTCCTCTCTATGGCTTTTCAACCTCCTTTCCCCACGCTCTGCCATTTCAAATGTGTACATGCCTCTTTTTATTCTCCATTCTTTAAATACCCTAAAAAAGAAAAGAAAGTAGAAGGCAAACAAACACAAAAAGCCCATAGCAGCAGATGCTTGGGGATATTGTTCTTTATCCTATCTCTTTAGGGAGGAAGCATTTTGAAAACTGGAGCTAGACCTATTTTTAAGTAGATCTACCTGGGTTTGTTTGTTCATTCATTCATTCATTCATTCATTCATTCATTCATTCATTCATACATACAGTAAGAATTAAAATTATTTATTTGTAGAAATAACTAAACTGTAGAAGAGCACAAAAATAAAAATAACACTCACTTATATCCCCCCCCCCCGAATTAACCACAGTTAATATCTTGGCATAATTGCTTCCGGTCTTATAAGCATTTAAGGTGGAGTGAGTATAAGAACAACCCTAAATCTAATCATAAATGTTAACCCTGTTTAACAGCACTTAACTCAATAACAGTGCCCATTAGGTGCTTAATTATATTCATTTACTAAGAAGCAGAATAAATGGTTTTCGTGGAAGTTTCTGAAAACGTTGTGTCTCTGAGATGCAGCTGAATGACTTGCTGTGGCTCTTACTGCAAAGTCCTCACATCCCAAGTCCCACTTCAGGGTCCTCACCACACTACCACAAAGCTTGTCTGTGTACATATGAGCATAACCCGGCAATGGCTCTTCTGTTATCTACAAAATATTTGGGTGTGGGTTTGGCGGTCGGACTCAACTGAACTCAAAGGCCCTTGTGAATGCAGACTTAACCACAAATGATTAAACACACACACACACACACACACACACACACACACACACACGCCTCTCTCTGTAACACACACACACATACGCACACACCATTGGCTAAAATAATTACAAAATGTTTAAAATAAATCATTTTTGACAGTGATTGCCCTTGGGGGAGGGGTAGCAAGTTACATTGGGAACTGCCCCAATTTCTTCTTAAGTCATGTATCCACTGGCTGGGAGGAATTCCCAGCAAGCCTCTCCCATCCATTTGATCCCCTGGCAGCCTTATTTTAGGGATTGAGTGTGTCTGAGTTCAGTCCTGATAAGTGACACGGAGAGAGAGGATTTCAGGGCTGCTTACGCCCCTTGCAGGGAAAGGGCTATTTTTCTGTCTGGGTTGGGGTTGCGGTGGGGTGTTAAGAAGGGCAGATTACCTCCAGGTGCAGCTGGTTGCACTCCTCGCCTCGCCTCCTCTCCTCAGCTCCGAACCAAGTATAGGACCAGACATGTTTGCTTTGCCCTTCCCCCTACCAAGCGGGAGACCGAGGTGGGGGAGCCGATGGGCTGAAGGCAGTGAGGATCCTGATCTGAAGGCCTTGCTTGACTCCAGGCCAAGTGTTTCAAACAGCAGGCCTTTCATAGCCGGGAAAACCCTTGCTAGACCTGCTGGACATGCCACACAACCACATACGGCTCAGCTCATGTCAACAGAACTGATAACCAAATTGGGCTTCTTGGCTTCCTGTCTCCCGTAGCCTTGCCAACCCGCTACCCTCCAAGTCCCAATTAACACGCGGCTCTGCTAGAGCCATGAGGTGGGAGCTGAGGGTTTGTTTACCACACAGTTAACAGGCAAATACAACTTAATCACAAGGAAAACAGCTTTTATGAGTATCATCTTGAGGTCCTCCTACGGCCCTAGTAAACCATTCAGGGAGCCAAAACCTAGTGTTCCCTCTGATTTCACTGCTGATGGAGGGGGGGCCAGTAGGGACAGGTGGAGAGGCCTAGGGTCTTGCGTTTTGACTGTTTACAGCTACCAGGCTAAGCGAATGTCTCTCCACATTCTAAATGCCTCTCCAAGTGATCACCCTACGTGATCCTTCTGTGGGCTGCAGGCCACTTTGGAAAGAAACGAGGTTGGGGGGAAAACCTATTAATCAGAGCTCACTGAGCACCAGGCACTTCTCACTTTCTCTGTTCTTATTCCGTCACTGTGTGGGAGACCCCAGTGTTATTCCCTTTTACACAGGAGAAAACCACGGCTGGGTGAGGTGAGTCACTTCTGAGGGTTACATAGTTTAAATGCAAAAGTGGGATTTGAACCTGGGTCAGGTGGGCCCCAAACTTCTTCAACTCTTCTAGTAGAAGAGCTGGATTCCAGCTTTGGGCCCAGGAGTTATTAGTCATGGGTTGCTAGGCAAATTTCTCAGTCACTCAGCATCAATTTCTTTATCAGTATAATGTAAGAGAATCAGATTTGATAATATAAAGTTGTAAAGCATTATGCCAAGGCCATGGGCATTACTTGCATTAAAAAAAGGAATACTCCAGGGCTGGGCAGTGGCCTCTCAGAGTCACAATTTATTACTGCAAGAGTGGATGTTTTATACGAAATTCTGATTTTTTTAAATTAGTAAACATCTTATTGACCATCAAGAACATGTTTTAAGACATAGAATATTTATGATTAAAAATAATGTCTTTAGGGTTTATTATATAATTCAGGGGAACTCATACTTAAGTGTTCAAAGAATCAATCACTTTGGGGGGTAGGGGGGTGATTTGCAGACATTCTTAGCTACTCACCCAACATCCAGTCTCCTCTTTCTCTTTTTAAATAGGACCTCAATTTTCTTTATTTCTCACCTGCATACTGACCCCTTCCCTAGATCCAGATATAAAGGTAATGTGAGGAGAGGTTTACTGGGGTTTCTGGGAAAGTTCTTCTGGGATAGTTGGAATTTTAGCCCAGGTTGGAAGAAATTATTGTTTCTCAAAGTGTTTGATCTATACCTACTGAAGTTTTACACATAGGTTTACATCATCTTATTATTGATGTAATAAGATTACATCAATAGGTTATTATCGTTTTCTCCTTATGTGTATGAACGGAATTGTATTAATACCATCATTTATTTCAGCCAGTTTTTAGCATTGTCAAAACATGAGAATACAAAGAAAGTCATGGCCTTGCAATTAGGTTTTTGGTCTTCATGCAGCGGTAACATGCATAACCCGAAAGCAGAATGACTTTATAGTGCTGAGGGCCTAGATGATTAAGGGCAAAATGGGGGGAAGAGTTATTACTATAGAAATTCTAAGATGAGCGAGGGTCGGAAGAGTTAGGGAAAGAGAAGGGAAGTCTTAATTGGGGTCTTCAAGGATGATTAGAATCTGTAGACTTGAAGAGGCAACCAAGGTCTTTTTAGGATGGAGAAAGGACAACAGCTTAAGAAAAATCACACAGATAGGAACAGAAAGACATTTCTGGAGAGTTGACTTTTATTTTGGAAGATTAATTACATTAGAATGAAGGCAGTGATTACTTGTCTTTGAATGTCCCCCATCACACACAGCAGGTTGGACACAATGTCTTGTGGGGTTGGGGGATATTTCACAGGTTGTAGTATATATCCTGAGCCAACGGGGCCAACCTTGGGGTTCAAAGTTTGACAGCAGTGACAACTGGGACTCGGTCTGAGGATACGTTCACTTTGCCTCACCTGCACTAGTCAACAAACAATGGATTCAAAGGGTATGAAAAAACCCAAGTGCAGCCTGGCCGGGCGTGGCTCAGCAGTTGAGCATCGGCCTAGGATCCAGGAGATCAAGGTTCGATTCCCGGTCAGGGCACATGCCCGGGTTGCGGGCTCGATCCCCAGTCGGGGGGTGTGCAGGAGGCAGCTGACCAATGACACTCTCATCATTGATGTTTCTCTCTCTCCCCCTCTCCCTTCCTCTCTCTGAAATCAATAAAGACATATAAAAAAAATTGTTTCTTTAAAAAAACAACACCCCCCCCCAAAAAAAAAAACCCCAAGTGCATGTGCGAGGAAGGGGCCACACCGGCACTCAAGGGTCAGCCATGCTGCCATGGAAGGATTTCTTGCTGCTCCCTAGTTACCACTGTCCATATTCTATTTCTTATAACCTCAGCACGTCTTCTGCAGGCCCAGCCGTGGCACAGCGCGCAATACCTATGTATTAAGCTGTTTGTTCTGCAGCTTGAAGACGCAGCTTCAGTACTAAAGTGACTTTAGCTTGTCTCCCTTTGCAGAGAACTTGAATGTATCTGTATGTATATGTAGAAACAGTTGAATCATGGTAAATTGAAACAATTTTTGTTTTTTATAGTTTGAAAATGTAGAGAAAGTTTTATTTTTCAGTTGTCATTTTTTAACAGATGCCCAGCATATAAACCCATTTTTTGTTTTCTCATGAAGCTGGATGGGAAGCTTCATGAGAAAGATAGCACCTAACAGGTATGTGGTGATATCTCATTGTGGTTTTGACTAGCATTTCCCTGATGATTAGTGATGTTAAGCATCTTTTCACGTATCTGTTTAGCCATGTGTATGTTCTCTGAAAAATGTCTACTCAGGTCCTTTGAGCATTTTTTAATTGGATTTGAAACCTGCCTCCCATTACAAAGTTTAGAAAGCCACCTACCTGTTGTTCTGGCCCCTCGAGGTCAGGGCCCAGTAATGTGCCATCACGTGGCAGTCAGTCATACTCACAGGGTATTTAATCTGGACAAAGCGATGAAAATAAAGAAGATGGTAGAGAATTTATTCAGGAGGTAGTGGCTATGACAGCGACATCTGTCTTATGGGAGTAACAGAAGAAGTACCTAGTGCCCGAGGTTGTCTTGGGTGCCACCTACAGGGTCTAGTATTTGCTGGAAGGGGCAGCTGTTCTCCATGGACTGGCTTGGTAGATGGTTTTGGTTGTGGTTCTGGCTGCCTGACCTTCTTTTGTTTCCCTCCTGTTTCCTGAATCTGGTTTTCTAGCCTTCCTAGAGATTCAATGAGGCACCCAATATCCTCTCAATACATTATTTTGCTTCTCAAATCATCTAGAGTTCGCCTTATTATTTATAATTAAGAACCTTGACTTGGAGCAGTGCAGAGAAAAAGATGAAGCTGGAGAGGTGGATTACAATCAGGTTGTCAGGAGATTTGAATAATTATTATGAGGTCTGGGCTTTGAAGGCAAAGAAAACTCACTGAAAGGTTTTAAGGAGAGATAAATATAATCAGATGAGGGTTTTTAGATCTTTTTGGTAACAGTGTACAGGATAAACTGGAGAGGGAGAAAGTGAAGGCATGGGGAACAGTTAGGAGGATATTACAATAATTCAGGTGACAAATGATGATGACATAGGAAAATCACAGTGGTAGAGGAGCCGGTGAAAGTAGGATGGGCTAAAGATAATTGGGAGATAGGCTATCCAGGAGCTGATGACTGGATTTGTCGGGAACAAGTGAAGATTCAGTCAAGATGACGTCAAAGTTTCTAACTCTGCTGAATACATGGACAGTGGTACCTTTGACTGAGTCGGGAAGGACAGGAAAAGAAATGGGTTTTTGGGAGAAGAGAATTTAAGGTGAGTGGAGTTTGAGGTACTCTTCTCCAGGTGGAAATGCTATTAGATGCTGGAAACATGGAACCAGGATTCAGCAGAGAATTACAGACCACAGAGGCAGACTTGGGAGTCACCGTTGTAGTGTTTGTTGAAGCCAAGTGAGTAGAGGAACTTCTCGAGGAGAGCAAGAAAAATACCAACTTCTTTATGAATTTGAAGGTCCTAAATTGATACGACACACTTATTGGTTATGACTCTCTATATGATGCTATGAATGTCCACAGGGCCTTACCATGGCTTTAGTGGGCTGTAGTTGCCTCTGGATGCCCACCTACCCTCCCACATGTCCCCAGCACTTAGATTCCAGCACACATCACCTGCGAGCCCCTGAGGCTCTGCCCCCGGGCCAGAGGGCAGGGAGTTCATGTATCTGTGGGCAGCACTCAGCCATGAAGGGTGAGCATTGGGAGGTAAGTACCCCAGATTCCTCACTGCCCGTGTGGAATGACTCGAGCATATTCTACCCTCTGACCCAGAGTTACCCAGCAGTGCTGACCCTCAGTGGCCACAGAGGTAAACTGCTCAATTACGCACGACTGACTTTGGGCACTTCCCTGTTGTCTCCCATCACCCACTGGTACTTCTTGGGATCATCTCCCAAATAAACTACTTGCATGTAAATCCCTGTTTCAGGATCTGCTTCTGGGAGAATCCAAGCTAAGGCAGCTTGCCTGTTCTTTCTGGTCTTCTGAGGGTGGATCGTTTGAAATGTATAAACTGCTTGTACGCTTTTTCATCGGCTGCTGTACTTTCTGTCTTATCCTATGCCACATTCCCTCGGTGCTACCTGGCTGTAATCTTTCAAAACAGACATGGAATTATAAATAAACCTCCTTGACCCAGAAGACACAAAGGGATAGAGACACCTGGGTAAAAAGTCCCTCATCTATTCTTGGAAACAGGTGTAATGATAATCGCATTTTGTATTTACTAAAATCTTTTCTTCCAAGGAGTTCAAAGTGTTTCTTATAAATCCCCTGTGGGTAAGAGTGGGACTGGCTTCTAGCACAGCTGTAAATTATGAAAAGTATAAATTATATGAAACTGGGCTTTAGAAACTATTCTTTTTCCCCTTCAAGTGGCCTCCTCTGCTCCCTTGCGCTCTGACACCTGGGCCTGTTTGTGTGGCTCCATTTCTGTTTTCACCCCAATCTCACTCCTTCCTATAGTGGCTGGCATGTAACCATTTTTCAATCCACCTCAGCTTTAGGCATGAGCATTAATATTATTAATATGGTGTTATTTTCCCCAGGAATATTTGCATTTCAATAGGACATATTCACAAACTGAAAATCCAAAGAAATAAAATGGAATAGCAGGATCATAAGCAAGTAAAAACTTTTGGTCAAAGATAGTATGAGGCCATTTGGTAATCTTCATGATCTCAAACTAATCGATGGGAAACTTTCAGGAGGAAAAGTATGGGTTCATGGTGCTCCAGTCATTTCTGTTTCAGAGACAAGTTTAAAAAACAAAAATGAAATGCTGAGATTCCATGTAAAAGCTCTGTACATTTGACTACCCAGAGTGAGTTAAATGTGTCTTAGGTTAAGCTTTATGGAGTATTTCCTGTGTGCAGGGCCCTCCTGAGATGCAGAGAGTAGAATGCAAAGGAATGAACTGGTTTTCTGTCGTTGTGGAGCTTACTTGTGATACCCTCTCTTTATCTCGGGGTTGAGGAATGAGATGTCAGCTCTTAAAATGGGCTCCAAAATCGGCCCTTAGGAGAGGGATGGGGACTTGTGATCTGATCTGATAAAAATCCAGGGTGTCTGCCGAGTTAAAGAAAATACTGGACTTCCAATTAGGAGGGTTTAAAAAAGGCATGTCCTGTTCTTTAAACCGTGCTCTCAGGAAGGAAAAGCAAAGTACTTGTAGAACATAGAAAAGCCACTCCCTTCCACAACTCCTTCTCAAAAATAGTGGTGGTGAGAGGATAGACAATTCTTCCCATATGTCTCCCTTAAAGAATGTGCTCCACCAAAGAAAGATATTGATTGAAAAATAGCACGAGTACATCGCTTCCCTCTCCCCTTCCCAAATATGAAACATCCACTTTGGGGGGAAATATTTATGTTAGCAACTTAGCAACACAAACACACAGCTTCAAGCCCCAAAGGAATTTCCCTGCCTAAGGGAGGAGCGCTCTCTTTCCTGGGTGTAGTCAGGCTGTCCTGTTGGAGACCACTGGTAAATGCTGCCTGTTAGCGCCTTGGAGCAAAAGCTTTGTCCTCCAATGTCCCACTGTGTACTCAGAGAAAGCGGCTTTTCTTTGGTTTTCTTTTTAAATTACAGTTTACACTCAATATTATTTTGTATTAGTTTCAGGTACAGCATAGCGGTTAGACAGATACTTTACAAAGTGGTCCCCTGATATTTCAAGTACCCACTTGGCACTGTACAGAGTTATTACAATATTATTGACTGTATTCCCTACGCTGTACTTCACATTCCCGTGACGATTTTGTGACTACCAATTTGTACTGAATCCCTTAACCTTTTCAACCCAGCCCCCCAGCCTCCTCCCCTCTGGCAACCACCCATCTGATCTCTGTGTCTGTGAATCTGAGAAAGCTTATTTTCAAAGTGTTCAAAGGCTGGAGAAGCGGCCACCCTGGGTTGGGGCTTTCTACACCCCCAGGCCTTCCCCGACCAAATTGATTCAAACTCTATGAAAAAAAATATATCATTTTTTTCCGGTGACCATAACAGCTATTTCCATAAAGAGGTCCAGATGTTTAATTTTTCCAAAAGAAATTTTAACAAAAACAAAATAAAAGTAACTGAGGAAGGATCATTTTTCCATTGACTTCTTAACCCAAATAGGACTGATTGCGCCAGTCTAAACCACAGATTCACTTCCTCCAAGGGCTCATCCTTTCGAGTCCCTTCCTTTCTGTCTCCACACAGGTGCCTTCCCAGAATGCCCCTGGCCAGGCACTGGTGGCCCCCGTATTTAATTCCAAGAAGCTGTTTTTCAAGGACCAGCTGTGGACAGCTGAAGGTTGTCACACTCTCTCCAGCTCTCTGGGCCTAATAACAAGCAGAACATGGTTTCATCAGCTTGAGCTACATTTTCCTAAGTCAGTTAGGAAATCCCCTCATCCAGTGGCCTGCAAAAACAAACCCAGACGCAGAAGGAACAGGTTTTCAAATAGGCATCGACCCATTCGTAGCTCCTATGAGCAGAAAGGGTTGATTTGGGGAGACGGGAATTAACTGGGTTAAGTGACCAGCGTGGGAAGCAGTCATTTAAAATAGCATCAATCCAGCCATAAAGTCATGTTTTAGAGTTTCTATTTCTCTCCCAAACAGCTTTGATGTCTCAGTTTAGAAGGAGTTTCTCCTCCTGAAGATTCTAAACTTTCTTATGATTTTTGTTAAGATTAATTTCTGTGGGGATAGTGGAGGTGGCAGGCCCCTCTCTGAGCAGTAGGGTACCTGGACACCTACCTGGACCTTCCTGCCATCCAGCACCATAAAAATAAGAGATGCCTGTGGGTGCCCCATAGCTTGTTTGGTTAATGCAATGGCTCATAACTAAAATGCCAGTGTAACCACCAGTTTGTTTTGCTGGTGTTTGGTTTATACATAAACATGAGTGGGAAGGGACCAACTTTTTTTTTTTTTTTTTTAAGTACAAATTTTATTTTTATTACTGCTACTTTGTTTTTTGTTTCAAAGAGATGGCATGGACTAAGGGTACCACAGCTGTACTCAGCCCAGCTGGAAGGCCCCCAATTTTGAACTTCTATTTCTTAAAAAGGGGGTTGTGTGTTGAACATTCAAGCTCTGTTAACTATCTATTTTATTTGCCCTACAGCTCCTGTAGAGCAGAATCCAAGACTACCTCCAGCAGATAGATGGAAAGGGTTGAGGCTGAGGAACTGGCAAAGGCAGTTTAGACCATGACATCTCATGAGGAGCTGGGCTGTTACCCTCGGAGCTCTTCTCATAGGTTCTTATTGTCCAAGAGTACCTTGAAGTTTTGTCTGTGTGGCCCTCTTGTCCTCTGACTAGCTCATAGATTATATCCCTGAGGATTACAGTTTTGGTCCAGCCTGGCTCATCACCTTAATACAGTATGTTGTATCTATCAGATGGGAAAATGGAGGGATCTGGGTCAATAGTGCACACAAAAAAGACAATAAGTACTGACTGATTTACACATTGGATCGCGAAATGATTCAAATGAGGAAAGGATCTTCCCAAGGAAGAAACTCAGTCTCTATGTTATTTCCCAAGGTCATTCAATCTTTCTTAAAAGACCAAACACAGGCCTAACAATCAAAATCTAACCCCCCAAGTGGACCTCAAATAAGTTTGGGGAGTATTGAATTCTCTTTCTTGTTTTGTGTTCATTAAATTATTTTCTAATGTAAGCTCTTTTGTCAATTAAAATCTTGAGTGTTGCTGAGTGACAGTGGTCCTTCAGTGACAAAACATGGCTTATAAGGATAAATTTGAACCCAGATGAAATAACTTAGTAACATTTTAGAAGATTAATTTTTCCAAATGATCTCATCATTTTTCCTAGACAAGAGGGAATCGACTGATGCCTAGTTCCTGTCATCCAGAATGGGCTCCTACTGGGGATTCGACCTGAGCCAAGCATATTTTTTTGACCATAGGTTGTATATGTGGAGTCAAGGGGGTTAATCCAAGACGCACCATTTTAGACAGAAGACAAAGCTGAGGCCGACTTCCCAAGTGAGTTGTTCATTTCAAGGGGCTGGGAGGTCAGTGAAAAAACTGCACATGATAGTGAGATGAAAACCAGTGAGATCAGGCTAGAGTGAAAGTCCAAAACAAAGAATAAGTGGCAACGTTGAGAAACAGCCTGCATGGTGAGGAGGTAATGGCAGCAACTTTTTATGGAGTGGTAGTGGTTTTGGGTGTGGCCCCGGAGAGAGCCATTAAATGCCCCAACTTGGTGTGAACACATCTTAAATTTGTTTCTAGGAAAAACAGATTGGAAAATCAATTAACTTAGAATTATGGGAAGATGAAAACAGTGACCAGGATCAAAAGAATGAGGAAAATAAAAGAGAATACAGTTAGAAGGTGGCTCATCCCACTGGAATAAAAACATCTCATAGTATGCAAGTGATTTTGTAGAGGTAATATCTAGTCTCCTATCAGTGTGCAAGGTATAAGGCATAACTCTGGGTTATTGGAAAGGAGTAGCAGTATTAGCAACCTGAATGTAAGCTATTCAATGATTGCCCTGGAGGGGAAAGACTTCAATTTTTATTTTATTTTTACAGTTTTCTCTAAGTTACTAAGTGGGAACTATACTCAAGATACTGGATATACGAGGCACAGGCCTAAGTACCACCTGATCTAACTTAGAGTGAGCAACGATGCCTTGCAGGCAGGGCCCAGAAACGTGTTACTTTATGGTTATCTTTATTAGAAGTTTATATATTTTATAGTGTTTTATTATTTCTGATATAGTTTATTAGTTTCAAATTATCCTATTCATCAGTATTTTTCATGTGAATCTAAATCTGTGGTGTACACATGCATGTTTTACCTAGATTTATTCTATGTAAGTTAATTTAAATGTGAATTAAGACCTTTTTATTAATTTCTGGTTAGAAAAGAAATATACATGCTCATTAAAAAAAACACTAATAACACAAAGGTGTATGAATTTAAAAGTTTTCACTAATTTATCTCCACCCAAGATAATAATTGTTACGTTTAGGTCAATAAATATCCGTGGGCCACCTACTGTGGGTCAGGCTCTGGGCCGAGTTCTGGGGATAAAATGATGAGAGGACACAGCTGCTGCCCAGCAGTCACCGTTCAGAACTGGTTTTCAACTGGGAATCTATTTAAAAATGTACATCAAGCTAAGAATTACTCAGCTCCAGGGTGACAAGAACCATCAAGAGATTACTTTTCCTTTCTTATCAAATATTATGTACATGAGTGGTTTCTAGCACCCTACAGAGTTTTGCAACTCTTATACCTCTGACTGTTAAAAAGGCTTGTAGTGGCATTATTTTATCCATGCGAATAGCAAGGAGTCAAAGATAGTAACATCATGAGTCTAGCGAGGTTGTAAGGTCTCCATGTCTTATGGTTCACATATGAGAGCAGTGATCAGCAAGAGTGTTATATATAGGAAGAAAAGTTAATAAAGATATGCCTGTGGACACATTAAAGTGCTTAATAATTTTAGTAAACTACTATGAATATTTTACCTTTAAAGAGTAAATTATTCATCTTTACCAGGGAATATTAACCTTTTTAAAAATATATATTTTATCAATTTCAGAGAGAGGAAGCTAGAGGGAGAGACAGAAACAAACATCAATGAGAGTCATTGATCAGCTACCTTCTGCACGCCCCCAACTGGGGATTGAACCTGCAACCCTGGGCATGTGCCCTGACCTAGAATTGAACAGTGATCTCCTGGATCATAGGTCGATGCTCAACTGCTGAGCCACACAGGCCCGGCAGGGAGTATTAACTTTTTAAAAATACTGTTTACAAGTCCTTATAGGCAAACATCTACGTATAATATTACAGAACAGTTGCAACGTTTTACTATGCTACTTTGGATTCTCAAATCCATTCACTCATTCATTCATCAAACATTATTTTGCATGCATCAGATGCCAGGTACTATACTACATGCTGAAGAAACAGTGGCTTAAAGGACATAATTCCTGACTCCTATTGCTCATGGTCTAGCAGCAAACAGATAATTAAACAAGGTCTAATGGTGAAGAATGATGAAAGGACAAGGTGCTATGAAGACTTTTAGCAATAGTGCTACCTGGTCTAGTACGGTGGACAGAGAACATCTACGAGGAAATGGCTTTTAAGAGTAGTCCACTCAGAGAGGAAACAGCCCGTGTGAAGGCCTAGAAGCAAGAGGTAGCTTGATGTATAGATGAGAAACAGAACCAGGCACAGGAGTTCAGCAGGACTGGACGGTGGAGTGTGAAGAAGTGAACGGGCCTCATGCTGCAGTGCCTGCATGGGCTGCCACGTCTATCTTAAGGAAAGTAGGGAGCTATTGAAGCATTTCCAACAGTGGAGTGACTTGCTCATATTTATGTTTCTGAAAGATCTTTGACTTCAGGGTAGAGAATGGGTGAAAGAAGTGCTAAACCTGACACAGGAGACCAGTTGGAAGTGTTGCTGCAGTGACTGAGATGAGTGGTGCTGGTTGCCTCCACAGCTATCAGCAAGCTGGCTCCAGCCCATGGGCCGGATCTGCCCACCGCCTGTTCATTTGCTTACACAGCTCTGTGGCTGCTTTTGCATATAATAGTGGAGTTGAGTAGCTGTGACAGCGACTGTTTGACTCATAAAGGCTCAAATATTTGCTATCTGGCCCTTTACAGAAAGAGTTTGACAACACCTAGACTACCCAGAGGTGGTGACATGGGGAGAGACCATAGAAATAACTATTTAGCTGGTATGCTCAACAGAAGTTGATGACCGATTGGGTGTGGCTTGCACAGCTGGGTGGTTGGGAGTGCCACTTTCTGCCGTTGGTACCGTGGAGTTGGAATGGTGTGTCTGTGTATCTGACTGTGCATGTATATGTTTGTGTGTGTGTGGCAGCTTCATCTTTATGAGGGAAGGTAGAATTCACAGTGCACTTTTGCTGAAAAATGGCTTTGGTGAGCCCTAATGTGTGACTATTTTTTTGCACCCATACGCATGGAGGCCGTAGTCAGTATTTCTTCATAACTTCAGAAAGTATGGGTTGTATTTTCCATATTTACTAAGCAAGGTGCATACAGGGGAGAGGTTTTGATTCTCTGTATATATGCTTGGTCTCAACATGTGATCTGTCTAGCCCACTTCCTACTTAATCCCAGAGGTCTTGTTTGGGGAACAGGACATTTAAGTGAAACTGAAGCTCTGCTCCTCTATCTCCTTCTCTGAAACCAACTGAGAGATGGTTTCCTGTGTTGGGAAGGATCTTGCTCTCCGACTTGGTGATTTATGATTCTGTTAGTTGCATCTGTTTATTTTGCTTGCAGCCAATTCATGTTGGTTTTAAAGAAATATAAGCGAGGAGACATTGGAAGGACAGAGGAAGAGAGGCTTCGGGATAGGGCAGGGGTGAGAAGAATTTAGGGAAACAGGAGCTCTCTGGATCTGCGGGAGGAAAAAGGCTGCTCGAAATACAAAGGCCAGAGAGGTAAAGAAATAAGAGGAGGGGAGGCAAAAGTTTTGCAGAACCTTGTTGAACCAGGCCTGAATCCAGTCCAAACTGACCCCCGATCTCATCCAAGTCCTGCCCAGCCCCTTTACAGTGTGTGAGATGTGACGGAACCGCAGGCCAAAGTGGTGTGGCCGGAGGCCATGGGCCTCGGGCCGGGGGAGCGTCTTGCCAGCGGGGTGATGTGGGAAGACGGAGCCCCGAGCTGGCCAAACGCAGGTCACTGATGCTGTGCAACGGAGGCTAAGTGACA
The DNA here is from genome assembly GCF_054644295.1 of Miniopterus natalensis. Lineage (NCBI taxonomy): Eukaryota > Metazoa > Chordata > Mammalia > Chiroptera > Miniopteridae > Miniopterus > Miniopterus natalensis. Next base: position 154,313,111 of record NC_142082.1, on the reverse strand, counting down.
GGCGGAGAGCCACTTGACAGCCGAGTCCATCTCTCCACACCCTCCTATCATCTGTTGCCAGAAGGCGAATTTTGCCAGAAAGTATGTTCTAGGTTACTTGGTTTTTTTGGGTTCTCGGTCATTAAGCAACTTCCTTTTTCCCCCTCGGTTGATGTCAAGGTAAGAGCTCGAGATGGGGCCATTCCGGAACCCTCGGCCTTGTCATCCCCCAGGGCCTTCAGGTGGCACTCTGGGAAACTGCCAAGAGGGGGGTTGACTTTGAAGACAAAGAGGCAGCTGCCACACAGGGCGCCACCTGAAGCCCAAGAGGCTTTGTGGAGTGTGCGTGACATTGCGGAGGGACAGGGCCCAGATGCCTTGTCTCTAACCGCTTGTCTCTTCTTGCCGGGAAGCCAGTGCTGCCCTCGCTCCAGCCAGCTTGGCTTCTGTGTCTTTGCTGTGGGGGCTCAGTGAATCCCCAGCCATTAGGGTTTGAGATTAGAGGCTTCCAAGGAATACAGGAAGCAATGGTAGCTAAGAGGCCCAAAATGAGAAATAACCCCCTTCTCACGAGGCCTTACTCTTTCAGAAGGAAGAATCTCTCCTTTCCAAAATCAAAACGGAACCGCCTCCTTCCAATTTCGGTTGTTTTTCCCCTTATTTATGACCTTTTAAGCATTAACAACTGTGTCACCCATGTAAACACAATGCGAATCAGAGAGGACTCTGGAAGTCACGGGCAAGGATGGCACACGCAGTCGTTAGGCAATTGCAGGTAACTATGAGGCGACTCAATGCTGTGTAGGAAGAAACAGGAACCAAAAATGTCCCCAGAGTGGGACCCTGGATGAATGGTGGGTTTCCTGAGTGCCTGCAGCCTTATTTGTCATCACCACGAAAATCCCCATTTTAGTGAGGAGGGTGTCTGATATTTTTCTAAGAAGCTTCTTTTGCAGCTATGTTGAGCTCAGCCACCTTGTACCCTTTGTTCTTTCTTCGCCTATCCCTCTGCCCCACTGTCTCCTCTTTCTTCTTTCCTGTTTATTGAGCATCTATGCTGAGTCCAACCTGAGCAAGTAGAGGGAATACACCTATGAAGCAGGCAGATGTGCCTTTATGGAACTCACTAGTACGCTTCTGGTAATTTTTCCTTATATTTTTAATTCTTAAAAATGCCTTGTATATTATGTGTCTTAATTAAATTACCAGTCCTTTGAGAATTACTATTTTTTGTATGTGTAGAGTGTATCCAAAATAAATGTTACAAAAAGCAATAACTGCCATAATAATGTTGATACTTCTCATAACATGCAAATTTGAGCTCTATGGAAACTTCATTATAAGTATAAATTGCTAGCACGCCAAGTCAAAAGAAGAAATTTTTATTTAATATTATGCTCTAAAATGCCATTCTTTTCAATGGAGATGCTTTGAGTAGTTTCCAGAATCCTTGGAGGACTGTCCAAGGAGTTCTGTGTGTAAAGGTTCATCTTGCAGGGGCTCTAGCAGCAAAGGTCAGTGCCCAAGGGGAGCTTTCCAAGAAGCGCCCTCCATCTTGGAGAAAGGAAAGCATAATTTTTGGGCGACACCCTGTCTATTTTAAATCATCAGAGAGGGGAAAAAATATTTGTCTCCAAGACTGTAATTTTCCAGATGACGCCATGTTGTTGCACAGTTGCCATACCATGAGAAAGAGCATTCTTGTGGTTTCTGCACTGGAAATCCTGTAGGAATGCTATTTCTGGCACCTTTTCATAACGAAGCCAGGCAAGTAGGGGGACTAGACATGCCAACCAGATAGTCTGTGGCCTCTTGGCATCTTAGAAAAGCCCCCCAAACATGGCCTTTTTTAAAATGAGGGCTTCTCGGTGTGTGAGGTGTTGAGTGGGATGGGCGATGAGGAGTAGGTGGTGGAAATACGAGTCCAGGTCAAGTCCAGACTTTCATGTGATTTTTCTCATAAAAATAATTTTGAACCTCCAATTTTGTCTTTTAGTACACATATAAATATCTTTTTTCAAAATTAAATTTTGATAGCCAGGGAATGTTTTCTTATGTTTGCATTCTAATGAGAATAAAAGTGACTTAGATGGGTAGATGGCTATTCAATAGTAGTTTTCCAGCTGGAGTGTGGTTCCTGTGAAAACCTACTTTCTGAATCTGAGCTGAATGTCATGTGTAAGTCAGTAATGACCTGGCAAAAAAATTGTACAGAACTCTTTTTTTTTTTTTTTTTTTTTTTTTTAAATCATAACGATTTGCAAAACTCCAACAGCATTTGGCCAGGCAACATATTTTTCTTTAACTTAGCAAGTTACCTTACCACACCCCCTTTAAATGACACCTTTCAGAAATATTTCCAAATTGTGTGCAGTCTTTTTCCTCTGAGGTGAAGATATTGATAAAGAAGGCACAATGCTCTTAAAAGACTGTTTAACACCTAAGTGTATAAATTATTTCTAGGACAACACTATTAGAATTGGAAGATATTTCCTGGGCATTTCTCACACCCAAGTGGTATGGAATTGAATTGATCTAACCCAATAACTTAATTACAAATGAATTAAGTCTCATTCATAGCAGTCTGTTTGCCTTTTTGCCAAGTGTTCTTCAAATACAACTTCTCTCTCTCTGTCTCTGCACCTCTCTCTCTCTCTCTTTCTCTCTCTCTCTCCTTCCTCTTTCTCCCCTCCCCTCCTCTTCATATCTCTTGACGGTGATTCAATAGCAGAAAAAAAGGAACAGCCCAAGCTCAGGCCCCAACCTTGCTCTTCTTTCCTGCTGTGGGTAGGTTGGGGAGGTAATAAGCTTGGCCCCAAGGGGAGGGTGTGGAAAGACCATATGGTTTCTCTGGCAGTTATTGGGAGCAGTGTTGACAGGCTTGGGAGAAAGCCGAGGTCTGTCTCCTGTGCCAGCAGGAGGACCGCAGTGACTGACGCAGAGCTCTGGACAGCAGGAGTGAAGGAGGGAGTCTTGAGAGGCCCATGGCTCTGGAAGGTCTGGGTTTAATGCCTCGTAAAACTATTCAAGAAGAGCCTTTAAATGGAAAAATCACTCTCTTTGTACTAGAAAGGGTGCTCTCTGTCTTTTAGGCTATACTTTGCAAATAAGAAAACTGCTAATTGCTTTTAGTATAATTAATGTAACGCAGAAATTTTAAATGTTGGACTAGGAAGAGATCCTTTCTTGAATCATAACTTTTATTAGATTGAAAGAGAGAAAATGTGTGTAGCTAGATCCTACTTGTCATTTGAAAAACCCAGACTTTTGAGAGAGAAGTAGAAAATATTTCTGAAAGTTTCTATTGCTATGGAGAGAAAGATGGCAAATTAAGAGGTAAAGGTGTTAAGTAAGTTGGGGACATGGAGCTTGAGGCTGTACTTTCCAGTTTTCATTAGTAAATTAAGAAAGCTACAACTGTTTTTGAGAAATAATTAGTGACTCTGCATATGCAAGCAGTGGGATCTTCCAGCTAAGTTCCACCCCGAGGTTCTTGGGCAGCTACTGGTTGGCTACATGACTATTGAAGACTCTGTCAGCTGCTGAGTTTCCTTCCAGAAGAAAGTGGTTCTTAGGTTGTCCCTACACAAAAGTGAGTTAGAAAAGTATTCTTTGGTGAAGGTCTGATGCCATGGCCTGGCTCCTAGGACTTCAGAGAGCTAGTGGGAAGAAGAGGTAGATAAGGGGACTTTGCATGGGGAAATTTTGGTCCCCTCAGGGGCCAATCAGGGTTACACACCATAGTCCATCCAACCTGTGGGTCACTGCCGATAATTTTTTTCCATCCTATTTGCATTGTGTCACTTATTTTGCCTGTTCTGCTTCTCTCTTGGGTCATTATAGATCTGGAAGGCAGATTCTCACAGAAACCTGAGAGGAAGGCAGCCAGGGACGAGGCAGAGGTTACTGTGTTTAGAATCCTGGTCAGATTCCTTCAAGCCTCTGCCTGATTTTCTTTTGGGTTGGCCTGTTTCCTTTAATATCCTGGACAATATAATTATTTGCATGGCTGGTCAGAAAGAAATGGCAGACTTCAATAAAAGTACCACTTCAATTAGAGTCGCAGAAAGAAATAAGAAACTATCACAATTATAAGTCATCGATTTGCCAGCTGGGCGAGGGTAGAGTGCTATCTCTGCCTGTTGGCCATCCAAAGCGTTTTCAAGGATTAACAAGAAGAGTTAGTGAGAAGATCCTGTGGTCACACAGGAATTCGCTACATATCTTGTGGGCTTTTCTGGAGCTAGATTTGTTTTAGGGGAAAATGTGAGACTGGATTAATGCCACTTGCGGAATCTTGATACCTTGATCTCAGCTACATCTACAGGCTTGAATTTAAACCTTTGTCGTATTGGACAGCGCTTCTGATGACAGCTTGACCAAAATATTATGAAAAAATGGAAGAAAAAGTACAACTTAATGATAGAGAATTAGCCTCTGAATTTCTGGTTCACCTCTCAAAATGGAAAAACCAAGTACAACAGTTAATGATCTTTTTGTAGCTTGTGGGAGCAAAATTGTGAATGCAGTTTTACTTATTGCAATTCTCGATGTAAAGATTTAAAAAGCTATAATCAGAAAAGCAACTAAAACTGTATGTACCGAAGATAGTTTTTGATTCCTAGAAGTATTGATGTGGTCTTGGGATGTATCACATTTTCTTGAAACTGCTAAAAACCTTCCAGGAAAGAGCCATCTCTTTCTGGGAAGGCCTCGTGCTGCATACATAATGTGGCTTTTGACAAGGGTAGATCCATCTATTAAGATTTAATTATTTTTGCTCATTTAATAAGTTGGGGCAAACAAAAAAACTGGCACATTACGCAGACTTTTCATTATGATAAATGATGAGAGAGTTAAGAAGCAGTCCCCCTTTGCACCGACGCGATGATTCTCTCCTCGTGGGGCTGCTATGTTCGTTCCCAAACAAAACAATTTGATTCATTTTCTTAATGAAGTTAAAAAAAAAGAAAAAGAAAAAGAAAAAAACCTCCAGCAGTTAAAAATTCAGCTTCCTCCTGTGACCTTTCACAAGCTGAAGAATATACACGGATTTAATTATAATGGACTGGGGAAAAGTCAAGTTCTCTTTCGGTTATGGTGCAATTAAGTACCTGTCAAACTCAGGCAACCCTTAATTTTCCTTGAGTGAAAGCAGTTGATGAACTTAAAACTAATCCTACCCCTAGGCTTTCTTTGTGAAAGCCCTATAATTAGAAATAGAGTTTCATTTAGACTTAAAAAGGTTTTTTTCTTTTCCCTTTTTTTTTTTCTGGATACATTTTTACTGTGACAAAAGCTGTTAAATTTTGTTGTTAGTGTTGGGAAGAACATCAATTTTAACCAGCACCAAAGAGCTGACATATGTGGAGCTGTGACTGCAGAGATGGGAGGAGACGCATATTATTAGCTAGCAGTTGTTATCCATGACCTCGCTGCTCAAAATGTGGTCCAGGGACCAGCAGCTCTGGCCTCACTTTGGAGCTTGTTAGAAAAGCAGGACAGGTCTTGCCCCAGACCTACGGAATCAGCACTTGCAAGTAGTCAAGAACCCAGATGCCTAGAATGCCCAGTAATGCGTAAGAAACACTGGATTGTAATGCCGACTGGTTTCTTGTGGAAAAGGGAAACTTTGAAGTAAATAATAAATGGACTCTGTCCTTAGGGGAAGAAAAGTTTATAAGTTAAAGAACAGTCAGTTTTTATTTCTTGGATCTTAAAAGCTAGGCAACTAGTGTTGCCAGAAGAATTTTTCGAAGCTTGCTTCTACTTCCAGGGGTTCCCGTGAGAAATGGCTTTGCCTTAGATTCTGGAATATCTTTTACGAATGTGGACAGGGAGTGAAATCTCTGGTCCATAGGGAAGATCTGGCTGTTGGTTATTTTTCTCATAGGAAATGTAATTCTCATGCAAGAGTGTTTGATTGAAAGTAGTTGCTCAGTAAGGTTTTTTTGAATGAATCATTGAATACCTTCAGGTCATAGCTAATTTGTCATTCATATATCTCCTTTGAAGACATGTCTACTCAACCCTTTGCCTAGCTAATTAAATTAATTAATTAATTTTTGGCTATTGAGTTGTAGGAGTTTCTCTCTACCTATCTGATTTTCTTTTGTTGCCTGTGTGTTTAATGTCACATCTAAGAGGTCATTGCTAAATTTAATGTCCTGAAGCTTTCCTCCTTTATTTTTTCCTAAGAGTTTTTATGTCTTACTTTTAGGTTTTTTACTCATTTTGACTTACTTTTTAATGTGTGTTTTGACTTAATTTTTGGTATATGGTGTAAGGTGTGGGGCCAATTTTATTCTCTTGCATGTGGATATCCAGTTTTCCCAGTACCATTGTTGAAAAGACTACCCTTTCCCCATTGAACGATCTTTGCACTCTTTTAAAAAATCATTTGACCATATATATGAAGGTTTAGATTTGGGATCTTTATTCTGTTCCATCGCTTTACGTGTCTGTTTTATGCTACTACCACACTGTTTTGATTCCTATAGCTTTGTAATAGGTTTTGAAATTAGGAAGTATGGGATCTCCAACTTTCTTCTTTTCCAAGGTTGTTTTGGCTATTTGGGGTCTCTTGAAATTCCATATGAATTTTAGGATGGATTTTTCCATTTCTTCAAAAAACATCACTGGGACTTTAATAGGTCAATAATGTTTTTAGAATGCATGAAGAAATAAATGAATAAAAAATAAATTTTGAAGCTGGTTTATGCCTATAGTTATGGAAAGCAGAAAGCATGTTAGTTATAAAAAATATTTAGCAAAATGTCCTAAATAATATGGGAGATTTCTCCATGAAAAAAATCTCTACAACTAACATTTCATTTAGATTTATCTTTCTATTTTACTTTTCAAAAAGATTTGACACAAATTACAATGCAAAGAATGATAGAGGAAAAAAAATCAAGCAATTAAAAAGGTGTTAGAGCCCGGCTGGGATTGGCTCAGGGGTTGAGCATTGTCCTAAGATCCAGGAGATCGAAATTCAATTCCTGGTCAGGGCACATGCCCAGGTTGCAGGCCCGATTCCCAGTAGGGGGCGTGCAGGAGGCAGCAGATGAATGACTCTCATCATTGATGTTTCTCTCTCTCTCTCCCTCTCTCTGAAATCAATAAAGATATATTTAACAACAACAACAGCAACAAAGGTGGCAGAGAATAAAAACTTAGGTGGGAGGAACAGTCTCTCTATTTTGTGCATTAAGTTTAGTTTTAAGTTTCCTGGAAACTGAGCAAAAAAGAAAAATATAAGAAGGCAATGTACATCCCAACACCAAATAAAAGCAATAGTCTCTCTTGTTTATCAAGAGAGGAATTGAGTACCTGCCCTGATGGCTAACTCTGTGTGTGTGTGTGTGTGTGTGTGTGTGTTTCATTCACTAGGAATAGTGCTATATGCATTATTCTATATCTTGGTTTATTCAGCTAAAATATAACATGGACATATTTGTATAGAGTATATATAGATATACTTAAGAATTTAAAGGGCACAAAATATTTAATTATATGGATATAGCATACTATGTTTAACTAGTAACATTTATGTTAAGTTTTTGTTCTTACAGTGTTTCTCTAAACATTTTTGCAAGACAGTTGTGTGGTAACTATCTTTGGGTAATTTCCTAGAAGTAGGATTGCTGAATCATAGAATATATGCATATAAAATTTTTATTTATATTGCCAAACCACCCTCTAAAATATTGCATCAATTTACACCCAGCCAGTAGTGCATGAGAATGTCAGCTTTTTTAAAACTTTGCCAACACTAGGTATCATCAAATGTTTAATCCTTGCCAATCTGTTGGATGAAAAATAGTTTTTCACTAATTTGATTTTGTATCCTGAAATTATGATTATAGTTGGGAATTTTTTGTTGTGTTTATTGGTCCTTTTATTTCCTCTTGAATTATCTGGCCTTTTCTTTGCCCATTTTTATATTAGGTTGTTTGCCTTTTTTAAAAAACATGTAAGGGCCATTTATAAATAAAGGAAATTAACCTTTGTCATAAATATTACAAATATTTTTCTCAGTTAATTATAGTTTGGTTGTATTTATAGCTTTTTCATATAGAAAACTTTAATTTTTAGGTAGTAAAAATAATCACTTTTTTTCTTTATGGCTTCTGAAATTTGTAATATGCTTTAAAAGGCTTTTATTTTACTCAAGGGTCAAAGACTGATTTAGTCATATTTTTATCTAATTCATGGTTTTATTATTTGTACTTAAATCCATATCTATAAAAAGGGGTCTATACTAGAATCTAGGTTATAAGATTAGGGGAGTAGGGAGAAAAGCATTAACTTTTTTGCTGTACATTCTTATGTGTTTTAACATTTTTTTAAAGGAGAATGTATTAATTGCTTCTGTAATATAAGTAGATATGATAAAATATATATTTTTAAGTTAATATGTATAATTTATTTTGCCGAGTAACAAGAACAATGATAGCAATAACACTTATGTTTCTTTTTTTTTTTTAACATGTAACATAAGATGTATTGATTTTATAAATATTATTTATTTATACAATATTAAAGTATCGGTAATTTTACATCATAGTATTTATTTATCTATTTTTATTGTATATTAATTTTAGAATTAGCACCCTACTCTTACTAAATTATCTCATAATTTCTAATAACTTCTGGGTTCTTCTTTTGATTTTTCTAAATTTAGAGTTATATCACCTGCAAATAATGATAATTCCTCTTATTCTATTTTTTTAAATCCTCACCTGAGGATATGTTTTTAATGATTTTATTGATTTTAGAGTGAGAAGAGGGGAGAGAGAGAAACATTGATCAGTTGCCTCCTGTATGTGCCCTCACTGGGAATCAAACCTGCCACCTTTTGGTGTATAGAACAACACTCCAACTTACTGAGCCATTCAGCCAAGGCTAATCCTTTTATTTTTAAAATTACATTAAGACTTAGTAATAATGCTAAATAATAATTTTTATATTAGGAAATTTTTTTACTTGAATGTAAATGATTATTTAAACATGATTCTGGCTCTTGGTTTAAAGTATATGCACATATGTAAAGGATTTTATTATAACATTAAAAAAAATGTTAAACATGCCCGTGGCACAGAAATCAAAAGGGTAAATAGTGAAAAGTAATTCTTTTTCATATTTCTTCCCCTCATCCACCTAGTTCTTCTTTTGGAGTCAGCCATTGTTAAAGCCAGACAGCTTGTGTCATCTTGTCCCAGAGACATACTAGGCATTTGCAAATATGTACATAAATATAGCAGAATTCTTTTTCAAGCATAGCAATTCTTTCTTCTACATTGCAGTCTATGGAGACTATAAGGCACTTACCAAGATATCAGTTAAAAGGAAAATATGAGATTTCTTGTAACCCTTTTGGAAGGCATACTTTATCAATTAGTCTGTCATATGGTCATCATTGTGAGTACCATCATCATTCACTATACTTTTTTTTGATCTGGCAGAAACAGCAGCTACATATGTGTGCCTTTCCTTGGTCATATATTTTCCAGCCCACTCTGTCTTGGTCACTTGCTATCACTGGTACACAATAGTTATTCTGGGAATTACCTTTATTGTCATTCTAGAGATTCTCCTTGCCTTTCCAATATCTTCTGGTTTCTGCGTTTCTCTTTTTTTTGCTGTTAATTTTAGTAGAATGTAATTTGTAACACCTTCCTTAGAAAGTGTATGAGAAAGTAAAAGTTTTGAGTTTTTGCATCTAAAAATTACATTTTATTCCATGCATCTACTTGGTTGATAGTTTGGCTGGGTATAGAAGTTGGGCTGACATTATTTTCCCTCAGAATTTGGAGGCCCTACTGTAATGTATTCTGTTGTCAGTGTTGTTAAGAATTCAAAGCCATTTTAATTCCTGATCCCTTGTAGGTTGTTCTTTCTTTTTTTTTTTTTTTTTAAACATATCTTTATTGATTTCAGAGAGAGGAAAGGAAAGGGAGAGAGAGAGAGATAGAAGCATCAATGATGAGAGAGCCATTGATCGAGCCCGCAACCTGGACATGTGCCCTGACCGGGAATCAAACCCCGATTGCCTGGATCCTAGGTCGACTCTCAACCGCCGAGCCACGCCCGGCCGGGCCCCCCTTTTTTTTAATCTCTGGAATTTTAATCTCTGGAATTTCTCTTTGTCCTCAGTATTCAGAAATTTTACCATGATATGCCTTGGTTTGGGTCTATTTCACCCACTCTGCTGGGCTTTCGATGAGTCCATTCAATCTGCAAGCTTGGGTCCTTCTCTTCTATTAACAGGCATACAACCTTACACCTTTACTAGACATAGCCGCTATTACCAGGTAGGTACGCATCCTTTTGGACCTTACTGTCTAATGTGGTAGCTACTAGCCATGTGTGGCTGCTTAAAATTAAATTAATTAAAATTAAAATTAAATTTCTTGGTCATATGAAGCACATTTCAAATTAGATGCAAAATCTTTTCTTTCTTTGAGGATAATAATGATAAATTTTTTTTGAAGATCAAAGTAACAAACTTAGTCACTTCTTTTCAAGTTGCTATTTTTTTCTTTTTTTATCTTCAATATTAGAAATCAGATATCGCATAATAGTTGGTTTTCTATTCATGATTTAGAGTGAGGGATTAAAAACCTGTTTGGGACTTCTGAGCATAGAGATGGGGTTTATTGACTCTGAGTTTCACTGTAGAGTAATCTGGGCATTGTCTGGATGTCAGTATCTCGTGCTAGTTAGGTTTCCTAGGGAGGTATCTTTTCATCCACTGCAATAGTTTTGGAAGCCATGTGGGGACTGGGGTGGGGGCCAGCAGTCTCAGCATTTGGCATTCAATTAAGTTAATTTAGTTCTCTATTTTTAGTATGGTAGCCCACTGTTCAACTGCACTCCCTAGTTGAGAAAGTTTTTATTTTATCTTCTGCAGAGACTAAAACTCTACTTCTTTTGCAAAGGGAATGGGACAGTCATCCAGCAGATTGGAGTGGAAGAGAGCTTAACTGCTTTTCAAATAATTTTCACTCAGTTCTCCTTGCTGCTCCTTCCTTTCCATCATTAACCTTCAAGCCAATTCCAGGGGTAACAGGTGATGCTAGTTCTTGAGCTTTTTGAGAATCCTGTGGTATAAATAAAATTTTTTCTCTGGAGGTTTCTCCTTAGATGACAGCCAGGAGGGTGGTGGGGTGACCAGAAAAATCACACTGGAAAGGAGGAGGGCACTGTTTATATCTTTTGTAGGTACCTCAGAGGATCAGTTTCCTGGTGGTTTGTTTTTTTTAGTTTTCTGCACTTCCCATTTAGGGTTTGACCATCTTTTGTCTGGTAAGTGAGATACTATTAGTCTACTTTGTTTTCAGGCTCTAACTTATTTTTTGGTCTTTTTAACTATTCTCCCTGTTTGTACCTATTTATGCGCCTTCCCAGATTTAACTCCACCTACACCCTGGATATGACTTATACACAGTGTTTCAAACTCTTAGTAAATTTAATTCAATGTTGAAATTATTACTTAGCAATTGCTTACCTGCAGCTTCAATGGTACAAGTTAAATAATAATTAATAATTATAACTAAATGAAGTATTTAGTATTTGTTTCAAAGTTATGCTTGTGTCCAGAGGAAGAACTTTTACAAAGTAAGTCTTGGTACTATATCAAGATATAGTTGCAAATTCTTTGTTTTTTCTTGATGAGTTTTCTGTGGAAATCTAGTGGATAAATCTGAAGATACATAGTAGTAAAGAGAGATGAGTAGGCATATCATAAAAGCTGAGAGGTATTCAGTCCAATCTTTGCTAGTGTTCACATCACACATTAAATGATGAATATGAAAGGTGGAAAAAGGTAATAAAAGCACAGAGCACAATCCTGGGCTGGACACTTGCCAGGCTGTGCTGAGAAGTTAGGTATATGTTTAAGTGCATTCATAAGCAAAAGTTATGCATGAACAGGGTTTCTTTTTGAGGGGGGGATGCTTCAAGTGCTCACTAAAAAAAAAAAAAACCTTTCATTTCCACAGCCAGTGAAAGCCACTTAAATATTCACAAATGCATACTTTCCCTTATAGACCTGAGAGAGACCTTGAAAGAGCAGGATATTTTCCTTTCAACTGTCACAAGCTAGTACTTTTTTTTTTGAGAATGAAATTATGTTCTTCCTATATAACCCCTACTTTCATTCAATTTCTTATGAAAACAGAATATATCTTTCTTTTCTCCAAATTAGTGAAAATGTTATTTTTCCTCTTTTGTCCTTGAGTTTTCTAGTTTAGGAAATGATTTAATCTGGTGTTTTATTTTTATTTAAAAAATTGCGTGCATGCTGAATATACATTATCTTTATAACACTTCTCACTTTGGAATCAATGAGACATTGATATTTTGTCCAGTTCAGGCATTAAAAAGTTGACTTTTAGATTGTAAGTAAAATTCTTGTGTGGTTTTAGCATTATTTTTATTAATGCTCAATATTTTAAACTAATCTGTTAATTGGAATTTACAGTCTATCTTTTATTTTAAAGAAAAAGAAAATTAGACCTTTTTCTGGGGTAGTTATGAAATGACATAAAAAAATCTTCAGGAGAAAAGACCATAAGAGAATGGGACAGTGTTCATGGCAATACTGAGAGTCCCTGCTGTTCTGTGCTATTGCTGATATTGTAAATTTTATAAACGTTAGCCACATTCTTTAAGTGAAGATGTTCACGCACCTGATGCTTCTTAACATACCTATTGATATTATGAACTTCTGGGCAAACTTGGAAGTTGAAAAATTCAAAAGCTAGTTTAAAAGCTGGTGATAAAGCCAGATTACAACCCTCCACTCCCCAATTCTGAACCTTCGGTATGAAAATGTTAACATGTTTTGAGCTGTGCCAGAACCATAGACTTCCAAGCTGGGAGCAGTTTCAGAGACCTTCTAGTTCAATTTGTTCATTTTCTAAGAAATAAAACTCAGGTTCAAAGGAAGTTTGAGTGGTTTTCCTAAGGGAGAGCTAAGGCAAAAACACATTTCCCGGTGAACACATTTCTCCAGGCAGGTGTTCTGTCCGCTGGGCCACTGTCCCTGAGATGTTCTAAATTAGGAGTAAAATGCATCACATGAAATAAACATTCGAGGTCAAAATTCATACATATTAGTGTGAAATATTTATTTTTTCCCCTAGAGTTAGTATATGCCATTTCCAGTAGAAAAGGTTCTTTTAAAAATAAGTCTTAAAATCCAAATAAAGCATAGACTTCAGTTAATAATAATACATCAACATTGGTTCGTTCATTGTGACAAATGCATCTTATATAAGATCTTAACAACAGGGAAACAGCACAGGGCCTAAGGGGATGCCTTGTACCATCTTTTCAACTTTTCTGAAATCTAAAACTATTCTAAAATTAAAATTTTATTTAAAAAATAACTTTGGGCCCTAGCTGGTTTTGCTCAGTGGTTAGAGCGTCAGTCCTCGGACTGAAGGGTCCCAGGCTTGATCCCAAGCCCCAGCTGGGGCATGTGCAGGAGGCAATCAATCGATGTGTCTCTCTCACATCAATGTCTCTCTCTCTCTCTCTCTCTCTCTCTCTCTCTCTCCCATTGTTTCTGAAAAGCAATGGAAAAAAAATCCTTGGGTGAGGGTTAAAAAAAATAATTAAAATATTAGTAATACTTTAATTAATAAAAGTAAATAAACATTTTAATTAATAAATAAGAAATAAATTAAAAAATAAAATAACAATGAATTTGGTACCTATTGAAATATCTGTGTGGAATCTCTGTTTTCTCTTTACGAGTTTTCTAAGGGGGTACTTTAGGTGAATGTGAAGAGGACCGGTAAAGGGAGGCCAACAGAGGCAAACAGTGGAAGTGTTCCTCCTCTTGGAGAGAGTGTGTTCACGTGAGGCCTGGGCAACAGCGATGCAAAGGGGTCGAAAATATCAGAGCAAGGGAGAGCCTTTAAAATTGAAAACAGCACAGTGCTGACCAGTTTTTGTGGAGCTTGGGGAAATTCAAAGGTATTAATCCTTTAGAGACAGCCGTTTGCTTGAGGAGATTGCAATAATGCAGCTTACGCTATTTGATTTGTAGGTGATAAGATTTATTTATTTTTTCAGTTTTTCTCCCCTGAAAATTTAGAGAGCCCTTCCTGTAGTTCAAATGGTTCTAGTTATGTGAGGAAGTGGTTAGAGTGCCATGGACACTTGTTTTTCCCAGAGCGGCAGGAGTTTGTGCTACAAATGTTCCCAGGATGCACAATCCGTTTTTATTTTATTATTTTTATTTTTTGTCAATCCTCACTCAAGGATATTTTTTCCCCTTGATTTTTAGAGGGAGTGGAAGGGAGGGAAGGAAGAGGAGAGAGAGAACATCGATGTGAGAGAGACATATCATTCGGTTGCCTTCTGCACATGCCCCAGCTAGGGGCCGGGGATTGAACCTGCAACCCAGGTATGCACCCTTGACCGGGAATTGAACCTGCAACCCTTCAGTGTGTGTGCTGATGCTCCAACCACTGAGCCACACCGGCCAGGGCCGGTCCATTTTTAAGATCAGTTGTTGTCCATTTTCATCTCCACCCTCTGCCCCTTTCCAAAGTTTTACTCTATATGACAGCTTTAAAAACATTTAAAATCATGAATTAATGTATATGTAGAATTCAAATACACCTCAAAGAGTAAGCATAGGGCTTTATTTGTTTTTAACCGGTTCAAGTCCCTCACTCTGCCAAGTAGCTCAAGCAGCCCCACTTGTTTATCTTCTTGAATGATGTTTTCGCTCCAACACTCCCCAGAGCAAGCTATAGCCTTACACGGGTGTTGTTTTTCATATGAAATCAGCTGTCAGCATTGGCTCTGAAATCAGCAGCAACTTCCCCCTTTGTGTTCTGGCAAAGGCAAATGTGAGCTGAGTGGGCTTTCAGTCGCTTGCTCAGATGTAACCATGATGACTCTTCATCAGCATGTTATGGCTTGAGAGGCTGACAACACAACCGAGGCTTTGTCAACATTGTCAGCTGTGTGTGTGTGTTCTGAGGATTCATCCTCTGCCTCTCTGTATGGCTCTGAACCAAAATGCCTAGCTTCCTACTTCCAGACTCAGGGGACCCTCTGGGATGGGCATCACTTATATCAGACTAAAGTTTAAACTTAGCTTTAAAGTACAGGATGGCTTGACCCCTGATAAGCTATTTTTGTGTCATACGTAGTCTGGAAAAGGTAGGATATATATTAAAGGAACCAGGATCTGATTCACAGGCTAATTTATGTAACTATTTAAAAATATGTCTTTTTTAATTTAATTTATTTATATGGTGTTTTTTAAAAAATTTATCTTTATTGTTGAAAGTATTAAAGATGTCCCCTCCCCCCCATTGATCCCCTCCACCCCATAACTGCCCCATCCTCAGGCCTTTCCCATACCATTGTCTGTGTCCATACATTATGCATATAAGCATATAAGTTTTTTGATTTATCTCTCCTCATCCGTTCCTCCACCCCTGCCTTCCCTCTGAGATTCCTCAGTCTGTTCCATGTTTCTATGTCTCTGGATCTATTTTGTTCATCAGTTTATTTTGTTCATTAGATTTCACATATGAGTGAGATCATGTGATATTTATCTGTCTCTGACTGGCATATTTCACTTTAGCATAATACTCTCCATTTCCATCCATGCTGTCCCAAAGGGTAAAAGATCCTTCTTTTTTACAGCTGCATAGTATTCCATAGTGTAAATGCACCACAGCTTTTTTCCCCCACTCATCTACTAATGGGCACTTGGGCTGTTTCCAGATTTTAGCTATTGTAAATTGCGCTATTATGAACATAGGGGTGCAAAAGTTTTTTCTGATTGATATTTTGGGTTTCTTAGGATATATTCCTAGAAGTGAGATTACTGGGTCAAATGGCAGTTCAATTTTTAATTTTTTGAGGAAACTCCACACTGTTTTCCATAGTGATTGCAACCAGCCTGCATTTCTACCAGCAGTGTACTAGGGTGCCCTTTTCTCCACACCCTCGACAGCACTTGTCAGTTCATTGATTTGTTGATGGGAGTCATTCTGACAGGTACGAAGTGATACCTCATTGTGGTTTTAATTTGCATCTCTGTGTTGATTAGGGACTTTGAATTTGCCAAGATAGCAGTATACAAAATTACCACCCAGAAATTGGTGGCATTTTTATATACTAATACTGAGCTCACAGAAAGGGAAACTAAAAAATCAATTTCACTTACCATTGCAACAAAAAAATCTCAGATACTTAGAAATAAACCTGACCAAGGAGGTAAAAGGCCTGTGCTTGGAAAACTACAGGACATTGAAAAAAGAGATAGAGAAAGATATAAACAACTGAAGAATATACTGTGTTCATGGATTGGTAGAATTAACATCATTAAAATGTTTATACTGCCCAAAGCAATCTATAAATTATTCATTGCAATCCCTATTAAAATACCAATGGCATATTTCACAGATCTAGAACAAAACACTCCAAAAATTTATATGGAACCAAAAAAGACTCCCAATAGCCACAGCAATCTTGAGAAAGAAGAACAAAGTTGGAGGGATCGCAATAGCAGATATCAAGTTATGCTACGAAGCCACTGTAATCAAAACAGCCTGGTACTGGCACAAGAACAGACATGTAGATCAGTGGAACAGAACAGAGAACCCAGAAATCGACTCAAGCCTTTACTCTCAATATTTGACAAAGGAGGCAAGAGCATACAATGGAGTGAAGGCAGTCTCTTCAATAAATGGTGCTGGGAAAATTGGACAGGTACACGTAAAAAAATGAAACTAGACCACCAACTTACACCATGCACAAGAATAAACTCAAAATGGATAAAAGACTTAAATGTAAGATGTGAAAGCATCAAAATCCTAGAAGAAAACATAGGTAGTAAAATCTCAGACATCTCTCGTAGCAATATGTTTGCTGATACATCTCCTAGGGCAAGAAAAACAAAGGAGAAAATAAACAAATGGGACTGCATCAAAATACAAAGCTTCTGCACAGCAAAAGAAACCATCAACAAAAGGAAAAGGGAGCCCACTGTATGGGAGAACATATTTGCCAACGGCACATCTGAGAAGGGGTTAACATCCAAAATATATAAGGAGCTCATACAACTTAACAAAAGGAAGACAAACAATCCAATTAAAAAATGGGCAAAGCACGTAAATAGACACTTCTCCAAAGAGGACATGCAGATGGCCAAAAGACATGTGAAAAAATGCTCAGCCACTAAAAAATATTTCTTGAGCACCTGCCGTACATGTTAGACAGTGTCCTTAGCACTCAGTACCTGACGTTGGTCATTTAATGCTGCAGCCTCATAAGCACTGTGTTTGCGCTGATACTTTCTATCTGCCCCTTCACCTGGGCGGCTGAACTGTGCAGGTGACAAGGAAGGGCCTTTTCGTTCTGCGGCCTTCCTGTTGTGTTGGCCAATGACATGCAAGAGCGGGACTGGAGGGAGGGAGGAGAGTGAGGCCGAGGTGTGTACTCCCCAGCTCCCTCCTGGGGGGATTCACAGCCCTTGTTAGGCAGCCCCTCCACACAGACTTTCCTATACGGAACGCGTCAGGCTCGGGGCTTTGGGGTAACAAGTGCAGCCGTGACCAGCCCTGAGGCTCTGCGTGCTTTCCTTACACCCTGCCCGGCTGCCTTTGTACAAAGGCCCTTTACTGGACTCTCCTCAAATGGCCCCAATTTTTCCTGTGAGAACCTGGAGAGTCACAGGATGACGATGATGACAATGACAAAGACAAGGATGCCTGAAGGACTGACGTAGTAGTAATGACCAATACTGAGCGTATACCGTGGCCCAGGAACTATGACTTTCACATATATTATTTTATTTGATTGTTTCCAAAATGCAAATAAAGTAAATGCTATTACTTTAATTTTGATAAATAAATAAACTGAAATTTGGACAGATTAGGTAATTTCTCCAGGTCTATATAGTGAGTAAATGGCAGAATCCAGCACTATGACTTGCAAGTCCATACTGAGACTGTCCTAGCTCTCTTTTGCACGCTGTTCTGTGTGTCACAACTGTCCATCACTGTCACCCACGTGCAGCCAGAGCCGGGATGCCTGTCACCCTCTCTTACATCTCATATCTCGGCCTCAGGAAACTTGTTGCAGTCTATTTAGTCTTGAGATAAGAAAGTAACATACAATTACTTTTGTTAATTACCATGATTTCTGGATTTTAAGGCTTGGGGACACAATTATAGAAGACACCTTAGATCATTATGAAAATTTTAATTACATGGCAATCACTAGCTATAAGGGCTTCCCCCTTCCAAATCAGCAAATTGGAAGAAGAAATGACCTAGCTGGAACCCTACACATAAATCCAGATACTAAATTGGCACATACTGACTTGCATTTCACAGACTCAGATGACTTTGATCATCAAAATGAGGATGATGTTTGGTGTCTGTTTTGCTAGTGGGCGTAGCAGCCAAGGACAATCTGCTAACCACAGCATATGACATTGTCACCTTCCCCAGTAGAGAACCCTCCAGGGTGTCAATTTCTCTACTTTGATCTCCTCCAATACGATTCTCTATCTGATTTCTAGACAGATATTATAAGTGGTCACAAGATTATATATACATATAGATATAATCTTATATACGTACAAAATCATCTTCTTACAGAAACACACACTAGGAAAGATAATAAAGATCATTTATCGCACGTTGGTGAAGCTTTGGCTCTTATGAGAACATTCACCGAGTTAAAAAAATCATTCAATCTTTGATATGGACTTGGGCTCATGTACCATTTGTACCTCTAATTTTTACTATTATGAATGTGCATTCGAGGTTCTCCCCCTTTTATTTACTCTTTTTCTCCTCTCCTTTTCTGTGCTTCAGTTCAGAGGCTAAAGCGTCCCAGGAAATCTCTATCATATTTCAGGAGTCTGGGCATGGAAGCTCAGAGACTCGGTTTTCAACATCTTCCAAATGTCTTTGTTCATGTTTAATTTGATTCACCGGTTACTATTTAAACTTCACTACAGGCATAGTGCACATGGAAAACAGAAGGGTAAAGAAAAATCAGAATTCTGACACTAAAAACGGATTTCACCTATAGGACTATGGGTGATGTTCATTGAAAAATGAATGCTCTCTGGTTAGCTGGGGAATCTGTCGACCCTGCACATTTTCTTAACTCTGTGAAAATGCTGATTCTTTCCTATAACACTGATGCTAATGGAAATTTCAGACGATGAGTTTGGTAGGAGAGGGAGGGGTGTTTGGTAAGCTGGGTCATTCACAGAAAAGGTGGAAAGCGCTTTTCCTCCCTTTACAGAGTTCACCTTAATCTTTGTTCTGTAAAAGATAATGGTAAACAAACTCATAGACACACAGAGCATGTTGATGGTTGCCTGATGAAAAAGGGGAAGGGATTAAGATGTACAAATGGCCAGCTGTAATAACTGTGTATGGTGCCAGATGGGTACTAGACTTATCAGGGGGATCACTTTGTAAGTTATAAAAATGTCTAATCAGTAAGCTGTACACTTGAAACTGATATAATATTGACTGTCAACTGTAATTGAAAATTAAAAAAAAATATATCAAAGCAGCTTTCTCTCTCTGATTACGAGCCCTTCTACAAGACCTTATCCTTTCCCTGTATCATTTCCGCACTTCTATCCATAATGTTTCTCCATGTGTCTGATTGTTAACTTAGTTTTACCTCTTCATGCCTTAATTGAGCCTGAATGGGTGAAAAATACTATAGAGGCTACCTATCTTCGATTTCTTTTTACTCCTATTTTTTCCCCCTTGTTTTTATTATTTGCTGCTCCGGAGTGCTCCAGTCCCCAGGTTTACACACCCAAGTCACAGTAGGAGGTAATTTCTAAATAAAATCAACATTAGACCTTTGGCTTTCCAGTAAGTTATTTTCCACGCTCCCTGGTGCTTTTCCCTTTGCTTGGCCTGTCTTCATGTACAGTGTAGGTTTGATTTCTAAGGTTCATATTGGAAGTTACTCCTTTGGGTTTTTTTCCTTGGCGTTTTCAAAGGCAGGAAAGAATTTCTCACCTCTGGAGTTCTACTCTGCTGCAGGTAAAGAATTTAACAGCTATGGGGGTGATAATTAGAGCCAGTAATAATTTGACTGACCTACCCCAGGCACTAAATTGTACAGTAGATCTCTCTTTCATGGAGTAAGATGGTTATTTGAATCTCTACACATGTGGTTGAAGAGATCTACCTTGCCTCAAAGTCATTGATAAGGTGATTCAGCCCAGAGCATGCAAGTGAATCTTGCCCATAGAGGTTTATGTGGTCAAACTTCCAAACTTATTTTGACAAAATTTAAAACTATTTTCCCTGTTAAATATTGGGATGAAAGGGCGATTTAGCAGTGGGTGATCTGTTTTGGCTCTAGCATTTCAGGAGCAGTGGGGACCCTTAGGCTCAGAGAGGTGGGCCAGCAGCATTCATCAAGGAGAAGCCAGGGAGAACATGGGACTGGGTTTTACCAGCTCAAGCCAGAAGCCTTAGGATCTTAGTTTCTCCCTTTCTCCTACTCAGAGATTCAATGTCATCTCCTCTTTCATCCTTACAGCCATTACCTTAATACAGGTCTCATCATCTCTCACTTGGGTTAATTACTATACAGACATCCTGGCTGTTCAATCTACCTTTTTCTGTCCCAAGGAACAGAGATATTTTTCTAAAGTACAAATCTGTCCATGTATCCAACTCTGCCAGAACACCCACGTGTTGGCATGCACATACACACATCTTAAGTTCTTCTCTTGCTTCCCTCCCTCTGATAGCTCACAGAGCCCCTATGCCAGTATTTCTCCACCTGCTGCTCTACCCAAACACCCCTGAGGGAAGTGGCTTGCTGTGCACCAATGGCTGAGTGGAAGAGAAGAGAGAGAGAGAGAGGGAGAGAGAGAGAGAGAGGGAGAGGGAGAGGGAAAGCTTGTGGTAAAACTCCTATGATGTGCGTAACAACCCACTAGGCAATTTTGATATACCTTCTAATGGGAGGGAGGAAAGGGCACACTTCACCTCCAACTCCCTCTGAGAACAATGGCTCTAAGACACCAGAAGGAGAGAGACCCCCAACTCCATTCACCAAAGCTCTGGATCACACCAGACAAAAATCTCCTTTCAACAATCCCTTTCTAAGTGCTACCTAGGAAAGTGAAAACTCTTTAACCCTTACTAGGTCTTTGGTGAGCTGGCCTGACTTACTTGTCAGGCCTCACACTCAGGTTCTCTCTCCAGCTACAAGGAACTTACAGGGTGTCTCAAGCACCACACCCTCTTCCCTCCCAGTCTCCTCGCCTTCACACATACTTTCCAGCAGCTGGAATGCTCTTCCCCTTTCCTGGTTAATTCTCACACAACCTTCCAGTCTGGGTGGGGTATCCCTCCTATAAACTTGTACTTCCCCATACCTTGGCACTTACCACATGACTGTAATTGCCTCACAGCTTGGCTGTCTCAGCCTCTATGGACACTTGAGGGACCACACCTGTCTTGCTTTTTGTGGATTCCCAGGCATTCAGCCCACGGCCTCATAAATCCTGGATGCTCAATACCTGTTAATTACCTAAAAGATTGGGGAGGACAACAGGGAAGTAAACAAGGGTGATACAAGAAGCATGCCATTATCCAAAGAGCATGTTTCAGATCCTCTCCTAGCCTCTCTTCTCACAAAAGTCCCTGGCTCTGACTCAGTCTGCGTCTCATCTCATCTTCATTTGTCACATTCCAGACTCAGGGCTGGTCTGATTCTGAAGGCAGCTTATGTTTCATTCCTAGTTCTTCACTTACTTCTATGTGGGAGGCACTGTTTTATTGCTCTAGCATTCGGGAATGAATCTTCTCGATATTTTGCTTCTTTTATGATAGGGAGCTTCTTATTTTTCTTATGAGGTTTGGCTTTCCCTCTCACATTCCTGGGATCTGTTACAGGAAGAGCATGCTCCTTGTACGATTGCCCTTTAAGCCTGAGGCTCAAAATGAAGATGTATGGAACAGACCAGAATACAACCACAGCCTGAATCAGAGCCACCCAGCTGACCTGCAGACCCATGAATAGGAAAAGAGTTGTTTTTTGTTATAGGCCACAGAGATATTTGGGATTGTTTGTTACCCGGCATAATTGTGGCAACAGATGACTGGCATACCTTCTATGGCGAGTGATGGGCTCTCATTGACCCCAAAGGAAAATATTTACTCAGGAACATAAAAACTATGGATTGCCTTACTCATTATTATAACCTCATTCTAGTATTGGAGAAGCTGGGAAAACTATAAATTACATTTTTCAGATTCTCTTGCAGCTAAGATTTCAAATGTAATTGAGGTTCCATCATTCAGATAAAGTTGTGTGATACTTGAATTTAGAACTGAGTTGAGCAGAGCATCCATTTTTGTTGGTTCAGATCATGGCAGCTCATGGTAGAAATTTCCTGACTTTGTGATTGTTTGAACAGGCGGTGGCAGCATTGCTTCCTAGAGCAGAGGTCTTGTGGTTCGGACCTGGGAGTTTTCCCTGGATCCTCTCTAGTCTGTTCCTCCAACCCTTCCAATGATTTCACGAACTACCTGATACTATAGCATAAATTCCTTTCTGCTTAAATTAGAGTGGCTTTTGTTTCAGCTTCCAAAATCTAACTGATAAACCTCATAAAGTAGAAATTTCAAACCATAACCTCATAAAAACCATACAGTAAAGATTTCAAATTAAAATTGGAGGCAGATCCATCTCAGGCTCCCAGTCACCTATAGGATAAAGTTCAAGCTTAGCCTGATATACAAGTTCTTTCATGCTTTGGCCTCAACTTACTTTTCTAAACTTCTTTCTTGTATCTCTTCTCAAGTGTCATTAGGCGCCAGTCATACAGAGCTTCTAGACGCTCCAAAGCACAACATGCCTTTTCTGTGCCTTAGACATGCTGTTTTCTCACCTGAAATTACTTTTCAACTCATTGGTTCATTTATTCACCAAATGTTTATTGACCATCTACAGTATGCCAGGCCCTATGCCAGGCATTGCAAGTACAAAGTAAACAAGGTCCCTGTATGCAAAGATCTCGTGGTCTAGCATGAGAGACTAACACCTCAATAAATAAATGTAATGAACCCTGTTAAGTGCTGGAACATGAGTATGAAAAAGTTCTGTGACAATGGAATAGAAGAAGGACTTGTTTACCTTAAGACTTGGTGAAAGTTGACCAGAGAAAGTGACCTGGAGCTAAGTTTTATAATGTGAGTAGTGTGGAATATTGACGATGCACAGCATATTCTAAAAAAATGATAAGGAGCTACTCAGTAATCTAGAATAGAGGGAGGATTCCAACTTCAAGTTTCTTCCTAAAGCAATACTATGGATTCTGGGAAGCAACTGAGAGTCCATGGAGGTTTTTCTATAAGGAAGTAATGTGATTAAATTGCACTGTTGGGCTAACTCTGGTGGTCATGTGGAACATGGACCAGAGCAGAGAGACTGATAGCTATGACACAGCTTAGGAAGTGGTTGCAATTCAATGAGATTTGGAACTAGTTCAGTCACCATGGGGAGTGGAGATCAAGGGATTCGATGTCAGAGACATATGTTCCTGGGAGAGAAGGTATCGGACCTGAAGAACAGTTAGTTGCAGGTGGGGAGTGAGAGACGAGAGGGTCTGGGATGCTTGAAATTTCTAGCTTTGATTATTGGCTGGGTGAGTTCAAGGCCTTGGTAGCACTCAATAGATATTTGTCGATAAAATGATGGCAATTGGTTTCACTCACCAAGACAGAGAATATAAAGGAAAGATCAA
Source organism: Miniopterus natalensis (assembly GCF_054644295.1). NCBI lineage: Eukaryota > Metazoa > Chordata > Mammalia > Chiroptera > Miniopteridae > Miniopterus > Miniopterus natalensis. Next base: position 154,289,338 of record NC_142082.1, on the reverse strand, counting down.
GGATTTTGTGACGTGTGTGTGTGTATGTTGGATTTGGGGTGGGGGGAAAGTGATGTTCTGAAATGTTTTCAGTAGGTAGAAAGAGCACTGAGATCAGAGCTGGAAATATGTGTTATACTTGGGTATCGTCAACATATAAAAAGATGAGAATTGGAAAGATTGCCCATGGATAATTTGCAAAGTAAGAAAAGTGATCTGGGGATGGGAATACCCCAGATAGAAGAAGAGTGGAGCAAGAGGAGTCAAAAGGAGATAGGGAAAGAGTCCAAGGGAGAAACCATTGTAAGCAGGAGGCATATCTGGGGCTGAATGCAGCAGAGTAAGAACTGCAAAGTGTCCAGTGGATTGAAAATTGGGAGAGCCTTCTCCCTTGGCAAGAGCAATTGTTGTTTTGTGGTAGAGGAATGAATAGGGCCTGAGAGTTAATGAGAGAGGGTGTTAATATATTTCTATTCTTGGGCCTGGGTGGGGATAAGAGGAGAGGTGGGTTAGTTCTAGGAAGGCAGTGGGTAAAGGGAGGACTTTTTATAGGAGAGAATGAAGAGAAGGGAAATACCAAAACTGCTGTTACCACCATCACCTCTGCTAACACCACCATTACTGAAGATAAAGATACATTGTCTTTCTAACTCTTGTCACACTTTTATGTAATGAGCATTGTATTAGAAGCCATGTAATATATACATAGCAGCTACAGAACTGGGCATATTGATTTCCTTTTTCAATGGGAAGGAAATGTTGCCCAGAAGTCACTCAATGAGATGATGGACCTAAGATTTGAACCCTGGGCTAACTGAACCCCATAATAATGATTCCAAAGCCCATATTCTTTCTGAAATACCATTGTATGTCTTATTTCATATGGCAATACAGAAAAGAGAAAGGATAACTCATATACCTTAGTCCTGGAGGAGATAAGGCTAATAATAGCCAATGCTTATTAAGCATTTACTGTATGGCAAACAATAGAGTATTTTAGTTAATCATCACAACAACCCTCTGTAATATTACTGTTTCCATTTTACAGATGAGAAAACTCAGGTTTAGAGATGTTAAGAAACCCATCCGCCTGGCCAGTGTGGCTCAGCATTTGAGCATCAACCTATGATCCAGGAGATCCCTGTTTGATTCCTGATCAGGGCACATGCCCGGGTTGCAGGCTCATCTCCAGTAGGGGGCATGCTGGAGGCAGCCAATCAATGAATGCCTTATCATTGATGTTTCTATCTCTCCTTCTCCCTTCCTCTCTCTGAAATCAATAAAGATTTTTTTTTTTTTTTTTAAGAAACCCATCCAGGGTTCCATAATTGACGGTGCAGAGTCAGGGTTCACTCAGGCATTCTGACTCTGGGGCTGGTATTTGTAACTCTCTTCCTTGGCCTCCCAGATGGAGGATTACCTTTGAACTGGAGAAAGGACTGATTGTTCTCTGAGGATTAAGGAAGATGTAGGTGTAACTGTAGATGAGTGTGATGATGCTCAGGGTAAGTAAGGTAGTTCATGCCTGATGACTTCAATTTTCTTAGTGAATCAGGAGACAAAGTTACCTATGGAGAGTAAGGTGTTTTGGTGCAGGGCGGGGTGGGCTTGGGGATTATGTCGAGTGGCCAGTATTTGGTTTGGCCACTGGAGGAAATAGAAATCAAGGCAGCACAAAATTCAACAGGTGTGATGTCAGAGGCTTTACAGAAGTGAGAGACCATCTGTTTGCACAGGTACACGGTCATGTGGTTCTGCATATTTCTCCAGTGCACATCATTGCCAAAGAGTAGAAAAAGCAGGTTGCACAACAGATCTGCTCTCGGGGGCTTGTACCGCATACCTGGATGACGGCTTATTATATCCAGTCCATTGGTAAAACCTGCCAGTTTTACCTCCTGACTACCTCTTAACTCTGTTCGCTCTTCTCCATCTTTACAATCATTACCTTAGTCCAAGATACAGTCATCTCTTCCCTGGACCACCGTAGTATTAGCCTCCTAACTAGTTTTACTCTACCCCTTTGGTGTATCCTTCCATTTCATTCTTCAGATAGCAGCCAGAGTGAGTTTTTCAAATGCTAATCTGGTCCCATTATGTCCTTTCTTAAAGTCACTCAATGACTCCTCACTGCCTTAACTTAGCATGGGATGTCCTGCATAGCTTCAGTTATGGCTCATTCTCTTGTTTTTTTTCCATACCAATTACATGGATCTTCTCATTTTTAAAGAAAATTGCCGGAGGGCCTTTACATATGTGGTTTCCTCTACTTATTACACTTTCTCCTTCCGTTTTCAACATAGACAGCTTTTGCTGTTCTGTTTTGTAGATCTCAGCTTGAGCACTATTTCCTCAGAGCTCCTTATTGGGTCAAATCTGCCCATTCTAGATTTTTACGGTACCAAGTACTTTTTCTTTGTAGCATTTGTCATAGTTTTACTTTTTGCTTCTCCTCCTCTCTAGACTATAATCTCCATGTCTGGGATTGATCATTATTATTTTACCCTAGCAACTAGCATGATGCTTAGCACACAGTAGATGGTTAATAAATATTTAACAAATGATCAATAAATATTTGTTTAACCCTAACCCTAAACCTAAACCTAACCAAAGAGATAAAAGACCTATATTGGGAGAACTACAGGGCATTGAAAAAGGAAATAGAGGAAGTTACAAACAAATGGAAAAATATACCATGTTTATGGATTGGAGGAATTAACATCATTAAAATGTTCATACTACCCAAATCATATAGTACATGTCTTTCTCTGACTGGCTTATTGCACTTAGCATAATGTTCTCCATAGCCAAAATTTGGAAGCAGCCCAAATGTCCATCAGTAGACAAGTGGATAAAACAGCTATGGTACATTTACACAATGGAATACTACTCGGCCATAAAAAATAAGAAAATTTTACCCTTTGGGACAGCATGGATGGATCTGTCTTTCTCTCTTGATTGATCAGTTTGTAGCTTTTCACAATAGCATTTTGGAGACATTTGGTTGTAGCTCCTAGTTATGAAAATGAATATTGATCTTTTTCTTTTATTTTAAAGTAGCAAATGTTTTTCATCATGGGTCAAATAATCTTAAAGATAATTATAGCTTTAATCCTCAATTAAAAAAAACCCCATGATACAGTAATTTTCACAAGCCTCCTTTTATTAGTATCTTAATGTCCCCACCTTCTGACTTTGATGGAGCTACTTTCCTAAAATATCACATACAGTGTTCTGTGGGAAAATCATTCATTGCCTTTCCTAAGGTTCCTGAGGATGCCCGAGGCAGGGGGCTGGGGAATGGGTGGCTCCTATTCCCTGCACTGTGTGGACACTCAGCCCCTGCTCATAGGTTTACCTCTGTGACTGCCTTTCTCTGTTGATACAGCTTTGCCTCCAGCCCCTTCACTGTCACTCCCTAAAGCACAGTACAAAAAGATGCTGAGAATTGGGAAACAAAGAGGGAGATCACAGCTGAGCAATTGTGGGATGGCTTTTCCTTATACCTCACTGCCTCCATCTCAGTCAGGCACACTTCCTTGATCAAGATTATATCCCCAATCCCCTTATCTGCTCTGAGGTCCCCAGGTGTCTCATCCACTCTCCCACGGGTGCCATCTGTAACCTCCAAGTCTCTATTCCTATACAGTAGGGAGATGGTTAACTCTGGCCCACTTCCTCAGTTCTGGGAAAACTGTACATATCTAAAAAGGCCTGTTAACAGCTCCTCTAAAGACAAGTGCATAGAATCGATAGATGGGGAAACCTTTTTGGCAGTATTCCTCTAACATAGGCCAAATCTAATTCATATTCAGCGCCACCCATATCCACTGCACACCCTCTCTGTCCTGTTCCTGCCAAGAATTCCTCCACGGAGGGATCCTAGTTAATTTTTTCTTTTACGTTAAAATGACACTGGTCATACTATTATCATGATGTTACCAGTAATTTGAAAAATATAAGATCTTGTAAAAGACTGATTTCAGATGTTGAAATTAAAAATAGAATTTTTCTAACAAGATAATTTCTCCCCCACTCTGAGTCTGAAAGTCTCTGTTAAAGTGTATGGCACTCCTGATACTTGCCAACAGGGCTTTTCAAATCTTTTTGGTATTATATCTCTGTTTTTTATTTACAGACAGAAAAATTTGAAATGTGTGAAACTATAAACCATGAGCATGGAAATAGAAATGAAATGCACTATCTCACAGGACACTCTGAATGGTGGAGGGGAGAGAATGAAATTGAGCATGTTCTTTAGCCTTAAGGGGAGAAATCTAGGTCAGGAGCATTAGAGGAAAAGAGTGTATTTTACAGACCACGTCTTTGGAGTGAGAAAGATTTGAGCCAGTATCAGTTTTGTCTTCAGTTTGGTGGGCAAGTAACTGTGGACAACCCTCTCTGTACCTCAGTTTCTTCATTTATGAAAGAGAGATTATAATACCTCTATCTGAGAGTTATATGTGGATTAAATATACTGGGAATGTGTCTGGTCCACAGTGAGGGTCCCATGAATACCACTGTCTTTCTCTTCTCCCCCTCTTTCTTTCTTTCTTCTGAGGTGGGGTGTTGTAGTTCCAGAATACAAAATTCTGCAACTTAGAAATTCTTATAATTAGGATGAGTAAAATTTTCAGTATAATTGATGGATATATGCAGACACACACACACATACACACAAAAACCAAACGTTGAGAGGATTAACTAATTAAAATTTTTTGTCTATGAGAAATAGAGAATTAGTGGAGTAGAAAGGTATAGAAACCAGGCTTCTTAGATATATCCTTGTTTATTTGACTTTAAAGCTGTGAAAATAGCCCGGCCGGATGGTTCAGTTGCTTGGAGCATCATCCTGTACATCAAAAAGGTTGTGGGTTCAAGCCCCAGTCTGGGCTCATTCAAGAGGCAACAGATCAGTATTTCTCTCTCTCTCTCTCACTCCCCCCCCCCCCCCTCAAATCAGTTAAAAAAAACCCCACTATATCCTTGGGTGAGAATTAAAAAAACAACTGTGAAAATATTTTACATAATTATAAAACAAAATTAAATTTTACAGACAGTCCCTAAACAGTAAAGATTAAATGAAACAAAATCAACCTTACTATGTATTCAGTTGTTGGCAGAAAGGAACTATATTAAGTGAGTTCCAACCTAGTAATTGGACAAATACACCCCTAGTGGGATATACCCTTAGTAGAGGGGAGAACACAAACCTTTTTATAAGTAGTTTTCAGAAGTCATATGTTCACCTGAGACAGTTGTGTGTATGTTGTGAGACAAAGCAAATGGCTAATTCTATGACATTCTAAATTAAGCTCCAGGATTCTCAGTTTGGGAGATACAAGAGGATAAATAAAAACTCTACTCCTGGTTGTGAATGAGAGATATCAATTGAATGAAATAAAATGAGGAATTTTATCTTAAAAGATTTTCCCAGTTTTGTCCACTTGAAGGCTTGAATATCCTTAGTGCCCAGACTGTGGCTTTGATAGTGTAGGCAGCTAGACAGGCATGAGCAGAGCAGCAAAAATAGGCCAGGTACGAAATGTCACCAGGGCAGAAAGCCCTGGGTGCCTAGCAACGGGCAACTATTATTAGCTAGGACCTGCCCCCAGGGTGACCTTTCCTCCCCTAGCACGTCACTGATCACGTGGTTTAGACCCTCTGACCTTTCATATTGCTGGTCACGGGGTTTAGATCTCCTTAAGGGAGGAACACTGGGGCTGAAGCATAGCCTCATATGAGTCCTCTACAAGCCCTTGCACGATCACTCCCTTAAGCATTACTCTCTCAGGACAATGAGATTCTGACCCACATCAAATAATCTTAGGAACAAAGCCTCAGGTCTATTGACCACAGAGACCGAGTTTCAGTTAAACTAGAGATAACATCTAGGCCTCAGTTGTGTTTCAGCTCCAGGCCCAGAAAAGCAAGAAAACCAGACAAAGCAATGCCATGGCTGGACATCAGAACCAGATGCAATGACTAATGACCCCCTACCCTAGCTCCGACCAATCAGTAGAGACCAAGACTCTGAAAGGACACACTTGGAAAAGCTGATGAATATTCTAGTGAGGTCCTCCCAAAGACCTTCCCTAAAATTCCTGCTTTTAGAAAACAGACAAAACCCCTTAAGGTGAGGGACCCAGTGGGCTCTCTCTCCCTCTCTTTCCCCGTCTCTCTGTTTCTCTCTCTCTCTCTCATGCGTGCCCATGTCTTTCCCCCTCTCCTTGCCTCAGGCAGGTTATCTTTCTTTGCTTTCTTTCTCCTAAGTTCCAAGGACTCTTCTTTTCCTTCTGTAACTTGTTTCCCAAGTCCACATAGCCCAGCTGGCTCACTTCTACCTCTGTGACTTTCTAAATAAACTTCTTGCGTTAGAGCTCTTGGCTCTGAATTCTTTCTTAGCCAGACTCAAGAACTGAGGTCTAATTCTGCCACTAACCTTTCCTGAATACCCTTAAGCACTAAAAGGAAACTCGGCCCCTTGTAGAAATACCTAAATCCAAGTCTGGGGTAGGTATTGTATAAAAAATGAGCCTAGAACATCTTGCCATATCAGAAAGAAAGGAAGGAAGCTATGGTATATTTAAAAAAAAATTACATTTGGTCTTTGTCCCCAGTCCTGGTACAGAGCTCCTAAAACCTTTGCAATTTTCCAAGTAAGCAATTTTCCTTCAGCCTCCCCTCCTTCCAACCTCCAGGGAGAGGAAGGTGGCTGGAGATTAACTTCATTCATCAATGGCTAATAATTTAATCAATCATGCCCATGTAATGGAACTGAAATAAAAACTCTGAAAGAAAGCAAGCAACTCTACAGGAGCTCTGGGTTGGGAGGATCTGAGGGCACAGAAGCTCTGCACAACCCGTCCCCCATTCATCCCTTTATCCGGTTGTTCATTTGTATCTTTCATGCTTTTATGAGACAAACAGAAATTTGAATGCTACCGCAGGCTTGATTCTCTGGAATGCAGACTCTGAGACAGAGGTAAGCATGCAGAAAATTGACTGGGGAGTGCTCCTGGGATCAACACCTGTCGGGGAAGGGAAAGCAGCAGGACTGAGCAGAGGGAGGAGCTGGGCTGAGATGTAGTTACTGCAAATCCTCTGCCAAGCCCACAGGGAGCACCGAAGCTGGAAGGGCTCCTCAGAGCACTCCCAATTTGGGGTGAGGGGTGTGGGACTTTAATTCTGTGTTCAATAGTCACTGAGTGTGGGCTGCTCCAGGGAAACGGTGTAACCTTGAGGGAAAAGGCTAACGAGCTGAGGGCCGGCAGCTGGCAGAGTGAGTCCTTCAATCCTGAAGGGAGAGCTGGGCAGCGCCACACAGTATCCACTGCATATGCTGGCCGGAGGTTTGATGAAATTAGAAAATTACTTTAAATTTTCCTTCAGGTGTGATGATTTTATGATGGCCATGTTTTAAAAATGAGTCTTTATCTTTTAGATCTAGACTGAAATACTAATGAAATGACATCACAGATGAGATTTAATTCCAAAATAATATTGGTGGGAGGGAATGTGGGAGTATAAATAAAACATGAATTGATAATTGTTGAAGTTGAGTGATGGATATATGGGCTTCATTATACTATTCTGTCTGCTTTTGTATATTTTCACTTTTTCCAGAATTACAAAAAGTAGAAAAAAAGATGATATCATTACAAAGTCATTTCTAGCCCTGGCTGGGCGGCTCAGTTAGTTGGAGCATCCTTCCGTACACTACAATCGTTGCCAGTTCCATATCCGGTCAGGGCACATGCCCAGGTCCTGAGTTCGATTCTGGTCAGGGCTCATATGGGAGGCAACTGATCGATGTTTCTCTCTCTCTCTCCCCCTCTTTCTTCCTCTCTCTCTAAAATCAATAAACATATCCTCAGGTAAGGATTAAGTAAAAGTCACTCATAGAACAAATATGTCAGTTAATATGACATATGATATTTCTATGAACAAAATTGATGCTTGTCTTAATATAATTAATTTCTATGTAAAGTGTTAATTAGATGGAGATCTATATTATGTTTTGATTTCACAGAACTGATAATAAAAAAATGTAAGAAAAAATAATAAGGCAGGGATAAATTTGGATTCAAATGAAGGACAATGAAGGTCTGATGCCCTAAGAAGTAAAATGTTATTAAATATCAGATTACCAGAAAAGAGTATTGTTAGCATCTTAAGAGTAGAACAGATGCATCCTTCTGAGAAGCCTGAGTGAAACTTTGACTAAAGACAAGCAGGGGAATTGTAGCCCTCTGACTTTCATGTTGTAGAATGTGGCTGTGTGACTTTTCCCCCCTTTCAACACATGGTAATTATTTCTCTCCTTCAAAGGGAAAAATGGCTTTTATGTGTGCTGTGAACAAGAGGTAATTTTTGTTCTTGATAATGAAATTATTTGTATATCCAGTTTAAGAACCCACGATAAATAAAGCCAGGTTAAAAATAATAGAGCATGAACATCCAAACGTTACTATTTTTTAAAATGCAAATTCTTATATATAGCGTATTTCCTGAGTGTGCTGTACCTCATTTCTGTTTTAGTTCCTGGACTCATTGTTAGGAGGGGAAGTGAGTCATATTAGCTGCCGATAAGATTACCTTGAGCTCTAATCTAGTACTATGATTCAGCAGGAAGGGTGTGTGTGTGTGTGTGTGTGTGTGAGACACTAAAAAGCGTGTGGGAAAAAGCACACCTTAAATTAAGCTTATTGTACACAAAACTGTTTTAGTGGCACGATAAGGTGGATTTGTGGGTGCCATGGGTATCATTAATAATTGGGAAATTTACCACATGGCCCATGTCTCATGCCATTCCGTGTGGGGCACTTGTCTTTACACTAAAAGGATAAAAGAACATCTGTTCCCTGGCAGCTTTGGTCGCCCTGGGGCCTCACTTGGCCCTTTCTGTTTGGACCAGTTTCCCACCAACGTGGGATGTGGGTCCTGCACCCTCTCATTTATCTTGCTGGATTTCTTGCTCTTTGCATGCTGCTTTTCTCCTGACCTTCTCTTTGGGCCCTTGCCTCAGATGTTAGGCCAAGACGAGTTGAGAGAACCTATTGGTAGACCAGGAGAAAACCCGACGGGCTCCTGGGTTTTCTGAGACATTAAGGTTTAGACAGCGCTAAGTAGAGAAAAGCAGAATATTAATGCTAATGCTCTAGAAATCTCTACTGCACTCAGCATTGCTAATATTTCCCTGCCATTATTATGAACACCGCGGTCACTCATTAACGGGGAGGTTGGTTCTCTTGCTGGCATGAACTGAGAGGCTCCTCCCCAGCAACGGGCCAGGAGGCGCCGTGTGAGCAGGGCCGCCTGCTTCCCGGTGGTGCTCACACCATCGTCATGCTTCCTTTCCTACTGCAGTTCTTGGCTCTTCTTTCTGCCAGTTCTCCCTCTTTCACGTCCCTTCCTTTATCACGTTCTCTTGTCACATTGTGCTTTTCCCCCATCACGCCTCACTCATCTGCAAGGCTGCCCAGAGCCGGTGCGAAGTCAGAGGATTTGCCTTGGACCCAAGTGCTTTCTCCTCTATTCCATACCTCTCCTCGCTGTCAAAAACGCTTCCTTCACCCCCCTCCCATCAGCTTCTAGGTAGGTAAGGAGCGGCTGGGCTCATGGAAGCACTGCGGTATAAATAACAACACTCAGGGATATTTGTACTTTAATCATTGCCCCATTGCCCCCGTTTTCACTCCTCACCCTCCTCTTCCCTTCCTTCTGATTGCTTTAGTATTACCATTTCCCCCAACCCTTCTTACCAGTACTTGCCTTGGTACTTTCTTCTCACTGTTGCTGGCAGAGTTTTCTTGCTTTTGTTTTCTTGCAATTCCACCACTGCTAGAGTGCAGGGTAGTTCATCACCTCTCGAAAGTGTCTTTCTTTGACCTTCATGGCATCTTACTATCCATCAGCTTTTAAAAATTTATGCCTGACTAAAAGGAACAGGAGTATTTATTTCCTTGTAACCTGTTTTCCAGCTTATAGTCCAAAATCAGCAGCAGCAGTCTGATGTGCCTGCGGTAGAATCATGTGAGCCACAGCAATCTAAGGAAGGGAACAAGAGATGCCTCAATTAGGGTCTTTGGTTGTGAGAAAAAGAGACACATATACAAAATCGGGGGAAAGGAATTTATCGAGAGGACCTGGAATAGCTCAAAGAAAAAGCAAAGTAAAGGAGTCTTGAAAAGGACCAGAATAAGGGCAACTCAGAGGGTCTTGGCAGCAGGAATGAGGGTGCAGGCCCCTTGAGGCACTGCAGTCTGATAAGAAGTCAGCCATTTCTCCTAATCCTTCCTTCCCTCTGCTCAAAATACAAATGCCAAAGAAAGATAATATGATGAGCCAAGCTGAGACATGGGACAGTGGCAGGAAGGGGATGTCTAGCCCCTTGATGGAAGTCCAAGCAGTAGGTATTCAGAAGAAGAAGGCAATTCTCCAAAGCAGGATCATGGTGCTGTGATCACAAGAAGAGTCACTGGGTGCTGAGTGGGCAAATCCCCAAGTGGCCCCACTAGAGTTGGGAAATAAATAGATTCACATGAGGACAAATAGATTCAATAGTTCGTTACAAATCATTTTGTTGAAGTCTCTTGAGAATAGTGACCCCTCACCCCTACACTTTTTTAAACACATAAAGCCAAGATACTAGAGTTAGTGTTCAAGTTCAGGCTGCCAAGAGGATTCATTGATTAAGAATATATATAACCCTGTGAGTCAGCATATGCTAAGTGCTTTTCATATAGTGACTAATTCAATCCTCACAACAACCCAAAGAGGTAGGTATTACTATCAATCCCACTTTCAAGAGCAGGAAACTGAGGCTCAAAGTAGTAAAGTAACTTACCCAAGACTTAGTTGGTACCATATGCAGCAAAGGGAAGATTCAAACTCAGGCGATGTGGTTCAGTTCGCTCTCTCATCCACCATGGTATCTACCCCCAAATCTTTGTGTAACAAAATATTTAAAGGAAATGGGATGGGGGGGCTCTGATAGTCTCTATTTTGGAAAGAGGGAGCAATAGGAACAGAGACATTTTAAGTGATGGTTCATAATCCCTCCCATGTGGACCCAAAGTAGGGATTTTATCAATAAACACCTGTTCCCATTCAAACGTAACACAGCGAGACAGAAATCACTGGCGTGCGAGCACATACTCACATCGCGCGGGAAGCCAGCTACATGGGTTTATTTCCTAAGGGCAGTTATTCGAAAGTGCGGGTCGTTTTATTTTTAGTTTCCTTCAGATTACACCCCAGAGCACATCCCTTCACTGTCTCTCCCAGACACTCCTTTGCTTTTCAAAAAGAGAAACACTGAACCTTCTCTCCTCCACACTAAAAGGCCTTTGTCCGAAACCACACATGTCGATTTTAAACAGAAAATAATATTAAAGCACAGTGCTTCCTTTATGTGCCTCCTGCAGCTTTCTGAGTTCCTGTGTCCCTGGATTTATGATGTGCTCTACACTTTCCACATTCTCAGTGCTGTTTTCCCACATTTGAAGGAGAAATGATCAAGAGATTTGTGCTGGAGTAAATTTATTCTGTCTTGAGCCGGGTGAAGGTTCCAACTTCACCACAGCATGGAAAATATAAATGCTGTAAGCATCGCGCTTCCTCCCAGACGCTGCAGACGGCAAACACGGGCGAGGGCAGGAAGGAACGCTGCGTTCTCGCAATCACGCTGCTGCTCCGGGCCGGTGGCTTTTCAGAAACCTGGCCAGGTCGCATGACCCCGCCGCTCGGTTTCGCATCGGGGGCGAACAGCTCCTGTGTCCTTTTTAGCTCCCCCACTCTCCTGCGGGGCCAGAGAGCCATGGGCTTTGAGGGGCTGAACGCTGAGCAGCGTCTCGGGACAGGACACTGGAGAGAGCGATAAAAGAATATGTGGGGCGGACGGTCATTGTCGCCTTTCGGGAAATTGAACTGCTGCCTTTCAGTCCTAATCCTAGACGTAAAGTTCCTGTGTAAGAACGAGGAGTTGAGGCCGGGGAGCAGATGCTTGGGAACTGCGGTTTGCTGGGTGGAATTTCACCCCAGTGTGTCAGCTGAGCTCCCCTATGCGCAGTAACTGTCCACCTGCTGCCGTCCCGTCAGAAGCCTGCCTTGTTCAGGGCACTGTGCCCCTCAGTGACCACAGGAGCTCAGTCATGGGGTTGGGCGAGTCAGTGGACGGATCAGCATTCAGAGATGGGAAAGGTTATCAGACACCTTGTTGATGTCCTGAGTCAGGCAACCCCCATCATAAAGCATCTTTACCTTACAAATTTGTTTAGGTCAGAGGGTCCCAGTTATTAAGCCCTTCATGCTGTGATGTGTTCCTTGTTGCCCCTTTAGTATAAAAATTATCACTCATTTCATTGTTTCTTTCAGTGTCCTAACTGGTAAGACAGCTCTTCAAGGGCAGGTGATATTCTGGAAAAGACAAATAGAAAAAATAAAATAAAACTAGAGACCAATGAGAGAGTAGCATTAACAATCCATTGAGGAATATATGAACTAATCAGTAAGGGATGCTGAAACTATTGATTACCCTTGTGGAAAGAAATAAAGGAAGACCTTTGCTTAGGACCATATTAAAATCTCAATTCCAGGCTTATTTGAGTTCTAAATAGGAAAAGTCAAAACTTTAAAGCTTTTAAAAAAATATAAAATTCTGTTCAGAAGACTTTCTTTTAAAAGGGCACAATAAACTGCACACAATTTATTAAATTTGAATTTGACTATATTAAATTTAAAATTTCTGTAAAACGAAGATACGTAAACTAATTGGGAAGATACGTGGTAGACTGGGGAAAGATATTTGCAACACACACACACACACACACACACACACACAGAGGCCTTTTATTGCCTCCCTGACCTGGATCCTATATCTTTCCCTTCACTTTCTTGTCTCTAGCCAGGCTGGCCTCCCTGCTGTTTCCAGTACCTGCTAGGGGGTCTTTGCTCTAGCTGTTCCCACTACCTGGAATGTTCTTGCCCCATGTATCCCTTTGACTAATATCTTCACTGTCTCCAAGCCTTTGCTCACTTTCTCAGTAAGGCCTACCTTGAATATCCTATTTCACTCAGTAAACTGCCCTGTCCCCACTCCTAATCCCCTCACCCTGCTTCTTTATTCTATAGCACTTATCATTTCTCACAGCTATAGCTTCCACTTATTTATTGTGCTTAATACATGTTCATTATGTTTCCGTCCATTAGAATCAAAGCTCATGGAGACAGGGGTCTTTCTCTTTTTGGTTCACTGGTATGTCCCAAATTCCTAGAACATTGACTAGCGCAATCACTCAAGATATATGTAGGAGTTCAAAAATATTTGAATGAGTGAATGAACAATCATTATTGGATGTCAGAGCTTACCAATCAGTGTGTTACAGCCTTCTTATATGCCTCCGATGGGTTACAGATGTGCTGAGATATTGATCCCCTCAACCCTTGAGGCAGCTGGTCAGGATCTGGGGCAGTGGAAGACATGGACAATGGTGACCAGATGCAAGTAGCCTTCTCCATTAACCCTGGTGTCCCTTACAATATTGTCATGTTGTAGGTGTGACAGGTCATTAAAAGTTCAGGGAGCACTGCAATGTCTAAGCTGTGTCTTGACTTGTGAAATCAGGTATACTGTGCATTTTTCACTTGGGGAGGTGGAATGCCTGTGTCTCTCCCTGGGAGTGTCCCTGTATCTCAGCATAAGTGTCCTGGTATCCCTCAAGCTCAATCAAGCATTGGTTCAATAACATTTCTGTTATTGATCAATGACATTTTTTAAAACAAATGACTTTATGTCATAAATTACATATTTTAGGACATAGAGAATACATGTGAAATAAAAGAATTAATGACTATGTAACAAGAAAGTGTGAGCATTATTTAAAATGTGAAAATTATTGATGGTTGTTGTGGAGAGTGGTGGTGAGAAAATAGGGAGGTCTGAAAGATGGTGCTAATGAATTTAGTCCTAAATGTTTATGCCTGGCTGCTCTAAAGTGTAAGTTCCTTTAAAAGGGAGGAAGTAGGGAAATTATGGGAGGCCTTTCCTACAAAGAGCTCAAAGTCTGGAGATCTCAAAATATTCCTCCTAAGTTCCCCATTTTTATCACAAAGAAAACTCTGAGCATCGTTTAAGCCTATTAAAGAAATCGGAAGGATATAAAAAAAAGCCACTATGGGGCACAGGCAAGGCCTCTGCTGCTGGGGGAGTGGGTATCCACCTAGAGTTATAAAGGACTGAGAGGCAGTGGGCCCGAGATTGAGACTCAAAACCAGAAGAGCCAGGGGAAGCCTGGAGGGAAGCTCAGGGCCAGACACAGTGGTTGGCTGGGCTTGGGAGTGCCCTGAATCTGGCAAACATGGTAGAACTTGGAGCCAGGGGGTAGGCAGAAGCCAGGAAACTCCCGGTTCATGAGGTGAAGGCTAAATGGGGGGTGGGGAGAGTTAGGAACAAGACAGCAGGAACCAACAGCAGGGATGTCTTGAAACCAAGACAGCTACCTCTGCCAAGAAGCCTCATATATGCCTCTTGCCAAGGCAAAATGCAGTATCTGGAACAGTGGGCCGAGGCCTGCAGGTGGGAGCAGGGTGAGGAGGCCAGTGGGGCTTCTTGGCCAGCATGGAGCTATAGCCAAGGGAAGGTTCTGGCATTCAGCCTCTCTCTCTGAGAAGGCAACCTTGCCTTTCCCCTCTTCCTAGATCTTAGGTAGCATTGAATAATGAAAGCTATATGTATTGTGCCGACCTGCTAGGAATTGTTAGGACAGTCATTCATTTTAAGTATTCCATCTCCTAATGGAGGTGGCCCTATTTTCGTTTCTCCTGTGGCATGTCTCATGTTACCCTAGTCACTTTGAATCCCATTTTTGGTCCAGAAACTCTGGGACAGACAGACCAGGAAGCCAAAAATGAGGATGCATGATCTCTGAGGTCCCTTCAAGAGTGGGATCATGGCCAGAGGAGTCATAATGGTCATCTTGAGGATTCAGGGAAAGGTGGGCAATGTCAGAATGGGGGGAGTTCAGAATAAGACACACCCAGGATCTGACCATCACACAAAGGGCCTCAGTTCTATATTTATGATTTTAAGAATTACTGCTCATCAATTAATGTGATGAACATGGTTTCTTCCCCCATTTACCCAGGGAACATTTATTGCGTACCTGCTGTATGCCAGGCTTGTGTTCCTCCCTACCAGCATTAACCTGACTCTCCTGGCCAACCCTGGGTAATTTTATTCTGTCGTTGGGCTCCCTTTTCCCTTTACCTGGCACTTTGCTCCCAGAATGGAGTTGCTATAACTTTACTTACGTTCCTCTTACCTGCCGCATATTTTTGCTGGTATCTTAATCTGTAACCATTTAAAAGAACTTGGTGTTCTAGTCCCTGTGAGTCATTAGGGCATAGACTAATTTGGTGACATGGCTGGACACACTGGGGACAGATGGATTAGACAGTAGGTCTGATCTAGCAAAGAATGGATGAAGGGACTGGATGATACTGATGGTGATAATTATATTACTATTAATAATACCAATTTGGGAGTCACTGTATCATAACCACAGGGGAGAACAAAGACTTTGAAGTCAAGAAGACACGAGTTTAAATAGCACCAATGGCGCTCACTGTCTGTATAATTCTGACCAGGTTACTTAACTTTTATATCACTGATGTAAAAATAAGAATACCTACTTTACAGTGAGGGCTGCTTTGAAGATTAAATTAACAAAGTAATGTATTTAAAGTATCTAGAAGGCAAGTCCTATGGTTGTGATACAAAACTGATGCTTTATAACGGCAGAGATTAATAACAGCTGCTAGGTACTGAGCACTTATGAAATGCTAGACACCGCGGCTGGCACAGCAATGCATTCTCATTTTCTATCATCCACGGGGTAAGAATTGTCCTCATTTTAGAACTGAGGACTCCAAGACTTAGGGAAGTTAAATGCATTACTCAGGCTCACAAAATTCATAAGACACATCTGCAAGGCCAGGCAAGTAAGGGAAGGAGAAAGAGATCAGCATTTATGGAATGCGTAATGTGCACTGGGAGCTGTACTGGATGCAGAACAAGCCTGAACTCACAGGATCCTGATAATGATCCTAGGAGATAGGCATCACTATCCCATTTTACATGAGCAACTTGCCATTTTCTCAAGGTCGTACAGACGCCTGTACCTACGTAGAGTCAGGATTCCAGGCCAGATCTGGCTGCTCCCAAAGCTTATGAGCTTTTCATCTTGAAAAGAGGGAGGGAAGTTAGGGCTCTGGGCTGTGTCCACCACAAGATGACACATTTAAAAATTCTTTAGAATTTAAAAAAAAAAGGTTAATCTTAGCAATGAAGAACAGATTTTGACTAAGGTTTTAAAACTAATGAATATTTTGAGATCTTTATCTCTGACGGTTTGCATTGCTTCCAGGCTCAGTCACCTCAGCTGTGTTCCAGTAAAAACAGGAGCTAGCTGGTTCCCTCCCTGGATTAAACTCTGTGGTCCTGGTCATTTAGAGAATCCGCGTCCCTGGCTTACAAGGTCCAGGCAAATGTGTCTCCAGACCTGGACACAGGATTGAGCTTTTAGAATGGCAATGAAAACCTCCATTTTATCTTAAGAGACTGAGAATGTCACTTTTTAGAAAAAAATCAAACTAAAAAAGTAAAAGGCGGGGGCTCTGGCCAGTGTTGCTCAGTGGTGAGAGTGTTAGCCGGTGCTTCAGAGGGTTGTGGGTTTGATTCCCAGTCAAGGGCACATACCTGGGGGTTGGGGTGCACGTGTGGGAAGCAACTAATCTATGTGAGAACATCTCTCTCTCTCTCTCTCTCTCTCCCCCCCCTCCCCTTCCTTCCTTTCCACTCTTTCTAAAAAGTCAATGGAAAAAATATCCTCAGGTGAAGATTAACAAAATTTAAAAAAAGTAAAGGGAGGGAAGCTCAGGTCAGATGAGGCCGCATGGTCCCACAAGCTGTCAGTTTAGCTCACTCTATTCCCAGGTTCAATCCTGATTCCGAATCTTCTAGGAATGTCTATAGATGTGGGACATAGCGTGAGAAGCATGAAAGACAAACAAGAACTCTTGGAAACACTCCATTTAATTTCCCTTTACGCCCCTCACAATGACAGAAGTAGGTTGAGTAGGTTCATTGATATGCTCAGAGGAACAGCACATCAACGAACCACATCTTACACCCCAGCCCTATGCTGGGAACTTTATTTACTCAACATTCAGTAAATAGTTATTGAGTAACTCTCACGTGCTGGAGAGGATACAGCAGTGACTCATCAAAGTCACCGCTCACCTGGGGCTTATATTCCAATGGAGAGGCACATTCAGATAATTAACCAAACTAAATAAGTGGCTCACAGAGGATTTTAGAAGATAATATTCATAGAGAAAAAGAAAGTAAAAACAAAAACAAAAATATGGGGACTGGGAGAACTAATACAATTACTCTGAGAAGAAGGTATTATTATATTGATGTTTCAGGTGAGGAAACTGAGGCCAATAAAAGTTAATTAAAAATTTACAAAATTCTTCAGTTGCAGTTGTCATGCAGTATTATATTAGTTTCAGGTGTACAACATAGCGAGTGGACATTTATATGACTTATGGAGTAAATACCCTGGTAAGACTAGTACCCGCCTGACACCCTACATAGTTATTGCAGTGTCATTGACCATGGTCCCTACTCGAGGCCACGCAGCTGAGCAGTGGGGCTTTCCTCGTAAACCAGGTCTGTTTGAATGAAGCTCATTCGCTCCCCTCCCCCTCCTCCAAGGAGCCAACTTTTTATTTAGAGCAAAACACATTAAACACAATCATCTGTTTTCACTATCATTCTACAAAACAAATTATTAAGATCTTTACCTCTTTATTGCCCATCCTCTTTATTGCCATCTGCCTTAGCTGCATGTTAAAACAAAGGAAGCCTGGAAAGGGCAAGCAGTCTCGTGTTCAGTGGCTTTCCTGAATTACCTAGTAGGTAGCTGGATCCCTTTAGCATATGGTAATGGAGAATTTATGTCTCCTCTACGGTTCAGTTAAGAAATGCTCTTTCCCCTGCTAGCAGCAACAATGTTTTTGAGGTCGTCATTTGAGCTAGAAGAGTTGAGCTTCAGCTTACAGCTGAAGATGGGCTACAATGAAATTTCAAAAACATCCTTTTTAAGAAGGTGATTTGTATGGCCAGTGTGCAAACGCATCGGAGACCTTGCCTTCCGCTCTGAGCTCCGCTGTTGACAAGCATTGTCCCCAATCAGCAGCGGTCCATGTCCAGCATCGTGGTAATCATTTGATCTTTTATTAAAGAAAACTCTTCCAAAAATATTAATTTAAAAATTAATGTCAACACTTTCTGACATTCCATCCCTGAATGCCGAAGAAGAAAAAAGTTTTAGAGTTTTTTAATAATCTTGGTAAATATTATTTGAACTTTGCTTCAAGCCAAAACAAGTTTCATGGGGGGAAAAAAAAATCCTTTCTTTGGCCATGGGCAGTAAATTTGGCCAGGAGGGCCTGGAAGCGGGGGAACTGAGCTTGCTAAACACTAAGTGGGCATTCATACCGCGCACACCATGATTTTCAGAGATATTGGTTCCACTGCCCTAAAAATAAGAAATGTTTTCAAGAAAATCTCAATTTTTGCCCATCATATTTTTACCTCATGAGTGGGTGTGTGGATATACCCATGGGCCTTTAAAAAAAAAAATCCAGTGGTTAATAAAAAAGACACTGACTGGACACATTATTCAGTGCTCCTTAGGTTTGGTGGAAAGAAGAAAGAAATAGGAAGCTGATGGTTCACTCAAACACTAAACATCTCCCTCCAAGATCAAGGTTTTTTAAGGATTTAGGAGGTTGTGTGTGTGTGGGGGGGGGGGGGTATTTGCTTGTGTGGGGGTACCTGTGTGTAGAGAACTGGTGTGTTAGCTGAGCATTGCCCCCCTCCCTGAACATGGAGCTTGCACTTTTCATTTCCTTTCACTGCTGCTTATTAGGAGGACTTTTCTCAAGGACCTGAAGTGGGAGAGTGGGTTCCAAGTGGTTCTTTCCCACCAGGAGAGGGTGTTCTCTGCTTCTCTGTAGTAGCTGCTGGAGTCAGTGAGGAGAAGGGGAGATAGAGAAACAAAAGCAAGGAAGGGGGGGAAAGAGAGTGGAAGGGTGGAAGGAGAAGAGCAGGGGGGCCTGAGGGCGCCGGGTGCTCAGAGGAGCAGGGAAACTGCAGAAGGAACCTGCCAGGGTTCTCTCAGCCCCAAGCCCCAGGCGGACCTGATTCAAGCAAAGGAGGTGCAGATGGAGAAGTGAGTTTAGCCCAGTGGTATTACTTGGTGAAGAAGAAAGAAGAAAACAAGCAACTTTTGTTTTCTCACATTAATGGGTTAGCTCTGTTGACTGTAAAACACGGGAGGAGCGATCGTTCAACCTGGGCTCCAGGCCTACGCTGCTGCTCCCCGGCCGGGGGACTTGGCCAAGCTGCTTGGAATCCGTCAGCTACAACATGCTGACAGCAATATTACTTCCCATTCCTAAGTCATAGATAGGGTTGCCTGGAGGGTCAAAAGAAATGCTTTATTCTACGTCCATTCTTTCATTTAACAAGATTTATTAAGCACCTACTGTGAAAAAATAGACAAACTCCTGTCTCATGATGCTTATATTCTTATGAAGTAGAATATTCTAGGTATATTCTAAATACATTGAAGTATATATTGTGAAGTATGTATATAGTATATAATTATATATTATAATATTGTGAAGTATATATATATAATAAGCTTATATATATTAAGTATATATTATAATATATGAAAAATATACACACATACCATTCAGTATATATTATAATATACAGAACATGCTCTACTTTATTCTGTGAAGATAGTTGTTACTCTCACATGTGGATCACATACTACATATATATGTCTGTAGGTATTTGAGCAGCATTTGTGGAGGGTCTGCAGGCCACTTCCCAGACAGTTGGCTGAGTCCAGCTTATCTCTACTCATTGAGGTTTTCCTACACACAGCTGGTACTGCCAGCAAAAGAACAGCTTGAGAAGATGAGTGGGAACATTTGCAGGGATCCCGAACAAGGTATTAACCGCTTCAGTCACTTTGAATAGAACATTAGCACACGAATAGGTTCATTGCTCTGAGACTCACTGAGTGGGTCTGATTTTCTTTAGCTGGGACAATATGTTGTCTTCCTCAAAGATGAAAAAGTCATGGCTACAATTTTGAACATCTGAATAAAATGTACTCAGAATTTGCTCTTGCTTGAAAATAATTACGGGGTTTCTAGAAAAAGATAAAGATTTCCTTTTAGCCTTTCTACCTACCATCTTTTCCTTTGCCAGTTTTGTTCAGGTAGTTTGCCATGAGATGGGGGTAGCCAAGGTTAGGGTCAATGGAAGTTTACCCCTAGAATAGTCACTCTGGTTCCCAACTGGTCCCAGCTGTTGAGAGGGATGAGACAGAGGATGGGAGACCTGATAATGTCAGGGGTAGAGGTTTGTCAGATGGAAAACAGGCCTGTAATTTATTTTTACTTATATTTTATAGAAAGGAGAATGACAGTTAAAGATCTTAGCTAGGTGATTGTTTAAGAAAGATGTTCTTATAATCATTCTTTTCTTTGGCCACGTTCTCGTTCTGGAAGTTGTGTGGCTCCATTGTACTTGTTGCATGACTCACAGGTTTGCTCTCTGAAAGCACCTTTCTACACATCCAATTTCCACCCTCACATCTCTCCCTGGATGCCAAAGAGAGAAAGTCGACATGTAAAGTTATGGGAATGGAATGAATGAAATGAAGTATAGCATTGATTTTATTTCATTCTGTTCAATCCCATCTGCATTACTACTACTAATTGCGATACTAATTTGTACCACTTAGTGATGTCCACTATGTGCATTACATGCATTATTTTAATTAGTTGCCCAACAACCCCATGAGGTAGGTTTGAGTATTCTTTCCATTTTACAATTGAGGGAACAAGCTTAAAGAATTGAGTAGCTTGTCCAAATCACTCAGCTGTCAAAGCCCAGATTCAAAATCATGACTTAATTCTATGTCTTAATCACTCAGCACTCTGCCTTGCCT
Source organism: Miniopterus natalensis (assembly GCF_054644295.1). NCBI lineage: Eukaryota > Metazoa > Chordata > Mammalia > Chiroptera > Miniopteridae > Miniopterus > Miniopterus natalensis. The sequence continues at coordinate 154,268,255 of NC_142082.1, read as the reverse complement.
TAAATTTTCTCTTCAGGCTCTCGCCTGGTGCCGCATGACTCTTCTTCATTGATATTTTCTCTCTCTCTTCTATGTTGGAAATGTGTGTTTTCGTGATGGCTCAAAAGAGGTCCTCTCTTTTCTCTTAGTCTCTACTAGTTCTAGCCCAGGTTCAAATGATGATGTTTCTTGGACACACTTCGACCAGATTTCAGCCATGGCAGAGAACTTGCACTGTATCAAAGGGCTGGTTTCTAAAGCCTTTGCCCCTGCCAACAACAGCATTGTAAGACGATTACAGGCCATCACTTGTCTGTGGGAACCAGAGTGACAGGGCTCCTTGCTGCCCCCGCACTGAAGATTTACATGACAAAATTTTTGAACTTAATTAAATGAAGTAGAAAACAAAGAGGTGAGTTTGCGCAAGTGAACAGAGCAAATGTAAATAACCCTGAAAAAAAGCAATAAAGTGCCCCAAAGGAAATTCTCAGTGCTTACGAGGAGTCTTGAGTATTTGCTTAAGCAGCAGTTCCGTTGGGTTGGAGTGCTTCAGCTTGTTCCATTGGGACTGGGGTGGTCTGAGGAAGGGAAGGGCCTTCATGGTTCAGAGTTGGATGGGGGTGTAAAGAGCGTGGCTCCAGTTGAGAGGACAAGCAAAACCAACATGGGTTTCTAATGCGCTAATCCTGCATATAGCCCCTACCCAGATGCAAGGCCTGAATTACATTAGGATGGAAAGTTTTGGTCGGCTCACTTCCCTGCAACTCATATGCAGGGCATTTAAAGTATATGTCTGCAGATGTATTGGGATTACTACTGTTTTTTTTTTTTGGTGAATATATAAAATCTATTTATAAACTACTAGTACTTAATATTTTCCCAGTAATGTACATATTACCGACTAAACTGGAGTTGAGAGTGGTGCCATACCCTTTCAGAGCTCTTTCCCGCACGGGCTCGCCCAGAGGTTTCTCCAGGAGCGTAGAGCCACCTGCTCGGTCCGTCACACCGGCTCGCTCCCTCTTGCCTGCCTCCCGGCTTGTGTCGCCCTAACCTCTGTTTCCGATTCTTGTCTTGCTCTCCACCTGGGCGCCGATGCTTTGGGTTTTCTCTCACTCTCTGGGCCCCTTCATTTAGAGAAAACATTTCGGTTGCGCTCACTCCTTGCCTTGCAGTTGAAGGTCATCTCTGTCCACCCCCGAGTACACAGGGGGCTCCTTAGACCCAAATCTAAGGCCGAAACCTGGTGCCCCTCCCTGCTCCAACACGGGAAACCTGCACCGTTAGACAGTGCTTAGAATGAATGGTCTATACGACAATCTGATACACCGATCGATGCCCAGTTTTCATCGGTCCCTTACCTTCAACTCTAGGGGGTAATCCCCTTACTCCCTAAAATCACAAAGAGGGCTCTCTTCTCTTTCCCCTCCTGCCTATCCCCTTTTGTTCCCATTCCATCGCGAGTTTTATTAGCCTGGAACTCCTCTGCGGGCGTCTGGCGTGGTGTCCTGGTGTTTTGGGTGGGAAAGAAGTGTGGGGACGAGTGTCTCTCCAACGCAGCCCCGGCGGTGGCTCAGTTCCCACAGCGGAGGCAGGTGGGGGCCGCTCGGTGAGCATGTGAGCCGGCAAACACCTGCCCTCGACGGGCGTTGCAAGGGCTTTTCTAACGCGCTGGGTCATCGCCAGTAATCACAGCTCACTTCAAATGGGACTCTGACGTCCCTGCCCCCAGGATGCTGCAGATTGCTGCCAGGGGGCTTCCAGCACTTTCCATGATACACGACACCACAGCTCGTGTACTGCGAGTGTTCAGGAAACGTTCCCCCCTTCCTCTCCTTTGCTTTATCTTTTTCTTATTTTCTCATTTATTTCTTCTCCCCTCCTCCTATTTTTCTTTCTTTCACAAGTTTCCCCCTTTTCTCCTTTGCCTCCCACGCCTCGCCTTCTGTTGGTGGCTCTCTGGCTCGGAGAAGCGCCTTCTATCTGACTTACGCCATCCAGTGCCGGAGCCACGAGCCCAGGGGGCTCTGGAGTCCTGGACACCTTGTGCAAATTGAGATGAGTTGTAAGTATGGGCTGCACATGAGATTTTAAAGATTAATATTTAAAAAGAGGATTTAAAAATCTCTCATAATTTTTATCATGATTATTTGTTGAAATAATAAGTTAGACATATTGGGTTAAATGATACATATTAAAATTAATTTTGTCTGTTTCTGTTTACTGTTTTAAAATGTGACTACCAGAAAATTTGAAATTTTCTCTAGGTGCCTCATATTTTATTTCTCTTATAAAGTGCTGACCTAGACTGTGTAGGTAGTTTTGTGGGGAGTAGGGGAGAGAGCTGTATATGTGAAAGCAGCAGGTTGCATTGCCCAGTCATTTACATGATACCTCTTTTGTCTTATATAGACCTAGAGTTGGAAAAAGATGCAACATTTTCTCTAAAATAGTGTATTCACTTTTAGGTTTTGAGAGGGGTGAATGCACGCCCACTGCAATGTTTTGGTATGTTCCCACACCCCTGAAGATTTTGTTGAGCTTTACTAATTGTAGAGTGTATTAGGAGAGCAATGAAAACATTGCTTTTCCTAAACAACATATCTCTCCCCACCGCCTTGGGTTATCATACTGTCCATTCCTTGGGAATGTTTCTTCTAAGTTAAAACTAAAACAATAATTGGACTCAGCCAACAGCAAGTGCTTTGTTTTGTTTTTCTAAGTTGAAAAGGCAAAGTGTATCAAATTGTAAATCTCTGCGGTGATATAAAAAATAAACCAGTATGGGGGAAAATATGGTTAGGTCGATTGACACAAGTTTCAATTTTTCTTAAAAAGTCCAGATTGCTTTATCGAAAGCATTAAGATTTAAGTGGAAAGATACTCAAAAATTAACTTCATAGAAATTGAGACATTCAAACGTCTTTGCCCCTGTTTATCTAGTTGGATGAACTAGGCCAAGTCACAGAATTTAACTTCCTTGTACTGTATGTCTATTTTTACATTTTTATTTCTTTAAATGGAGGTAATACTGTTGTATTCGAGCAGAACGATAGATTGAGAAAAATAAAATTTAAAAACACCAATAGCAATTCAAGGAGGGAAAAAATATTCTGTAGGTAGAAATGCACGCAAAGAATCATACACACTGAATTTGCTCTCAAGAAAAGCAAATGTGTAAACTATTAAACTAGAATAATAATTTGTTGAGAATTAAAAGGGATATTCTTAGTGTGTGGGGAAGAGGTGATGAAGGTGCTTCATAAGGCAAGACTAGCCCTTCCAGGTGTTAAAACTGATTTTAAAGCAAATATAATGAAAATACTGTGGACCTTCAAGAACATGGCGACTGTTGGAACAAAGAAATGGCCCAGAAATTAGTCAGACATTTCAATAGAGAAAGAATAGTATTTTTAACCAATGGTGCTGGACAACTGGATATCAAAATGCAAAAGAATGAAGTTGGATGTGTACTGCATATCATATATGAAAATTAACTCAAAATGGAACTTAAACCTAAATGTAAGATCTAAAATTATAGAACTTTTAGAAGAAAATATAGGCATAATCTTTGTCACCTTGAATTAGGCAATATTTCTTTAGAAATGACATCAAAAACACAAGCAATTAAAAAAAATAGATAAATTGCTCTTCATAAAACAAACAAACAAACAAACAAAAAAACACCAAAAAACTTTTGTGTTTTAAAAGACATCATGAAAAAGGTGAAAATAAAACCCACGGATTGGGAGACATTTTAGCAAATCATATATCTAATAAAGACTTGTACCCAGAATATGTAAATAAACCTCAGAACTCAAATACAAAAAGAAGATTGCAATTAAAAAGAGGATTTACATAGACATTTCTCCAAAGAAGATACCCAAGCGGCCCATAAGCACACGAAAAGATGTTCAGCGTCATTAATCGTTATGGAAATACCAATCAAAAGCACAGTGAAATACTACTTCACGCCCACTTGCATAGCTATAATAAAAAAGACAAACACAAGTGCTGATGAATATGTGGAGAAACTGGAACTCTTATGCATTACTGGTAGGAATGTGAAACGATGCAGTTGCCTTGGTGTATGGTTTGGCAATTCCTTGAAAAGTTAAACAGAGACTTGTACCCAAATGCTCGTAGCTGCATTATTCATAAGCATCAAAAAGTGGGAACAACCCAAATGTCCATCAACTAATAAATGGATTAACAAAATGCGGTGCATCCCTACGCTGGAATATTATTCAGCCATAAAATGTAATGGAGTATTAATACATGTGACAACTATGGATGAACCTTGAAAATAGGTGAAAGAAATCAGTCATAAAAGACCACATATTGTATCATTCCATTTATATGAAATGTCCAGAGTAGCCAAATTTATAGAGATAGACAGTAGGTTGGTTAGTGGATGCCGGAGGCTGGGGAAAGGGTAGGATTGCAGTGACTGCCAACAGGAGGGTGGTTTCTCTTTGGGGTGATGGAAATGCTCAGGAATTAGGTTGTGGTGATGATTGCATAACTCTGTGAATATATGAAAACCACTGAACTGCACACTTTAGTGTGAATTATGTCTCAATAAACTTGTTATTAAAAATTAGTTCATATAAACGATTTTAATATACATATAATTGAGGCATTACAGAACAGTGAGGAAGAGAAATATCCAATAAAGGTATTGGGACTGCCTGCTTCATAGTTTTGAAAAGTAAAGTAATAAATTTATATCTATACTGTGCTTCAAAATTTCAGAGACATTAAAGATTTAAATATTAAAATTGAATCAGCAAAAAGACAGAACAAAAAGGTAGAAGTAAATATTGATCAGGTATTTATACACGAAGATAGAAACAGTAAAGGAAACCACAAATTAAATGATCAACATAAAATGACCTCATTAAAAATAACTATGTAAAAACTAAGAACTGTAGGATATAAATAGAAAAAACACGGATAAGAAGGAAAATAGAGTGGCAGAGAACATATTGCAAAAACATGACTAAAAAGGTAAATGTATTGTAGAAAACTTGAATTGCTTGATAAGACATAAAAATAAAAATAAGGCTAAGGACACAAATAGGTAACTCACAAGGGAGACAGGCCCACAACTCAAGGCAAGATTAAGTTGTGTGTTAACTTTTTCTTTGATTGAAAAGGCTCTGTGCTATGGTCGTGCGGAGAAAGGACATATCCATTCAGTTTGGGGAAGGAGAGTAGCAAGGGCAGTATAAACTAAATGTGGAAAAATATTTATTCATATGTGTAACTGAAGACGTGCGCTTTAATAATTACCCTCTCTCCCTCTATCAAATTAGCAAGCATTATCATTAAAGGGGGTGCGAGGGAAAAGTGAAGACAGTGTCTTCGCACACATAGACTAGCAACGTGGCGTCGTGGAAAGATCACTCCTGGTGATCACGCAGAATTAACAGCCGTGCGATCTTGGGTAACTAATCAATCTTTGGATCTATATTATTAACCATAAAATCATACTAATTCCTAACTTGTAGAGTGGACACGAGGAAATGACTGTGTATAAAAAACTCTAGCAAGTGCTTGGCACATAGCAACTGTTCAATAAACAATTACTGTTATAATGCTACTGTTGGCTATGCAAATTACTAAGAAAGAAATTTATCAACAAGTATTAAGAATCATAAAATGTTCATATTGATTGATCCAGTAATTCTGCTTCTGGAAATATATTCTAAGGAAGTAATCATTAAGAGAAGGGGGAAAGGTATATGTACAAAGCTATTTTTATAGCACTATCTAGAATAGGAAATACTGTCTCATAATAGAGGAATGGTTAAGTAAATTATGATGCTACAACTCACTTGGTAGAAGGATGCTGTGCTGCCATAAAGAATGATAATTGTGAAGACTATGTAGCTTCATTTTTAAAAAAAATTGATACTTCTGTGCACCACAGGACACAATTGATAGAATGAAAAGATAGCAATTAGAATGGGAGAAAATATTTGCAAATCATATACCCGATAAAGGATTAATATTCAGATTATATCAAGGACTACAACTCAACAACAACCCAATTAAAAAATGGGCAAAGGACTTGAATAGACATTTCTCCAAATGTGATATATAGATGACCAACAAACATATGAAAAGATGCTCATCCTCACTAATCATTATAGATGCACATTGAAACCACAATGAAGTGCTACCTCACATGCATTAGGATAGCTACATTAAAAAACACACACAAAATAACCCAAACTTGAATGTCACAAATGTCGGTGAGGATGTGGAGAACCCTGGTGCACTGTTGGTGGGAATTTAAAATGGTGCAGCTGCTACAGAAAATAGTAGAGAGGGTCCTCAAAAAAATTAAAAATGGAACTACCATTTGATCCAGCAATTCCACATCTGGGTAGATAACCAAAACAACTGAAAGCAGGATCACAGAGATTTGAACCCCATGATCACTGCAGCATTAGTCACAATAGCCAAGATATGGAAACAACCTGTATGTCCATCGAGGGATGAATGGATAAAGAAACTGTCCATCCACATATAATGGCTATATCACACACACACACACACACACACACACACACACACACACATTAGCTTTAAAAAGGAATAAAATTGTGTCACATGCTACAACATGGACAAACCTTGAGAATAATACTTTAAGTGAAATAAGCCAGTCACAAAAAGATAAATACTATATGGTTCTACTTATATGAGGTATCTAAAGTAGACAAATTCATGGAAACAGAAAGTAAAATGGTGGTTGCCAGGGGGAAGAGAAAAATAGGCAGTTGCTTAAAAGGTATAGAATTTCAGTTTTGTAAGATGAAAAAGTTCTGGAGATCTGTTGCATAGCCATGTGAATATATTTAACACCGCTGCACTGTACAGTTAAAATGGTTAAGATAGTAAAGTTTATGTATGCTATGCAATTTTTATCACAATTAAAATAATTTTAAAAAAAACCTCAATAACTGTGAATTAAGTGCTTTCCACTGTGCTTGGCTGCTAGTCTGAGGGGACATGACTTTGGAGAGGTAAAGGCCAGATGCATCATCCAGGGCCATTTGTAAGGAGCAAAGAGAAGCCATTGAAAATGTGAAATCAGGGAAACAGAACGATTCATTTGCATTTTGACAATATCAGTCTGACTACAGTATGGAAGACGGATTAGATGAATATAAAGTTGTATGTTCACTACAACTATGCCAAAACATGCATATGAAGGAAAAACACTAAAGAGAATAAGCTTATGGGTGACTTTTTTCCTCCATTAAAAGAAAATTTTTGTTCTTGTCTTTTCTAACCCATAAAGGGAGGGGCCAGAAAAGCCACACAGTTTGGAACTGAAAACAGGAGAGGCTTGTTTAAGCCCCTTCTGTACCTCTCCCTGGCCTGGGTTACCCTCCAAGTCATGGCCATTCAAGTTCAGCTCTTGGGCTGAGTGTCTCCTGTGCTGCCACCTAGTGGTAACTCCCGGGTGGTCAGAATTTAAGATTCGCCAATAACATTTTGTTTCATGTCAGATAAGCACAGCACCACCTAGGACTATGGTTGAAATTATTCTAGTAAATAACCTTAAAATATGTCTCTTCAACACGGGTCTTGATTGCAGGTGGTTGGAAGATGAACCTTGCGACCTCTTTAAGTCTCTTCCAGTTTTCTTTTATGTTAATTGGGGTGTGGGGATTTTTGTAACCCTGGAAATTTTATATAAACATAGTATAATTCACAGTAAGAAATTCTATTGGTTTGAGCTTTTATAAATTTTAGTATTTAATAGTGGTGAAAAGACACTAGATATTTTCTTTGCCAATTTGTTATTTTGCAATATGGAAACTTCCTAAAGTAGATGATCAGACAATCCTCAGAGACCAAAAATGGTATATTTTGAGATTTAAAAAATATAATATTTCAAAGTTAAGAAAATCTGTGGTACTTGCTAATTAATAAATTTAAATAAATATGGTATAAAATAAAGATTTTTATCCCACAACTTAAAGCTATTTTCTAATTAAAGGAAAATGTTAACTTTTTTCAGAAGAAAAAATAAAACACCCACATCAAATTAATGTAAGATATTTAAAAATCTTACCTTATGCATCTTTTTTTTTCCCATTTCTTTTTTCTATTTATTAATTGTAAAGACCATGTAGCAAAATTTTCTACTTCTTAAATTCCCAAATGATGTCTCCGCTTATGAACGAATCCATGTTTTACAAAACAATAGAGATAGGGCTTTGGACTCAGATTGCCTGCTACCAGTTAGGACTATGACCTTTCTAGGGCCATGTTTCTTGAAACAATGAGTCTAACAAAATGGGATAAAAATCCTACCAGATTGTAGGGGTTTTGAAATATTAAATAAAATATTACATACAAGGTATTATAGTGCCTGGTATATAAGAAATTCTCAAAAAATCTTAGCTACCATTATTACAAATGAAGAGAATCTATGCTAATGAAGTAGGTCCACCAAGTCAGTGGTGTGATTTCTTTAAATCTTGTGTGTAGGTGTATGTGTATTAAATGATTAACATCTACCTCCAAAACTTTTATTTGGCCGTTACTTTGAAGAAATGATGATCACATAGGGACATCAGAGTCTGTTCTTCCTTAGATATCACTCCTGTACTGTGTTCAGAAGTGAAACAAGTGACCCAGAGTAAGACCTGTTATAAAGTTTAAATTAAAAAGACACAAGTTTCCCTTTGGGACAGTATGGATGGACCTGGAGAAAATTATGCTGAGTGAAATAAGCCAGGCAGAGAAAGACAAACATCACATAATCTCGCTTATACATGGAATCTAAAGAACTTAATAAACTCATGAACAGAATAGATTCAATGACATGGAAGCATAGCTGAGGCTGACGAATGTCAGAGGGATGGAGGAAGGCGGGTGGGTGGAGGGGGCGAGAGTAACCAAAGAATTTATATGCACATATGCACAACCCAGGGACACGGACAATGGTGGGGAGAGGGACTGGGGAAGGGGATGGGACGGGGTGGAGCGGGTCATTGGGGAGAAAAAGGGACATTTGTAATATTTTAAACAAAAATAAAATTTAAAAAAAGACACACATTTAATTCAAATATTACACACAGATTATTCCTACTCCAAAATATTTTAAACCACTATTTGCACATTGGTGACTGTAAAGTAAAGCTTTAATAACTCTTGAAGTAAGCATTTTTTGGTTAAAATTTTAAAACCCTTTCAATAAATAAGCCTTCTAAATATCATGTATGGTTTCTTGAAGCATGTTGCTCACCATGTTGTTTAACTTGGAAACGGAACGGCTGGAGAATCTTTTATGATGTGATGTACCAGAAGTAAAAACACATGTGGTACAAATTAAGTACAAATCAGAGGATTCAGGGAGAACAGCTCAGAGTTAGGACTAGAGTGAGGAAGTCATCTCTGGAATGTTCTAGAAGCTGGTATGCCGGTGAACTTCTGTATTGTTGGAGAGAGTGTCACGGACTGTTATGGACTGAGTGAGACTCTGGCCTAGGGCCGGGCTGGGCAGAATAGGCTTGATGGACAGCAGAGACGGTGTCTCTGCCGGACCCTGAAAAACAGGTACCGGGTGGTCAAGGTATCCAAGCACGGGAGATGGAGTGGGCAGAAGTGCAAAATCTGAAATATACCTGGTGTGATTTGGCCAGAGGAAGGGGATTTGGGCAGAAATGCAAAATCTGAAATATACCTGGTGTGATTTGGCCGGAGGAAGGGGATTTGGGCAGAAATGCAAAATCTGAAATATACCTGGTGTGATTTGGCCGGAGGAAGGGGATTTGGGCAGAAATGCAAAATCTGAAATATACCTGGTGTGATTTGGCCGGAGGAAGGGGATTTGGATGGTGCCTCTGCTAACCATCGGCTGATCTAAGTGAAGTGAGGAATGCCCTGCTTAGGGAGGGAGCTGCTGTGTTCCACCGACTTAGTCACCATGTTTATTTCACTTATTATGAGCAGAAGACGTTCTATACACTAAGGAACATCACATAGTCCTTGCCTCTGGGGCCTGCTGGGTGAGAGCTACAGGAACTGCAACTGCAGACAGTGTGATGGGTGCTAGACAGGCAACACAGCAGGATGCCGAAACCTAGGGTGCGGGCACTATCTGGACCCTGGTGCTCACCGGGTAACTGCGGGTGAGTTGCTCTTATCTTCCTAAGCCTCAGGTTCCTCACCCATGAAATGGAGGCACTAACAAAGCCCATCTTATTTAGGTTATTATGCGATTTGCACGACGTGCCAGCCCAGTTCCGAGCATCCCCGGGCTCGGGGCAGCGCACAGCATTAGCTCCTGGGAGGAAGCCCGGGGGCGTGGGTTCGTGGGAAACAGGCTGGCTGCGGGAGGAGGTGACGGAAGGCGCAACACGAGGCAAGACCCACAGAGTCAGCCTGGTGACGGAGGCCGCGGGCAGTGGGGGAGAAGCAGCAGCTCTAGAGAACTCTAGAGGTGAGCAAATAAAAGGCATGTTGAGGGAACTAAAAATAATGGATAAATGAACCTAAGGTGGAGTCTGGAGTGATCGACAGGGCTTGGATTATGTGAGGTCATATATGTTAGAAAGGCCTGCAGGCTCGCCAAGCACACCTGCCCATGGGCGTCGGCTTGACCATCCCTCTGCTTGGAATGCTCCAGGCCCCCCACACCTCTCTCCCTCACTTCCTGAAGGCCTGTTTGTGCTCAAATTTCTCCAAATGGGGAAGGTTTTCTTTGAGCATCCTGATTAAAATAGGGTTTACCCAGTTCAGGGCCTGGGTAAGATATGTGGGTTCAGGAGTGAGATTGTTGGGACTGGCGTCCCAGTTCCGCCCCTTCCCTGCAGCAAGTTACTTAACCTCTGTGCTTCGGCTTCCGCACGTGTAAAATGTAAATAATAACAGTCCTGTGCAGAGGAGGCTATAAGGATTAAATGAATTAATAGGAGTAGAGCCCTGAAAAGAATGATGAGCACCTAGTAAGTACTCAGGAAGTATCTGCTGCTGTTATTGTTACTGTTTTAATGATTTTGTTCCAAATAATAGTCAAAACGTGCAGTAGAGGCTGTTCCACAGTTAAGGGAGCACCACTTTCTCTCTGCTCTCTGCTCACAGTTCCATGAAGGAGATGGGTTTTTTGTTTTTGTAGTTTGGAAATATATCAAGCACATCAAAAAGTATATAGAATTATATAATACCTGTATATCCACTACCTGGCTTAAGAACTAAAATTTCACAAATACAATTGAAGCATCTTAAGGTGTTTGGTTTCTGATTTCTTTGTTATTGTCCTGTATCAGCTTCTTCCAAGTGAGCCACTTGGAAGCTACTTCTATGCATGTTATGTGGGGAAAAGGTTAGGGGATCAGGTTCAAATGAGTTTGTGAAGTACTGGGTTTTAGTAAAATAAAATAGTTATTTTCTGCAGGATTGCTCAAAGCCTTCCAAACTGAACACAGAACCCCCTTTTATGCCATGGCTTTGGGGACTGTTTCCTGCAGAACATTTTTGAAAACACTAACCTATGTTATACTGTAGCATCAACTCCAAAAAATACTAGTACCCTGATCATTTTCACATTATTAAAAGAGGATGGATTAATTTGAAATATTGAGTAAAAAGTACGGCTTAATGATTAGTAATCTTGGTGTCAAGATCAGAACTAAATGGGCAGTTCAACTTTAATAAACAGGGAGGACTCTATGGCCTGATTATTTAGATTTCAGTTTTCTCCCTAATCTTGGATGGAGTTTTATTCCATCCACATTTCCTCAGATCTTGATATTTTATTATATTTAATTGTCTTTACATGCCATGTGTTATTATCTCTCTCCAATCCCTTGTGGAACAAGGCAGGGAATACATTCATTAAATCCAAATGAAGCATACCTAATTGTCTTCACCCCAAAATGCTACATTTTACAATGCTGATTTAATGACTATTGAACATTACTTTTGGTTCTTTTCGAATTTAACATTGATTAATACTGAGATTAAGCCATTAGTATTGACGTAAGCCAAAAGTTGGACGATAGCCACACCGTCTTTATAAATTCAGTCATTTCAAGGTTATGTTGTGGTAGAAGCTGGGGTCAGTGATGATCTGATGGATTGGAAGATGGGTGAGAAAAAAGCTCTTGGAGCAGTTGGTCCTTGAGCTGTGATTTAAAGAGGAGAAACTTGTGGTTTGGTTGTTGTTCCATAGATACGGAAAAAAATGAGCAAAGGCTCGCTGCCAGGAGAGGAAGAAGCAGTGGAAGGAACCACACGACAATAAATTTAGTTGGTTCGGAAGGTGAAGGCTAGGTTAGGGTAGGAGATGAAAACAGAGCAGGCGGGTTGAGCTGGGAGAAGCCTTTGAAAGAAATACTCGGAAATTTGTGTTTGACTGAAAGTGTAATAGGAAATCAACATAAGGCTACAGTTCATTAGAGGAAATGGTGAAAATGATGAACAAGGGAAACGAAAAGAGAAAAATAATGACTTGGAAAATTGTAGCCCAATAAGCAGAATTCATTTACTAGTAAACCTTTATTATAAAATCTATTCGAAGACTAGTAAACTGCATTTGTTAACTGATGAGTGAACAAATGGTTATGCCAGGAGGGGTGGTAATTCAGCTTATAGAACTCAAGTAAGAAGGTAATTACTAATGAGGAGGGTGATTTGCCAGAAACTTCCTATGGGAAAGTGAAAAGAAAGAATAATAATATAATAATAACAATATATGTCTACACACACACATTTGTGTGTGAGGTACAGCTCTGATAAGTCTACAGTAAAAGAGATGAGGTAAATAAAATCCTTGCCTTTAGGGGGCTTAAAATCTAGAGGTAACACATTTATATTCATTCAACAAATTTTTAATAAACACTAATACTGGCCACTCTATGCCATGTGCTAGTGGTAGAACAGAAGATGTTGGTCTCATGGAGTTTATAGTCTATGGGGATACAGAGAAGAGGGCAGGCAATTAAAGTGCAGTGTTAAAAGTGTGTCTAGCTCTGGCTGTCTGTACTGTCCCTACAGGCATCTAGCTGCATAGAGTGTTAAAACATCACTGAATGTGTACAGAATGGAGCAAGATGTGTTTCCAAAACTCAGAGGAATATGACTGTGATTGAAGGACTATTTTGATAAGCATCTTAGAGTGGGATAGGTGAGCCCTCCAAGGACCATGCATTAATAACAATGATGGACCAGTAAATTGCATTCTAAGTAGGCTGAGGATGGTTATATTCAGGGTTTTTCTTTTGTTGAACCGAGAATCCAAATCTGATGCTATAAGGGAACTATTCATTGCCAACAAAAGAGGAGCTAATTGCTGGCCACCTCAATAGTTATTTTCCTCTCTAGTCTTCCCCAACATAGCATATGGCTTCCCTTCTATATAAATATTTAAAATACTTATTGATTTGAAGAGGCACCCCTTGTTGGCTCATTTTCCTTGGTCTCGATTCCTCCATTTAGTATTGTGCTACAGGAGCATGTGAGTGGGGCTCTGTGATGGTTAATTTTGTGTGTCACCTTAACTGGGACATAGGGTGCCCATATATTGGTTAAACATTATTTCTGTGTGTGTCTAGGAGGGTGTTTCTGGATGAGATTAACCTTTGAATTGGTAGATTGAGTCAAGCAGATTGCCCTCCTCAATGTGGGTGGGCCTCACCCCATCTGTTGAAGGCCTGAATAGAATAAAAGTCTGAGTAAGAAAGAATTTTTTTCTCCCTGCTTGACTGTCTTTGGGCTGGGATACTGGTCTTCTCCTGCTGTCAGACTTGGACTGGAACTTACACCATTAGCTTTCCTGGTTCTAATGCCTTTGATCTCAGAATGGAGCTGTGCAATCAGTTCTCTTGGTTCTTCAGCTTGCTGACCGTAGATCTTGGACTTAACCTCCATAATCATGTGAGCCCATTCCACACAGTAGATCAATCTTGCTCTCTCTCTCAATCAGAGAAGTCAGGCTTGTTTTTCAGAACCCTTGTAGATCCAAGTGATAGAACCTAATCGAACTAGTTTAAGAAAAAAGAGATTGTTCCTTCTCTATCTCCCTCTACTAACTAAAAACATTAGGGATGGGTGAATCCAGGACACAGCATGATGTCAAGTTTATCTTTTTTCCTTCTCTTGGCTCTGCTTTTCTTTGTAAGTTGGCTTGTTTACCTCCTATCCTGGACGCTTTCTTCAGGCAGCTGGGGGAGATGATGAACACAAGAAAAACATAGACATTTTTCTTACAGCTCAAAGATTGCAAGGGAAGCAAGACTATCATTCCCCTACTGCTCAGCAGAAAGGTCCAGGGAAAATATGATTGGCCATTCTTGTTCATGTGCTCATTTCTAAGCCAGTCATTATAATATCAAGGATAATGGAGTTCTCTGTTTGACCAACTTTAGGTCATTTGCCTACTTGTGGACTAGGAGGTTGTGTTAACCCTCCTGTCCCCCCAGAACACATGGAATGGAAAATGGAAATAGGACACATTGTTCAAGTGGAAAGTACTGGTGTTACAAGAGAATTTTTTAAAAATTATAACTCTGGTACAGATATATAAATGAACATGTGTTAAAGGGTTATTCTACTCACTACCCAATGAGGGGACCAGACAAATGTTATAACATATTCAGAAAAGAAACTCAGCAGGGATATTGAAATAAATATGCAAATGGAGACAGCATTATTTTTTCCAAAGAGTGGGGGAGAAGTTGAATGGATGTCCCTCAGACAGGACAAAATTATAGGCAAGAATTATTTCGCATCACTGTCAGTTACCTAACAAGTCACAGGATTGTAAAACTCCCACAGAATCAGAACCTGATAACCCAGAGGAGTTGCCTCAAAATCTAGTTGCATAGTTTTCAACAGGAAGCACAAGTATTTTCCCTCCACGGGGCAGACAACCAACATGTGTTCACTAAACAAGGGTGGTAGTATTTGAAGGAGAAATATTTTCTCCTTCTAATTCCAGGTGGTACCAGCAGAAAGCTTACCTAAGTTCGATTGCGGTAGGTAACCTATTGATTCCCTGAAATACGGACTGTGCCCCAATTGTCTCTGTGTCCTCTGGGCTTAACACATGAGAAATGTTTATTAAGTGTGTGGAATGAATGTTGAATAGGGCACCTGCTCTGTGGACTTTCTCTGGAACAATAGAAAAGCATCCCTACTGGAGCTCTTAGTTCTCAGCTAGCAGAAAAGCCTTGCAATTTTACCACTACAAAATACATTGCATGTATTAAAAACATTAGAAGTTTGAATTTTTATTATAGATCACCCAAGTTGAATTGGTTCTGCATAGAAATTATTTCTGTGGTTGTTGGCTACAGTCACACTAAATAAGCATGAAGGATTAGTATTTTTGTTGCTGTTATAACGACAATAAAAGATGATAGAAACTATCTGGGATTTGCATTAAGCTACAGTCCATGTTGAATAGAAAGAAATGCAACTTGCAGCTCCTATGAGTAACATGTTTCCAGGGACCCAGTCACTCCCAACTAACAAGATACGTATTTACAAGCCAATAGGCTGCTGGAAGGCTAACCCTCAAAGAAAAACAAATTCAATAGGAAATAATAGCTAAAACATATAGGGACTAAGAAAAGATAAAATAAGCGACTGCAGATTCAGCAGGGGATCCAGAAAGACCTAGTAGAATACTAACTGCAGGCCCAACAATCCGATCAGTTTAACACACACGGTCTGTTTTTATTTTTAAGCTAATTGACTTGACTGTGACACCATAGGAGGAGGCGACATCAGGACGGTCAGACGACCAGCACAATAGTTACCCTCGAGAGAAGACAGAGTTTAATCTGCCTTTAGTCCCACAGGGTAGCCTTCATTGCTTGAGCATATGAATCGATGTGATTCTTGGAAAACGTGGGACAAGGAGAACTGTAGTGAGAACTATAGCCAAGTGGAGGGACATGGTCTTAATAGTCTAGCATAGTAAAAGGTAAAAATATCTTTTTTCCCTTATTTGGTGAGTCAGTAAAGTATGTGCAGCCATTACCCTAAGACTTGTGTGTTCCTTTGGGCAATAAAATATATATTTAGTTGTATATATTTTTAAAAAACTTTACTCAGTGTCAAAGGAGGGACAGCTTTGAGCAGGGCAGAGCTCCTCATCATTAAATCAAGAGCTATAAAAATGGGAGAGTATGTAATTGAACTGAAAGTGTAGGGAGTTTCAGACTCCCCAAGGGAAATGTGGGGAGAATTCAAGAGGCTTCCACAGCGGGTGCTTTCGACACCAAGTCAAGCCAGCACCTCCAGGAGCTGGTGTGTTCATCTTTCTCCCCCAGCACCTCCAGGAGCTGGTGTGTCCATCTTTCTCCCCCAGCACCTCCAGGAGCTGGTGTGTTCATGCCCCCCCAGCACCTCCAGGAGCTGGTGTGTTCATCCCCCACCCCCCAGCACCTCCAGGAGCTGGTGTGTTCATCCCCTACCCCCCAGCACCTCCAGGAGCTGGTGTGTTCATCCCCCACCCCCCAGCACCTCCAGGAGCTGGTGTGTTCATTCCCCCCTCCCCCCCGCCCCGATTTCTAAATGGAAAGACGTGCAACTAACAACAGGCCTGGCTCGCTCTCTGCACAGCGCCCTCCCATGATGGATGGCATTCTTTTGCCCCAAATCAAGTGGATCTCAATGGAAACCTTTTCTTTCTTCATTTCCACGCAATTTAAACAAATAAGTGACCGACAAGCACCCCAGAGATGAAAAACCCATGGAAAAGAGACGAGGAGGGCACACTCCTCCTGCGCGCCTGTGTGGGCGGCGTGTGGAGGCGCCCGCAGAGCGGGCACGCACATCTGTTAGCTGGGGAAATAATTAACTGCTGAAATTATTTCTGACTGCTAAATGAAGGAGTGAAACTGCCTTGCCCTGGCCAAGTGTTCACACAGAAAATCAGCATCCTCCAGGGAGCGGGGGGAGGCAGAGGGAGACTTGGAAAAACTGAATATTGGAGTTTTGGAGCAGGTTGAGAGGTAGCAGGAGGGAAAAGATTTCATCTCTGAGGTGGTCCCATTTTAAATATGTTTTAGGCTTCTTACAGAAAGTGGCTCTCTGTATACGTTTACACACCCGCCTGCCAGCCAGCACTCCCTCGCCCCCCTCGGCCCCCCTCTGCCACCCTCTTTTAAAGCAACAGCTGCTCATTCATGGGACTGTGCAAACACCTGGGCTTCTTGGCCGTGTGTGTGTGTGTGTGTGTGTGTGTGTGTGTGTGTGTGTGTGTGTGTGTGTGTGTCTGGGAGAGAGAGGGCACACTTTATGAGCTTTGTGGAGTATAAGGCCGTAGTCATGACTTGGAAGATGCCTTGAAGGACAGAAGCTCGTAAAATGATGTTCTCAAGGGAGAGCAGAGAGTGGAGCAAAATAGGATTGTCTCAGACCTCCGATTTTACCGAACTCACCGAAAGCAAGGGAAAATAGTTTTGTTTAAGAGACGTTTGTTCTGAACCAAACCTTACTGCGGCGGTCGCAGCTGTGGCCCACGGAGCACAGACTCAGGAGGCAGGTGAGGCTCGCTTTGAGTCCTGTCTCTGCTGCGTCACCAGCTGTGTGACCTCGGGCGCGCCGTCTGTAAAATGGGGACAAATTCTTCCTACCTCAGGGGATGCTTGCAAGGATCAAATGAGAGAGAGTGCAAATTAGGCTAGTGCACCCCGTGAATAACAAGCTCACAGAAAACAGTAACTATTAACTCTGTTGTATGTTGGCTTGGTGTTATGCTAACTTGCTCTTTCCGACATACTAGTTGTTGTAATGTTATAAAATGTGGTTCTGAAATAATATTTCCAATTCTTGAGGAAGAGGGCAATTAAGAATCTCTCACTGTGTCATCTGAAGAGAAAAAATTCTCCTTGAGAAAACACGCCTGCTCCCTAGCTTCTGTCACCCATGGACAGCCATGACACACTCTTCAGGATGTAGTTTCGTACTCTACAGTGACTCCAGGGTTCTGCTAGGACTCACGATGGACGGAAGAGTAATGTGAGTAGAGAGTTACTGAACCCAGTGTGGCACGGTTTGTTATGATTTTGCATTTATTTCGTAGAACATGAAACTCAACAGAGCCACTTCCCAGCACTTTTTCAATGACAACCCAGTGAGCTTGGACCATCAATTGCCTTGTTCAAATGGAAGATGGATGAACGATTTTGCTTTTCAGACCCCAAAGCAATGCAGATTTGGCAAAGGGTAGGACTCGCCATTAAAACAAATCCATTTTTCAGGGGTGACACATTTAGTGTTTATTCCAATTTGTAAATGTCTTCTAGGTTGGAGGAAAATGTAAGGAAATTCCCTAGGAGATGTTTTGAAATTTAATTAAAATGCAGTTTGAAGACATATCCCTCGTGCTTTGCACTTGTAAATGTGAGCGTGTCGGGAACTTCCACAGAGATGTGAAGGCCCTCCTCCTGATGTTGGGCAGCTGGGGCTGGGAACTGTGTACATTAATCTTCTGACAAAATCGCAGTGTGCCTCTTTTGCACAACCGGGCCCTGTGGGTAACTTCTGTGCAGTGTATTCATAGGAAGAAAACCTGATATTTTAAATTCTCCTCCCTTCCTCTGGGAGGTTGCTGTATACCTAACACAAACCCTTGCTTCTTACGTACAGGGCTGGAAAAGTTCCCATTAAGCCAGGGGCTGAAACACAAAGGGCACTCTGGTGAACCGTTTAGATAACTTGGAGCTGTTATTCTGCAAGCTTCTTGTTATTGGAGTAAGAGAATGGCCTGGCCCGGGAGTCTGAAGTACTCAACACCTCTGGCAGACTTTTTGCTTAACTCTGCTTTTCGGTTGATTCATCCAAAACTGAAAGAGTCTTTAAATTCTGTTCAAGTATTTAGTGAGCACCTGCTATATACTAATGCTGTGATCCAGTGTTGGGTGGTACATGTTCAATAAGACAAGGCTCCTGCCCTTGAGAGGTTCACAAAATAATTAGGGAAGTAACGTTGGTAACTTGGAAGGAAGAGTACTGTTCTTAAGGAGTTAACCCCAGGACACGTGATAATGTACTTTATTGAAGTAATACCTTTAGACTTTGGAAACTTAGTTGCTGTCTGTGTTTAATACTGCCTCTGAAATGCTCAATAGAGTCCTTAGGAGTAACTTACCACATGGCAGCATTTTGCTAATTATATAATGGAATCTTTGATAAGAGTCTTGTTCTTAACACCTTCTGAGTTATTAAATAAAGGAAGTGCTTAGAATGTTTTTGACCCTTAATTTAAGGAAGGAATGATGGCTATGCTGGGGACATCCTGGGAACACTTAGAACTCTCAATAAAAGTATACCTTGTTATCCCTGGCGGGTGTGGCTCGGGGGATTGGGTGTCATCCCGATCACCGAAAGGTTGCTGGTTCGATTCCCAGTCAGGGTGCGTGCCAGGGTTGCAGGCTCCGTCCCTGACAGGGGGCGTGCAGGAGGCAGCCCTCAATGTTTCACTCTCATATGGGTGTTTCTCTCTCTCTCTCTCTCTCTCTCTCTCTCCCCCATTCCTCCTTCCCCTCTCTCTAAAAGAAATCGTAACAAAACAAAAATATACAGTGTTAAAAATAAAGTGCACTCTGTTTATGGAAGATAAACCCTCTGAGTTTCAACATATTGTTTCTGTCCACGGCTGGTTCTGTTTTTCCATGAACTTTGTGGCCAAAGGGAAAAAGAGCAGTTAAACTGTAAGATACTTTAGAATTAAACTTTAAATTCTCCTAAAGTTAATACCTTGTGACAATGTATTTCAGAATTTCTTACAAAACTCATTGACTATGTTATTTAAGCACCACAGACATCTACTTAACCATATTTCAGTATTTAATGAGCTCTCTAAGATAAAATCGAAGTAATACTTAACTTTGTTCTCTTGTTGGATTCATTATATAGTGTATTGGAAAGAGCTGTTTGATTTTATAAAGACTGATTCTCTTTGTCCTTGTATGGTAGACACAGAAAGCTTAATAGGTGCTTTGCTCAATTGGTACCCAGAACATCAAGATATACGTTTATGCTTTCTGCCAAGGAAAGCGTCAGTTTCTCCATACCTCTCTGATGCTGCCTCCATTCCAAACTAATGTTTGTAACATGGAAGGGAGGTACCAATATTGACTTTAAATATTTTCAGGACCAATAATGTCAACACTGACCTTGGTTCGTGTCTTCATGTAGCCCCGACTACATCAGCTGCATTATAAGCACAGTGCTTTAAATTGCACCTGTTTTACAATGATGGCTACGAAAATACAGGAGAAATGAATGGGGTTTTCGCATTTAAGTATCACTGCTTGTCCTTTGGAGTTGGACTCCATGGTATCCTAAAATATATATTAGGTGTCTAATGAAATACCCAACTTCTGTCTGAATAAAACCTGAGGAAGGTAATAGTAAGTTAGCAGATTCCATTTCATTTTCTTAATCGCAGAATTCTTAGTCCAACTTGCTTTTATGCTTCATAAACATTACTTAAGTAAAGGATGAGCCATAATCACTTAGACTGTAATTTGTTAGGAGTTTATTTACATTTAAACACTGATTATCTTAAATCATGTGTTTCAGTTTTTCTATCATAGAAAATGACAAGTTCATTAAAAAAAAGTCACATTTTTTCCCAAAGTTTTTTTGCTTCCTTCATCTTTTCACTCCATCTCTCATCCTGCGATTTTGCGCCTTAGCATTGCTGGAGGCCTAGGCTATGATTAAAGGCAGTCACTGCATTAATAATGCTCTGGTGAGGATTGCCGACTGTAAGTCCCATGTTCCCTCTTTCCCCTTTTCTTTCAGGAATGGGCCATTTGTGAGGAAAACCTTAGAAGATGGCTTGAACCTGATGCTGCCTTGCTTCAACATCCAAGTATTTACTTAGCTAGGGTTTTAAAAAAAAATATTCTTCATGTGGACAACTTACAAGGATTTGGTGCAATCTTAAGATTTAGAGTTTCTGATGGGGTTTTGCAAAATGTGGTTATATCTGGTTTTTAAAGACACTCCAGCCTAGTTGCTTTACATGGGTTTGGTGTATTGGCCTTAAACTTCTGAATATTCCTTAGATGTAAAAACCATCTCCAAAAAATTCGTAAGTGAAGCTAAGCACAAATTCTCATATTTCTTACTAATGTAG
The DNA here is from genome assembly GCF_054644295.1 of Miniopterus natalensis. Classification (NCBI taxonomy): domain Eukaryota; kingdom Metazoa; phylum Chordata; class Mammalia; order Chiroptera; family Miniopteridae; genus Miniopterus; species Miniopterus natalensis. The sequence continues at coordinate 154,247,149 of NC_142082.1, read as the reverse complement.
GTTCAAAATTCTTACCCAAATATAGTAAGATGGGTCCTGTTTTAAGGCTATGAGACTCAAAATATGAGTAAGTTTGCCAGGCCGGTGTGGCTCAGTGATTGAGCATCAACCTAGGATCCAGGAAATCGCGGTTCGATTCCTGGTCAGGGCACATGCCCGGGTTGTGGCTCGATCCCCGGTGGGCGGCGTGCAGGAGGCAGCCGATCAATGACTCTCTCATCATTCATGTTTCCAACTCTCTCTCCCTCTCCCTTCCTCCTTCTGAAATCAATAAAGATATATTTAAATATATAAGTTCAATGTTAGAATGTTCCTTCCCTTAACATTATCCCTCTCATATCCGGCTCAGACTAATCTCTCTGTTATTTTTTCCTTTTTAAAATGTTCACAGATTTTTGTCCATGTCACAGTTTCTTGACTGCAGTGTTTAGTTATTTCATGGATATGAATGTGTCAACTGCGCGCTGGAATGAGGGTCTTGAGGGCAGGTACAGCATTTGGCTTCTTGTGCCTCCCCCAAACATCCTGCAAATATCTGCCAGGATACTGGGCATAGACACAATGCTTCCTGAATGTTCGATTGCCTGATCCCAAGGCTTTTTGTTGTGTTGTGTTGTGTTGTGTTTGTCTGATGTGTCGTAAGCAGTAGAGAGTTAAAGAAAAAAAAAAATTCTGTGCAAGGAAAGATGTTTGCGTTTTCATCTGAACGGAGAGGTAGGGACAAGTAGGATGACACTCAGAATGGAACGGGGGTTGCATGTCACGCTCGCCCCTGCGGTTTGCAACCGTGGGCCCTGGAGCTGTGGTGCCCCAGGAAAGCAGCCTTCACCCCGAAGGCTTTATAGTTGTCACATTTCTCCCAAACAGGAGTCGCTCTCCTTTCTCTTGTAGGAAACATTAATAGGAAAAATGTCCAAGTGGCTCTTTTATGCTTGTTGTTGTTGCAAATAAGAGCAAGCTCTCATAAATTAAACTTTACATTGGTTAAAATCACCCTTGTCCTTAAAGTTCCTGATCTGTCCCCCTCCCCACTTTTTTTTTCCAGCTCTGGCTGACTCTCTGGATTAAGTGTCATTAATCTTTTCTCCTGACTTCTCTCTGTTGTTTTTTTCTGCCCTCTCCCGTCTTTACTTCAAATTGGACGTACTTCATGAAATGACGTCTAGGTAGTTCAGCTGTTCTATTGAATTGAACTTAAAATTTTGGATGAAGTACGTTTTAAGTGATTTTAAACTTAAAGCTAATGTGAAAATGTTGGAATTTGTACCAATACAAACATATTAAACTTAAAGCCATATCAAATCCGTGTAAAGTTACATTGTGTCCCTTCTATTAGAAATCTTAAAGGCTATAATTCACTTTCTGAGTCATGATGTAATTTAGGTTATATTTTATTAGACATTTTTTACAAATTTAAAATACTGCTATTTTTACATGCACAGAGGAAAAATCAGTTTGGATAATTATATTTAGGCATTCATGAAAATCAACCACAAAATAGAGACACTTTATTGTGTCATTTATCAACATACTTGATATGTATATCTAAAGTGCATTATGTTACAAAAAAATATAGAAATTCAGCAGCACCAAGATACATTTACAAAATAAATACATCAGTTGACAAAATAAATTATGGTAAATGTGATAATAATAATTGGATTAGCCTTGGAAAAAATATTCACAATGACCAATGTGCAGTTTCATAGAGCAATGAGGGAGACCGTTTTATTCCAATGCATTTACAGTATTTACAGACAATAAATATTTCTAATACTTTCCATATGTTCACTATTACAGAATTCTGTAATATGTCTTCTGAAGGTCTTTGCAAAAATTTCAATGCCTCCTGAAAAGAGAGGGAAGAGAAAGAAGGAGAGAAAATAGGTTAATTATCCTTATAAATGCAGAGACATAAAATAAAGGGTATAAATTAAGGAACATAGAATCACATAGAAAGAAATCTTGGGGCTTTTTGTAAATATCTCTTATAATAGGTGACTGTGGGGTCCACCTGAATCTCTAGAACTGCTGCTACAGTATTTAATCCAATCAAATGGTCAGTGTAGTGCAGAAAGAGACAGGCTGGCATTTCTAATATACTCTGTCAGGAAAAAGACCCTGTGAGATTTTCCAAGGCTGCCAATTGGCGAGTTTGGGAAGAGAAGGCACATGTTTGAGAACCTGGAAATCAGGCTAGGTTGTGCAATCCATCATCAAATACACCTTGCTTAGAAGTTTATTCCCCAGTGATGCCTGATGTAGGTGATCCACAGGTGTCCTATTTTTCCGATCCCTTGCTAAGATAACGGCTGTTGTGAGGGTAATCAAAAGTGTGTAATGGGATAAATGTTGGAAGGATGCATAATTAAACAGAGTATATTTGTTTAATGATTTGATGACATTTGTCATTTTCTTTTTTAAAAGTATGTCTTTATTGATTTCAGAGAGAAGAAGGGAGATGGAGAGAGAGAGAGAGAAACATCAGTGATGAGAGAGTCATTGACCGGCTGCCTCCTGCACGCCCCCCACTGGGGACTGAGCCCGAAACCCGGGCATGTGCCCTGACCGGGAACCACACCAGCCAGGCGACATCTGTCATTTTCTTAACTGTTCTTAAACACTAATGACTGAAACTATTATTGGAATTTAGTTTTTGAAGCCAAAATTAAGATAGAATTATTTGTTTCTCATTTTGTTGTTGTTGTTGTTCTTGTTGTTTTTTAATGAATCTTGCATTAGAAACTGGGAAAGCCTATTTTAAATTAGAGAAAAGTAACCAATTGATTTAAAAGCATAAAATAGCACAAGCAAGGAGGGAACGAATAGCATTTTGAACAATTATTTTCTCAGAGGGGAAGAAAGACGAAAAGGAACAAATTAAAGGACCAAGGGAAAGATCATTTAATTATATTTTACACTGCCCGGCCAGCGTGCTTGTTGTCCTTCCTTTTGATGTCCCTTTAACAAAGGCATGTACTGGAATAGCCAAGGAAAACCTATAACATGACCTAAGACTATGCGTGTATGTTTATTATATGTGTGTGTGATGCTTGAGTCCTGGCTCTTTTGAATACTGAAAAGCTTTTATATTATTTCTAAATCAGTATTTACCAAGACAGAACATATGTTCTCAATGAAATGAGTCCTACTGTATCTGGATATATTATTTGTAACATAAAAATTTGCGAAGTTTAAAGCTCTATATTTCCCATAGAATGGTCCATGAAGAGAAGCCAGAGTTTTAGCACAGCAATTTCTGTTAAGAACTAAGATATGTCTTATAATAAAGTTCATGTTTGCCACCTCAGGCCTCTTAGATCATCAGATCATAGTGCAGAGACTACAGAGAGGATGGTAATAAAAGTTTGGCTGCTTAAAATCTTTAAAATTGTTATTCTGAAAAGATTCTATTTGTACTACAAAATTTACATGGCCCCATATGTTCTCATCAATACACTTCTACATTTCCCCCACTCTTCCCTGCACCTCTGCTGGGCTGTATTGGGAGAGTGCCAACATCTGGCTGCCAAACAAACAGTGCTTTCCATGAACGCTCCTCACAACCAGGGGATAGAAAGGAGAAGCAGAAACATTCTATTTCTCTCAGGCCTGGGTCTGGATTTGATTAGGCCACTGCCTAATTTTTACTAGATCTACTTTAACTTAAGGATAGCTTTGGAATAAGAATTGACGAGTGCTGATTTTCATTAATTCTCTGGATACTTAAGAGCATTGCAAATTTTAAATGCATAAAATCCATCAAAAAGTATGTATACTTCTGTGTTCAAAATAAACACACACACACACACATATATATTTAGAGAAAGTAAGACAATGGATAAAAATAGGTTCTGGCAATAGAGTCCTTGCTTTAGTTATAAATGAGTACAGTTAGGATCATATCTTATAATACACTGAATATCAGCACCGAGCCAACATTTATAAGGTCTGTAACCCCTTACAGATCCATTGGACACTAGCAGAATAGGTCATTCACTGTGCTAAAGATTTCACTAGTGCCACTGTCCACTGATCACTGAAGCTGTACTGCTTGTCCAATATAATTATCCTTTCATATGCTATTTAGTGATGGGTTATGTCGACTTAAAGAGAGAAGTGATGGTAAATAGGTTCAAACTCCCCTTTGAAACATCACTCTGTGGTCCTATCTCTAGTCAGAGTAAAGAAGTGAAGGAACAGGGGACTCCTTAAATAATGAGATCATTAGCTGCATATGATGCATTCGTGTGTTGTTTTCCTCTTTCTTCAAACCCCATAGAAGAGCTGTACTGAAAAGTAAGAAACAAAAAATATCCTAAGAGTGGAAATGCACAGATCAGGAGGCAGCGCTAACGGCAGTGGCCTAAGAGCCAGGAAATGGGGAAACAAATGCAGTTCTGAGGACGACCCGTCCCACGACCCCAGCTCCCAGCACTGCTCGGGCCCTCTCACCACAGAGTGCCTTGGTTTTCTAGTTTATAAAATGAGATTAATATTTGCCCGTTTTTCGTTTTTGTTTTTGCCTCAGATGAACAGACACCGATATAGATAGAACGAACAATCAGAACCATGTCTAAAAGCGTCAAAACAACAAGTTGCAATTTATTGAGTTTTTACTATATGACATTTAACCCATGTAATCTCACTTAATCTTTATCCAACCCAGTGAGGTTGGTACAATTACTTTTATTTCAGAGAAGAGGAAAGTGAGTCTTAGAAAGACCAAGTAACTTATCCAAGGTTGTGAACTTGAATGTTCAGACCCAAAATGTAAAGCTAAGGTATTTGGCTCTGAAGTCTGTGAGTGTCATTACTACCTGCATCTGTGAGCTAATAAACAAGCCACAGAGATGTGAAGTTTTATTATTCTTATTGTAATACTCTAGAAAAACTATTGCCACTTGCCAGTGGACAAACAGATACGTGGGAAAAACATATCCTTCCCAAGCCAATACTTAAAAATTTTCAGAAATCATGGTTTTTTTCCTTTATAAGCTGGTAGAAACCAGAATTCAATTTAATTAAATACATTTAAAGTGTGTGTTTAAAATTTTAATTTATTTAAATAAATATAAATTTAAAATCTAATTAAACCTAATGAAATACAAATGTGAATGTCTCAGGATTGTTTATGGTAAGATACTGTTCTATAGTTTTTGTAGATCATACCAAGGCCTTCTATGTTCTTCCTGAAGTGAGAAAAATAAAAAGAAATGAAACTCGACCAAGGAAGTTTGCTAAGGGGTGTGTGTGTGGGGGGGGGGGGGGGGGGACACTTCTCTAGCAAATAATGAGGGTGATCAGGAGCTTCTGAAGCTTGAACAAGAATGAGATTCTTTAGTGGAGCCCTGAAAGGTCGGTGTTGGGAGCGCGAAGATGGAGAGAAAGCGGTTGTGAAGGCCCTGGGTGTGTTCTGGGGGCAGGAGGACACTGCTCTAAGTCAGGCAATATTCTGAGTCATCTTGGTTTTGCAAGGTTTCAACTGTGGAGCGAGAGATGGGGGCAGGGGCTCAGGAGGGCGGGTCAGTTACCGGGAATTGAGCTCCAGCGAGGCGGCGTCGTCGGACGGGTGGCGCCCCTCGAGGCCCGAGGCCGGCCCGGCCGCGCGAGTCCGCCGCTTCTTCTTCTCCTGCTCCTTGCGTTTGCCGGGCTTGCCTTTCTTCTTCTTGCCGGGCGTCTTCAGTGGCTGCTCCTTGTAGGTCTCCACCTTGTTGGTTTCCTGAGTCAGGTATCTGCCCTCGTCGTCGGACCCGAATCGGACGGGGTGGTTCTTGGTGTTGGGGGCGGGCTTGGAGTTGGGGGAGACCTCGGAGGTAGTTCTGATCTCAGCCGTGTGGATTTCCGCGATCAGGTTGTGGAGGAAGAATCGCCGCCGCAGGTCCTGGATGGACTTGCCCTTGTCATGGAGGAGCTGGTGTTCAGACACGGCCCTCTTGCTGCAAGGGAGCGATTGCAGGGGAGAAAGCAAGCAGGACATTTTAGCTGCTGGTAGAATCCACCCAGACGCGAGGAAGGCCCTTCCGCGCCCCAGGCGCCGCGCACAGGGCACAGGCCGCCAGGGGTGCCAGCCGGGAGCGGGGCAGGGCCGCGGAAGGCAGCTGGCGCCTGGCTCAGGGCCGGCTCTGCCGCTCGCTCCGTCTGTGACCTTGGTGAGAACACAGGCATTCCTGGGCCTCCGGGGTCCCATCTGTTTCAAAGAAATGGGTCAGATTCTGTGATTCCTATGCTCCCTTCTCCGTCTAAATGATTCAGTTATTCTCAGAAATGGACAGAAACCACTGAACTGCTTTTCATATTTTTCAGAGCTATGCCGGGGAAATAAATCCAGAGGTCCTAGCCTGGGAAATAAAACGGAGGCTGATTTTACCTGAGTACTTGCCTCAGGTGTGTGTGTGCCCACGCACATATGTAGTGCACACACACACACACACACACACACACACACACACACTGCTCCCCCATTAAGAAAATAATCATACTGAACCTCAAAGAACAGCGAGCTGTAAGAGTAAAAGCAAACAAAGACTGAAGGGTAAAGTGAGCAGTGAAGCCTGTCTAGGAAACCACCTAACAGACTGAATTTTAACATGTTAGACTACAGGCTACCAAGAACCTGTATTTGAAGGCCAACTGTCAGAGAAAACATGCATAATTTTCTGTAAAGTAGTGGGTGGTCTATTTAAAATGGGTTTCTTTGTGTGTTTAAATTTTGTGAGATCATTTTATTTCTTCTGTGCGTTTTTTTTATTTATTTAGAATTTCAGAGAGTATTATCCTTAGTACTTAGTTAAGAGATTCATTTTTTTTCTACTTGTTCTTTGTCTTAAAAGTATCTCTTCAAACCAATATGCTATGATTTTTCTACATAAACAACAATCTCATAAAAATATAGTGAAAAAGAATAAACTAATTTGCTATCAGTCTTTTTAGATGATACCCTGGCTCTTGCTTAAACATCCACCCATGAATTCTTTTATTAGTCTGTATATGTATATTATTAAACATATTTAAGGAGGACATACATTAATCAGTCATATTAACTCTGCCTATTTCTACCATTGAAATAAACTTCTGAAATAAACTTTTGAAAACTTCATTTTCAAAAGTCTCTGAGGATATTTCACAGGGCTACATCCTGTGTATGCTCACTTTCCTGGCACAGTGGTATCAGAGTCCCTTATTGCTTTCACTAGGACAACTTCTTTAACTCCTCAAAGAAATATGACAATAATAAAGCACTGTCCTCATTTTTACCGATGGGGAAAGTGAGGTTCAGAGAGAGAGAAAACGCCTCACCTTTGCCCATACAATGAAACCAGGCTGAGCCCAGGTTCCACAAATGAGTTCTTGATTTAAACCCAAATTGCTTTTTACCTTCCTCAACTCTTTCTCCTGCTGAAGCTGAAGTGTATGTTGAGGAAACAAGAAAAAAAGGGCACAGAGTGAAAAACCTGTGATGGGAGCCAGGACAACGGGCAGATGGGCAGCAATCTATCACTTTGCTTGAAGACCAAGCTTATTGCCCCAAGAAGTCCATTTTCAAGAACTAGGATACCTAGCGTTTGGATTTTCACTGAGGGGAGGAGAGTCACATTGTGAAGCAAAGGGTAAAACATGAAAAAAAACACTCATTATTTCTCTGGATCTTACAGCTAGAATGCCAGCTTCCTTTTAATATTTCAGTGTGTGGACTGACTTTAAGCCATGTAGCTTGTTCAAAAAAGACATGACTTAATGGAAAGGAATTTAACAGGAGCCCGGTTTAAATGAGGCATGAAGGAGTCTCTCTTCCTTTTCGAAGGTGCCACATGTGACTAGATTAAAATTCACTTACTTTGTGGCAATAGTTAGTATTCTGGAAACTTTTAATAATCTACAAATTTGAGGCTTTGGTACAACATATTTATAACCTCTAATAACATTTTTAAAGAATAGGACTGATATAATTGTATATTTCATAAGTATTGCAGTCTAGTAAGTATCTTTTAGCAAAATGTCACATTAAATAGTTCTTAACCAATGATCATTCATAGTATTCGGAGATTTTATTTCTTTCTCAATTCCTGGCAGATATCCACCCCATCTGTACTGTTCTCCAAATGTATAATACAACCCATTCTAGCTTAACCTGAAACCAAAACTTTTAATGGTTGGTCTGATCTAATCAAGCCACATTGCTCATGCCCCCTCTGACTGGCATATATGCCTGTCATTTTGGCCAGCCTGTCAACTGTGAGTCACAGTGCCCTCCTAATTCAAGTGCTGCACTTTCCCAGGATAGTTCTCATGGGAAAAGGAGTGATCATTCTGTTCTTCTCTTGTATAAAAAGCCTACAATATGGCACGACTCTGTCCAGTTTAAAATAGAACATCTCTTGTGAGGTACAAAACTTCCTTTCTGCCTTTTAGGAGTAATTGTTAATATATTAGGAAACGCAGACTTTCTTAAATGCTAAAGCTGAAATACTGTTACATAATTTACTTAGTAATTCGAAGACTTCTGTATTTAAACTATTGTGAAGAATGAATTTCTAACTGGTGATCTGCATTAGAGGATCAGGAACGTAGCAGTATCTTTATTGTTAACAAGCAATAAGGTCCATAGAGTGTTCTATTTCTTTTCAAAATAAGACATAAACTGACACAAGGATAAAGGACTAGTCTGTACAAACCAGATATACGTCGGTAGTGAGTAATATGTTCAAGTTAAGGAGGATTTCAGTTTAGATGATTCTGAAATATTTAAGTTATAAATATGGCCCCAATAATAGTCTGCTACTCTACATGTCTGTAAACATCACATAGCACAGTGGTTCACACAGAACTTATTACATACCTAAGCTCCAACATGGAAAAACAGTATGTCCTGTTCATGGTCCCCTTGGATTAAAAAATTGTAAAAATGTGGGGAAACTGCTTAACATAGATAACTCTAAATTCAATAAAAATATAGCTGCTTTAAAGAAAAATCACCCTCAGGGGAGTTTTCAGGGAAGATTACATTTCGAAGGAGCTATCAAGGAACACAGGGAGTAAACAGAGGGATGGAAATCGCTTTCCAGCACAGGGAGAAGCAACATGCTTGTGCTGATGCTCGGCTCCTAAACAAGGAGTCTGGGCTTGAGAAGAAAAGTTCTGTGCTACAAGGAAGAGTCAGGGTTAGGGTGTTCGAGTTGAGATGATTCACCAGAAGTCCCTTCCAACCCAAATGACTCAGTCGAAAGTTATGCTTTTCATTAAATGGAACAGACCCAGTCTGGGTCCCCAGCAAATCAGCCAATGATGTTTGAGGTTTCTGAATCCGTTGGGGTGCCCTCTCTAACTTAAACACAAAGGCTGCCACCTGCAGCAAGCCATGCTTATCTGGACGATAACACCCACAGACCTCGCTTTCCAACCTCCAACTTACTCATGCTCTAGCTTCATTAATTAAAGTCTTTTGGATTCACAGGTCCAAAAGTTTCACAGACCTGCATTGCCTCTTTTGCATGGCTTGACAGGTAGTGTTATTGTAGTAGTTTCCTCTCCTTTAAAAGTTAGCCCCTAGTTAGAAAAACACCCAAAGCAATTTCCCTAATACTTGGTGTGAAAAGTAACTGGGGAGTAACATGGTTTGATTGTATGTTAAAATTTCTTTCAAGAAACTAGGTTGACTTAGCATAATAGAAGACTAATGTTTTGTTTTACTGTTACTTGGCAGCAATGCAAAAATAATGACTTGTTTTTTAAACTCCGTTTGGCTCTAATAATTTGATGAAACAGCTTCATCTACTGATGATTTCAGCCTCCATGAAAAACCATGGCTGTAATGTGATGATCTATTAGCCATTAATTATAAGAATGTTCTGTGGTAGGTTTATAACCATCTGCTCAGTGTGAGTGTTTGACTACAATATTATATTTCACCCACAAACAAAACTATAACAGAGTCATTGGCTGCTAAATGGTTTTTTGGGTGTGTGTGTTGTTTTTTTTTAATGTGTATTTTGCAAGGTGCAACAACAACAAAAAGATTTAAAAATAGCCTTTACGACAATTAGCACTATCTTAATGCCATAACTGTGGACTTAATCATGGCCCATTTACTGTTTCTCAAAAGAGAAAACAGGTATTTCTTAAGCAACTTTAAAGAAAAATTGGCTGGGTTCCAAGACAGTATTTCTTGGCCAAATAAATACAGTATTTAAGTGTGCTTTTAAAAATTCATTCTTAAAAAAAAATTCACTCTTCATCTATATTTATATATGGATGTTAAGTAAAAGAATTTAATACAAGTCTCAAAATGAGCAAAAAGTCTGAAGACAATTTTCAGAAATACATCAACAAAACGTTGATTCGAAGAATACAATGCAGCTTTATCTTCAGCACAATGTTCTACACAATTTGCCTTAGGAAATTCATAATAGATTTTCACTTTGGTGCCAAGGTTCAGACATGTCTAAAGTAATTTCATTTAAGCATTTTCTGCTCTAATAATAATAGACCAAGGGCACATATAAAACGGTTGCCTTTTTGTACACCTTTGGGAATTTACAAGGAAGCACCATGAACCTGATTGTAAATATTAGATATTGCTATTTTTACTGTTAGCGTAAAAGTTCTCCTTAATTCTTTCTCCAGAGGCAAAGTCTTCTCAGTTCTCAAACTTTATGGTTTTCTCATCCTGAACACTGAGTCTGCAGCTTAAAGCTGCCCAAAGACAGTGATACACACATTAATGAACTGCTAGGTCCAACAGATTATGAAGATAGTATTACTCTACCACTCTTCCATCTTTCCGTCAGACAGCATAGTGGTATTTATCTGGTGCACTCAGATGTACGATTATTTTAAAGTCAAAATTATCCTTAAAGGAATCACCAAATGGGAATGCCAAAAATACAAGTTTTTAGTCTATACATTGCAAGTATGTGTCCAGATTAAAGAACTGTTAGCAATAATTCCAAGAGAAAAAAAAAGCCTCCACACCTAATACCCATTTTGGAATCAAGCGCTCCAGCGTTGCTGAACTGTATCAATACTAAAGTTGGAATTGTGCCATTGCAAAGTTGTTACTACTTTCTTATATAATATGCCTTCATTATGTAATGTGGTCCCATTTTATATGCCTAAAATTATGTCATTCATAATAAAATTAGACGTAAGGCTTTTGCTTTTCACACACCAATTGCCACCCACATTCAGTATGCAGAGCAGTGCTCACAGACAAATGCGCTCCCCTGGACCCCTCAGCTTCCTCTGGGATTCCTCGGGGTTTCAAAACCTTCCCAGGTCCTGAAAGTAAGTAACCTTTTTCTTTCACTAGAGTCAGACAATCTTTGCCTAGAGAAGATTCTGTAAAAAAAAAAAAAAAGCCCCTAACAAACAAAAAACGCTCCCTCTTATGGAAACTCACATAAACTGTGTCTCTTGCCTGTCTCTGCCGGAGGGTCCCCAGTTCTCGCGCTGGGTCTGAGGACCCGGGCTCAGCGCCCCCCGGCTACCTGCCGGATCCCCCAGCTCTCTAATCCGGGCGAAGAGCATCACCGCCCGCCCCGAGCCCCGGCAGCGCCCCAGCCTGGCTCCCGCCCCACCGCCTCCCCAGCCGTCTCCCGGCGCCCCGGGGAGGCCGGGCACTTACAGCCGGCGGCCGAGCTCCTGCGCCGAGCGCCCGCAGGAGGGCACCGCGTAGCTCAGCAGGAACACCGCGACGCTCCACTGCTGCACCAGCCGCCGCAGCATCGTCTCCGCTCGCCCTCGGGACCTGCGGCGGAAGGCAGGGGGGCGCCCGGGGTCAGTCCCGAATCTCCATCTCCCCCAACGACCCCGCTCCCCCTTTGAGCCTGATCGCACATCGTCTCTTCAACATCAAGGGCATCTCCCAAGTTGCAAAGAAAGAAAGAAAGAAAAAAAACCCCACACAAAACAAAAAACTTTCTCTGAAGCCTCTCAGCACTTACTTATTTAGGAACCAGCTACTCCAACTGTGCTTTTGCCAAACCACACAGGCAAAAAGGGACCAGAGAGGGAAATAAAAAAAATAAGAAAATAAAAATCAGAGGCGCTTCCTCTGAAATAAGAACGAAAATGAAATAGTTTTATACGTGCATCAGCGATGCGCAGCGAGCGTGTTTACACGTCTCCCATAGCAATGTCTGCTCGGTCCGCCGGCGCGGCTCCGGGATCGCGGAGCGGGCGCACCCTCCTAAAGAGAGAAAGTTCCCTCCTCCCAAGTCAGCTTCTTTGCGAACCAGGCCGTCTCGTTCCAGAGCCACTTGCAGGGAGACCCACATATATACACATAGCTGTCTGTCTACCTCCTCTGGTGGGCTGGCTGCTTCCGGAAAGCTGACTCCACACGCCCTGAGAACAAGCCCGCCGCGCGCGCCGTCGGTCGGGAGGGCCAGGTGGCGCGAGGGCGGGCGAGGGGCGGCGGCCGGCTCGGCGGGCGGGAGGCGCGCTGGCCGCGCGGCGCAGGTTGGAGGCGAGTTGCAAGGCGAGCGGAGGAATGTTCACACGCTCCCAGGCAAACCTGCGGAGAAGTGAGCCAGTCGCAAAGAGGTGGCGCCCTAGGAACGCGCGCGGGGCGAGCGAGGGCGCGGGGGGCGGAGGGGGGGGCGGCCGGGGGCGGCGACCGGCGGCCGGAGCTGGGGGGCCCCCGCCGGCCCCAAGCGAGCGAAGGGGAGCCCTGAGCTGGGAACCGACTGCAAGCGAACGAGCTCCCCGCCTCCCGCCCCGCCGCCCCCGAGGCTGCCCGGAGCTGCGCCGAGCCCCACCCCGAGCGCCAGCCCGGCCGCGCCATCCCGGAGTCCGGCGCGTGGGCGGATTCGCTCAGCCCCTCTGGGTCCCGCCGGCCCCCGACTGCCTGGCGGATCTGCCATCCGAGGTCCCCGAGGGTGTGCGGACCGCCCCGGGCAGCCACTGACCTCGGCGCACCGCAGCAGCCGGGGCCGCCGGGGGCGACGGACAAGCAGGAGGCCAGGCAGCCGGGGGCAGAGGGAGTGTGGGCGCCGCGAATCCTCGGCGGGGAGGTCGCGGGGCCGTTGGGCCCGTGGCTTTAAAGAGCCCTAAACCCGCCTGGAAGCTCGGGGAGGGAGATGGGTACCCTAGTTTCTGGCCCTTCCCGGGACTAGCTGAATGGGAAGGGTCGGCGAGGGAGGGGGGCATCCTTCGCTTAGGAAGGGAAAAAAACGGTTTCAGACTTCATTCCGGTCCAGATTACATTTCTTGCTGTCTCACAACAGCTGAGGGCATCTGGAGCGCGTCCAAGAAAACTGGCGCACACCAGGAGACCCCCTTTTGAAAGACGGAGGGGAGCCGACCCTCCTGGGGAGCGCACAGGGCCCTTGCGCCCACGTCCGGCGTCTATCGCGCGCTTTCCGGGATAACCTGCTCTGTCGCCCCCGCGCCCCCCCCCCACCCCCAGCCCCCGGTTACATATTCTAGGGTGATTCTATCCGTGTGTCGCTTCAACCCGCGGATGCAGCGAAACTACCCTGGTGTGTTGTTCTGCCTCGGAGAGGCGAAGGGAAAGCGGAGGGGGTTCTTCCCCGAGCTATTGGGCGGGGAGGAAAGACGGCTCCGAATTACTGGGCAGTGCCGTCTAGGAAGGATTGCAGCGGATGTGAACGCCCTCCAAAGAGTTCTTCTATCTTCCTGAAATGAAATGACCGCGGGTGGTTGGGAACCATTCAAGGGATGTTTGTCTTCTAGACAGACAACCCAACTGGGAGCTTTCATTACTCTCTGGAAGGCTAGTGTGACTTAGAGATTTCAGACCCTCACGGGAGCCTGACCTTTATCAAGCCTGGCTTGCAGGCTGATGCTCCACAGATTTACCGAGGGTGAGTGAAACAGCGCCCTCTCACCGGCCCGCGCTCATCTCGGTTCCCTTACCCCTTTGGAAACTGCAGCTAGCCAGCAGTTAACCTTTGCTGCTTGGTTTGTCTGGGCAGGGGAGGTCTCCCCTTCTCAGAAGCTGCTCTCTCGCTTGATTACTTTAAACTTCATACTTTAAAAAACTTGGCTTCCTCCCACGAAGAAAAAAAAAAAAAGTCGCTGGGAATTTCCACAATTTCCCTTGAAAGTTAAAGAATTTATAAATGTTAGACCTGTTTGCATGGCATGAAAAGACAAAGTAACAGCACTCAAAAATGTCAACCTTTGAACCTCTAACACTTTCTGATTTATATTAAATTCTTTCCAAAAAGACGCAGGAGCCTTAAAGTAATCCTTAGATCTGAAGGGGGAAATCTGTAAAAAGGCAAATCACAAATGAGCCATTTAATACTTGCAAGTTGTTTAACATTAAAGCGATAATATTTGCTTCCACAATAAAAAGGAAAGAAAAGAAAACCCAAAGGTACTTAGCCAAGTTTCAAACTAGCCAGGATTTGGAAAGTCAGCCCTCCCCCAATAAAGGTTAAAACAAAGATTGAAAATATTAAATCACTTTGCTATAAGTGAGTTCATTATACTCCCAGAACATTATAAAGACTGACATCAATAGACCCCTTTGATTTATGTTGCTTTTTCTACTAATTAAACAAAATTGACCTCCTCTCTCTCCTTTCTTCCCCCCTCCCACTCACTTTTCTGGTGTTAATGGCAAAACATCTATCAAATATTTTTAGAATTTCCTCTCCCCCACAAAACGAGAAAGTATAGACACAGGGAAAATAGTCTTTATATATTCAAATGCCAAAGTTTCCTTATAATACTTCACCTTTTTCTTGATTTACAGTTTCCGGTCTTCTGGCCAAAGGAGGAAGATCTTCTCAGCAGTCTGTTCCAGAAGTAATTTTTGTTTGCTCTTTAAAAAAGTAAAATTAAATCTTAAATGAATTTTTAAAACTTCCCATGAGGAGTCTTTTCTGTTCCTACCAAAGGCAATTACTAGAAAGCTGGAAAGCAGGCACCTGCCCTGCTCGTTACTTTCAGCAGAGACTCTCCTCAATATATACCTGGGGCCCTGCCTTTTTGCCTTTCTGAAAAGGGCCTTTTCTGACATCATACTCTAGTTCCCACTATAACTGAGTAGCCTCTAGGATAATGCTGAGGACGTGGGAATGCAAATGACGTGACTCCACCCTGGAAGGCCTTTTTCCTCTCTCCCTCTCCTTTTTTTTTTTTTTTTTTTTTGCTTAGGACTAGAACAGGTGCCAATAGATGCTGAATGTTCACTTAGGCCTTGCTATCACGTAAATGCACGTTAGCAAATAGGGGGATTTGGAGGCCTGTCTAGCGTCTGAAGTATCCCATGCGAAGACAATTTAGCATTGTGGGAGCTGCACTTACATGAAAGGCTAGTCCAATTTTGAGAAAGATTTTCTAAAATTTTAAGTGCACTTTTTACACTGAAATTCATGTTTAAATAACTGGTTGATGTGTATCTCCAGGGATATCTCCTCTAGCAATTTAGGAAAACAAGCACTTAGGTTTAGCTTTTTCATCTTTCTCCCCCTTTCCCCCCTCAGCCCCAAGAACAAGGAAACAAACCTGCAAATCAGAAAAGTACCGATGGCTCTTTAAACAGTGCACCTGGGCTTAGAAAGTCCCTTATCTCGTTACCAATACGCATCCAGACTTAACATTTGCCAATCCGTAGCTCCAAGCGATCATTCTTAAGTCCTACAAAACCAAACAACTAAACTCATCCCTCCTCGGCTCTGAACGTCTTCTTTGTGTACGTAGAGACGGGTGCATAATTAGCTCAGGTAAAGTTATCTTTTGACTCTGTTAAAATGAATTCCAAATCACTTACTTGCCTGGACTGAGACGTGAGAGGAGGCTGTTGCCAGCGGACCCCAAGGTAGCAAAAAAAAAAAAAAAAAAAAAAAGGTGGTGGTGGTGGTGGTGGTGTAATTAATACCTTTAAATCCCAAGTAGGGGTAGGAAAGGGTGTGTTTCATTGTTAAATGTCTGTAGTTAGGTGAGGGTAAGACTGAAACAGGGTCTCCGTTATCCAGGACCAGGACTGGCTGCTGGTATCTGGACACTGACTCCCCGAGAAGCACCTGGACATGCATCAGTCTCATTGGGAAAGTGGGTCTCGCACTGGCCTCCCCCTTCCCTTCTTCCTGGGCAATGCTCAGCTTTCCCCAAACAGGACCAGAAAGCCCAGCAGTGAGGCAGGTCCCCCCCCCCCCCCCCAGAGACCTAGGCTAGTGCGAGATGAGAAGGTCTTTAGGAAATGGGGGTCTCTAAGGACCAGTTCTCCAAGGTCCAGCACCAAAACCCCAAGAGCCTCAAAACGTTTGAAGAGTAGTTTTCTCTCCTGGCCAGGGCCTGAAGGGGTGTGTGTGTGTGTGTGTGTGTGTGTGTGTGAGAGAGAGAGAGAGAGAGAGAGAGACAGAGACAGAGACAGAGAGAGACAGAGAGAGAGAGAATGGACGTGGAGCCCCTGAGTCCTGATTTCCTGGACTGCTGCCGGCCCAGTGCCCTCGGCGGGCCGAGCTCTTGGCTCCCTGAAGTAGGCAGCTCTGGACTTGTTCGAGACCACAGGGCGAGTTAGTTGCAAGTCCCACCTGGCTCGGAGGACAGCTCCTCAAACTAGACCCAATCCCTGGCGGTGCCAAGAGGCCCTCCCGGCTGAGGACCGGCTCCCGGGGAGGGGACTCCTCCTTTGTAACGGTTGGAGCCCTGGCCGTCTGGAAGGCGCTGCCCCTGGAGTTGCTGCGCCCCGGGGAACTCTTACCCCCCTAGCACCACTCTCCACCTGGGCAAAACCAGCCAGTTCACCGCCTGCCCCCAAGGCAGCACCCAGGCTAGGGTGCCCATCCTCCCAAGCAGAAGAGAAGGCGCCCAGGCGCACTCCTAGCCGGGGCTCTGTGTCTGTTTCGCTTTGAGGTCGTGGTTACGGCGTCTGCGGGCCCTGCTGCGGGTCCTGGGATTTGCGTCAGAAATTAGGCCTCGGGACAGAAAACGTGAAAGCTGCGTGCGCCCTCCCCGGGGTCCCCTGGACTCGCGGCGCCGCTGCCACAGGAAGGGGAGGCTCGTGTCTCTTAGCGCAGGGGGTTCAGGGTCTTGGAAGAGGCATGAGCGCGACAGGACGATCTTTATCAGCCCCCCAGCTCCCACTACAGACTTGGGTCACCCTTTGCGGATACGGATACGATTCTCAAGGAAGACGCGGGCCTGGCTCCCGGGATCTTAGGCTCGATGGAAAGTTCAGAGGCCTGGGAGCCCCTTGGCGGGCCTAACTACACCCCCTGCCCCACCCCGGGTTCTGCCCAGGCTTCTTTCCCGCCTGCGCACAGAATGCCATCTGTCCGGAGCGGGGGACTCGACGCCCTCGCGCTGCGCGCCGTTCCTCCGGGCAGAGTGCGGGGCTTCGCATCGGGCGGAGTCAGAGTCGCGGGAGGGGCCGGGCTTCTGGCTGCAGCCGAAAGGAAGCTCCGGGAACAGTGTGGCCCGAGACAGGGTCCGAGGGTGGGAGCGAACTTCCTTCCAGCGGAGCTCTCCCCTCCCTTTCCCTCCTGGTCAATCTGTGACTCAAATGTGACAAAAGCCCCCGGCTGACTGTGAGGATAAATTCCCAGTGGGGGTTGGGGGGAGGGAAGGGTGGGGCAGATGTACCGTCGGCGGCCCGGTCCCGGTCCCGGTCCCGGTCCCGGTCCGGTCCGGTCCGGTCCGAGTGGGCATGTGCAAGGCCGACCTCCTGTCGCGGAGCGCAGGGGCTCCTGTCCCGCAGCCCGCCTCCCGCGCGCCCCGCAGCTCTGCGCCGCCAGAGCCCTGGGCCCCGTCCGTTGTATTTCATTTTACAGGATCCGCAAAGCCAGGGGGGTGAGGGGCGGTGCGGGCGAGGAACGGAAATGGAGGGGCCGGGAACAAACAGCTCTCCGCGAACTCTCTACGTCTGGTTCTTAGAATCCAGTGGCACCTTAAAGGACAGACGTGAGTGAGGGCAAGGAGACGCTGGTTCATTTCTGAACCGCTCTCTGTACAGCTGCTCAGTGGTTGCAGTTGGGGGGGGGGCGTGTAGACCGTGGAACACGTGGCATTTCTCCAGGGCGTGAAAATCCACCTCGCTGGTGGCTCCCGCGGAGTTTGTGCACCGCGCGGAGCCGGCTGGGGGAAGCCAGTGAGCTGTCCATGGTGGTTACGGCTCCGTGGTGCGCGTGCTCCGGCCGTCCCTGCGAGGCCGGCCCCCGACCCCCACGCGGGGCCGAGACGCCCCGCGGCCCAGCCGCCAGCAGCACCGCCAAGGAAGCCGGGGTGCGCTGCGCAGGGGGCTGGGCCTGCCGGTTTCCCCGACCCCAGGACGCGCTCGCAGAGGCAGAGTTCTCAGGACAGGTGGAGAAAAACCCGAGTTCAAGTTGTGGGTTTCCTATTAGGTCCTTCCCGACGGTGTCTTTCCCCGGCAGGCAACATCTCACAACGGTTAGGAAATGCCCACCTATTGGAAATGCCCACCTACCCACTAGCTACCTCCCTTCCCTATTCCGAGCTCTTTTCTGTAAAGAGGGAGAAGCAAGTTGCTCTCGTCACGCTTCTCTTATTTGTTTAAAGCAGATCCCAGGGGTTCGCTGTGGTGATGTCCACACCCCCACCCTTGCTGAGCAGGACCCTGCTGCCGGGAGATTGTCGGGTGACGCAGAGATTTTGGTCAGCTCCTTCCCTAGGAGCTGTTGGGGATCTCTGTAGAATATTATTGTTCATAGGGGCGACTTCTTCATTAGTTACCAGAACCCCGAGCAGTGTCTCGTTGCCACTCTTAGCAAAGGAGGAAACAAAGAGACTGCCAAGTAATACTGCAATGTTATAGGTCCAATCTCTGGAAAGTACGCTTCTGCCCAGTTCTGGCGACATACTCTTATGAAGAAACCTTCATGAACTTAATTAAGCTCTTATATACGTTTAAGGCAAGGAATGTTTTCCTTTTTCATTATCACCACATTTTACCTTTGTCTTTCACCTTTGTTCTTGGGCATTTCCCCCTATTTATCTCTATTAGAGATCTCATCTCCATTTGAGTAACGAATTCCCTTAACTACTAGGAAAGCTGCAAAATACTGTAACCCTTTATAACTCTTATTTGTGTTTTGTGCCTTTACGTAAAAAAAGTGTGCATGTGTGCGCGCATGTGCTTACAAACAACTTTGAGAATGCTTGATGTAAAATAGAAAGTATCATGATTCAATAATTTTCACAGCTTTTCTCACTCTCAGTTCCTGGGTCTAGA
Source organism: Miniopterus natalensis (assembly GCF_054644295.1). Lineage (NCBI taxonomy): Eukaryota > Metazoa > Chordata > Mammalia > Chiroptera > Miniopteridae > Miniopterus > Miniopterus natalensis. The sequence continues at coordinate 154,227,984 of NC_142082.1, read as the reverse complement.
AAATAAAAATAATTAATGGGGAAAAGTGGAATATTTCTATATAATCTTCTAAATGTTTTGCTGTCAATGAAATGGATATAAAACACTTTACTTTCCCTCTATTTATATAAAATTAATAAAATGAGGCTTGAATGTGTACCCAGTTCTCTGAAAAGTATAAAATAAGCCAGCATAATAATATTTTATTGTTTTTATGTAATATTTTGTAACTTAGAAGTTTAGTTTTGTTGTATGAATTCTTTACTCTCTTTTTGGTGAAAGGATAAAAATAAAATAATAGAAACATTTTTTTCTTTCATCTGTTTAGACAATTTAGAGAGCTTCCCCTGTACTCTTGGTAGCTTAGCATTTTCCTCTCTCCCCTGGTGATATGAACTGAAAATTTTCCCTTTAAAGATAATCTAATTTTCTCTCATTTATTTTTTAAATTAGTCTTCACCAACAGAGTGTTTATTAGATTTTAAAGATCTCATTCTTTTATTCATTAAATTCAATAAACTGGTTAGGGAGGGTATTAATCCTTACTAGACTATATTTCTGCTTTCAAGAGGTAAGCATTCAATTGGTATAATTGTCTGTGAGCAAATAAATCCATCAGTCTCTTGTTTGTATTCTGCTTATTGAATTCCAAATGTTCCCAACACTGCTGTGAGCCCAGGGTAGATCTGTGAGCCCAGTGAGACCTGTTTTGTGAATATATCTGTGGAATAAATTCCAACTGAAGTTCTTTCTACCTGCCTTCTCACCTTTAGGAAATGAAAAGCATATTTTTAATTATTTTAGATCTGTTTTCAAAATTTAAAAAATTTTTCAACTACAATTGACATTCCATATTAGTTTCAGGTGCACATCATAGTGGTTAGACATTTACATAATCAATGAAGTGATCCCCCTGATAAATCTATTACTTGCCTGTCATGATATAGTCATTACAATATCATTGACTATATTCCTTATACTGTACTTTACATCCCTGCGACGATTTTGTAACTGCCAATTTATACTTCTTAATCCTTTCACCTTTCCCCGCCAATCCCTAACTCCCCTCCCACCTGGCAACCATCACTTTGTCCTCTGTATCTATGAGTCTGTTTCTTTTTCACTTGCTCATTTATTTTGTTCTTTAGATTCCACATATAAATGAAATCATATAGTATTTGTCTTTCTCTGTTTGATTTATTTCACTTAGCATAGTATCCTTTAGGTCCATCCATTTGTTGCAAATGGTAAGATTTTTCTTTTTTTTTTTTTTTTATGGCCAAGCAATATTTCTTTATATATGTACAACATCTTCTTTATCCAACTGTCTGTTGCTTCCATATCTTGGCTATTGTAAATAATGCTGCAATGAACCTCAAGATGCATACATCTTTCCAATTAGCATTTTGGATTTTTTTGAATAAATATCCAGAAGTGGAATCACTGGGCCAAAAGGTAGTTCTATTTTTAATTTTTAAAAAATAATTCGTTATTGATTTCAGAGAGAGGAAGGGAGAGGGAGAGAGAGAGATAGAAACATCAATGATGAGAGAGTCATCATTGATTAGCTGCCTCCTGTACCCCCTTACCCCTCCAGCTGGGGATCGAGCCTGCAACCCAGGCATGTGCCCTGATGGGGAATCAAATCAGGATCTCCTGGATCCTAGGTCAATGCTCAACTGCTGAGCATAAAAATGCCTGGCCAGCCTATTTTTAATTTTTTGAGGAACCTCCATACTGTTTTCTATAGCGGCTGTACCAATCTGCAGTCCTACCAAGAATGTAGGAGGGTTCCAGTTTCTCCACATCCCCACCAACACTTGTTGTTTGCTGATTTACTGATGGTATCATTCTGACAAGTTTGAGGTGATACCTCATTGTGATTTTAATTTGCAATGCTCTGGTGATCAGTGACACTGAGAATCTTTTCACATGTATATTGGTAATCTGTATGTCCTCTTTGGAGAAATGTTTATACAGTTCCTATGCCCATTTTTAAAATGGATTGCCTTTTTTTCTTTTCTATTTTCTTTTTTTGCGGGGGGTGTTAAGTTGTATGAGTTCTTTATAAATGTTGGATATTATCCCCTTATCAAATGACAAATATCTTCTCCTAATTGGTAGGTCTTTTCATTTGGGTTTTGGTTTTCTTTGCTGTGCAAAACTTTTTAGTTTGATGTAGTCCCATTTGTTTATGTTTTCTTTTGTTTACCTTGCCCAAGTAATATAATATATTTAATATTACTAAGAGCAGTGTCAGAGTTTATGCCTATGATTTCTTCTAGGAGTTTTATGGTTTTGGTTCTTACATTTAAGTCTTTAATCAGTTTTGAGTTTATTCTTGTATGTGATATAAGAAGATGGTCTAGTTTCATTTTGTTTCATGTATCTGTCCAGTTTTCCCAACATCATTTATTGAAATGACTCTTTATCCCATTGTATATTCTTCCCTCCTTTATCATAGAGTAATTGACTATATATATGTGGGTTTACTTCTGGGCTCTTTATTTTGTTCCATTGATCTATGTGTCTGTTTTTGTGTCAGCACCATGCCATTTTGTGTAGTATAGTCCTGTAATATAGTTTGATATTAGGTAGCATGCTACCTCCAACTTTGTTCTTTTTTCTCAAGATTGCTGTGGCTATTTGGGATCTTTAGTGTTTTCATATAAATTTTAGGATTATTTGTTCCAGTTATGTGAAAAATGCCATGGTATTTTGATAGGGATTGTACTGAATCTATAGATTGCTTTGTGTTGTATGAACATTTTAACCATGTTAATTTTTCATATCTATGAGCATGGTATATGCTTTTATTTACTTGTCTCTTCTTTAATTTCTTCCTTCAGTGTCTTATAATTATCCAAGTACAGGTTTTTTACTTTCTTGGTTAAATTTATTCCTAGGTTTTTGTGGGTTTTTTTGGTGCAATTGTAAATGGGATTGTTTTCTTAATTTCTCTTTCTGATAGCTTGTTGTTGGTATATAAAAATGCAACTGATTTCTGAATATTAATTTTTATCCTGCTACTTTACTGAATTCATTTATCAGTTCTAATAGTTTTTTTATTGGGATCTTTAGGGTTCTCTCTATATAATATGACATCTGCAAATAATGGCAGTTTTATTCTTCCCTTTCCAATTTGGATGCCTTTTATTTCTTTTTTCTTGTCTGATTGCCGTGGCTAGGTCTTCCAATACTATGTTGAATAAAAGTGGTAAAAGTGAACATCTTTGTCTTGTTCCTGATATCAAAGGAAAAGCTTTAGGCTTTTCTCCATTGAGTATGATGGTAGCTGTGGGTTGTTATATATGACCTTTATTAGGTTGAGATATGTTCCCTGTATTTCCATTTTGCTGAGGGTTTTTTTTTTGGTTTGTTTTTGTATCATAAATGGATGCCTGATTTTGTCAAATGCTTTTTTTGCATTTATTGATATGATCATGTGATTTTTATTCTTCATTTTGTTCATGTGATTATATTACATTAATTGACTTGTGGATATGGAACCAACCTTGTATCCCAGGAATAATCCCACTTGATCCTGGTGTACGGTATTTTTAATGTATTGCTGAATTTGGTTTGCTAATATTTTATTGAGCATTTTTGCATCTATGTTCATCGAAGATATTGGCCTATAATTTCCTTTTTTTGCATATTGTCTTTGTTTGGTTTTGGAATCAGGGTAATACTGGCGTCATAGAATTACCTTGGGATCTTTCCCTTCTCTTGAATCTTTTGGAATAGCTTAAGAAGAATAGGTGTTAATTCTCTGAATGTTTGGTAAACTTCACCTGTGAAGACATCCAGTTCAGGACTTTTGCTTGATGAGAGTTTTTGTTACTGATTCAATTTTATTAGTAGTTATTAGTATGTTCAGATTATCTGTTTCTTCTTGACTCAGTTTTGGAAGATTGTATGCTTCTAAGGATTTATCCATTTCTTCCAGATTATCCAATTTGTTGGCATAAAATTGTTTATAGTATTTTCTTATAATTCTTTGTATTTCTGTGATGTCAGTTGTCACTTCTCTTTCATATCTGATTTTATTTATTTGGGTTCTCTCTCTGTTTTTCTTGGTGAGTCTGGGGATATGTTAATCAATTTTGTTTACCTTTTCAAAGAACTATCTCTTGGTTTCATTGATCTTTTGTGTGTTTTTTTTTGTGTTTTTTTTTGTTTGTTTGTTTTTTTACTCTATTTTGTGTATTTCTGCTCTGATCTTTAGTATTTCCTTCCTATTACTCACTTTGGGCTTTGTTTGTTGTTCTTTTTCTAGTTCCTTTAGTTGTAAGGTTGGATTGTTGATTTGAGATTTTCCTTGTTTCTTGAGGTAGGCCTGTATTGCTATAAATTCCCCTCTTAGGATTGCTTTTGCTATGTCCCATAGATTTTGGGTTCTTTTGTTTTCACTTTCATTTGTTTCAAGATATCTTTTGATTTCTTCCTCCATTTCATTGTTGCCCCATTCATTGCTTAATAGCATGATATTTTGTGTCTATGTGTTTGTGTGTGTTTTTTTCTTGTAATTGATTTCTAGTTTCATAGAAACTAGAAGATTGTGATTCAAGAAGATGCTTGATATGATTTCAATCTCCTTAAATTTATTGAGACCTGTTTTGTGACATAACATGTGGTCTATCCTGGAAAATGTTTCATGTGTACTTGACAAGAATGTATATACTGCTGGTTAGGGGTGAAATGCTCTGAAAATATCAATTAAATCCATCTGATCTACTGTGTCATTTAAGGCCTCTGTTTCCTTACTGGTGTTTTTTCTGGCTGATCAATCCATTGATGCCAATGGGATGTTGAAGTTTTCTACATTACTATACCACTGCCATCCTCTCCCTTTATGTTCACTAATATCTGCTTTGTAAATTTAGGTGCTCCTATGTTGGGTGCGTAAATGTTTACAAGGATTATATCCTATTGTTAAATTGATCCCTTTGTAATTATGTAATGTCTTTTTTGTCTCTTGTTATAGCATTTGTTTTAAAGTCTATTTTGTATAATGTAAGTATTGTTACCCCAGCTTTTTTTCTTTTCATTTGCATGAAGTATCTTCTTCCATCGCTTTACTTTCCATTTGTGTGTCAATCTGAAATGGGTCACTTGTAGATAGCATATGTATGGGTCTTGTTTTCTTATCCATTTAGCCACTCTATGTCTTTCCATAGGGGCATTTAATCTACTTACATGATAGGTATGTAGTTATTGCCATTTTATTCTTTATATCTATGTTTTTTTCCTTCTTCTTCTCAAAGAAGTCCCTGTAACACTTCTTATAATGCTGGTTTGATTGTGATGAACTCCTTGAGGTTTTTCTTTTCTTGCAATCTCTTTATCTCTCCTTTAATTCTAAATGACAGCTTTCCTGGGTGGAGTAGTCATGATTGTAGATCCTTGTTTTTATCACTTTGAATATTTTGTGCCAGTCTCTTCTGGCCTCCAAAGCTTCTGCTGAGAAATCAGTTGACACTCTTATGAGAGCTCCCTTGTAGGTAACTAATTGCTTTTCTCTTGCTGCTTTTAAATTCTTTGTCTTTAACTTTGACATTTTAATTACGATATATCTTGGTGTGGGCTTCTTTAGATTCATCTTGTTTGGGATTCTCTATGCTTCCTATAGTTGTATGTTTATTTTCTTTGCCAGGTTATGGAAGTTTTCCATCATAATTTCTTCAAATAGATTTTTAATCCCTTCCTCTCTCTCTTTTTGTAGTGGTGAGCCTATGATGCGAGCGTTTGTATGACTGATGTTGTCCCAGAGATCCCTTAAACTATCTTCACTTGTTTTGTTTTTTCTTTTTGCTGTTCTGATTGGGTGTTTTCTGCTACTTTGTCTTCCAAAATGCTGATTTGATCCTCTGCTTCATCTAATCTACTGTTGATTACTTTTAGTGTATTCTTCATTTCTTATTGTAGTCTTCATTTCTGACTTGTTCTTTTTTATGCTTCCTATCTTTTTTTTTACGTTTACTATCTTTGTTGAAGTTTTTACTGAGTTCATGTATTCTTCCTCTAAGTGATCACTGAGCTTCCTTTTAACCAGCATTTTCAACTCTGCTTCCAGTAGATGGCTTGCTTCCATTTTGTTTAGTTCTTTTCTTGGAGTTTTCTTCTGTTTTTTTTCAGTTGGGGCATGTTTTTTTTGGTCCTCATTTTGGCTGCCTTTCTGTGTTTGTTTCTATGTATTAGGTAGATCTGCTACATCTCCTGGTTTGGGTAGGATGGCCTTATGTAGTAGGTGTCCTGTTGAGCCCAGTGATGCAGTCTCCCTGGTCACTTGAATCAGGTGCTCCAGGAGTGTCCCTCGTATGGCTCGTGTGTGCCCTCTTGTTGTAGTTAAATCTTGATTGCTGTTGGCACTTTACGGGGTGGGGTTGACCCTTAAGCTGACTGGCTGTATGGACCAGCCATGACCACAGCTGACGCTGACCTCAGGGAGTGGTATTTGCCCCAGTGGGGCTCTGGTGCTAGCCGAGACCACCCTTTCAATGTGCCATTTGTGGAGCTAATCAGGTCTTGCTCTGTTTTGGTCTGAAGCCTACAACTTGATGTGTTGGTTTGGGGGCCTCTTAGGAGGGTCTCTGATGCAGGCCAAGGTCAGCTGTTGTCTATGCCTGTCCCTGGGCCACTTGGTAAGAGCTACAAAGTGTCTGTGTTTGATAGCTGCTTGTGCTTAGTGTAGAGGCATGTGGGAAAGCCATGCTTGGACTCAAAACTCTGTCACCAGCACTGGCCTTGGGGCTGCTAAACAAGAATCACAGGGCACTCTGAGGCCAGCCACCTCTTGCCTGGACCCTCAGACCTTGGATAGCTTTTTTAAAAGTTTGCAGTGCTGGCCTAGGTCAGCTGCCTGTGAGGCACAGCTGGGTGGTACAGCACCTCAGGGGGTCACCAGGGTGAGGCAAGCAGTGTTCACCAAGTTAATGCAGATACAGATTTGGTGTCCACCTGTGCCTGCAGGCTGTGCAGGGGGAGGGCTCAACACAGGGACAATGTTGGCTGTCACTCTAGCCCTTCCCTGGCAGTCACACAACTCAGTACCTCCCTGTACCTCTCGGGGGCCTTTTGAGCTGCTGTTCTTTCACTGGAGCTTAGGGTGAGTGTTTGTGAGCTAGAAAGTCTGTGTTTGGATCCTTTAAGAGCACATCTGGGTTCCCAGCAGCCCTCTTCACTGGGAGGGTCTTCCCACTAATTTTTACAGTCAGTTGTTATGGGAACTCCTCTTTCTGGCACTGGAGCTATGGCCTGGGGAGCCCACTATGGGGCTTGGACCCCTCACTCCTCAGGGGGTGCCTCTGCAGCTGAGACATCCATCCCAATTCTCAATCCCCACAAATGGGTGTGGGACAGTCTGTTTCACAGCTCTACCTTTCCTATTGATCTCAACAGGGCTTCCTCTTTATATGTTATAGGATTTCTATTTAGCTAGTCTTCAGATGATTCTCCAGGTTGATTGTTCTTTAATTTAGTTGTAATTTTTATGTGGTCTTGGGAGGAGGCAAGCACAGTGTTTACCTACTTCTCCATCTTGACCAGAAGCATAAAGCATATTTTGCTTTCTGTTTTTGTTTTTTAAATATATTTTTATTGATTTCAGAGAGAGGAGGGGATAGAGAGAGAGAGATAGAAACATCAATGATGAGAGAGTCATTGATTGGCTGCCTCCTGCACAAACCCTGCTGGGGATTGAGCCTTCAACCCCGGCACATGCCCTGACTAGGAATTGAACCTTGATCTCCTGGGTCATAGGTCAATGCTCAATCACTGAGCCATGCCGGCTGGGCAAAATATGTTCTTTTAAAAATTGTGGTGGATTTGGGTGGCACATGTGTCTCATTCAGTCTCAAAAGTCTCTCTTTCCTTAGTGCTTGCTGCATGGTATTGTATCTTCTCCTGAAGATATTTCTCCCTTTGTTTCATTTGTGTTTCATCATGAAAAGGGGCAGAGGGGGAGAAGAGGGGGAAAATGTGTACTCTTGATGCATCATAATATATCGAGATCAATTATTCTGGGGGAGTACTTATGTGAAGAAAATTTAAACTGACCTTGGCAGAGTTTTGTTGCACCTTGCTCTTTTACTTCTCACTCTGCTAAGCTGTTAATTATACACAGAACAGCCAAAATACTTTTAATGGTTAAAAAGGAAGCAGCTTTTTGTGGAAAGAATAATTTTTTTGTCCTATAAACACAGGTCACATTCTTTGTAAAGCTGTTCTTAATAGGCAAAAATGTACATGTCTATAGTAGTTAAATTGCTCTTTAAAAGACCTATGATGGCCTTAAATGGAGCAGCAACTTAACTGTGGTTGATATGGTTCCAAAAACCCTGTATTTAAAAAGTTTCATTGTCGAGGTGCACCAGGATGTACTTTTAGGTCTATAATACACAGTCTTGGCATCATAACCACATACTTCCCTCATCTTATTCCAACCCTGGTGTGGTAAAACCAAAGAGACACAGGATCAAGGCGAGTCTGAGGATTTGCAGGGAAAGGGCTGTGTAAGTACAGTGAGTACAGATCTTTAAGATCTTCCCCAGACTTCTAAACAGTTGAGAAGCTAGCTTGTTTGCTAAGTAGTGCAAAGTGTCTCCAGGTCTATCACTGGGGCTGCTGACATAATTAATGACTTCATTCGGAGCCTGAAAGAAGGTACTTGTATTCCCTCTGGCATGGGCAGGCCAAGTTCATGTCCAAACTCTAATACTTTGGGTTGATTTTAACTAACAAGACTGTTGGTCCTCTTGTTGCACACCCAGAATTTGGAAGCCAAATATTATATTAGGCTATGATACTTCCCAGCCTTGAGGAAGTTGAAATGTCCTAAATATATAAACAGCCACCACTATCTAAAGATGGATTACATTCTGGTGAGAAATTCATTGTTCCTAGGTCAAACTGGGAAAACTAAAATCCATAGAACACCCTCCAACCACCACCAAATACACATCAAACTGCTTTTTAAAAATCAATATTTTCTACTAAGCGTATATGCAAATTTTTCATGTCCCATTTTGCACTATGAGGCTCATTCTTGAAAATTAATTATGGTACCAAAAAGACTTTAATAACATTTCAGTTAAAAATAAACTGGAGGCTGAGCAGTGCCCTGAATTCATGATTGCTTACATCTGGTTTCTATTTCTGTGGATTTCATTTGGTTCTCAGAGAGTTCATTCACAGTCATCACAGGTTTAGTTTCCTGTTCTCCGATGGGAGAACTTGTCTTGATGACCCATGTATTTTTCATCTGAATGCTGTACTTTTCTACATGAGGAGATGTGGAAAGGGAGATGAAAAATACATCAGGTCCAATCCAAGCAAACTGAAACCTGAACAACATCTTTCAGCACCTGACTTTTTCAGAATCCAGTGGCAAATAACAATGAGGAAATCACTCCATCTAGACCCTTATAAAATGAGGTAGGAGAGCAAAACAGAAGAAAGGAAGAGGAAGGAAAGATAGAAAGGAAGGAAAGAAGAAAGGGGGAGAATGGAAGAAAGAAGGAATTAAAGGAAGGGCTTCTTTGTCAGCAAGAAGCCTCATGCCCACCCTATCATACTTCCCATGGCCCATAAGACATGGGAAGGTATTTTTTTTTCTTAGCATGTCAACTTTCAGGACACTTTTTGGTTGTTTTAAAAAGGGGATGAGCTATTTTGGCTGCTGGTTGAAAATAATCTCTTGAACCCCTCACATTAAGGGGAAGAGATGTAGGATGTCATAGGGCCTTACTTCTCGATGATCTGGACTTGGGTAGATTCTAGAGTTCAACTCTAGCTTATAAGCCATCTTATCTAATATTATTTTTCACCATCTAAAATTTACCAGTTGTTCTCCTCTCTGTGTGTAACACCTGCCCCTCTTTTGAGATGACTATTTTATCTAAATTCCGTCTATTTTATATTCTAAAGTTTTATGAAACCTATTATTTTCACCTTACCATATAATTTTCCTAAATTTACTTTCTATTGATATGCCAGAAATCAAGTCTCCAAAATATCCCAGATGCTATCCACATTCAATAACAATAATTACAAATATTATTGAGCTCCTGTACTGAGGACTGTGATGACTTCAAATATTATTTCATTTACAACAGATTGCTGCATTACTTTTTCCAACTAGGGTAAATCACTACTAGAACTGGGATATGAATTCACTTTTATCTGACACTACATTGCCGATCTAGTATGATGCAGGCTCTGGCTGCCATGTTTCACACCCACTGATGTGTTAGGGTTCATTTGGCTGACCAAATTGGCTAGACAACTGCTGTCTTCTCTCACTTATCCATGTGGGTTTCAGAAAACTATGCACTTAGTTAAATCATTTGATCAAGGGTTATTGAGATGCTAAGCATCTTCACTGGAAAACAAACCATGGGAGGTTGTAACTCTACAGATCAAAATAAAAAGAAGAGCATCCTCTTTTCTAATGATTGCATGATCACACTACAGAAATAGTCCAAGAATCATCTTTATTTGATGGTCTTATGTCAACATTTATTGAGATTCTACTCTATGCTAAGTTCTATTCCTGGAACTTTAAAGAAAGCCACACACATTGGGTTATTGCTCTAGTACCCATGAAAGTGCCTTATCAGGACAGTTTTTCCCCCTTTCTTTCAAAATCAGAGTTGAACCTGTCCATCTCAGCTTTTGTTAAGGGAAACAGTATATTTTTTAAAAAGTCATGTGAAAAATATGTATGTATATTTCAGGAAATTGCTATCAAATATATTTTCATTTAAGCAATCGATCATCCACTTTTTCCGAGCCCTGCATTTTTTTTTTTTTTTAAAAAAAGGCCACACGCTATGATTATATTTCTTCCTTTATTGCTTGGGCTACATTCTTTAACTTTTTGTTGTAAATTACTTCAATTCTTTTTTGGAAGTGAGCAGGTAAAAAAAAAAAATCTAGTATGAGATTGAGATACAGTGTCAGAGCTATTTCCAGAGAACATAAAATCTGTTTATTTTTTCATTCAGTTATTCAACAAATATTTCTTGAATGACTACTAGGCTAGATAGTGTGCTAGGAGCTGGGGTTACACTGATGAGGTGGAATTTGCAGTCTCTTTAAAACTGTGACTTATTCTTGTTTACTAAATATTTGACTAATATTTTTACTATAAATCATTGATTTTTGACATACTAAATATTTTACTAGCATCATTTTAGTCTGTCTCCACCCCCCTGGAGTGAATGCAAACTCTGTGAAGGCCAAGATTTTTGTCTTTTTTTGTTGTACCTCCAGAACCTAGAGCAGTGTTTGGCACATGGTAGAAAGATAAATATCTCAAAAAATGAAAGAATGAAGGAAAGTTAAAAGGTGCAAACACTTTTTCTTAATATACATCCTGGATCATGTACATATACACATATTTCTTTGATAAGACAGCTTTCTACCCTGAGTTGGCAATTTTCTTCATGATTGCCACACACTTATTATTATGTTATATCAATAAACTAAAGGATTACTGATAAATGGAAATAAATGTCAGTTTAAACATGATAATCTTTTAAAATATCATATGTAATAATAAGTTAGACTTGCCCAGAAATGAATTATTTTTATTATCAAAGGCAGGTCCTATTTTCATTCCTGTGTGCTTTCATTTTACCTCCCAATCTATAACACAATTTGAATAGTCTCTATTATCAGATCATGCAGCCAAAGTAGAGAATGTTATTTCACCACACCCCAGCAAGAATTCCTGCTAATGGGAAAGGCTGGCTATTATGCTTTAGGTGGTTCCATCATAGCCCAATTATTAATCAGTCAAAGCTTTGCGTATGCTGAATTTCTCTTTCTTTCTTATACTAAGTAAGTGCATTTTATTGTCATGGCAGATGAGTTGGGCAGAATATTATACCTGAGTCAGTTCCCCACCCCTTTCTCTGACCGCCACATTCAATTGTATAATAATGCCTATGAATGCATTTTTCAGTTATTTTTTTGAAACCACATTTTCCCCTCAAATGACCTGTTATAGCTGTGGTTTAAGTGTTACATTTTCCTTACAATAGCTCTGAGCAATAGCCTTCTACTTCACCATGGAGTTATGAGCTTAATATATTTGCTATGTTAATTCAGAAGAATGCAGAAATATATTAAAAACCTAAAATAAATCTGATGTACAAATCCTCTCCTTATAATCCTATATATTACCTTTCATTGCAGTTTAACACATCTGTGACTGCATGAAACCTTACTGGGTTCTTTTTCATTTCTGTCAAGAAAGGCTATTGAATAGCCCAACAGATTGAAACTTAAAATGCAAGCAACATTATATTGCCTGTTAAAAACACATCATTGGATAGGACTTGAAAATCATAGTTGCTGTCTTGTTTAGTCATCATAGATATTGGCCTAGAGTTCTTGGCAGGAAGAGTGTTTGAATGGGGCCTATCTCAAGCTCTAATAGAAGCTTCTGGAAGAATAAAAGTTGGCAACGTTTTTGGCAGAGGGCCAAGGGCAGTGGAAAGTTCTTTCATGTTATAAACTGGAGATCATAGAGCAACATGACCTTAACAGTTGCTTTTAAAAGGGACATCAGACCACCCTGTGTTTAACAAGGTGCCGTGCTCTTTATTTTAAATATAAAGCTCAAAGAGAACATTAGTGAATATATAAATAGTGAAAATCAGGAAAAAGTTGAATGCTTTAACAATTTCAATGGGAGAATGTTCCCTGATGTCCTTCAGCCAGCCTTCAGCACATTGTACTTTCCAAATCTCTTTGGGAATATTGCTCATTCATTAGGTTCTCCCAAATGCTCCTCAAAGAAATATCATTGTTTTCTTAAATTAAACCAAAGAGAATCAGACAGGAAGGTAAAGAAGCCACAGGCTCCATATAAAGGATATAACACCTGAATTGCAACCTGTTGGCTTCCAATTTTTGCTACATTTGTTTAGGTAGCGAGGACTATATTTATGTATATTTTGTCATGAATATATAGTGACATTGTGGGTAGTGGGAGGAGTGAGTCATAATCTAGATTTTAGCCTTGGCTTTTCTTGTTACCAGTTAGTTTTATAAACAGAGCTTCTCAGAGTCAGTTTGTTTACCTGTGATATAGGGATAGCATTAGCACAGACTTCATGGGCTGTCATAAGGATCAAATGAGATAATACAGGTAAAGTTACTTTATAAGCTTCAAAGCCTTATTGAGATATTTAACTAAATGCATATATTACATTTGACCATTACTCTAGATAGAAATACATAGCTCTTAATGTAAATCCTTCCCTCCTCAGGCATTCAGATGAGCATTTGATAGCACCCTGGGACAATTAGATAACGAAAATGACCTTAAGATTGAGAATTTTTGTTTGGCTTTCTGCTTGTTCAATATTTTCCTTCCTTTGCCTGATAAATATTAGAACTGTGTAAATCAGTTCAGGAAATATCATCCTCCTTGATTCTCAGCATGAATTCCATACTGAATATCTTTTAAATAGATAAGGGGTTAGGAACAGGGGTTGGTTGTTTTCCCTAGCTGCTGTTATCTACTCATTTTGGATAGCCATTTTAGCTGTGGCTGCTACAACCCCCGTGGTGTCCTAGAAGTCAGCAACGTTGCTTTTTGAGGAGAGTTCATTTGACCCTTTTGGTAATCATGGTATCTAAGAACTTCTCAGACATAATAACAAACTTCGAGGGTGAAGTCAGAACAGCTAGATAATGAACAGCTGGAAATGAAGGAATAAAAATCAGAGGGCATGAAATAGTATATTCAGCAAATGCACTGCCACAAGAAAGGGGAAACCCCCCCCCCGACTTTTAAACTAGGGAGATTAAATAAGGGAGCAGGGTATGAAAGAGAAAAGGGGGGAAATCTTAATTAGCATAGGTAATTTCATTTCAACTATTCGTGTTACATGTATCTGAACATGTTGAAATTGTCATATTGCCTCCTAGGGGAGTTTTCAGCCCACTAATTTTCAGTAAGGATACATCCAGTGGGCAAAGCTGAAAGGACATGGGTTGATAAGATCTGATCAAGGTCTGACTTTCTCCAGATACTGCTTGTCTGAATTAAGGATTATAATTTTTTCTCACCTAAGCTTGTACCTTAAAGAGTATTAAAATTCCAGCTTGAAAGTCCCTGTTACTGGGTGACATTTGTGGTTGGAGTCCTGGAGCAGCAGGTATCCTAAAGTCAAAGGAACTTGGCTGATGCACACAGGTCAGATATGGACCGAACCTAACTTGGAGTCCTTAGCTCTACCTGTCATAAAGATTTATGTTAGGCCTGGAAAGAATTAATGATATTAATAATTTAATCCATTATTTATTTATTGAATCGACTTCCTACTCTATGAGGCTATTTCCATAGGGTATATAAGTATGAAAAATTATCCATTCCCTGGGGGTGGTGGTGGTGGAGATTAGGCCTGTATAAAATAATTAAGCCCTCCTTTATTGGAGAAATAACTTGAATAAAAATAACTCAATTGTATGCCATGTTATTTGTACAATAAGAAAGAAAGGGCATACCAAAGCCTTGACCTCTTTTGATGGCATCAGGCTTCTGATGGAGCAGGAAAGAGCCCATTGCTGTAGCACAATAGTGCTTATTCCGAAAGAGGAGGGCAGAGCCCTGTCAATGTGAGTATCCTTTCATCAGTAGTGATGAGAGTATACCCTCTCTAAGAAAAATATTTTAGAGAGATTAGTTACTTAGGAGCTACTATTGCTTACCTAATGTCATTTTTCAAACATTCTTTCTCCTTCTTAATAGGACCCAAGTTTTGATCAGGCAACTACCCTTCTCTGGGGGTAGGACCACCTTCTGTGGAGGTAGGCAGTCCCTGCCCCTGCCCCTCAGCCCTGAAGTTGGGTCCTGGATGATCCAAACCAATTGTGGTGATCTTATCCCTTTGCCTGTGATTGGTTAGGTATACGCATGTGATCTAATTCTCTTCAATATAATCTTGAATGGAGACACCTGGGAGATTCTGGGAAGAGTTTTTTTTTGTTCCTAAGAGAAACAGGGAGCATCATCTCTGCCTTATATAGACACTGTCATAGCTGGATATGGTGCCTGGATCTGTGGCAGTCATTTTGCTCTTAGTCTGAAGATGAAGCTAACCTACAGAGGAAGGCAGACCCAAGAGGGCCTTAGAGAAGCAGAGTCAAGGATACCTGGAGACTGATTGACCTATGGAATTTGTGTTAAGAGAGATAATCAATGGTATAAATATTAAACCACTAGTTTTCTGTTATTTGCAGCTGAAAATTTTCTAACAGATATAGTTGCTGTGTGAAGGGACCAAAGGACTCATAGCTCTGTAGTGTTCTATAGTCTGGGAAAACCCATCTTCACCCTTGCCCATACTTGAAGCCCATCTTTCACCCAGGCACTATGAGTTTGCACAGAGGTGAGTATCAGTGTTGATCTAATCGAAGCCCTGGATATACCTTGGATGGAGAACTCAGAAAGCAACCAAATAACAGACTTTATCCTGTGGAAATAGTAAAGTTTCCTGAAGGAGGAGTTGGAGTTGGTTGGTTTGGAAGACCTGAGAATTGTGATGCATGTGGGAATCTAAGTTAAAGTGCCTTCCCTAGTGCAAAACAGTGAAAGTCCAAACAAGATAAAATTACAGCTTTTGCTTCTCCCCTCTGAGGCTGCTTATTATAACCCCTCAGTAAAGTACTTTGAATATGTGTCTTATATGTTAGGCTCGTAGAAACTATAGGACAGGTGACTAGGGGTTGAGGTATTTCCTCCATTTTATGGTCTTTTAGATACCACTAACCAACTTTTCATTGGATGGACTATAACATTTTAGAGCAATGGAGAGTGACCATACACTGGGAGGGATATAAGCACTTTATTTTTAGGGCATTTTTTTCTAACATATATACCTCTCTAAAACAACTGCATTGCACAATTGCTGTTGGCCAAGTGGCAGTCATGATGTAGTTGTCATTGCCTATTCAATGTGTCAATGATGTGTCAACACTCGTAGAATTGGCTCTAGTGGTTTAGAAGAAATTCCTAGAGACAATAGTGGAGTTCCCTCTTCAGAAATACTGCATCACTAACCGTCTCAATTGCACAAAGGATGATATTATGTGCCAGAACATGGACATGGTTGATTCTGAGTTTGGAAGTCATTCAGGAAAGCCAGACTGTGAATGTGAATAACTTAACCAATATGTTTTATGAAAAAGTATGTCTATATGTCTAACAAATTTTTCAATAAGTATACAATAAAAATTCTAAGTTATAAGAACATAATGTATCATAACTTTATTAGCAGCATTAAACATTATTTTGGAGGTATGTGAAATTATGGTGCATCTTTAGTTGATAATTTCTTCATTTCAGTGAAAGATGGTAACTAGAAGCTCAGATTCCATTGTTACTAAAGAACCAGATGCTTCTTCTATACTTGTCAGAAAGTTTCTTCCTCTGAGCACAGTCACCTCTCATGTCGCCCTTTTTTAAAAATCCGTGTATCAAGTGGATACTCCTGATTGGCTAGATTCAATCATGTGACTCCTTCCTACCTATAAAGGTATCTGGGGATGTGATTTCTAATTTCTGAGGTGGAAGGATGAAACTCAGGACATACCAATATACCAAGTTGTAGAAAATTAGCCATGCTTCAATAAGGAAGTGACATCTGAGATGGACTTCAAAGGCTGGGTGCTGTCTTTACCAAGGAGAGATGAGTGGGGAAGATGTTCTTTGCAGCAAAATTAGTATGGAGGCAGGAGGACATTGCCTATGTTTGGGGCAAAGGGAAGAGTGTTGTGCATTTGTGGAGATTATAGGAAACATACACAGGAGCTAGGTACTGGAAGGCCTTGGGTTTCAGGTTTAGAAGTTTGTGTGTATTTTAAGTGCCATATGGAATTATTAGCATGAGGAAATGAATGATGCTGTGGTAGGTTTAGTTTTACATAATGAATGGACTCCAACATGCTCCCAGAAGGACAACATTGGTTCAGATATACTGGGAATACAGAAGTGATCTGTATTCAATCTTATTTTTCCTTTGCAAATAGATTTTCTAAGGTACTAAAAATATATATACTTAATTAGATACCTCAGCTTCTGGGCAACTTTCTCTATGTAATGCTCACATTGTCTGATTATTTTCTAAAACAGTCATTGTGGGATTTGGTATGGATATGGGTTCTATCCCTTATGCATGCCTCTATCCTTTCTTCTACCCTCTAGCAAGGGAATTTGAGGTGGTTTGAGGTTTGGAAGAAAAGTTGAAATACACATACATGCTCCAGCATGCCAGTCTTCAATATTGAATAGTGTTGACATAACAATTTTACCCCTTTCTCTTTGTTCTTTTCTCTCTTGGCCTTCAAACCATAATTCTTATTTCATGCTATAAAAACTGTAAGTGAAGTACCATTATGATAGATGGATGTAGGTAAAGAGTTATATCCAAGCTTGAAATGACTCAATCCAGTCTTCTCAACAAGAGCTGCCTCATATATTCTCATTACCAGCTTAGCTCTCCACAAAGGAGAAGTAGTGAATTACAAGGTATTTGTTATTAATAAATCAAGTGGTTAATGCCTCTGTAGCTATTTGTGATTTTTCTGTTCATACTTTCAAAAGCAAGCCACTATACATAAAATTTATTATGTGCATTTTCTCTTTTTTAAATATGCCACTTATGACAACTACTAGCTCTGAGACTATGACATAAAAAGCTGATATGAGTAGCAGTCACTATGCCATGCAGTATCTTTTTGTTCTTTAGTTTTGCCGTTACTTGCAATGGCTGTTGCTATTTGCAAATGACATTTTAGCTTCATGGTCTGCCTGATTCTTTTGCTTCCAGGGTTATTCACTGTATCAGTTAGCTTTTGCTACAGACAAACCACCTAAGACATAGTGACTTAAAACAACAACAATTTATTATTGCCAATGAGCTAAAAGTCAGTTTGGTGCTTCTGTTGATCTGAAATAGACAGGTGAGTAGCGAGGTTCACTCATCTCTGTGGTCAGCTGGCGACTTGACTAAGGATTGTGAATGAAGATGACCTTCCTTCTGTGTCTGATGGTTGCCTCACTGTTGGTGGGAAAGATGGGAATGATTGGGCCACATATCTCTCACCATCCAACTGTCCAAAAGCTGTTAGACCTATGGAGGCCCAGGTACAGAACTCTTGTGTTAAAACTCCCTTCACATTCTATCATGGTAAGTCACAAGGCCAGCCCAAATTCAAAGGGTGGGGAAATAGTCTCCACCTCTTGATGGAGGAACTGCAAAGTATTCAGGCCATTTTTGCCTTCTATCATAATCATTTTCTCTCAAGGTAAAATGACTGACTGGTGTGTCTTTCCCTATGGTTTCCAGTTGTAAATCTACTCTATGCAGTTATTTTTTCCCCTGTTCACCTTGCTTATGGCTGATTCTCTTTGGTTATAGATTGGAAATTTTGCTGTCTTGCCTTTTCCTTAAACACGTATGCCATAGGAAAGCCAGTGTGGGTAGCTAAAAGCCCACTAAGCCTTTGGTTTTATTGGGGTACGTCAAGAGGCAATTGGGAGAGTTTGTGCAGGTTAAGTTTCTGCCACAGCTTTAGAAGTTATCCTTTGATCAAGATCACCTAGTTGAAATAAAGAAGGCACTCCATTCATCCTATCAGCATCCTAGCTGCTTCCCTCCAGAGGAAGGGTTATCTTTTTCTAATTTGTATATGGGCACCATACAGGCCAGTGGCATCCTAATTAAAAGTTCTCTCAGCCCCAATTTCATCAGACTCAAATTAAGGTGGGAAAACTCTCAATTCAAGACTCTTTCATGATTAAAAGTTCAACAAACTAGATATAGAAAGAACTTATTTCATTATAATAAAGAGCACATATTAAAAACCCACAGTTAATATACTCAGGAATGAAGAGTTAAAAGTTTTTTTCTCTAAAACCAGGAACAATGCAAAAATGCCCTCTCTCACCACTTCTACTTAACTGGAAGTCCTAGCCAGAGCAATTAGGCAAGAAAAAGAAATTAAAGTCGTCTCAATTGGAAAGGAAGGAGTAAAAATAGTCCTGCTTGCAGATGATATGATCTCATAGGTGAAAACCCTAAAGGCTTTACAAACAAAACTGTTAGAACTAGTAAATGAAATCAGTAAAGTTGCAGAATATGAAATAAACATATAAAATTATTTCTATATTCCAACAACAAAGTATTCAAAAAGAAAATTTAAAAAGTCCCATAGCATTAAAAAGAATCAAATACTTAGAAATAAACAAACTTAAACCAAGGAGGTGAAAGACTTCTATGCTGAAAGCTACAAAATATTGATGAAATAAACTAAAGACACAAATAAATGGAAAGACATTATGTGTTCATAGATTGGAAGATTTTATATTGTTAAAATGTCAGTACTACCCAAAGTGATCTACAGATTCAGTGCAATCTTTATCAAAATCCCAATGACATTTTTCACAGAAATAGATAGAAACAATCCTAAAATTTATATGGAATCAGAAAAGACCCATAGTAGCCAAAGTAATCTTCAAAAAGCTGGAGGCATCACATTTCATGATTTCAAAATATATTATAGAGGTACAGTGATTAAAATAGTATGGTACTGGCATGTAGACATATAGGCCAATGGAATAGAACTGAGATCCCAGAAATAAACCCATACATGTACAGCCAACTGATCTTTGACAAGGGTGCCAAGAATATGCAGTGGGGAAAGAATATTCTCTTCAACAAATGGTGCTGGGAAAACTGGATATCCACATGCAAAAAATGAACTTCGTCATACACAAAGATTAGTTCAAAATGAATTAAAGATTTAGACATAAGATCCAAAACTACAAAACTCGTAGAAGCAAAGCTTTATGACATTGGTTTTGGCAATACGTTTCTCGGGTATGATGCCAGTAGTACACACGAAAAAAGTAAAAATAGACAAGTGGGATTACATCAAATAAAAAAATTTTCCACAGCCAGGCAATAATCAATGGGGTGAGAAGGCAACTTGCAGAATGGGAGAAAATAATTGCAAATCACTAATTTGATAAGGGGTTAATTTCCAAAATATACACGGGACTCCTAAACTCAATAGCTAACTAAATAGATAAACTGATTTAAAAATTGGGCACTGGTCTTAAGTGAACATTTCTTCAAAGAACACATGCAAATGGCCAATGGATAAATGACAAGATGATCAAAATCACTAATCATTAGGGAAATGCAAATCAAAACCATGATGTGATATCACCTAATACCTGTTGGGATGGTTATTACAAAAAAAAAAAAAAAAAAGTGGTAAGTGTTGGTGAGGATGTGAATAAATTGAAACTCTTGTACACTGTTGGTGGGAATGTAAAACAGAGTGCAGCCAAATGTGGAAAATAGTATAAAGGTGTCTTAAAAAATTAAAAATAGAGTTACCATATAATTGAGCAATCCTACTTCTGGGTATATATCCAAAAGAATTCATATCAGTATCTTGAAGAGATATCTGCACTCCATGTTTATTGCAGCATTATTCACATACTGAAGATATGAAATAACCTAAATTTCCATCTACCGATTAATAAATAAAGAAAATAGGCATGTACATACAATGGAATATTACTCAGCCTTTAAAAAGAAGAAACTTCTGGTGACTACCTGGCTGAACCTGGGTGACATTATGCTAAGTGAAATAAGCCAGTTACAGAAGGAAAAATACTATATGATTCCACTCATGCAAGATATCTAAATTAGTCAAAGCCACAAAAACAGAAAATAGAATGATGGTTGCCAGGGGTTGGAGGTGGGGAGAAATGGGGAGTTGCTGTTCAATGGGTATAATTTCAGTTATGCAAGATGAATAAGTTCTAGAAATCTGTTGCATAACTTGATGTCTATAGTTAATACTGTATTATGCACTTAAAAAGTAAGAAGGTAGATTTTATGTTGTGTTCTTATCACAATAATGAAAAACAACAACAAAAAAACTCTTTCCATCTTTGCTCTGGCAGAGTGGCTCGGTTGGTTGGAGCATCGTCCCGTACACCAAAAGGTTGCAGGTTTGATTTTCTGGCAGGGTACATACCTAGGTTGCAGGTTCGATCCCCAGTTGGGGTGTGTGCAGGAGGCAACAGATCGATGTTTCTCTCTCTCCCTTCCTTTTTCACTAAAAGAAATAAATAAAAACATATCCTCAGGTGAGGATTAAAAAAACAACAAAAAAACCCTCTTTTCATCTTTATCATAAGGTTGTCATGAGATCCAATGGTACAATCCCCTGTAAGTCTTTGAAAAACTATATAGTGCAATAAAACTACTAGGTTACTATATTAACACTGTTTAATACTAATAGGCAACTTTTATTTTAAAATCTCTCAGTAATGACCATACCATTTGCTATTTTAAGGATCACTCATCATGACTAATGAAACTATTTAGGAAGATAATGTGTTTATTGCAATTATGCAATCAAAAAGCTATTTGCTAGGCTTCTATTGTACATTCAGCAATGTTCTAGACACAGTGGGAAATAAAAGTCTTAGACAGGCATCATCCTTGTCTTTTTTTTTTTTAATTCTCACCTGAGGATATTTTTTCCCATTGCTTTTCAGAGAGAGTGGAAGAGTGGAAGGGAGAGACAGAGAGAAACATCAATGTGAGGGAAACACATTGATTGGTTGCCTTCCTCATGTGCCCTTTCCAGGGCCAGGGATCAAGCCTGCAATCAAGGCACATGTCCCCAGCCAGAATTGAACCAGGACCCTTCAGTCCTCAGGTCGATGCTCTAACCACTGAGCCAAACCAGCCAGGACCCTCCTTGTCTTTAAGCAGTTTAACAGTCTAGTTAGGAAAATGAGGCTATCACATACAAGACAACTAGCAAGGAATGAAATAGCAATGAGTCAGGTAATAATCCGTCTTAGAGCCCAAGTGAAATTCAGAGAAGAGGAAGATCCAGGAGGTGTGAGTGTTCTTGGAAAAATAGGGACTTTGGAGAGTTACGAAGAGCTGGCTAAGTGGATAGGAGCAAGGCAATTG
This sequence comes from Miniopterus natalensis, assembly GCF_054644295.1. Lineage (NCBI taxonomy): Eukaryota > Metazoa > Chordata > Mammalia > Chiroptera > Miniopteridae > Miniopterus > Miniopterus natalensis. The sequence goes on along the minus strand of NC_142082.1, from coordinate 154,205,980 downwards.
CAATTGCTAATGGCTATTTTGTTGGTGCCATCCTGTTTTTTAGGCTCTTCTTGATTTAGCTGTCAACCATTAGGCAGTGGGTATGCCAGTCATTCGGCAGAATTCCTTCTCTAGCCTGGAAAGAAATTTCCCCCTACTTGTAAGTTTTCATTGGTACATGCTGGTGCATGACCTTGCCCTTTTTAAATTACAGAATGTTTTATAGAATCTTTACAGCCAGCATAATTTCTGACAGGAGGGTATCTATGATCTTGATGATAATCATCAGAAATCTACATTTTTAAATTATGCTTTTAGAAGATGTGCAGTTACTAAGTAGGTTCACCCAGAGATACACATCATTCAGCAACCAAATTAATTGATATCCTCATTTCATAGTGTCTTTCTTTTTCTTTCAACAGTTCCTTAATGCACTGTTTTTCAAAGTGTGGTCTGTGGGCCACCTACACCAGACTCCACTGGGTGTGCTGGTTAAAAATTAGGTTTCAGAAGCCCATCTCAGGCCTCGTGAATCAGAATCTTGGAGAGGGCTCAAGAATCCACATTTTTATGAGCTTCCCAGATGATCTTTTGTACCTCAGTGTTTAACAATCATGCCTTAATGCTTGTGGATTATGAACATCGTGATGTCCTCTCCACCCCCACTTCCAATCAAACCATACCTCTGATGTTGAGACCTAGGCATCAGTGTTTTTAAACCTTCAAGGTGATTCCAATGTGCGGCCAAGGTTGATGATCATTGGCTTACTTTTCAAGCTTAAATGTGCACATGAAACATTGGGGGATCTTATTAAAATGTGATTCTGATTTAGAAAGTCTAGAATAAGGCCTTAAATTCTGCATGTCTAATAAGTTTCCAGATGCTGCAGATGCTGCTGGTCCATGGACTGCAATTTGAGTAGCAAGAGCTTAGAGAAAAATACATTAATTGTTCAATTGCCCCATTCTTCATTGGAGCAGTTTTCCGCATGACTTAAATACAATCAAACCTAATTCCATATTAACTAATAAAAGGCATAGCAAAAACTCTGTTCGAAAGGGTCCTTTTGTTAGATTCCAATAAAAATAGTATCTCTTTCAAACACCACACACTGGCCAATGAACCTGCATCTCTACTCTGACCTCCTCTCTTACCTCTCCCTCTGAACTGGCCTTCTTTCTGTTCCTCACACAGGCCAGCTCATTCCTGCTCAAGGCCTTTGCCTTGTGGTTTCTGGCAGGCTCTTCTCCCAGTTCATTTCAAGGTGGGCCCTCTCTGTTCTTGCAGAACGAAGCCTCAACGTCTCTTTGGAGGGGCCTTCCCTGACTCCCTCCATCCCATCCCATCCCATCCCATCCCATCCCATCCCATCCCATCCCATCCCATCCCATCCCATCCCATCCCATCCCATCCCATCCCATCCCATCCCATCCCACACATACATTCTCTATTACAGCATCATGTTTTGTGTTCTCTATATCTGAAATTCCTGTCGATTTATTCCTTTCATTCTAAATTTGTCTATCTCCCCACTCCACCCCCACTTCCCGGTAGGCCACATAGAGTAAGGGCCTGGTTTATGTTGTTCACAGCTAGAAGCCCAGTGCCTACAACAATGCCTGATATACTGATATGCAGCGATTGATCAATAAATATTGTTGAAGGAATGAGTGGTGCTCTGTGAAATCATCTCTAGGAGAGGAATCAGAATCTGTTGGGTGTTTGTTTAAAATGCTACTTTTGGGGTTCCAACCTTAAAATACCTTGTTCAGTAGTTTTGCAATGAGTCCCAAAGACTCCAGATTGAGAAACAAACTCTTAAAGTGTGTGCTCCTTTCTTGATTGACTGGATTTTCTTGAATAATAGCTATGGAGCCGCCATAGCTATTAGAATTCCTTAATTCTTTTTGAAAGGGACTACTTCACAATTATAGACTATCTTTCACTTTGATTATGAGCTAGGGCAGATCTTGATGCTCCCAAACCATAAACGTCACATCAGCCTGCACCTCTGATCGATGGAAGCAATACCTCTGGGTATCAGTTCCAGTAATCTTTACTTATTAAAAGATCTCCAGGTGCTTCTGATAAGTATTTGATTTTGTACAGTACTGGAGTGTGAGAGACTCATTAGAACAGATGGGACATGAAGCAAGCATTAATGTTAATTCTCCACATGCATGTACATAAAAACCTCTGAATAACATGCTGTATCTAATAGAAATGCTTTCAGGGCAACCAACAACAACAAAATAATCGATTAACAGATCAAACAATATGTGATCTTTTCCTCTCTTACAAGAAATCTGATGTTAGGTGTTTGCTGGCACCAGTTCAGTAGCTCTGCAGTGCCATCAAGCATTCAGATGGTTTCTACCTTTATCTCCCACCACCCTCACATGCTTGTAACTTTGCATAAGGTCAACACAGCTGCAGGTGTCACATACACATTCAACGCAAGATGAATCATTTCTTCCTTTTCTTTTTATCTAGAAAGAAATATCTCTTCCAGGAGCTCTCTCAGGAGACTTCTTCTTTTCTCTTGGCTAAAACTTGGCATTCTACCCTAGCAGCAAAGAAGTCTGGAGGTGTGAGTAGAGTGGGAAGTGGCCAGTGAGAAGAGCATTGGGAAGGGTTTTTAAGTAGCCAAGGAACAGCACCTGCTACACATGCCTGTCGTGAGAACACTGTTCAGCCCAAGATGATGTCCAAGAGAGAGACCTTCACCCTTTTTCACTTTATTTCTTTTATGCTTTTCTAGGCTGATATTTCCATTTGCCTAGAGAATTTTCCCCAAGTGTCTGATTCTCACTTCCAAACAATATTTTTAGCTGAGATATAATTGACATATTATATTATATTAGTTTTGGGTATAAACATAATGATTTGATAGTTGTGTATATTGCAAAATGATCACCACAGGAAGTCTAGTTAACATCCATCATCTAATATAGTTATAATTTTTGTGTGTGATGAGAACTGTTAAGATCTACTCTCAGCAACTTTCAAATATACAGTGAAGTATTATGAACTGTAGTCTCCAGGCTGTATATTATAGCCCTAGGGTTTATTTATTTTAAAAGTAGAAATTTATGCCTTTTGACTCTCTTGACCCATTTCACTCCCCCCCCCCCCCATCTCCTGCTTCTGGCAACCAGCAATCTGTTTCTGTATCTATGAGGAGGTAGTTTTGTTTGTTTGCTTTTTTTAGATTCCACATATAAGTGAGATCATACAGTATTTGCTTTTCTCTGACTTATTTCACTTAGTGTAATGCGCTCAAGTTTCACTCATGTTGCTGAAAATGGCAAGATTTTCTTCTTTTTATGGCTGGATAATATTTCAAGGTATATATAATTTTTCAAGGTATATATAATATCACATTTTCTTTTTTAATGTTTTGAAGTTTTTTTTTTCAATTACAATTGACATTCAATATTATATTAGTTTCAGGTGTAGCATAGTGGTTAGACATTTATACAACATAAAAAGTAATCCCCCTGATGTCTTGCACCCCACCTGACACCATATATAGTTATTACAATATTATTGACTTTGTTTCCTAAGCTGTACTTTACATATCCATGACTATTTTGTAACTCTCAATTTGTACTTTTTAATCCCTTGCCTTTTTCATCCCATCCCCCAAGCCTCCTTCCCTTTGGCAACCATCAGTTTGTTCTCTGTATCTCTGAGATTGTTTGGTTTTGTTTGTTCATTTAGTTTGTGTATTAGATCCACATGTAAGTGAAGTCATATGGTATTTGTCTTTCTCTCACTGAATTATTTAACTTAGCATAATACCCTCTAGGTCCATTCATGTTGTCACAAATGGTAAGATTTCATTCTTTTTAATGGCTGAGTAATATTCCATTGTATATATATGTGCCACTTATTCTTTGTACACTCATCTTTTAATTGGAGCATTTAATCCATTTCATTTAAAGTAATTATTGATAGGTATGTAGTTATTGCCATTTTGTTAGTTGTTTTCTGATTGTTTCTGTAGTTCTTCTTTGTTCCTTATTCTCTTGCTCTCTTTTCTTGTATGTTGATGACTTTCTCTGGTGTTGTATTTGGATTCCTTCCTCTTTATTTTTTGTATATCTCTTGTAAATTTTTGGTTTGTGGTTACTATGTGCTTCATATATACCAAGCTATGTTTATAGCTATCTATTTTAAGTTGATAGTCACTTAAGTTTGAACATATTCTAAAATTTCTACCATTTTTATTCACCCCCTCCATGTTTATGCATTTGCTATTATTTTGTACTTCTTTTGTGTGTGTGCACCCCTTAATTTGCTGTTGTAATTTCATGGAATCTTCTACTTTTTGCCTTTTAACCTTTGTATTAGCTTTAGTGTTGGTTGATCCACTGCTTTTATTATGTGTTTTCCTTTGTCAGTGAGAACTTTTGTGTGATATTTTCTTATTCATATTTTTTATTTTTATCTTCTTTTTCTTAAAAACGTCTCTAACATTCCTTGTAATATTGGTTTGGTGGTGATGAACTCCTTCAGTTTTTTCTTTTCTTGGAAGCTCTTTATTTTACCTTCAATTCAATTCTAAATGATAGCCTTGGTGGGTAAAGTAATTGTGGTTACAGGTCTTTGCTTTTCATCACTTTGAATATTTTTTGCCAAGCCCTTCTGGCCTGCAAAGTTTCTGTTGGGAAATCAGCTGACAATCTTATGGGAGCTCCCTTGTAGGTAACTAACTACTTTCCTCTTGCTGCTTTTAAAATTCTCTCTTTGTCTTTAATATTTGGCATTTTAGTTATGATGTGTCTTATGATGTGTCTTGGTGTGGGCCTCTTTGGGTTCATTTTGTTTGGGACTCTCTGAGCTTCCTGGACTAGTGTTTATTTCCTTCATCAGGTTAGGGAAGGCTTCTGTCATTCAAATAGGTTTTCAATCCCATGCTCTCTCTCTCTTCTCCTTCTGGTACCCCTATGATGCAAATGTTGGTATACTTGATGTTGTTCCAGAGATCTCTAAAACTATCTTTATTTTTTTAGATTCCTTTTTGCTCTTCTGATTGGGTGTTTTCCCCTACTTTGTCTTTCAAATTGCTGATTTGATTCTCTGCTTCATCTAATCTGCTGTTGATTTCTTCTAGTGTGTGCTTCATCACAATTATATTCTTCTTCATTTATGACTGTTTTTTAAAAATGTTTTCTATCTCTTTGTTGAAGTTCTCACTGAGTTAATCTGCTCTTCCCCTAAGTACATTTAGCACCCTTATAACCAGTGTTTTAAACTCTGCATCTGGTAGATTGCTTGCCTCCATTTTGTTTTCTTATTTTTCTGGAATTTTTTCCTGTTCTTTCATTTGGGAAATGTTTCTTTGTTTCCTCATTTTGGCAGTCTCCCTGTGTTTGTTTCTATGTATTAGGTAGATCTGCTGCATCTCCCAGTCTTGGCAGAGTGGCCTTATATAGTAAGTGTCTTTGGGGCCCAGCGGTACAGTCTCTGTACTCACCTAAGCCAGGTGAGGTGTTCCAGGGATATCCCTTGTTTGAGTTGTGTGTGCTGTTCTATTGTAGTTGACCCATAATTCCTGTTGATATGTCTGTGGGTGGAATTGACCCTCAGGCTAACAGGTTGTGAGGCCTGGCCATGACTACAGCAGACAGGCTGCTGTGCAGAGGCTGATCCCACAGAGCTGAATTGGCTTTAGTGGGGAACTAGTGCCTGTGGAGTATGCTTTTTGGATTTGTCATTTGTGGTGGTAATTAGGTGGTGCCCTGGTGTAGTCTGAAGTGAACCACCAAGTATGTTGGTTCTGGGGCTTCTTGGGAGGGACTCTGGTGCAGACCAAGGTCAGCCACTGCCTGTGTCCTACCTGGGGGCTCCTGGTAGGATCTACAAAGCGATCTGCAGTTGGTAGCTGCCTTTGCTGGGCTTGGAGGCACCTGTGAGTGGTTATGCTGTGAACTGAGGCCAGCTGCTACTAGTGATAGGCTTGTGGCCACTTAGCAAGAGGTACAGGGCACACCAAGGCCAGCCACTGCTTGTTTGGGGTTTGTGGACCTTGGAGAGATTTTAGGAAAGTCTGCAGAGTGGGCCCAGGTTGGATGCTCGTGTGGATGAGCCTCTGAAAGAGGTTTGGGCTGGGCATGTGAATTGGGTAGGCCAGAGTTTCAGAGAATCATCAGGGTGGGGTGGCAGTGTTAGCCAGGTTAATGGAGACTCATATTTGGCACCTGCTTATGCCTATAGGCTGTGTGGGGAGAGGCCTCAACAAAAAAACAATGGTACCTGCTGGCTCTTTAATCTCTGAGAGAGCTGCCTCTCTAGCCCTCCCAGAGGCCAAACAATTCAGTTCCTCCCTATATGTCCCTGGCACCTTTTGAACTGATTTCCCTTCTCTGAAGCATAGGGAGAGTGAGTCAGTCTGTGTTCAGATCCTTTAAGAGGATGCTGGGGTCTGCAGTAGCCCTCCATTTCACCTGGACTGAGTCCCTGCTGATTTTCTACAGCCAGCTGTTGTGGGGACTCCTCTTCCCAGCAGTAGAAGTTAAATAACTTGCCTAGGGTCACTCAGCTAGTGAGTAGCAGAGTGGGATTCAAACCCAGGCAATCTGGTTCTCAAGTTAATGCTGTTAATCGTAATACTATATTGTACTCCCTACCATGTGTACTCATTAAAGGAACATAAATTAGCCAACATTAGGCTTCATTAGTTGCTACAGGAAGGGAAATGCACATGAGGAGAAGAATGAAGCACATCAAAAAAGGAAATCAAGGAAGACTACTTAAAGAGAATGGGGGATAGGAGTTAGTTATGGGAAGGTCTTAGTGGGCATAACTCAAGTATTCGTAAACTAGGCTAGTTACTAGAACATTTAGTGGTCTTATCTTTAGTATACATGAATTTATGTGGAATTACTATTAGAGCAGTTAGGTATAAATGAGCTGGGGATAACAGAGCTTGAGCTTAGATAGCTTGTTTTCATGTCATGGTTTGGTACAGATTGTCTGTTTTGTGAGTTGTGTAGTTTTGCAAGTTGTGATTTAGGTTTTAATTGTTGGTACCCTCCCTACCAGTTAGCTGCCAGCTGGACAATTTTCCATCTGTCAGCCTCCCCTTCTGTCTCAGTGGAAGGACAGGCCATTATCTTTCAAGGAAATGATGAATTGAGATTCATGCCACTGTCCACTTGGCTGTAACTGAGTTTTGAGTGTGCGATCTCAAGTGACAGGCCTCCTGATTCTTTTGTTGGATAATTATTTATGGCATCTTCTGGGGTGAAAGTGGCTCTGGAGTTATTCACACTTAGTGACTGCAACACAGAAACTCTGAGAAAAGAAATTACATAAGTGAAACATGATCTACAGGTCCCTTAAGCTACTTAAATCTTTTCATAACCAAGTGTTCTTTTTTCTTTGATTTGATCTAGGTAGTTCAACTTTCTTAGTGTCTAGAGGATGAATCCTATTTCTAGTAATTATTGAGAGTAAGGATGCACCATGATGGAAGGATAAGAGTATCTACTAATAATTTAAATTCTTAAACCAGCAGAGAGGGGGAAAAATAACAAAAGGATAAAGAACAAAGAAGTATCTGGCTTTGGACATCTGGGGTCTTGGACATATGCCAGGTACTTATGCTTTAATACCTTCTGCTTCTGGACCAAAACAGCCCTGCAAATCTTGACTCAGTCACAGAGGAATGACCAAAGTGATGAGGGCTATGGTATCCATGAATTTATTCTGTCTAGTATCAATGGTTGTTTACTAAGAGTCTTTAGATGTGTGTGTGTGTGTGTGTGTGTGTTTAATCCTCAGAAATCTCGTTTTCTTAATACTTCAGTCAGAACTCTTAAAGATGCATATTTTGGCTGAGAGAAAGGGGAACTCCATCACAAATACCAAGGAAAGGTTCTGAGTTCATGTTCTATGTACTTAAGGTCAGAACTACATCAGTGCAAATACATAACTGCCGATTTGAATACATAACATAAAAGGGCAATCCATCATTAATTTCTCCTAAGACACTCTTGCACCTGCAGAGTTTCTGGAGGTTCTTTTTTTCTATTAGGGGAGCGTTTTGAAGTACAGGGACTCCCAAGCACCCATAGGCCAATAATTGCAGATGTCTGCCTGAAGGCAAAGATTTGATCTGGTTGATGAAACCAGCGTGGTATGTCCTAACTAAACAATGATTACAGAGATTATGAAGCTTCCCATAGTTTTAATTCTGAAGATATGCAAGCCCTATGCCTACAAAAGGGATGGGAGATTCCACAACAAAAGTATAGAATGATTTCCAAATGTGTGCCATCAAGAATTAGAATTTTGGTTGACATTAAGCTTTTATTTTACACACATTAATTCTACATTATTTGAATATAGTAAGAGAACCTGAGATAGTCTCAAATATGGTTTAAGTAGAGGAGGAAAGAGGTTCTTTATTGCCATGCTTTTAGGACCTGTGTTATTTTTAATAGTCCAATGTGGGACTCTGAACTTTACCCAGAATTTAAACTAAGTATTAGTTTTTAAAATAAAAATGGTATCAATATTTACTTTTTAAAAATCTCTAGAAATCTTGGCTATACAAAATATATCAAAGAACAATATTTGGAATAAGAATGATTAAATAAATACCCTTTGAAAAATAAATTATCTTCCATTTTAAACAAAAGAGGAAAGCAAAGCTGTTTCCTTAGCATTAAATCAGCCAAGAGGTCTTGTTTTAAAAGCTATTGGGTTTGCCTATCCCTGATACATTCTGATTCACATAGAGGCCTATATACTATTGCTAAAAAACTTGGTCATTTTGCTAAATTACTATAGCTGTACTGCTCCAAATTAGATTCTTTCTGGTACTATGTAAAATTAAACAGCAAACTTAGTCACACCATATAATTGCAAAAGTTCTTAAGTCTAGATCAACTTGAGCAAGTTTGTTCTTGATTTATATGCTACCTCCAAAAATATGTCAAGGTATTTATTTGCTTTCAGAATAGCTTACATCCCCCTTCTCTGAGAGGAAGTGAGGCAAACAGAGGTCGTGACTGGTGATTGCAAACTCACTTAGGACTACATAGGACCTGCTTTTTGGATTTTGGTCACATTAACTTAGAAAGTTTAACTTTTGTGATTACTTATTGTTTACTGATATCATCTTTTTAAATTTGTTCTAAATTACTTTCTTTCTTCTTTGAGCCTAAGAGCTAGGAGACCAAAGCTTTTCACTTCTCTGACCAGCTAAATGCAGGCAATTGGGTGAAAAAAACCCTTTTGTCCTCACACTAGGAGATGTTTATTGATTAGAGAGAGAGAGAGAGAGGGAGAAAAATCGATGTGAGACAAAAACTTTGATTGACTTCCTCCAGAAAGCACCCTGACTGGGGTCCGAACCCGTAACCTAAGTATGTGCCCTGACAGAGAACCAAACCTGAAACCTTCTTGGTGTATGGGACGACACTCCCACCAACTGAGCCACTTCGTGGGGGCAAAAACACCTCTTTAATGCAGATCTGAGCACAGCAGGTATAATTCTCAGACTCATCTGGATACAAGGGTTATCCTAAAAAATCTCCAGGCCCACACCATAAAATGTTCAGAAATATTTACTGGAAAAATATCCAGATTCTGAGCCAGCTATCACATAATCTGTCCTATCATTTGAACTATGTACTCAGAAGCCAGAGTAGTAGGGTGTTTGGAGTAGCAGGGTGATGCAGTACAGGACTGATGGGTGATTACATATGTTATTTAGCTTCAGGAGAACTAAGAGGTCTCTCACATTGGTAGAGTAAAAAAAATATTCTTTCTGATTTCTAACATTTCAGACTGATTCATTTTACTGCTGTCAATAGTGCTTTCAGTTAACTCCAAATAATAGATCGATATCTACCCAATGAATAAATTAGCATATTCAGATAGAACCCTACTTTTAAAAATTGTGATGTATTCTCCTAAATTCATCTTGAAACTAATAAAATGATCCATCAATAAAATCAAAGATGGAAACTGAGATGCTTAAGTAATAGTTCTAGGCTCTTTTTTCCTCTAGCTATATCTATCAGCTATTGTTTCTCTCGGGGTGGAGTGGGGCTGATATTTGCTCCTTAGTTGTGTTTTGTGTTGTGAAGTCAGTTTGAGGGAGAAGGATGAGATGAATGGATCACTTTTAAACCAGTGAAGAGAGAACACACACCTGCTCACTTCCCCAGAACATGTAGAGTCAGTTTCATACATGACTCACCCTTACCGGTAGTTCTTTCATATAAACCCTGAAAATGGAACTAAGGAAATTCAAAAGTTAACTGCATATAACCAAAAGAAGCCATAGGTGGACCAAATGTTCTCTAGAAATAGACAAAGCTTTTTTCTCTGAACATTTGATTACTGAACAACCAGAAATAGGATGTCATCAAGTTAGCCTTGAATAAAAGACTAGAGAAGTTCTGTTTTTAACTAAGATTTTGAGAAAAGTGCCTTTTTAGCTTTATTTTCAAGTCTGAGCAATGATTAGACCAAATGGATCTTCTATGGAATTGGCTTCTCACAAACTCCTAGGAAATCTCCGGGTCATTGGAGAGAAAAAGGGACATCTGTAATATTTTAACAAAAACAAAATTAAAAAAAAAAAAAAGAACTGAACCCCTTGCCACCTGCTAGCCTCTTGTCTCTTCCATTTAATTTACCCTCCCCTTTTCTCTGCCAGCGTTATCTTTCTAAAATTCCAATCTAACCATGTTATTTTTCTGCTTGAAAGTCTTTGATGGATCCCCAGAGGGTAGAAGGTAAAGGGTAAAAGGATAGAAGATTAAGTTCAATCTTCTCAGCTAGGGACTCCAGGTCTTGCATAATCTGGTTCCAATAAAAGTTTCCAGAGTCTTCTCTTCTGACCCAGCTTGTCCTCAGCCACACTAAGTTTTTCACTATCTCCTGAACATGTGGACTCTTTCGTGTGGTTCTATCCACCTGGTATGCCCTCTCCCAACTAAGGTTGGAACAACCCAGAGAGCATCTCCTGAAGAGTGTCTCTCTCACCTCTTCTCATTCTGCCAAGAAAGAGGAAACAATGTCCCGACTCTGAACTTGTCACAGGAATTTTTGGTAGTTAGTTACATACTCATGAGTCTGTCCTACCAAGTTGTGAATTCCTTAATGGAAAGAATGATATATTATTCTACTTTATTCCACCAATTTCTTGTGCAGATTGGTGTGCAACTCATGTTGAATTTCAGAGTGTGTGTTGAACAGCAAATTTGGGTAGGATATGATGCAGATGTGCAATAATTTTAAATATTGATGGATTTATTTTTGGTTCCCAAAAATAGAGCAGTGCTATCCAATATAAATATAATGTAAGCCACAAATACAAGTCACACATAAAATTTTAAATTTTTCAGCAGCCACATTTAAGAAAAGTAAAAAGAAATAGGTAAAATTAATTTTAATAATATTTTTATTTAATTAAATATATCCAAAATATTATCATTTCAACATGATACTAACAATAATTAATGAGATATTGTGTATTTTTTTAAGTCTTTGAAAGGCAGTATGTATTTTTCACATCTCAATTTGGATTAGCTACATTGCAAATACTCAGTAGCCTCATGTGGTTTGTAGATACCATACTAGACAACACTAGAGACTTCTGTGTTCATTCAGGAAGTTGCTGGGTGCTCTATAATAACTGCTTGAAGGGGAGCATGACAAACCAGAAAGAGAGAAACAAGAACATTTTCCCTAGCTTTTGAGTTTCAAAAGTCTAGGTCCTTGCAGGGAAAGGAAAGCCCCATGCAGAGGAAATGAAACAGATTTGGAAGAAAGCTGATGGAAACTTCCTGCGGCATTCTCCCACAAGGACACACATGAGCAAAGAGTGCCGAGACCAGGGAGTAGGGGAAAACTTAAGGGAGAGCAGAAAGTGACCACTCAATGTGTGGCTTTGAGAAAGAAAGGCTCATGACTTTCTCTGTCAGGTTCAAAGTAGGAGGACAACTGAAATTCAATTGGGTTTGGGGACTTGAGAGCAGCTCAAGCCTAGGTTCCCCTAGCTTAAGGAGGTGGCAAGTAGAAAGGCTGCTGTGTAGTGTGTCCAGGCTGATGGACTTGAGATGGTCTCATAGAGTTTCCACATGCCCTGGACCTTTATAGTTACTCCCATGCACCTAAGAGTAGCTCAGACCTATTAATAGTCGCACTGGGTCCCCATAGCCCACCCTTCTGTAAGAGAAGCAGAAGGATCCCATGCCTCAGAAAGCATGGATATTAGCAGAGAAAGTCATAAACAGACAGATATAAACAGATATAGACAGACAGACAGACTAAAAGCACAGACATGGAGGAGCCTTGTGGATAGGAAGGGGGAACAACTGATCAGTAACCTATGTGAACATGGAGTCAAAGACCAGATAGAAACAGCACAGCTAGACAGAAGTCACCATGGATAGGTGATGGCACTGATAAAATGACAATGTGCTTAGGTTTTGGTACCACATGAAACTTCCTGGAAATTAGACACAGCTCCAGGGAGAGAATGACAGGCCTAAATTGACTGGGCTTAATTTCTCCTACCTGAAGCATGAGGATGTATAATTAAAATTAAGTTCAGTTATAGAAAGATAAATGAAGTTACAGCTGACATAGCTGATTTTGTGGACTGAGATTCATGACCACCATCTAAAGGATATCCTGGACTCCGGGTAATGGGACTATACATTTTTAACAGTATCTAGAACATAGTCTGACTCTCACCCATAACTATTTTTTATTCATGAAGGCCTTAAAATCTCAAAGAGGATCTGAAAATGTTTTCAACTATACATAATAATTAACCATAATTAACTAAATATCTACTAGATTCGGGGCACCCAAAAATTGGGAGACAGATGCCTCTGCATGTAGTTAATGAAGGAGAAAAATTAAAATATGGATAGTGTTGAGTGTTGAGAAATGTAGGTTTGGTGAAAGTAATGATTGTCTCCAGTACTCTAGAGAAGAGATGGTCAGATACCGTCTTTCTGCAGGGCTTCAGTGTATCCTGCTTCTCTTGCTACCTTGCTTTAGGAATTATTGATGAGAGAGGAGAGAAGATTAGGGGGCTAGGGACAAATGCAGATAAACTAAGTCTAGATTAAGAATAGAATATATTTAGAACCAATATTTAATGTGTTGTGGCATAAACTCTAAAGTTACTTAAGTGTTAGCCTCCAAAGACTTATGGCATAAACGTTTGACATCTGCTCCTCCTTTAAAACGAAGAGAGAAATAATGGAAAGCTCCCTACTTGCCGAGGAAAGATCTTGAACCCACCACTTTTTTTTTTTTAACCCACCACTTTTGGAAAAGACCTGGATTCTAATCATTCTAGACATTCATCTGACCCAATGGGTCATAAAGAAATTGAGATTCAAACTTTTCAACAAACTCAGAAAAGTGTTAGAGAATTAACAGAGAAGTGACAGAGAACATCCTAAGTGACAAATTGGAACGTCCTACTTCCAATGACATGACTCCTCTGGGAAGTAAATATATTGGAAAATTATAAAAGAGCTAGGAAAAGAGATTAAATTACCAAGAAAAGAGTTGCCCCTAAATAATGGGGGCGCACTTGACCTCACAGGGCTTGCTCTGTCATCTCTACCCTCTCCCTAGGAAAACCTGTCTCCCGCACCCCTCCCCCCATCACCAGGGGATCAGTCAAGATTCCTCTTTTCCTTTTTCCTTAGATAAAGGAGTAGAGAACATAAACAGTCACTTGTGAAATGGGTCAGAGGAATGCAGAATAGCACACAGGCATTTCCCATGGTTTCCCATCAGAAATCTTCCAATAGATCTAGTTTATTGATGACTGCTTGTGCAAATGCTCTCTGCTGGCTCTTGTTTCTTAAAAGGTGAAATGGTAATTTCAATTCTTTTGGAGTTTTCTTAAAAGCTAGCAGAAGGAAATTTGGGAGCTAGAACCCAAACAAGCACGGAACATTCCTGAAGGTGTTCATTCTGTACCCATGCCAGTATCCTCTCCTTGGGATCTAGTTGATTTTTTTGTTAGTTGTAGCAGCAGTTGTATTAGTAGTGATAGTAATAACAGTAAGTGGAGTACTGAGTATTTATTGAGGCTTTATTTATTGAGGCACTGTACCAAGCACTTAACCTGGAGTATCTAATTTTATTTTCATTATTATTATTATTCCGGTTTTAAAGATGAAAAGACTGAGGCTTAGGGAGGTTAAATAACGTTGCCAAAATCATATAGATAGCAGGTGGCAGAGCCAGGAGGCAGTCCTTGAACCTGTACTGTCTTTTATCTAAATGTGCAATACTGAGTCCTACTAGGACTGGATACGTGATTTGCAGGGCCTGTTGCGAAATAAAAATGTGGGGCCCCTAGTTCAAAAATTATTAAGAAACTCAAGATGGCAACATAGAGCATTAAACCAAACTCGGGGCCTGTGTGACAGCACAGATCCCAGGCCCATGAAGCTGGTTCTGACTATATCCTGATTTCAGAGGATACACATATAAATAATACCTAGTTCATGTCCTGAAGGGGCTACAGTTTAGTCAGGAAAATAGACATATAACCAGGGGATTTCTATTACGTATCAGGTGAAAAAAGCTACGGAAGTCAGAGACAGAGCATCCAGCACCTAGCCTAAGGCTTTAGGAAATGCTTAGGAATTATTGTTTGTAGTTAGCACGGTAATGGAATTACCCCTTGTGGTTGGCCTCACCCCTTTCTTTCCTTCTCTTGTTGAAAAATGTGACACAAGAGACTGACCAGGATGGAGAAATGACTTCAGATATGGGGCCGAATGGGCTTGTCCACACTACCCTTGACCAAATCATCCAGCTACTTGGACCCAGGCACTGTGGGAGCCAGGTGCTATGGGGCACTTTGGGGACCCACAGCTACCCATATAGGACGACCTGCCCAACTCAGCCCACTGCACATGAAGGACAGAACAGGCTCTCTAGTGTATGGCAGGTCCAATGGAAGTGCTCAGAAGCAGGAGCGTGAGTGAGCGCAGGACGGCTGTCAGGAACGCTGTCCAGTGGGGTCCCTGTCAATGGAATCACAAGCAGGGCAAAATGAATGTCTCTCCCAGAAGGCCTTAGAATTTTCATTTTATGGTAGATTGACTCATATTTTAATCTGAGTACCAAACCTTTACATGCTAGCATTTTGCAGGCCCATTAAGCAGGAGGGGAGTGGTCTTTTACCAAATCCCATAATCTTTCTTATAATTCTATGATGATTTTCGAGGAATGGGGAGGAAGTCTGTAATCAGAGTATCTCACAATTTTTTCAGTCCTCAAGGAGTAGGGAAAAGCTTTCCGCTCTCTAGAAGCTTTGGGTTTATCCTTCTAAGGGCAGAAGTTTCCATTTTAATGTGTTGTGTTTGATTAGAGAAGAACAAGTTTAATGAGTAGAAATTAATTTGAGTGGGGTAAATAGGTGAAGACACGAAAGCCTTCATTGTTAGAAATGTTTATTATACTAATTATTAGAACATTAGAAAACATAAATGGTGATTAAAAAAATAAAATACAGGAAAAAAAGAAATGTTTTAAAACGTTGGCCTCCTTAGTGGGTTTTCCCCCCTCTTTGAAAGTGGATGTTATGAAATTGCTTGTTTGCTAATGGTATGAGACAATGTCAAGGACAGTAGTTTTGTGTGTGTCTGTGTGTATCTAGGATAGTGTCTCTCAAGGTGCAATTCTTGGACCAGTTGTACCGGAATCATCAGGGAAACAGATTAAAAATATACATTCCTAGATACCGCTGCACTGAATTTGCAGACATCAACATCCGTACCATGCTCCTTAGGTGACTCTTTTGCAAACTGAAGCATCAGAGGCCAGGAATCCATTTAAAATGACCCATATGTATAATATTCAGTAACATGGTGGATGTGACGTGGGTGTAGAGCTGATTGTGATGGGAGACTTTGGAGGAGGCATTCGCTTCGTCCTGGTGGCTGGGTGAGGCTTTGAGTAGAGGGAGGAAAATGGGCTTGAGCAGAGAGAGGAAAGAGTATTGGAAATGTGCAGAGAGGAAAGGCCCTGGGGAAAGTTACTATGACTTCTCTTCAAAAGATGGGTCTGTCATTCATTTGTGGTTGGGGTGGGAGGTGGAGGTGGGGAGTGTATAAATCACTGATCCTGTCATTTTCTCATTCCCAAATTAGAGTGGAAAACAGCCGCTCTCTCATGGGTCCGCAGGGTAGTCATTCACTTACACAGATGACACACAGAGAAGGGGTGATGGACATAGATGCTATCTAGGGGGGAAGGATTACAATGAAGACATTGACTAATTCGGTGAGAGAGAGAGAGGCTGGGCTTCATAATATCCATGACATGCTGACCGTAGTGTCTCTTATGTCTGCAGGACCGAAGGAAATGAGTGAATACATTTATCAGCCTTCTTTGAAGCAATAATTTGGGGCTTTCAATAGTTTCTAATTTGGGGATCTACTTTTACTATCAATCTGCACCCCACATTGAGTCCCTAATGAATCATTACTTGCATCCCCCCACCTGCAGTTGGAGCCCCTTCGCTTGGCAAAGCCAAGCTAAGTTGGAGGCCTGTCCTGGGGCTTGCTCAAAGCTGATCTGTGAATCAACAGGCCTAAGGCTAGTAAAATCAACCCATAAACCAGGGACCTGTTTTAGAAACACACTTTAAAATGTATTTACAGGATTCTCTGAATCCCCCCATTTCGTATCTTGCAGCTAGGGTGAGCACTTTTTCTATTTAAGTTTATAGCATCATTAAAAAGAGAAGGGGTGAACCCACAATGAGGACTGTGTTTTTATTTTAATATTATCTTTAAATATAGCACATTATTAAGTTTCTACAGACTAAGGCATTGTTTTCTTTATTTTTACGCTACATTGTGGGCCCAGGACTGAGCTCTAGCCACAAAGACTTAGGAACAATCTTAGAGAGAGTTGCCTTTCCAGGTGCAGGAACACCGAGGTGGCCAATGATATTAGAACTGGCCTAAAGAGCGCCTGTGTAACTGCCCAGGGGGGTCATCTTGCTCACTCCACATTCCTACCTGCCCCAAACAACTCCCTTTCTCTCCTTTCCCCTTCTTTCTTTGCAATGAATTTCATTTGCCTTGTACTCCCAGGGGTGTAAGAGGAGAGTAGGTTGAGGGTATGTCTTCTGATCCTGGGCTGACTCAGGAAACCCTAAAAGAAATCAAATATTTAGATCTATACAAGACTCTATCAATCGGCTCTGTCCCATGGTCCTTTGAGACCACCTAAACATTCATTGCTTTCTCCCAAGACCTGTCTTACTTGAATTTATTCCCTCCTCTACTTCCAGAAGTGGGAGTGCTTGGGGGTGTGTAGAGAGATGTGAAAGGTAAGAAGAAGGAAAGAATTTGGTGAGACACGGGCGGCACATCTCTCAATAAAGAGAAACCACCTGTCTGTTGAGATGTGACCCTCCTAGCTGAATCATTCTGACTGTAGGGCTGCTGTGGTCGATGGCGGTTCTGACCTTAGGCAGAATTATAGCACAAGAGTTGATTGTTTGAGCATCCCCTACACACTTTATACACTCCTTTCTCTCCAGAGTTCTCTGTAGTCTGTGGTGTCTTTTCTCTTCTGGCAGAAATCATACAGACCACCACAATGACATTTGCCTTGGACTCTGTAGTTTCCATGTTTCCCCAGCTAGGCTGTTTCTCCTTGATGGCAACAAGCCTCTCCTATAATCTCCAATAACTCTCAGGGCATATTCCACACACTTAAGAATGTCACTTAGTAAGTGCTCAGTAAATATTTGTTCATTAAGAACGAAGTTTTGTGTGTTTTTTTAAAGCCTAACAATAAAATATCTTATGGTGAAATTTTAGTTATTGTGACATGAACATGCAAGATATTTTTGGGAAACTGAACCTTATTTACACTTCCAGTCACAGATGTGGTATTCTAGAAGCTTCTCAGATCTATAAGTATGTCAGTTGAGGTTGTGATGGCCCATGTCTTCTTATTGCAATTAGAGTAGCAAATATGAGGCCTAAAGATTGGGTGGAAAATATGGAGTGGAGATAGGGAAGAAATTCAGGTCTTCTGAAGGTATCTGAATTCCCTTCAATCTTCTGAAAACGTTCTTTCCACCATCCAAAAATAAACAGTTTGCTTGGGGTCAGAAAGTTTATGAAAATTTGTATACTTTTCCATCTGGCCATCAGAAAAGGAACAGATACATGAGACCTATTTAACAACAGTGCACATCCCACTGTTTGATTACTTATATTAATACTTCTAGGGGGAAAAATGTGACCTTTTATAATGATTTTTATACTGGACTCTAAAATATTTGTTTAAGTGTCATAGTTTCTTAATCCTAATTAGTATAATTAATTGTTAGCAGATTTTTCCATTGTTGAAGTATTACTTTTATTGCCAGCTAAAATCACTATTTTCATTTGCATCACAAAACTTCTAAGTGGTTTGGTACAATATAAAAACATCACAAAACTTCCCTTGAGTTGCATTGGATACATAGTGGAATAATTTTTATTCCTCTGAGTGAAAGGTGGAGAATTTGGCTGTTCTATTAATTCTTACCTCAGTAGAGGTTTTTGGACAAGGGCAATTGCCATAACACAAATTACTTTACTCATTCTGTAAGGAACAGTTTCTAGTTTAGAGTTCATTCCAGTGTCATTTCTGTTTTATAAAATGCATAGGAAATGGAGCCAGAGATCTTTGGAAATTCCAATAGGGTATTGTAGCTAAAGAAAATAGTGATGATTATTTTCTCAACAGTTTGTGCAGGACTATTTGCCACTGTAACAGGAAATGCTATTTTATAAGCTGGAATGACTGAATATATATTTTTTTATTGGTGTGCAACATTAGAAATTCAAGGAGAACTTAAATTTTTAGCTAGTTTTCAAGGAGAACTTAAAATTTTAGCTGTTTTTAGTTATTTTCATGGTTTCTAGGTTAAATTTCAAACTACAGATGGTTCTTGGCTTATGATGGTTTGATTTGTGATTTTTAACTTTATGATGGGAGATAGTAGAAACTGAACTTCGAATTTTGATTCTTTCTTGAGCTAGCAATATGTGATATGATACTCTCTTGTGATGCTGACATTATAAAATAGGCTTTGTATTAGATAATTTTCCCCAACTGTAGGCTAGTGTAAGGCACGTTTAAGGTAGGCTAAGCTAAGCTATGAGGTTGAATAGATTAGGTGTGTTAAATGCATTTTTGACTTACAATATTTTTAATTTATGATGAGTTTATCTGAACATAACCTCATTGTAGGTGGAGGAGCGGCTGTACAAGAAGTTCCTTGTTTTGATTTGTAGCTCTTCAAGGAACTGGAACATATTTCAATTGGAAAGAAGAAAAGTAGGTCAAGTTAGTTAAATAAGAATCAACAATGCCTAATTCAAAGCCTTGAGGCCAATTTATCCCACTATGCCTCTCATTCCTATCATCCTTGGCCAAGACCCAACTGCAGAAGTTTTGATTATCTGTCCCTTAAACATACAACCTAATATGGCACCATGCTTCCTTCTCCTGATCTATTCTTTTTCCACTGTGCCTTCTGGAAACACATTTGAATATGTACTAAAATGAATAAGTCTTATTTTTTCTCTTAGTAGTGCCCCCATGAAGTGCTCTGTGGCGTGAATGCTCTGCTGAGCTCACTCGGAGGCTGGGCCTCATGGGCTTATGAGTAAACTGACCCCCCAAGAGAACAGTTAGAACTAAATTGCTGTAGATAAGAAAGACAGTGGGGTAGGTGTAAGGCACATTCAAGAGAAATGTCTAGGAACAGAGAATGAGACTCAACTGCTGGTGACCCGATAAGCAACTTGCAAAATCCTATCTAACAAGGATCTTTGTTTGGAAAGAAATGATATGTGCTGAATAACCTAACTACCCATTCATGCTCAATCTCAAATTCTTTAGTAAATTTTTATGTGTATCTGACGCTCTCTATAATTTTCCTTTGGAGGCAGAAGGTGAAGGCATGTGGAAACTTACTTCAGTTCTGATTTAAGGCAAAACATAAAGTTGCCCTTCATCTAATATGTCTCACTATGTCTCTCCTTTGACCCCAGAAAATTTCTTGAAAGAATGGTCTCCATCTTTACTTCTTTACCTCTAGTTTACTTGCTGCACTCTCCCTGGTCAACTTAACCCCTGCCCCTGCCCCTGCCTTCAACTACTATTAATAGCTGTAGACAATTCTCAAGGTTATTCTTTAATCCAATCTGCTCTCCAGAACTTCGAGCTTATATAGCTATTTCTACCTGGATGTTATATAGGCCTGAACTTCATCAAAGTCAACATGTCAAATCTGAACTCCTTATTTTCCTCTCCTTTTTCTTAAATCTCCTCCTCCTCAGATTTTCTGCCACCTATTGTTACTGGTATTGATTAAGCATTCTAAACTAAACATCATGCTAGACTCCTTCAACCATTCTATGCAGTCATCAAACCCTGTTAAATTTACCTTCAATACCTTGATTTAGCCCTTATAATTTGTCACTTAGAAAACTTGCATGAAACTCATGACTCCATTTCTTTAAAGATGGCTTTTGTGTTTGTATTTACCACCAGGCTGTGTTTGTATTTACTACTGGGCTATTTTTGATGACCAGACTGTCTTACTCAACTCTTTCTTTGGCTCTCTCTATCTCTACAGTCTAGCACTTAATATAGTGCACCGGTTATCTATTGCCACATAACAAACCACCCCAAAATTTAGAGGCCACAGACATTTCTTTATTTGCTCATGATTTTGTGGGCCAACAACATGTGCAGGGCTCATCTGTGATGTTTAGTCTCTACTACAAGGCATTAGCTGAGCTCATTATGCATTTGCAATCAGTTGGCATATTGATGGGGAACTGGCTGGTCTTATTTGGCTTCATGTACATGTCTGGCAGCTGACTGGGGCTGCTGGCTGGGATATCTTGGTTCTCTGCCGCCTGGCTCCTCACATTTAAGATGGCTCACCCAGGCTTCCTTCTGTAGTAGTCTCAGAGCAGCAAGAGGGGGAGAAAAGAAGCTACAAGGTCTCTTGAGGTCTAGACTTTGAAGTTGTATAATGTCATGTCTGCTGCATTTTTATAAAGTCAAAGCAAGTGACAAGGTCAGTCTAGATTTAATGGGTGGGGAGAAAAAACTCTACCTCCTGATGGGAGGAGGAACAGTTTTACACTATATGAGTATTCACATAGGGAGGAATGATTCACTGGGGCCACACATTGCTTCTGGCACATAGTTAAGCTTCAGAAATTCCTGTAGAATAAACCAAATTTTATTCTGCAGGTTGGATGGCTGGGTGGATTGGCAGATGGAAGAATGGATGAAATAAAACATCTCATTATAGCTAGAACATTGGATTAGGATTCTAGTCCTGATGCTGCGTATTACTATTTGGGCAAGCCACTTTACCTCTGTTACCCATGTTTTCTCACCTATACAGTAAAGTAAGAGAGTGGGTCTAGTCTAAGGCCTTCCTTGAGCTAACACTTATGATTATGTAGCTATTAATCATATTATTATGCCACAGGGAGTAATAATTGCTTGATACTTTCTCAAAATGGCTTGATTCACCCATGAGTGCACATTGCTTAGGAAAATTCATGTTGGTGCTCATTTCATGGGAACATCCCAAATGATGTTTCTATTGTTAGTCAGCCAGCTAGAAGCAAGAACATGCCCATAATAGTCATTCTCTCAGCTATATATATTTTTTGTATTAATGGTTCTTTTGAAGTGACTATCAAGACTTTCTATGCAACACTATTAAAAATGTAATCCCTGTCCTGAAATACAATGTAGAATGTATGGCCTTTCTCTTCATTCATCCTCTTTAATGGATGCCATTGGGAAAATATTGTCAGGCACTTAGAAAAGATTTGGTTTGCTTAGAATCGTATTTACTTTGCAAAATATATTCTTTCAACTCTTTTCAACTTGGACTCTGTTTGGTACAAATCAAATAAAACATGTCAACCTGTGAGTTTGCTAAGGCTTAATTGCCAGGTATCAAGTAAGTTATTTCCTTTGCACACTGAAAATAATATTTAATCTTTCAAACCCCTGAAAGATCTTCAAATTACACAGTAGGACAGAGTTGAATTACATAAATATTGTTTGGGTTTTACTTTTCCAATTCCTTCTTTGATATGAAACAGTGTAGTATGGCACTGATTTTTTCCATTTTCTGTTCAATATCAATTCATACCAATGGTGGTAAGATGAATGGGGAAGGTGAAAGGCAGGAATGATAACAGTCCCAGGGGTTCAAGGTCATTCTATCTGTCTCAGTCCATTCAAACAATCAGCCTTTTGATATCACAGTCAAAAATGCCTCTTCCTGTGTGTTTTCAGGCTGGTTTTATTTAGATGGCATTTCTTTAAAGGAACCTACATGTAAAGGGATGTTAATAAACCTTGAAAGAAAACCAGATACAAGGAATTCACGTGTACTCATATTAGCTGAGTCTAAGTGCTGAATTAAAATGAGCAGCTTGGTTCTGTAAGTGGAACCTTATAAAATGAACAACTGAGTTATGTGAGTCTTGCTTTTAGAGAATGACAAAACAGCTAAAAATACAAAACATTAAAATGGAGCAAGAAGGATTGAAGTACAGGTGCCATCCTGAGAGAAAGAGGGCTGTGGGTGAGGAAAGGGGTGGTGCCGTGGAGGGGAATGGGGGAAACGTGCAGCTGGAAGCAAAGATGCCGTGCAGTTCAGCTGGCCGTTAATATTCACAGTACATCCTGGGCTGGGGTAGTTACTGCTGTTACAAGTTTAAAATAAAAAGTCCTCATGGGTAAGCAATGCAGTAGAGTTTACTGTAAGTGTGTTAGGGTTTTTTGGGGGGGAGGTGAAGGTTGCAAGATTAAAGGAGTTAAGTTTAATTAGCATTCAGATGTTTTTTCTAGACAGCTAATGGCATCTAGCTAATTCTTCAAATAATGTCTTAGTATTATGTGTGGCTTACTTGTTATGTGGTAATCTTTATTGTTATTTATTTATAATCCTTCTACTTCCAAAAAAGATTGGAAGGAGATTATAGCAAAAGTCACAGCTATAATAAACCCCTCAAGCCATTAACAAAAGAATCAAAGGTAGGAGCCAAGTATTAATAATAGTAGAGGAGGGAGAGGTGATTATTTTAGAAATGAATGGCTAAGGAAGTTACTATAGCAATGAACTTCCTAATGGTCAAGACAGGAAGTTTTGAAAACTTGAAAAAAAATTTCTTGTCTTCCAAATAATCTTATGAGCAATTTAGGTCATTTTTAAAAGATGAATATGAGAAATTTTATAACCACATTAAGGAAAATTGTGAGAAATGATTAGAGAACTTCTCATCCCACCACCCTCACAAAACCATTACCTTTTGCTTTTTAAACAGATTAACTTCTAGTTTTTGTTTTTATGTGAACATATTTTAATAGTGGGGCAATCACACTGTATTTCGTATTCAGGTTTTTTTTCTTCATAATGGCTAAATGTTCTTTAGGCTTCACCAATGAGTGCATATTGTTTTTAGCCTGTGAAGCAGTCAATCACGTTGTTCTAATACCTTTTTCTTAACTCTTTTAGCTTTGCTAACCTTTTTTCTCATATTTTACTATCATAATGAATGCCTCTGTATAAAATTTTAACATCTGATGAATTCTTTCTTCATTCTGTCAACAAATATTTATTGATAATTTTTTGTGCACGCTAGTCACTGGCTATGTGCTGGGGACACAGAGGTAAATATTTTCAAAGTCCAGAGGAAAAGCACATAACCGCCTGGGCGGAGACACCAGGAAAGGCTTCGCAGTGGACATGATATTCAGATAGTCCCTGAGGATAATAAAAAAAATAGCGCTTGCCAAATTTCTTTCCCGGAAGGTTTTATCAAGTCATGATATCATTAGTGTAGAAAGGGTCCTTCTTTCCCACATTTTCAAAACTATATTGGTATTTGTGTTATCATAAAATTAAAAAAAACCCACATTTTAGGTACTTAAAACTTACCTCAGTTTAGTTTACTTAAATTATATTGAGAACAATAGAGTATTTATGTAGATTCTGTTCATGGTCTTTCATGCTTTCACTTATCTGGCAGAACAAGGCAGAAGAAAATATTTTGGAATCTCATATATAAGATGGTTTTGCCACTTATTAGTGATGTAAACTTGGGTGAATTACTTAATCATGCTAAGCTATGGTTTTTCTAAAGGCAAAATTAAAATAACAATTCTTAACCTTGTGTGATTATTGAAAAAATATTAAATGAGAGAATGAATAAAGCATCTGAAATATAATAAGTGTTTTAGAAATAACTGATATCACTCATTGGAATATTGATGTTATTCTTATAGGATTCAGATATCTTTATACATGTTAACCCCATGTCCTATTTCCTGGAAATAACTCCCCCAACATATTGCTCTTGTATTTTCATTTTATAGTATAAGAATTTTATATTTTAAAAGCTCTCTATTGTTGCTTTTATTTGCTCTATGTTTTAAAGTTGGGTGTTATTGTTTTGTTAAATATTAAAGTTTCTGATCATTTTTTTAAAAATTGTAAGATTATATGTATTTTCTAAACCACCTGAGATCTATTTGAGCAAATAGAAATTTAATGTTTGACGTAGGAAATATCCCTTGAGATTTTATACAAAGTTTTCTGCAATCAAAACTACTATCTCAAGAGTTCAACATTACTAGTGTTTTCAGTACCTAAAATCACAGATTCCCCAAATAGGTTGCAGTAGACCTGCCACTTATTGGGATAGGCTTTTAAGATGAAACCCCACAGTTGACGTGAGATGCATGAAATGGCTGAGATAATATTTATAGAATTATTCATGTTGACAAACACCTCTGTTCATTAAGTATTTGCTTGTCATAGAGCATTATGGAAAAAAGATAAATATTTCTTGGAACTGTCTCTATTAAAATTTGAGTCTAAAACCTTAATGAAAAAGTCAGGGCAGTTGCAAGGTCTATCTCCCATAGTCTGTATATTTAAACTCTATTTTTGACATGATTTTAAATCTTATTATTTATATTTCAGAGAAGAATGGTAAAGAGCAACCCAGTTTAAAAACCGTGCTTTGATTAATGGGAGAAAACCCTTTTGCAGTTTGGCCTGGGCAATTTATCTAGTCTCAACTCCCACGGCTTTGACATTCATAACGGATGTTCTCAAAATTTTTTCTGCATTTTTTTCAGAATTTCTAAGAGTTTTTTCCTACCCTGGATGCCTTCGCACATTATTCTTTCTGCCTATCACGGACTTTCAGTTTTGAGTTCTGATCAGCTTCTTATCCTTTTAGACCCCAAATAAATACAAAAGCTTCTCTAAAACCATCAAGCGTCGTTGCTGACTCTCTCCTTCGATCGCCTCTGGAGTTTTTCAATAGACCTTCTTGTTGCCTGTGCCTGGGACGCAGGACTCATTGGCTTTAGAACAATGTCTTTTACATCAGACATGGGCTGGCGCCCTAGCTCCTCCCTTTCACTAGCTATGTAGCCTTGAGTGAGTCGAGTAACCTTTCTACGCCTCACTTTTCTCATCTGTAAAATGGAGATACTACTACTGTCTTACAGAGTTATTGTGAGAAATAAATGAGATGATCATGTTAAACATTTAATCTAGTTTCTGACACCTAATAGAGGCAATGCATATGCCAGGTACTTTTTGTTTATGTGACTATCGCCCCCCCCCCCCCAAGTTATCTATTGCTTTGTAACAATACCTCAAAACTTGGGGACTAAAACAGCAAACATCTATCATTTCCGTTTCTACGGGTCAGGAATCTGGGTGCAGCTTATTTGGGTGCTTCTGCTCAAGGCTTTTCCTAAGTCTGAGCTTGGGCTGTCAGCTGGGCGCAGTCATGTTAAGGCTCCACCGGGCAGGTTGTACTCCAAGCATACTCTTGTGACTACGGGCGGGTGTTAGATCCTTGCTGCCGTTGGCCAGAGACACCAGCTGCTTGTCACATGGGCCACTCCACAGGGCAGCTCGCAGCACGGTAGTTAGCTTCCTTCCCAGAGAGCCTGTGAGAGAATGAGAGGGGATCCCCAAGACACAAGGTCTAGTTTATTTTTGGCAATCCAGTGGTGGACGTCACAGCCCCTCATGTTCCATTGATTCTGTTTGTTAGAAGTGAGTCACTAGGTCCAGCCCACAGTCAGAGAGGCGAGGAAATGACACAAAGGACAGCAGGAGGAAATCGTTGGGGGCAATCTCAAAGGCTGCCTAGCACACGGAGGGATAGAGCTTACGAAGTTTTGTGTGTTTTTTGTTTTGTTTTGTTTTCAGTGCCTGGTACCATATCTGGCTCAAATCCTGGCCCCTCTGTGAAAGCACTATTTCTTAGTTCTGGAAAGTATGAGCGAGCCTTCTCTACCGGCTGCCACACAGTCTGCTTTTGTTGTTTTGCCTTAGGGGAATGGCTGTTACCAAAGCGCGACACCCACGGAGGTGGCAGGATATTGGCAGCAGCCTGTCCTCACCTTTGTAGCAGGAGGGATGAGGGAGGCCGGGTGCGTGGCGAAGGACAGCGAGAGGGGCAGTTGACCCGCGTCGGTTATTTATCCAACACTTTCTCGCTGGCATTGTCTACTCCCTCTTTAGGCTGTGCAAAGAAGACAATGAGGCTCATGTCCTTCTAAAAATTATTAGATGTTGCTGCATTGAAGGGAATGAAATCAAATTATAATTACCAGTTGAGACAAATGTCTTTCATGACACAGCACCTGGTTGTGTATCTGATTTAACCATGTTGGTGTTGACCAGCCATGGAGGGATGCTGATGGAGAGATGGTACTTAGCAGCCAGCTACATAGTTTCTTTATGTTCGTCTTCCTACGGTGCAACCACAAAGTCCCTATGCAGCCCATTTAAAAGATTTCTGTATGCTTCCCTGCAGTCTCAAAAATTTAAAAATTTTTTCCCATGGTCTTTTGAATATCTTATTTCATGTTGATGGCTAGAAGTTATTAAAGTGGTCCTTAAAGATATTTCAAAATAGTAACCATTGATAAGCAGAACTGAGGGATTTTTCTTTCCTTTCACAGTCTTAGGCATAGAAATGGTACACAACATATCCTCAAGAAATGGAAGCTACCGCATAGTATTATTATAGTGCTCTTCTCAAAGCGATCCTCCCGTGTGACAGTTTCACAGCAGCTCGTGACCATGCCCTGTTAGTTTTGTATTTACATGGACAGAGAAGCCCAGAATACTAAGCAGTAGACCTATGGGCCAAACATTTTTATCTTCGTGTCAGATGGTGGCCTGTTTGTGAAACAGCACTTCACAGAGCAAGGATGCCCTTCAACATTTGAAATAGCTGAGACCACTTATAATTCTTAAAATCAGAGAAAGCATCAACCTCTGAGAGCACCTTCAGGGCAACTCAACTCAGCACCAGCTGCCTTGTGGAAGCCCATCATTCCATATCTGGCCCTTTCTGCCATTCCGCAGCTGAGTGTTGCTCATTGATTCAATTTGTTAATGTTTTTTGAACCCCCTCCTGGCCAGAGAGCATGATAAGGACTGGTGATACAACAGTCAAAAGGCAGGACACCTTTCCTCAAGGAACATAATAAAAATTATAATAATGTGTTAGTAACAATAAACCTATAGGGTAAGTAGTAGTATTACCTTCATTTTACAGATAAAGGAACTTATATTAGGCAAGTTAAGGAACTAGCCCAAGATCATAGCTAGAAAAGGGCAGATCCCAAGTACATGGTGTTAACCCAGTGTCCAGTGAGGAATGAAGACAAGCAGGTCAGGATTAGGAGATAGAGTGATGGGAGCTTTGATTAGGAGCCACGTAAGACTTGAAACAATTCTTTATTTGTCACAAAAGAGCAGGGCAGGATTCCTAGAAGAAGTCACGTACAACAGAAGGATTGTCAAACCGAGCACCTGACCCAGAGGATTTTCTCTGGAATCTAGGTCATGGACATTAGAATTTGTTCTTCAATCTCCTATCTATGAAATTTACATTCATTTTCTCATATTTTTCTTGTGTGGAGCAAGGATAGTTGCTTTTCATGGATCCCAGATTCTTTATTACCCCTCTTTGCATCCTGAAAATATAAAAATGGAATGTTCATGTTCACTGGCTGTGGCTACTACCTAAAGGGTGAGGCAGTGGGTAGGGGCCAACATGGCCAGGGCCAGCTGGTCCTGCAGACAGCACTGTGGCCCCGGTCCAGCCCCCAGCCTGTGCTCTAACCTCTTGCCCTGGAACAGGACTCTGAGCGGGAGGACCAGCCATCAGTGGTGGCCAGCCTCCAGAAGCGTCATGGGATGAGTCTGTGTGAGGCCATGCTGACCCTGTCTAACCCATGGCCAGAAAGTGACCTCACTGAGTGTCTGTGTGGACTCCAGACACAGTGAAAAGGGAAGCTTGTGAGGCAATAAATGAATGTCATGACTGACCTGCCTCTGAAAGGAAGGAAAAGGAGAGCCTCTGTTTGGGAATAAAATCTGACACAGAAAACCAATGTTCTTGCCTTCTAGTCTTAAGCCCTTGAAAGTGCCCAGGATTTTCCTTCATCATTACTGTTGCCACCCAGCATCTTGTCTTCTCCAGTTGGATCTGCTTTTCCTCGGGCATCAGAAAGATAGCTAAATTCAGTTATTTAATTATGTTTTCAATATTATTTAGTCACAAATATCCCAACGCATTCCAGAAATTATGTGTTCATTTTAAAAGTATATTTATAAAGTGTAGGTTTAAATATACATGCCATATTTGGAAGGCAATACATTCCTCAATATAATTTTCTCTTTTTGATTGCAAATATATTGTATTTCAGCTACATGTGTATCAAATACATTGGGGAAAGAAGATAGTTTGGGAATCTCACCACCATTTGTAATGTTCCTTTGGAAAATATTAGAAATTAAAGTAACCACTTTATAATCAAATTTTAGTAGCATGTTAAGCAGGGAATGGCATGCATATGTTAACATGGTCATGATTTTCCATTGGTCTCTTTTTGGGGTATGTATGACAGGTATCCAGTGATATGCACCAGATTGACAGTTGGTCTTTCTCTGTAGCTGTGGATGAAAAGGGGAGTAGCTTGAGCTCTCTAGAAGTTAACAGAGTTGTTTAATGCTCAGAGAGGAAAGGGGCCACCCTCTGGGCTTTTGTGGCTTGCTTATGATGTTTGAAAGAGGCATGCCAGGAACAAAACAGGCAATATTTGTGTAATTGTAAGCAGATCCTTAGATCCTTTATAGCGGAGATAATCTGGACAAGGAAAGGGGCTGTCTTTATTCTTTATAATGGAACCAGGACCTCATTCACTTGCTCTGTAACTGCCCATTAAGGCCGTGTGTCCTGTGTGCAGCCGTGTGTCCTGCTGAGCACATGGTCATAAAGGGGATAAATCACTAAGTAGTCAAGTTTTCCCAAACTCATGATGTGAGCTAAAAAGCACAGTAATGAGTGTTATTAATGTCTTTGCAACTTAAGTTAGACAGGGAGCTCTGAGAAGTCCAAGGTGTGGTAGAAAGAACTCAGGGAGGCAGGTCCCAGAACTTCTATCCTTTACAAATTGCATGGCCTTGGCCTAGTCCCTTACCTTTTAAGGAGCAGGTTTTCTGGGTCTATAAAATATACCAGAGCAGGGTTTTAAAACAGAAGAGGCTGGTCATTTAAGTTTGGTGGCTAGGATCATGGATTTTGCAACCAGCCTGTCTGAGGTCAAGTCTAGCTGTCACTTGGTATCTTTGTGACTTTCAGCAAATCATTTATCCCAGCACCTCAGTTTTAGTTAAAATGGGGATACTGGTTACCTTACCTGGCTGTCATGAGCATTAAATGAGTTAATATTTAGAGCCCGGCACACAGTAAACTCTCTGTAAAGAAGGGTTCCCTATGATGGTTACTGTTGGTTTTTCTGGAACCCACCCTTGAAAATATATAATTGAATATTATCTTAAAGTGTGTTTTTGATTATGAAAAATAACATGCAAACAAAAACACATTACCTGTCAACATGCAACACATCGACAATGACAAACTTAATTTGTGCTACCCATTTCACTTTTTGTTCTGTGTAGATGTCGGGACACAGTTTTTCCTGGCAGATTTTGTGGCTGTATTAATACTGATGAAGAATGCTAGCATTTGTTAAAATCCAGGCCTGCCCATATCCTCCCAGGGCAGGAACTGCGCACGATGCTGCCTAGCGTAGCACACATGCCAGAATCTCAGTGGAACGACCAGAAGGCCACCCAGGTCAGGCACTGCCGTGTCTCAGACCAGGGAGGCTGAGCGAGCGGATCCGCATCATGTCATGTTGTAATACATGTCATGACAGAGAGTTTTTACGCCTCTCTTACGTTTTGGATGCTGGTCATCCGACTTTTGTGTTTGTCAGAAAAAAATGTGTTAGATATTGTCAGTGATTTGACATTTAAAACAAACATGTTTTGCTTTTCTTCTTACAAGCTTCTGGAACAGTGTAATTAGAAACAAGCCTGAGCTTCTCAGAAGGACAATGACAATAGCAACAACAACAAACTGTCATTCACAACGGTTTATTCATGTGAATCAGAATTTCCTCAGGATGACTAAACCAAAAACAAGCTGAGATACAAACTGGATTCTGAGGCTTGTGTAAGATGAAACTGTTACTCTCAATATTATTTTTTCTTTCTTGTGTATATCGAAATGGCCCCAATGTTTTAATTAATTGGCTTAATAATAAATGAATATTATGAATTTGTATTGATGATAAAAATACATTTACACTGGCAAAACAGAGCTTTTGTTATTTTATAAAAGGGTGACCACTGTCCTGGCTGGCCTGAAACTGTCCTAGTTAGGCACGTGGAATGTCCTTCATTCCAAAACCTCTCAGTTCTGGTCAAGCTGGATTGTCTGATAGACAGCTGGTCACCCTGTCTATGTATCAGAGCTCTGTCTAAGATTTAGTTTTAGTTCAGTGGTTAGAGCATTGGCCTGCAGACTGAAGGGTCCCGGGTTCGATTCTGGTCAAGAGCATGTACATTTAAAACAAACATGTTTTGCTTTGCCTCTGTTGCAGGCTCACGTCGGGGAGGCAACCAACTGATGCGCCTCTCTCACATTGATGTCTCTCTCTCTCCCTTCCACTCTCCCTGCAAAGCAATGGAAAAAGTATCCTTGAGTGAGGATTTTTTTAAAAAGGATACTGCTGCTGAAATTTTTTTTAAATCCCTCTGGTGGATGATCTAGTATGATGAACAAATGGCTTGTTACCCAAACCTGGACACACTTGAGAGCAAAAGGGGCTCGAAATGGACAAGAAGCGAACCCTGGCTCTAAGGTGCCTTCCGGTTCGAACAGGCTAGGATTCGCTCCGATTGCAAATGATTGAAAAATGTTTAGTGGAAGTCATTCGGAATATCGCACACCACTCCATGCTTAAGATCATTGTCCTGAGTATAATTTCAGACTCTTTATTTGATCATGAATATGAAAGATGAGGAAGATGAAGAAGAAAATAATTTTATTAATACCCGATTGCACCTTAGAATTGGTTGGTTAAAGAGATAACTTCCTCACGTCAAATCACTTTCCTGTGATTCACTTCATTTCTCATTGAAGAGAAAGGAAAGGAAAAATGTTAATTAAAGGTCGTAGTGACTAAGGCCCCAGTTGACTAAGGCTTTATTTTGTTTAAACCAATCTCTAGGGTGAATAAACGTGAACCAAGCCATGAGGGGACAAAATTCCTGTAGTCCGTGCCCTCTGGAAGATCTCAGCAAGCTTCTGTTCCCCAGAAGGACTGGTAGTGGGAGGGATGCTTCGGGCGACACCCCTGCCCCTCAGGCCCGACCAGCTGCTTGTAAGGCCGCAGGCAGGGTCCAGTCCACCAGCGAACGCGCTTGGTGTCATCCTGCTCACCCACACTTGGCTCTTCACTGCCCTTTTCTGCACTTGCTTTAGTTTAGTGGTTGCTACTCTCCCAGCTCTGAGTCAGGAAACTCCCCCTCCCCCCCTTTCTCTGGAAGGCTGCCGCAAGGTCACCCCGCCCGCTTCTGTTGGCGGAAATAGTGGCCTGGTGGCGGTGGGTCTGGTGCTGTCACGTCGAAGCAGATGAGATGCCCGTGATGATTTTGCCAAGGCTTGTTCTCTCCCACTTTCCATCTCTCACCAGAAATATGATTAGAGCACTTTTCAGGCTGTAAGGGGTTGTTCACGCCCAGTACTACTGAACAATTATACTCTACTTTTTTTTTTAATAGCTGTATCTGCCTATTAGCTTTAAATATATTTAGGAACAAGGAGTCCTTTCTGGTGAATTGCACATTCACGTGACCACTTTGGCCACACTCTACATTTGAATCTTTTTTGTCCATGTGGAAAAGCAGGAAGTTATATAAACGATGCCAAAGGGGCCCCACACTCAAGCCCTTTGCTTAGTGTTCACGCTGTCGGCCTTCGCACGGGCCTGATTCATCGTCCCTCTGACTCACCGCTGAATAATCGGCCTGCCTCCGGGTTCCTTTCTTCGTTTTTCCAAAACCCTACTCAGGCTGCTGTAGCTGATTCCAAGACCCCTGTGTCCCCTCAGGAGAAAGCTCGTTTGGGAAATTCCTCAGGAGTGTAGCCCTCTGAGCTGTGGGTTTGAACAATGTATATGCAGTTTATATGTGGATTTAAATATATGGTTTAAATGATCGATGCATAAGCTAATATCAAAATATAAATATTGAAATGGCTGATTAATAGATTAATATAAAAATGGAGAGTTGTGGTTTTTTTTGTTGGTTTTTTTTACGGCTAGTAATTCAGCTATTGGCAGGACCATGATGTAAGCAAGGAAAGACTTATTCCAAAGAGTTGCAGATAAACACATATGTGGAACTGATATGGTACCTGGGGTGACATTGCTTGCTGAGCAGAAATTGATCACAGATAATAAAAATCCCTCCTGTCTACTGAATGTAGGCACTTATAGGTACTGTCCTATGTACTTTTACTCACTTTATCCTCATAGCACTACTGAGATAGTTACTTTTATTGCCCCCACAGCATTTAGGCAAGTCTTCTTAGATGGCCAGTTGTGAGCTAAAGTGACTAAATGTCCCAGTTCGCTCAGGAATGAGGGAGATCTCAGGAAATGGGACTCTTGGTGCTAAAATCAGAAAAGTCTCTGGCAACCCAGGACAAACTGGTCTCGCTCTAGGTATGGGCAGGAAGTGGGCTTCCGAGGGGCCTCTGCTAATTAGCATGTTATACTACATGAGTTCAACAGTAAGTCACGTTTGCAATGGGCAAGCCTCAGCTTTTCTTCCAAGTCAATATTCAAGAGCTTGACTAAGCCATTAATATTAGGGCGGACTTGGGAGCATTCTCATTGACAAGGCTTCCCTGCGTCTCTTTTTAGTTGCATAAACCTGAACATGTAAAGTGTCCTTATGTAAGTCAACTCAAAATTACTGTTTTCCCTCTTCAGGGTGTAATTTTTCGAATCCCTTCTCTTCTTCTTCCTACCTTGCAAACCCAATTCCTGAAGCTTAGTGTTTCCAAGCACCACTTTATCCCCACATAAGGAGGGAGCTTTCCTGAAGGTGCTCGTGCTAAAGAACTCTGTTGTATCAAGTAGAGCATGCTGGCTATACGTGACTTTAATCTCCTGGTTTACATGATTAAGCGTGCAGAAAATTCAAGGGTTTGCTCCCGAATCCCTAAAAGAGGAGGGCCAACATGTTCGCTTGCTTTTCAAAGTGTTGTTCCTCCTTGGATTCTGAACTCTGAATTGGAGTTAATCTCTCCTTCCCAAAGAGGATTCCCTGGGATAGAACTCCTTAGAGACCCAACACTTGCCTGAAGACCTCCCATGCCAGGGTCCTTGAGTGTTCCAGAGGCAACCCTCTACTTTTAGAAAGAACTAGTTGTGGAAGAGTTTTTTCTTATATTGTGCTGAGGTTTGTCCATCTACAAAGTTAGTAATTAACCATCTTCTGCTTTCTACAACAGCCAGCAATGACTCCCTTTAAATCTTTCATCTCCAGACTAAAGACCCCAGTTTACTCAGTTATTCCTCCATGTCAGTGGTTTTCACATATTTCATTCAAATGAAATCTTACATTGAAATAAAGGGCAAAAGCAGTGTTTAATTAGTGTATAATTGTTTTACAAGTTTACGTTTATAATATTTCTTTACTAAAAAGTTAGTTAAGGATAGTAATGGGACTATACATTAAAAACCAAAAAGATTGAGGTGAAGGTTTATAGAATATTGCTGCAAATTTGCATCAGTACCCAATTACCTTCTGTACTAAGGAGATCCCAAGTTACAAATAATATCCTTTTTTCCAAAGAGTGCCTGCAATCTGAGGATTCTCTTTTCTTTCATTAGATTGATGCAAATGTTTGAAAGAGGAATCACGGGGCATTTTTGTTTCAAAATTTAACTGCTAATAATATCTATCAGCTGCTTCCCTTCCTTATGACGCATATGTAAGTCATAATAGAAAGCTTACAATATGTGCCAAAACTCTTTTATACATGATGTCACTGTGATTCAACGGGTCATGGTAGTCTCTTCTTTTTCTACAATTGATTAGTACATATATCGTGAGACACGGGCACACACTGAACAAATGTGCTGGAGCCTGACCTGATATTTGTTGAATGTGGCATACCTATACTCACTCTCTGCAAAAGTAATATATTCATAATTGTATGCAAGCAGCTATATGCAGGGCTGCACTGCATGTATTTATGTGGGGGTTAGGGATGTTTATTTTCTTATTATTTTCTGCATTTTTGGAATGTTTAAGAATAAACATATAACATATCTACTTTCAGAAATTATTCATTTCTTATTTTTAATTATCAGTTTAAATATGGCTCAATAATAATGTAAAAATAATTGTATAACAACAAACTACAGGGAAATCCCTAATATAAGGATGAGGTGAGAAAATGAGAATGTTTCTTCCTACTAAGTTTCAGGTTTTCTTATGGGAGTATAAAATTTTTTTGAAAGTTTATTAATCTTTGTTTAATGGAATAAAATTAAAGAATAATTACTGAACACAGACATTTTATTCAGGACTGCATTAAAAAAGGAGTAGTTCACACCTGCAGTATTTCTGATAATATTTGCAGGTGATTAAACTCTGCACAATAATGTAGGAAAAGCTTCATTCTGAGAACTATCCAATGATGAGATGACATGGCAGTTCAAGTTAATGGAATGTAGGTCTGCAATGGGTCAAAGTTTGATATCCAATATATTTGAGTACTTTTATTATAATTTAAAAATATTTAAAATATAATTTAAAGTAAAACTCAAATTAAGCATTCATAGAACCCCAAATGATTATCATATAACCTGTCTTGAAAAGTCATAATCTGTCAATGCTGTTTAAAATATCTATTCCATCAAATAACCTAAATTATATTTTGTACCTCTAGATAGAACTTCAGGTTATGGAGTGTATTAGGTAGGACTAAAACAAAGTAACACATACTGGTGACTTAAACAATAGAAATTGATTTTCTTATGGTTCTGGAGGCTGAAAGTCCAAGATTAAGGTATTGGCAGGGTTAGTTTCTCCTGAGGCCTCTTACCTTGGCTTGTAGATGTCTGCCTTCTTCCCGTATTACACATGGTCTTTCCTCTGTATATGGGTCTGTATCCAAATTTCATCTCCTTATAAGGACTCAGTCATATTGGATTAGGGCCCACCCTAATGATCTAATTTTAACTTAATTACCTCTTTAAAGCCTCTACCTTCAAATGCTGTCACAGTCTGATGTATTGGGGTTTAGGACTTCATCATATGAATTTTGAGAGAAACCCAATCCAGCCCATATCCCCAAGTTTTCATGATTTTCTATATTCTTGTTAAAGAAACCTCTTCTCTTCACAGAAAGCAATACCTAACTTCTCGATTTTTATTTAGTTACATGTTTGGGCATACACACATTTATAGAAGTAAAATGTACATGTATTTATGCATTTTATACTCTGCACTCATACAAAAATTATTAAACGTCTTTAAAGAATCATTTGACATTTTAAGAAAAAAACTGTTTGGGGTTCTGGAATGACTTCACCTTTGGCTATTTTCAATTATCACGTGGACTTGTGTAAACCAACCAGTATCAAGTTAAAAGAAAATCAGATCAATGGTTAGAAAAATCAAAACAGATGCTCATTAGATTCGTCTAAGTCTGAATTAACTCCACCTTTCAAATTTTGTGGGAATTGTGTTTAACATCTGCAGAACAAAGCAAATACATTTAATTCACCACAGCCTTGAGTTTATAGTTCAAATTTGGCCTCTCTGATCTATTATATTTGTGCTAAGAAGCTAAGGAAGTAAGTTATAAAAACAGAGAAAGTAGAAATATTAATTTTTCAAGTCCAAGATAATCATCCTCCTTAGGTTTCAGTTTGGGTAACTCAGGGAAGTTTCTGGTATTAAAACAGAATATTGTCCATTCTCAACTTACAAACCAGCAATGTTCCAAAAATTCATTTGGAAGTCAGTTATTAGGCACTCTCAAGAAATTTTCCCATAGAAATCAGGTTATTTATGATGATTACACTCCTAGGCAAGCCTATAAAACCCTGGTTAACGCCCATCACACCATTGGTATTGATAGGATAGTGCTATGAAACCTCCTTACCAACTAAAATACTGCCTTGATGGAAAAAGAAATACTGTCATGAGGATAATATATATATATTTAAATCTATCAGTGTGCTTTTCTCATTTGCATTTCTCTCTGATTTGCCAGAGGCATCCATTTGTATCAGGGGGTTTAGGGTTGTTACCACAGGAATGCAAAGAGTCTGTATTCAGCTTTTGACAACTGGAATAGAATTTTTGAGACTATATAGTCTTGAAATCTAGAATTTATCCAGAGAGGAAAGGTTTTTAAATTTCTTAACCACTCATAACATGGCCACATGTCTACAAAGTTCCAGGTGCTGTAAGCCAGGGCTGGAGAGCTCAGAGTGCGATGGAAGAGTCACTCATGCTTCTGGAAGGGTGGAACACAGAGCAGTAGAGACAAGCAGGAGGGGAGCAAGTTGTTAGACTTGGATGTTAAAGACAAGGAAGGATTTAGATGGAATAAAGAAAAGCCAGAAGAAAGGCAGTTTCATTCTGCTCGCTGTTTTGAACTTCAGCAAGGAGACAGCCATGCAAAGAAGACTGCTCAACACGAGACAACCATTACTGGTCCTCCATCAGGCCAAACGGAGTACTCACCAGCTGCCCCTCAGCAAACTCCAGCCTGACTACTGCAGGGACTTGCCCCAGCCTTCTGCTGTGGAGAGCAGTAAAATCCAAGGGGCTGGACAGAGACTCGAGACTCCCAGAAGCACAAAGTTACTGTCACTTGACAAATGTGCCCTATTCATTTCTCTTCATTTCACCCACCCCCACCCCCGCCCGGCAGAGTGAGAACTCATTTGGGGTATCAGATTAGTTACATGAAACAAAGAAGTTTTATTTTCTTTGCATATTGGACATCTCATAAATTGCTAAGTCATTTATCATTTTGTGTGCTTAACTTCACATTGTCTCTAGAAGAGTCCTGTGAGATAAATATTATAGACCGAGCACTGAGGAAATTGAAGCAGTTGTGCCCCAAGTTACAAAGCTTCTGATAGGGAGAGTTGGGATTTGAATCAAGGTGAGTCAAGCTCTGAAATTCATGCTCTTTCAAAGAATTCAGAGTTTTAGTTTGGAGTATCTGGATCTCATACTCCCTTTATCGCCTTTTCCCTGGGTTGGGCAGAAAGGGTGGCTCTAGGTGATACGTCTCGGGGCCTGGGGCCACCGTGAGTGGGTGAAGGTTAAGGTCTATGGAGTGAAGAGTGCAGCTGAGGAAACTAGGAACCAAGGCCTCCGGTTGATAGTTTCCCAGTGATACTACTTGGTTCCAGGCTGCTTTCCAGACGCCTTCATTATCTCATCAGGGGTTCCCTTATCTGCCTCTTTTTCCCCACTGCTACCTATCACCTGACCAGGACCTCTCTCTTCAGTTATTCCCTTCATTCCTAAATTAATCTTTCTTACTCTGCTTTTGCAGTGTGGCAAGTGTTGCAAAGGGTATATGATGTCACGGGACAATTTGATGTATCTTCCTGGAGATTCAGTTTAATGATAATTGAACCATTTTATATATTCCAGGAAGACACATGTAAAAGGGGGAGTGGGGAGCAAGCTTGGTAGAAATTTTAAGGTTTAGTGCAAGACTGCCAGGGAGTGCTGTGAGTGCTGTTGGGGCTGAAACCCTAGACCCGTGGGGTATACATTTAATGAACTTTGCTGTTTAAAGAAGTGTTATTTTGATGGAAAACTTAGAGAATAAGAATGCTAAGAGAAGCTTTTTTTTTTTTTTTTTTTTTTTTTTTTTTTTTTCCAGAGTGGAAGGGGGAGAGAGCAGGGGAAGGGGAGGAGAGAGGGAAAGAAACTTAGATGTGACAGAGACACATTGACTGGTTGACTACTGGTGGCCTCCCGCATGAGCCCCAACTGGGGGCAGGGAGCGAACCAGCAACCCAGGTACATGCCCTTGACCAGGAATTAAACCTGAGACCCTTCAGGGGGCTGAAGCTCTAACCTCTGACCCACACCGGCCAGGGCTACAGGAAGCATTTTTGATGTTTTCTTAGAGGCTTCTCTGCTAAGAATGGAATGCAAGCCAGGCTTTCCCCAGAAAAGTAACCAGGGCAAGGATTTACCCCAGGGAACCAAAATACAGAGGGAAGGTGACAAAAAAAATAAATTAAAAAAAAAAAGAAGGAAAAGAAAGTTAAACAATAATTTTAAAAGCTTGGCACTTACTTACCAAGAATAATTAGCTAAAATAGGAAGCTACCAGATGGCTCAGCTGTATTATTAAAACCCATCTGTGAGCTACATTATGAATTGGGTTGCTGATCTGAGGGAGCCGTGTCCTCATGTCAGCTGCCTGCTCCACCTTCAGAACTGCCCGTGAAGACTCTGCTCCCCTGGTCCCTCCAGGGCTCAGGGCCCATCCTTCTCTGTACCACCAACCCCCCAACCTGGTTTGTTTAACAAGGTTTGTCAAGAGAGGCTAAATTTAGGACTTTGTATCCACAAAGGAATGAAGTCATTCTGCTGTCACATACGTGGTGGCTTTTCTTGATTATTTCTGGATGGGAAGGGAAATGGCCTGGGGAAGAAAAAGTGTGTGTGGGGGAGATGGTGTGTAAAATGGAGGCATTGGTGATAATGCTTTGACAAGAAGGGATAGTGGGAGGGTGACAAGACCAAGTGGCTTTGTATGGGTTTATACACCCTTCCTCACTCTCTTCCCCCTTTTTTTGGCAGCCCTCTGCTCCCACAGGATGGAAGTGGATGGCCTTTAGAAGATCTCTCAGCTGGGCAGCCTTCTTGGGACAATTACATGAAGTGACATGTGGTAGGTAGCTTGTAACTAGACACATTTTTCTATCTTCCTCCAACTTGCATAGGGTCTGCATCCTATTATGCATCGACCATATATTAGTTTGTCTATATTTAAATCAAGATTCTAGGAATTTCTAAGCAATTTTACTCTGAAAATTGATAACTCCTACAGCTTTAGGCCCATGTGTGTCTTCTACATCTACATTTACTGGAATGGGCATCTGCTGTATTCCTGCCTCACATCATCTCTCTCTCTTTTTTCTTTCTGGTGGCAGCATATGCACTGCAGTTCTGAGAACAGCCCCCCCCCCATTGTTTTCTGCCTTGTTGATAGAGTCAAACAAATGTTTGATACTCCCTGACAAACAAAAACCCCTTTACTGTCTGCTCCCTGGAGCCAAAGAGCTACCCTGGTTCCTGTGGATTCTGAAATCTGGTTTTCAATTGCCCTTTTCATTCTTAGAGTTATTCCATATTTTTCTGATAAATTTTTACCTTTGCTTATGTGAGCTAGAGTTCCCCCACTAGTGTATTTAGATGTCCTCTATTCTCAGAATCTGCTCTAGTATCCTCAAGGCCATTCATGTGGGAGATACCGGTGTGAATGTCCTCATATAGTTGGCAAAATTAGCAACTAGACATTGGTCCAGATCTCCAAAACAGTGATTTCTGTTCTAAATATCAGAAGACTCTTTACTTGTTGCCTAAGGTGAGGTGTGCTTCTTTTGCCAAAAAGATGATATGCATGGTTAAGTGTATGAGTTGAGTTCAAACCCTGCCTCTGCAACTTACTATATGTGTGACTTTGGGAACGTTTTTTAATTTCTCTCTGCCTGTATGGGACTGATAATAGCATGTACCACAAAGGCTGTTGTAAGGATTATATGAGAAGACATGAAAAGTGCTGAGAACAGGACATGACACATAGTATAAGCAGTCAATAAAATATCAGCTCTTGTTATTTAAATAAAAGTTGCTTTAACCTGGAACTTTATAAAAATTAAGATGTTTAGACACTCTTCTAATGACTTGTCCTAAAACCAAGGTGCAAGCCAGCTTGACATATTAATTATTATATCTGTGAGCATCTCATCCTCTCCATTAGATTATATGTTCTCTTCAAGCAGCTTCTCAATATTTTAAGAAGACACACATGGGCCTAACACTGTCTTGCACATGTATTAGTCCTTCAGTATTATATACACTGAATGAATGAGCTCAAGTCTATTGCTTTAGTATTCATCACATGCTAGAGTTAGAGGACACAGGGGAGCGGAGGGTGGTCCCTGTTGACAAGAAATTTATAGTCGGGTGAGGAAGACACACGCATGTTCAATGCTAACACAGATTAGACTCCAGTAAGTGCCACCATGGAGATTTGTTTGTTCATCTTTTCATTGCAATCAGTTATCCAGCAAATGAGTATTTAATGCTGACCTGACATCAGGCACTGTGCAAATAATGGAGATAAATTATTAAAGAAAAGGGATGTGGGTCTTGGCCTTTACCTTCTAGAAGTTAAGTGCTATGGGAGTACAGATAAGGGAGTCCTCCATTCTGACTTTAGTGTTGGAGAAGGCCTCCCACAAGAGGTAGTGTTGATATGTAGAATTTCTACTAGCAAGAGGCAGGAGGAAAGGGCAGGAAGGGAGAGCAGTCTGCAGTGGTGTGAGATCTGATATCTTTAAAAAATTGTTAATAGCTTGGGGTTGCTAATGCTCAGGACACTTGGAAAGAGCTCCTATGAGCTTCTTAAAGTTCAAGAGATTGCTTTATCGTCTTTGTAGTGCCAGCAC
The DNA here is from genome assembly GCF_054644295.1 of Miniopterus natalensis. Taxonomy (NCBI): domain Eukaryota; kingdom Metazoa; phylum Chordata; class Mammalia; order Chiroptera; family Miniopteridae; genus Miniopterus; species Miniopterus natalensis. The sequence goes on along the minus strand of NC_142082.1, from coordinate 154,164,786 downwards.
TTACTGCAGAGTCCAACAGATATAGCAGTTCGATATATTTTTTGAATAAATGGTTGAAGTGGGGAATGGAAGTAGGCTTGGTTGAAAAAGAAAAAAAATGTAGATTGTAAAGTTCTGAGAGTGCCATGCTAAGACACTGGGTTTGTTCTGAAGCCACTAGAGGGTTATGAGTGTTTTGAGTAGGGGAGTAAAACAATCAGATGAATGAAAGTATAAAGAAGGAGGCAACTGGATGATAGTAACACAAACCTAAGCTTTGGAGCTGTTGAAAAACAGAAATGAGCTATTCTGCAAACACGTGGGTTATATGTGTTGTGCATGCTGAAAATATTAAAGTGGAGATGAGCCATCTGTTGGGGACGAGGTATAGAAGATTCTCTCGCTCCGCTGAGTAGGCGTTTGGATCAGATAGCATTCCTGCACCCCACACTAAAGACTTCAGTTTGCTTCTGAGGAACTAACCCTTTTCTAGACCCACTAGAAACAATCTCATTGTTCTGTAATGTTATGCACTAATCAAGAGGCACTAATCTTTTAAAAGAGCAGAGTCCTTTAAGGATAACATAAGTAATAAATTCAGGGAAGGGTTTAGACGTAGAACTTTCCCTTGGGCTGTTTTTGGGAAATTAACAAAAATGCCTATAACAATTGGATGCTCTGTTTGGGCATTGAAATTGGCTAATTTTTAAAGTTACCATTGGAAGTGGAATGACTTTGGCCCTAAGGTTGATACTTTTGCACCAGGAGCCTCGGGTACGGCTGGCCTGACAGAGGATGGAGCAATGGGCTTCGTGTGCCTTGCTGTGCAGGCTTATTGTGCCTTGTCTGTCTAGGGCCTGCCCCAGACACTCTGAGCACGAGAAATCGGCAGCGGCCGTAGCTGCTTCAAGTTCCATTTCTTTCTCTTTTTCATCCCAACTTCACTCTCTTCCAACGGTAAAACTTGGAGAGAGAAGATCCTCAAAACTCTGTGTTCTCCACATACCCTTTCTCTTCCCTAGTAAGAATAGGAATTCACAGTTCGATGCCACTGTGGATGTTTGCTTTTCACCCAAGATACACAATCCAATAATCACAAAACGTGGAGCTGAGATGAGCCACTCAGCCCGTTCAGCACAGAAAAAGAACGTAGCTGCAAGGCAGAGCTCTCTGGATGGAAACAGAAAGGCACCTCATCTAATATTGATGCGTTGGTTCAGCTGGAAATTGTGAAAATCAGCATCAATTTCCTGTTTCAACTTTTCTCTATTTAGAAATTGTATACAGAGAAATACACTTACATCAATGGTAGGAAATGTAAATAGCAATGAAAACAAATTCAATGCAGGTAGAAAAATTATCTTCAAAAACAGAATAAATATGACTCTTTTCCTAATTTAGTTTTACTCTACAATGTTGAGCGAGAGGCAGACAAATGCAAAACTAGAAACAAATTGTGCAGCTTTTCAGTTTAAAACCAAAATAAGTTAAATCTTTTTTCCCCTCCAACTTAATTCCTTCCATTTTACCAGTGTGCATAAAAATGCAGATTTAGAAATTACTGGATCTGGGTTAATTCAGAGGAACTTGACTATATGATTATGAATACATTCCTCTTGGTCTAAAGTGATGTATTAACGAAAAGTTTAATCCATGCATTATCCTTTTGGTTAAGAATTTTTAAAAATGAGTTATTTAGGTCTGAGTTGGCAGTGCTTCCAATCAAAATGATTAATGTCACGATGAAAACCATGAGAGGTGGCAACTCAAGACTTATAGTTCAGAATAAAGCTGCAGCCTAGTTGCTGCCTTCTTGTTCTAGAGTTAAAGGAGGAGTCAACATAGTTCACTCCAGAGGCCTGAGTCTTCTTTGCCCCTTTGTGGTCTGCTGTCCTTCCCTGGTTCCCCACCCCTTCCCCACTCCCTGAGTGGGATGAGGGCTCCTCCCGGAGCACTCCCCACAGGAATTCCCTTTCCACGGAGCCTTGCCTTCCCCCTTGGCAACATTCCTGTTCTTGTGGAGCACTCTGGGGTTACTCCTCTTGAGGCTGAGAGCCTTGATCCATCTCTAAACAACCTGGTAAACCAATGTGATCATGAGTGTCCATATGTCATCCTCCTAGGTAACCATACTAGCATTTTACATGTACCTCCTGAAAGCTTGTCTTAGCTCAGAGGAGCGAGTGATGAAGGTGGGGAAAGGGTGCCCAACATCAGCCACTGTAGGAAGATATTTTGGATCAAAAGTCTCCAAAACAAATGTTTCTGCCTCTTTTACCCAGTTTCAGTCCTATTATTGACCAAAACCAGCCCGAAAAGGAAACTTCTATAGTAAACAATGTACCTTTTTCACAGCTCTTCTGTATCTTTGGTCTCTTCATAGAGGAACTTTGGCCTTCATCATCCTCAGCTCCTATGGTGGTGGCAACACCTTGCTCTCTGTCTATCGCAAAGAGGATTTACCAACCAACTTATTGGACAGGTGTCAACATGTATCCACCTGGGGTAACTGCTTTTCATTGACACCCTGTGTTGACTCCAAACCAGCTTCTGATTACCGGTCTCTTGATTTAACTCTTCCACCTTAGGTGGATTTCACTTTTCCTGGGGTTTTATTAAAATTGTTTTGCTTGTATGACAGCTAATAATTCTAGTTTGTGGGAAGGAATTAAGTGGCTTATGTTGTACCTTGGCAGTAGTACGTTTGGAAATAAAAGCAGACGCAAAGCACTCTGATTAATCTAGGAAAATGGGCCTCCTTCCCCAGTGGGTATGCCTTCCGCCTTGGCAGGCTAATTTCTGATGCCAGAAGCCTGATCTTAGGGATTTTTGGTCTTTTTTTTCCCTCCTCCTTTTGTTGTTGTTGTCTTGGAGGAACGAACTAAGCACTGCAGTCATGGCAATTTTCCTGTATTGAATTAGGGCTGTGCCTTCGTTCTTTCTGAGCTCCCTTTGATCTGGATGTTTGCTGCCCTTGGGGTAAGGGCTGAGCAGCTGCAGCACAGTGAGCGGTTCGCTGTGGGATGCTCCCTGTCCCTGTGCTGTCCTGCTCAGTCTCCCTGGGATACTCCTGTGTGCTTAGATGGGACCCACAATCTGAGGCTGACTATGAGGAAAAAGCCGTAGTCGTCACAGAGCAGCACACCATGAGCCTGTTCCAAGCAGCATGGTAATTTGGACTGCAGCTGCTAGAGTTATGGCTAAACCTTACCAGATGACATGAGAACAACTGAGTTAAAATAAATAGACTTGAGCCCACGATTCTTGCTGAGGATAATGGGTTACATAAGGGATGCTATTTATAGACACAAAATGCTAAAGTTTCAGTGGTTCCACCTCTCCTACAAATGTGGCATTTCCTTAGTTCATTTCTGTTGTGAATTTGTAGTCCTTGCATATCTTCATATAAATTATAAAAAGAGAAAGGCCGGCTTTTAAGAGAGCAACATTGAATGTCATGTCAGGAGACTTAGGGATTAGCAAAGCTTCTGTTTGGGAAATACATGGTAGGTTAGAAAACAGACACCAAGGCTTTCACGAATAGGTCATCAGCATTAAATTCAGCACAGCCAGTGGTGGATAAATGTCACTACCCATGTGGCTTGAGTCTTTTGCAAATGTCTTTCACTCTGGCCTTATGAAGAAAGTACATATTGGCTGTGCTGTGCTGAAGTCCCAGGTCTGAGGGGAATAGAAATGGAAAGACTAACTTTGGTCCTAGTAATCCAGCCTCTTTCCCTTCATATTTATTGATTGAAGAATCATATTATCATTAGATTTTATCATCACCACTTTGCAGATGAAGAAAACATTGCCCAAAGTAATTAAGCAACATTTCCAAGTTCACATAGCTACATGGCACGGACACAGTCAAACCCGAGGTCTCCAGATGCCTACTCTGGTTCTGGTCCAAATCAAGCGGAGGACAGTGTTTCTTCCCCAATTCTGAACTTTTCAACTTGCAGGCTGATCCCAATCTATGAAAACCCTAGTGCTATTATCAGGAATCTATAAATCCACTGGTGTACCAAACAGCCTGTGGCTTACAAATATCTTCTACATATATGCATTCTTATTTGTCAAGTGTATATAGATGCTCTTATGGTCAGTTAATATAGTAATTAATTTAAACATTTCTTAATATCTAATAGTAGCATCAGATTATATATTTTCCTAAATAACACACACCAAAAGTATAACTACAATTTGGGGGGCAGGCAAGGTGTTCATGACAGGTTTTTAAATGAAAGGAAATGGTCTTCATATGCAAAAACATTGAGAATCACTGGTCTAATGTGACAGTGCTAGAATTCAATATGAGGTTATTTTGTTGCACCTTTTTCTTTCTCTTTGTTGCTCACATGAGTGGATTGTATGCTGCGAGGAGGGGGTGGCTTCTGATGTATCCTGGTTCCTTGTGTGCCCCCCCAAACAATGATGTCAGTCATTCCACACGTGTGGGAGAGGAGCAGGGATACAGACAGTAAGGGAAAATTCACCATGTCCTTTGTCAGCACTAAACACATCTGCTGGAGACAGTAGATACCAGTCAAAAACTCACAGTGCCTCTCAGCATTCCAGTCGCCGTGTGTTCATACCTGAGCGTCAAGTCCCACCCTGCAGCCTCTGCTGACAAACAGGAAACAGGGAGGGCCTGAGACAGAGGCAGACAATCTCTGAAACCAACAAAGAAATGGAAACTTAACGGATGTGGAGACAAATAATTTGTATACATGCATCTGTGTGATTTGGTGACATTGGTTTTCCCAAATTAAAGTTTTGTTACTTGTCCATGTTGGGCAGTAATGGAAAAGAAATCTATCTTCAAAAGGCATTCGGCGTTTTGAAACCAAGAGCTCTATGTGGTAATTTAGGTGTGTTGTATTGGAAAAGAATGGGAGAAACCTGCTACACCCAGAAATCATTGTAAAACATGCCTAAAGACACCCACACATGTAAAAGGCATCGGGAATGGCTCCATGGAAATGAGTATTCCCCAAGTCTGTTGGGGGATATAGTTACAGTTTCTGATGTTCCTCTTTATTTGGATATTGCATCTCCGAGATCCAAGTCCATAAGTGGATGAGAAGGGAAATACTAAGCAACCGACTTGGCATCAGTGTATTTAAACTATCTTCCAACCTGGAGTCTTTTTAAAAAATCTGAACATCAATCTAATTTGAACCTGCTCTCTCCATAATGTGAGTTTCCTTATCTCAACACAATAGTTTACTGGCACTGCCTTTCAGCAAATGGTGGCAGGGTGGTTTGTTCTAGTCCTGGCACAAATCTAGAAAGCACAAAAAGAATTGAAGTTCCTTTGGAAATTTCAGACACAAAGACTTCGGTCCCTTGAAAACATTTCTTGTTTGTTTTCCATTAAGAGCAGGGTTTTGTCTGTCTTGCTCAGCGCTAAATTCCCAGCACCTAGCAGACTTGCCAGGCCCTGGCCTATAGTAGGCACTCAATAAATATTTGTTGAGTGGATGAATGAATCTCTGGCAACACTTATTAGGCTGGGCTGGCTTCTGCTGGCATCCTCTTCAGCTGCAGAAAGGATAATTAATTGCCACTACTGCTTGATTTATGTTAGCCTTTCATCATGAACACTGTCATTTTGCCTCTTTTGCCAGGGATCAACTTAGGTTGAGATTAATTAACCAAATAGTTGTTGAGTGAATATTATGTTTCTGCTATTAGACTCTCATGAGCCCTCATGTCCAGCCTCTTGCTTTGGTGGGCTTAAAGAGCCAGCCTAGAGGAACTTGAGTTTGGCTCTATACAGAAAACATTTCTGAATAACTAAATTCTTGTGATTTTCTTGTATTTAGATATATTAAACAAATCAAAACCATCCCATCAATTATGGATGACTTAATTTGTTCTTAGCCATTGTTAGATCTTCTAAATTAATTATATAATGGGTGTATTTTTCCAATGAGTAAAAAAAAGGGAAAACATTTACTCACCTCACCTAGGACTTCAAATAGGATGTAGCATTTAGAAGGCATGACCTAATTGTCTTTTTTCAGGACTTGAATAGCATATCTGGCTACACAGAAGGGAAAATAAAACAACGTGCTTTGTGAATAAATGTACGAAATGTAATCATTTCAGCAATTGGCCTGAATTGGAATTTGTTACAGTTATTCTAGCTTCCAAAGTTATCAGGATCTATGGCCACACTGACCATTCTGGTAAATGAAAAATGCTATATTTTATAGAAATTCCATGTTATAGAGAAAACACCTGAGCCCAGACAAAGTGTAATACCCAACTATATAGAGTCCAGTTCCAAGGCATTGTGGTATGAGTGAAAAGAGTAGGGGTTCTGGGAGTAGGCATTTGAATCCCAACTTTCTTATTTACTGCTCTGTGACTTTGGGCAATTTAGTTATTTTAGTTTAAGTGTACTCATCTGAAGAGAAAACATACTATTCCTTTCCTTGTATCATTGTAAGGATTGAATGAAGTATCTATGACAAAATTTGGAGCATTACAGGCACTCAATATATGTCAGTTCTCTTTCACTCCATAAGCATGTTTTAGATCCGAGGGGAGACATACTATGTTTATGATGCCTCCTTAAGGAGGGCAGGTCATTGGAAAATAGATACAGGCATGCCTCAGAGATATTGCGGGGTCAGTTCCAGGTCACCACAATAAAGGGAATAATATTGCAATAAAGCGAGTCACAAGCATTTTTTTGGTTTCCCAGTGCATTTAAAAGTTATGGTTACACTATACTGTAGTCTATTAAGTGTGCAATAGCATTATGTCTAAATAAAACCAATGTATATACCTTAATTAAAAACACTTTATTGCTAAAAGTGCTAATCATTTTCTGAGCTTCAGCAAGCCATGATCTTTTTGCTGGTGGAGAGTCTTACCTCGACGTTGATGGCTTCTGATTGCTTAGAGTGGTTGTTGCTGAAGGTCAGGGTGGCTGTGGCAATTTCTTAAAATAAGACAATGATGAAGTTTGCCGCATCAATAGAGTCTTCCTTTCATGAATAATTTCTCTGTGGCATGTGAGAAATTGGTGTGAATTCTCTCAAACCCTATGGCTATTTTTTCAACTAAGTTTCTGTAATATTCAAAATCTTTTATTGTCATTTCAACAGTGTTTGCAACATCTTCACCAGGAGTAGATTCCATCTCAAGAAACCATTTTCTTTGCTCATCCATTAGAAGTAACTCTTTATTCAAGTTTTTTCATGAGATTACAGCAATTGAGTCACATCTCCAGGCTCCACTTCTAATTCTAGCTCTCTTGTGATTTCCACTGCATCTGATGTTACTTCCTCCTCTGAAGACTTGAACCCCTCAAAGTCATCCAGGAGGGCTGGAATCAACTTCTCCCAAACTCCTGTTAATGTTTGTATTTTACCTCTTCCCATGAATCACAAATGTTCTTCATGGCATCTAGAATGTTGTATACTTTCCAAAAGGTTTTCAGTTTACTTTGCCCAGATCCATCAGAGGAATCATTATCTATGGCAGCTGTAGCCTTACAAAATGTATTTCTTAAGTAATAAGACTTGAAAGTTAAAATCACTCCTTGATCCATGGGCTGAAGAACGGCTGTTGTGTTAGCAGGCGTGAAAACATGAATCTCATTGTATATCTCCATCAGAGCTCTTGGGTGACCAGGTGTATTGTCAATGAGCAGAAATATTTGGAAAGGAATCCTCTTTCCTGAGCAGCAGTTCTCAACAGTGGGTTTAAAATATTCAGTAAGCCATGTTGTAAATAGATGTGCTGTTCTTCAGGTTTTGTTCCATTTATAAAGCACAGGCAGAGTAGATTTACCCTAACTCTTAAGGGCCCTAGGATTTTCAGAATGGTAAATGAGCATTGGCTTTAACTTAACATCACCAGCTGCTTTAGCCCCTAACAAGAGAGTCAGCCTGTTTTTTTGAATCTTCAAAGCCAGGCATTGACTTCTTCTCTGTAGCTATGAAAGCTCTAAGTAGTATCTTCTTCCAATATCAGGCTGTTCTGTCTACATTTAAAATCTGTTGTCTAGTGCAGCCACCTTCATTAATTATCTTAGCTGGATCTTCTGGATAACTTGCTGAAGCTTCTACATCAGCCCTCACTGCGTCACCTCATGAACCAACCTCTGCCAGCTTCACACTTTTCTTCAGCAGCTTCCTCACCTCTCTCAGTCTTCATAGAATTGAAGAGTTAGGGCCTTGCTCTGCATAAGGCTTTGACTTAAGGGATTGTTGTAGCTGATAGACATGGGTTTGCCACACACTTTCAATTTGTAAACCATGCAATATTTGTGAAGCACAATAAGGTGAAACACAATAAAATGAGGCTTGCTTGTCTCCTAAAATCCCTGCCTTCATTTAGTAACTTGAAAACCAGCACTTGAAAACTTGACTAGTTATTTTGAGACCTTATCTGTGTACATGAGGAGATATTCTGCAATGGTTTAAATGGAATGCATTAGTTTTTTATTTCTCTTCAAGATTTATTATGCACCTTTAATTACAGAAGAAGGACCAGCCAAGAGCTTCAGCTCTCACTTCTACTTGGCAGAGGAGGAGATACCTAAATAAACATGATAATCCTACACTCTGCCCAAAGAAATGCAAAAGAAGAGATCAATTAACATCCTTTTCGATTAGATACATTTATTCCTGCTCTCTTGAGATGATGAAAAATGGACAAAAATTTACAAATATTTTAGTAAGCTAAGGTCAAGATTCTGAAATACTTTTTTCTCCCTTTTAGAATGAATACAAAAGAGAATAAAGGCTATAAATATCACTTTATGAGAGACTTTAATCAAGGGGACAATTGTTTTAAAATAAGATTTTTCAACTTGCAAATAAATTAGAAATAAAGTTTCTCAATTTTAGTTCCCTAAAGTTTTAAAATGTGTTGGCATTTGTATTTGTTCCTGAGAATCTGAACCCCTTTCAATTAGGGTAGGGATTACTAGGGTTGAAGCATATGACCTAGACTCAGACACTTGACTGCTCCCACAAGGGCCTCTGAATCTTGAGGGAGTGTTGCTAAGACACAGATTTGGTCTGGAAGTCATTCCCAGGACAGCAGTTGTTATTGTGTAGTGTAGCGGTGTCCAGTTGTGACCATGGTGGAGATGTCAGTGGCAGTGTCTCACACAGATTTTTCATGTGGATCTATCCATGGTTCCTATCTGCCTTGGTTCTGTCTTTTGCCCCAAGATTTTGTTCTGCAGCCCTCCTATTGATTGTGTCATCTAAATTATATATACTTCTAATAATTTTTTCTGCTTAAGTAAGTTAAAATGTATTTCTATTGCTTGCAACCAAGACCTGACTAATGCACAGTGAACTTTTAAAAATTACATTTACATTCAACTTTTCAAGAATATATATCTTGTGAGGAAAGATAAACCTGTGTTAAGTATCGAGAGGATACAAAAGAGAGTAGTGAACAGGATTAAGTGAAGATCATCTGTAGAAACTTCCCAGAAGTACATTTAAAAAGGCACCAATAGATATGGATAAGCTTGGAGAGAGTGGGAAGGCAGGGAAGGGGTAGGCGCATCAGTTATCTCCAGCCTGGTAGCTCATGAAGATCTGAGCACATTTTTAAAGGAAGAATTATATAATAAAAGAATGAGAGCTGCTAAGCGCCCTCAGAAAGGAATCTCCACTTTGATGGGTTGGGTGCTATTTCCTATCCAACTTTTATTGCAACAACCTCACCAACTACCATTCAGTTTCAAACCTCCCATTCCTGGGAAACACAATGGAGAGGGCGGAAGTTTGCCAACTGAAAGAAACACCTGGAGAGCAACAACATCTTTTTCCAATTATGCCTTTGACTAGGACAGGGAGTGGAAATTCCACTGAGGACCCAACAGGTGATCTCCTCTGGGCTATGGACAAAGGCCACATGCTTGCACTACTAGTTAAGCTACCTGTTTTTTGTGTCCCAGCCAAACATAATGTGCTCCCTACCTGAATAGAAGACAGTGAGTCATGCAGTCTCAGAGCTCACTTCCTTGAGAGGATGTGTATCGTGCCTGTGTGTGTAATCTGTCCATGACCACAAAATGCCATTACTGGCTTTCTGAAAGGTAATTAAGCATTGTGTCCCTAAAGGCTTGGGAGACTCCTTCAGTGCTGCTAGGAGAAATCATAAAGTATCATCAGCAGGGCTTGCAGTGCTACTGAAGAATGAGAACTTCTATAGTTCCCTAAAAAATTGGACTCTCCTGGCCTCTTCAATTATTGGAATATGTGTAGCCACCTGGAGAGCGCTAGGCTTCCTTCCTCGTTGCCTTGGTTTTGTGGCCCTCAGCAGCTGTCAATACCTTGAGTCAAGTTTGTTAGGACTAGGAACAAAGGGTTTTTGTTTGAATCTTAAGATTTTTAAGATACAGAAATGGCAACCTCAAGTGATGACAGGGTACACAATCGCTGTTGAAAGTCAACAGGAAATTTGAAGAGCATACACTAGAGCCTTTGCTTTCCTGTTTCTCTCACTATGTATGGGTGGATGACAACTTTGATGTGAGGGTGTTCAGGAGTGTTTAAGCTCCTACATACAATAGGCTGTGTGTTTAAGAAATTGGTTAGTTCCTCTACTCTGTGTTAACTTTTTGTAACTTCTTACTTTGTTATAATTTCAAAATTATAGAAAAGTTGCAAGAAATAGCACAAGGAACTCATAAATACCCTTTATCCAGATTCACTGGTGGTTCATGTTTTGTCCTATTTGTGTCCCTCTTTATATGTACCACGCACACATATCTCTCTCCTCTATATTTAGAGAAACAAATAATTTTTTTTATTTATTTATTTATTTATTTATTTATTTATTTATTTATTTATTATTTATACCTATCCTTATTTTTTCCAAACTATTTAAGAGCAAGTTGGAGGTATTGTGCCTCTTTATGCCTACATATTTCAGTATTGTACAACAATAACATATATTTTATAACCATAGTACAGTTATCAGATTCAGGAAAATAAATATTAATATTAAACTTTTATCTAATCTACTATCCATATTCCATTTTTTCAAATTTATTTTTGTTGTTAAAAGTATTACAGATGTCCCCTTTTTTCCCCCTATTGATCCCCTCCCCCGTGCACCCTCTCTTCCAGACCTTTACCACACTATTGCCTGTGTGTATGGGTTATGCATTTAGGCATATAAGTTCTTTGATTAATCTCTTCCCACTCCCACTCCCACCCCTACCCCCACCCCCCACCTTCCCTCTGAGATCCCTCGGTCTGTTCCATGCTTCTATGTCTATGGATCTATTTTGTTCATCAGTTTGTTTTGTTCATTAGATTCCACATATGAGTGAGACCATGTGATAATTGTATTTCTCTGACTGGCTTATTTCCCTTAGCATAATACTCTCCAGGTCCCTCCATACTGTCTCAAAGGGTAAGAGATCCTTCTTTTTCATAGCTGTATAGTATTCCATGGTGTAAATGTCCCACAGCTTTTTTATCCACTCATCTGCTGATGGACACTTGGGTTGTTTCCAGATGTTAGCTATTATAAATTGCACTGCTATGAACATTGGGGTGCATAAATTCTTTCTGATTGGTGTTTCAGGTTTCTTAGGATCTATTTCTAGAAGTGGAATCACTGGGTCAAATGGCAGTTCCATATTTAATTTTTTTGAGGAAACTCCATACTGTTGTCCATAATGGCTACACCAGCTGCATTCCCACCAGCAATGTATCAGGAAAGATGCTTGATATGATTTCAGTCTTTTTGAACTTGTAGAGACTTGTTTTGTGTCCTAACATGTGCTCTGTCTTTGAGAATAGATGTGCACTTGAGAGGAATGTATATTCTGCAGCTTTGGGGTGAAATGTTCTGTAAATGTCAATTAAGTCTGATCTAGTGTGTCACTTAGAGTCTCTGTTTTCTTGTTGATTTTTTGTCTGGAAGATCTATCCAGTGAAGTCAGGGAAGTGTTAAAGTCCCCTACTATGACTGTATTGCTGTTGATCTCTCCCTTAATGCCCTCCTGAAGTTTTTTTATATATTGAGGCGCTCCTATATTGGGTGCATATATGTTTATCAGGGTTATATCTTCTTGTTGGATTGATCTCTTTAGTATTACAGAATGACCTTTCTTGTCTCTCATTACGGCCTTTATTTTGAAGTCTATTTTGTCAGATATGAGTATTGCTACCCCATATTTTTTTCTTTTCCATTTGCATGGAAATTTTTTTCCATGCCTTCACTCTCAGCCTCTATGAGTCTTTTGTTCTGAGGTGGGTCTTTTGTAGACAGCATATATTTGGGTCATGTTTTCTTATCCATTCAGCCACCCTATGTCTTTTGATTGGAGCATTTAATCCATTTGCATTTAAGGTTATTATTGATAAGTATTTATTTATTGCCAATTTAATTCTTTATGCCTATGTTTCTCTCTCTATTTCTACTTCTTATTAGAGCAGTCCTTTTAACATTTCTTGCAATGCTGTTTTGATGGTGATAAACTCCTTTAGCCTGTTTTTGTCTGGGAAGCTCTTTATTTCATCTTCTATTTTGAATGATAGCCTTGCTGGATAGGGTAGTCTTGATTTCAGATCCTTGCTTTTCATTACCTTGAATACTTCATGCCGTTCCCTTCTGGTCTGTAGAGTTTCTGATGAGAAGTCAGCTGACAGCCTTATGGGAGCACCTTTGTAGGTAACAGATTGCTATTCTCTTGCTGCCTTTAAGCTTCTCTCTTTGTCTTTAATTTTTGGCATTTTAATTATGTGTCTGGGCATGGGCCTCTTTGGGTTTTTCTTGCTTGGGACTCTCTGTACCTCCTGAACTTGTGTTTTGTTTTGTTTTTCTTAATCAGGTTAGGGAAGTTTTCTGCCATTATTTCTTCAAACAGTTTCTCTATCCCTTGGTCACTTTTTTCATCTGGTATTCCTATGATGCAAATATTGTTATGATTCATGTTGTCTCACAGCTCCCTTAAACTGTCCTCTTGTTTTTTAATTGTTTTCTCTTTTTGGATCTCTGATTGAGTAGTTTTTTTCTACCCTGTCTTCTAATTCACTCATCTGATCCTCAGCTTCCCCTAATCTGCTGTTTATTCCTTCCAATGTATTTTTAATTTCTGCTATGTCATTCTTAATTTCCTTCATTGTTTCCATATCTTTTCTCATTTTGTTGAGCATCCAAACAATCATTATTATGAACTCTATATCTGATAGATTGCTTATCTCCATTTCATTTCTTTCTTCTTCCGGAGAATTCTCTTGTTCTTTCATTTGGGGCTTGTTTTTTTGTTCCTCATTTTGGCTGCCTGTTTGGGTTTGTTTCTATGTATTAGGTAGATCTGCTATGATTCCCAGTCTTTTTAGATGGTCCTTAGTGCAGAACAATGTCAGATACTTTTTGTGACTGGCCTTGAGTATCCCGTTTGTAGCTATCAGCAACCCCCAGCTTGTGGCTCCCTCTCCTGGGGATGGATGCATTTGGAAAGGACCAATGTGTGCACCAGGGTCTGCTTTTCCTAGTCCCTGGTCCAGAAGCAGATCAGGCAAAGATGGAAACATCCAGAGATCCGCCTTTGCCTGCAGGCTGATTGTTATCTTAATGAATCTCAGGCTGTAGGCCACAGCAAGGAGTAAACTCCACAGAGTGGGGTGAGAGGTTTTGCAACAGGGTGGGGCAATTGCTCTCCCCACCGCTCTCACACCCCACCCCAGGCAAAAGCTGCCTGGATAGTAAAAGTCTGTTTGAGAAATATGTCCTCTGCAGTATAGGGGAATGACTCAGCACAGGAATCCAGATGGCCACCCTCTGAGCTCTATTCTCAGAGCCATCACCGTGTATTCTCCTCACACAGTTCTAGTCCGTTCTGTCCCCCTCCACAGGAGCCAAAGGTAGGTCACTGCACACAAAACTTTGTGCATTGGCCTTTTAAGATGCCTGCATTTCCAGCCTTCTCTCTCTGGCAGACAGAAACCCCACAGCTTTTCACAGCCAGATGTTATGTGGGTACCTTTCTCAGTTCTGGTGCTCTGGGCCGGGAAGCCCAGCCTGGGGGTTAGGCCCCAGAGTTCTCAGTGGGAACCCCCACAGCTGAGATATCCCTCTGTACCTTCAGCTGCCACCTGTGGGAACCCAGCCAGCCCTCTTGTGCCCCTGCATTCCCTACCAGTCTCTGTGTGGTCTCCACTTTAGGTCCTTAGTTATGAGTGTTCTCTCCCTCTAGTCTTCAGTTGATTATTCAGGATGTTTTTTCTGTATCTTAGTTGTAATTCCAGTTTGGTCCTGGGAGAGTGTCAGTGTAGCTTTCACTTAATCCGATGCCATTTTGCAATCTCAACTACTTCATTTCTTGACAATCCATCTGCAGCAGCGCTCACAGTTGGGCCCATTAAGGACGCTTGTTCTGTAAGCCACATGGACTGCCTCCACATCACTGACTGAAGAAACTTTACGATTACCCATATTCCAATTTTTAATTTTCCCAAAATTATCCTTTACCATATTTTCCCCCACCATATGCAATCCAGTCCAAGGTCATCTATTGCACTTCATTGCCTAGTCTCCCTCAATATGTAATCATTTTTCAGTCTTTATCTTTCTTGACTTTGATATCATTGAATAATCTCTGTATTACTCCTAAAGGAAGGGTGCCCTTACTTTTGTCCCTTTCTCTGGTTCTTCTCATTGCTAAGTTCCTGCTACATACCTCAACCATTGACTTTGGCTCTCTTATCTCTCTCAGTCAGTCGTTCTGGATTTCCATTTCATCCTGTCACCAGATTTTCTGCACTCCTTATGGAAAGAGAATTTTTTTTCCCTGTCAGTGTACTGAAATGCAGTAGTAGGCTGCAAAACATTCCACGTGTTTATGTAATTTTCTTACTTTTTTCCTTTAATTGATAAATGATTTAAAGGCACTTCTTTCTTTCAGGTACACAGGTTTATCAAGAAAACTCAGTATGGTGTGTACATCAGCTTGGATTTCTCTCTAACAACTAAAGATTAGGCCCATTTGGAAAGATTTCAGAAATTAGGCATGTCATAGGTGTGTACTCCAAAATTATTTAGCATCTGAATTCAACTGGAATAAATTCTTAAATATCAGACAAATGCAACCATGCAGATATTCTGTCTTCTCACTTCTTTACACTGAATTAAGCAAGGCTCCTGCTTATTTTCCATGAGTTTTCTCCTTGAGCAATTTATCTTCTTGGAAACACTTGAGAGAAGAGGCAGCTCTATCTCATCAGAGCCCAAATGATCAGTGCTTGGCATTCCTTATCCTCACTCCATGTTATATTATTGAATACAGTAGTAACTCTGGCAATTGGTTCTTGGCAATACACAAGATTGAACTCATCACTCCAAGGTCAGTAAAGAGGAGAATCCTACATAGAGATAAACCCTTAATAATTTCCCTTGCTTTTATGAAATGTGAGCAAAATCAAGATGTTCAGAGTCAAATTAAAAGCTCTTCAGCATTCACTGTGGTCTCTGTGAGAACTTGGACTCAGCCTCCTGAGTAGGGAGCCCTGATTTCTACCCAAGACCTAAGCTCCCTAGGTAGAAAGTTACTTTTCCCCCTTTAATTCCTTCTCCTGTAAAATGGGAATAATTATATCACAGAGATAATCTATGAAACTGCTAGAAAAGTGGTAGCAAAGACCCAAGCACAGCAGTCATAGATCAATCAGAGCCGTGATCATTTATGAGGTTTATTGTGAATTGCTGACCCCGTTTCACACAAAAGGTGGCTTTCTGATAGAGCAGTGTTCACCCCATTTATTTAAAGCAGCCTCTGAGAAAGATTATGGTGGACAATGCCTCTGGGCTTATGCTGTCAAATAACCTGGATTAAGCAGTATTATTGCGAATACAGAGTGGCATTGTGATGAAACTGGCATTTGTGGTGGCTGATAAAAAGATGAGATTTATCTTATGAGCACACTGAGAACTTAGCAGAGCCTTGTCTGGGCTTGATCTATATTGTCTCTTCATCTTCTTATCCCTCAAATGCAGATTCTTGCTCACACTGCACTTGGTGGGAGGACGCACATGCGCATGAATGTCACACACACACATACACACACCCCCTCCCATATGCCATGTACCAAACATTGACTTTCATTTATTCCCTCATTACCTCTCTTCCAACTGCCCACCCCACCCACCACCCCCATCTCCACCCTCCACTCTCACCCCCAACCTTGTCTATCTTTGCTGCATTCCTTCACCAGCCAGCCAGCCAGCCCTGTTTAGTAGCAGCCTTGTGTGGACCTTCCCGACCCCTCTCTCTGTCCAATTAAATATAACCAGCTGGTCTTATCCCCGCAGTCTTCCATGTGACAGCCACCTAAACTACAACCTAACCTGTTCTAATACAATAATGAACTTCTGCCTTTTTTGTTGTTTCCCCTTCTCTTGCCTTATTTCAACGAAAACTTCTCACTGTAAGCACCTTAAAGTATCGTGACAGAATCAGTAAGGAATACTTCTGTCGTTTGGAACTTTCTTTTGCTTTTAAAACAAACTGTTTAGGCCATTAGTCTGCAAGGGGCTAGCTCCAAGTCACTGCTGATTAAGGAAGTGTCAAAAGGCACTTCCTGAAATAGGACATCTAGTCCCGCCATTCTCAGCAAAGGAGAAGTCGGAATTCAAGGCCAAAACAATGGAGAACAACGATAACTCAGTTTGTTCCTGAGCTCCAAGGCCTGGAAGTATCTGGAAGATGCTCTATTGCTCATCCAGCATAATGTTCATGTCTTACAAGAGCAGAAGTACCTACTAAAGCCAGGCACTCACCAGTGACAAGGAAATCCTCCATTAAGTCAGAATGAGTTTCTCTTTTCATGTTGTGAAAAAAAATGACTAAGGAAAAGAGCCCATTTGAACTGTTGAGGGTTTTTAGAATTCCTGTATATAGTTAGTGTTTATTTTTCAGGCTTAGAAGGTAGGATAATTTTCTTCACTCATTAATCTTGCCCTGTTTCATCATCTTGATTCCATAATAATTCACTTTTCCCTTCTCATTTTTGCTTACATCTATTTTCCCTGTATTCCCTTTCCCCTCATTACATTTCCTGAATTCCCTTCTTCCCTTCGTATAACCATTCTTTCCTTTTTAAGAATGCTTGCCCACCTTTTTACCCAATTCCCCAGTTCTTTTCTCTTGCAGTACTGGCTCATCTTATCTAATTTAAAGGCACCTTCCAAACCTATAGAGGGTGAGGCATGCCCCTCTCTGCCTCATTTTGCAAGCTGTCACTGAGAAAAGAAATGGAATGATCAGCCCTATGTCAGCATGAGCTTTACCTTTCGCCAGCCCCTGTGGACCCATCACTGAACACACTCCTCTAGAATAAAGTTGTCCTGGTCAGCACGCTGGCCATGGAGCGCTTTCCTAATTCACACCATGGCTGCTTCCCTGTCTTTGTGCAACAATGTACACACTCATTTATCCACACACACACATCAAATGGGATTTGATGTAGCCTTTAATTTGCAGTTTGCCTTCAAGGAATTTAGTTACAGTACTTTTAGATATGCTCCCTCAATTGAATCAATTTTAATAAAACATAAATTAGTGGATGGGGGCTTAAATGTGCCAATCCAGATAAAGTGTACAGGGTCATTGTAATGTGAGCTTTCTAAATAAGAATTTGTTGGAATAAATGCGATGCCTCAGGGAAAAGTTGGCAATATCATCAACTAATTAAGGAGAAAGAAACAGTGACACCACCTTTGGAAGGGATCTAAGATGCCATGTAATTCCACTCTATTCTTGGGAAGCCTTGATTACTGCAACATAGGTGATCCAGACAAAACATTAGTTTCAAGACCTGGAGGGAGGCGAAATTGACTTGTTTCCAATTCCAGAGCATATCATTGGAGGCATCAAGACTTGACCCCAGTTCTTGGCAATTTGCGATACAGAATTTGGATTTTTTCCCCTTGAGAATGTTTCCTTAATGTTACTATGAAATTCTTTTTTCTTAAAAAAAAATTCTTCATGCAAGCTCAGAGCAGAAACATCTTATGGTAGCTTTCTGACCACTCATTGAAAAGAACTCATATGAAAGCATACGGTAGAAAATAAAATGCTTGGAACCATTTGATCTGACATTGTGAGAATATTGATGACAATCTTTTTCTTCTGATAACTCATTCTCATTAGACTTGATACATTTTCAACTTTTTTTGAAGGGAGAATAGCAACTTTATTTTGAAGTTGGGGAAAAGTTTGCTGGGCTAGAAATTAGTAAGTGGTTTGTCTCCTACTTACACAGTGAGCAATCATTTATATACAGGTAGCGATAATAGGAAGCAATGTATGGTATACTATAATTTAGATTTACTGGTTCATATTTGTGTGCTTTTAAAAGTTTGGGGCAGCCCAGCTGGGCGTGGCTCAGCGGTTGAGCATCGACCCAGGATCCAGGAGATCAGGGTTTGATTCCTGGTCAGGGCACATGCCCAGGTTGTGGGCTTGATCAGTGACTCATCATTGATGTTTCTCTCTCTCTCTCTCCCTCTCCTTTCCTCTCTCTGAAATCAATAAAGATATATTTTTAAAAAATAAAAATAAAAGTTTGGGACAAATTCAGGCAGATTATATCAAGTCTTACGCTGATTCATTAGCCCACCCTAACAATTTCATGAATACTATGAATCATAAATGCAAGACTGAAAAGAAGAATTTAGAGCAAGAAGAGAACTCCTTGTTTATGTGGTCTAACTCCTCACAGAGGTGCTGAGGCCTAGAGAGCTGATTCTGAGACTTACACTCTCCTCTCTGTTTCCTGGTAAGAAGATGTTGGTGAAAAAAATCAAATTTCCCTGCCCAGCCGACGTGGCTCAGAGGTTGAGCATCAATCTATGATCCAGGAGATTGAGGTCCGATTCCCAGTCAGGGCACATGCCCGGGTTGCGGGCTCGATCCCCAGTGGGATGCATGCAGGAGGCAGCCGATCAATGACTCTCTCTCATCATTGACGTTTCTATCTCTCTCCCTCTCTTCCTCTCCCTGAAATCAATAAAAACTTCTTTTTTTAATCAAATTTTCCTGACATCAGGAAAATACCAGTAATTGCTTTTTCAGAGCTGAACAGTTTTCTTCCCAGTCTTTCTTTGAAAGAGAACTAGTATTATCTGGCAAGTTGGCTAGAACAAGATATATGGGATGTGGCCATAGAGCAAGGAGCAGTTCCTCTGCAGAATTTACTGACTTAACTAGAAATTGCATCCTTGATATCACGCTAAGCTGAGAGTTAAACTGCCCCACAACTTGGCCTGCAGGGCCAGATATCAATGAAACACTTGCTATCCATGAAAATGGGCAAGAGAGAGAGATACCCTAGGGAAAGGAGAAACACAAATAACTTTGTGTTTGGCTTTTAAATGCACTGGATCTGAAAAATCCACAGGATTAGACTAATTTTCATGCCAAAGGAAATCTTCACACTATTCTATTTTTAAACGTAGATAGAACCATATGAAATTGTATTTTTATAGGTCAAAATGATCAAATTATCAGCAACGTCTTACAGTTCAACCTGTTATTATGTAAGAAAGATCCATAGGTAACTAGAATGCATCCATACATTCAAATGATTGTGGTTTTTGCATTCATCTTGGACTCCTTAAAATTAGATTATTATAGTTTTTATTTGGATGAAGTGAGTTGCCATTGATCCTAAAAAATAGGAGTGAGTGGATAAGCCATGTCCTGGTCTGTCCTTCAGATGCATCTAGACCTGACCCCAAAACTGCACATTTTTACTCCCAGTCATCCATTTCTTCAGGATAGATTCATGGTACTGCAAGGAAGCCTGGCGCCTGCTTGGAAAGGAATCATGCTGCTGTTTCTAGGCCGTGGTCTCCCCTCAAGCCCTGATAGTCTGTCCCCCTCTTTCTTTCTTTGCTCTCTCACGATGTGCTCCTGGAAGCGCTCCTTGTTTCTTTGTTCTTCTTACATGCTCCGACACTTCTGCTCAGCTATGCGATGGCTAATAGCAGTGGGACAGGCTGCCAGCTATTATGAGTACTTTGTGTGGAGTCTATCTGACCTTTTTATTATATAAAGGTGTTAAGCCAGTTATTAAGGGAAGAGAAACTGAAAAGAAACCATGGGGGGAAAAAAGTAGCAAAGCAAACCTACTTATAAATCTGCCAACCTTTAATTATCTCGGAAGCCAGAACTTCCTCATTATGAATGATGGAAGAAAGTTGAAGGCTTATCACCTAATGATAATCCTGTGTTGGCCTCAATTACAGGTTTTCTGGATTAATGTATCAGGGTGTTGATTTCAGGAGCTCAGACCAGACTTTAGTGGTCAAGAGAGCAAGTTACTCATAGAGTGATACAGAAAAGCTGACTCAAGTGAGGACTTTGTTGAGAAAGAGCAATACTGTAATTCAGGTTCTGGTCTGAAATCAAACAGGTGATGTAACTTCAGACAGTACAAGAGCTGACGTGTATTTGAAATGTCTCCCTTCTGCTTATTAAGTGCTTTAACTTTCTCCCCCAAAAGTTAGACTCTAGAGTCTGCTCACCTTTATCGTTTTCCCTTTCCTTTACTTATTCAATATATAGTAAAATTTTGTTGGGAAAATACCAACCTTGTTTCAGCAAAGGATAAGAAAAACTTATTTGGATTTTTAAAAATGTATCTCACCTCCACCCTTTGGGTGCTCACTCGAAGCACTCACTAAATCAAACATTTTTTGAGGCCTGCAAGTGTCTGGTTCCATTTTTTTATTATTATTTTTCCTTTGGGTGCACCTCTGCATTTCAAGATATATTATTATAAAGATTACCGTTTCCAGGCCAAACACAGGCAAGAAGTCCTGGAAGAACACAATTTTGCAGACTAAAGATTTTCAAAAATAATTGGATAAACTGTGTATAAGCATCTAAATTTTGGGGTGCTTAAAATAGAAAGTATCCAAATGTATCTCTAGCCCAAATCCTCAGCTGACCCAGATCTTTTCGTGGTTACAGACCTTGAAGGTCGCCCTTCATTAGTCTGTCAAAGACCCCCATGTTCTACTCAGAATTGATTTCTTGGTTTTTATAAAATACAAGGGTCAGTTTCTCTAAGGAAGCTGCTGTTTATTTGGTAAGCCTTGCTAATCCTTTCCCATTATAACAAAAAGACAATGCAGTTTATCAAAGAAGTAAAAACAGATTGTTGCCAAATATTTTCACATGTTAACTGACTTTAGAGCCTTGTGCACTTTGTTTTTGTGAGATGTCTAGGTTACATAAATAATACACTGGGAGGTTTGGGTGATTTTTCAAACGTTATTTTTGGTAGTTACAGAAACCAAACCCAAGAAGAATGTATATGTTTGTGAACATTTAATTACATTTCTATGGGCTTAGGAAAGGAAACATCATTTAATCGGTGCTTAAAAGCACCTTATATTAGGATCAAGCTAACCTGTGGTCTATGCATCTTGAATTGGGTTCTTGTTAAGCTTTTTAACCTTTTTGATAATGTCATTCAAAAATATTTTGTATTCTTTTCCTTTTCTATTTATCTGATTTGACTCCAATCCATTTTGTGGTATTGGCTGGGTTTTTGGTTTGAGTCAAATTTTCCATACAACCCAAACCTCCTTTGCTCTGCCTCTGAGAATGTTCCTTAAGTCCGGAATACAGAGCTCAGGGAGAGCTTGTATTAACCTGTCTGAGAAGCAAGTTTATGTCTTTTTCTTCTTCTCCCCCTTCCTTTTAATAAAACTTCTTTTAATAATAACCAGAGGTCTTAGTTGAAATCATGGAGATGTAAAAAGTGGATATGAAAAGCGTGGTAGCTACTAATCATGTTGAACTTTCTAATGGCTCACCTGCCTGACGCTCTGTAATTGATGGAGCGGATGTGCTGGGTGTTTGTTGATGAGCTCATGCATGCCTGGTTGCATGTGGCCCGAAGGCTAAGTCTATATTTGTTAGCTAGCAGGGGAGCAGAGGGGTCTTCTTTGACTGTGGCTGGGCTCCACTGCTGTTGCCAAGTTTATTCAGGGAGAAAAGTCAGTTTCCAAAGGGTAGTTTGGTCTGCAGCACAGTCACAGGTTTTGGTCCTTTGGTACCCCAAAATGCAGAACCAATGTAATTATCTGGGTCGATCCAACCCCAGAGTGGTTCATACTCTAAGGTCATCATGGAAGGTGTTTGACGGTGAGCCCAGGCATCTCCCTTTTTTGCCATAAGTTTCTGTTACGTAAAACCTCTTTGTCAGTTCTCCCCTTTTCCTAAAAAAGCGGACAATCTTCTCATGGTTCCTTTCCCATAGCGTCTTGAGGTCACGTGAATTTGGTGCAATTACTGCTTTCCCCTTCTCTCCAAATGACATGTAATCCTCCTTAAAAGAGCATTAAATGGATCCCTATATTTAATTTATTAACATATAACAGGAGTAACTAATAGAAGAGAATAAAAAGAGGAAGGGGAACTAATATTTATTGAGTGACTGTCATGAGCCAGGAATCTTGTTTGGTATTTTGTGAAGATCGTCTCATAAACTTCTGTAATATCATTAAGATAGCGTAAATGTAATCATTAGGATAATTACTTTCTTTCTCAATTTAGTAATTAGATACAGTGTTATGCTTTTTTATCTTCCTCTGGATGGCATTCTATGAATCAGGTTCTTACTTGAAACAAACAAATATTAAATTGCAGCTATCATAACTAAAACAAATCTTTAAACTACTTTGTACACACAAACTTAGCAATCGGAGTAGCTTAAGGAGGTAGTACTTACTATATTATGGTGCGAAGAGGACTGACTAGCTCTGAGTTGTCCAACCGCTCTACCATTCTGTTTCTCATTAGTACAACGGAGATAAGAGCACCTACCTCATGGGGTCATTGTGAAAATTAAACAGCACCTCTAAAATGGTAGGCATTTTTATTATTAATTATCCAACTCAATGGCATAAGTAGGTACTGTTTCTTAGAATATAAAGCTAAAAGTAGATGTAAGCAAGGATATAAAGTCAAGGACAAGGCGTGTTGAGAAAGATTATACATAGAAGGGACAAGTGTGTCTCAGATTTCCCTTTAACAGTCTTTTAGATTTCTCCTTTCCTTTTACTCCCACAGTGAGCCAAAGGCCTACCACCTCATATCTGAATCAGATGGTGTCTGGCTCTACTAATGATTTCTGAATTTTATTCACTTGTCTTCTCGTCCTAAAATATACCTCTTGTTAAGTCATTCTCCCTTACTGAAAATTCATATACCCTTTCCCTTCCGCTTTTCTGTTGAAGCCCACATTTCTCTGTACAGTGGTAAAAACTTTCAGGATCTGACCCTGTTCTCCAATTACAATCCTGCTTCCCATGATCTTTTAGCACAAATGTCTTCTTTCATTTGGTTTCTAGCTTTAATATGCCAGCTTCATTCTTCTCTAAGCCCTACAACATATATCTAAAAATCAAAGGGGGGGTCAATGGGGAAAAAAAGTTTTCATGTTTCAACAAGAAAGATAAAGTTAAAAAATAAAAATCTTACATTATTCCCTTGCTTGAAATTCTTTTCCCTTTCCTCTTTATCTGCCCACATTTTGTTAATCTTCCAAGGTCCGTATCTTTCGTTTTGTTCCCGGGTGGACTAAATGCTGAGGTAATTGAGCATGGCCAGGACCTGCAAATATGAAGTGATAGTTACTTCCTTGATCAGGTTATATTATATGCAAAGGGAATGGGATAGTCATTCCTGTGGTATATATTACTAGTTAAGACTCTGTAATAGGCTGGCTTGAAGGACTTACAGCAAGAGAAAGGCTAACTGCTGGCCTGGAAGAAGCTAATTGCTATGTTGTAGAGAAGGCCATGCGACAAGAAACAAACGGTGGCCTCTGGGATCTGAGAGCAGCCCCTAGCTGATAGCCAGCAGGAAAGAGGGGACGGCAGTCCTACAACTACAAGGAATTGAATTTTATTAACAACCAGTGAGCTCAGAAGAGGACCCCGAGCCTCAAATAGTTTCAGCAGACACCTTAATTTTAGGCTTATGGGACTGAGTAGTGGAGCCAGCTAAATTGTACCAGACTGTTGCCTCATAGGAGCTGAGAAATAATAAAGTATATTGGTTTAACCCACTAAGTTTGTGGTAACTTGGTACAGAGCAACAGAAAACTAATAGAGTGGAAAATTAAAGGCTCCCTATACCATGGTGGTGAGTTTCCATGTTTAGTTCCTGGAAGCAACAATGATTAGCTCATTGACTCTTTTGTATATTTTCCCATGTGTATCATGAACATTGTTTCTGTCTAGGAAACCATTTAGAGCAGCAGAGAAACTATGAATGTTATGAAATCAGGGAGTTATTACAGGAATCAAACTTCACACAATTGTGAGAGGAGCTGGGAAAGTTAATTTCCAGAAGGCAGACTTGGAGAATTAGAGAATTAAGTAATTAACCAGTCCTAAAGCACTTCCTAGGTGGGCCTCTTTCTTAGTGATAAGACGGGGCAACAAGAGCAACTTGTTCTTTACCTTGAACCTCTAAAAATTTCACTGAGATGGTACACTCAGATTTAAAAAAAAAAAAAGAATTTTATTGAAGTATAAATAGTTACAATAAAATATACCCATTTTACCATCCAGTTTGGTGAGTTTTGACTAATGTGTACACCTGAGTAACCACCTCCCCAATCAAGATCTAGAACACTTCCATCAGCCTAAAGAATTCCCTCGGGTCCCTTTGCAGTTGACAGTTCCTTACCCTGGGCCCAGACAACTGTAATCTTCTTTCAGTCACTATAGTTTTCCCTGTTTCAGAATTTCACATACATGCAATCATACACTATGCCCTCTTTTGTGATGGACTCCTTTCACTCATCAGAAGGTTTTTCAGATTTTTATCCATTGTTATTTGTATCAATAGTTTGTTCCTTTTTATTGCTGAGTAGTATTTCATTGTATAAATGTACCACAATTCATTTATTCATTCAGCATTTGGTGAACATTTGGGTTTCAAATTTTTGGATATTTTGAAAAAAGCTTCTGTGAACATTTGTGTCTGTTTTGGTAAATAAATACTTACTTAAGTAAAATGGCTGGGTACCGTGAAAAGTATATGTTTAACTTTATAAGAAACTGTTAAACATCTTTCCAGGCTGATTGTACAATTTTACATTTCCATCAGCAAAATATGAGAGCTCCATTTCCTCCATTTTCTAGCCAAAACTTACTATTGTCAGTCTCTTTAATTTTAGCATTGGTAATTATATAACAGTATTTCATGGTTTTCATTTTTGTTTCCCTAATAACTAATGATAGTATTTTTCATGTGCTTACTGACCATTTATGTAACTTTTTATGTGATGCATTTTTCCCCACAAATCTTTTGACTACGTAAAATGTTATTTTGAGTTGCAAGAATTACTAGTATATTTTGGACATAAGTCATTTGTACTGCAAGTATTTTCTCCCAGCATGTTTGACTTCTCTGAGAAATCTTTGCCTATTCCAAGGTTTCAAAGATTTTTTATGATTTCTTTTGGAACATTTTAGTTTTAGTCTCTATAATTTGGTCTGTAATCTATTTTGAGTTAATTTTATATATGATGAAAACAAAAGATGAAGAGAATATCCTTTCTTAATTGAATTATTTAGTAACTTTTTCAAAAATAAATCGACCATATATATATTGGGATCCATAAATAAACTCTGTTTTGCATACTCACAACTATAAAATTGCTTTTCTCAGTCCCTGAATATCAGTAAAAATATTGCTACAAGAAATGTCTGAGATTTTACTGCCTGTCTTTTCTTCTAGGATTTCTATGGTTTAGAGTCTTACGTTTAAGTCTTTAATCCATTTTTATTTTATTACTGTGTGTGGTTTAAGAAGGTGGTCTAGTTTCATTTTTTTATATTGACTCATATGTTTAAAGTTTTGCTTCTCTTTTTTGTTCTCTATGTAAATCTGAGTTTACAAGTGATTTCATTTTTCTTTAGCCTAAAAAACTTTTTAAAATATTTCTTATGATGCAGGTCTCCTGTTGACCAATTCTCTCAAATTCGTTGAAAAATTCTGTATTTTTCCTTCATTTTTAATGGATGTTTTCTCAAGATATAGAATTGACTTATTTTGTTTTGTTTTTAAAATTTTTTTAATCTTCACCTAAGGATATATTTTTCATTGATTTTGAGAGAGAGAGAGAGAGAGAGAGGAACATCGATGTGATAGAGAAACATTGATCAGTTACCTCCTGTACATGCCCCAACTGGGGATCAAACCCACAAGCTAGGTCTGTGCCCTGACCGGGAATTGAACCTGCCACTTTTTGGTGAATGGAACAATGCTCAATCAACTGAGCCACCCGGCCAGGGCTTATTTTCTTTTTTGAAATACACTTTTTTAAGCGATATCATTCTTTTGTTTCTGGGGCTTACATTTTTAAAAATGAGATGTCAACACAAATTATTATCTTTGATCCTCTGTGTGTAATGTGCCCTTTTTCCCTGGCTCTGGATGCTTTATCATTATTTCTTTTCTTTTTTTTTTTCTTTTAAATATATCTTTATTGATTTCAGAGAGAAAGGGAGAGGG
Organism: Miniopterus natalensis; assembly: GCF_054644295.1. NCBI lineage: Eukaryota > Metazoa > Chordata > Mammalia > Chiroptera > Miniopteridae > Miniopterus > Miniopterus natalensis. The sequence goes on along the minus strand of NC_142082.1, from coordinate 154,138,259 downwards.
AGGGAGAGAGATAGAAACATCAGTGATGAGAGAGTCATTGATCGGCTGCAGCCCGCAACCTGGGCATGTGCCCTGACCGGGAATCAAACCCCGATCTCCTGGATCCTTGGTCGACGCTCAACCGCTGAGCCACGCCCGGCTGGGCTTTATCATTATTTCTTTATCACTGGTTGTCACTGACTTGATTATGATATGATGTCTTGATGTGGTTTTCTTTGTGTTTATCTTGTTTGGGCTTGTTGAGCTTCTTGGATGTATGGATTTATAGTTCACAATAAATTTGGAAAAATGTTGGCCATTATGTCTTTAAATACTTCTTCTGCCCTTTTTTCTCTTCTCTTTCTTGGACTTTAACTACATATATGTTTAATCACTTGATATTGTCTCACATACTGAAGCTTTGTTAATTTTTTTGTTTCTTTTTTCCCCCACTGTACTTAAGTTTAGGTAATGTGTTACATTAGGAGATAACATATTACCTAAACCAGTTGATAATATGATATGGTTATCATCATAATTATACACTTGCAATCTGATAATCCAATTGTTTGAGTTTCCTGTAACTGACATAACAAAATACCACAAACTGAATAGCTAAAAACAACGGAAATTTATTGTCTCTCAATTCTGGAGGCTAGAAATCTGAAATCAAGTTGTCAATAGGGATCTATGCTCCCTGTTGGGGAAAATCTTTTGTTGTCTTTTCTAGCTTCTGGTGTTTGCCAATAGTCTTTGGCATTCCTCGTCTTGTTGATGCCTTCCTCCAATCTCTGCCTCCATTGTCCCATGGCCACCTTCTCCCTGAATGTCTCTTGTCTCTTCTTATAAGAAAGGACACCAGTCATATTGGATTAAGGACCCATCCCACTCCAGTATGATCTCATCTTAACTAGTTATATGTGCAATGATCTTATATCCAACTTAAATAACATTCTGAGGTGCTGGGGGTTAAGACTTCAGCACATCTTTTTGGTTGACAGAATTCAACATGTAAAGTTTTCATTTAAATTATATTTTTTCACCTCTAGAAGTTTCCTTTTTAAAATTTTATTTGTCTGTAGATTTTTTATTATTATTTTTTTAATTTATCTTTATTGTTGAAAGTTTTATAGGTGTCCCATTTTCCCCCCCAATTGACCCCCTCCACCTCGCTCCCACCCCCTCCCCAGGCCTTCACCCCATCATTGTCTGTGTCCATGGGTTATGCATATATGCATATAACTTCTTTGGTTAATCTCTTCCCACCCTCCATCCCCCTTCCCTCTGAAATATGATCGTCTGTTACATGCGTCACTGTCTCTGGATCTATTTAGTTTATCAGATTCTTTTGTTCATTAGCTTCTTGTTAAAGAAGACCCTTAAACATTTCCTGTAGTGCTGGTTTGGTGGTGATGAACTCCTTTAGCTTTTCCTTGTCTGAGAAGTTCTTTATCTGACCTTCAGTTCTAAATGATAGCTTTCCTGGGTAGAGCAATCTTGGTTTAGTTCCATGTTTTTCATCACTTTGAATATTTCTTGCCACTCCCTGTTGGCCTCCAAAGTTTCTGTTGAGAAATCAGCTGACAGTCATATGGGTGCTCCCTTGTAGGTAACTAATTGCTTTTCTCTTGCTGCTTTTAAGATTCTCTCTTTGTCTTTAACCTTTGGCATTTTAATTATGATGTGTCTTGGGTTCCTCTTTGGGTTCCTCTTGTTTGGGACCCTCTGTGCTTCCTGGACTTGTAAGTCTATTTCTTTCCCCAGGTAGGGGAAGTTTTCTGTCATTATTTTTTCAAAAAGGTTTTCAATTCCTTGCTCTCTTTCTTCCCCTTCTGGCATCCCAATAATATACATGTTGGGACTCTTGAAGTTGTCTCAGAGACTCCTTACACTATCTTCATATTTCTAGATTCTTTTTTCTTCTTGCTCTTCTGGTTGGGTGTTTTTGGCTTCTTCATGTTCCAAATTGCTGATTTGATTCTCAGTGTCCTCTATTCTACTGTTGATTCCCTGTAAATTATTCTTCATTTCAGTTCGTGTAGCCTTCATTTCAAATTGGTACTTTATTATGTCATCGGGTTTCTCAGTTGTTTTTGTAATACTCTTACTAATATTCTTGAGCATCCTTATAACAAAAGTTCTAAACTCTGTATCTGTTAGCTTGCTTGGATCTATTTCATTTAGTTCCTCGTCTAGAGATTTCTTCTGTTCTTTCCTTTGTGACATGTTTCTTTGCCTCCGCATTTTAGCTGCTTCCTGGTTTGTGTTTCTATGTATTAGGTAGAGCTGCTATGTCTCCTGGAATTTGTAGAGTGGCTTTGTGTAGTAGGTGTCCCCTAGGGTCCAGTGGCTTAGCCTCCCCAGTCACCTGAGCTGGGTCTTCTAGGTGCTCCCCTGTGTGGGCTGTGTGCTCTGTCCTGTTGTAGTTGAGCCTTGGTTGCTGTTGGCGTCACTGGGAGGAACTGACCCCCAGGCCAATCAGCTGTGAGGACCAGCTGCAACGACAGCCAAAGAGCTGCTGTGCTGGAGACACCCCTATGGAGCAGTATTTACTTCAGTGGGGCTTTGGTGTTCACCAAGTGCACCTCTTGAGTGTGTCACTCGTGGATGTGGTAGGGTTGTAATCCAGCATGGTCAAGTCTGACCACCAGGTGCACTGTATCTGGGGCCTCCTGGGAGGTGCAAAGTGAGCCTGTGCCAGTGCCTTGCCCAGGGCCACCCAGCATGAGCTACTCAGCAAACCGTAGTTGCCTGCTAATTGTGGTGTTCTTGGCAGTGTCCAGGAGAGGCCAAGCTATGAGCCAGTGCAGGCTGCCGCTAGTGCCAGGCCTGGGGCCACTTATCAAGCCCTATGGGGCCCGCTGCTGCTTGTTTGAGAGATTTTAGGAAAGTCCTGAGCATGAGGCTCGAGAGGCCACTTGCACAGAAAAGCCCCTGGAAATGGCCCGGATGAGCCTGCAGGTGGGGAGGGGCGGGGCCTCCAGGAATCACGGGGCGCGGCCAAAGGCGTGAGGCAGGTGCTGGGGATTCAAACATGGCGCCTGCCTGCCGGCTGTGTGCGGGGAGGACTCGCCACAGGAGCCATGGCCTCCGCCAGCCCTTCTGCCTGGGAGGAAGCCGCCCCTCCAGCTCTCGCCCGGATCTCAGGCAGGTTAGTTCCTCCCCGAGTGTCCCAGGTCCCTTCAGGCTGCTGCCCGGCGCTGGGCTCAGAGGGAGCGCGTCCGAGTGAGTCCGTGCGCGGGCCCTTTAAGAGGAGCTGCTGGGGCTCCCACAGCCTCCGCGACCCCCAGCGAGAGTCCCCACTGATTTCACAGCCCGGAGTTGTTGGGACATCTTTTCCTGGCCCTGGAGCCCTGGGCTGGGAGCCTGCTGTGGGACTGGGACCCCTCGCTCCTCCGGGAAACCCCCACCGCCGAGACTCCCTCCCAGGTTTCAACCGCGGCCCTGTCTCTGTGATTCAGCCCCTATCCGCCCGCGTCTCAGCCCCTCCTACCAGTCTCAGTGCTTCTTCAGTTCCCTGGTTGTAGGGCTTCTTTCTGTTCCTAGAAGTTTCCTTTTTTTAAAAAATATATATATATATATATATTTTTATTTTCCATTTCTCTCGTTAGATTTACAATAGCTATTTTGAAGTCATTGTCTGCTAATTCCATCAGCTCTGGTTCTATTTCTCTTGACTAATTTTTTCTTGGTGATAGGTCCCACTTCCATGTTTCTTTTTGATTGGATGCTAGACAGGGAATATTCTGTTGTTCAGGGCTGGGTTTTGGTTGTCTTTTTTAAAAGTTTATTGGGCTTTGTTCTGGTGGCAGGTAAGTTACCTATGGACTTGCTTAGTCTTTTTTAGGTTCCTTTTAAAGCTCTTTTTAGGGTGGCCTTGTAGTAGCCATTTCTCTAGAGCTGGTTTAACCCTACTATAAGCAAGTGGACTCTTCTGGAGTTCCTATTGAATGCTCCCAGTATTCAGTAAGGCCTCCCTCTGTTCTCTGACTGGCCAGAACATAAATGACCTTCTACTCTGTGTAAGCACTGGGGACTGCTCATCCCATAGCTCTACAACAGTTTCTCCTTGCCTGGTCTCATGCAGATTCACTCTACACACGGATAGCTTATTGATCAGCAAAAGCCTCAGGGGACCTGTAGTCAGGTTTCTAGAGTTAGCTCTCTGCACAGCTGCCCACTCTCTGGTATTTAGCCCCACAAATTCCAGCTGCCTCATTCTCTTCAAATTTACATCCTGTTTCCTCAACTCAGCAAGACCACTTGTTCCGTGTTGCAGGCTGGAGAGTGCTTCCAGGCAGAAACCCAGGTGGCTAGGTCTTACATTGGTTGTTCCCTGCTCTAGGTCACAGTCTTGGCTATCTGTTGTCCTGATGTCTGAACTCTGACTGTTGTTTCACGTATTTTGCCCAGTTTTATCATTGTTTGTGGTGGCAGAAGGATAAGTCTTGTACCAGTGGCTTTGTCATAAGTCCCTGAGTTTTTGTGGAATTTATTTCCCATCTTCTAGCACACAGGTGTCTCACCAAGGTTTCCAGAGTAATTGCTACTCCTTGCTCGCCATATTCAATCAGTACATCTTTAACATATTTGGAAAGTGTTCTGTAGAATGGAGAGGTGACCGAAGTCCTATGGACTAAGTTATGATTTAATATAGCCCTGAACAGTGGTGGAACAGTGAGTGTGTATTGGTGACCCTTCAAAAAAAGCTTCCAGAGTCCTTACTAACAAGCTAAAAACAAAACAAAAAAACAAGTAAATAAACATTCACCAGGTCAATAACTATACTAGGTGCCAGATAATGTATTGATTTGTTCCAGCAAAGAAACTACGTTTGTAACATCAAGTGTGGTTTGAGGTACCACTTAAGTTTATAGTCCTACAATGTCATTCTCCAGAACCCATCTGTCTCATTCCTGCTTGAGAGCTTATTTAAATAGGGACGTGTTAGGAATCACCACCTATGCATCATTCAAGTCCTTGATGACAGTTCTAATCTCTAAAGTCCTTCCAGGAATGTGGTATTGCTTTTGGTTTAATATTCTGGTAGATAGAGGAAACGTTGTAAGGGTTTCTGCTTGGCCTTTCCTACCATAGTAGCCCTCAGTTTATTGGCCAGGAAACCAAAATGTATAGTACAAGTAAGCCTTCTGGAAATTTGAAAATAACCTTGAGGTGGTTTGGGAGACCCACTGGTCCATTGTGAGACAGACCTGGGCCAGCAGGTCATCTAACCTTCATTTGCCCCTACCCTAACTGGTGAGCCACTGTGTCTTTGGGTCTCAGGAAATACTGTCAGTTCAGAGTCAGGGTCCAATAACTTCCCCCCAAGCTTGGTTATTTTCCCTTCCTCATTGCAGTCACTGTGGTGCCTTTGGGGAAGGCCAGGAAAAAGAATTACAGTATAAATTGTTGGCAGCATATCAGGGTCCCTCCTCAAGTTGAATGCTGGCTTCTAGAGTCATGTTCTATCTCCAGGTTACCTTCATCCCTGATGTCTTCATACCTACACCCACCCAAACCAAGCTTCCTTTTAAAGGTGGGAGATAGTGGCGAAACGCAATTATATGAGTCTGATCCCATCACCTGACATCATCATTTCTTTTCACAATCCCCCCAGCTAGATGATGCAGGCTTTCTGCTTCCTTTCCGCTCTGAAGGGGCTGTTTCCTACAGCATCCCCATTGCTAGTTGGCACCTAATGCTTTTCCTCTCCCTTGTCTATAAATGTCGATCAGAAACAGGGCAGGTGGGTTTGCCTGTTAGGAAAGATGCAAAAATATTATCCTGATGACAATTTCATTAAAGCGTTTATTATGCTTTATTTTGATTTTAACTAAACTGTGGACTCCTTAAGAGCCAAGATGTGTTATTTCATTCTAGTATCCTTACACCTAATTATAATTTTGGCACATGATAGGCACTCAATACATTTTGTTGAACGCAGAGCACAGACGCTTGAGTGCAAACGTAAGCTAGAGTTGTGATCAACGAGAAGCCCGAGTTCTAATGGCTGAATTACGACGATTATCCTTGGTGTGTAGTGACTCCTGGCCGCAACTGTTTGAAAGGTTTTTCTAGGAAACTGACCAAATTACGTGAAAAAAGAGTTACCAGAGCTATTAAAACAAAGGTACGTGAAAAAAGAGTTACCAGAGCTATTAAAACAAAGGTAATCTGACACTCCCAGCTTTTGGAGGGCAGAACTCAATCTCTAATAGTTTTAAGGATTCTGCTTATCTGGAGCCTGAAGTTCTGCGGATGATTCATCTTTTGCATAAATTTATGAACGCCTCTGCTTCTGGCAGCTTACCTGGGGAGGCGTTCCTAAGGATCCAGTTGGGGAGCGTGGTGAGTAAGCGTAGCGCCGGGTCAGAGTCCTGGAGTCAGAGGGAAATGTAAGAAAGAACTGGCTTCCTCTCCGCCGTCTGCCTCCCACTCTTCCTGCGCGTCTTCTGCGGGTGTTTAATTCCCACCCGGGAAAACCCAAGTGTCTCTTTTCAGGAAAGAGAAGGAAAATGGGAGGAACGCGGTAGGAAACATGGCAGGGCCAGGCACAGCTTGCTGTTATGTAGCTAGAAAACGTCTACCCATCGGCAGTGTTTATGCCGTCTTCCTTTTCATTTAATCCCGGGCAGAGGAACGAGGCACTAGCAGGAAGGAGGTTTACGCTTCCCCCCAACAAGGAAGATGCAGGCCTCCTTGCGCTTCCCCTTTATCCTGCCTCAGGTTTTTCACTCTCTCCACCTGCTTCAGGGTGTTTGAATCGAGAGCGCTTATGACTGCGGGAAACATGCACATCTTACCATTTACCTCCAGAGCCTTGTTCATAGGAACAAAATTTTAATGTATTTATTCAATTTAAAAATTTAAATGAGATGCATTTTTATTTTATTTTTTTAGGAAAAGGCAAGCAGTCCAGGAGAGTGTAAATTCAAGGTATTTTATCCCCACTTTCTTAAGCCCTTCTCATTCCCATGCCCCCCCAAACCCCTTAAACAATTTCCATTTTAAGTTCTTCGGGTGACTGACTTCATATTTATTGATTTATCGGTTTTGTATAATACCTTTGGCCGCATGATAAAAGATGAGGAATTTATTTCACTCATACCATCTCCCCCCCATCAGGTCTCAGTTTTTATAATTATGCTATTATTTTTGAGCAACACAGGCTGGTTGGATAGGTGAGTGCACAATCCAATTCCCACCTTCACTTCTTTAGCGGAACAATGGTCTCCTGAACCGCTGGAGGCCAGCTTCTGCCGAAGGGTGCAAGAGCTTCCCATGTCACCCCATTTGGATTTTGCTGGTAAATCCTGTCTAACACGCTCAGTTATCTCCCGATTAATTATAAAACATTACCCTTCTCAGAAACATCTGAGTTTTAACGGGTCTCAAAGCCATTAGCCGAAGGAGGAAGTGCTGACGCTAGCTAGAACTTTAAAAGCGTTCAGGCTTGCTCTTTAAATCCTGCAGGATGTCTCTGCAGCTTGTGTGAGCTGCCAGATTGGGCTGGGCAAGACTAAGACAGTGGAACTTATACTTAGTGACTATGGATCGACTGTTTTTATTATGTCTGTATTCTGAGGCTTTCTCTTTGGCTGTTGTTGGATGTATCAAAACAAAACATCTCCAGGAAAAAAAAAAATCAAAGGACCTAAAATTAATGTGTTATTTCAGATTTCTTTTAAGCCAGCAAAAGAACGTCCCTCTCTGACTAACGTCTGATAATACAGGGCTCGCAGGCCAGCCCCTTTAACGTGCTGACTTAGGGCTCATGCCCGTTTTCCTCTCTCCTCTTTTCATCTTTGCCTCTCTGATTCAATCAGCATGCTGGCCTTAGGCTCACCTCAGTTTTGTTTTATTTTTTAAGGGAAAAAAAAAATCTTTTGATTTTTCAAGTTGATTTAAGATTAAACTCTTCTCCCCTTTTACAGCAGATTCCCTAAATCTTAGAGTTTGAAAGTTTTTTAGTTAAATCTTGACTTAGCGTGGGTCACAGAAAAGTAAATTCTCATCAGTGATCTATCTGGTAGCCCTGCTGTTTCTTAGCTGCGGTGTCTTAGGAAAAGCTTTCAGTTCAGAATTGAAAAGCCTTGTTTGATTTCTTGATGTGCTGTGTACCTGCTGTGTGACTATGGATAAGTTACCTCAACTCTCTGAGCCACACTGTCTCCACTGAAAAAACTCCACCTCGTGTTTCTGATCCCAGTTGATGGCAATCCCAATCTTCTAGCTCTTCGTGTCATACTTGACTTTCTCTCTCACCTCAGTTTCAATGCATCAGCAAATCCTCTTGGCTCTGCCTTAAAAATATATTCTCAATCTGATAGGTTTCACCACTTATCCCTTTGCCTCCATTGGTGGCTCAAGTCACTGTCATCTTTCACCTGGGTGCCACAGCCCTGAGTGGCCCATGGCACTGCTTATGCCCTGAATCCTGAGTGACCAGAGTGGTTCCTCAAGGTGTCAGGACAAGGAGTGTGGTGGCTCAGCAGCCCTGGTTAGCGCGCGGCAAGGTCTTACTAGCTCTTCAACGCTTCTCTGGTGGGCACATGCCCAGCAGGCTGTGTCGGCAGTCGTTGTGGTCTGGGACTTGCATCAGTGAGCCCAAATGGAAGGTAGAGCGAAAAAGGAAGGAGTAGACACCTGCTTTCTTTTCCACGTCTGGGAAGCAAAGTCCAACAGTAACAATAGATCCAGAGGCATCGAAGCGTGCAACAGACTGATGAATTTCAGAGAGAAGGGAGTGGGGGCGGAAAGAGATTAATCATAGAATTTATATACATGTACATAACCAGTGGAAATACAACAGTGCAGTGAAGGCCTGGGGAAGGGGCTCGAGTGGGGTGGAGGTGGTCAATGGAGGGGGAAGGGGGGCATCTGTAATACTTTCAACAATGAAGATACATTTTTAAAAAACATAATAGGTGAGCATATATCATTGTCTACATAATGTTACATGGGTGTTTTTAAATTTTAAAGATTTGTTTCAGGAGACCTTTTGGAGACATGACTAAAGGTCATAGGAAGGGCAAGGAAAAGCATGCAGGGAGCTTTGGGTTGAAAAACTTCTAAACCTACTGAATCCCCATGTCATAGATTCTACTGAACTTTATTATCCATTCTCATTTCTTAAAACACACACACACACACACACACACACACACACATTGAGGTTTACTGTAGGCCTTGCTCTCAAGGTAAATCTACTCAAGACCTGGTGAAGACATGTGGGCCATCCCACTGAAAGACCACCCTTCTCTACAACCTCACACCCCCTTCAATTCGCAAAAGAGAGTTGGTGTCTTTACTATGCTCTTGGAGTAAAAAAACGAAAGATAAAACACTCTTACAAAAGTTAACAAGAGTAGCCTGCCTTGTTATAGAATCCGTTTTCCCCCTGTACATGAGGAAATGAGGGGTTTTGGTATCTGCCCTGGATCAATCATCAAAATGGGTCAAAACAATGTGATTCTGGAGATTGGAAGGCAAGTCCTGCTTCCCCAAGCACTGCTCCTGGGACCAGACCCCATCACTACTACGCGTGCTTGCACATTTGAAATAGGCATCCTCTCGCCAGTCATAAGATAAATGTTTGACTCTGCAAGGGTAGGAGTGTTTAGGTTTGCACAATGATACATAACTTTAAGTTAGTGGAAAATAATTTTGGAAAGCAGATCTTAGTTTCCATGTCATAAAAATATTTCTCTCTAGTATTTTGTCCTGACAGCTCAAACAAATATAATATGAGAATACTACCTGTGGCTTTTTTTTTTTTTCTTTTGGTTTCTAATGCTGAATTTATAATCTTCTCTAACTTTGTGTGACCACACATATTTAAAATTCCTGTATCAATTTGATTCACTGTCACATTTCCTTCTGTGTAGAAAAGGAAGTTACAGACCTCAAATGGCTTTTACATTGTCTGTGTGATAAGTGCACTGTACATATGGAATATCAGATGCCTCCTTTCAAGGCTGCTCTTGACATTGCTGATGTTAATGATTCTTCCATTTGGGAATATTTCCATTCTGTACCAAAAGCCTATCTAAGGGGTGAGGGAAAGTGGTGCAGACGGGCATGACACAGATGCCAGCAAGTTTCCTAGTTGGTTTTGATCACCACATCATGCCAAAAAGGATGACTGAGGTCGGGGCAATGAGGGGGAGAAATAAAAACAAATTTTGGCAGACCCGGGCTTAGAAGAAAAACAATACTTTCACCGAATTTAGCCTCTGCTCTCTGTCATAGAAAATTATAACAAGTACAAGAGAATTGCATTCAATTTCGGTCAAGTATTATTCTTGGAATATGCATTAGTCAGAATTGGCCTCATTAGGAGGGTACTTTTTGAGCAGCTATGTAGTGGTTCACAAAGCATGCAGACTCCTGAGAGGGTGTGATTCGAAGTTTAACAAGCTTGTTTCACCTTCAATATGATTTATATTTTAAACCAGGGCCTATACTGAACCTTTGACAAGAAGTAGAGAGAAACACATGTATGCATAATCACGCAACAGCAGTATCAGCACTGCCACAGCCTGTTAATTACAAACATCGACCTGCCTACTGACACTATGGCTTGGGCACTGGGTGTCTTGTTTTTCCCTTGTTCATAAGTCAACAGTTTCCATTGAACCTACAAATGCACTGAATGCACATACCAGTCTATACCGAGGCACATGTTTTTATTTTGCTTCCCTATTTATAATCTTTATTTTGAAAACAATAATTATGGTTTGGATTTACCAATGGGCTGAGTTTTACACATGTAAAAGCTCATAATATATTTTTCTCTGGAGGCTCTTAAGTCATTTTTAGCTATATTATCTGATTTGCCATCATTCACCACTATCAATTAGGTACAGCATACATTTCCAAACACATTTAATAGATGAGGAAATGAAGGTAGATTAATTAGCTTTGCCCAAGTAAAATCTGATTGAGTTAAAACTGGGCTAAAGAGTAGATCCAAAGGGGCGTAGAGAAAAAAATCTTACTTTTAACCCAGACCAGAAAGACTGAGCAAATTAAACCTTAATGTACCCTATATCTTGATACTAATGTCAATTCAGAAATCTGGCGACTCAGAGGTGAGACGCTAAAAGCTCAGAAAATAAATCTATTTACCTGGAAGAGGCAGTCAGGGAAGGGGCCCTCATATAAGAGCAAGGTTATTTACAGCTGGTTTGGGTTTCTCCCTAAAAAATGTTGTTGCCCTTTATTTCTACAAGGTAAACAAAGAAATGCTTATGCTAGGTGCTGCCGAAACTGTTTACGTCTTCAAAACTCGTGTTGATTCCAATGCTGGTGCCAAGGGACTTTTTTGATGACTCCTTACAGGAAAGATTGACCTAGTTGAACCCACTTGAGCTTTGGTCCAGATTTGAGGAGTGTATGTAAGCCTACTTAAAGCTTTTTGGGTCTCTGTGAGGTAGGAGATTGAATATCCGTGAAGCTTGGTTATTTTACTGGTGCTGTCTTCCAAATCAGTCTTTCTCACAGGATTCTAGCATTCGAGGTTCTGGCCTAAGCCAGGAAGTGCCCAGGTGTGTGTAACTCAGTACTCACATTAAAATCTATGAACGTTTTCAGACCTCACATGTTTAGGTTCAGTTTTATTTTGGCAACTAGGTTTCAAGCAGGTTCTTATTTCTTTTGAACCAGGTCATCCAGCCCCTATTTTTCATCAAAGAATCTCGGTTAACTTTGATTTTTAATTCTCAGACACCCAACTCGCTGAACCACCCACCCTGCCTCAGTGCCCTGCTATTTTATTCCATATAAGGCCTTGAAATGTACTCACCTTACTCAGTGAAAATCCTTCTGGGATGGGAAGTTGCCAGCATATTAGAAATGTGATCTAAAGTCACTCTGCTTGAGGTTGGTCATATCCAGGTTAGAAGATATCAGGTATAAATGAGAAAAATATATTATCTCACAGCACTTATCTCACAGACCATCTTTTTGTTAGATTTTTTTCTTGTTTAGTTTTTTAGTTCATTTCTTGGTTTTTCTGGAAAAAATGTTGCAGTTATGTTGCTCCCGCAGCCAAAAATCTGCACTTAATTGGGCACATAAAAAAATAGCAGACAGGAAGTCTATTTCCTCACAGAGAGATATTGTGGTTTATGGACTCTGCTTTAGTACTGCAAAGCCAGTGCATTATTTTATTTTTTAGTACACTCCTGGTAAGCTGTCCCTGGCAATCCAAATGCTCTTTCAGTGCCTTCCAGAATCAGTATCAGCCCAGGTAGGGGTACTTGATTACAAAATATTAGTTTAATCTGGGTTTGATTTTGAATCAGTCTTAAGTTCTTGAATTTTTCTGGATGCTGGAAAAATAGAGAATATAATATTTGTGTATGCACTGAAAAAGTAATCCATATTCACGAGAGAGACCAGCGGCATCCCACAAGTAGGGCTGCTTCCACTCTCCGTGGGTTCTGGGAAAACATTTAAGTTGTTGCCTGTGTTACTGGCCTGAGCACACCCTCCATTCACTCCCCCAGGAGACTTTCCTGAGGGCTGTCAAGTTACAAAGGGGAAGGAAATCTTTATCAAAAGATTGCAGATGCTTACTTCTCCAGTTGTCGTTCCATCTTTAGCTCTATCTTTTCCATTCTTCCTTTATTCATTTATACTTCCTGTCTTTGAGTGATAATTAAATTAGCAAGAATACAAACTCAGAGGTTGAGAGTCCAGCTTCCCGTATAAAGATGACGAAAATGACACAAAAAGCAGTTCCATGATTTTTCTCCCGAGGACATGGAACTTCAGTAGCAGATAAGGGACTAAAACCCGAATCTTCCCTGACACCACACGACCTTTCTGTGTGTGTGGAAAAACAAAAAATGAAACTAACGTTCTCCTGTCACTTGGTTGGAGTTGGAAGACTGGGTACACTTGGTTCTAGGCCATTTCTATCTGCTTGTCTTGGGCACAATGCCTCCTGATTTGGAAAAATTATACAAGCCCCCAGTTTTTCCTAGGGCATGTGAGAAACTGCCATTTGTTTTTAGCAACCTAGTGTCATAAAGTAAGTGTGAGCCTAATCCCACTTTAGAGTTAAATGAGAGCTTTTGTGTAATTGCTTTGCCTTTTAATTCAGACTAAGCCACAGGTAATCAAGTCTTTCCCTAATACCTTGGGCTTTATTGAAACTAAAACCCATCCGGTTTATATGGGTATCCCCAGCTTCAAACTGAAATTCTCTAAAGCTCACAGTCAGCTCAACCCATGGAGGGGATTTACGTCACACCAGAGTTTTGCGTAGCCCTTCGTCTGGACTGATTTTGGTACTGTGCTGACCAGAGAAGATAAAACTTAGGGTCTTTCTCTAGTTGCTGCCCAATCCAGACTCTGGGCTGGGAACTTGATCAAGAGGATCAGAGAGCTTAGACTCAGTCTCAGTTTCTCAAACTTGTCTCCGATTCTTTGGCTCAGCCTTCAAAGGAATAAAATCTAACAGGAAACAAACTATTGCATATGGTCATGACTGGCTGTATTTTGATTTGGGAAACAATTCTCTTCCTTTGGTTCTTATACGGGGGAATCACGTATGGGACTGAATGTCTCCGCTGCCGCTTAGGGGATTTGGGAGTGAGGGGTGGGCGCTCTCTTATTTCTGGATTTTGTTGGTGCTGGCTTGGTACCAACTACCTCATACAAAAAAAGGAAAAATAATGGTCATTATTGTATTTATTCTTAACTTTCTACTATGTACCAGGGCTGGTTCCGGGGCCACCTATATTATCTTATTTTCTAAATCACTTGTAAGGTAAATTTTTATTATCTTTATTTTATAGGTGATGGGGGAAATCAAGTTCTTTCCATCACTCTCAGGATACAGTTCAAACCTCTTAACAGGAAAGGTCAGGAAAGTATAGTGGTCAAGAGCGCAATCTGTACGGCTAGGCTCTGAATGCCAGGTCTGCCACCTCCTAGTAGTACTACCTTAAGAAGTTCCTTATGTTTTCTGTGCCTCAGTTTCTGCATCTGTAGATGGAGACACAACCTTATGTGGTTGTTAGAGAGTTAAACATTGAGTAAATATAAAATTCTTAGAGCAGTGCCTGGCACATAGTTCTAAATGTTAGCTGATATTGCTTTATTACTATCACTATTATTATTAGCAACAGAAGATCGAATGAGACTTTTCTCTCAGGTTTCAGCTAAAGCCCCAGAGTTGGGAACATTGCATGGTAAGTACCCCACATTGTAAGGAGGAGCTGCTAGATGCATTTCTGCAGGGTTTACCGAAGTATAGCTGAGTAGTCTTGGTTCCTTTACTCCCTCCTACTTACACAGAGAAAAGACTAGAAATTCAAAAATCCTTCAAGGCAGAGAATTCACAGGACTAGTATATTTTAATCTAGTGGGTAGTGCTGTGGTATTTCCCCAAGACAAATAATTGGCTCTAAACATTGTGAGGTCTCTGAAAGGAGACCTGGATGAGCTCCTCACCCGGAAGCTTACTATACTAGGCATCTGTAGGCTGTGCTGGCATTGTCCCTGGAGCAGAGTGTGGAGAGAGGATTGTGAGAAGTCTGACCACCTGGTGAACAGAGAGATTCATAGATAAATAGATAGATAGGTAGATGATAGATAGATATCATACACATATATGCGTGTGTATTTGTATATATATATTTATATACATTTACAAAAGCTATAGAATAAGAATTATAGCAACACGGAGGTCATCTAGTCAAACTTTTTCATTTTAAAGATGAAGAAACTAGATTTAAAGAGGTGTGACCTCTGCACCCTCATGTGGTTATATAGACAACCTCTAGAGAGGGAATCCTTTATTTGGAGGCTTAGTGAAAGGAAGCAGACTTCACTGAAGAGTTAGGCTGAAAGAGAGATAATTCTTGGCCACCTTGGGCTAAGAGCTGATACATGCTTGTAGGCCTAAGGACAGTTTGGAAGACTGTGACCCTACCACCAGAAGCTGTGGCTGTGGCTAGGATTAAGTGGATCACTCACAAGCCCTCCTTTGACAGATGAGTGGGCTATGATTTAATACCCTTGTCACTGTTGAGCAGAACAGAGAAAGAGAGTCTTCACTATAAATGTACCTTTCCTTTGGGAACCTAAGTGACACTGATGTCCTTATAAAGACCAGAACTCTTAGTCTCAAAATCTATATCAAGACCTGAGCCTTTGCTGCGATTACTCACACATGGAACTGAGCAGAGACAAATGACCTATAAGACATTCTTATGATGATAAAGGAATTAAATTACTACAGGAGCCAGAAACCCAGCCTGCCAAAACCTGTGACAAACCCACCCAACTCCTGGGTCTATCAATCAACATGGACAAGAAGTGGACTATGAAAGTTGTGGTGGCCTCAAGAAAGTATACTCTCCAGCATCTGCTTCGGATGTGGCCATGGGGGACAACAGACAAAAAAAGTCCTCCCAGGGAGCTAAAGCCCCAGCAGCCAGATGGGCAGGGTGGGCATTTCCACAGTTCCTCTCCAATATAATTTGACTGTTCTGAAAGATTGGTGACCACTGTGTTTCCTATTTTCCCTTTTCTGATGAGAGTTTTCTAGTTATTCTTCTCCTTCATTTTATGTTAAGTCTTCATGGAAAGATGATTTGCTTGTTAGTTCATAGGCCACCATATTACAAAGAGCCACAATGGAACTGATGTAGAAGGCTGATCTCACCCAGAGAATCCTTGACCTTGACCTAGATGCAAGAACTGAATGGGATTTGGGACGGGATTCCTTGGGAAAGGAATGAGCATATTCTCCATGGAGAATGCAAACAGAGCCAAAGGGATGAAATGTGGCCAAGACTATTAGCTGTCCCTCTGCTTCTCCTTGATTTTAGGTGGGCACAAGGACATCAGGATAAAAATATTTCCCAGGCTCCCTTGTAGATGGGTAGCTATACAAAGTTCCACCTAATGGGCTATGTGCAGAAGTGAAGAACATAATTTATTATCCATGTCTCCCTTAGTGGAGGGAACAAGTTCTTCCTCTTTCCTCCAACCTATGGCTTGGGAAGTGGATGTGGTGAGGAGCTATGCAGGATCTTGCAGACGGAGGATGCCCAGCAGCAGTGGACCTGTAAGACAGAAGGAACCAAGGCCCTGAAGAATCTTGAACTGCCTGCCTTTGGATGAGAAAGAACTTTGTATCTATTAAATGCAACAGGCTATGTCGGACCTCTCTTACATAGAGTCAAACCTTTATCGCATTCATTCTGTCTTTAATACAATATTTACTACATACTGTCAGGGACTTTACAGTCCAGGTCCTTCTTTCACTACCTATATACTTTGAATGAAACTGTAGAGTGCTAAAATAGAAACTTGAAGAGATCAGGGGCCCTGCCTATCTCATTCACTGTACTTAGTAGGCACTCAGTCTTTGTTCCTTTGCTCCATGCTAGTACTTAGTCATTTAATGAACCAATTCAGAAATGTTTACTAAGTACCCAGTATGTGAAAGATTCTGTGCTTAGAAATAATAAGCACCTATTGAACACTTGCTGAGTACGAGGCGTCATTCCAAGTGTGTTACATATACAGCATTTATGCATTTGATCCTCATGATGAACCCTGAAGCCGGTTCTATTACCATCCGCACTGTGCATATGAGGAAATGGAGGCCCTGAGAATTAAGTGACTTTCCTAAGGTCACTCAGACAATAAAGGGAGTATCTGGGACTAGAAGCCTGGCAGTTTGCCCTGGAGTTTCCCCTGCTAAGCAAAGCACTTACTTGCCTTTCCAAAGAGTATAGGCATCATTCTTCTCATTTTAAGCAGTTAATTAAACCTTAAAGACCAAAGTCTCTCCAGTGCATGTTCTGGAAAATGAAAATTCATATTTGAAAATTACAGAGCCCATTTTAGGAAAAAAAGTATGATGCATCTGGTTCAAATAGCAATTATTTTGTCAGATCGTAATAGAACTCCCCCCAAAACTAATTTTAATGCAATAGAATTAACTTCCTAGTACACAAACTTATTTTCTAATTCTGTAAAGCAGACAATTTAATTTCCTGGTCTTTAAAATAAAGGACATTTTAGAGTCTTTATTAATTGTTTAATAATACTGTTGGCAAAAATAGAGCGGCACTTTTTCCTTGAATAACTACTGTTTACACAAATCAAGTAGAGGAATAATTGTTTCATCCAAAAATAATTGTCCAAAATGACATAAAAAGGCATACACAAAGTAAGTTCTTTTCTTTAATAAATTTTAAATGATTTTTAAAAGATAAATGTTATTCGGGGAATAATTCTCACATGAAAGACTAGCTGCTAAATATAAAACAGCTCATAAGACAGATCAAATAGAAAGGAAGTAGAAGACACAATTCTTGTATTCACAATGTTTCAAGCCAGCTGATTTCCATTTGCAAATGCCCTCACCACGGTAGATTTCAAGCTACCAAGACAAAGTTAATGAACATGGAGTTGGGAAGAGATGTACAAATCTGCTCTCTGGAACTCAGATGAGCAGATTCCATCATGCCACTGGCTCATAAGTCAACCAAACATATTCCAGATACAAACACAAGTGCCTACTCGTGTCTGGTGTTATGCTAGACATTTTAACAGGGACTATATGTAGAGTGTACTCAGGACTATGAAGTGGGAATGTCTTGTGCAAGTTTAGAGAAGCATCTCCTGAGCAGAGGGATGTGGAAGAAGAGTTAAGCAGTCTTTGCCCTCTAGGAACTTAGGAAGACGAGGTGAGCATACACAAGACACCACAAGTTTTACTTGCAGGGAGCATTCGTCAGTAGTGACAGTTGCACATTTCAGTTGCTCGATCATATGTGTTATAGTCCAAAATTAATATGAAATTCACACCCCAGTCCTTTCTATATAGAAGCACCAACCGACTTTGGCATTAAAATGAAATGCATAATTTTTAGATTTTATAAATACCTGTTTTAATTAGTCTGTTTGCCCTTGCAGTTTTAGAACTTGTGTTACTATTTATTTCATCTACCTTCTCCCACTCCAAAGGTGGCAAAACTAATTGGAAGAAGTTTATTTATTTATTTTTAAATCCTCACCCAAGGATATTTTTTCCATTGTTTTTCAGAGAGAGTGGAAGGGAGAAAGAGAGAAAAATTGGTGGGAGCGACTCACATTAATTGGTTGGGGTCAGGGATCAAGCCTGCAACCAAAGTATATGTCCTTGATCAGAATCGAACCTGAGACTCCTCAGTCCATGGGCCATTGCTCTAACCACTGAACCAAACCAGCTAAGGCTGGAAGA
Organism: Miniopterus natalensis; assembly: GCF_054644295.1. NCBI lineage: Eukaryota > Metazoa > Chordata > Mammalia > Chiroptera > Miniopteridae > Miniopterus > Miniopterus natalensis. The sequence continues at coordinate 154,120,021 of NC_142082.1, read as the reverse complement.
AGCTTCTTGATCTTGGTTGAGAGAAACAAAATCTAGATCTATATGGACTGTACTTGGGAGTGGCCACGTGAGTTACTCCTGGCACATTACAGTCATACATTCTACCTTCAATGTGAGAACTGAAATAGAGATTACTGACAGGCTCCAAAGGGTGACAATTGTGATTTGCAAAATGTCTTCAGAGATTGTTTAAACATATTTGGATGTATGTAGAGAAGCAAATACTACACTTAGTTTAGTAATGTAATTCATTTGTGTGCAGCAAATGAGAAAGGAATAGTATGTCATATCTGTCCCCGTGTATAAGGATCCTAAGGTTTCCCCAAATCTCCATTCACTCCGGTTCTACAGCATTTCCTTCTGGCTCTATAGAAAACGATGACAAGAAAATGAAAACAACAGCTGCAACAACCTACCTCCTTATTGAAACAGGACTCAAAACCTCTCTGCCCCTAACTTCTCAGTTTCCTGGTGTGAGCTGCTCATGGGCTTGGTCACCATACCCTTTGAAAGAGTCTGCATGTTTTAATGGAAGGGAGTGTCCAGCTCTACTGGACTCTGTTGTCCCTGTGATAGTCCATCTGATGTTTTGAAAATGCGATAGTACTCTTAGTGAGAGACTCACAGAGGAAGAGTGAAAGCCAGGGAGAAAGAGTAAAAGTGAATTCATCAGCTGCCTCTTTCCACCTGAGAATTTCCTTCCAAAATTAGGCTTGGAGATTCACAGACACAGTGTCGTTTAAAGACAGCTACCACCTCCATCACATCATCCAACCAATAGGGGCCTTTGGCTCTTTTCCACCATCTCCATAGAGAAGTGAACAAATTCCTTTTCTTCTCAGTTCGTTAGAGACAATATCAAACTTTTTAAAGAAGTGCTTGCACAGTAAGCTTTTGCTTACCCAATAGAAAATCTATTAGAAAGTTCAAAATTCATCAAAATGTAAATGTACTGGTACAGATTTCTTATCAAAACCGTTAGCATCAGTTTCCCTTTCATTTGGCTGGAACATCTAATGGGGGCACTCAGGCTTTAGTTTCTTTCCTTAATTTGAATTTACCAGCAGTTTGGACATTAGACAACCTCCCGCACACCAGTGTGGTGAGGGAGCTTCCAGCTCTCCCCACTGTGTATAGGTTGGGTGAGCTCCTCCCTCCTGCAGGTCCTAGGCTTCCTCCTTACACTTGAACTGCCACCTGGTTGCCTCTGGGCCCAGGATTCCCCACACTTTTACTTTCCATCTTCTTAAGGGTCTGGGAGAGCTTCTGCTCACTGGGTGCAGAGGGAATTTTTGGATCTTGCCCCAAAGATTTCTCTCCTGGGCTTTAGTCTACTCTTATCCATACTGGGGATTTTACTTTGCTATCCCGTCAACCTCTGTCTCCAACAAAAGGTTCTTTTTTGTTGTTGTTCTTAAAAACATTTGTAATTTACTTGGAGGAATAAGACTTTTGATATAAAATATAGAATGCATTTGTGAGAGAACCTAATAGCCAATGTGGTGAGTTGTTTATTAAAATAACAAACAATCCTGTAGTGCCCTTCTCTGTAGCTAGAGGTCTGGAGGAGTATATTCTGGAACCACAGTAGTTACCTGGGGAAAGTTCTTGTTCTTTTTAGTTTTCCTTGACCCACTCAGTGATCCTATGAAGAAAGATGATTTTTTACAGCTTTACAGATGAGAAAACTGAGGACCAAAGAGGCTGAGTGACTTGCTCAAGATTAGATGGGCTGTTAATTTTGGAGAATGGTTTTGCCTTCAAGGGGTTCTTCTTATCACTGACTATGTCTCCATACTATGCAGGTTGCCCGAGGCCTATTCACAGATTTTATATCTGCATCTGTTCTTAAATCAAGCCAATCCTTACCTCTGGGACTGGTCTCTTCACCATTCAAGTGGTCTGAAAGGCTCACACCATTTTTCAGGATCCTATTGATTTCACATAACTTTCCCTCCAAGATCAACTAAAGACCATCAACTAACTCTACACATCTCAAAGGTGAGCACCCCAGTGAATCTTCCATTTAATCTTTATAGCTCCTGTGTCCAGTTTGTTTTTTTGACCTTCACAGCTTGGGCTATCAGCCTAATTGATTATCCCAGTACCATAATCATTGCATTATTTGCCTTTTTGCTTCTTTTTTCCTTAAAGCTGGGAGAAAATTAAAAATAGATAGGAAGTCCCGGATGGTGTGGCTCAGTTGATTGGAGTGTCATCCCATGCATGGAAAGGTTGCAGGTTTGATTCCTGGCCAGGGCACATACCTAGGTGGTGGGTTTGATCCCCAGTCAGGATGCATATGGGAGATAGCCAGTCGATGTTTCTCTCTCTCTCTCTCTGCCTTCCTCTCACTCTGAAAAGTCAATGAACATATCCTCAGGTGAGGATTAAAAAAAAAAAGATAGGAAAAGAATATTTCACATACAGTGATGGGAATGTATTTATAGCAGTAGGTGTCACTTTCACAATGGGTGAAATAATTTTTTTTTTAATCCTTACCTAAAGATATTTTTTCCATTGCTTTTCAGAGAGAGTGGAAGGCAGAGAGAGGGCGGGGGCAGGGAGGGAGAGAGAAACATTGATGTGAGAGAGACACATTGATTGGCTGCCTCTCTCCTGCACCCTGACCAGGGCTGGGGATTGAGCCTGCAACTGAGGCATATGCCCTTGGCTGGAATCGAATCCAGGACCCTTCAGTCTGTGGACCAATGCTCTAACCACTGAGAAAAATGGCCTAGGGCTGGGTGAAATGATTTTAATTTTCAACATGTTATATTTCAAAATTTGGGTGGTGCCTTGCATGCAGCTGAAAACCTAATCTTATAATAGAGTAAATGGTTAGGTCTGAGAATATAGATCTGGAAGCAATGCCTAGAAGAATGCCTAGCAATTAGTAGCATTTAATAAATAATACATTCTATATTAAAAGATAGCTAATGATTTAAACATTTGTCTATGTGTATATTTTCTTTTTTATTTATTTAAATTTTTTATTATTGAGTTTATTGGGGTGACATTGGTTAATAAAATTATGTAGGTTTCAGGTGTAAATTCTATAATCCATCATCTGTATATTGTATTGTGTGTTCACCACCCAAAGTCAAGTCTCCTTCCATCACCATTTATCTCCCTTCACCCTCTCCTACCTCCCCCCACCCCACTTTCCCTCTGGTCATCACCAGACTGTTGTCTGTGTCTTTTTTTCTTTATCCCTTCATCTTTTTCACCCAGCCTCCCAAACTCCCTCCCCTCTGACAGCTGTCAGTCTGTTCTCTGTATCTTTGAGTCTGTTTCTATTTTGTTTGTTAGTTTTTTGTGTTTGTTAGATTCATAAGTGAAATTACATGGTACTTGTCTTTCTCTGACTGGCTTATTGAACTTAGCATAATACTCTCCAGGTCCATCCACGCTGTCACAAAAGGTAAGATTTTTTTTTTTTTTTTTTACAGCCGTGTAGTATTCCACTGTGTAAATGTACCACAGCTTTTTCAATTCACTCATTTACTGATGGACACTTAGGCCGCTTCCAAATCTTGGCCATTGTAAATAATGCTGCAATGAACATAAGGGTGCATATGTTGTTTTGAATTTGTGTTTTTGTTTCTATTATCCTTTATTTCATTGTTTATTACAAGTAATATTTCTTCTCAAATGAGTGGTCATGGGAAGAGAAAGAAGTTATTTCCCAACTTGAATTAGTCAGGTGGCCATGCTGAGTGGTTCAAGTTATTTTTAGTCTACCAGAATATTAAGGCTCATACTCTTTGATATATTTATGCTATATTAATTACAGCATATTTTCCCTGGTTGTGTTGTAATTTATTCCTTTCAAAATATATGAGTATATTCAGTTAGAGTTTAAATAGAAATTTTGATTAATACTATGAATTACTAATTATTTACACTTTTATTTAATATTGTTAGGGATAATACATGACCAGAGTCAATTGCTTTATCTTTCTAAAATTTGAAAAATTAACATTATTAAGAGGCTTCAATGCTTATACTTATAAGCCACGTCTATCCTTCTGATGTATGAATCAGTAATTACTTACTAAGTGTGGTAAATATATACAAATAACATGAGTAATTCATTTTTCAAGTTGCGTGGCAGAATGTTGGACTAAAAAGAAAGCAAATAAAAAGAAAGCATTTTAAAATTATAGGAATTAGTTTTTTCTTGCCTAAATAATTCAAAATGTCTATCTACACTGGAAATATTTACTTAAATATGTTTCTGTAGTTATAAACAGAATCACTGAACAGTCCATAGGTATGATAATCATTCTTGTAAGTAGGTTCTCTCCCAATTTGCTAAAAACAAGTGATGATTTATGCTGGGTGAGGAAAATGCTGATTTGGTTTGCTAATGCTTATACATCTCCAGGGAGGGGAAAAGACTGGAAAAATTTTAGTGGAATGATAAATGTACTGAACTCCTTTTTAATGGGAGGTATTGCCAGTTTCTTATGGCCTTGTTTTTCTCGATTACTGTATTTGAGCATGATAGAATTTTGCTGTATCACCGTCTTTAGACCTCTTGCCACAAAAAGGTATTATAGATGAAACCGTGTTATAGTAATTTTCTTCTAGCACTTATAATAGCTGAATCTCTTTGAGTCCAAGAATAAAACATTTCTGTACCAAATATCACATCATGGTGGATTGTATTATCATAAGACTGGTGCTGATGTGCATGTAATGTTTTTCTTTGATGATGGTTTATGAGAGGATCTTGGCCCCCGGGGAGTAAATTAATTGTGACATCACTCCCCCTTTGAACAATTCATAACTTATTTCTTGCCTCAGAGAGTAATTTCTAGCCTCAAAGGTAAGGTTTTACATGATTATTTGAAAGTTACAGTACTCTTTTCCCTCTTTGTCCCACTCCATGGCTATAGGACAACTTGATTCTCAGGGAATTTTCAGGTCTTAGAATCACTAGTTCATTGTACCTCCTGGAACATATAGTGGTGTTAGTACTATTGTTTCCACTTTTAAGGAAGGAGGGGAAGGAGAAAGCTAAGAAAGATAAATAGGTGGGCAAAATACCATTCCTACAAATTACATCTTGTGTTGGTTACCACAGCAACTTTTCTTGGACAAGCTACTGTTTAATGTTTGATGTTGATAGGTTACTTCATTTAAATCTCATTTATATCTAAAGTAAGCCACCAGGTCATTACTTTTGTTTCACATTTTTATATTTTAAAGAAGAACAAATTATCCATTAATCTCTAGTGGCTTCTCAGTATATCGTACTCCTCCAACATTATCCACATTGGGTCAGAATTCTAGTTGATTTTGTTTGGTCCTAAAACAGTGATGTGGACATGTCAAATGACTTAGTGGTTCATCTGGCATAGGTAACTGAAAATTTGAATGCTTATCTGAACTTTATCTGAACTATCCTGAGTTTTCTTGGGTCTGAAAAATTGGAACTGAACTCTCATGGAAACTGGCTTTCTCAAGAAATTTTTGGTGAGCCAGAAATACTGTGAGAGCAGCCTTTCCCGTGGTGTTTTGGCAATTTTTACTTTGGCCTCAGACTGAACCAGGAAGTTCAGAGGTGAATGAGAATGAAAAATAACAAAATGGTAACTGATCTTTTTTTTTTTTTTTTTTTTTTTTTTTGGTACTTCAGAAAGGTTCAGTACAAAATTCTTTCAAGAACATGTCAAGTCAGTCTTAACCACTATAGGCCTCATAATATGCATTAAGAGAGATTTAGGACACTCTTAATAATTCAGCCCATCTGTGGTAAATAAGAAGGAAACCGAAAATTACCATCTCCTCTCATTTTTTATACTGTTCTAAAATCATTTATGGAACTGTGGGTTCTATAGAATTATTGACCAGTAAATGCACATATTCCCCTGATATTAGTGAGAACATGGCAGATATCTTAATGAATTAATACCAACTTTCCTTACTGTCTCTTAACTCAAATTGTTACCACCAGGTAGATTGAATTTCTATGCATTTTATATTAATATGCTTAGAACCCATCTTTAGAGTTGACCAGAGTTTTAGCAGATGGATCACCATGGGTTGTTCTGGAAATCAAGTTTCTATTTGTAAGCCTAGTCCATCTAAAAGATGCATAAGTTCTATTGACAGAAACACCCTGAAGTAGAGGCAGATTCTTGTATATTCATACCTTGGTCTATTTATTCACTTTTACATAGGAATTTCCTGGCCCAACCCCAGTCAGCCCCACCAGATCAGTGATGGTACAGCCTATGATACTGCGTTTTTATTAAGTTCTACTGGGAATTTGGATGTAAACCAAAGTTCACACTGGCATCACTTAGGTGTCGTGAGCTTTGTACCAGATTGTAAACAGCAGTCACAATGACAAATTATATTTATATAAGTCTTGACTACTTCATTTCATACATTATTGTCTTCAATTATCACCAAAACCTGTGTGAGGAGACTATTACTATGATACTCATTTTATGGTTGAGGGGACTGAGGCTCAGAGAGTTTCAATAATTTTTCCAGTTTTTAAGTGATGGAGTTGAAACTCAGCTCCTACTCTTTTGTCTGGAAGCTCTGGACTTTTTCCACTATCACACCAATATACTATAAGCAGAGAAAGGAGGAACACCTGTTCCTACTAGTTAAAAAATTAAGAAGAGATATATTGTCCAAGAAAGATACACCATTATAAACATCAATAATACCAAGGATTTAATAGACATTTATTTTTAAATGACTTAGTCCCTGAAAGAAACAGAAGGGTAATTGAGACAGTGTCCACAGATAACTTCTCTCAGATACCTATTCCAATTTTCGAGGGCTCCATTAATCTTTCATGATAGAATACTGACTTGAAGCTTTTGTTTTCTTTGCAAACCTTTGCAAATTGCAGCATCAGAAGTGCTAATGGTTGATTCTGAAGGTTGCGTTGTCAGCCACTGAGAAGTGCCCATCTGTTACCTTCCCCATTAATTCTATGTTCTTTTTTGTACAGAGGCTTGGACAACAAAGGGACCAAAAGCCATACTGAGTTGCCCCATTTTAAGTTAAGAATATAGAATTCCTGCAGTGTTCTAAAAAGCCAAAGTTTACAAATGCCTGAAAATTTCCCCCAAATCTTGATGAAATTAATTCCCTCAAAAGATTCTTACTTCATTGTTTTTGCTGGCCATCTTTTCAAAGCCATTTGCCTTCAGTGAACTAAGGACTGGACTTTGAATAAATGATGCACTTTGGATCAGCTATGTCTGCTCTGTGATTTGTGCAGGATTGGCATCATCAGCCTGGCCTCCATCCCAGGCATTCATTTGGAATGCAGTCACATAGAATAGGGCAGAGGCGGGGGGACATGAGCGCAGTGAGGGATGATTTCCAAGCTCAAAGACAGTCAGGGGAGAGGTGGGTCCTAAGAGGAAAAAAGTAAGTAGAGTTCATATGTAACTAAAATTAAAAGTGCATAAGGTTTCTGAAAACACCAAAGTGTATACAAGTTGCAACAGACTGCCCTTAAGCAGGTTTCGCCAGTATGATTGGCACTCGGACAAAAGATAACCTAACCTGACACTAACCCAGCTAGTAGTGGAGGGATAATATTTTCACTAGAATGACCTGCTCTTGAACTGTTTCTGTAATTTATTTGGTGCAAACAGGCTTTCCTTCAACATCAGACATGCATGTCTTATGGCCACCCGTTTGTTTATTGTAAAAACATATTTATTATAGCCAATGCAAGCAAACCCCTCCTTTCCACTGGTGTTCGTATCCCCCGGAGCCTCCTCAGACTGTGTACCACAGCCCTGATGATGAAGTATACGCAAACTTGTTCCAAACCATGTCCCATGTTTTCTTTGGACTTATCTTCAAAATCTCTTGCTAAAGAGCAACTCCTAGTGTTTTATGACCTTTTACCATGATGGTGCTTATCCTTTGGACTTGAAATGATTTTCCTTCTCTTGATGAAAATGTCAAGTATGCCTGAGGATCCAGTCAGAAAGTGTGCGTTGAGCTAATTAGGAAGGAGAACAGCTGGCTGGATATAACTGAACAGACATGTCTTAGGAAACCACAGGGGTGTAACAGGGATTGGTTGCTGGAGTCTATGTAAAGTCCTACAATGTAATATCGGTTTCATCATCATCATTGTCATTGGTATTATTATCCTACATGAAGTTGCCAATACTTAGCTTCTGAACTGATTCTGAAGAAAAGACGACCTTGGATCATTCTAGAGATGTCATTTTCTACAGACATTCATTCATTCCAGAAATATTTTCTTGAGTAGCTACTATGTGCCAGGCAGTAAACAATCCAGAAAATAGTATTTCCTTTGCCAAATCCAGTTATTCTTTTTCTCTTTGGAACTACCCATTCCTCATCTTTTATTAGTAAAGCAAACTGTTTTGGATTTATTCCCAAGCTTTTAGATGCCACCTGCCCTTTAGGATGTCAAAAGGGTACAAAGGTCTAATGAGCACTTAGCCTGCATTCATGAGCATGATAAGAAAAAAAAGAGGTGTGGTTCATCTATTCTTCTGGCCAAAGAACATCTTGGATAGAGTTGAAGTAATTCTATATAAGAATGAAAACTTCTTTAATATACATTGTAGGACTATTGCTAACACATACATCTTTGTGCAAATTAGAAAAAAAAGTGCCTCTTTCTCATGACGTTTTACTTCAGTAGGGAATATTGTTATAATAAATATTAGAATCCGTGACTTTTATGTCACCTTCTTAGATGTGCTTTCTTGTGCAGTGTGCAACTTACCCAACCATATGTGATTGCTCTATATAGCAGCTATTCCAGACAATTTGGAAGGACTGCAAACAAGCTGGAGCAACACATCAATATTAATGTGTATCTTCCTAAAAAGAAACATCTGCTAGTAATATTCTGTCATCAAACTCCAATAATTCTCCCCTTCTATGTAGTTCTCTCCCAAGCATGTATTTATTTGGGAACCTGTGTTTATCTCCAACATTTAAATAAAAGCTATTTTACTACCCTTTCTAACTAATTATGTTTTCCTCTTTAACTTTCTGTAGGTTTTTTTCCCCTCCGTTGAAAGCTCTGCTCCTCTGATTAATTTTTTTCCCTCTGATTAATTTAATTTCGCTTTGCTACTCATGTACTATATATCACCCATCCATATATATGGCCAACTTCTTCTTTAAGATATCGCCCTCAAAACAAATGGATGAGAAAATCCATGAGTTACCTGGTCATGAGACACTAAATCATTGAACTATGTGTCTGAAAACTGTGTCATGAAAATTCTAGAACCCCATAACCCAAACTAAAAAAAAGCATATTTAGCCCAGCTGGCCTGGTTTAGCCATTGAGCATCGAACTATGACCCAGGAGATCACGGTTCAGTTCCCGGTCAGGGCACAGGCCTCAGCTTCAGGCTTGATCCCCAGCAGGAGGCAGCCGGTCAATGACTCTCTCATCATTGATGTTTCTATCTCTCTCTCCCTCTCCCTTCCTCTTTCTGAAATCAATAAAAACAAATGCATATTTATTTTCCTGCCTTTATCCTAAGCGTCCTTGCAGTCATTTTTTTAATGTTCTTACATGGCAGAAAAAGAAAAGTGAATGCAAAATAAATTAGTGAGGGTCTAACCCTTTTTTTTTTTTTTTTTTTTTAGTTTCAACAGCTAGTTACCAGAAAATGGTAACTCCAATATGTACAACTTTAGGTTGCTTTCATACTCAGGCACCCACCTCATGGATTTTGGTAAGGCAAAACTGAACCAGTTGCTCAGAGTTTAATTAATTTCAAAGCATCAGCTTCTAAAAACATGAGGTTACCTCGTATCTATCTCAACCTAAGACCTACCGGGAATGCCCTAATATATATAGTGCTCTAAACATGAATCCTACAAATGTCTGCAGACATTTGCATAATGCTCATAGTACTCATCAATTGACATAGTCATTTGGTGAAAACTGAGGGATGAAATTGGCAATAATCCTCATAAAATTTTATTCATAGAACTTTGGATTTGAAAAATCTGATTTGTTTATCAACTATCAATTTGTTTATTCTATAATATGATGAGAAAGAAACTTTACCAACTGCTATCCTTCACTCCTTTTCTACCTCATCTCTGTTCCCTTCTTATTTCTACTTTAATACTCTAGTCTGTGGCATGGCCATTCCAACACATATAGCAAGAAATTGCTACCTATCAATGGCTGCTATACATTATCTATATCTGTCCTAAATTATTTGGACAAAATAAACATATGTGTATATACAGCAGGGTTTAAAAATGTTTCTTTTTAAAAAAAATTTCTCTATGCTGTGCTCCAAAAACCCAAGAGCTTCTATAGAAGAAACTTAAGGGGTTGTAAGGAGCTAAGATAAGAGTATATCAGGAGAGATTCATGGGGTCCCATTCACATTTTAATCAGAAGAGCTCTGCTTTTTTATGTCTAATAACTTTGACTTACATATAAGATTTCAGTTGAGGAAGGATCAACAACTGCAACAAATTTAAAACCCATTTGCTTAAGAAATTTTAGCATATATTTCTGTATATCTTCTCCATTCTAAGCTTTCCCTCCACCTAAATACTCATCTCTTCAAGGTCAGGCATTGTGTCATAATCAACTCTTTGCCTGGCATAATGCTTCTTAAATAGACTGGTCACAATAAAACCCTGAAAATAATTTTATTAATATACACTGAAAATAAACTAGCCATCACATTTTTAGATGTTTTAAATTTTAAAAAAATTCAAGTACAGTTGACATACAATATTATATTAGATTCAGGTATACAGCATAGTAATTAGACATTTATATAACCTGCAAAGTGATTACTCCAAATAAGTCTAGTACTCTTCTGATACCATACATAGTTATTACAATATTATTGACTATATTCCCTATGTTGTATTTGATATCCTTGTGACTGCTTCTATAATTGGCAATTTGTATATCCTAGTCCTTTCCTTTTTCTCACCCATATCCCAACCCCCCAACCATCTGGCATCACCAGTTTGGACTCTGTATCTGTGAGACTGTTTCTGTTTTGCTCATTCATATATTATGTGGTTTCATATCTAAGTTATGGTTTCACATATAAGTGATTTAACTAATATGTAAAACCATAAAACCATATTATTTTTTTTGGTCTTTCTCTGTCTGATTTATTAACTTAGAGTAATATGTCCTAGGTTCATTCACGTTGTTGACGTGGCAAGATTTCATTCTTTTTTATGGCTGAGTAATATTCTGTTATACACTTCCCCTCAAAATCTTCTTTATCTATGTCTATTGATGGACACTTAGGTGCTCCCATATCTTGGCTATTGCAAATACTGCTGGAATGAACATAGGAGTGCACATGTCTTTTTAAATCAGTGTTTTGGATTTATTTGGATAAATACAAGAAGTGAAAATGCTGGACCATATGGTAGTTCCATTTTTAATCTTTTGAGGAAACTCCATACTGTTTTCCATAGTGGCTGCGCCAGTCTGCATTCCCAGTGATAGTGCACAAGGGCTCCCTTTTCTCCGCACCCTCACCAACACTTGTTGTTTGTTGATTTGTTGATGGCAGCCATTCTGACAGGTGTGAAGTGGTTTAATATACAGGGTATGGCAAAAGTAGGTTTACAGTTGTTTGTATGGAAAAACAGTGCAATAATTAAATAATAATACAAGAATAAACTCTGTATTTTGGGTACGCATAGCTGTAAACCTACTTTTGCCACACCCTCTAATTTATAGGGATACTGGTTATATATTTAGACTGATTATGACTGGTCAGAGAAAACTAGGGCAATCATAATTATGAAGTGAATAATTTTGAACGAAGAACAATTGTTTTAAAGAGGTTTGATGAATGCCTGGCCTGCCTCCATGACATTGTCTTAAGATGGCATTTCATGTTCTTACTGCTTTTTGGATGAACCTAAAAGCAGTAAGATTTTGAGGGACATTCTTTATTACTTAATTACACTTTGATTTACCTTTACATTGGTCCAGGTGTGCTTATTTATATGTCATCTAAGGGAAGAAGGAAATAACTGTGCTTTTCATGTTTTGTATGACATAGTCTGAAAAAAAATGTTCTTACACAGCAAATGCCCAGACCTGTTACGAAAAGATCAAGTGGTAGATTGTGCTGCTAGCCTCCAATATCCATCTGCTTGACGCCAGGCCGAGCCACGTGACTTGCTTTTACTGGTGAAATGTGAGAGTGAGTCTCATGTGTCCCTTCCATGTGGGAGCTTTAAGGGACACCGTGTGCTTTCCCCCTCCCCTTCTTTCTGTGGCAGTTTTCACCATTGTTGTGTGTCCCCGAGTGAGGCTGGTGAGGGGCAGACACCCAGCTGACCACCATGGGCATGTAGTGTGAGCAGGAAACGCAAACAACAACAACAGCAACTTCGGTGTTTTAAGCATAGCAGTGAGAGTGAAAGAGTGGTTTTTGGACATATATTTTTATTTTTGCATGTGCAGTCTGAGTCTAAATGTGTTATCAGACTCTTGTGGTCTTCCTGTGATCTGGGCCAAGTTGCTATGTACAAAAACAAACCACATTGGTTTCCAGTCCCCCCCCCCCAAAATCAGAGAGGGGGGGATAGAACTGGTGCAGCTGTGGCAACAACCTTATTGTTAGGGAACAAGGGTATCTAATTTATAAGTGCCTACGAAGGTTGAATATGAAAAAAAAGAAGCTGTGGATATAAGGGCAGGGAGATTTTCATTTAGTCGGGTAGATATGTTGATTATTTTGTCTTCAAAGATTTGGATGTAAACTTAAATCTCTCACTTTTACTAATTTAACTTGAATTATTGAGTTCTAGAGCCTAAATTTAATGCTGCATTGGGCCAAGTTGCTTTAATCGTCAGTCGTCAGGGGATCTAGCATTCAGCCCTTTCCAGCTCCCAGGTTATGGTTGGGCCTGTGATGGGGAATATCTGAGTGTTCTTCTGGGTGAGCATTAATCGCACCCCATCGCCTCGTGTGGAAAACCTGCCAGGAGCCCAAGGCAATATTTAGACTATTGATGTTAATTCTGTCCCTCTCCCTCTCTAAGGTGATATACAGTAACTTCTAAGATCAAATTGTTAGACAAGCAAAAACATTTTTAGATTTCCGATAAGTTTATCTTTCATTTTATGCCAAAGATATAAATTTACATCCAGCATTTGTTACAATCACATGGCCCTTCACAGCTAGCCAAGCAAGCAGCCAGCAGAAAGAGGAAGTTGAATAAAACCTTATACTTCCATAAAATACAGCCTGGAGTGTGCTGTGGGCCTGGGCCTTCCCCTCCCAAACTGATAAACTGACTTTTTTTTTTTTTTTTAAAGTTGCCTATTAATCCAAATATATTGGGTTCTTTAACTAAAGGAAAAGACACTTCCAACAGTTACAGTCTTTGGTATGAAAATGTATATGAACATACTTTTCCATCATTAATTGCCATGACATTTCAAAATAATACCTTTTGATATCAGCTTACCAATTTCAAATAAAGCACAGATTTTGTATAATGGTCCTGAGGGTAACGTGTATATTTTGGAATGAACCATTGCAATTCATCTGTCCATTAGTCATCATCGTGTTTATGCTTATCAGATGGAAAAACGCTTTTCACAGGATCACTATGACCTTGTTATTGAACATACACTTTTAAATTTCTCTTAACTGTAATACTATCCTGGAAGTGATAATGTAGAAAAATAATATGATCATGAAATATACGCCAGAGGTTGTAGGCAACTGTTTTTTATGTTTTGTTAGTATTATGCCCTTATTTCTAAAATTTAATTGAACAGTATCAACAATAAGTTGTAGCCCAGCCGGGCGTGGCTCAGCGGTTGAGCGGTGACCTAGGATCCAGACGATTAGGGTTCGATTCCCGGTCAGGGCACATGCCCAGGTTGCGGGCTTGATCAATGACTCTCTCATCATTGATGTTTCTATCTCTCTCTCCCTCTCTCCTTTCCTCTCTCTGAAATCAATAAAGATATATTAAAAACAAAACAAAAACAATAAGTTGTAGATAGTCATAAAGAAAGGAATGGATGTAACTAAAGAGTCATAAACGAAAGCAGTGAAGAAGTTCAAAGGGAATATTAAAAGTTATTGGTCATAGAAACTCTTTAAAATTTAAACATAAGATTTGCAGTTCTGTAACTGGTGAGATGAAGAAGATATTCTCAGCCTCTCTTCTGAGAAATTACACAAGTAAACACGAACAAGATACAAAGAAGCTAAAACTCACGTCTGTGACACTAGAGGTACATTCGTGTCTGAACCCTGACACAGAGGAAGGCTGCTGAATCTCTTGGAGTGAAACTACAAAGCTTCTGAACAGCAAAAGAAAGAAACAATCCACAAAATGAAAAGCTAACAACCCATGGTATGAGAGAAAATATTTGCAAGTTACATATCTGATAAAGGGTTTGTATCTAAAATATATAAAGAACTCATACAACTGAGTGAAAAACAAACAACCTGATTTAAAAATGGACAGAGGAACTGAATATTTTTCCAAAAAAGACAAACAAATGGACACCAGGTACATGAAAAGGTGCTTGACATCAGTAATCATCAGGAAAATGCAAATTAAAACCACAATTGGATATCACTGTGCACCTGTTAGAATTGCTGTCGTCCAAAAGACAAAAGATAACAAGTGTTAGCGAGGATATGAAGGCAAGGAACCCTTGTGCACAGTTACTGTGAAGACAAATTGGTACAGCCACTATAAAAAAACAGTATGGAGGTTCCTCAAAATCAAAATAAAAAATATAACTACTATATGATTCAGCAATTCCACTTCTGAGTATATATCTTAAGGAAATGAAAGGAAGATATTGAAAAGATATTCCTATTCCCATGTACACTGCAGCATTATTAACAATAGCCAAGACATGGAAACAACCAAAGTGTCAGTGGATATATAATATTATATGTATAATAGAATATTATTCAGCCATAAAAAATAAAGACATTCTATTTGTGACACTATGGATGAAACTTGAGGACATTATGCTAACTAAAATAAGTCAGAAAAAGACAAATGCTGTATGATTTCACTTGTATGTAGAATCTAAAAAATGCTAAACTCGTAGAAACAGACTTTATTGGTGGTTGCTGGGGCTGGGAGATGGAAGAAATGGGGAAATGTTGATCAAAGGTACAAACTTTCAGCTACAAGATGAATATGTTCTAGAGATCTAATGTAGAGCATGGTGACTATAGTTAACAATAGTGTATTGTATACTTGAAAGTTGCTAAGAGAGTAAATCTTACATGTTTTCACCACAAATGCACACAAAAGATAACTATGTGATGTGATGGATGAAAACTAACCTCAATGTGATAATCATTTAACAACATATATGTATTACAAAGAATCACATTGTATACCTTAAACTTACACATGTTATATATCAATTATATCTCGATAAAGCTGGAAAAGTAAATACATCTGCTAAAAATGCAAAAAGAGAAAATAAGTGAAAATTAAAATAGGTTTACAGCTTTTTTTACTTATCAGATTTATAAAGATCAAAGAGTTTAAAACTATACAATTGGTGATATTGTGGGGGAAATTGAAACTATCATACACTGTTTTGGGGAGTATAACTTATGCAGCCACTGTGGAAAACAATTATGCAATAGTTATTCATAAACTGGTAAATACATATAATCTTTGGCCCAACAATTCCATTATTAGAAATTTATTATACAAATATACTATAATATTTCCAAACTACTTATGTATAAGTTTATTTATTGCAGTATTGTCAGTAATAGCAAGATATTGGAAACATCCTAAATGCCCACCTTTACGAGACAAACTGAACATTGAAAGATATACAATGAAATACTATGATGCCATTAAACATAATGAGGCAGCTTTATATGTGATGATATGAAACCATCTCAAAAAATATTGTTAAACAAGATATAGAACAGATGAAGAAGTGCATGGAGATGATGCATAAATAACAAAATGAGACCTGCGGAGTATCAAACACAGGATAAACATCTCTGTGAAGAAGAAACTCAGTAGAATGGGTGTGAAGACACAGGCTCACCTGGCTCCGAGACTGGAAGCACATTCCAGGAGACGGCATAGTTTAGCAACTGAGCATGCGGGTGTCAATTGAAGATTGCCTGGGTCCAAATTTTAGTGTTTCTGCATGTTAGCTGCATGACCTGGAGCAAGTTTCATAACTTCTTAATGCTATGAGTTAAAGATATGGTAAAAAGATATACTATACAAATATTAAGCAGTCTGTATTGATACTGATATCAGACAAGATAGAATTTAAAGCAAAAAGCATCAGTAGGAATGAAGATATACATCACATGATATAAAAGTAATGCTCCATGAAGAATATATATCATGAACTTCTATATACTTAAAATATAACTTCATATTCCATAGACAAAAAACAAAAGGGATATAGAAGACTCAAATAAAGAAATTTATATAGCTCCGTATCCTCCCAAATAAAAGTGTGTACTTCTTTCAAGTACATATGGAATATATTTTTAAAAAATAACCATGTGTTAAGCCACTAAGGACATTTTAATAAATTACAAGAAATAAATATTATATAGACCATATTTTTCTGACCACAGTGCCATTAAATAAGAAATCAACATTTTAAAACTAGTCTTAAAGGACCCACATATGTTTGGATTTTAGAATACACCTCATGTGTTAGAAAAATATTTTAATAGAAATGAAAATAAAAGTAATTCTATATATAACATTTGAGAGATACAGCAAAATGGGTACATGGTGGCAAAAGTAGAGCCTTTCATATATATATATATCTTTATTGATTTCAGAGAGAGAAAGGGAGAGAGAGATGGAAACATCAATGATAAGAGAGTCATCATTGATCGGCTGCCTCCTGCAGGACCCCTGTTGGGGATCCAGCCCACAATCTGGGCATGTGCCCTGACCGGGAATCAAACCGTGATCTCCTGGATCCTAAATCGATGCTCAGCCGCTGAGCCACACCCAGCTAGGTGAGCCTTTCATATTTTAAAATAAAGAAAGACTTAAATCAGTTAAGTGTTAACTCAGGAGGCTAAAAAGTAAGAAAAAAAACCCAAAAAAGCATATGTAATCTAAGGAAATAAGATAAGAGCACAAATTAATAGTAGAAAATAAAGAAATAATATATAGGATCAATAGGCCTAAAAATTGGAGCTTTGATAAAAGAATTAAAAAAAGAAAGAGCACATATAATTCATAATAAAAACAAGAGATAAATATAGTCACAGTACAGATATTAAAAATAATGGGAACATACAAAATCAGTTGAAATTTTTGATGAACTGGTAATTTTCTACAAAAATATAAATTACCCAAAGTGACTGAAGACATGAATAAATCAATAACTATTAAACAAATTAAAAGTTTCCTTCCCCAAAGACACTGAGCTACGACATCTTTATAGGTGCATTTTAACAAACTTTCTAAAACCAAATATCTGCTATTTTATATCAGTTGCTTATGACAAAAGTAAAAGCAAAGCTGGCTGGGCCCATTTGTAAGCTTAACATGCTGTTGATATCCACACTAGGCAGGGACATCTACAGAACAATTCCTATGTGGACATAAAAATCCTTAATGAAATGTTACAAATTGAATTCATCAGTGTATTAAATATAATAAAAATACACACACATCATGTTCAAGTCATGTTTATTTCAGGAGTGCAAAGCTGTTTCAATACCTGAAAACCTATCAAGCATATTGGTACATAATCAAATCATCAATGTAGAAAAAAGTAATAATATTTACACATTTAGTTACTAATGAATTATTAATTAATAGTGTTCATTTAGCATCTACTTTGCATTTGGCATTGTCACAGGCAAAGGGGTTAGGATAGGTAGACAAAGAGAAAAATTCTCTGCCTCAGGTATTTGACATTCAAATGGATGAATCAAAAAATAATCCCATAGCTAAACTTTATAATGTGACATAATAGTTGCTACAAAGAAAAACAAAGCAGGATAATGTGATAGAAAATAATGAAGGGAGCTATTTTGAACAGATACTTGGCAGAAGTGAGGAAATGAGACAAATCAGCTTTTCAGTGAGCAAGCATATCAGGCGGTGAGAACTGTGAGTGCAAAGGCTCTGAGGAAAGAGTCTGCTTGGACCAAGGATCAAGGAGGAACATTTACAAGCATGCGGGACAGGCCTACGGGAGACTGAGCAAAAGATAGGAGATAAGATTGAAGAGATTGCCAGGACCCAGGTCATGTGTGGTTTTGTATGCTGAAAAAAGAACTTTAGATTTTTTTCTACAGGTGATGGAAAACCTTGGAGGGTGTCCAGAAGAGGAGTGATAAGCTCTGATCTGTGTTCTAAATGACCTCTCTGGCTGCTCTGTAGAGAATAATCTATACTAGGGCAAAGTACAATTGATCTCAAAACCAGGAGAGGGGGGAAGAGCAGTTAAGGAGAATGCAGTATGCAGATGCAATGACTTGGTGCCTTGCACTAGGATAGTGGCAAAGGTGAGAGTGATGAACTTGGTTCATGGACAAAATCTGGTAGTAAACACAGGGCATCCCCCCAAAATGTATACATACACTTTGAATAATTATAAAGGCAGTGTTTATTAAAATACATTTCATTTTCAAAATTGAGCTATCAGCTGTTAAAGTGTGTATGCATTTTTGAGGGACACCCTATATACTGCTCAGGGTTTCCCAGAGAAAGAAAACCAAAGGAATATATATATGTGTTTTATTATAAGGAATTCGCTGGCATTTATTATAAGTTATGGAGGCTGACAAGTTTCAGGACCTACAGTCAGCAAGCTAGGGACACAGAATAGCTAATGGTGTAGTTCTAGTCCAAGTCCAAAAGCCAGAGAACCATGATGGCTTACGATGTAGGTTTTTAAATTGGAAATTTAAAAGTGTTCCCAGCGGCAAGACAGGGATAGCACTATAACCACTTGTAGTCAGCGGTGTGTTGAAGGTCTCATCCAATACAATACAAGAAGAAAAAGAGTAAGTGGTATAAAATTTGAAAAAGAAACAATAAAACTGTCCTTATTTGTAAATAATTTTATTTTAAATAAAGAAAACTCAAGGGCTTTTCAAACTACTCAAACTAATAAGAAACTTCCGGAAGTTTACTGGACTCAAATCAGCATACAAAAATTATTAAATTATTATCATTTCAACAAAACAACAATAATCAGTTAGAAAATTAAATGAAAACAAAATGTACAAAGTACCTAGTACTAAACCTAGTACGTGATGGTTAAGACCTCTAACAGGAAAGTAAAATATATTTGAAGAACAAATAAGATTTGAATACAGACATACACTACAACATTAAAAAAATGTAAAGATGTCGATTTTCCTCCAAAATATGCTATAAACATAATAAAATTCTAACCAAAATCCAAAGGAGACTTTATGAAAAGCAAATCTTAAAATTAATGTGGAAGCCCAGAGAATCAAGAATAGCCAAGATAGATTTGAAGAAGAGTCAGTTGGGGGAGGGGGAAGTTTGCCTGACCAAGGATATCAAGAATTTATAGAGCCCTAGAAAATGAGACAGTGTGGTATTGGCATAGGAAGAGTCAAATAAACCAAAGGAACATAATAGAGAGCCCAGAAACAGATACTTACATATGTGGAAACTTGAAATATGACCAAGGTGGCACTGCAAGTCAATGAGGAGAGGCAGAATTATTCAATAAATGGTACTGGGACAATTGGTTAACCATATGGAAAAAATAAAGTAAAATTGGATCCCATTCTCACACCATATACAAAAATAAATTCCAGATGGATTAAAGATCTAAATGTTAAAAGCAGCTTTTGTTTAAAAAAAAATATGGAATATCTTCATAATATTTAGATGTGGAAAATTTTCTTAGACAAGACACAAAAAATAGAGCAAAGGATTGGTAGATTTGATGACACCGCAGTAATTTTTTTTTCAAATCCTATGTTCTGCAAGGACACAAAAACAAAATAAAAAATAAACCATAGCTTATGAAAAGATATTCATAATTCATAAAATGACAAAAGAAATGCTTTTTCTAAGTAACTGGATTGAAGAATGAATGCAATCCATTAACAGGTAATTTAAAGAAAAAGTAATCTAAGCAATTAATAAACAAAGGAAAAGATGCTTATCCACTAATAATTAGGAAAATTAAAAAATAACAGTAAGATACCATCTCCTATCAGTAAAATTTAAATTATGACATTTCCAAGAGTTGTCATGACTGCACAGTGACAGTAATTCTCATATACTGCTAGTGAGTGTATGAGTTGGTGCCACTATGGAAAGCAATTGTGAAATATCTGGTAAAGCTGATGTTCATACTCTCAAGCTTAGCAATTCCGCTGCTAGGAATATAACTGAGAAAATGTTACATGCATGGATGGAAATGGGTGCAAAAGTATTTATTGCAGCATGGTGTCTAGTAAAAAAATTTAAAAATAGAAAGATGCAATAGGAGAGTAGATTTAATATATTGTGATATAGTCATAAAGCATTTTATTTTTATTTATTTATTTTTATATGTCTTTATTGATTTCAGAGAGAGGAGGAGGAGAGAGAGAGATAGAAACATCAGTGATAACAGAATCATTGATCGGCTGCCTCCTGCACGCCCCCCCACTGGTGATCGAGCCCGAAACACGGGCATGTGCCTTCATCAGGAATTGAACCCTGATCTGGATCAGAGGTTGATGCTCAATCACTGAGCCGCGCCTGCCAGGCCTATGTAGCATCTTAAAAGAATGTACTAGAGTTCTATGTGTTAAGAGGAACTGTCAAAAGCATAGGTTGATTGGAAAAGAAAGCAAGTCACAGAATGTATGTATAGCAGTAGATGCTTTTAAGTAAACTTTAAAAACCATAGTAAACGTGACTAGGTTACGGAGCATTATCTACGTTGTTGGGTATATAAATATTGAACGAAGATATAAGTGAGGCGTGAAAGTTATAAAGCACCAGGTCGTGGCTGTGGTGCGAGGACAGGATAGTAATGCGTCAAGGATTCTCCAGTGACCTCAGCCGGGCCGCACGGTTCGGAAACTGAAGCCAGCCCGGCACAGCGCTGTGCCTCCGCTAGGCGGTGCGGGCCCACGGGCGGCGTCTGCCCTGCCCGCCCTGCCCGAGGGCGATGCGAGGGGATCCGCAGCCGCGAGGCCTGGGTCCTTCCGGGCCTCTGAGGCGTTTCAAAGGATTTTCAGGCCTGCCTGTAACGAGGTGAAAAAGCAAAGTGACTAACAGAACGCGTAACACCCTGTTATTCGTTGTCTATATTTATACATTCACAAGCATAGTATAGTCCTGAAGAGTATTTCTTATGAGAAACAGCTAACAGTTGTGCTCGCCGTCCTTGAGGGACAAGGAAATGAGAGGATCTTGTAGTTACTATATATTCTTTTGTACCCTTTGACTGTATTATTTATTTTAAAAGTAAAATAATATTTAAAAATTAAGTGTAAAAACCACTTTGACTCTGTACTTTCATTTTGTACTCTTTCATAAATCCTTTCCCTGAAAGTCACCCCATGTGAGAAGAAAAAGTGACCTCTATTCATTTTTTCTCCAGAATTTATTAAATGCTGCCAATTTAGCAACTGGAGGAAGTGTTTGTGTTGTATATTAGTCAGCATTTGAACATTTACATTGTATGTGGCACTTCTGTGGCATGAGATCAAGTTTAACGACCCCAAATCTAGAGTTCTTATGTTTTATATATATACACACACACACACACACACACATATACACATACATGTGTATACACACACACACACATATACACATACATGTGTATACACACACACACACACACACACTACTACCCTGGGATGGCTTTAAGAAATTAAGAAATGAATTCTCAATGAAATACAGTTATCCTGAAGCCCAGGATAATTTCAATTTCTCTTTTTATCTTCAGTATCCGAAAAAATGCTTGATGAATAAATGAATAAAGTAACACTTCTCAGGTATTCTTTACATACAGAACATAATTGTCCATCGTCTACCATATGTTTTTAGGATGACTGTGAGCATACTTTTGAAAAACCTGAACTATCTTTATGGAAGATGACTTGTTAAAGAATCAGATGCTGCAGCTTTCAGATTAAATGTATGTCAATTAATATGATTTAAACTAAAAGCACCAAAGTCATAAAACAATTTCCTATAACAGCTATTTCCCTTTCAGTTGGGAATACACTTGGAAGATGAGGCTTACACTTAAACGAAGGCTGTGGAGAAATTTTAGAGTCTGAAAATAAATGAGCTGAACAGATTTCCCATTCCCTCAACTCCTTAAGACAGGTTACAGCTTTCAGAAAGTAGAAACGCAATACTGGAATTCACTGAGTTGGTTCCTTTTGCCCTTGTTTACTGTGTGGCATCAACTTCAGAAGCTTTATTAAAACACTTGTGTCAGAGGCCTTGATGAGTTAATGCCCAACTGGGTTTTAAAGTCTTAATTCTTCATTCAAATAGTAATTAAACTCTAAAGCTTTTCTCTTCCATTGAACAGGTAGCATGCTTGTCACCGCAGGGGTTTCCTTAACTCACTAAGCCCTGATTAAAATATTTTTTACAAACATCATACATAATCACCTGATATTATGTAGATTTTGGTTGTTGTTGTTATATTTCATGGCAAAAATGTAAGCTGATAACAGCAAATAAATCTTTTCCAACTAATTTTACTCTACCAATTAATTTTTCTGAAGATTTATTTCTTTGAAAAAGTAATTCAGACTTACCATGGAAAATCTGGAAAATATGGAAAAGTAGAAAGTGAAAACGAATAAAAGGTGCATAGGCCATTACTTAAAGATAACTCCTATTTAAAGTTGATGCATTTCCTTTATTTCCATTTAGAGTTTTCTGCATGCACAGTTTTTGTTTTGGGTTTTATATCATTATCGCACACTACAGTTAGGGTGAGTTTTTGTTTTTTATTTTGTTTTTAAGGAAGTGATACAAATAAAGCTTTCAGGCCAGTACGGCTGACCTAACTTTTTTTTTTTTTTTTTTTTTAGCAGGATCAAATAAATCAAACTTTTGTTGCATTTTCTTTGGCCTGAGTCTTAATTAGTTTCTTTAGTTCATTCTGATGCAGGACTTAAATACTCTGTGTTATAGCAGAAAAAACAGGGGCTTTGGAATCTTATTGCCAATCTGGATTGGAATTCTAGTTTCACCTCCTAGTAACTGCATGTCTTAGACATGTTCAATTTAATAATTATATTCGTGATCCTATATATATAATATATGTGTGTGTGTGTGTGTGTGAGACAGACACTATTATTCAATCAAAACAATGTATTTAATTTCCTGGAACCTCTGCTCCTTACAGGGTGTGATGAGGAAATACATGAAAGTGTACACCATCAAGTACAAATTCACTGGATTTTATTTTAGTCACTTAGAAAAAAAATCCTCATAGATTTTAAACTCACTAGCTTCAAATTGTACAAATGAGCCTGTTAATGATAGAAATAAAAGTAGTTAATCCAAAGGAGTTAATTCACTGTGAAGAAGGTGTTTTAAGTAAAATAAAAAAAGGGTTTCTGAAAGATTTTACACTAGCTGCTGTCTGCTTATATCTGTAGGAGGCTAGAAAGTGGAGATAAAGGAAGAGGAAGAGGAAGGGGGAGAAGGAGAGGGAGGAGAGGAGGGGGGAAGGAGAGGGGAGAGGAGGAGAGGGAGGAGAGGAGGGGAGAAGGAGAGGAGGGAGGGAGGAGAGGGAGGAGAGGAGGGGAGAAGGAGAGGAGGGAGGAGGAGAGGAGGGGGAGGAGGAAAGGGAGGGGGAGGAGAGGAGGGGGAGGAGGAAAGGGAGGGGGAGGAGAGGAGGGGGAGGAGAAGAGGGAGGAGAGGAGGGGGGAGTAGGAGAGGGAGGAGAGGAGGGGAGAGAAGGAGAGGGAGGAGAGGAGGGGAGAGAAGGAGAGGGAGGGAGAAAGGAGGGGAGGGGGGAGGAGATGGAAGGAAAGGAGGGGAGAGGAGGGGGGAGAAGGAGAGGGAGGAGAGGAGGGATGGAAGCGAGATGGGAGAAAGGGAAGAAAACTGGGTTTGACTTTGACAGGAAGATAGAGAAGTATATGCAATTGAACTGATTAGCAAAACCTGCAAGTGTCTATAAAAAACCGAAAGATATAAACCCTAAGAGAAGAGGATTCTGCTCTGAGTGCCCGACAAGGAAGCACTGAGAGAGTGGGCCTGAGAGAGAGTGTCCCTGAGAGAGTGTGGCCCTGAGAGAGTGTCGCACTGAGAGTGTGGCCCTGAGAGAGTGTGGCACTGAGTGTGGCACTGAGAGTGTGGCCCTGAGAGAGTGTGGCACTGAGTGTGGCACTGAGAGTGTGGCCCTGAGAGAGTGTGGCACTGAGAGTGTGGTCCTGAGAGAGTGTGGCCCTGAGAGAGTGTGGCACAGAGTGTGGCCCTGAGAGAGTGTGGCACTGAGAGTGTGGCCCTGAGAAAGTGTGGCCCTGAGAGTGTGGCCCTGAGAGAGTGTGGCACTGAGTGTGGCACTGAGAGAGTGTGGCCCTGAGAGTGTGGCCCTGAGAGTGTGGCACTGAGTGCGTCACTGAGTGTGGCCCTGAGAGTGTGGCACTGAGTGTGGCCCTGAGAGAGTGTGGCATGACTGGTGCCGTAAAGGGTGAACTGCTTTCGCAGCAGGCTGGTCACTGTGACTGTGTCCCTGTGACCCACCTTTTAGACACAAAAGCCCTCTTCCGACTGTGCCCTGGAGTGCTTGCTCCTTAGGCCCGCGGGGTTAATTACCTCTGGGAATATCTGAGCCTGGTGACAGTGGCCACGCTGCCGCACCACCGCTGCTCCCCTCCGTCTCCTGTCTCCCCGCAGGGCACCTCTGGGAGCAAAGGACTCGCAGGCGAGCAGTGTGCCTGCCCCACCGAGTCACCACGGGCCGTAGCGGGAAAATAACCTCAGTGCAGGGCTTGCCTTCTCACCTGTCCTGTGAACACCAACAGAAAAGGAAGACGCATTTTATGACAAAGGCATTTATAAACATTTTAGTTACAGTTTCTTATATTTATATTTAAGTTGCATTAACTTGGCATTTTATTTTCTTCCTTGTTTTCAAAAAGCATTTAAAAATGTAAGTGTTAAAGTGCACATAGTGTGTTAAAGCTGCTGCAGACGTGAGGCTGTGAACTCGGGCGGGCGGCTACGGCGGGCGGCTTGTGCGCCTCGGGCCCGGGCTCCACCTCAGCTGCGCCTCCCGGGCCCTCCTCACCGGGGAGCCGCCTTGAGCATGAAGAAGCGGGGAGCCTTCTCATACGTTTCTCATGGTAATTATTAAGACCCAGCACGGTACTCCTTCCCTAATTCTCTGGTTTAGAAGCTTTGGTTTTACATTTTTAAGAAAATTCTTAGATTAGAGTATTGCCTACCAAATCAAAAGCCTGGACATTTTGATGGCACATTTGGACATGTGTTATATCCGCTTTCTCTTCTCTTAGAAGGGAAAATAAATAAAACTTTTGTTACATTTTCTTTGGCCTGAGTCTAAGTTAGTTTCTTTAGTAGATCTGATGTGGTCTCATGTAAAGAATGGATCGAAATTATGACTTTTCCTTACCTTAATAGCTATAATCAGTGATGCTTTTAACCAATTTTAAACTCAAGTTTTCTCTGAAATGTGAAAAGTTCCATCTTTTCTGGGAGAATGTCAATCTGAGATATCTCTCCCAAGTGTTGTAAGTTATTTCTTTTTATGTAATTTGGAAAAGAGCTCAAGAAAGGCATTGATAATAAAAAATGTATAGATACAAAATAAATATACTAAATTTTTAAAGTGTATTTAAGATAAAATTAGACTCGTAAGAAAGCAACATCAAAACAGAAAAGCAATTTCTAGGTAAAGCCAAAAAATGTTTTAAAAAATATTTAGATACAAAAGTTGAAGTAGGAATGGAAACAAGAAATGGAATAAATGTATAGGAATTGAATATATTTAGGGAATGATAACTTTTAAAAGAAATATATACAAGAAGGTGGTTTTTGTGCTGCCCTATTTCTAAGTATTTTCTTTACTAATGATGTTCTCATTATCAAAGGAATGTTTAAAATGAATTACTGCCTACATGCATTACTTGAAACAATCTATTGTGAATACACTATGTATCAATCATTTCATATCTTTGAAGTTCACACTCTGACATCCTCAAAGCAATGAAGAAAAATCGAATTCAAGCCCCAGGGTATAAACAGGAACAGGGAAAGGTCAGGTTGAATTTTTTTTTCCATGTTAATGATGGTGAGAGTGGGTTTAATTCTTTATTGAACAAAGTGGATCTTTATTTGGTAGTTTCTCTCCTTAGAAAATTGGATGAAAACAGCCAACGTACAGCAGATGAGAGGATTTCTGGCTTAATCAAATGCTTAATCAAATTTCTCATAGCTTGAGAAGTGCCACAAAAATCTAAGCAGATAGGGTAGAGTGCCAACTGGCTTGGGCGCAAGGCTTCCAGCTTTGTTTAGAACATCCACATGCAGTGAAAATACATTTCTTTAAATATCCTTCCTTCTCTTTTCGGTGTATTGCAAACATTTTGCTTATGGGTTTCCCCCCACGCTCTTTCCAATTTACTAATAACATCACAGATATTGTAGTTCTGAATTCCTTCGCTTGTTGGAACTGGCAAAAATTGTTTATTCTTCTTCCAAAAATATTTTATGTCTAACATTTCTTCATATTCCGATGCATACTGATAACAAAGGGGTCTCTAGTACTTTTTGTGTTTCAGATTAGAAAAGAAAAAAAATATTGCACATCATGTACAGTCCAAAATAAACAAAACTGAAATGCTTTCAAGCATCTGGTTTGCTGTAGCTTTGAAAATGCTGGTACTTTAAAGGAGATTCTTTTAAAAGGACTTTAACAATGAAGTAAAGTAAAGGAATAAAGATCTCTATTGTGAGAAACACCTTAACTATTTTTGAGCATTTATTTTTTTTAGTCACCTATGCTCAGTAATTTTTTCTCTATCGTTGTTTAAAAACTTATGGATAGAAAGTTCTTATTTCAAATAATTACAATAATGTTTCTCCTTGATTAATTAAAATGGTCCTCTAGATTAGAAAATGGTGATGAGAGAGTTTATTGACCTAACACTTAGTTTAGCTTTCAATGAAAAATAATGTATCACTAGTTTTAACTATTATGTGTCTCAGAGAAGTAGCACAAGCAGTGTTTTCTTTTTTATTTTAATTTCTAAAATATGTTGCTGTTTTAATTATGAAACACTTATAAAATTGTTTCTTCCTTTCATGTAAGGAAAAGGCACAACATCCAATTTCAAGAGTTAGAGATTTGTCACTTTTAGCAGAAATAATTTTGCAACAAAAAACTGAAATAATCTAGATCTCATTGTATAGATGAAGCAGAAGGTTTATAACTGTGTGTCAAGAGACCCCTCAGATGTTTTATTTTATTTTTTTAAAAATCTAATCAGTAAATAACATAGGACTATCTTGGTAATTATGGGTTCTTCAGATTTTAGTTGCTGATTACTCTGGTCTTTTAAGGTTTATGTAGCTATAAGATTGTGATAAGGTGTTCAATTAAGAAGAAAATTGAAAAGGTTTTATCTTCTATAAATCTTATAAATGAAGTATCATCATTAACTAATCCCAAAACAAGTATCTACTGAAATTTAATGCCCTAATAAATGTGTTCTTTAGTCATAATTTAAAATTTTTATATGCAGAAAATTTTACCTTAGTAATTTATAGATACCTTGATAACTTTTATGCAGAGATTATCTTTGTATCCAGTATAACACATAGGTGCATCCATGTACATAGTAGATGCTCAATAAGTAATTGCTCTTTGACAGAATGTAAAGCCAATATTATTTCACAAAAATTAGATCTCATGCAAACTTTTCTGTTCAGTTCCCAGAAAAAAAAAAAAATTTAAATAAAGATTGGCTAAGGCCTTTCCCTGGCCTTATTTTAACCATAAACTCTTCCTTTGGCAGTATTTCGTGTAGGTGTTTCTCCAACTTCAACATTTGTTTGCTAGTTAATACACTCACATTTAACGTTTTATTTATTTATGACACCATATATTTATTTTCACCACTATACATTCATTTTCTATTTCCCAAAGAGGCCAATATGCAGGTAATATAAGGACCAATATCTTTGACTTTCCTCTGCTTCGCCAGCTCTGGAAAAAATTAAAACAGGCATCCTCCCAGTGTAATAAAGGCAAAAATTACACATGTAATTTTTCTTTCCCCTTACTATCTGATTTCTCTCAGAAATAAGTTGTTTCAAGTGTGGAAAAA
Organism: Miniopterus natalensis; assembly: GCF_054644295.1. Taxonomy (NCBI): domain Eukaryota; kingdom Metazoa; phylum Chordata; class Mammalia; order Chiroptera; family Miniopteridae; genus Miniopterus; species Miniopterus natalensis. Next base: position 154,091,696 of record NC_142082.1, on the reverse strand, counting down.
CACTGAATACCTTGCATCACATCTTTTTTATATAACACTCTTCATCCTAAAACCCTCTAGATTCTAAAATGCACACATGCCCTGGCCAGCTTGCTCAGTAGAATAGAGTACAGTTCACATACCTCAAGGTTGTGGGTTTGATCCCCAGTCAGGCACATACAAGAATCAACCAATGAATGCATAAATAAGTGGAACAACAAATTGATGTTTCTCTCTCTCCCCCCAAAAATAAATAAATTTTAAAATAAATAAATAAAATGCACACATATGTAGAATTGAAATTGATTATGAAGGAGAATTTCTGAAAACCCCATCAGTTTCATCTGCAGGACTCCATCTGCACCAGTGAACACTGAGCAATCATGGAGGCCAACAGCTGGAACACTGCCTGTTCTTGCTTTGACCATGAGGTGAGTGATAGTAACACTCTCATTTTTAAAGATGTGTGAAAGTTTTCCCATCAATTCCCACTTTGTTTTTCACCTCTGGGGAAACTGTTTCCATGGAGATTTCTGGTCACCTCCTCTCTACTAGTATGAGGCTCAGGGGATTGGCATGTGCAACTTAAGCTTACAAAATGCACAGGGGTGCAGAGGTCTGTCATCTCAGACTCAACCATCCTTGCCTTCTAAATAGCTGCACCATTACACACAGACCTTTAATAATTGCACCCCCGACAGCATGCTGAGCTGGCAAAGGCCAACGAGACAGAAGGCGCCATTCAGAAGACGTTCCCATGTCCACTTTCCTCCCCACTCCCTGACTCACTGCTACCTTGGGCTATGTCATTAGCTATTTTGGGTATCATGTTGTTCAATTGAAACTGCTAAGCAAGTATTTGCTTACCACCTACCTCCCTGAAGTATTGTGAGGCTCAGCTATTAAGCTATTGCAAAGCAACCTGAAATCATAAAGTGCGACTCAGCGTTAGCTCAGCGAGGAAGGAAAGCATGCTGTGCATTGAATCACCAGCTTTGTTTTCCTCCTTTCAGCCTTTCAAGGTCATTCCCTGGAAAAGTAAAAGTGCTCTTCCAGGATGAGTAGGTCTGAACCTGCTCCTGGAAGGTAACTGAGGGGATTGAATTTAAAACCCACAAAGCCCTGGGCCACATTAATTTGAGAAAATTGATTTTTTTTTAATTTACAGAATTTTTTTTTCAGAGCACTTCTAAATTCACAGAAGAATTAATCAGGAAATACAAAGAATGCCTCCCCGATCCCCACCCGGTTCCCAACAGAATTTCTCTTCTTCTTTACATCCTGTATTAGTGTAGACATTTATGACAATTGATGATCCAATATTGATACATTATTAATAACTAAAACCCATTGTTTATATTAGGTTCGCTCTTTATATCGTACATTCTGTGGGTTTGAAACCCGTTTTTCAATGAGCTAAAGTAGGACTGTTTTTACCATTTACCTACACTGTATATAATTGGATATGTTACAGAAGAGGGGAAAAGGCTGGAATAGGAATTCATTTCATCCTGATTATACAAAGAAGAAAAGAAACAAAAGCACTGATAGGAATTTATAATGAAAGAGTATTCTCCTGGAGAGCCTGGAGTGATGCAAAATTCACTTTGAACAAATAAGATAAGAGATGTCCTTAAAATTCTCTCCTGCAAGGTGTGGATAAAAACCTCAAATTAAACTGGGGGTGGGAATTGGAAAGATATCCAGGTCACAGAAAAATAATTTAAAAGAAAGAATATATAGTAGGATAATTTTGAGAGTAATTAGTATCATTCAAAATTAAGAGTTTGAAAATGTTTGAACTATGGCTTCATGAAGCCAAAGGAAATCTTTGAGAAATGTTGAGCCCACATGCCAGCTTTCTCATGTGGTTACCCTTTTTCTTGTACAGAATCAGCCTGAATCTGTCCAGGGAAATCCCTTCACGTATTTCCCTCCATGAAGTATCAGCTTGAGATTTATTGTAACTGCATGAAATATGTAGCATTATGAATAAAAAGGTGTTTTTGTAAGAGTTCTCATTCCTTACTTAGGCCCAAGTAGGGAGCTTGCTTGCTATTACATAAAAACCTATCTTGAAGGCTATAGTAATGAGACCCCAAAACAGAGAATATGTGAAACACCAGGCTTCGCTGAATCTTAAGCCATTGACTGTAAGAAGCACCATTATCTCATGTCACTAAAGAAGAGAAAACTTTCCCAATTATAGTTTTAATAAGAATCTTAATTTCAAATATTAAAATTAGAAAAAACATGCCTTAGATTTAATGAAATACAGTGTACGCAGTAATCTAGAAGATGCACTCAGTTCCGTCAGACTTTAGAAATGTATTAAATTGTAGGTGACCTGTTATTAAAGGGATATTAAAATCGTCCTACACTTAACCCCCCAGTAGAGAGTTTTTTAAACCGTTATGTGTTGTTCCATTAAATTGAAGTTATTTGCCCAAAACACTATTAAGTTCTTTCAATTTTGACCTCTTAGCTTTGAGATCCTCCTCGTACCAGAAAAGTTTTGTATTTTGAATCAGTATTACTTTGACTTAATTTTCAAGTTACTCAATCTCACTAAGCCTCAGTTTCCTGAACTGTAAAAAGAGTATCATAATAGTACTTATTTTAAAGGGTTATTATAAGTAATAATAATTACTTGTTATTAAATTACAATACTTATTATTAAATCACTCTATTACAAAAGCGTCCGGTGCCTGGCATCACATAGCTTTGGCTGGATGTCAGCTGTTGCTACAACTATTTGCTCTACAGAAATCAGACCAACCCGAGTTTACCTTCTTTCTCTACCATTTTCTAGCCATGTTAACTTGAGCACATTGGTTGTTCTCTATGCCTCAGTTTCTTCCTCGTAAACAAGGAGAATCCCACTGGTCTTTCAGGTTATTATGAGGGTTCAGTGAGCTGACTGAAATGGAATAAATCACCCTCCCTTTATTTTCCCGGCCATACTCTGCTCACCATCGCAAAATGCGATGCCCGTTCATGACTTGCGTTGAGCACTTGTGTTCAAACACTCTGTGCTCATTGGCTCATTTAATCCTCGCAACAATCCCAGGAGGTAGCTACAGTTATTATCCTCATTTTCCAAACAAGGAAACTGAGGCACAGAGTAGCGAAGTATCTGTCCCACAGCTTTGAGCGAGCTGAGCCTCGAACCCAGACAGCACGGCCCACAGCTTGAATGCTCTCAAGCGACTCCTTCACTTGCCTTGACTTTACCGTTCGGAATAATACAGGACGGCCTTAGGGGATGACCACGGCCTTCTGTGGGCCGCGGGACGGGGGAAATAACAAGAATCCGACTGTGGCCGTCACAGTCGTGCCTTTCAGTAAAAGGCAAAGGCAGGACATAGGGCCTGCCGTTAAGCAGGAGAATTGCTCACAGCTACAGTATTTGGCTCGCAGCGCAAGCTGAGTCACTGAGAACTTTCTGCACAGCCACATAAGCTGGGGAACAGCATGGAAGGTATTTAACAATCTGTAGGAACACGTAAGCCCAGTGTAGTGAGGAGCAATCTGTCTCTTAAATTAACAAAAAGAGAAATAGTTCTAAGCAAATTTGAACATTTATGAAGACAACCATGTTTAAGGATGAAAGGAATGTAATACTTGTACTTGGAAATATTTAATAGACAAGTCAAATGGAGTTCAAGAGAAAACAAGCACACTGACTGAAATGGTACTCTAGGGAAACGGAAAGATTTACAGATGCAGGACCCAGAAAAATGGCACGAGAGCTGGTAAGAATGGAGGCTGTATGAAAACTACTTGAAAAATCACTGATGAGCTCTAGTCTCCCATTGTACTTGTAAGGAGCAGCATAGAGTTTTACGATTTAAGCTTTCTTTGTTTCACATGTGTTTGTGTGGGTTCCTAAGCAAGACTGTAAACTCTGGTAACTGCTGCAGAGCGCTGGGAAACACTAAGCTCAGGGTCAGAGGAGAGAAGGCTAAGACCCGGCCGGTCTCTCCAGTCAAATGCCCACAGACAGGCCGTTTGCTCTATGTGAAAGTTTCCTCATACGTGAAATGAAAATAAGAATACCTACTTAAAAAAAGAATGTATGTGGAAGAACTTTATAAATTGTGTACTGCTACATAATGTAAGATATTCAGAGGCAGGGCATAAAAAAACAACAGGGCATCAGAAGAAAAAAAGTTGAGATCCCAAGACCCAGGATCAAGACTTTGCCACTTAATAGCTTCATGACTTTAACACAGAATCCTTTAATGATGCCACTTAATCTCTCTAACTTTAGTTTCTTTATCTACAGAACAAGTTGATTGTGTTGAACGGTTTCTATGGACTTCTGTGCAAAGCATCAACCCTGCAAGGTAGGTAACATCACCCCCTATATTACATATAAGAACACTGTGATGAAACGTTTTTTTCCTGTCATTGTTTCAATGATTCTCGTAAGGCCTAAATATTTGTTGATTGATGAATTTAAGTACATAGTTATCTTACTGGAAGAGAACCATATGTCAGATAGAGGAGCTCTTATCTGTCCATGACGTGCCCGTTGTAAAAACGCCATCACAGGGCGGTGGGACCAGATGATCTCTCAATGTTCCTTTTATTTATATGGTTCTGGGAAGTCAAGTAGAAACAGAACAAAGAACATAACTGGAAGAAATGAAATTACTGCTTTTCTGGAGACAGTGCTATTTGTCTGAAAATTGTAAAATGTAGATGGGAAGGAGGAAATAACAGGTCTGTGATTCATGCTACTGAAAGCTAAGAAAAGGTGGGTTTTCTTTGTGGCCATAAAACAAACAAAAAAAGTCTATAAACCCAGTGTTTAAATGTTAATTTGCTACAACACATCATATGTTTATAGCAAGAAATGGATGGAAGCATCAGATTTTTAAAAAATCAAATCCTTTCCCATTGCTTTGTGCTTATAAAGAAGATACCCGACTGTCTCCAGCAATGCATAGTTACATTTCTGCAGGGAATACCCTGATCTTTTTTGCTGTAGCAACCATGAAACAATGTTTCTGTGATGGGTAATATGATATGTTTCAGAACAAAGGCAAACCTTGTGGTTTTTGAGATAAAGAAAAGGCTACCCTATCTTGAGTTTCTGGTACTTGTGGCCTTGCACTTGGTTTGCCTATTGCCCTGAGTACTTTGTAACCGGCCTTCAGACTTGTTCAGCTCTCCACATTTTACAGCAGAAATTTGAAAATAAAAAATGGTTAACCCAGTATCTTACATGTTACAGATTTTGGAGGCATATTGGCAAACCATTAAATTAATAAGGAATTGATAATTTATCTGAAATAGTATCCAGGCACAGGGCATGCTTCTCCCCAACCTTTCTTTCTCCAGACAGACTTTTATCCACTTCAAGTTTACCTTATACTGCAGCATAAATCAGAGAGGAAAAAAAGAACTCACAAAATTCCATCACATTCCATTTTACAAATTGTAATAACTGGGCTGTTCTGTAAAATGTCTGGTCAGGGAAAAGGCTGAAACTACTGACTAAAATGAGGTCTGAGTTTCTTCTGAGAATTAGAATTCCTTGTGTTCTTCCAAGTCCTAGATGACATAGATAATGGAAAATTAATTTTAATGCTAATGATATGCTTAAATTGGCAAAGATCAGTAGTCATTATGGACTGGTTTTTGTTCATGTCTTAAGTTTGCCATTCTAAACCTTTGAGCAGGTTTTAAAACACTTAATACATCACTCCCCAGACTCCAGTGTTTACCTTCCTCCCAAACCCATCTTTCATTATTTCACTTTCCTTCCACATAGAGAAGTTAATAAGTAAAAGAGCTTTGAAGCAAGGCTGTGACTGGATCAAATTCCAAGCTTTTTGCTGAATTGTGTGATTGTGTACAAGTTATTTACCCCTCTGGGAAATGGGGATATCTTGTAATATTGTCATTTTATGAGTTGGTGAGATTTAAATGAGATAGCCCATATAAAGTTCTCTGAACAGTGTCGGGGTCAATTGAAGGCTTCTAATAAATGTTAGTTATTATTATTCTGTCTCATAAACGAAAGTACATGAATATTTAAATTTTTTTAGTCAATGTTACAAATACTACTTTTGAATTTTCTCCTTTCTGGGTTATAATAAAAGTTGGCCTATTATAACTATGTGAAATTGATAAGCTCCACTCAAAGGAAATAGGTTATATATGCAAACTAAAAAAAATTTAATGAAATACAAATATGAACAACCTTAGTAAACTATTGAATTTTTTTGTCCCAAACTCTTTTGCAACTCTATAAAGCATGCCTTAAAAACTCTTTAATTTTAATTCTTCATTTTATTTTTCAATTACAGCTTATATTGAATATTATTCTGTATTAGTTTTAGGTGTACAACATAGTGGTCAGACAATCATGTACTTTACAGAGAGGTCTCCCAGATATTTCTAGTACTTACCAGGCCCCATACATAGTTATTACAATATTATTGTCTATATTCCATATGCTGCGATTTTCATCTCTGTGACTATTCTGTAACCACCAGTCTGTACCTCTTAATCCCTTCACCTTTTTCACCCCACCCCCAGACGCCCTCCCTTCTGGGAGCCATCAGTCTGTTCTCTGTATCATGAGTCATTTTCTATTTTGTTTGTTTGCTTATTTTGTTCTTTAGATTCCACATATAAGTGAACCCTTTTAGATATGTGAGCTTGAAAATGATTTTAGCAGTGGTAGAGAAGACACTTTAGAGCAAAATAAAAATTTAGACTTGCCAAGGACTTTAGATATACAAGTGTATCGTAGCCTCTGGACTCAGGCTGCCTGAGTGAGAACCCTGACTCTCTCACTTATGAGCTTTGAGACCCTGAGCAAGTTACTCAGTTCCTTTGTCCCTTCGTTTTCCCATTTGAAAAAAATGAAGATATTATTAGTACCAACCTCTTAGTGCTACTATAAAGATTAAATGAGTTAATATATTTTAGAGTAGAACAGTACCTGATACCTTCAGTGGGTTCTCATTAAATGCTGGCTATGATGATTATTTTACTAATGAGGAAATCAAGATCAAGAGAGGAAGTGAGTTTCTCAAGGTCATATTTTAGTTACTTGTAAGGGGAAGGGGTTACTAGTTAGTTACTGGTACTTCTGATTCTCAGTCTTCTGCTCTTTCCACTCTAACACCAATTTACTCTTCTTCTTGGCCTTACCTCTAGATACCCTTCACTTCCCCCACCCCAGGCAAGAGCTTTGCCTCGTTCATGTACAGCTTAGCCTGTGAAGATATGAATTTTGGCATTGTTCTTTATGGCTGGCGTTGTAGAAAGTTTGATGCTTGACAGTGAAGGGGTTAAGTTCCACACTAGGTGGAGCTTGAAATTTCTACTCAGTTACTGCAGATGGCCTTTTCTTTGCTTAATTATCAAATACTTAAAAAAAAATGCAGCAAAGCAAGAGATGAAAATTAAGAAAAATTATCAAGAAGAAATAAAAACTGTAGCTACAGTTTTCATGAGGTGCTTGAGTGGACTATGTAAGACCCCTCCCCCAAACTTGCTAAGCGCGGGCACACTCTAAGAGCATTTTTGGTGCAGATGAGCTGGAGAAAGGACCCGTTTGCAGTTTCCCCTGGGGAACCTTCCCTGCAGGGAGTAAGCAGCACAGAGAAAGAAAGGCGGGCCTGTGTGGGGTACATGTTAAGCCTCGCTTCCTGTTTATCTCTTCACGTCCCAACGTTACCACCCACTGGAGCCCCTACCTGCTTAATCTTCTGTGTCACAATCCCAGGTGCACTCAGCAGCATGCAAAAGCACATATGAAGGTGGGTGTATTTGCATATGAAGATGGATAAAACCAATCTGGAAATGGATAATGACATCAGCGTATGCTTATAAACAACTTTTCGGTTAGACCTTGGGAACAAGGAACATGATAGTTTTTCTACAAACCAGTGTGGCTTTCTTATTTGAAGTGTTTTTGGTTTTGTTTTGGGAAAATTTTCTGAATCTATTTTGAATGTTAGAAATTGGTGTCTGCTAATAGGAAGTTGCTTGAGCTTGGATGTTTGTGCTTAGATTTCTTTAGGCACAGCCTCTCTAGCTTTTTCACCAAAGCAGACCTGACCACAGCCAAAAGTGAATATCAAGGGTTAGGGGCAAAAACCTGAAGAGGTCTGCCAGGAGCAGGATTTTTTCCCCCCAAGTTTTAAAAATATACAGCAGAGAGGTTAATTAACATAGGTTCTCAAAGCCAAATGGGTCTGATCTTGAATCCCTGTGCTACCATTTTACTAGCTGGGTGACCTTGAACAAATAGCCTATCTTTCTTTTACCTCAGTTACTTTATCTGTTTAGTGGGGCTAATAGTATCCTCCTCACGGGGCTGTTATAGGGTGGAATGAGTTATTCAAGTGAGGTCCTCATGAGAGGCTCTGGCAAACAGTGAGCACTCAGTAAATGCTAGCTTTTATTTTGAAGATAATCTCTTATAATCTATGATGTAATATACCCTGGTTTCTTTAAAATAAAAATAATGTATCTCTTACCCCCCCCCCCCGCCCCTGGCAAAAATCATCAAGTAATTTGCCCATTTATATAAGGAGAATGTATTGAGGGCATATTGAAGACCTATACTGTGCTAGGCGTTGTGAGAGACACAAAGATAAATAAAACACACACAGCTAGCTCTCAAAGGATTTAAGGTCCTCTAGAGGAAATGCAGGAAGTAGAGAATGGTCACAATAATACACATAAATATTTATTGACCAAGTACTATGTACCAAGATTTACGTAAAGTAGCTAGACTCCAAACAACCCTGCAAGGTTCATATCAGTTTCACCATGTTGCAGCTATGGAAACAGAGGCTCAGGGAAGTCAGGTAACATCTCCAAGTCACATGGTTTGTAAGTACTGTAATGGAGCACATCTGAGTTCACAGCTCATGCCTTTTCCACTGCACTTCCATAATTCCAGTTTGTTAAATTTGTGGTCTGGGTTTGGAAGTTGGAAGCCCCAGATAATGACTGGTAACCAAGGAGGAGCGGAAATATGAAAAATCATGTAGGGATGTTTAGAATATGAGAGGGGAAAAAAAAGATCTCAAAGAAAATCCAAATCATTGGCTCCATATTGGAGAATCAGCCTAGGCGGGGACAAGGGAGAGAGGTGGGCTTCATCTCTTTTGCCAGCTCTGCTTGTTGGTTGCTGCGGGGGACACCAGGTAGAGAAGCACTGTTGATCACCTAGACTCAATGGGAGGAGAGCCTTGTCCAAGCAGCAATGTCTTCTGTGGGCACAGGAGTGGGAGCGGCGGCTTGGTATCTGCAAGCCCCAGGCTGGGGTAAACAATGAGCCAAAAAAGCAATTAAAGCAGAAACAGATGAGGCTAATTAGAAGGGATCGCTCAGAAGGGTAGAAGGAGGCAGTGAAACTAAAACAGAGGATTGAGCTATTTCCGTTCATCCCTTGATGTCTGGAAAAACAGTCTTTTAGGTCCAGACGATGGTACCACACCCTGAACAAGACTGAAACTCTTCTCAGCACCGTCCCCCTCATTCAGATTCAATGGTATCTCCAGGATTCTGCTACCACATTGCCCTGAAGAGGGCAATGGCCTATTGGACATCTCCATTTGGGTGTTCTGTGGATTTCTAACTCTAGATCATCAAAGTCGAACTCCCTACCTTCCTCCAAAAAGCCTGTTCCTTTCTCGGTATTCATCATTATAGTTTAACAAGTACCAAATTTATCTGATCTAAATCAGAAGTGAGTCCTATTTTTTTAATGACAAAATGCTTCCCTCAAGCTCTTTTTTGTGTATGTACTACACCCCCCCCCCTCCTCTATTCAAATTGTCAAATGAGTCAATTCTTTAAATGAAGATATATCACTGTCATTACGGGAGGGGTGCTATTGGCCCATAGAATTCCCAGAAAAGCCCTGTTCAAAGCCTTGTTGGCATGTTAAGCCAAAGTCATGGGATCACCAGGGTTAGTTTCCCATAACCTCATAACAATCAAGGAGGAAACACTGGAAAACTACATCTTTTATCAGAGAAAAGAGGGTCAGAACAGTTGGCACATCCAAAACCCATGGAAAGGCACTAAAAAAATTAGAATGGAATGGAAAGGTACTAAAAATATTAACATTCCTCACTTTGTTAGTCTGCTTGGAGATGTTGGTCATACAGAAATGAGCTTAGAGCTTTTCAACACTGGCTGGAAAAGGGTGAAGACTGAAAAGGCAAACTGGATAGGTCACTTCTTTCATTCTCTGATCCTTACTGCTCCTCTGACCTCTTCAATGTGTACCTCATTAGACATGGCAGAGAGGTAATCATGGCATCATTTGACTTTTCACGAAAGCCCTTATACATTTGAACATTTACTGACGCAGCCCCAAAGTCTCAATGAGGTATTTACGTTATGAGAGCACTGACATCATATCTCATTTAGGGTTCTTGGCATACTCAATTCAGAGCAGACCAAAACCTTGGATGTCTCATCAGGCATAGATTAAAGATGCTGCAAATTTCTAAATTGCATTTGCACTAAGTTTACTGAAGTTTTTAAAGGATGAATTATATTCACAGGTCATACTTAGAGACCCTGACTGTGATGTCGGTCAGTAAATGAATTGCTATTTTGAATTATGTTGCTTTATTGAATTTTTTTTTAATTTGCCATGTAACCTTGGGCAAGTTAAATAAGCTGCTCGAGCTTTAGTTTCCTTATCTGTACAGTAGGTGTAATAACACTGCCTAATTCACAGAACTATTTTGAGGATTAAATTAAACAATCTTGGCACATAGCGAGTATTCGACTAATGTTAGTTGTCTAATAACAATAATCCTACCAATGGACTATTCATTTTGAGACAAAGGAATGAAGCCTTGGAAACCTCTACTTCGACTATCGCAGGCAGGGGTAGGGAAAGAATATCTGCAAAATACCCTTAGTAGAAGAGGTTTGAATTTCATCTTGTCTTTCTTAGCCACACCTTCGTCTATTCCTTTTAAATCTAAGTACTTTAGTAACATAATCTAATAAGTTAAAGAGTGCTGCAGGAATGGTGATGGACAATAGTAGCTACCTACACTATTCCCCCTTCACCCAAATCCCGCCCCCTAGAAATAGTCCTTTAGCTCTTTAATCTATTTCTTCCGGCATATCGAAATAACATGCTTATAGTGATACCTTTCTTCCTTTCCTTATATTTCAATATTAAAATGTGTCCATTGACTTCCAAATATGGGACATAAAATGCTGCTCTTTTATTTTGCACACACACACTTCACATTTCCCCCCTCCTGGAAGGGTGACATTATATTCAGTGTCTGTGTTTTTCCATTTTGTTCACCACTTAGCCATATGCTGGGCTATGATTACATTTCCTTTATTTCAGGACACTTTGGTTTTCCTTAGGGTAACACATACAATGTTTGGGTTTTCTTCTTTGTTTCTAGGTAACTATTATTAATGTATAATCAGATTTTTTAATGTAGTCCATCTATAAAACTGCTTTGAATGCAGTCTCAAACATATTATCTCATTTATCAGTCCTTTTTTCCCCGTTGAGTAATGTCCCTGTCATGCTCTCCTTCTCTGCCCCAGTCTAACAGGCTGCCCTTCGGGTGAACCACACACTGCTCTCCTGGGATTTCCTTTGCCCCTGTCCTGGGGCTTTCTCTCTTCTCTGGGAGCTCCTTGTCCTAGACCTCACTCTTCCTCCTTTCTGGTTGATTTCCCTGTTTCAGTGGCACATATATTCGGAGGGGGCTGCCTCAGAAACATTCAGGCGAGGTATATCGCTTGAGGCCCTGCACGGGGGAGGCTGCTGGCTGCTGCCGACACTTCCATTCCTCTTTCCCACAGCGAGAGCACTGAGTGAGCCCGTGCCTACCTGGGTTCCGGGGGCTACCGTGACTGCGTTCCGTAGAATGGCCTAGGAGCAAAACCAGCAAGGGGATCCTCAGCGGAGCTTCCAAGAGAGGGCTGTAGTGCACCCTTTTGATCCCTAGAATATGGAGGCCACCGTGTATGAGGACTTGAGCCGTATCTGGGGGTGATGGAGCAAGTGCTGTGAGGGCCTGGGTCCCTGAGGGCGTCGTGGAGCCGAGACCGCCGTGCTGATCCTGCACTGCATAGCCCTGAACTTTCACGTAAGAGAGAAGTAACTTCTACCTAAGGCATACCCTGATATTTACTATTATACCTTTAAGGTGTGAAAATGACTTTACTTTCATGCTTGCGTGATAATTTGGTTGAGTTTAGAATTCTAAGTTGGAAATAATTGACCCCTCAGAATTTTCAAGTCTTTTCGAGCTGCCTTCTAGCTTCCAGTATTGTTGTTGAGAAATCTGTTGCAATTTTGATTCCTAATACTTATGAAACAACCTTCTTATTTTTTTAGATAAATTCATTTATTTTTTAAATTTTATTTACAGTTTACATTCAATATTATTTTGTATTAGTTTTCAACCTTCTTATTTTTAATGTCTCTCTCTGTAAAAATAGAATTTCACACCTCTCAGGGATAGAAAACTTTTTTTAGTTTATTTCTTGGATAATTTCTTCTCCTCTCTCTATCTATTTTAATTCTTCAAAGACTAAATTTCTACTCTTTCTCCAAACTTGAAGAGAGCTAACCACCTGGTTTTATGAAGTTAGAGAGGATACTAGGGATCTAATTTCTCCTATGGGAATTTCAACTGATCCTTACCATTTCATTTTTCAAATCTACCGTCTACCCGCTTCTTCTGAGGTATCTGGTGGCTCCAGTTTCTGAGACATTTAGATTCTGCAATACGACTTGTTTGACATTCTACTTGCAGATCCTTAGGTTACAGCTTTCTGTTCACTATGAAGTCAGTTACCTCTCATGTACGTGTTTTCCATTTCTTGAAAAAAAATTACTGACATTTCTTGATCTATTGATTGACAGTTGACTGACAGTTAATTGACAGCATCTTGCCCCTCCCTTTTAAATCATATGTTCTAGGGGAGGAGACAGATAAACAAAAATATGAAATATGTCTAATGGCAATAAATGCCATGAAGAAAAATATACTAAGGTGAGAAAGATAAGAGTGACAGGAGTGCTATTTTACATGGCATGTCCAGAGAAAGTCTGTTCCATAAGGTAGCATTTGAACTGAAGCCTGAAGAAAGTTAGGGAAGGAGGTATGAAGACTTTCTAGGGAGAGTGTGCTCCAAGCACATTCAAATGCAAAGAACCTGAAGTAGGAGCACTAGTTTGGTTTGCATAAGAAACAGCAAAAAGGCTGGAAAGGAGGTGTTATCAGAGAATGGAGGTGGGGACTATTTGTGCAGAGTTCTGTAGCCTTGGCAAGCACCTTAGACTTGGCTCTAAGTGAGGAAGGAAGACATTAATGGGTTTTGTATGGGTAGTGATAGGATGAGGCTTACACTTTACATCCAATGTTGTCTCCTCTCCTGTTTTCTTGGTCCTTGTGAGCTTTTAATCCTCTTATTGTGATTTTTGTGAGGTCTGGTTATGGTGTGTAAGAGTTCAATCTACAGTTGAAATTGTCTTAAAAGTGAAATGGCCTGCCTTGAAAGCCAGAAGCATGGGGAATCACAACCACTCTTCACCAAATGGAATTTCGCTTTATGTGACTCCCTGTGGATCTTCACAGCTAAAATGAGCTGAGTCAAAGTACATTCATGGAATATCCCACAGTCCAGTGGTTCTAACCTGGGGAAGGACCCACCCACAAGGGAGCATTTGGAAATGTATTCACTCGGCCCAAAGGGGCCAAGGGAAAAGTGCGGGGACTCTACAGTTTTCATACTAACTGAGGGTTCCCTCCTCACTCTGTCACTGTTGTGTTGCAAATAATTATACTACCCCAAGACACATTAGCACATCTATTAAAAATAGCTTTAAACCTTCCCTCAAGAGGGAATCCAGGATGCCCAAGCTCCTCCATCATTTGAGGATGTGAGTGAGTCCAGGTGCCTAATTTTGGTTTTAAGCAACTGGTTCCTTATGTGCATTGATTTACACACGGAGGTAGCTACAACCTTGAGGTATCCTGGTTCATTAAATTATATCTATTCTGAATTTCTTCACCCTCTCTAAGTCAGACTGTGAGCTCACGGAAACACAAGAAGCTCTTGCATTCATTCACCACAGTTATAGATGCATAGTCGTTTCTAAATAAATACATGTGGATAAACCCGAGTTCTGATACTGATTTTGTCATTGAGGCAGTACTCATGAGCACATACACTTAACTTTGCCAAGTCATATTTCTGAAAATTAACTTTCCTAATGATGAATTAATATGGCACATATTACCATAAGTCACATATAGTAATGAGCTTCACGTTCTTCCCCCAGACACTGTAAGGAATAATTGCCATGTGAGTACCAAGCACCAGGGGAGTGTGAAATATTATGTAAGAAGGTGAGGTAGGTCATTATTACATAATGCAGTGCTTCCTATCATGGCTTGGCTGTAATGTGGAGCCTTGGAGACGAGCTGCAGAGTGCAGGCTGTGTCATCAACACACATCAGCTCTGAAAAATGAGTACTCACCGTGTATAATCACAGGCACAGCCGAGCCCACAGGAAATGCCTGTCCTGCAGTCGCTCTCCTCCTCCCTGTGGTCTGGCAGGGCAGGTGATACCTGTCTTCATGAATTTTTGTGTGGGAAATTCATTTTTACTTCTGAATCAAAATCACAAGGCTTCATTGACCAGTTGGAAACATGTCGATGGTCGGTCTATCACGCTTTTATTTGTTTTTATAACAGCAACAGACCATCCACGGCCACTGCTACTTGTTTATATGACAGTGTTTTTCATGTAAAAAGTGATTTCCTTTCAAAGTACTTTCAGAACTTGTATCTTGTTCATTGTTGAACAGCCTTGTGAAGAGGCTAGTAAAAATAACTAGACACCTATGACGAATGGAGGTTGCAAAGCCTGGGATGTTAAATCACGTGCTTTCCAATATTGTGGGAAAGTGAATAAATGGATGGTTAACAAACTTGGGCTGAAACATCGGTAAAAACATCACATTATGTATGAGATTATAGTGCCGCTTCTTTGCTATACTATAAATACTTCATTTAGCTTGTCAGTCTAGCCATTGCAAAAATCTTTATCAAGGGCCTGCAATGTGTCAGGCACTATGGAAATCCAGGATGTGGAATTTAAATTACTCTTGAAATAACCAGACAATCCCTACAGTGATATATATATAAAAACAGAATAAGTTAATACTGCCATATTTTTAAAAAATACATATATCATATTTATAATTAATAGAACTTGCTCAGACTGAAACAAAAAGGAAAGAGTGTGAGAAGGAATGAGGTTTTAAAAAACTGTATTTTAATAGCATTGAACAAATAAAAATAATAAATGCAAAATGCTTATTTTAGTATTAATGTAATAACCATTTGGACTTTGATGAATATTCAGAAACTAAGGCCAGAATAATGTTTGCTTAAAATGGAAACAAGAATACCTAAATAAATTCCACATGGTTTAAAGATTTAAATGCATATAAGAAACAATACTATTTTTTGTGGGTTTTTTTATTTGTTTTTAAAAAGTATATCTTTACTGATTTCAGAGAGAGAGGAAAGGAGAGGGAGAGAGAGAGAGAAAAACATCAATAATGAGAGAGTCACTGATCATCTGCCTCCTGCACGGCCTCGACTGGGGATGCAGCCCGCAACCCGGGCATGTGCCCTGACCAGGAACCGAACCAGGATCTCCTGGATCCTAGGTCGATGCTCAACTGCTGAGCCATGCTGAGCAGGGCAAAACAATACTATTAACAGAGGTAATTTATTTTATAATTTTGAGTTATTTTAGTTTTCAATTATAATTTTAGTTTAATTTTTGAGTTATAATTTTGAGGGAAGCCAACAATCATAAGGAAAGGACAAACAGATAAGCGGATAAGCATCATAAATCTCTATAATCAAAAGAAAACCTATACAAACTAATGGCAAACTGCACACAGTATTAAGTAGCCATTAGAATGATTTTCTATATCTATATTCATTTTTTCCAAAATATAATCTTTTTCGTTGCAAAAAATTCTGTGTTCTCTAACAATACAAAAGTGAAAATGCCCTCAACATTCCAGTCCTCAAAAGATCTAGAGATGTTATTTTAATAGATAGACATATGTCCTTTCAAAAGGTTTTATGTATATATAAGTAACTATGAACTTAAATGACAATGTATTGAACACACTGTTCTGTAATTTTTTTCACTTAAAATATGATGTAGTCATGTTTACTTGGTTGAATAGTTGATACATGCCATTGGCACAGAAAAATGTTTAAAACGTAAAGTGAATGAAAAAAGGGAAAAAAAGCAGATTACAAAATGGCCTTATAGCAGGGATTCTCAAATGGAGGGGTTGGGAAGAGTGAGAGAAGTGAGTACACCATTCACTGTTCTCTCTCCCCCTTGAAAATGTGAATTGTCTTTGCAGGAATCACGTTTGAGTAAAGCAGGGAACCATGTGTACTTTGAGAAAGATCCCCAGTGGTTTGAATCACCAACCACACCCCTCTTTTCCTCCCAGACTTTTCCCAGGTTGAGAATCATGGCCGTGTTTTATTTTCCTTTTAGGGACATAATCTGTGTGAATATAGGCACAGAAAAAATGTCCACAAATATGTGGACTAGAGTTATCTTTGAAGGAAGATATCCAGGTGATTTTTATTTTCTTTTTATGTGTTTTGGATTTTTTTATTTGTTGAATTTTTTAATTAATAAAAGACTTATTGTTATTTTAAAAAACAAAATAAATAAGAAACTTGAAGTCCTTGGAAAAATGCTGCTGGAGAAATCAAGTGACAGCAGCCCAATACACAGCCACAGTCAAAACAAGCTAAAAAGGTTCATAACAATGAATATCTTTGGTACTGAAACATAATTACATGTTTCACCCAAGAAGCTAGATAAAGTGCATGGCATAAATGATCTAGAGGAGCTGAAAAAGTTTAAGAATCAACAGCTGGGAAGTGACCGTGAAGTGTCAAAAATTTAAGTTTCTAAAATCTTGATGTACACTAATAATCCTATTGAAATAGGACATTCCCATAAAAAATTTTAAACAGAAATTTAGAAGAAAAACATATTTCATACAATGGAAAGAAAACTTGAAATTCATTACCTCCCGAAGAGAAGGGAGACTATACATACGAATGGGCTGAAGAAAGAATTGTTGCATAAAATAAAATTAACACTAGATTCTTTTTTTAAAAATGGAGAATTTGAGAGTATAATTCTAAACCCTTGAGTTTGACATTAGTAAACTCAACTACACATTTCCCCATAAACACTCCTTATTACTCCTGCCAGGGGCAGCTAGCTGAGTTGTATGAATCTGGGTCTGACCAAAGGCTTTTTTTCCCATTATAAATTCAAAGGAAGGGAAAACAAATTAATGATAGCTTACCATTTATTATTTGCATTCAAAACTGGTACTTTAAGGATTTAAGTGGAAACATTGACGAAACAGATTTCTATAGCTTTGCTCAGAAGATTCAGAAGTAACACAAAGGTCATACTACTCTTTTTGTTTTCTACGCACTTGTTTGTTCAAGCCTGACTTGTGGTTCAGTGGAATTGGGCTATGCTTGTGCCTGGTGCTTCTGGCTTCTGCAATTGGTAGAGTTACCCCTCCCCCCAAATAAAGAGAGAGAAATGATTAGGGAAGATAGGAACACCTTCTACAGATAGAAAGTGGAAAGACATGGGATTAAAAGTGAGGAACGAGGAGAGGGGAGGAGGGAACAGTTTAAAGAGTCTTTAAGAGGGAAAGATTCTGGCCAGGCCTGTGCTCATGGAAGTGCCTTTGTTTCTGTTTTCTGTTCGGAGAAATATTCTTCCAGCTTATCACTGTTTTTTTAACCTGACACCACATATTGTCCAAAGAATGAATTTTCTAAATTTAAATGGAAATCTCTTTTGCAAACTGATCTTAATCTGCACTTTCGACTGTTAGTCTTCACCCGGTTCTCATCCAAGAATTAGCAGAAAGCTTCTTCCTGAAAAGCTATATCCGTCATTACAAGTATCCAGGTATTGGATTAAGTTCATATTTCTCTGTTCCAATAGTTCCCAGAAGTATGACAAGTCATTCTTTTGTTAACATACTTCTTTCCTTGTTCCCTTTTCGCGTGAAAACACACATGCCTTTTCTATTTAGAAGTTCACCCGATCTAGGCTCTGTTCCCCCACAATCTCCACCCCTGTTGAAGTCATAAGTTTCTGAATATGACCTCGTAGTCTAGACACACTGTTGATGTGTTTATTGTCACGTACAGGATCTTATAAAATCAGAGACGTGCATGTAGATGCAAGCCTGCTAGAGAATTTTGCAAGGTAGATGGTGACGCACACGTCCGTGCTTTGTTCGCTGGGCAGAATTGACCCCACAGGCTGTAAGACTGGATACTGTTTTCCAAATATTTCTAGGGGAAGAATTAACAGTGAGAAAGCCAAACCTAATTGCTCTTGTATCATCACTTGGTAACAGCAGGCAAAACTTTTGTCCTCTAACTTAGTTCAGATACATGTCTTGAGTTCAGATACCACTTCTTTTGTTAATAAAGAAGCTTGGTTTTCAAACTTTTGCTTTACTATGCAGTTCTCTGTAACTTAGCTTTAAAGAAATTTAAGAAAATTGTTGCATAGTGTTATGTATAGTCCAACGGCCCAGGAAACTATTACCACTTTCAACCAGCTCCCCTCTCTCTCTCATCATTTTAATTAATTAATTAATTAATTTTTTAAAGTATATGTATTGATTTCAGAGAGAGAAGGGAGAGGGAGAGAGAGACAGAAACATCAATGATGAGTCATTGATCGGCTGCCTCCTGCACGCCCCCTGCTGGGGATCAATCCCACATCCCGGTTATGTGCCCTGACCGGGAATTGAACAGCAGTCTCCTGGATCCTAGGCTGATGCTCAACCACTGAGCCATGCCAGCTGGGCTAGTCCCTTTTTTTTTTTTTTTTTTTTAATTTATCTTGTTCAAAGTATTACAGATGTCCTTCTTTTTCCCCCTTGACCTCCTCTACCCCACTTTCGTCATTTTTTGTATGTATTTATTTGTCACTCATTCAATCAAGATTCATTGAGCCCATATCATATGCGAAGCATAGTTTAAAACACTGAAATAAATATTAATAAGACATCATTTCTCAGGGTCCTTAAGGGCTTATGGAGGCCCCCTTATGGTATAAACTACCACACGGGAAGAAAAATGCTAATGGAGACATATACCTCTGTGCTCATGGGTGAGAATGGTCATAGAAAGATGCATATGGGGATGTTTATGAAATTTTTAAATACTGAGCAGTAATTTTCTAGGTGCATAGGAGGGAAAAATGTGCAAGGTGCACATTCCAGGCAAAGGCATCAGCCTGTCCCAGGCCTTGGAGTGTGAAACAGATTAGCATATTTGGGAAACTGCCCGGAGACAGTTAACGCAGAACCACAGGGAGTATGCAAAGGAAAGCGGGGAGACAAAATCAACAGGGGAGGAAGGAGACAGGTCATGGAGACTTTTTATGTTCATCAAAGAGAGGGGCTGATTTTTGTTCTTGTTAGATGATGAAAGGTCATTAAAAGGTGTTAAGCTGAGAAGTGCCCTTACTAGTTTTGTATTTTAGATGTCAGAGGCAACAATGTAGAATACAGATTCAAGAGGAAGGAAAGGTGGGGCAGCCCGAATACAGGGAGATCTGGTCAGAGGCTACTGCAATAGAAATATCAAGAAATGATGAGAGCCTGAAGTAAGACACAAATGATGGTCACGGAGTGGATTCCAGAGATCTCCGTAGGCTCCACCAGATTAAATGACTGATTAGACAAGCGAGTAACAAAGAGGAAGTGACTCTGAAGTTTCTGACTTGGATACTAGATCTAATGAAATGAAGCGGAGCAGAATTGGAAGGAAGATAAAAGAAAATTTAATTTGGGATATATTAAGTTTAAGGTGTTTGGGATATATCTACTAGAGTCTAGAAATGCAAATCTGAAGTTCAAGAAAAAGGTCTGTTCTACAGATAAAAAGTCAAGAGTCCTAAGTGCATGGTACCTGATATTCTAGGCGTGCCTAAGACTGCCGTGGAAGAGCAGGGAGAGAGGGTAAGCGGGTGCAAGGAGGGCGTGTTGGAGGAAAACAGAGTGCACGAGGCCCAGTGCAGGAAAAGGAAGCCAGAGAAGGCGAAGGAGATAGAGCACACGGAGGCAGAAGACGAAGCGATTGCCACAGAAAGGAAGAAAGGCAAGCATTTCAAGTAGAATTCAGTAAATATTTTGAATTCTGTTAAAAATCTGTTGCAACAATCATTGTTAAGCGCTCATCAACTTTTGCAGCTGCAGGGTCTTTGGAGACTGTCAGGAGAACAATTTTCTGGGAGTGAAGGAGGGAGGTGCCAAATTGTAATGGATTCAAAAGAGAAAAGGGCCCGGCCGGGCCTGGCTCAGCGGTTGAGCATTGACCTAGGATCCAGGCGACCAGGGTTCCATTCCCAGTCAGGGCACATGTCCCAGCTGCGGCTCAATCAGTGACTCTCTCATCATTGATGTTTCTATCTCTCTTGGTCTCCTTTCCTGTCTCTGAAATCAATAAAGACATAGTTAAAAAGAAAAAAAAAAAAAAAAGACAGAAAAGGAAGGGAGGGAGTGAGAACACCAGGGTACTCTTTCAAAAAGTTTGAATATGAATAGGGGTAGACATAAACAAGCTTTCTTCCTCTCTTTTCTCCTCCCTTCCTCCCTCTCTCTCTCAGAAACAAAAAAAATTTAGGATAAATTAAAGGACAGAGGCGCTATCCCAAAGAGATGCTCTGATTTGGGAGGCTACTACAAACATCTGCTTTTGGAGACAGTGCTTTCATATTAGGTTTTTATCTACAGTTACGTTTCCAGGAGCACAATCTGATGTGTAGTAGACCAGCCTCTATGTTAATAGCCCTTTGTCCTGCAGGAAGATTCTACTGCACTCACACAGAAGAGTATGCGAAGCCACAGCTAGAAATTCCAAGAACACAGAAACTGAAAAGCAGTAAAATCCAGTCGCCTGAGCTGTGTTGTTTCAGGGTGTTACACCTACCATAGTATTTTGAATAAGTTTCTCTTTCTAAAGTTCATTTGATAGATAAAACATCAATTTAAAAAGCTACCCAGAAAGCATTTATTCTGTACAAAGTTGAAAGTGTTATGGGTAATTTTATGACAATTAAGCACTAACATGCTTGAG
The DNA here is from genome assembly GCF_054644295.1 of Miniopterus natalensis. Classification (NCBI taxonomy): domain Eukaryota; kingdom Metazoa; phylum Chordata; class Mammalia; order Chiroptera; family Miniopteridae; genus Miniopterus; species Miniopterus natalensis. The sequence continues at coordinate 154,070,482 of NC_142082.1, read as the reverse complement.
TCTCTCTCCTCAGGTTCCTTACATATGTAAAAAGAAATGAAATGCATAAAATGCTTTGAATCCATATGGTTCTTATATTTGGGAAACGTAAAACCTCTTTCAGATATTACCTTAGTAATCCTCACAGCTTCTTAGGTTTTTTAATTTTTTTTTTATTTTCTGAACTCTATATCATCACCTCAGGTGGAAAGTAAGATATGTGTCATTATGACAAATTCTGCCTTCTATCCCAGGAAATATAACTTTTCAGACAGTTTTGGCTCACTACGTGGTTTTGGGAGCCCCACTAAAATGCACTGCTCTGTTAACTGCTTTTCCACTCACAGCCTCTTTTTCACAGAGAACAAAACTTAAATGTATATCTTCACAGAATTTTAGGACAGAGGGAATCTTGGCTATTAGGACCGATTGTTGCTAATAACTGAAAGCAGAATGACTGGAACCGGTAGCAGGAAGTGCATTTTGAGCTCAGATTAGATTCTATCACTTGTCTCTTGTCCCCGCTTCATTCTCTGTGTTTTTTCAATGCTGCTTCCTCTGTATCCTGGGCAGTAAGGTAGACTATAGCCCAGATTTATATGCTACGACATTAAATATGCCCAACAACATTAAATCCTGAATCTCTTTCTCTCCACCATCGTTCAAAAGCCCCGAGAGGGAGAGAAAGAGAGAGACATTGATTGATGCCCACTAATCCTCCAATTAACTTTGGTCCAGAAATGAGAATCACATTGTCTGAACATGGATTCCCAAAATATATCCTTGTAGTTTGGGATGTAGTGGGGGATAGTTAATGGGATCATTGTGGACTAAGCAGATATTCCTAAATATGTCTATGAGAAAAGCTACTTACACCTTGCCCACACCCCATGCACCAAGCATGCTATTTTATATGTAGGAAAACACTGCCAAAAATATTAAATTATTTGGCCAAGCTCTAAAATGAGAACTCTCAGTCCAATGTTCTACTGGTATGTGATTGAACTTTCTTGACAATACACTGAGTGACATTAAGTAAGCTATATCAAAACACCACTTTGCTTCCTTTTATATCACTCTGAACCCCATAAGTCCCCTTCCCTGTGTTTTCCTATTTGTTGGTCTCTAAGAATTAGAGAAAGTGCTAGGTGTAAGTTAAAGAGACAATTTTGCATATCTTACCCTGGCAATATAATGACTTCAATACATTTTATGCTACATAAGCATGTTTTTATATGTACAAGGAGAGGGGCGTTATAACACGAGGAGAAAGGAATCAAAACACATGACCTCTGCTTTCTCCAAATAAGTAGAGAAAATGATGTATCAACCGATGGGTGAAATAGATGGCAAAAGCAAATATATAGCAATGGAAGGGAAACTACAAAGAAATTACTGAAGGCATAGAAAGTGAGGACAAAGGAGATAAATCTTCAGGGAGATTTTCTGAAGGCACATTTTTAACAGATTTTAAAGAAGCTAATGGTGTTTAAACTTTAGCAGTTGCAAATTGATGGCTCACAGGCCAAAGCAGTTCTACGTATGTTTTGTTGGGCCAGCGTGCTCGATGCTCTAGAAAAACAACTTACATTTGAGTGCCTTCACATGGGACCTGCTCTTTCAGTTTAGCCACACTCTGTACTGCTTCTCAGCATTTTATTCCATCGTTTACTCTACTTCGAGGATATCACCTGCCTTACCCCTGAAGGCATTTGAGCTTGCGGCACCTGGATATAGATTGTCATGGGGAAAGCGTGGACACTCACCCATTCGTGGGAGACCAGTATGTACAAAGGCGAATAGACGTGAGCTGTGAAAGTCTGTATGAAACTAGGATAGAACAGAAACTGGCCTGTATGAAGCTAAGAGACTATTGGTGAAATGATAAAAATGGATCGTTTCAGTAGGACCTGTAAGTACTGGGTCAAAGAATTTAGATTCTTTTTAAGGCAGTTGTCTGTCATTCTAAGTACTTGCTTTTGAGAGTTATTTGAGAAAGGGTACTTGACTACTCTATAGTCACATGCCACATATGGACCACACACATGATGGTGGTAGAGCATATAGTCTAGGTGTGTAGTGCACTACGCTATCCGGTTGGTGTAAGTGCACACACGCAGAACAAAATTGCCTAACCGCACATTTCTCAGAACTACCCTCGTCGTTAAATGGCTCATGGCTGTATACTGGTTGCACTTTGAGTAAAGAGAAAGATAGAAGCACAAAGCCTTTTCAGTAATCTAGGTACAAAATACCAGTTTGGATAAAAGTGGTAGTTCTGACATTGAAAGAGAACTGGCGGGTAAGAGAAAATGGGATTATACAATAACGATAAAGGAAAAAAAAGTTATGAGACTGCTGTTTCTACTGAGAGTAAAAAAAAAAAAATTGGAGAGACATGGCAGAATCTTACATTGTTACAAAGGTGATGAAATAAATAAAAGCTGGTTTTCATATTAGCACACAGCAGCTCTCAATCCTGTCCATGGGTTTATTTCCTGCCAGCACAGCTACTCAAGGCTCGAGCCACTTCACCACGCTGCTTGTCAAGAAAATAACAGGCAGCTGCATGGGGTCTTCTGTATTTTATTCATTACAGCTTCTTTTATTTGTTGTTTTAATGTATTTAATTTACTAAATTATTACAGATGTTTTATATTACAATGCTAATAAGAAAAATATGAAAAGATGCCCAACTTCTTTTAAGTCTGGTAGAAGTGGAAACATTTTTCCTTCTGCCTGTTCAAGTTTCAGTTGATCTTTTTTGAAAATGCTGACTTAAAATGGATGGTCCACACTCATTTTAAGTAGAGGGAAAGGGGAACAAATCTTAAGTGACATCTAGAAGAAATCATTATATATTCTGCTGTGGGAAGGTTGGAGACATTGAGAGTTTGGAAGCCTCACGAAGATTATTGCAGAGTGCATTACTGCTATTCTTGTCTAGTATCTTTATTACTACTCGAGAACATTAACTGTAAAGGAAATGCGTAGAGCATGCCAGCATTATTTAGTGTTAGCATTTATTGCAGTGTGTGAAAATCTCAGACCAGCTTTTGTGGATGGCTTTTGTCGGAAGTACACTTCATGTTGAACAAAGGGAAAATAGTCTCCTAAGAACTGTATTTATGTGTGATTCATATATGTGGATTAGAACACTTAGGAAAAAACTCAACAAAGAAAAGAAACTTCCCCTCCAGGCTTCATGATTTATATGAATTAAATTTGTCATTGTTAAGACAGATACAGAAGGCTCACTTAAGATTGTCCAAACCCTGCACTGCATTAAAGCTTATGATATAGCCACAGGTAACTATGTTAGAGTTTCTTTGAACTCATTCTCTAATTGGAGCCCTGTCACTGCACAAAGCAGTTGAAATTTAATTAAGGGGCAGGAAACTCCCAAGTCTAATTTTGTCCCTGAGCTGCTTGCTCTGTGGGTTGTCTCTCAGGACTTCACCGGCTGTTGAGTGAAGGTTTTGGCGCAGATGCTAAAGCCTACCCTGGCGAGGCACCTCACAATCCCGATACAGCATAATGGCTTCTTTCTAAGTAGACCAACCCTCCATCTACATAGACACATTGTGTTACACTGTTAGACTTCTTGCTTTGATGTCCTATTTAAGGGCACCTTCACATGAGGGCCACATTTAATCATGATAAAAGTAAGTGCTTTAACAAAGAATTCGATTTTTCTATCTTCTATTCCAGTTGTAAATTTCCTAGTTGTTTTTGGTACTGAACACTTCTAAAATAATCAGCTCATCTTAACCTAGTAGGGAAAACTGAAATGCAATTAAGTGAGAAAATGTATGTAAAAAAAATTCTGTGCAAAGAGTTAGGAAAATGAAAGATATTATCAAAATACTGTTTCAACAAAAACAAACTTCTCAAAGACACATTTATAAATTTCTGTGAGATTCATGCCAAGAGGATAGCAGAACTCTACATTTTCCATGAGCTCCTTGGAGTAGACCCAATGTGCTATTGTAGACAAGAGCCTGTCTTCCCACTGTAGCTGATTTCTTCAACCACTCTCCCATGCATGAGGAGGATCCTTAACTATCTGATTGGCTTACATTATGTAGAACCTACCTGATTTTTTTTTTTTTTTTTTGCAATCTCATATACTAAGCTGCAGAGCAATGCACTGTATAAATACCATACCTACTGTGCAATGCCTCCAGGTAACAATAAAAATGTTTGTTCATCTTTTTATAATGTCAAAAATTAATTGCTGATGAGTAATTTCTACTTTTTCATATGATCTAATTTGTATATGACTACTTGCAAGTTGAACTGGACTGCACTTTTGGAATGGCTAAAGTCCTGAAGTTCAGTTTGAGATGATGGAGTCATGCAGTGGGCAAAGCCTGGGTCTCAGGCTGAGCAACATCAGGATTACCCTTCAGGTAGAAAGCCAAGATCCAGGGCGCTGCTCTTGTTTGCTTGCCTTCATGTATATGTGCTTATGCTCGGCAGATGGAGCAGAGGATAAATGTGACATATTACCTGGAATGTAATAATAAGTCAGACCACTGAAAGGCATTTTGAGTGCCAGTGTGGAACTCCTTTAATTGCTCCATTCTTTGGGAAATATAAGGCTGGGGGGAGCTGGAACAGGAATTATTTTGACCAGATTGCCTGTGGGAGCTAGAACTTCACAGCATGCTCGCATGGCTGACTTGCAATGCCCATGAATACTCAGCTTTCCTTCAGTGGAAATTATATTTGCATGTGGAGTAGATATAATTAGTAGAAATCCCCAAATCACCAATTCTGACCTTCCCAACACTACAGATGCTTCTACGAAACTGGAAAATGAATCAACATTGGGATAAGTCAGTGGACCTTTCACTCTTCTTCCAAATATGTAGCTTTGAGTAAGTGCAGCTTAAGAATCTGCCTGATGTATTGTTGCCATATTTCCGTGCGCAGTAAATGCAGTGGGTGGGTGAAAGACAAAGTCCTAACCACAATCATGTACTTCCTTTGTTTTATATATTTAGGTCAGATTCTAAACATGGTTTTAACATATTTTCTTTGTGGTTTAATTTCCTTTGTGATTATTTCTTTTATTTAATGGGAGTGTAAAAATGTCCCAAGGACTAAAAACCAACTGCCACTCATTTTCAACATAGGCATTAAGAGGTACTCTGTTAGTTTGCCTTTGGGTCAAGATTAAACTTTCAGGATCATTTCAGGTTCAAAATGCAACAGTGAGACATTTACAGGTTCTTAACAAAACATAGGGGACTATATTAACGTGACATTCTTTCCTACCCCCTTGGGCCCAAGTCTTATAACAAACAAGGAATGAGAAAATGTAGGCTCCACAGTGACTCTCAGTGTGTCTCTGGTCCTGCGCCTCCCTAGAGTGTCCATGAGGCGCCTGCACGCGGCCCTACCCCGCGGCTCATAATGACTCCCTGGAGATGTGGAGCGATTCCTGGACATATAAGAAGGAAAGGCAAACTAAGTCATCAGGGCAGCACCCCAGGACCACCATGAACTTCACAGCAGTGCAAAGAGTGATGTGTATCCATCTTCTAAGCATTAAAACTGCCAAGAGGTTTTTCATTTTAAATTTACTAGCCAGACTATTAATGTGCATTTACTTCTAGCACTTCATTCAGTTTATACCCTGATAGCGCACAAGTGTGTTTTAATGGGATATGTAATCATCATTTCTCAGAATAGGTGTTGAAATGTTTGCTTCTTGAAGAAGACAGGAGTTCTTTTGTTTATTTGTTTTTTAGTTTTGTTGTTGTTTTGTTATGTTTTAGCACTCACATACCTGTTCATTTAGTGAGTAGCAGAAATACATTTTTTTATACTCTGGCCTTTATGAACATAATGTATTCATCAAATTCTAAAATGTATCCCTAATAGAATTTCCTTTGATTTTATCCAGGACTTAATATACTTAACACCTGGATAAATTCAGACTCCTTTTGAACTAAATGAAATCACTGAGAATCTAAGAGTTACCAGACAGCTGTTAATAGTTATAACAACTTCTTGCAGTTGCCCAGAGGGAGACAAATGTGGTCCATTATATAAAATACAGTGAATTACAATGGAAACAATAGTTTAATAAAGGAGAGCCTTGTTTATTTTAATAGGACTAGCATTTCAGTTAGCTAAAATATTAAGACATTACTTTCCTTGCACTAAAAATAAAAATGCCCTAAGAAATAGACCCATCAAAAATAAATTAGTAGTGGTTTTCTTCCTAGTCATATTCTCATTATGGATGAAGACTATATTTTGCAATGACATAGAAAAGAGTTTTTCTAAAAATATTGTTTAATTACAAAGTACAGTTTTTCTAAAATGTACTGAAAGTCAGTATTATATTAAATTAATGGCAAAAATAAACACAGGCAATTTTAAATAGTCTCTATCTTTTTCTAGGAAGACATAGGATATTTAAGAAAAGGCAGACAAAATTATTAAACAAAATCAGACACTTAAGTAGCTGATTTTTAATTTTAACATTAATAAAATTTTTATAAGTGCTTATTTGCTTCACCCAGGAAAGGCATAATCACTGTACCACTTAGTTGTAAAGATGTGTTTTATTATATAAACAAATAATTGCCTATAAACATGAGTATGCAAATTCAAGTCACAATGTTTAAGACTAACCATGCTAATTTTTATAAAAATGTTTCCCTAATGTATTCTTATTAGCTTTTCTTTCATAAAACATGTGTTTCTACTACTTCCAAAGATCTAGCAATCGTTCATGCAAATGAAAAAAAAAAAAATGTATGTTTTCCATATATGTGTAAGTTGTTCCACAAACATCTGGTAATGAAACTTTGAAAGCTGCTAGATTTCAAGCCAGCCCAGGTGTTCACTACAACATCTCTAGAACTCAGCAATTGCCTGCAGTAATTTGTTGCAACTCGTATTGGCATTTTTACGGTATGATGAAGCAAAGGGTGATGACATCATGTACTAATGTTACGAAGGTGCTGTGAATTCAGTGTGAAAATTCCATCAATGAGTGATTGTTGCTGAAACTGACTACATTGGTGGCCATCACGTTTTGCCAACTGAAACATCTGGGCACAAGTTAGTAGTGGCACACCTTGTAAATAACTTAATTGAAATTAATTGCCAGAAGTTTGCAGCACCGTAGGTAGTTTATAAGTACCTTTTTTTTTTTTTTATTCTACTGCAATGTTTTGGTCTTAAGAATTCTGTATTCTCAGATTCTCTTGTAGCAGCTTGTGAGGAAAGTGAAAAGTATAGAAAATATATGATAATACAGTAAGACACAAGGAAATAAAAAAATCATTATATAAGGAAGAAAATATTGCTGTTTCCTATACTCACATTCACGGATAAAATATTTTTTTCACAGAAATAATTTTAAAATTAATGTATAAAGTAGTTTAGAAGAAAGAGGACAGTTGAATAATTAGACATAGGTCTCTATTTTTCCAGAAAAATATATCTAGTATTTTGTTGTAAATATCAAATGCTTATTGTGTTGATTGAAAACATTTGAAATTATTGTATACTGAAAACCCACATGTTTGAAGAGACCAAGGAAGAACTGGGAGACTGATTAGAAAATATAGGTCCTATTATTTCTATATAGGTTCTAAAGCACTTAGAATAATTTTCTAAATTATTCATACCTTCATGCCTCATAAGTTTAGGGAAAGGGTAACCAAAAAATTACTACAAGGATGCGGTAGTCAGCAAAGAGAAATGTCTTCCAGTGTCCATTCCTTGCTTCTTCCTTTCCTAAATCCTATTTCCTTTGAATTTGTGCATTTTAAGAACATTTTTGCAGCTGTAAAGATGTCTAAAGCTATAAAATTTTGATATTTTATAATTCATATGAAAACTCAATTAATAAAGTTTATATCTGCCTTGAAAGTACCACAGTTATTTTTAATACTGCAATCTAAACTACCAGAATGCCCTGGATATTTCAGGAACTTTTGTATAATCTCTATTTTTAAAAATAGCTATTATTTTGTTCTGTATCTGAATTTGAAAATCCATATCACTAACATTTTTTAGAGTTTAATGCTGGGAAGAATTTTTTATAATTAGTATGATTCTTTTTATTATATAAAGAAAACACACACACACATATATATATAGTTTTTTGGGGTTTTTTTTGCTAGTAACAAGTAGATTAAAGCTATCTTTAAAAAAAAAATCAGTAGTTATCATGAGCCTAGGCTTTCTGGTATAAGCAAATTAGTCCTTTTTCTGCCTTTCCTCCCTTTATTTCTTGGATTTTGTGCTTTTATACATGTTTTAATAGTGACTTACATCTGTTTCCTATGTAAATTAAAGTTGATAGGGTTTAAAAGAAAAATACTCTAGGCCCTAGCCAGGGAGCTCAGTTGGTTGGAGCATCGTCAAGGTATGCTAAGGTTGTGGGTTTGACCTCTGACCTCTGGTCAGGGCACATGCAAGAAGCAATCAATGAATGCATAAATAAGTGGAACAACAAATCAGTGTTTCTCTCTCTCAAAAATCAATATATAAAATTTAAAAATAAATAAATACTCTAGGATATCTAGGACTACCAGTTTGTATACCTCCCTATAAAATATTTACAGCTCAAAAAGTCTATTCTTCCTCAAGTTATAGGATATTTCATATCTGAACTCTTTCCTCCTTGTAGCTCACCATAGCAAAAATAGCACTTTATAACAATGTTTTGCTTTGTTTTTGATAACAGAGACCCTTATGTTCGCAAATGAACCTTTGATATAACAATACAACCTAGCTGCTACAAAAAAGGATTTGAATTCTTTTCCTGAACAGGGAAAAAATATTGTATCTCTATACTTATTCATAAGAGTAATCTTGGTGCTTTCTCATAATGGACATATTGTTCAGGAAAAGTCTGTTAAATGAGCTATCCAAATGTAAGAAAGGATTCTATTTAATCTTTGCTTTTGTTAGAAACAACCATGGAGAGTATGGGCAAAGAAGCAGCTTTAACTTGTGGTTTTAATCTTCAACATTTGAATCCCTGTACGTTTCCTTGAGGTTAATATTTTAATAGTATCAGATCAAATTAAATAGAGAATATGGGGAAGGAATGGCAGGCAATTAACAGAGCCAGATGAAATCAATGACAGTTGCTTTTTAATCAAATTTCCACTCAGCTGTTTTTCACTACAAATGAATGCATTTTACAATAAAAATGTAGAAATATTTGGAGTTGTAGAGAGAGCTGCATGATTTTAGGGTACATATTTATGATTTAAAGAATAAAACAAGTCTTAATTTTTAAGGATCTTGCTATTAATAACAGCAGCTACATTTATCAAAGCTATAAAAGAGCCTGACGTAGAAAATGAGTCAGGGAATTTGCTCGCGAGTTGCAGGACTGACTGATTTGGAGAAGGCTGTTAGGAGGCAGTGTTGAACAGTGCTGAGAGCAGCGAACGGGATGTGACACAAACACTGAAGGAGGAGGCAAGCTAAAAGACAGCTCTCAACTATGAATAACTGAGTAGTTTTAGTTCTTTAATCATTTTTCTTGTCATATTCCTCCATTGGGTTACCATCCCCCCCACGCCCCACCCCTGGTCCATACCTTGTAGTGAGAGAAATGATTTCAATCCAAAGCAGTTGTAATGGCTTTGAGAAGGTCATAGGAGTTAGGGGAGTAAGAAGTTCAGTAGCATGGCAACTGATTATGAGGATCTATTCTTTCACTCAATTTATCAGCACCTGCGATGCTTCAGGCCCTCCACCAGGCTCTAGGGATATGGAGGCCAATAATGCTGCTGCTACCTTATCCTGTAATTTATTCTTATAATTAACTATCCTGAGTTACTGGGAAAAAAAAATTAAAATAGATTAATTACAATGTTTTTTAAAAGAGAAGTTCAGAGACAACAAAGCTGATCTATGGTGTTAGATGTCAAGATAATGGTCAAGCTTGGAGGGTATGGGGGATGGGTAGAGAAAAGAAGGAACACAAAACAGGCTTTTGACATTCTGGTCGTTTGTTCCTTGATCTGTGTGTTGGTTACATGAGTATATTAACTTTGTGAAAATTCAATGCGCTGCACACTTATGATTTGTGCATGTCCCTGAATTTATACTTTAGTAAACATTTCATAAAATTGAAGAGAAAAAAAAGACAGGGAACTGTTTAGTACATATACAAAAGATATGTCTTGCTTTCCTTTTCAACCAAGGTCCCTCAGCTTTTTGTTATTACTCTTTTAACTACAGGCTTCTAGTAAACTCCATGCAACAGCCCAGTGATCCAGCTCTCTGTAAGACTGCTAATGACAGATTCACCACCTCTCATGGCCACTCTTCGGTCTTAACCTCTTGGGATGGCTCTTCTCTTTGACTCTTTGACCATTTTTTTTCCTTTTAAATTTTTCCCCAAATTAGGATAGTTCAAAAAAATTTATTTTCTCCTAATTTGGCTTTTGTGATACCATACTTTCTTGATTCTAATTTTAATTATTAAATTATTCCCTCTCAGCCCCCTTCACAAGATTTTCTTCTAACCATTTCTTAAATATTGATGTTCTTCTGTTTTCTATTCTCAACCTTTCCTTCTTGCTATAACTTCTTCCTGGGAATTTGATTCAGAGGTGTGTTTTTTGTTTTATTTTGTTTTCCAACCATAGTCCACTGATAAAGCTCAAATCCTCATATTGCCACCTCCAAAAACTTGAGATTCAGTTCCATATTTAACTTGTCTAGTTGGCATTTCCACCTGTTTTTCATATAAATATCCAAACTCAGTAAATTCCAAACTGAAATTATTGTCTAAACTCCAGAAGTCTGATTTTTCTCCTTTATTTCCCGTCTCAATAAACAATCCATCCTTAACCTAGTCATCCAAGCTAGGTATTCTGAATAATTCTCTATTCCGGCCTTCCTTTTAACTCCCACATGAATAAACCACCGTGTTTGTTATTACTACCAATTAAATCTCTCTCAAATTGGCCCTCTCTCCTCAATTCCTTTGAAATTAGTATAGTTTAGGCCCTTATCTCCCCTCCATAATATATTTATATCCTCATATTTATATCCTGCTTAAGACATGAACATCCTTCTCACTTGTTTTTTTGTATTGCTGCTGGAGTCATCATTGGTATCGCTGCTTTGTAAAGCACCATTCAAAAAGTACTTTATGCTGGCCTGGCAACATGACCACAGCTATCTAACTCCCCTGTTAACATCTTCTTCTTTTTTTTTTTTTAAATTTTATTTTTGTTTAAAATATTACAGATGTCCCTTTTTCTCCCCAATGACCCGTTCCACCCCATCCCTCCCCCCTCCCCAGTCCCTCTCCCCACAGATATCACATGATCTCGCTTATACATGGAATCTAAAGAACTTAATAAACACCTTCTTTTTGAGATGCAAATATGGTTATTCCTAGCAGGGTACCATTCACCTGTCATAATGTTCAAAGGATTTTTATCAAGTGGAGCCATATTGAAGAAAAATGTCAACTCATATGTATTCTAATTAAAATTCAAAGACCTATATCTGTATAAAATAGCAGAGAAAGATCAGAGAGCAAGTCTATATATTAAGACAAAGGGAAGAAATCTAAAAGAAAAAAAAAGAGAACAGTATTTCAAAGTAGCTGAATTAGAAATGAGATTTAATAAATTGAAAAATGCAATGGGATTTTTTAAAGTCTCAATAAGAAAAGAAGCAACATTGCAAAAAATAAAATTAGTATTTAGATAAAAAGGAGAGACAAAGGGCTGGGAGAGGAGATGATAGACCTATATGTTTTGCTATTATAAACAAGAGTGTAAAGACCATTTTCATATATAAACCTTTGCATGTTATCTGCGGATTTCTTAGAACAAATTTCTAATTGTGGAAATAAATAATGACTCATAAGGTAGACATTTAGAAAATTTTCAGAATATGTTATCAATTACCTTATACAATTATTATATAGATTTACTCTTTTACCAACAGTGACTTAAAAAAAGATGTTCTCATTTTCAATCTCATGACTGTTATAAATATTTTTAAACTTTTTGTTGCAATATTGTTTTAAATTCTATTAATGCTTACCTTTACTTTAAAAATATTTTATATTAAACATCCCTTTAGAGTGTTTTGACACTTGAATTAATTTTGCATCAGTAATTACAACAAATATTTAAATTTAATTTGGTGTTGAACTGACCTTGATGCTTATCTCAGTTCTTTTTACTATCAATTTCTCCTCTCTCCTATTATTTCCTTTATCTCTTTTATTGTTTATTTTGAGGCATTTTACATTGGACAGGGACATATATTTGAAATTAAGGATATTCGGGGACTTACTCTATAAGTCCCTGCATATATGAGAATATCTTTATGTTGACTTAATATGTAAAGAATAACTTAGTTAAGTTTAAAACTTCTGGGTAACAAACTTTCTCTCAAAAGGATACATAATTTTCTTTCTTTTAATGTTATTTTTATGTCAAGGCCAATCTGATTTTTACTTCTTTATAGACAATCTGTGTTAATTGGCTGCCATGCTGTAGAATATTTTCTTTTGTCTTTGATATTTAAGATTTTTATTGTAATTTATCTAGGTATTAGTATTTTTGCTTTAATTTATCCTGATTCAGTTATTTAACTATTTTCATTATGAATAAACATGTTTCTTTAACTTTGGAAAGTTTTTTTCCCTATTATAATATTGGTTAAATTGAGAAGAGCACAGATCAATATTTACTTATCCAATAGAGAAGTGTAAAAAATGTATTAAATCCAGAAGCTTTTGTAAGTTATTTCTAATTATTAAGCAATAGGTCATTCCTATGTGATAAATTTAAATTTGTCTCCGGTACCGAAAAAGATGGAAAGTTTCCCAATTCATCTTATAAAGCAAGTATAAATCTTGGTAGCAAAATCAGACAGATAACACAATACAAATGCAGAACTATCTCACAAATATAATACTAAAAACCAACTATATAAAATAGTTTTTGTTTGTTTTTTATCCTCACCTCAGGATATTTTTTCCATTGCTTTTCAGAGACAGGGGGAGAGAGAGAGAAACATCGATGTGAGAGAGACACCAATTGGTTGCTTCCCACATGCACCCCGGCCCAGCTGGGGATCAAGCCTGCAACCAGGGTATGTGCCCTTGGCTGGAATCAAACCCAGGACCCTTCAGTCCTCTGGCCGATACTCTAACCACTGAGCAAAAGTAGCTAGGGCTAAAAAAAGTAGTTTTAAATTAAATCTGATAGTATATTTTAAAAAATACACCAAGATAAGATAAGGTTATTTCAAATATGGCTTGATATTAGGAAACCCAGTAATATAATTCATCACATTAAAAATAATCTATATGCTCATTGCAATAATACTCATCTTCAGAAACTGGGCTGGATAATTGTTCACTTGGCATAAATTCTGTTCTGCTTTATTGCAGAGGAGAAGCCACAGGCTATTACTCCTGGTCAGAACTTGCCGGTAAGATGCACTGACATGAAATTTATAGAGCGCAAGAAGAGAGGCCATTATTATCTGGAGGCATTGCAAACTGACAAATGAGCAAACATGAGATTCACAGTGGCATTCGAAAGAGTTCCTGAGAACTACCTAATGTGGTGTTTCAGGCTGACATGTTCAAGTTTTGATTTCCCTGACCTTTGTTTCTCTAATTCTTCCAAGAGTTGTGTAAACCCCAAATTCCTATTAAATTCTTTGTACCTGAATTACATGGAGTGCCCTTTGTTTTCCTAGTTAATCCCTGATTGATACAATACAGAAATTATATTTGATAAAATTCAAAGTCTAATCCTTAAACAAAAAATAACAACCTGATACTTTTAAAACATGATACTATCTCATTCCACTGGCTTTGGTGGTGTTTATTAGTGAAACATTAGAGCCATTCCAGCAAAAGTTAGAAACAGTACACGAAGACTGCTATTTACTGACGTATTTCTGTAATCTTTAGTCTTTAGTCTATGAACAACAAGGTGTAATAACAGGATGGGAGAAGATAAAAATATTCATTATTGTCAGATTTTTTTTTTTTTTTACTCTGTAAAATTCAAATGAATTACAGTTAAAATCAGTAGAATTTGTGGATTTTTTTTTCATGTCAGCAATAACAATCAACATGCAGTTAGAAAAGATGGTAGAAAAATTTACTATATAAATAAAACTTAGCAAAAATATGGAGGAAGTACATAAATAAATCAATAAAACATTTCTTAGAGGGAAAGGTCTTGAATAAATGAAGAGGCATACATCATTCTTGGATGTTGAAGACTGAATATTATGAAGATAGCAAGTCCCTTCAAATTATACATTTAATATGGTTTAATGAAAATTCAATGAGCATGTTTTTAAACTTAAAATTATCCTAACACTCTCTTTAAAACATCATGACCAAGATTAGTTAAATTATTTCTGAAAAAAAGAACAATGTATATAGATAATTCATCTACCAAATGTTAAAGCAAATTATAAAATTACAATAATTAAAAATATGATATGGTGCCATATCACCATAAATATAGATAAATGAGAATAAAATATTAAAATGCATAAACAAAACATAATATAAATAGAAATTTAATAAAAACAAAGCTATTTTTTAAAATTTATTTTTATTTTTTCTGTCTCCACCACACTAGTCAATTCCACTGGCTATATTTCATTTTTTTTAGAATAGACAAACAACTTCATACCTCACTCCCTCATCAATTGCTTGGGATTTAACACCATAATTGCCTAGAATAAAATGTTCACAGTACCTTTCATCTAATAAATGGGCTTTAAAGAAATGGCCCTTGTTTTAGCCTTAAAGATATACAGTATTGGAGATTAGAAGATTTAATATTGTTAAGATGCCAATACTACTAAAAGTGACATATAGGTCTGATTCAATCAAAATTCTATCAAAATCCAAATGATTTTTTTTATTAGAATAATCCATCATAAAATTTATATGGAATCTCAAAGGACCCTGAGCAGCCAAAGCAATCTTGAAAAGGGAGAGGAATGTTGGATGTCTTATACCTTCTGATTTAAAAACTTACTAAAAAGCTACAGCAATTAAAACAGTGTGGTCCTGGTATAAAGACACATATATACACCAATGGAATAGACGAAAGAGCCTAGAAATAAACCCTCACACATACGGTCAAATGATTTTCCACAAGTGTGCCAAGACCATTCAATGGAAAAGAACACTCTTTTCAATAAATGGTATTGAGCTAACTGGAAAGACACATATAAAAAGAGTTGAGTTGGACCCTTATCTTACATCATAAAAATGAACTAAAAATGTATCAAAAACCGAAATGTTAAGAGTTAAAACTATAAAACTGTTAGAAGAAATCAGAGGAGGAAGTCTTCATGATATTGGATGTAGCAATGACTTTGTGGATATGAACTAAAAGCACAGGCAATAAAAGAAAATAATACATAAATTGGACTACATAAAAATTAAAAACTGTGCACTGAAGGACATGACCAACAGAGTGAAAAGGTAATTCACATATGGGAGAAATATTTTCAAATCATATATCTCATAAGGGGTTAATTTTTTAGAATGTATAAAGAACTACAACTCAACAACAAAAAACAAGCAACCCAACTAAAATATGGGCAAAATCTTTAATAGATACTTCTCTAA
The DNA here is from genome assembly GCF_054644295.1 of Miniopterus natalensis. Taxonomy (NCBI): domain Eukaryota; kingdom Metazoa; phylum Chordata; class Mammalia; order Chiroptera; family Miniopteridae; genus Miniopterus; species Miniopterus natalensis. The sequence goes on along the minus strand of NC_142082.1, from coordinate 154,054,863 downwards.
AGAAAATATACAAATAAACATCACTAGTTGTTAGGGAAATACCAATTCAAACCACATGAGATACCACCTCACACCCATTAGGGTAGCTACTATAAAAAACAAACAAGGGAACAGGAAGAAAAAGAACAAATGTTAGTAAAGAAAGACATTGAGAATTTGGAACCCTTGTGCATTTGTAAGAATGTAAAGTGGTGCAGTCAGCATGGAAAACAGTGTAGCACTTCCTCAAAAAATTAAAAAATTAAATAACCATATGATATGATCAAGCATTTATACTTCTGGGCTTATACCCCCCAAAATAGAAAGCAGCATCTTGAAGAGATATTTGTACACTCATGTTCATAGCAGCATTATTCACAGTAGCCAAACAGTGGAAGCAACTCTAGTGTCCACTGTCAGATGAATGGATAAACAAGATTTAGTACATAACATGCAACAGAGTGTTATCCAGCCTTAAAAACAAGGGAAGGTAATTCTCACATGTGCTAAAACAGGGATAAACCTTGAGGAAATTCTGCTAAGTGAATAAGCCGGTCACAAAGAAACAGATACTTTGATTCCACTTAATATGAGTTGCTTATAACAGTCAAATTCACGTAGAAAGTAGAATGGGGGGTCTACGTGCTGAGGTGGGTGGAGATACTTACTGTTCAACGGGTACAGGATTTCAGTTCTGGCAGCTGGAAAGATTTCTGGAGATGAATGACAGTGATAGTTGCACAACAATGTGAATGTATTAATGTCATTGAACTGTACACTTAAAAATGGTTAAGACGGTAAATTTTATGTGTGTTTTTCCACAATTAATTAGCTATATACATACAAAATAAAGCTATAGTGGAGCAATATCTATGAAAAGGAAGACCGGAAATTTCTAATTCTCTATGCTTTCTGATTCTCGGATAGTAACTGTAGTCTCATTTCATGGGAACCTCCCTTTTCTCCCTGTAGCAGAATACCAGCCAATATTGTGACCTTTCCCACTGCCAGAAATCTTGGCACTAGCTGACATTTTTCATTCCTTGCTTGTTTTCTAAGAAGTTGGTGCTCTCAGAGCGCTTCTTAAACAAGACACCATCCTTCCTCTTAGGTGGCTTACTTTCCAGTAAGGGCATATAAACAAGAGAAGGGGCAATCACAATACAATGTGGTGGTGTCAATTTCTGGAAAATTCACTTGAAGTCCTGATGGTGTTGAATTAAAGAGGGCTTCCTATTGTGTCTTAGCACATCTAAATGACTAGGAAAGTGGTGTTAAAAGCTGCATCAAGTTTTAATTTGACAAGATATACACTAAGAAATACCATGTACAGTAGTCCATCAAGATGAAAGGCTTATTTTTATTCTAAATAATTATATAGGTATGTGGTCAGGATGGAGAGGACATGATTAACATGTCCTTTGTGGTTTATGCAGAAAAAAATGTCAAGCTATAGGGTCCACAAGTATGGGTAAGAGCTATCTGATTAGCAGGTGTTCTAAGGGTCAAGAGTAAAAGATAGTATAATAGAACTCAATGTAGTTGGAAAATTTACTACTAGATTTTTTTTTTTTTAGTGGCCAAGAAATAATTCCATGCCACTTATGAAGTCATTATTTAACTTGAGCTGAAAAATTAACAGATGAACTCAAGGCAACTCCAAAACTTCCCATATGATTGATTGAAATATTTGCCACAAAAGCAGACGTTTCAACTGGAAAAGTTTCTTTCACAGCTTGGTCTCTGGGTTTTATAACTGTCAACCAATTTGAGGAAAAATATTACAATGTGTTTGAGCAAATGAGACTCCATTACAGTTGTTTTCAGTTAATTCCTAAAAGATGTTTAAAAATATTAAAGAAAGTTATATGTGTTTCTTCACCAAGATTATTATGGATTCCTTTAAATGTTCTATCATATTTTTCTATTAGAAAGAAAAAATACATAGAACACAGTTGTATCAGCGAAAAGTTTCAAATTCTTTCTTTTTTACTAATCAGAAATTCACCATTTGTGAAATTAGGATATTCTTAAATTTTTAACATCAATAAACGTGCAGTTCCATTTAACATGCTGATGTAATTCAAGTCTGTTAACTTTGAGTACATAATAAACTCCTCTTAGATTTTTCACCTTTAAAGATTTCAAAACATTTTAATAAACAAAAATTTGTTGTTTTAGTAGACTTTTGGGAGTATCAAGACTAATGAGTCTCCTAAATACATCTGAACCAATTTGGAAAAAAAGAGGAGGGTCTAACTTCATAAAGATTTTCACTAGGTTTTTCTATTTGTTTTTTGGTAAACATATCCATTTCTTTCCCAAACCTGCTTCTCCTGGGTCTTATATTTCAATGAGTGAACTTGACATCCTGCCAATTCAGCTAAAAACCTCAAACTATGTTTTGACTTCTTTCTCTCTTTACCCCACCCACATTTAGTTTTTACTCATACCAATTCTGCTTTTACAGAACTTCTTGCTTGCCTTTTTTTTTTTACCCCCCCAGTCTGAAAGCCTACGGAATTATTGAAATAGCCTTTTAACTCAGCTCCCTACCTTCGGATTCTTATTTATACAGTGTTGCCAGATTAATTTTCCGCCAGTGCACAATGCTAATGCTGATCTTTAGCTCCTACAACTTCCTATTGTCAGTTCAGTTTTTGAAGCATGTAATAATCTCAAGGACCTATTCACGATATAGCTCTCTAGAATATTTTCCGCTACTACCTTTTATACCCTCCAAGCTCCTAGGTCCTTTAACTTTCTATATCCATTATGTTTTCCTAATCTAGGATTTACTTATATCATTCTCAATATGTCTAAATGAATTTGCCTCACCTATAAGACTCAGCTTAGATTCTGAACACTTCCCCAAAGCCTTCATTGCTTCCATCCTCTTAATTCTCACAGTACCATACTTTGCACGTATCTCCCACTTTGTATAATTTTCATCATGTATTTAATTTTTCATTTACACTTTAATCCCTTGATAGATTTCAAGCTACTTTTGAACAGACTTATAGGTGCTTTATCTTGTTATATCCCACACTTCAAATGTTCAATAAATATTCACTGAATTATTTAATCTGGTTGTAAGAGTGAAAACCTTGAGAATTGCGGTGTGAGGTATGTGAAGGAAGGCAGTTTACCCACCTTTGAATAATATTATGGCTCTTGTAAACCTGAAGAGGAGAATTGAATTCAGTAACCCCAAAAGTACCGTCATAAAGTTGAAAGTGTAACCGAATTTCTCAGTATTATGAGTTCCATGTAGGGGGCACCTTGCCTGTTGTCTGCCTCTGATGATTTGACCTTGGCTTTTCCATAGGAAACATCCAATGCAGAAAGCAGTAGAGACAATTACTGCACACTGCCCTCTGGTGAGCCACAAAGGTAATCTAGAGGGGAAAATTCAGGATTGAGAGTATAACTCACTCTCCATGCCCAGGATGCCAGCTGGTGCCAAAGAATGATGTCATATTTTGAGATGTGATCACTTCTCTCAATTGTGCTCTCCTAAGTGTTCCAGTTGTTTCCATGCAGGTCATCAAAAGGCCATCAGCTGGTAAAACTTTCCTCTTCGTTTAGCCAAAACTGGATACAGAATAGTTGTAATGAGTCTTACTAACCCAACCTTTAAAAAAATATATTACTATTACTTCCACTACGACATTTGCCTGCATCTTCAAATATCCCCCAAGCTTGCATGAAAACAATGGTAAAAGATATTCTCTTCAGTTTACAACTCTTAGTAATTGACATGCTAAACTCTCCTACATCCTCATTAACAAGTCCTATTTCATATATAAAATTATAGACCTTTCTCATTCTTAAAGAGAATGCCAAAAACAAAATAACCAACCTAATGACATTACAAGTACTGTTTGACTTGGAAGAGCCACAAGTATATCTGGCTTTTGACAATATTAAAAGTGCGATATTGCTGGGTGATATTATTCATTTATTCATTGGCATGTGACCAAATACCATCCATTACTAAATCAATAATTAAAAGTTTCAGAATAGACATGGAACTGCTCAAAACTAATATTCTAAGAGGAATACAAATAACCCAGTGTCCAATGAGGTGTTTCATTGGCTTCTGTAATCAATTCTATTTAATCTTTGTACACAGAACATTTGTTATTTTCCTATTCGATTCCTAACTTTAGGAAACTCATTTTGTAGGAGTGATGCCAGTAATAAATGACCTTCAAATAAATATAAATTTTACTTCTGAAGAAAAAATGACTCGTAAAAACATGGAATAAGTGGCTTGTTGTTGTTTAGTGGAATACTAATGTAAAAGAAAAGATGCCTGCTTTAATCAAAATTGTGACTATCTTAAAACTCCAAGCATCTGATCTTGCTTTAGAAGGGTCTAATCTTCTAAAATAGAAATGTAATTTTTCTTTGTTATTTATTATGTATTGAAAGTTTAAATTATACTAGAACTAAAATCCTTCCTTTATTCTCAATCTTTTCTTTGCCTGAGGCTGTTTACATGCAAACTCAGTAAACTGTCACTTATTATTAATTTATTTTACTTTCAAATAAGAAAACCTGCCCAGCTGGGCGTGGCTCAGTGGTTGAGCATTGACCTAGGATCCAGGAGATTGCAGTTCAATTCCTGGTCAGGGCCTATGCCCGAGTTGCTCGCTCGATCCCCAGTTGGGGGTGTGCAAGAGGCAGCCAATCAATGACTCTCATCATTGATGTTTCTATCTCTCTCTCTCCCTTCTTCTGTCTGAAATCAATAAAGACATATTAAAAAAAGAAGGAAGGAAGGAAGGAAGGAAGGAAGGAAGGAAGGAAGGAAGGAAGGAAGGAAGGAAGGAAGGAAGGAAGGAAGGAAGGAAGGAAGGAGAGAAAGAAAGAAAGAAAGAAAGAAAGAAAGAAAGAAAGAAAGAAAGAAAGAAAGAAAGAAAGAAAGAAAGAAAGAAAGAAAGAAAGAAAGAAAGAAAGAAAGAAAGAAAGAAAGAAAGAAAGAAAGAAAGAAAGAAAGAAAGAAAGAAAGAAAGAAAGAAAGAAAGAAAGAAAGAAAGAAAGAAAGAAAGAAAGAAAGAAAGAAAATCTTATTGGGAAGTTTAACATTGGTTTCTGCTGAGTTGCTGCTTAAATGTGGGTACATAGATCCTGAATTCAGAGAGCTTATGTAAGATAACATCTAAAGTCCTTTAACCTCCAAAATTCTGTTTCCAATTTATATTTTAATTTGTAATTTCCTAATGGCATAGAATGTTGAATATCTTTTCATTAGCTTACTTATTAACTATTTGCACATTTTCTTTGGTGAGGTGTAGGTTAGGTTTTTGGCCCACTTTTCCAGTTGTTCATTTTATTATTGTTGGGTTTTAAGAGATTTTGTGTATTTTGGCTAAAAGTCATTTATCAGAAGTGTCTTTTGCAAATATTTTGTCCCAGACTGTGGCATGACTTCTCATTTTCTTGACATTATCTTTTGCAGAGCAGAAGTTTTTAATTTTCATAAAGTCCAGCTTCTCAATTATTTTTCATGAATTGTGCCTTTGCTATTTTATCTAAAAAGTCAGCAAACCGGAGGTCACTTATATTATCTTCTAGAAGTTTTACAGTTTTGCATTTTATATTTAGATCTGTAATCCATTTTGAGGGGTGTGTGTGTGTGTGTGTGTGTGTGTGTGTGTGTGTGTGTGTGAGAATGGTGTAAGGTCTGTGTCTTGATTCATTTTTGGCATGCAGATATTCAATTGTTCCAGCACCATTTGTTGTAAAGACTATCTTTGCTCCATTGTATTGCCTTTCCTCCTGTCAAAGATGAGTTGACTATGTTGATATGAATCTATTTTTGGGCTCTCTTATTCTGTTATATTGGCCTATTTGTCTCTTCTTTCACCAATACTACACTGTCTTTATTATGGCTTTATAGTGAGTCTTGAAATTAGGAAATAGGTTAGTCCTCTGACTTTGTTCTCCTTCAGTACTGAGCAGGTTATTCTGGGTCCTTTGCCTCTCCATATAAATTTTAGAATTATTTTGTCTATATCCACAAAATAACTATCTGTCATTTTATTGGAATTGCATTGACTCTATAGATCAAGTTGGGAAGAACTGACATCTTGACAATATTGAGACTTCCCACCCATGAATATGTAATATCGCTTCATTTATTTAATTTTTATTTGATATCTTTTGTCAGAGTTTCATAGTTTTCTGGAAACATATTTTTTTACATATTTTGTACAAGATCTTGTACATATTTTTATTAGATTTATACCCGGGTATTTCATATTTGAGGGTGCTAATGTAAATGGAAATGTACTTTTTAATCTCAAATTCCATTTTTTATTGCTGGTATATAGGAAAGCAATTAGCTTTTGTATATTGACCTATCTTGTAACCTTGCTGTAATCACTTATGATTCCAGGAATTTTTTGATTGATTCATTCAGATTTTCATAGACAATCATTTCATTTGCAAAGAAAGACAGTTTTATTTCTTTCTTCCCAATCTGCATACCTTTCTTTCTTTTTCTTGTCTTATTACATTAGCTAAAACTTCCAATGTGATTTTATAAAGCAGTGGTGAGAGGAGACATCCTTACCTTATTTCTGATCTTAGCAAGAAAACTTTGAGTCTCTCACCATTTAGTATAATGTTATTTGGGGAAATGTTGAAGCATGGATTTTAAGGAATTAAAACTGAAGATAGGGAAATCACTTAAGAATTCACCCAGAAAATTGGAGAAGTGCCTGAATTGGCCATAAATATTAGGAGAAAAAGAAGACATAGCTGAAATTATTTGCAAAGTTAAGTGATCAGGATTTGGTAAACATGGACAATGAAGGAAAAAGTTTAGGAAGGTTCTCAGGTTTCTAGTTGAGTGATTAGGTAGCACTGTCAAGGAGACAGGGAATATAGAAGAAAGAACAAGCTTGAGGATAGAAAATCATGTGTGTCCTTTGAAATATGTTCATATGTTGAGCCTGAGATATCTTTGGACAGTCAGAAGAAAATGTCCAGCAGGCAATAAATATATAAATGCAAGGATGGGAAGTAGCCTGAACTGAGTATATAGATTCTAATGTTACTATCTCATCTGTCATTAATTTAAAATTATATAAAAATACAATGAGAGAAATAAAAGAGTAATTTAGAAATCTTTTGGGGGTCTAGTTTTTATACAGGGATAGGGTAAGAAGAAACATCTCATTTATTTAGGAAATACTTATTTAATGTTTCTTATATTAAAGACATTGTTTTAGATGTTGTGGATACAAAAATGAAACAAATAATCCATGTCTTCAAAAAGTTTACAATATATTGGGCAAAAAGAGCAAGTAAATTATTGCAATATAGTTTAAGAGCGACTATAATAATGACATAAATAGTTTGTAATTAGGCTTCAGAGAATGGACAGCTATATAGCTTGGAAATTTCAGAGTTTTCCCAGTGGGAAGAATATGCCTCGAAGAGGAGACAGCATGTTCAAATGTGCAAAGATGAGAATGTTTCAGCCATTGGGAAAAGTTGCCAGCGGTTTAAGGTGCTAAATATAGAGTTGTACCATCAGATTCCCCTTCAAGGAGGACTTCATACCCAGCCGCGGAAGTGTAGTCATCATTCTACAGCTGTCTGCTCTTTTAAAATCTGCACAGGTACAAAAAGCTGCCTATCCAAAGGCTGTGTCCTTTGCAGGGTAATCTGCTTCTGGTGACTGAGAGAAGTGGTAATACAAAGGTCTGGTCATTTTGACCTGGTGCAGGACTCTGAAAGTTATATTTGTTCCAGAGCTGTCTTCTGGGTTGGCTGAAACTCTGTTCTGCCTACATTACTGTTTAACCTATCCCTGTGCCCAATCCTTTTTCCCTTTTCCTTCCTCTCAAAGGTTTGATCTTTAATAAGCGTCCTGCATGCCAATTCTGTCTCAGCTTCTGCTTCCTGGAGTAGGTGATAAGATAGGATTTTGGCCTGAGTCACTCATGGCCTGCTGGCAATAAAAACCTTATCACTGGTGATACATGGGGCACAGACATCCCCTGGTCACAGGTAGTAGTTTAATTGTTAAAATGTTTATTGTTGATGAGCTGGCCAAATGGATCAGACATTTGACATGTATGGAGAATACGGTAGCTATAAAGTTGATGAGATTAAATGGCTATTGCTAAGCAGCATTGTTGCTCTACAGAAGGATAATGAAAAATTAAGAGTGAACAACAAGCCATGAAAAGCCCACTGGAAAGTCAAGAGGACACCTTTGATACAAACAACAAAACCTTTATTTTCTGTCAGAGGAGACTGGAGAAAGCTGAGGACCATGACCAAGACTTTGTAGTTAGAGTGGTTGAATTTCAAAGGTGATAAAAAGACAGCCATGACAGATAGACCATGCTAAGTGAAGTTGAAATGCTAGGACTGCCATGACAGAAGGATGGAGAAGGGAGCAGCTCAGGAAAATAGGCATGCTGGAATGGATACACAAATATGGCTGGAAGATGGTGAGATGAACATGTTCCATGGGAAGGCCCAGAGGACAAACAATTTCTTAAGGCCATGAGGGACCAGCTGGTAAGAGAGACACCACTATCACTAAACAATAGAGTGGTGGTGCTCTGTAGGCCAGAGATGACAGTAAAAGACTTGACTCAGTGACAGCAAAGGAGATGATAGAACCCTGAAACAGTAGAGGCCAGGTGGTGGCACTTAACTGCCAGAAGCCAGGGGTTTTCAATGACTGCAATCACCAATAAGGTGAGAATGGTAGTCAAGACTCACAAAATTATGGAAGAAGTTAATAGAATGTGGCCAAATAGATGGGCAGTGAAAATGAAATCACTCAGCATGTACCAGCAGAAGAAATCAAGGATGGATAACTAGGAGGTTGAGTGGCCACAATAAAAGTGTCATAATTCCTTGCCCAGTTTATGGAGCCAGTTTTCAGGGCCAGAATCCATTGATTAAAGGGTCTACGTCTCCATGGGGATGAACCCTGTGATGCCATGGCAAGGGTACCTACTTATGATTCCTACTGCCCTTCCCAAAAGACCAGAGGACATTTACTCAAGTAATACGCACCCAAACATTTTAAAAATAGTTGGGACACTGAGCCATGGTTGATACTGTTACCAGGAAACCTAGCGCATCATCAGGATCCCTAGTTGAAGTGGGAGCATAGAAAAGGCAGCTAGAAAATGGAGTCCTGTTCAAGGGTTAGCTAAAAGTGGATCCACTGGTTGCAGCAGACACAACGTAGACTGCAGGACCTAAAATATTAACCGTCTGGTCCCTAACAGAAAACGTTTGCTGACACCAGATCGAAAGGATGCAGGGTTGGTGTCCCCATCATATCTCCACTGGATTAACTTGCTGGCCCCTGGAGACACTGCATGGATTCTGCACGATGACTATAAACTATCCCAAGCTCAGCCAAATCGTATTCCTCGTCACAGCTATTAATGATGCCAGATGTGGTATTTTTGTTAGAGGTAAACCATTATATTAGAATAAATTAATACATTAGATACATGGTATGTAGCCGTTGGTTTGGTGAATATATTCTTTTCCATTCCACTTGGGTTATGGATCAGAAATCACCCAGGGTTCATTTACATGGAAAGAATCAATCTACCTTAGCAAAGCAGTAGCAGTAGCGAAGTAGAGGAAAGAGGGGCAAGGAGTTGCTTGTGGAACGAGTATGAGAGGGATCTCTGGTGGTTCCCCAGAATATGCTAACCTCTTGCTCTTCCGTGAGAGTTTCTGAATGTTACTAGGCCACACAGTTGCCCAGCTGAAGAGGACATTTCCCAGCTTCCCTATGTGGCTATGTGGCAAAGTTCTGAGCATTGGGATATGAATTCAAGTGAAATGTGTGTCTTCTGCATTGTGTACTTAAAAAGAAGAGGTGTCACTGTCACTTACCCCTTTGTCTTTTTCTCTCACTTAGAATGCAGATGGCATGAGCCAGAGCGTGTATATTAGACTGTGCAAAGGAAGCCACGTGTTAACAATGGAGAGCAACAAGATGTAAGGATGGGTTGGGGATCCATGGAGCCCCATGTCAGCCCTGGACTGTCCATGCGAGACAGAAATCAAGACTTACCTTGTTTAAGCTGCCATTATATTTGAGCCTTTATTAAAAGAGGTGAATCTGGCGTCCTAACTAATGCAGATGCTCACAAAAGCAACTTAAGTGAGGTTGCATAGGTAGGTTTTGTGGAGGCCGGATACGAGTTTGTTCTGGAATATGTAAGTTGCCTGTGGACATCTAGGTGCATATCTAGTAGGCAGCTGTAAAATCTATTCTGAGCTCAAGAGAGAATTTGGGGCTGGAGAGTTAAAAACAAAAACTTCCATGGGATAAAGTCTGTGGTGAGGAAAAAAATTTACCCAGAGCAAATAGCTAACTCCGAGTGAGAACAGAACAAAGGATGGAAAGTTGCAGAACAGCTACACTGAATTGGATAAAAAATAGTCTGAAAAGCCAGAGAATCATTTTACTTAGTTTGATGGAGGCTAAATTTCTATAAAGAGACAGCGACTGACTGATAGTCTCAATTATGTGTATCTTGGTGAATATATGTAATTGGGTGATATATATGCTGTGTGTGTAGTGATTGTAAAGCACATTCATGTCACTACAGATTGTTAACAATAAATCTTTATGCTGCTATTATAAACTTGGGGGAAATATTGCCTGTGAAAGGGGTAATCACATAGTGATCAAGGATTCATATCATTTTACTATAAAGCAAAATCATAGCATTTTTCATTCTCCTTGTAACAGGACTCATATAATCCGTATTTTATTCAGGAGCCTGATTATAAATATTTCCATAAAAACCCAAGAGTGGGGTATCTCATAAACCTAATTTTACTTAAAAAATAACTTCATTAATATAAAAGCTAATTTTATTGTCACAGTCTCTAGGCATTGTAATTTAAATGCATTATTAATATTTGTTGCATTATAAATTTTGGTAGAAAAATTAGACAAATTATTTTATGATACTGGGGTTTAAGATACACATCTTGAGCAAAGAGTCTTGTAAAGTATTCAGTATTACAAAACCTTATTATATGAATTACAGGCAAAATGCCTTCGCCGTTAGGGACTCCCCTACCCCCGAAAGCAGCAGGTTTGTGGCTTATTGCCAGAAACAGATTTAGACCCTAAAGGTTTGATAAACTGTGTCTTCTTTATAAGCTTATAACTATGCTTTCATACTTAGAAAATTGTTAGAAAAATTGACTATTCTTTTATGTATTTATGATTGAAATTGTAAACCAGTTTCTCCTGAATTGACAATATAACACATATGCAGGCAGAGTTGGCCTCCAATTGGTATAACTTTCAGATATTTGGATGATTTTTTTTCTATGTTAGGTTAAAGTTAGCCATAAAGATACAAAATTTTCTTTATCATTGGAGTCATTTAATATCCAAAACTTAAAGAAAGAGAAATAAATAGAAGGGGCTCTCACTGTTCATATGTAATTCTTTGCTTTTTCTGGTCAACTTAAAACAGTGATTGGACTTTCAGGAGAATGTTGCTTGGGGTTTGACTATATTTTTTCAAACTCCATTTTTCAATTTCAGAGTTTTTTCATGATGTGTTAATTTTGTGGTGCACCAAAAATTTTGAGAAAGTTTAATTCAAACTCAATTTATCTTAATTGTAGAAGCTCTTGCATGGCTTTCTGCCCAGAGTACTGTTTGTTCCATCTGCAAAAGTGGTAGAGTAATTTTTAAGAAAGCAATATCATAATTTAATATAGATGCTGTATTGCTAAAATCTAGCTCACTTTTAAATTTTTCAATATGCACTGTAAAAAGTGGTGTTTAGCAGCCACAGATATGATATTCAATTAAGCATTGAGAATTATGTGAGTAATGTAGGTGTTAGAATTAACCCAGAATATAAAAAAAATCAGCATTAATTTTTAATGTTTTTAGAAAGCATAATTCCACAGATACAAGTTAATTTTTTTAGAGTATAACAAAGGGTAAAGGAAATAGAGTAGACACGTGCTTTCTATGTATAGCCACCACATTTCTGAGTTATTATTTGGAGATCATAGTTAAAGGCAGCTGATCATGGAAATTTATTTTATGAATTTATTGTAATGATTAAGTAGATGACATGATGGCTTGTCTTGTTTCTCTTTCTGGCTTGGGTCCTCTTTTGTGTATTAGCTCCTTAGGTAAGAATAGAAGCAGTTCATATTTTCAAACATTAAAGGAGTGATTCTTGACCAGCTATGAATCAAGCTAAACTAGGCAAACCAAACAGTGGTCAATGACAATTTACCAAAGAGTGAGGAGTTAGGGATTGTGTATCTTCTAATGGAGATTTTATAAATAAATGGGTACATGTTGCACATAACTCAAAGGAGACCTAACTGGAAGAGTAGCTAGAAGGTATTTATAACTTTTACAGTTTACTATTTACATACTTTATATATAATGTTATCAATATTTGAAATAGTTTTCTGTTGGTTTAATGTGAAGGCTAAGTTTCATATGAACCTGAAAGAATTGCTCTCAGGGACAGCAGCTTATTTTCAGTCTCTCTCTATCATGAGCATGGACCAAAGGAAGAAGGTAGATAAGGCTCTTTTCCATTTTAAGAAATAACAATTCACTTTCTGACATTTAATATGAAGCTAGAGATAAAGAATTCTTCTAATAGTTAAAGATTTGGGGATTAAAAGTAACAGAAAACTGAATTCAGACTGGATTAAGTAATAAATGGAAACTGTTTAAATAATGCAAAGTCCCACAATGGTGAAGAAAGATTTAAAACTAATTTGACCAAAACTTCATTTCCATTTCTCTGAATTATGTCAGCTTGGTTGTCCTAGCAGTGTCTGCTTTGTCTCAGGCAGGTTTCTTTCATGGTCATGAGGTGATTCTTAAAAGCAGTAGCAATTACATGCTTATCACTTTATCCTCAGGAAGGGAGAAAGTTCCTTCCAACAATTATTGAACAATTGTCCTGAGCACTGTGCTTGTTGGATAATCCCTGAGACAATTCATAAAGAGTTGTGGTCAATATTAGTCAATATACTTGAATGCTATACAAAGGGAGAAATGTCTGCTTTGATAATAACTAATTAGAAAATATCTTCTATCTCCAAAATGGGGTTAGCTTCATCTGGAGTTCCTTATGGTCTGGCAACCAATGACAAATTATCTACTCCCAACAAATGCAAAATGCAATAAAAGAGAAAAGACAAAGTAATTGTGATAAAAACTGCCAATTAAAAATAGAATATTTGGGAACATTACACAGTGGTCTATGATCCTTGTCATATTCTGTAGACAGGAATAGTGAAGACTTCTGGCTGGCAGTGGTGTGTGTTCTTTGGGCAGCTACTGTTTTGCTCTGTGTGTCCTTTAGGGTCCCATCTGATATGGCCATTGGGGAAGATGCTCTTTTCAGAAGGTTACACTATTTTGGTAACTTACTTCTTATTGAGTATAGAAATCTAAGGATTGTCCTAAGATTAAAAAGTCACAGGGTATTATCAATCAGGCTTGGAGTTTATATACCAATCTATTTCCTCTCTAATAATAGGTTTCTAAACCATTTGCTTCTTGTTATTCCTGTAGGCAAGTAACCATGGCTAGAGACCATGGATAGTCCAAGGTTTTACCTCTTGGAATGTCTATTTCCTTCATGCCCTTCCAGTATGAATTTAGTTAAGAATTCAGTTAATTCTTACTGAATCCAGTAAGAATTCAGCCCATCCTGAAATCTCTCTCTTTTTTAAAAAATATATCTTTATTGATTTCAGAGAGAGGAAAGGAGAGGGAAAGAAAGAGATAGAAACATCAATGATGAGGGAGTCATTAATCGAGCCTGCAACCCGGGCATGTGCCCTGACCGGGCATCGAACCCCGATCGCCTGGATCCCAGGTCGACGCTCAACAGCTGAGCCACGCCTGGTCGGGCCTGAAATCTCATTTTAACAGCAAGTACAGTGGGAATATTCCAAAAATAAACATAGAGGGAGGAAAGGTACTGGTGATATATTCTTTGTCTTCATAATAAACATGATGTCTGCAGTCATCTCCATAATAAGCATGATTTTTCTTTTAGTTAAGCAACCATTAAACTGATCCACCTTTGACTTGTTTAGGATTATTAGGATTTTAGACATTTAGGTTTCAGAATTGAAAGGGGGATGTTCCTAAAAGTGTAGACTACAGAGCTTGTTAGGTTCTTATAACCTTGGTCATGCAAGGTAGGGACTGTCTCTGAAGTATTTTATCCAATCTGTATATCATGAACATCACTGTTCCATCAATGAGAGTCAGTGTATAACATCTATTATTCTAATCAACAATTCCCTAATTTTACCTATAAAACCTTATCTATAATATTAATTTTATTGATTAGCAAAGTCTCAGGTGTTAACGAAAGATGATAGCTGAAGTACTTTTGATGATGATGGCTATGTTTGGAATGCAGACTTTCTGAGGAAGTAAGAGGTGAATTCTAGATTATAGCAACTGAGGATCTTTAGAGACTGAAGCAAATTAAATAACATGCCTCTGCACATTTATGTCACAGTAAGTACACTGAAGTATTTTGAGTTAAAGTATAATAATAACACATTCAAACTGACTTTAAAAATATTCAATACCAGTGAGGTTCAGTAGCAGAAAAATCAGACTCTATGTTGACTTGGTTTGAAGGCTCCCATAACTGAACCATCCAGTATAGGAAAAGGGTCTAGGAAGGTGCTTATTCAAAACTTTCAGTTTGTTCTTTACATCCTTTTGCCTGTATACACTGTTATTAATCTTTGTTTATTGAGCAGGGTTCCAGCTCCATGTCTCTTTCATTTGCTCACAAAGTGGTGCCTTCAGCAACAAGGACAATGTGTTTTCTCATTCACAACCAGGGGTAGGAAGGGAGCTAATTTTGGTGCAAAAGCCCTATAACTGGTGCCATTTCTTGTGATCAGGGGAACAACATAAATTAAAGATTCAATTTTCTTGATAGGATTAATTTTGGGATAAGTGTGAGTTAATGCCACCCAGACTTTTCAGGTGTGTGTTGTACAATGTGGGAAGAGTGCAATAAATTTGGAAAAGGCAAGTGTCCACTGTAGTTATTTCAAAGCATATAAATATACAACAGCTATATTGTTTTGCTTGTTGGAGTTGTGTAAAACACAACTAACTTCTAGCATATATAATAAGGACCCTGACTCCATTTTTCTACTTTATTTTAATTTTTTTACATTCAACATTATATTAGTTTCAGGTGTTCCACACAGTGGTCAGACAATTAAATAATTTACAAAGTGATTCCTTAATAATTATAGTACCCATCTGGCACCATATAGTTATTACACTATTATTGACTATATTCCCTATGCTGTATTTTACATGCCCATGACTACTTTGTAGCTACCAATTTGTACTTCTTAATCCCTTCACCTTTTTCACCCAGCTCCCAACACCCCTCCCATGTGGTCACCCTGTTTTTTTTTTTCTGTATCTACAAGCCTATGTTCTGTTTTGTTTGTTACTTTATTTTGTTCTTCAGATTCCACAGAGAAGTGAAATCAAATGGTATTTGTCTTTCTCTCACTGACTTATTCAACTCAGCATAATATCCTCTAGATCCATCCATACTGTCACAAATGGTAAGATTCTGTAATATCCCGTTGTATACATGTCCATCTTCTTTATCCACTCATCTACTCATGGGCACACTTGGGTTGCTTCCATATCTTGTCTATTGTAAACAATAGGGGTGCTTATATATTTTTTGAATTCATGTTTTGGATATGTTTGAATATATACCCAGAAGTGGCATTGCTGGATCATAAGATAGTTCTATTTTTAATTTTTTGAGGTAACTTCATACTGTTTTCCACCAATGTGCATTCCCACCGCCAGTGCAGGAGGGTTCCCATTTCTCCACATCCTCACCAACACTTGTTTCTTGATTTATTGATGACAACCATTCTGACAGGTGTGAGGTGATACCTCACTGTGGTTTTATTTGCCTTTCTCTGATGATTAGTGACATTGAGCATGTTTTCAGATGTCTATCGGCCATCTGTATGTCTGACTCCATTTTTGATGTTCAGCTGTTGACAACTTTCAAGCCCTAACCTTCTCTCATTCTCTCTTGTTCCACATCTGGGCTGGACAATAAGAAAGCCTGGGTGCTCTTTTCTTTGGTGCTGGTGGAAAACTCAACCACACAAGCCCTGGCCACTGTGTAAAAATTTTCACTCCTAGCTCCATAGCCGTAACTACCATAAAACCCAAAGGCCAGTGTCTCCCTCCCGCCATACCCCCATTCCACACTTCTCAAGCCATTTTAGATCTGTTTAAAAAGTCTGCCCTGCTCTTCCTGGAAAACTTAATCATGTGAGCAATGAATCTTATACCTTCTTGGTGCATGTGTGACATCAGGAGTCTTGATCTGAATCACCATTTGGATGGGTCTACCTCATTTCTGTGGGTGATGGCAACAGCAAATAAACTACACAGTAAGTCTAGTTAACATCCATTACCACACACAGTTTCTTTCCTTGTGATGAGAACTCTTTCCCTCAATTTTGAGAAATATTTGACATATATTACTCTATAAGTTTAAGGCATACAGCATGATGGTTTGACATATATATTGTAAAATCGCAATAGGTTCAGCTAATATCCATCTTCTTATATAGGTACATAAAGAAAAGAAAAAAAAATTCTCCTTATGATAAAAACTGTTAGAGTTTACTCTTACCAACTTTCGTATATATCATACAGCAGTGTTAGCTATAGTCATCATGTTGTATATTGTACCCCTAGTACTTATTTATCCTAAAACTGAAATTTGTACCTTTTGACTGCCTTTCTCTAATTCCCACTCCCCTCAGACTCTACCTCCAGTCTGGTAACCACAAGTCTGATCTCTTTTTTCTTTAAAATTTTTTTTGATTCCACCTATAGGTAAGATCATACAATATTTGTCTTTCTCCATCTGGCTTATTTCACTTAGCATAATGCCGTCAAGGTCCATCCATGCACTTAAAATGGTATGATACCCTCTTTTTTATGGCTGAATAATATTCCATTGTATGTATATACACAGCTGCCTTATCCATTCATCAGAGGGACACTTAGTTTGTTTCCATGTCTATTGTACATAATGTTGTTACGAACATGGGGGTGCAAATATCTTTTCAAGTTATGGTTTTGTCTCCTTTGGATATATTCCCAGATGTGGAATTGCTGGATCACATGGTAGTTCTATTTTTAATTTTTTAAGGATGCTTTATACTGTTTTTCATAGTACCTATATCAATTTCCAATCCCACCCACAGTGCACAAGGGTTCCCTTTTCCCCATATCCATGCAAGCATTTGTATCTTGTCTTTTTGATGATGGTCATTGTAACAGGTTTGTGATGACATCTCATTTTAGTTTTAATTTGCATTTCCCTAATGACTATTGATGTTGAACATCTTTTCATGTACCCGTTGACATTTTATATATCTTCTTTGGAGAAATGTCTATTCGGGTTCTGTTTCCATTTATAAATTGGGGTTTTTTTTTCTTTTTTCTATTGAGTTGTGTGAGTTCTTTATATATTTTGGACATTAACCCCTTATCAGATACATGGTTTGCAAATATTTCTTTCCCATTGTGTGGGTTCCTTTTCCACTTTGTTGATGGTTTCTTTTGCTGTGCAGCTTTTCAGTTTGATGTAGTCTTATTCTTTTTTGTTGCTTGTGCTACAGTGTTACATTAAAAAAATCATTACTAAAACCCATGTCAAGACCCTTTATTCTTATGTTTTCACCATAAAGTATAATGTTAGTTGTGGTTTTGTCATATACAGCCTTTATTATCTTGAGATATGTTCCTTTGATGCTTGATTTAAGAGTTTTTGTTGTAAAAGGAAGTTGGTATTTGTCAAAAGCTTTTTTGTGTGTCTATTGAGGTGATCATATAATTCTTTTCTTTCATTCTATTAATGTTGCATGTAACACTGACTGATTTTCAAGTGTTGAACAATCCTTGGATCTCAAGAATAATTTTGTTGATTTGGGTCCTTTCTCTTTTTTCTTGGTTAGTCTAGGTAAGAATTAACTTTAGTTTGGTTAATCTTTTCTATTGTTTTTCTGTTCTTTTTTATTTATTTCTGTTGTAATCTTTATTATTTCCTTTTTTTCTGCTTACTTTGGGTTCAGTTTGTTCTAACTTTTGAGATCTACTCTCTTAGAAACTTTCAAATATGCAATAGAGTATTATTAACTATAGCCACCATGCTGTACATTACATCCCCACTTTTTCACCCCCAGGAATTTTATAACTGAAAGTTTATTACATCTTTTTAGTGTTTCATTATTCTTATCAGCGAATGAGCCGTCTTCCTTCTAAATCCCCTACCTCTTTGAAGAAGACCAGAAATCTGGGATACAGCTTCAGTTCTTTCTGATAGCATTGCTGCTTGCATGCCTTTCAAGTCCTCTTTTCCAGCTTCACAGCTACCACCTCAACTGAGGCCTTTGTAGTTCCTCATTTTGTTATTTATTAGTCTTCTAACTGGTTTCTCTGTGTTATCAGTGTTGGCTACCTCTCCCCACCTAATAATTCATCTTCCATACTGCTGCTGAAGTAATTCTTCCCCAGCCTTGCTTAAATAACCCATTAGTTTTCCATTGCTTTCAGGATATTCAAACTTGTAAGCAGTTTACAAAACTCTCCATCATCTTGCCCCATATACATTCCGTGTTTCTCCCACCACATTCCCACACACCATCACCTTGCTTCCAGCACACTACCTACACACTATACTTACCTCTACATCTACATGCAAGGCAATACATACAAAGGTACGTTTCTTTTTCTGGAAGATACTTTTGTTTCTTCTTAGCCTGGCCAATTCCTACTGATTCTTCAAGACTCATCTTGAGCTTTACATTTTATGAGAAATATTTCCTGTTTAACGTGGTTGAATGAGGACGTTTTCCTCCACATTTTAAGAATAATCTTGATTTTGCTGCTTATTACCATTCTAATATCTCATTTGATTGTCTGTATCTTTCTCAAAACTTGATCCTCTTGAGGGGAGGAAACATGTTTTTCATCTTAGACGGTGAAAACCTATTAGCGTAATAGACCTGCAGATACAAACACAAAAAAGGTAAATAATAAAACAAGATGACTTATGGAAAAATACCATGAAAAGTAATAGAGCCATAAGTTTTAGAGGAGATAAGAAGAGCCACTGTGGAGAAATTAGGACCCTTATTCATTGTTGGTGAGAATGTAAAATTGTATAGTCACTTTGGAAATAGTCTGGCAGTTTCTCAAAAAGTTAAACATAGAGTAACCATATGACCCTGCAATTCCATTCCCAAGTGTATACCCAAGGGAAATGAAAACATATGTTGACGCAAAACTTGTATATTAATGTCCATGGAAGCGTTATTCATAATAGCCCAAAGGGCAAAAAACTAAAAGGCCCATCAACTGATGAATATATAAATGAACTTTAAAAACATGATGCAAAGTGAAAGAAGCTGTTTATAAAAGAATACAGATTGCATAATTCCCTTCACATGAAATGTCCAGAATAGGCAAATCTACCTTGACATAAAGTGGATTAGTGGTTGCCTAGGAATGAAGTGGAGTATGGGAGGAATGGGGGTGACTGACAAAGTATACAAGGTTTCTTTTTGGGGTGAGGAAAAATGCTCTAAAATTGATCGCTGTGATGGTTGCACAACTCTATGACTGTTAAAACCACTGAAATGTACATTTAATAAAAAAGAAAAGGCACAGATTATTGTGTGGAGTGGAGAAAGATTTCATGGAGATGGCAGGATTTGAATTCACTGATAAGCAACACGTGATGTGAAAGCAGAGGCCGTGTGTTATAGGGAATAAACATGTCTGTCAGGCAGAACTGGCTTTGATCCTGCTTGCTGTCTGGTCAAGTTCCTCTCCGTTTGGTCAAGTTGCACCCTCATCTAAAAAGTGAACATATTAATATACTTACTTAGAGGATTATGGTGCTGACAAATTAGATAATGGATTTATGTGCTAATGCCAGGCACATAGCAAGTGCTCAGTAAATATTAGCTTCTATTATTATTAAATTTAATAATATTTAATGTTGGATTAGGTGGGACAAAGTAAGCATGTAGATATATTAGGTAAAAATACCCAGAAACTCATCTGTAGTTTCCAGCAGAAAGAGTTAGGAGACACAGAATGATATAAAGATAACTGTATTCAGTATAAGAAACATTTATTGTCTACCTTTTTTCTAATCACAAGACACTGTGCTAAATTGCTGGATATACAAAGACAAATGAGAGGTAGATTGCTGTATATACAAGTGAGAAGCGGTCTTTAACTTGGTAGTCTAGTAGATGGGTAAACATATACGTATGTGTAAGAAAGTGTATTTCCTGTAATAGAAATCTGTTTGCTGTGTACACAAAGTAGGAGGTGGGAAGGAAACGGGGTGTAGAAGAGGTGACATTTGTGCTCAACGTTGAAGCTGTGCGCTAACCACTTGAGCCTTCATTTACCGGAGGGTTGCAGGATTCTTTTTTGCCATTTGCCATCTCTAGTACAGAACAGAGACTATTACAGGTTCGAGCCAGTTTTGTTCTAGGTAAAGATGAGAAAATAATGTTCCCCCAAATGTTAAAGAATACCCGTTATACAATGAATGTGAATATTCCGGAGACTTATGTTCAGAGTTCCCACGTTACTTGTCTTTCTTTCTCAATAGACTTTAAACTACAGAAGGCAGAGATCTTGAGTGGATCCTGTTCCCTCAGGGACTGCCACAGCTTGGCCCGGTACCGGCATATGGTACGAATGCAATAAAAAAAGTGGTTCAATTAATCTTCTCCAGGTTCTTCCCATGTCAAAATGGAAGACTCTTTCACACGTGGCTTGCTAGTTGACTGTTTCTAACAGCTATTGACAATGGACCAAAAAAAATCCATATATCCGTGCTTTCTTTCAAATAAAACGCTTATCAGTTATGCCATTCTCTTTCTCCTGGAGACACTATTTGCCTGGAGGTTTAGAAAAAAGCGGGTAGCTTGGCAGCTGAAGATGTACTGTTTCTGAAACAGAGGTGGCAGGTATACATTGCTGTGCTCTGGGGCGGAGGCCAAGAAGTAACTGCAGAACAGATTTCTCTGAAGTCCTATAGCTTTGGTCCGGAGAGGCTCTTGGCTCGGGTGCATCCCCTAGGCTGAGAGTTCAGATATGCAAAGATGAGACGGAGCAGCTGTGTAGTCAATTGTGTCTTGAGCACTTGACACATCGCGCACTTACCCCAGCTCCAGTTCTTGTTGAACTTTGCTTTGGGTTGGTGCAGAGATGAGGCTCAACTTTTCTCCAGCACGATCCTAGAGTCCCAGATGGACGGGTCGTTTTGGGGATGATCTGACTTGCGTGGATCAGGCATGGAAACAGGGCCTGCCCCTGAGGCTGCGGCGGGAGGTAGCTCGGGAACCACCCCGCGGTTAAGAGCAACCCCCCGCGGACCACTCCAGCCAGGGCCGTGCGCCCTCGGAGCGTCGCGCCCTCGGCCGCGGCCTCAGCCGGGGCCCCGTGACTCTCTCGCTGGCGTTGAGTGACGCGCGGCGTTGGGCGGGCCTTGGAGGAAATCAACTTCCGGGGGCAGAGGTGTTCGACGCCGGGCGGCGTGCGCGGAGCGGTGGTCCCACCTGCGGGGCTGGGGTCGCGCCCGTGTGCGCGCGCGGGCCTGTGGGCCGGGGGTGGCTCCCCTCACGGCGTGGCCGGGCGGCGCGGCGGCGGCATCGGCGGCGAGCGGGAGCAGGGAGCCGGGAGCAGGTAAACGGACGCTCGCCTTCTGGGCCTGGGTCTGGGTCCCCGGGCCGCGCGCGGCGGGCGGTGCGCCCGGAGGCAGTCAGGGCGCGAACCCGCAGCGCCCCTCGCGGGCTGGGAGCTCCGCTGGGCTTCCCCAGCGCGCCTGCTGCGGCCTCGCTGCCCGGAGGTCTCGGTGACGGGAGTCGGGGGCGTGACCCGCCCGGGGCCGGGGCTCGGCGTCGCTCGGCGGCCGGGAGCGCCCCCCTGCACTTGCTGCCGCCGGCAGGTTCCGGCCGCTGCACCTTCCAGAATCCAGTGTTTTCCAAAGTCTACGCTCAAGTACACGTGATCATTGTGTCACGGAAACTCCCACCGAACCGGGACGGATCCTGGTCGAGTTTTCACCCGTCGCTCCCGGTTTAGGTTTCCCTTTCTGCTTTGCCAAGTCCGCGGGGGCAGAAGGTCTGCTCTGTGCGTCCCCGACACGTTGCAGTAAAAGTGGCATTTCGGCGCTGAGGCAGGAGGCAGCAGGTTTCCAAGTGGTGAGGCAGCCTTCATTCCATAGGTGCGCCCCCTTCCCCACAAGAAAGATGTGTCTTCCATCCGCCCCTGTTGTGTACTGCGGGGGAAACCTTTGGCCATGAAACCTATTCTGGGCTTCGCTTTAAGGAGTGGCAACTCTATTAAAAGCCCAGTGAGTGTTTTTTTGGTAGGATGATGTTGTTGCTGCTGCTGCTGCTCTCACTCGCTCCCCTGACGAGAGTTGGGGCAGAGCCCGATTTCCTGGAGGGTGAAGTTATGGCTACGGCGCCAGGTGACTCAGCGGTCCCTTAAGAATTCCGACTCTTTTACTTTCCTCCCCCTCTGGACTGGGCAGATACTGATGCCACCTTCCTCTTTAAATTATCAAGTTGGATGATGGCTTTTGGCAATAGTCTGCATGTTCCGTGGTGGAGTGATTGGGGTGGGCTGACATTTCATCTTGTCACCTCATTTCATCTTGGCACTAGGATGAGCTAACATTTCACCCAACAATTTAAGGCAAAATACTCAGAATCTTTAGTTCCGCGGGGGTTGACCATAAATTATCTTTGTTCTGTGCCATAGGAGAGCTCTACACTAATAATCATCCCATTTGCCCTCTGCTACAATTTATGTTGCATTAAGGGTTAGGGTTAGGGCTTTCCTGTACCTGTTCAATAAAAAGAGGAGTTATGGGGGATTGTGTGTGTGGGGAGGGGGGTGGGGGGGTGATGCCAGGGAGAGTGCACCTGTGTGGTGCTGGCTAGCCAGTAATTTGTGTGGTAGAGAATTGCCCTGGTTACAATGTTCGGTATCCTGATTCAGGCAGGCTAGGAAGCAGTTCTGTGGGCAGGGTAATCATTATGAACTGGTTTCTTAGCAGCAGTATAAGCCAAATGGAATAAACATAAAGAAAACAAAAGTGATGAGAGTTATAACTTACCTCTTAACTAACTTTTATTAAATGGAAAAATGTATCTTCCTGGCATGATGAGCTCAAAACTTGAGAGCTTCTTGTTTATGTTAATCATTTTAATATACTTAATACCCGATAAAAAGAGTGCAGAAAGTCATCACAGAGGGGACAACACCTTATTGCGGGGACAGTAAAAGAAGAAGAAAGATGGTTACAGTTTAGCTGGTTGACCGTTAAATGTACAAGTAGGAATTTGCCTGATAGACATTTTATCTTGTACCTTTAGCTGTAGGTGTAAGATTTGTAATGTATATAGGATAGTTATAAATAAAGAAAGCTATTTGAAGTTTTACCGTCTTTCTCTTGATAGCAGAAGTTTGGGGTGGGAATGCATTGGGGTGGATGAGACCTTTCCCATTAGTACTTTGGAAGGATAGTGTTTAGGTAAGTTGTTTCTAAATTCTTACTCATAATCACAGTGCTCCTTTATCAACATATTCTTTGTGACTTTTGGCCATTCTTGAAAGTTCATCAGATTTTGTTATTTTTCTGTCCAAATAATGAGAACTTAAATAAGGCATCTCTCTTTAGATTAACTCTTTGTATCAATATTTTTTTTCTTATTTACTAATGGTAAATCACTTTTTTTTATTTGCCTTATTTCTAAGGATTTTCGGTTTCCTCACTGTCTCTCCCCCAGACCCAGACCCACACCCAGACCCACACCCAGACCCACACCCACACCCACACCCAGTAAATTGATTTAGCTCATTTAACTTGATGAGTATTTTTCAAAAGCATATGCCCTGCTTCTTTCAAATTTTAGGTTTACTGAGGTATAATTTATAAATTAAAAATCACTTTTAGTATCTCATTCTATAAACTCTTATAAATGCATATAGTCATGTAATCACCACCACAATCCAGACGAAGAACATTTCCATTATTCCAAAAAGTTCCCTCAGGCCCCTTTTTGGTCTTTTCCCGCCCCTTACCCAGAGCTCCTGGCAACCTCTTATCTGTTCCCTTTCTCTATAGCTCTGTCTTTTCTGGAATGCCATATAAATGGAATCCTGCATGAGAATTTTTTTTTTTAAATATATCTTTATTGATTTCAGAGAGAGGAAAGGAGAGAGAGAGAGAGAGGAGAGAGAAACATCAATGATGAGAGAGAGAGAGAGATGGAAACATCAATGAGGAGAGAGTCATTGATCAGCTGCCTTCTGCACGCCCCCGACTGGGGCTCAAGCCCGCAACCGGGGCATGTGCCCTGACTGGGAATCGTACCCCGATCACCTGGATCCTAGGTCACCGCTCAACCGCTGAGCCATGCCCGGTTGGGCTGTTTCGGTTTTCTTAATGCTTTTTTGATTCATCCATGTTGATGCATGTATCAGTGCTTCTTTCTCTTTTTTATTGCTGTGCACTATTTCACTGTGTGAATATATCACAGCTTGTTTTATCTATTCAACATTTGATGGACATTTAGGTTGTTTCCAGTTTTTGGCATTTAGAAATACAGCTGGTACAGACATTCATGTGCAGTTTTTGTACATTCCTGTGCAGGTCTTTGTGTGGAAAATATGTTTTCACTTTTTTTGGTTAAATGTCTAGAAGTTATAAATGTGGATCATGTGACAAATGTTTGTTTAACTTTATAAGAATTTACCAAACTATTTTCCAAGATACCTGTTTTATTTTGTATTCCCTACCAGAGATGTTTGATGGTTCCAAATGCTCCACATCCTGGTCAGCATTTATCATTTAAAATTTTTTAATTTTAGGTATTCTAAAAGGTATTTAGTGCTATTTCATTAATTTTTTTTTTAATGTTTTTTTAATCCTCATTGGAGGATATTTTTCCCATTGCTTTTTGGATAGAGTGGAAGTGAGATAGAGAGAAACATCGATGTGAGAGAGACACATTGATTGGTTGCCTTTTGCACACGCCCTGACCAGGGTCAGGGATTGAGCCTGCAACCGAGGTACATGCCCTTGACTGGAATCAAACCTGAGACACTTCAGTCCTGGGGCTGACACTCTAACCATTGAGCCAAACTGGCTAGGGCCTTAAATACACTTTTTTAAAACTCAGATTTAAGAAGTCTTCTTTAGCTTCTAGCTTGCTAAGAGTTTTTTAAAAATCATGTGTGCATATTGTATTGCTTTTTTTTTATTTTGGAAATTACAGTTGATTACAGTAGAAAATTGGGAAATAAAGAATCTTATAAGGAAAATAGTTAATCCATTTCCAATATGTAATAACTCCTCCTAATATTTTGATGGCTTTTCTTTTAATTTTTTTTCTTTTACAAACATTTAAAAAACAAAATGATAAATATTGTTTTATATTTTTCCCTTTTCACTTAGCATCGCATTGTGAATGCTTACTACATTATGAATTTTTTGAGAACTTGATTTGCAAGTTCTTGATTTCTAGTTAAGATAGTTAAGTTTTCCCCATTGAAATTAACATTAATCTTTGTGCATAACTGATAATATTTTTAAATTGATTCTTTAAAATGTGGTTATTACTTAGTGTATGAAATGTTCTTCACATTCTTAATAAACACTGCTTCCTTGTTTCATTTGATATCCTTGGAGTCTGTCCTCCAGGCAACGTATCGTGATAGGTTTTGGAGAAAAATGTGATAGTCAGTATCATTGACCTTTTTGGCATCACGTTAAAGTAGAATCCTAGAATTTCAGAAAGTCAGAGTTCCTTAGATTTTATCTAGTTCAAATCATTTATTTTACAGGTTTAGAGTCTGGCATAATTAAATGATTTTTTTCCCATTAAGCAAAATTTTATCATTAAGCAAATTAATAAATCAATATGACACAGTATCAGGTATTTCTAAAATGTTTACTCAGGTTTATGTCCTTATATTTGTAATTTTAAAGTAGTGTAGACCTTTCTTGACCTGTACCTTCCCTCTCTGTCAAATCCCTAATAAGTGGTAAAAAGACTCTTGTTGGCTATATCCCATAGAATCCTACTTTAAAGATTTATGGATACATTTACTGTCACTAGCAGAGGATACAACAATTTTTTAAAATTTTGAATTCAGAGGAATTTTTAAAATTACAGGTTTAATTCACAAAGATCAGAGATAGTATTAGCTGTTTTAAAATGTAACATGTTATAATCCTAGTAAAACTGTTTTCCTTAGACAGGCATGTCTATTTTAGTATTTACATAATCCAATGTAACACATAAGAGTTATATAGACTGACTGTATGAATGAAATAACTGCTCTCATACAAAGCGTAAAATCACTTTTTTCTGCTATTCAGAGAAGATTTACTTTCTTCTCCCTTTGCCAGCCTTGCAAACATTGACCATGCGCATCTCTTACCAAAATAGGCCTAGATAATGGAGAGGCCAACCAAATTGCCTTTTATTTTGTGTCCAACCTTGTGGTAAAAGAGGATCTACATGATCATTTCAGGATGCTTTGCTTTTATGAGAATTCAGAACTTCTGCACTTGTACTAAAGACAGTACTGCAGTACTGTGCAAGATCCATTAATCTATGAATATTCTTCGGTGATAGACGGGCTTACCTGAATATTACTAAAAAACTATATGCTTAGACATTGGTAAAAGATTGTGATTTAAGATGAGATTAAATATCATTTAAATTATGAATTTGATAAAGACAACTTAAAAAGAGGTTATACCTTTTATTCACAGTTTGCCTAAATTGGGTATGAAAAATGGAAAATAAGCCTGTAAAAGCTGAATGGCATTAAATGGGCCACCCTGACTCAGAAGACAAGTTGAAAGGAATACTTGTTTTCTGTTCTGCTGAATGCAAAACTGTTTAATAACTGGGTTTCATGAGGCATTAGATATTTTAAGTCTCTTGTTTGTTTTGATAAGAGATATTTTATTAATTTTTTTTTAGGACTAGCTTTGCTTAAAGTAAATAGTTTTTAAAGATGTCACTTGCACCTGGATGGTGTGTCTCAGTGGTTGAGCATCGACCTAGGATCCAGGAGATCGAGGTTTGATTCCCGGTCAGGGCACATGCCTGGGTTGTGTGCTTGATCCCCCATAGGGAGCATGCACGCGGCAGCCGGTCAATGACTCTCTCATCATTGACGTTTCTCTCTCTCTCTCCCTTTCCCTTCCTCTCTGTGAAATCAATAAAGATATATTTAAATATGTCACTTGCTTATTTAGTATATGTGATTTTTCCCCCAGAGGATCTACATGATCATTTCAGGATGCTTTGCTTTTATGAGAATTCAGAACTTCTGCACTTGTACTAAAGACAGTACTGCAGTACTGTGCAAGATCCATTAATCTATGAATATTCTTCGGTGATAGACGGGCTTACCTGAATATTACTAAAAAACTATATGCTTAGACATTGGTAAAAGATTGTGATTTAAGATGAGATTTATTATGTTAAGAGTAGTTGTATAGTACCTTTGGTTGCAAGAACCTTTTGTAGGAGACTTTATCTTCATTGGCATACTGAGTTTGATTTTCTTTGTTTCCAAAGTTGGGTGTTATTGATCTTGCTTCTTTTGTTATCAGATAGGAGAAAAAAAGAAAGCCACAAGATTATTATTCTCAGTGTCACAGTGATAAACATAAAAACTGACACCCATATGATTGATGAGAAGTTGCTCTGACCACTCAGTCTGCTCAGACTGCAAAATGTTGTTTTATTGTATAATTCCAGTACACATAAGTACACAATCTTATGAACATAGTGAAATAACATATACATGAAAATTTTGCATTATTTTTTTCTCTCACATAGAAAGTCCATGGATATTATCATTATAGTTACTTTCACCTGAGTAAAATAATTTAGCACATAGTTCATGGTGGTGAATTGGGAATCATAAGGCTGGATCTGATTCTCCTGTCAGCATATGCTTTTTTTCCCACTTTAAAAAACATATCAGAGTATATTTGTTGATGAAGTTGTGTGTGTGAGTGTGTATGTGTGTGTGCACATACTTTGGGAAGTACACATTGGGAAGTAAACTTTGGAAAGGTTTTGGCCAATATTTCTTCAAATATTCTTTTTGTCCCCTTCCTTCTCTCTTCTGGAATTCCCGTAGTGCACCAATTCCCGTTGGCATGCTTGATGGTTTCCCACAGTTCTTTGAGGCTCTGTTCAGTTTTCTTAATTCCTTTTTCTTTTTGTGCCTCAGACTGGATAATCTAAAGTGAAGAAGACCAGACATTGGACTGTCTTCTTTCTTCCTTTCCTTCCTTCCCTACCTAACCCCCCCCCTTCTCTCTCTTTCTCTCCCTCCCTTTCTTTCTCTTTCCCTCCCTTTCTTTCTCTCTTTCTCTCTTTCTCTCTTTCTTTCTTTCTTTCTTTCTTTCTTTCTTTCTTTCTTTCTTTCTTTCTTTCTTTCTTTCTTTCTTTCTTTCTTTCTTTCTTCTCTCTCTCTCTCTCTCTCTCTCTCTCTCTCTCTCTCTCTTTCTTTCTTTCTTTCTTCTTTCTCTATCATCTATATCATCTATCATCTCTATCATCTATCTAATCTATGTATATATTGAGTTCATTGAGTGTATTTTTTGAGTGTTTAACACAACATATTAGACATGAAAAAGGAACAGGTATTTAGAAGGGCAACCAACAATCAAAAAAGAAACTGGAGTCATAAAAGCTTTAAGTAACAATATAGTAACAGAAAGTTATGAGTTAGAAAGGAGGGGTTATTGATAGGCTGTGAGAATAAAGAGGGGTTGGGATACTAGAAATTTCAATAAGAGTGACTAGTTGGTTCAGTGGGAGTGATAGAATAGTGTAAATAGGATACAAAGTGGTAGTAAGAGTGAAATTTCAGAGTTTAAGATCCTCTATTTGAAGTAGTTATGTAGTATAACAGATATCACAGTGGTTACTTGTGTTGATGGCCCAATTATTGCAATGATATTGTATATTGCAATTTATGTAACAATATATAATTGTGGCAATATAGTAGCCATTATTTTTAAGTATCTGTAATGTACTAGGGACTGCTCTGGCCACTTTCCAAACATTTAAAAATATGTTTCTTTTTTATAGACCACCAGAATAAAGTGAATATTGTAGTAAAGTGAGTCACACGAGGTTTTTGGTTTCCCAGGGCATATAAAGTTAATTTCTACACTATACTGTAGTTTATTAAGCTTGCAATAGCATTATGTCTAAAAAAAAAATGTATACCTTAATGAAAAATAATTTATTGCTAAAAAATGCTAACCATCATCTGAACCAGTTGGAAAAATGGTACCAATAGACTTGCTCAATGCAGGGTTGCCACAAACCTCTAATTTGTAAAAAATGCAATGCCTGCAAAGTGCAATATGTTGGAAGTACGATAAAATGAGGTATGCCTGTACTGTGTTTTAAACTTACCTATGTAGTTATTCTTACAAGTGCTCTTTATTTCTTTATGTGGATTTAAGTATTGTGTATTGTCATTCTATTTAATAATGAAGGACTCACTTTAGTATCTCCCATAAATCAGATCTGCTGGTGACCAGTTCTCTGTTTCTGTTTATCTGGGGAAGTCTTAATTTCCTCTTCATTTTTCAAGATTAGTTTTGTTGGATATAGAATTCTTAGTTGAAAGCCTTTTTCTTTCAGCACTTTGATGTTTTATTTCACTGCCTTCTGGCCTTTGTGGTTGTTCATGAGAAATCAGATTAAAAATCTCATTGTGGGTGGGTTACTTGGAGGTGATGAGTTGCTTCTCTCTTGCTGTTGCAACATTGTTTCTTTGTCTTTGACATTAGAAAGTTTGGTTGTGACAGGCTGAAGTGTGGAGCTCTTTAAGTTTATCCTACTTGGAATTTGTTGAACTTCTTGGATACATAGATTAATATGTATTAATATGTATTAATATGTTCTAATGTCTTTCATCAAATTTTTATAGCATTATTTCTTCAAATATTCTTTCTGTCCCTTTCCTCTCTTTCTGCTACTCTCATTATTCATAATGTATATATTGGTAAGCCTGATAGTTTTCCATTGTTTTTTGATGCTCTGTTCATTTTTCTTTATTCTTTTTTTTTTCTTTTCTTCAGACTGGATAATCTCAATTGACCTATCTTGAAGTTCACTGATTCTTTCTTCTGTCTGCTCAAATGTGCTGTTGATGCCTTCTGGCGAATTTTTCATTTCAGTTAGTGCACTTTCTACTCCAGAATTTCTATTTGTTTCATTTTTATAATTCCTATCTTTTCATTAATATTCTTTATGTTGTGATACATTGTTTTCATACTTTCCTTTAGTTATTTAGGTATGGTTTCCTTTACTGACTTGAGACTGTATCTCTGACCAACTTAATGTAGTTAATTTTAATGCCTTTGTCTAAAAATCCAATATCTATGTTTCCTCAGGAGCAATTTCTATTGACTGTCTTTTTCCCTCCTCTATGTTTGGGCTATATTTTCTTGTTTATTGTATACCTCATAATTTTAGTTGAAAACTAGACATTTAAAAAATACCTATATTTTCAATTCTAGAAATCAGACTCTCTCTCTTCCTTATGGTTATTGTTGCTGTTTGTTGTTGCTAATGTTGCTGTTTACTTGTTTAATGACTTTGCAAACTCTTTATGTAAACTGTGGATTCTTTGTCTTGTGTAGCCATTGAGTATTATTAGCAGATATGCCATTTCATGTTATCTAATTGGATTAACTTAAATGGAGGAAATCTTCAGGTAGGGCTTGTGAGTTATGATTAAAAAGTTATTATAATTGTTGAAATGATTACCTTGTAAGGGGAAAAGCAAAGAAACACTTGTCAAACACTCATGTGTTATGTCTAGATATATCACTTTGGTAAGTTGAATTTTATGGCTAATAGCTTTTTCTAGTAAAGAAGGACAATCAGAAGCCCAGGGTTTTCTTTTTTATTTGATTTGGTGAAAATCTCTAGACTTGTACTTGTGGATTTTAATGCATTAGTAATTGAAAGTAACTGAACTCTGCAGCCTCCCCCCTGCTCCCAGCATTTACCTTGACTCACTTAGCATCTTGTAGTATCTGAGGATAATTCAGAATATTATTTCCAATGCTGTAGGAGAAAATGGGATGATATTTGTCTTCAAACCATCCTGTGGTTATTTTTTTAGTTTTGGAGTGCATAATTAGAACATATATTTTCAGCGGCTGTCAGAGTCTCCATATTGGTTCTTTGACCAGTGGAACAAAGGCTTTGATGGTGATAAAGGGCCAAATGGAAGCCACTAGAACCACCTCTACCTAGTAAAACAGTGACTAAAAGCAATACCTTATCTCTGGAGGGATTGCAGAGACTAGTGCCACCCTCAAGGACTTCAAACACGCATGGATGGTGATTGCCACCACATCCCCATTCATCTGTTTGGCTTTTGCAGAAGACAGGTGGATCTTGGGAAATGACAATTAATTATCTTAACCAATAGATTACTACAATTGCAGTTGCTATACCAGATATGGCTTCATTGCTTGATTAAGTTAACGTATCCCCAGGTACGTTATTGCTATTGATCTAGCAAATGTTTTTTTCTCCATTCTTGTGAATAAAGTCCAACAGAAATGTAGTAGTTTCTCAGTGTCTGTGGGGGATTGTTTCAGGCCCTCCATGGATACCAAAATCCATGGATGCTTAAGTTCCTTATATAAAAAGGTATTGGGTTTGAATATAACCTCTTATTGCATATAGGTTGCAACAGGTTATGGCTACACATCACTTAATTCCTGTAACTTCAGTGTAGTGCTCGACACATATCAAATTTAAGTTTTGCGTTTTGGAACTTTATGGGTGTTTTTTCCCCCCAAATAATTTTGATCCATGGTTGGTTGAATCCATGTATGCGAAACCCATGGATATGGAGGTTTCACTGTAGTTTTCTTTCAGCTGGCAAGGTCAGCAGTACACCTTCACTGTCTTACCTCGGTGGGATATATCAACTCTCCAGTCCTGTGTCATAATTTAATTTTCATGGATCTATATTGCCTTTCTCTTTCAGAAGATAATACACTAGTTCATTACATTGATGCCTTTTAAAAAATTTGAACTAGTGAGCAAGAAGCAGCAACACTCTCGACTTAGTAAAATATTTGAGTGTTAGAGAGTAGAAAAGAAATATATCAAAATTTCAGTAGCATTCTAACCTCATGAAATATCTAGTGGTCCAGTGGGGTATGTCAAGATATCCCTTCTAGGGTGAAGGATAAATTGTTGCATCTGGTCCCTCCTACAACCAAAAGAGGGGCACAGTGCCTACCTAGTGTCCCTTCTTGGATTTTGGGCAACCTAGTCTTCATTTGGGTGTGTCACTATGACCCCTTTCCGGGATATCCTGAGAACAGTGGTGAAAGTATATCCTCCCAGTGGGCAAAACTTTAGGCTGTGCGCCTGGTTGTTCACTTTGCTTAGAAGTGGTCAGATGGGTGACTGTATATTGATTCATGGTCTATGACCGATAGTTTGGCTGGATGATCAGGAACTTGGGAGGAACATAATCGAAAAATTAGTGACAAGGAAATTTGGGTAAGAGGTATGTAGATAGCCCTCTCTGAATGGGCAAAAAAGTGAAGACATTGGTGTTCCATGTGGATGCTTACCAAAGGGTAACCTCATCAGAGTAGGATTTTAATAATCAATTAGATAGGATAACCTGTTTTATGGAGACCAGACAGACTCTTTCCTCATCCATCCCTGTCAATTGCGCAATGGGCTCATGAACAAGGTGGCCCTGCTGTAAGGGATGGAGGTTACAGAATGGCTCAGCAACATAGACTTCAACACATCAAGACCTGCTTGGCTATGACCACTGCTGAGTGCCCAATCTGCCAGCAGCAGTGGCTAACACCTAATCCCTGGTAATGGCACCATTCCCTCAGGTGATCAGCCAGCTACCTGGAGGGAGGTTGATTACATTGGACTGCTACCATTATGGAAGTGGCAGCTATTTGTCCTTACTGAAATAGTCATATTGCCTTCCCTACATGCAATGCTTCTGCCAAAACTACCATCTGTGGGCTTACAGTATGCCTTATCCACTGCCATGGTATTACACAAAGCATTGCTCCTGATCAAGGAACTCACTTCACAGCAAAAGAAATGAGCAGTGGGGACATAGTCATGGAATTCACTAATCTTATCATATTTCCTACCACCCTGAAGCAGCTGGCTTGATAGAATGGTGGGATGGCCTTTCGAAGACTTAAGTTATAGTGCCAGTTAGGTGTTAACACGTTGCAGGACTGGGGCAAGGTTCTTCAGAAGATTGTATATGTTCTTAGTATTCAGTGCATGGTGCTGTTTCTCTCATAGCCAGGATTCACAGATTTAGGAATCAAGGGATAGAAATGGAAATGGCATTCACTAGTACCCCTAGTGACTCACTAGCAACACTTTTGGTTCCTGTTTCCATGATCTTATGCTCCATTGGGCTAGAGATCTTAGTTCCAAAAGGAGTAATGCTTCTACAGGAGACACAACAATGATTCCATTGAGTTGGAAGTTAAGACATCTGCCCAGCCACTTTGGATTTCTCATGCCTCTGAATCAACATGCAAAGAAGGAAGTTACTATGTTGGCTGGAATGATTGATCCTGACTACCAGGGGGAAATTGGACTACTGTTCCACAATGGAGGTAAGGAAGAATATTTCTGAAATATAGGAGACCCTTAGAGCATCTTGTAGTATTACCATGCCCTTTGATTAAGGTCAATGGAAAACTACAATACTATTCAGGGGGACTAATGGTGACCCAGATCCTTCAAGAATGAAGTTTGGGTCACCTCACCGGGTAAAGAATCATGACCTGCTGAAGTGCTTGCTAAAGACAAAAGGAATACATAATGGGTAGTGGGAGAAGGTAGCTATAAATACCAGCTATAATCATGTTACCAGTTATAGAAATAAGGATTCTGTTGTCATGAGTATTTCCTCATTTTGTTACAAATATATTTGTGTGTTTGTGTGTGTACATACACCACATAATTATATATGTATAGTAATATTTTTTTCTCTCTTATGTCCTTACCATGAAACATAAGACATACTAAGTGTATATCATACACTCAATTTTAAATATTAGTAATTTTACATCACAGTATTTAAATTTTGGATGTCAGCCTGGCCGGGCGTGACTCAGCGGTTGAGCGTCAACCTGGGATCCAGGCGATCAGGGTTCGATTCCTGGTCAGGGCACATGCCCGGTTGTGGGCTCGATTAATGACTCTCTCATCATTGATGTTTCTGTCTCTCTCTCTCTCCCTCTCCTTTCCTCTCTCTGAAATCAATAAAGATATATTTAAAAAAAAAAAATTTTGGATATCAAATAGAAAACATCATTCAAGGACTTCACCTCCTCTTCTGGGGAAGGGTTTAGTGTGTTTTCAGCTGTACACAGGATAGTTGTATCATGTTAGGCAGGATTCTGATCTTGTTGTCCTTATTTGGAGATTAAACCTTCTTATTTGGTTTAAGAAGAGGAGTATGGGTGCCTCGTTGGTGAGGGTTGGACTTGTGGTAGTTAATTTTATATGACAATTTGATTGGGCCATGAGGTGCCCAGATATTTGATCAGACTGTTCCGAGTGTGTCTGTGAGGTTGTTTCCTGATGAGATTAAAATTTAAATTAGTAGACTGAGAAAAGCAGATTGCTCTCTTTAATGTGGTCCTCATCCAATCAATTAAATACCTGAATAGAAGAAAAAGGCTGAGTAGGAGGGAACTTCTGCCTGATTGCTTGAGCCTGGACATAGCTCTTCTGCTGAACTTGGACTGGAACTTCAACTGTCAGCTTTCCTGGTTCTCAGGCTTTCAGACACAGCTTGAAACTACACCATTTATTCTCCTGGGTTTCTAGCTTTCTAACTGCAGGTCTTGGGACTTCTCAGCCTTAAAAGAATGTATAGTCATCTTAGCATTGTATCTGTTAAGAAGGGTTGCCTTGTAGCTTGCTTTATAAATTGGTTTAATTCCTGACAGTATGCTAAAGCCAACTTGGTAAAGAAATAACTATACTATATAAAAGAGGGATAAAAAATAAAATGCTTAAGATTCTGAGTCCTAATATAAGTGGAATTTATAGTAAAAATGCTTAGAAATCAAGGCTAAGGCCTCAGAATTAGCTTAGTCATACATGCATTCAAAAGGCATACCTATATTACCAAGAATCTTGACATTTAGCAACAGTCTATAATGATTAATGATAAATATAAGCTTTTGGCTTAAATGTATTTGGTAAGACTCAGGTACTGGTATAGATGTTGTTCTTCGACCTTTAATTTTTGCCACAATCTCAGATTATGGAAAATAGTCATGTCCCTCTTCTCCCTGTTGAAAGCTAAGATGTTAATCAGATACACTGGGGAGAGATTTAATGAATCTGAAAAATGAAATCCTATCTGCATAGGTACTGCTTAAATAAGTTACTGCTTAAATAAAAAGAGAGTAGAGAAACCTGTGATAGCACAACTCAGTACTTAGTTTGTTTTAATTTTTTTAAAAGTAAAGTAAACTGAAGGAGTAATCATGAAGACTATAGGATTTCCCCTTTTATAAAAAGTTTCTAGGGAAAAAGAATGATTGGATATTTTCAGCATTTAAAGCCGGTTAATTACCACACATTCTTTCCATTGTGATTGCGTGGCAGTGCTGAGGTCTGGAATCATGCGAATCATTTCTGAGCTTTTTTCCCTCCCTCAACTTTCAGTAGACTTTTTACTTTGTGTCTCTTATGTTGGATTATATAGCACGTTTTTCTTGGTTCTGAGGCCTAGAAAATGTATAGTGATTTTCTAAGCAGAGCAAATCCTCATTCCTCCTGCAATTCAGTTACTTTAACATGGCTTCAGTAATTAAAGGAGAAAATATATTTTTTGCTTCAGAAATAGCACAGAACTAAGTTATTTTAATCAAGGAAGGTGTGCCGTTTTTTGGGAAGATTATGTGTAATGAATTGTCGCCAATTTTCAACTTTCTAGGAGAAAGGCAATCATAACAATTGTATAAAACACCACTAGCTGGTTATATATGTGGAGAAACTGGGGCATGTGTTTGTGTGTGTAGGAACTGTAGCATTCTTTTATGTAGTTAAATATCCATATCCATTCTTAAAATAAGAAAATGAGCAATTGGTCAGAGCAATGCTATTATAATTACTGTTTATGAAACTAATACTGAAATTTATTGATGACTTCTAGTGTGTATTTATATGTTAAGAGAGAAAGTCATTGTAAGGGATGTAAATAGAATGCTACTTTTATTTTAAAAGATTCTTAGTTTTGGCCTTTCAGAATATCATGAAGCTAATATAAGCACCAGGGAATCTGTTGTAATGATGGTGAAGGAAGCAACACTTAGGACAGTTGCACTTTTGTTCATATCACTACCATAGTGCATATGGTTATCCATATGGTTATCCATAGTGCATATACCTTTCTCTCATAAGAAAATTATGGCTGAGATTAAGTTTTTAACATATTACCAAGGAACATGCAGAAATGATCCAGGTGGTAGTATTGTGATACTGACAGCAGAGATCTTAGCACAGAATTGGACACATAAATTGAATATATGTATATATAAACACACAAACTTGTCCATATGTACAGGTGTCCCAGAAACATGTATACACACTTTAACAGCTGATAGCTCAATGGATATTTCTTTCTTTTCCAGCCAGACTAAGCTTTGAACAAAGGAAATTCATCCTAAAATGCTGCTAGAAGTTTGAAAACGCAGTTGAAGTACAAATACTGCCTTTATAATTATTCAAAGTGTCTACATTTTTTGGGGGGGCACCCTCTATATGTTTCAGAATAAGTTTCCTGGGAATATTAAAGTCCTCAATTCACTGTATCCTTTTAATATCCTAGTGTAGTAGTAGTTGTATGTAGCTCTTGGAAATTTTTTATGAAATTTTCTGAAATAGCAATTTTGAACTGACTACCTAATCATATTCATAGTTACAGGTATGCTTCCTGTAACTTTTTTTCCATGTATTTGTGAAATTGAAGATAGTAAGTCAGTAAGAAATAAGTGTTTATTAATGAACTATTGTTCTGTGCAAAAAAAGGATGGCAAAATTTTCAGAATGGCTGGAAGAGACAGAATATGAGAGTGGAAATGCAAATTTGAGCCAGATCATTAAGGGACTCTAGGGTCTCTAGGGATAGATTACCAAGAGCATAGCGAGAAGTTAAGCATGGGCATGATGAAGTCAGCCCTGGGCAGGCTTGGTTAATGCCCTTGTTGATCAAAACAGTATGTAATCATTGTGTTGTGTAACAGTCTGAAAAAATAAGGCTGTTGGGGGGACAAAGGGTGGTGGCAAGACAGAAACTTTAAAAGTAAGACAGACATTTACTATGCAGAAAGATTATATTTTGGGTGTGCCTGCCAACTTCCCCAGTTTCTGGCAACCTAGCTTACTGTAGAGAGCTTTAAAACCTGATGTAGTCATATACCCTATTTCACTTTAAAACCTGATGTAGCCATATACCCTATTTCACTTATCATCTAAGGCTATATTTTTGTTTTCCTATCACGTCTATACCCTCCTACTCCAGT
This sequence comes from Miniopterus natalensis, assembly GCF_054644295.1. Taxonomy (NCBI): domain Eukaryota; kingdom Metazoa; phylum Chordata; class Mammalia; order Chiroptera; family Miniopteridae; genus Miniopterus; species Miniopterus natalensis. The sequence goes on along the minus strand of NC_142082.1, from coordinate 154,017,100 downwards.
TTCTTTGGTTTTTTAGCTTGGTGACTATGCTCTGTTCTTACTTCTTTGTTCTTAAGTTTGATGTTTTGGACACCCTGTTTTAAGCTTAGCTACATTATACATCCTGAGGCTCTTTACATACTGCACATCTTTTTCCTCTAATTCTTAGACCCTCTTCCCTTTGATTTTGGTAGCAACTGTTGTTCTGCCTAAGAGGTATTCTTTTCTCTGGCCGCACTTTAAAAAAATGCCCATCATCTGGATTGTTTGCCTTAATGTCTCTTTTTATTCCATTCCCTGTTAGAGGAGGAGACTTAGCACTAGCTACAAGTGTTGAGGTTGTGATACAGGTCTCAAACAGACAGTTCCTTTCCATTACTTATTTCTATATACTGTGGTGATTTAAAAAATCAATTTTATTGAGATATATAACATTTTATAATTAAAATGACCAATAATTAATTCAATAATTTTAAAAATAAATTAAAATCAATAAAAAATTGATGACTTTTGACAAATATTTACATATGAGAACCCACTACTACATTTATGATATAGAACATTTCCATCACCTTGTTGTAGTCCCTGTGCCTTTTTACAGTTGATCTCATCTCACCACTCCCGGTTCCTGGCAACCACTGATTTGCTTTTAATCACTGAAGTTTTGTCTTACTAAGAATTTCATATAAAAGGTACATTATAGATGCTGTTTTTTTGTGTTTGGCTTCCTTCACTTGGTGTAGTGAAGACTCATTTATGTTGTTGCATATAGAAGTAGGTGGTTCATTTTTATTATTGATGAGTATTCCTTTGTATGGATGTACCATAAGTCATTTATCCATTTACTAGTTGGTAGACATTTGAGTTTTTTCATGTATTTTACTATTATGAATAAGGCTGCAGTAAACATTCTTTGATAGGTTTTTATGTGGACATATATCTTCATTCCTCTTGGGTAAATAGCTAGGAGTGGGATTCCTTGATTATGTGTAGCAAGTTGCATGTTTATTTTATATACTACTGCCAAACTGTTTTCCAAAGTGACTGTACCATTTTGCATTCTCACTAGCAGTATATGAAAGTTCCAGATGCTCCATATCTTTGCCAACACTTGACATTTTATATCTTTTTAATATTAGCCATTTTAGGACATAGATGACAGTATGATGCTTTCCAGAGGGAAGGGAGGTGGGAGGGAGATAGAAGAAGATAAAGAGGGGATAAATGGTGTTGGAAGGAGACTTGACCTGGGGGTGGTAAACACACAATACAGTATACAGATGATGTGTTGTAGAATTGTATACCTGAAACCTGTATACTTTTATTAACCAATGTCACCCCAATAAGTTTAATAAAAAATTTAACCATTTTAGTAGATATGTACTGGCATAAAAAATAACTTGTTATATATGCAGATTTCTGAATTTCAGCCCTGTACTTATTCAGGCTCTCTGGAAGTGAGAACAGGAAAACATGTTTTCGAACAGAGGTGTTAATTTTAATGACATCTTTTTTTTTCTTTTATGGTCTGTATATATTTTTTGTTCTATTTAAGAAATCTTTGCTTAACCCATGGTCTCAATGATTTTTCCAGTGTTTCCTTCTAGAAGTTTTATAGTTTTAGGGTTATTTCAAGTTATGTTTTTTGTATGATGCAATGTAAGTGTCAAGGTTTATAATTTTGCAAGTGCTCATAAAAACTCTTCTTTCCCGATTGTATTATCTTGGGAGCTTTGTGGCATATATGTATGTCTATTTCTGGACTCTGTTCTTACTACATTGTCTTGATCTTTTCTAGCTTTATAGTAACATTCATAATCATGTAGCACGAATCAACTTTGTTCTTGATTTTCAAAATTGTTTGGCTATTAAGGTTTTTTTCTTTTTCATGCATATTTTAGAAATAGTTTGATAATGTCTATAATAAAGCCTGCTGGAATTTTGATTAGGATTATATTAAATCTTTACATCAGTTTGCAGAGAATTAGCAGAATATTTCATTGTGTGACTCATTTACCTTGCACACATTTTGTTAAATTTGTTCCAAAGTATTTCACATTTTTGATGTTACTGTAATTGGTATTGTGTATTTTAATTTTCAGTTATTAGCTTGTAGTATATAAAATGCATTTTATTTTTCAATATTGACCTTATATTCTTCAAGTAATTTTTTAGTAGATTCCTTGGTATTTTTCACATGAACAGTCACATTGCTTGTGACTAAAGATAGTTTTAATTCTTTTTCAATCTGTATGATTTTTATTTCTATTTCTTGTCTTATTACACTAGCTAGGCCCTCTGTTGAGAGCGCAGATCTTTGACTTCTTCAGGATCTTTGAGTGAAGGGAAGGAATTTAGTCTTTGACCATTAAATATGATGTTAGCTATGAATTTCTCTTTTTTTTTTTCCCTTTCCTTTTCCTTTTCCTTTTCCCTTTCCTTTTCCCTTTCTGTTCCTTTTCTTTCCTTTCCCTTTTCCCTTCCCTTCCCCCTTCCCTCTTCCCTTTCCTTTCCTTCTTCAGCCTTTATTTCTTCTATTCTTTGCTTGCTAAGAATTTTTATTATGAATGGGTTTTGAGTTTTGTCAGATTTTTTTCTGCATTTGTTAAAATGATCATGTGGCTTTTTAAAGGGTGAATTATGTTGATTTATTTTCAGATATTCAACCAAGCTTGCATTTCTGAATAAAACTTACTTTTCATGATATATTATCCTCCTTATATATTGTATTTGATTTGTTAAAACTTTGTTAAGAGTTTTTGCATCTGTATTAATATGGGATATTATTATTATTATTTTTAATTCTTACCTGAGGATATGTTTTTATTTATTTTAGAAAGAGAGGAAGGGGAGAGAGAGAGAACAATGCACAGAACAATGCTCCAACCAACTGAGCCACCAGGCTGGGGCAGTAATATGGGTTATTATTTTCTATTTTATTTTCTCGTAATGTCTTTGTCTGGTTTTCGTATCAGGATAACCAAATACCAGTCACTTCTCTATTTTCTGAATTTGTGAAAAATTCATATTTCTTTCTTGAATCTCAAAATGCTTCAATAATGCCTTCTGCACTAAAAGTATTTGGGTGTGTGTGGGGGGGGTGGGTGGGTGGAAGGTTTTTAACTAAGAAATCAAATTCTTTATAGATCTAAGTCTAGTCAGTTTATCTATTTTTCTAGAGTGACTTTTGGAAGTTTTTTATCTTTCAAGGAATTTGTTCATTTCATATAAATATTTAAAATTACTTCCAAAATGTTTTTCATGTTCCCTAATTAGCCTTTTAAAGTTTGTATGATTTCTAGAAATGCACTGATAGTGGAACTCTTCCATTCCTGATATTGATAATTTTTGTCATTTTTCTGTTTTGCTACCATTCAGGGTAGAGGTTTATTAATTTCACTGATATTTGGGAAGAATCACGTTTTATTTTCTTTAATTTTGTCTGTTTTTATATTTCCTACTTTAATGATTTCTGTTTGTTATTTCCTTCCTTCTCTTAGCTTTGGGTTTAATATGCTCTACATTTTCAGGTTCCTTAAGAAGAAAACTTAAGTCACTTATTTGCATCCTTTCTTGTTTTCTAAATATAAGCATATAATGTTTATAAATTTCCCTCAAAGCACAGTTGCAGCTCAATCTCACAAATTTTGATACGCTGTATTTTCTTTTTTATTATTATTATTTTCTTTTATCCCTCTCTGTATGTTCTGCTTTCATTTAGTGGAACATAAAGAGTTACTTTGTATTAAGGGGGAAATGAAAACATTTAAAAAATTATATATATATCTTTATTGATTTCAGAGAAAGGAAGGGAGAGGGAGAGAGAGAGAAACATCAATGATGAGAGTCATCATTGATTGGCTGCCTCCTGCACGCCCCCTACTGGGGATAGAGCCTGCAACCCGGGCATGTGTCCTGACCGGGAATCGAACCATGATCTCCTGGATCCTAGGCTGATGCTCAACCACTGAGCCACACCCAGCTGGGTGAAAAAACAGTTTCTTAAAATTGTTGACAATATTATAGATGTGTTTCTCATTTTCCCCCTTTGCCCACCACTACCCAGTCCCGAACCCCCCCCACCTCTCCTGTTCGTCACTACACTGTTGTATGTGTCCATGGACTATGCATATATATTTTTTGGCTAATCTCTTTACCTTCTTTTATCTAGACCATCACGCTCCTCTCCCCTCTGACATCCATCAATCTTTTCCATGTATCCATGCTTCTGGTTCTATTTTGTTAGTCTCTTTTGTTCATTGGATTCCACGTATAAGTGAGATCATGTGGTATTTGTCTTTCTTTGACTGGCTTATTTCGTTTAGCACAATAATCACCAGGTCCATCCATGCTGTTTTTCATTTGGGCCTTCTTTGTCTCCCCAGTTTAGCTGTCTCTTTCTGTTTGTTTCTATGTATTAGGTAGAACTTCTATGATTCCCAGTCTTTGTGGGATGGGCTTATATAGTAGGTTTCCTGTGGGACTCAGTGGTATGGTCTCCTTGATCTCCTGAGCTGGATGCTCTGGGAATGTCCCTTATGTGGGTTATGTGGGCCTTCCTGTTGTAATTGGATTTTGATTGCTGTTGGCCTGTTTATGGGTGGGACCGACCCTCACGCTGGCTGTCTTGAGGCTCAACACCAACCACATCGTGCAAGCTGTTGTACAGGTGCTGCAAAAACAAAACTAAATAAAATCCAACAAGAACAACAAAAACAATAACAACGAAAAGAGTAAGCAAATAAAAATGAAAGAATAATAAAAGAAAAAAGAAAAAGAATATGAAAGATAATAAGAAAAAAATACAAAACAGGAAAAGAAAAATGGAAAATAAAGAATAAGAAAAGGAAAATAAAAAAGAATGAGAAAATGAAAGAGAAAAATAAGGAATATAGAAGAAAATAGAGAAGAAATAAAAACAAAAAGAATAAAGAAGAAAAAAGTGGTGTTTGCCTCAGCAGTGTTTAGTTCCTGCTGCGATCTTCCTTTGGATATGCTGTTTGTGAAGCTTGTTGGATTCTGCTCCGATGTTGTCTAAGCTGGTCACTTAGTGTTGGTTCTGGGCCTTTTTGGAAGTTCTCTGGTGTAAGCCAACGTCAGACACTTTCTGTCCCTGGCCCTTGGCAATCTGTTTGAAGCTACAAGTGATCCACAGTTTGTGGCTGCCTCTGCTGCGCCTGGCCATACATGGGAGGGACCTGATATGTTGTATTTTCAATGACATTTATTTCAAAATACCCATCAGCTTTCTTTGATTTATAATGAAAGAAAGTGATTTATGATGGTTTTTTTGGAAGTGTGTTGCTTAATTTTTAGGTTTTGAAGAAATTTCCAGATTTCTTTGTTTAATTTATTTAATGTATTTCTTCTGTGCTTTGAGAAGGTAAATGAATTGGAGGCAAACAATTTATCAGATATAAAGTTCAATGTAATGGTTATAAGGATGCTCAAATGAGCTAGTGGGAATTAAAACAGCATGGAAAAGGACATAGAAGCCATGAATAAGAACCAGTTGGAAATGAAGAATGCCATTATCTCACATCAGGAATACACTGGAAGGAATAAACAGTAGGATGGATGAAGCAGAGGGTTGAATCAGCGATTTGGAAGACAAGGTAGGAAAAAACACCCAATCAGAGCAGTAGAAAAGTAAAAAGAATTAGAGGATGAGGATAATTTCAGGGAATTTTGGGAAAACATGAAACGTAACATCATCCACATCATAGGGGTGACAGAAGGAGAAGAGAGTGAGCAGGAATAGAGAACCCCTTTGAAGACAAAGTGACAGAAATGTCCCTAACCTAGTGAAGGAAAAAGTCACACAAGTTCAGGAAACACAGAGTCTCAAGCAAAATGAACCCAAAGAGACCCACACCAGGACATCATAATTAAAATGGCAAAGGTTAAAGACAATGAGAGAATCTTAAGGCAGCAAGAGAAAGACTGTTAGTTACCTACTTATTTTATCCATTACTTCGAGAGGAGTGCTGATATCTCTAGCTCTGATTATAGATGCATACACATTTAGGATTGTTATGTCTGCTTGATAAATTGACGTCTTTATCATTATGAAATCTTTCTCTTCATCCCAGTAATATTCTTTGATTTCAAGTCTAATTTTTTTGATACAATATAGCCACTTCATCTTTCTTTTGATTAGTGTTTACATGGTATATCTTTTTTAGCTCTTTATTTTTATCTTGTTTTTATAGTCAAAAGGAATATTTTTTGTATCTTTGACATCTCTCATCATCATGATTATTTTTCTTCCTACATTCTTATTCAATCAGACTATCTCTGATTTTTAATTCAGTTGTTCGAATAATCTATATTTAATGTTATCAAGATAATTGAGTTTAAATATATTATTTTCTTATTTGTTTTCCATTTTTCCCTCCTGCTGTTTTTTTCTTCTTTTCCTACCTGATGTTGGGTTTGAGGATTTTTGTTTGTTTCCTTTAAATGATTTCGTTTTATGCCCATAATGGGCTTCTCTGGTGTATATTTTTGCTAATTAATTAATCAGCTAATTGCTCTCAGGTCTACTATATATATCTTTAACTTATAATAGTGTCCTATTTCACATACAGTATAACAATTTTACAGCATTATACTTTTATTTCCTCTCATCATTTATGGTATTAATATTAATTTCTATATATCCTATAGATCAACAATATTTGTTAAGTACTTTTGCTTTATGTAGTCAGTTATCTTTAAAATTTTTATATTTATTCATATATTACATTTCTGGCGCTTCTGATTCCTTTTGTGCAGATCCAAATTTCAGTCTGGTTTTATTTCTCTTCTCCCTGAAGAACTTTCTTTAATATTTCTTTTAGTGCAGGTTTCCTGGCAGAGAATTCTCTCAATTTTTGTTTGTCTGGAAAAATATTTTTATTTCCCATTCAGGTTAAAAGTATTTTCTCTGGGCAAAGAATTGTATGCTGCCATATTTTCTTGACCTTTCAGTACTTTGAAGATATCTCTCCATTGTTTTCTGGCTTACATGGTTTTTGACAAGAATTCTGCTTTTATTGTTATTTTATTTCTTTTGCATGTAATGTTTCCTTTTTTCTGGCTTATTTAAAAACATTTCTATTAGTTTTCCACAATAGCAGATGATATGCATTGGTATAATTTCCTTATGCTTATGTTACTTGGCTGTTTAGATCTTTGGATTTCTGGGCTTACGTTATTCATGAAATTTAGAAAATTTTCAATTATATTTTTTCAAATATTTTTCCACACCCCTCCCTTTTTTTTTTCTGGGTCTCCAATTACACCCATTTTAGACTACTTCATCTTATTCCACTTTTTTTTCTTTCAGTATTTTTTATTCCTGTGCTTTATTTTGAATAATTACTAATGCAATTTTTTAACTTTATGATTTTATTTTCTGCAGTGTTTAATCTATTGTTAACCCCATCCTATGTATTTCTTTTTTCTTTTTTAGATGTTTTCTGGAAGTTCCATTTGAGTATTTTTTATACCTTTGGTGTCTCTCATCATTTTTCTACCTTGTTAAACATATGAAACATTTTTAAAAGAATTGTAATTATTTGCTGCTTGTTGTCCCATATCTGAAAACCATTGTTTCACATATTTTGTTCAGATTATTATTTGTATTATTTGTTTTAGTTGGGAGGTTAAATCTGATCCCTGTATCTCCAATTTGATTGGAAGTGGAATGTTATCTGTATACTGTAGTTTAAAGTTTCCTCCAACCATTACCATACTTTCACTTTGAAGTAACCACAATACAGAAGACTATGTATGCTCCAGGAGTGAGTGGTAGTGAAGATGTCTATGATTAAACTAGTGGTAATATTTAGGAAGTGAGTGCTTCATTTCTTGCTTATTCGGTTTATATCTTATTCTACTTTAAACTTCATAAAGTATTCTTTAAAAGTTTCTCCTCTTGTCATTAAATCTTTGCATAAAATTTGCATACTTGGGATATGTGCTATCTTTTTTGGTATTTGTCTATATCTTGAGACATATAACTTCCTGCTCTTAGTAAACCTTAAGAAACCAAGTATTTCTCATTTCTTTATCCATAATAGATCATTGTACTCAGCAGCTATTTAGAAAACACAGTTAGTGTACCATAATATGAAGAATTTTGCTGTGCAAATTTTATGCTGTTTAGTTAATTTGATATTCTCATTATGGTATAGGGTTTCCTTGTTCATTTTCTGAAATGAGTCTAATCTGATATTTCTTCAGATCTGTATTCTTTCTGGCTACGTGACAATCCCAGGGTGCTCCATCCTTGATATTATTATCTTTTTCACTGTATTAAAACTGTATAACTGATTTTCAACCGGTGTGCTGCCAAGAATATTTTAAAACATGCAATACCTGACTATTTAGTCAGGGGCACTGACCTCTTTTCCCTTAGATTGTTAAATAAAATATAGCAACAGCCAACACAATAGCTGTCTGGTGTTAATGAATCAAAATTATACCTATTTTTGTCAGATTATCAAAAAATATAATTTTTTTGGTGTGCTGCAGAATTTTAGTAATTAGTTTATATGTGCCATGAGATGAAAAAAAGTTGAAAATCACTAGCTTATAAGGTATCTGCAGTTGCACTTGGATGCCTCTGATGCTTTGGTCTTTTTTAGGTTCATGCATGTGGTAACAAATACCACCAGTAACATCATCTCTAAAGGACAAGGCCTATAGATATACACAATTTAAAATTGTTTCTCTTGGAAACTCATCTACTTTTCCATTTTTTTCTCTATTTCTTCTGGAAACTATATGTGTTCTTAAAGGTTGTGCAAGCTTCACAGGTGGAGCTTTGCCAGCCTATCGAAGGAAAAGTTGCACCTTACATAGAGCCAAAGTGGAGGGGAGAAATCCCCAATTTTTTAGGGTATTGTGTCAGGAAATGAAAGCATGGTGTAGAGTATGTGTACAGATACGTGTAAATGTGTAGCTCTTGCAGGCTGCTGGGTTTTTATTGTATTGTTTTTATGTGTTGTAGAGATAGTATAACATAGGCCATGGCAAAAAATACATTTTTCCACTCATTTAAAGGAGTGTGTGAGTGTGTGTGTGTGTGTGTGTGTGTGTGTGATGCTGATGGTCAAGATAAGTTTTCTGTTTTCTGTTAATATATGTAGTACCTATCTGATGTTTCTGTACACAAGTGAAATTTTTATGTAGTCTTTGCATTTTTCCCTAGGAAATGCTGTGTGCTAGACTGTGTTTGACTCTGGTTTCATTTGGCTTCCTTTTTCTATGCCTCTCTTTGATTTACCCAGCCCAGTTTCTAGTGTTCCAGTACAGCTATATGCACCCATCTCCTGTCTTCTCCTTTTGCCTGTCTCCTGAATAATAGTCCTTCCTCTGTAATTATTACTTCCTCTTTTGAAGCTTACCTAGTGAAATAATACCATTTCAGTAGGGTATCATTATATAACTTGATAAATTTAGTGTCCTTATATATTGATGCTGCTACTGATAGTAGGGAGTTTTGGATTTTAAATTGACAATTCTAGGAAGTTTTAACTTATATGTCATTAATATTATAATTTTAAGTACTTTGAGTGAAATTTATTTTATTTTGAGAGTTTTTAAGCTTTATTTAGAGTCTTATTGTGAGGAAAAGAAACGTCGTCTTAAAACAAATTAGTCTCAAATTCGTAAGCCTCTACTTGGGGAAAATTATTTCTCTTGAAACTCACGCCAGTGGATGTATGTTTGCACTGTTTTTTTTGGTAGCTCCAAGTCAGGTATTTTCATAGATGTTCTGCTTGTCCCAGAAATAGAGCCTAAAGCTGAGTCTTTCACTTGGGGAGCGCTTAAATGCTCCACAGATCAGTGACCAGAATCGTTTCATTTTGTGCCCATGTGGTTTCTGCGGGTGGTTTGTTGTTTTAAAAACGTTTCAAAGAAGTACATTTTTTTTCCTGGCAATCATGTGTATCCTGTGTAAGTATTTTTCATTATTAATAATTTTGAGAAGAACCAACTCCAGATCATAATGCAGTTGGCTGAAGTGATGGGGTTTTATCCAGAGTCATCCCATATGATTTGTCTCTGGTTTGCCAAAATCCATTAATTTGAGGTTCCCAAAGGGCATGGTAATGGTTTCCTCTCCTGTTTCTTACTGTCACCAACCTGATTTTGGAAATTATTGCTATCAGTTTTGCATAAATCAACAATCTTTAATGTAAATTCATGAGACATTTAGATTTAATTTCTTTTAGGCCTATCTACTGTTTTTACTTTGGAGGATATTTTCCCCCACCACTATTTTTCACTCTATGTAGAAATTTCCATGTCTGATTATGACTTGAATTCCAGCTTTTTCATTGGGCTTTGATTTTCATCTTCTTCCTCATTTAGGCTTAGTGGTTAGAAATCTTGTCTTTAATTGCATTTCAAAGTGGTTAGTTTCTGTCATTTTCCGCTTCCCTGTCCAACAGTAAGGGTTTACTTCTGTAGGTACACTGTAACCTTTTAATAATGAATTTGGGTTTAAAAAGAAATTGAATTAAATTCTTGAGTTATTTCAGAAGTCATAACATTATGCTATTTACATTTCTGGCCAAAGTGAAGGTTTTGTAAAGTTAAGTTTTGTAGAAAAACATTTCCTGTCATCAGTTTGTAGCCTTGGAGAAGGTATCTTTAGGATTTGGCTAGTCCAGAATTACAACTTTAAGTAGTCTGCATAAATTTTCTAATTAATAAATGAATACTATTTATAATTAGGAATTAACCAGAAAGAAGACTTGAAGATTACGTCTCCAAACTTTCTAATTTAACAGAAGAGGCAACTGAAACCTAGGTAGGTTAGGTGTCGAGCTACAATTTAGGGGAAGAGTTAGTATCAGAGCCCAGTGACCTGACTCCAAATCCAGTGTTCTTTCTGCCATGTTGGCATCTCTTGTGATCTTATCCCCAACAAAATAACAAGTTGGAGCAGCAATTTTCAACCTTTTTCCATCTCATGGCACACATAAACTAATTACTAAAATTCTGTGGCACACCAAAAAATATGTCGTATTTTTTGCTGATCTGACAAAAACTATAGGTATGACTTCAATTCATTCACACCGGACGGCTATTGAGTTGCCTGTTGTCATTTTTTTATTTGACAGTCTAAAGGAAAAGAGGTCAGTGCCCTTGACTAAATGGTCAGATATTGCATGTTTTGAAAATTCTTGTGGCACGCCAGTGTGCCTCTTTCAGAGCACTGGTTGAAAATTGGTGTAATAGGGTTCTGGTTTTAAAATTCCAAATACATTTGATTTGTGTGATATAAATTTGAGGGATAACCTTACAAATGCATACCACAGTCCTCTCTCTTGGCTGTAAAACAACACTGATCATCTCTGAGGTTGTCACTTCGTTATTTGAGGAAGGAAATTGTTTGGCACTTATTTCATGTAAGCCTATTCTTCATTGTATTAAAGTAACTTTTAAAACTTCCCCAGAGCTAGGAAAACATGCAAATAAGGACCTCCTGTGTTGGCTACTATTGGTTGCCTATTAGCATTACTCTTCTCCTGTCTACCTTTCTAACAGCACCTGTTTTGCCCAGGCATCTAATTCTCCTTCAAGTGACTCAGAGGAAGGTGTCCTTATTCCTGGTTTCAGGATTGATTCTGATAGGTCTGAGTGAAACATGGCAGTTTCCTTTCTTTGCTAGTGACAGATTCAGAGATGGGCAGATCACCATAGGCACCTTATCATTCAACAGTTACCCCTTATTTGTTATATTTTAGGTCTGCCATATTATTTGCTTTCCATTCCTGTCCCTGCTGACTGGTTCCTTTGCCATAAATGTCCTTATCTTTCTTGCCTAACAGGATAACTGGCTTTTACTTCTCTCTCAATATTCAACTTAAATATATTCTCACCCACACAGAGTTAATCACCACCTCTCTCTGTTGCCGCTGTACCACATGTCAGATGCATCCTGTGCACTAACTGTGTATATGTCAGCAAGCCTGTCTTTTTTACCTGTTCAGTGTGGACTGCAAGGGGACAGGGACTAAACTCACCGTTATGTCGCAGTGTTTAGTGTTGCCATTAGCTTTGTTCCATTCACTGCCTCCAAGTGTGCGATCATTCTGATTATCCGTTCTTAACGTTGGTCATCAGATTTCTACCTGAACTTGTCCAGGAGTGGGAAATTTGTAGTTGGAGAGGTAGTGATTACTTTTGGACAGGTCTAAATTTTAGAAAGTTAGTTTTATATAGATTTGAAATCTCTCTACCTTTAGCTTTCCTTTGGCTGTTCTTGGGAGCCGTAAAATATTAGTCTGCGTTCAGCATTTTATTTGAGCAGCAAATATGTGTTAAATACATTTCAACAGTCTCTTGGTTAGAAATGAAAGAAACCTAAAACACTAGCTTAAGAAAAAGAAATGTGCTTATTAACATTGACAGTCTCCATACTTTTTCAACTGTTCACCTCTATCAGGTGTCAGGTATTCATCCAGTATGTGTAAACTTATCTGTACATTGTGTATATATATATGACTCTACTATATTATATACATTATAAAACAGACACATATATAGGATTTTGCGAAGGATAATACAAAAGACATGTATTTTATGTGTAGTATTTCTTCTCACATTCTAACGGATCATCTTACATATCCCTCTTCCCCCTTTGGTGGTATGTGCATGCCGCTTTAAAGACCTCTGATATGTATATATAATCAAACTGAAGTATCGGCAGGGTTGGAACTGGGCTTTGGGATGATTGAAGACATTTAGTGTCTCTAGGAGTCCTACTATGTTTTTCCTTTTTCTTTTTCCCTAATGGCTTCACTTTTCCAGACCTGCTTGTCCTTGGGCCTATGACCGTGGTTGCTGGCTTTGGGCTCATTTTTCACAGCTTTCACTTATTTATTCAACAAAGTATGAAGTATATAGTCTATGCCAGGCACTATTCTAGGTGTTGAGGATATAGCAGTGAGTATTAAAAAGAAGTATATTAAAGTTATAAGTGCTATGCAGAGAATTAAAATAAGGCTAAGTGACAGTGATTAAAGTGACTGCTTAAGAAAGGCTTTGTCCAGAGGGGACATTAAAGCTGAGATCTGAATCACAAGTAGCCAGCCATGCAAATATCGGGAGGAAGAGCATTCCAGGGAATAGTTCAGGCAAATTCAGTTCGGAAGTCAGACTGAACTTGTGTGCTTAGGAAGTTAAGATAAGGCAGTTGGATTCAGAACTTACTAGATGAGGAAAGTTTTGTGATCAGAGAGAAAAGGGGCTTTTGGATATCCATCACAAAGAAAGATTGATTGATACAGTTGTAGTCAGGTTCCTAACCTTAGGTCTAATTATTATGTTATTTAGCTCAGCTTGGATTAATTGCCTACTCTAATGTCTAAAAGAAGCTTGGAAAGAAGGGTACTGGCTGGCACAATGTAGAGATGCCACTCAGTATAGGCCTGTAGGCCAAGAACTTTTCATTTTGTTAGCTAAGAGTTTTGTCTTAACATATTTGAAGACGCTTATAGTTCCTTATCTTTGTTGACTTTTTAATCCAGTCTACATTTTTGTAGTTTTTTCAGGTTCTCTTCATTCTTCTCTGAAATGAATCTTTAACAACATGTGTTACTTTAACATTGCATGGTGAGGGTGAAAGGTAGAAAGAGAAGATGGAAGTCTCAGTGCATCCTATGAATATATCCATTTCATTCTCAGAATAGCCATTGATGTGTAAAGAATTTATGTAATTTGGGGGCTCTCTGAACTTTATTTCCTAAAGCAGGGAAATTGACCAGTGTGTTTTAGAAAGCATTTCTTAAGTTGAAAACAAAAGGGGCTTCCGTATGTCTCTGAATAACTGAGAAAGCTTTGTTAATCCGTATCGTTTCATCTTCTAGATATTCTGAGTAAGCATTTTTGCTGTTTTTGCTCATTGGTTTTTGGTAGTATTAAAAACTTTGTTCTTATATACTAGTGAGGTTGCATGTTTGAATTCTGTATAGCAGTGGATGGGCATAATATTTACTCATAGTGGTATTCACTGTTATGGACAAAACTAGGTACTAGATTTTGATGTTTCTGAAATAGTGCATTTGTAGCGTATCAGTAATACGTAATGCTGTGTGACAGTCTTAATTCTTGAAGTCACATGGAATAGGTGCCTATAAAGAAGCATGAGGCTAATTTACATAAAGAATTGAATATGAGGTATGCTGTTAATAAACTGCAATAATTGTAGTATTTGATATAGTGTTTCTTTTAAGAAATCGTGCCATTATTTAGTCAGTTACAGTGTTTGAGCTAGGTTAGGTTTGATTCCTAGCCCAGAAAGAACTTTTACGTTAGCTTTCCAAGGTGAGCCTTGCATGTTTGAGTACTTAATTTAGATGTTGAAATGTTGTATATTATGAATACTAGAGGCTTTAAAAAATTCCCAAGAAATAGAGGTGAACTACTTTGCTTTACTGTTATTACAGAATTTTAACAACACTTTTCTATGTTGTAATTTAGGTTTTGTGCATGTGGGTTGTGAGAAATAAACTGGAAATCCTGTCTCTGTGGGTTGGATTTTGGTGTGGCTTCAAACGGCAAACAAAATATTTTAGCTTGTGTATGCCAGGTAAATTTTAAATGGACTTTCCATAGGGTACAATCTTCTGAAGCCAAATAACGTAAAGTGATTTTATAGTTGCAGACAGGCTCCTGTTGACTTACATTTGGTTTTGTTAACTTAGTGGGAAATCAGTAGCTGATTAAGCAAACAGCTAAAGAAATATCCTTGTACATCCTTAGTACAGCTTGTTCCTGTTCACTTTGTGACAGTTGTTTGGGGAATAGTTTGAGATGACATGCCAAGACCTGATATCCTAACAGTTCTGTTGATTTTTTTCCTTTATGCTTTTTAAATAACAGGTGTATTTCAAGATCTAGAATATCTCGATTTGTTTAAAGGACTTTTCCCAGAAGAATTCAAATGAGTGATTTTAGATTTTTTAATTATGCTTAAATGAAGATGTGTTTGTTTTCTTCCTTTCTTCTAATTTATTTGAAAATTTTAGGAAAGGAACATTGTAGTGCTATTAGGGTGGCCAAATTTAGAAAGGTCTAGGTGAATTTATTGTCCTTAAGCTTGCATTATTATTTATATGACTGGCTGGAGATGTCACATGTAATTTGAAGTCTACATTTGGTTTTATGTTAAGCAAGTCTGATCCAGACTCAACTATCTTCAATGGTGATTTTCCCAACTGTAAATTCAGAACTTGGCATTGAAAACCATGTGGTTTTGTGTAAGTAGAATTCAGATTGTGATGTTTTCTGTCACTTCATAATTCTAATTTTAGAGTTTCAGATTTTAAAGCAGAATTCAGAAAAGTCCGAAATCTGTGATTTTCCACACTTTGCCAGGAACATTGATGGTCAATGGTTTGAATCATACTGAATATCTTTTATTAGAAATATGGTAAAGCCTTTTATTCACCCACTCATAGAATTGTAAACATGAATTTTCTATCTTTTATTTATGAAACTAACTACAGGAAACCCTTTGTATCTGCATTCTTAAATTTCTTGGAAACACATAGATATTTATGGAATTTTCCTGCACTGGTAATAAAAAGGGAAGAGGGGAATAAGCCTAGAGCATGAGCCACTTACTGCTTTTTTGTCTTACTTAAAAAATTTCACCTTTCAAAATATTGGTCTGAATTGCACAGGGTTTCAATTTGAATATTGCAGTTCCTGCTGAGTCTTGTAGCTACTTGTATAATGCCATCTATCAGATTATAAATGGCTGGAGGGTAGAGGTTACTGTACATTATCTTTGTATTTTGTTATACTTAGTTCCTCATATAATAATGTACAGAGTAAGTATAATGGGTTTGTTGAATTAAATTGACTTGAATTAGAGGGGAGGAGCTAGGTAGATGGAAAAGCAGGGTGAACTAGAGGAAAACTATGTCTTGTAGTCTTTTTATTTTTTATTTATTCATTTTTTAAATATATCTTTATTGATTTCAGAGAGAAGAGGGGAGAGGGAAAGAGAGAGAGAAACATCAATGATGAGAGTATTTGATCGGCTGCCTCCTGCACGCCGCCTACTGGGTACCGAGGCCACAACCTGGGCATGTGCCCTGACCTGGAATAGAACCTCAATCTCCTGAATCCTAGATCGATGCTCAACCGCTGAGCCACGCCTGGCCGGGCTCTTGTAGTTTTTTTAGATATGTTGTTTTAGTTTAAGTGATCAAAAATGGTGATATTTTATTCACCTTTAAAACCCTTTTGACGGACTAGTGAGAAATTGTAACATGCCCTTGTTCTGTTATCAGCTAGCAGTTTACTTTTCAATAAGCTGCTCTGTGAAGTAATTCTGGTTGTTAAAAAATACCACTTTTGTTTTAGGGGATAACACTCATGAATTAATGTCTAGAGCAATTTCTTTAGTCCTTTCCCCTTCACCTCCCCATTATAAATTAATGTGGAATTTATAAATATTGTGAAATGCATAGATTGGAGGTATATAGTTTGTTGAGTTCTGACAAATATATAACTGTAACTATACTCTAATCCAGATATAAAACATTTCAATTTTCCCAGAAAGTTCTTTAATTCCTCTTGCAGTTAATCTCTCTCTGTATCACTCTACCCTGTCCCCTGGCCCACTCTTCTGACTTCTGTTACCTAGATTAGTTTTACCTGTTCTTGAGCTTCATAGAATTGGAATTATACAATAAATATGTACTCTTTGTGACTGACTGACTTTATTCAACGTAATGTTTTTTAGTTTTTTATTATAAAGTATTTATTCAGTCTTTTTGAGACATTACATAAAATTTACCACCTTTGCCATTTTAAAGTGTATACAATTCAGTGACATTAAGTTCACTCACATTGTTGTGCTACCATCACCACCTTCTACCCACAGAACTCTTTTCATCTTGCAAAACTGAAACTTCATTGTTATTCCTTAATTTATAAACCATTTTCAAGAAGAGCTTATAGTACAATCTCTTTTATCCAACTCTATTGGGCCTGGTAATTGTTAAGTTTATAAAACAGTTTTGGCTAGGAGGGGGTAGTACATAAAAATGATATGTACGTAACTTAAAACACGGTATTTTAGTCCAGTTTTTTTTTATATTGATTCCACATCTTTTCTGTGAGCATAGGTCTCCTGATTGGTTTCATCATGGTCTTTCTTAAATCACACCTTTAACCATTATCTTCAGTTTCTAGTTGTAATTGCCTTTTAAGAGTACTGAGATAGTTGAACATTGTTACAGTGGTTTTTGCACTAAATTTTTATAATTTTGCCTCTTGATGATATATTTTTTAAAGCAGTTAACCTTTTTCAAGTTGTTCTGAAGTATTCAGCCTCTTCATGGAAACAACTGCTACTTCTTACAGATTTTAAATAATATTGAATCATTGTATAACTATTTACAGATAAAACTGTTTAGAACAATAATGACTGATTCTTGATAGTGTACAATTCTGTGGATGAAAGTACAAGTGCAGTGTCATATTTTAGTAGCCATGGCACTTTTCTTCACACTGTGAGAATCAAAAATAATGGGAAACATTGGTTTATCTCATGATTTACTCATGGGAGACAATTAAAAGAATTTCTACTATAGATAGTAAATTGATAATTTAAAATTTTTTTAAAGTTTCATTACCTGACAGTTACAAATTGACAGTCTGCTTTTTTTCCTGTTGTCATAGTGAGTTTATTCATGCTATAAAATAAAATTTTATCTGTTGTGCAGCAAACAATCCTAAAACTTAGTAGTTTAACCAACTATTTTATTTTGCTCACAATTTTGTAGGTCAGGAATTTAGGAATGTTTTTACTGGTCTTATGCTGTTGTAGTCAGGTGGTAGCTAAGGGCTGGATTCATCAAAAAGCCTTTTTAATCATATATTTAGCACCAAGGCCATGATTTCTTAAAGAGTGGGAGATTCATTAGGTGTTTTTCTCGTTATGTGGTCTCTTCACATGCTTTTTTCTTTTTTTTTTCTTTTAAGAGAGAGAGGAAGGGAGAGGGATAGAGAGATGGAAACATCGATGAGAAACATCATCGATTTGGCTGCCTCCTTCCTGCATTGAGCCCGAAATCAGGCATGTGCCCTGACTGGGAATCGAACAGAGACGTCTTGGTTCCTGGGTCAATGTTCAACCACTGAGCACACTGGCCGGGCTTCTCGGGCTGTTTTGACTTACATTACATTACAGTACAGTGGTCCCCAATAGTCACGTTTCTTCTATGGAGGGTAGCTTCCTCCAGAACAAGTATTCTAAGTCAGGAAGTGGAAGCCGTCAGTTTCCTAACCTCCAGTCCCAGAAAATGTTACGGTATCATTTCTGCCCCATGCTGCAGGTCAAAGCAATCATAGAGCCCATCCACATTCAAGGGGAGGAGACATAGGCTCTGCTTCTTTATAGGAGGCATGCCAGAGAATTTGTGGCCTTTTCAAATATGTCACAGGTTTAAATGCTGAATATGATTAATAATACTTTTATTTTAAAAAGCTTGAGAATATTTCTGGTAGGTGTCAATATTGAAGTCTGTGGAAGAACACACAAGTCTATATTCAATTGATTTGAATTATAAATAAATATGAAGCATCTGGAGAGAGTGAAACTGATGAAGAATAGAATGCTGGTGGCAACTTCATTATAATAATGGCTACTGTGAAGTTATTATTTATCAGTCAGTTCCCATTTCATCATTAGGTTTGAGTTATAGTGCTTCATAGTATTAAAAAAAAAGATGAGGAAAACAGAGCTCAGTAATATATATAGATGAATTTGAGTTTTAATATTTTGGCAGCCTGCAAACCCCATTTGGTATCATGGTAACAGACATTTTAGACAACAGTGTGAGTTGGTTTTAGGTGGATTGGGTCTGAGTTTCATGTTTTGAAAGGCAGCATTTTAAAATAAATGTATCATTTATAAGTAACTTTTTTCTTTATTACTTAAACTGGATGTAGATTCATTATATATATAAGTTGGTAAAATGTACTTTTGTTTTTAAATGTAGTGTCTTTTATCATCTATAACAATAAAGGACAATCAGATCTTCTGAGGTACATTATTTTTTTTTCAGTGACACGCTTACTATGATCTTTTTTGATGACCAATAAAGAAACAGTGAAGAACTTCTAAAATGGTCATTAGAAAAAATTTATTTCACCAGGTTTTGCTATGCTTTGCTATTGGAAGTAATATCACTTTTATTATTAGCTAACATTTGCATGTGCGTTCTGTTTTATTATATGTTGAGAATATATAGATGTATATATTCTTAATCCATATCAAATGAATATAATTGAATCACTTTTTGAAAAAAGCAAGAAAGAAAATGTTCTTTTTTTCCTTGTGATTTTTTAGTATTGACGCCTGCTTTCCTGATGGTGCCAAGATGAATTACTTTTAGATGTTAATTTCACTATAATTTTAAGTGATTCTTTAGGCAAAGGCTCGTTATTTCCAGTGACTTGTAAAACATTGTTATTGAAAATGACTCATTAAATTTCTTACGTACTTTTACTGTTACATAATTCGTTGAAATAAATTACTAATTTTCTGTAGTCATTAACTTTGTTCCCTTATTCCATATAAATATTATGTATTAGAAGGCAGAGGTAATTTCCTGTTGAAGAGTGTTTCTGTTTGGTTTTGTGTTATTTTATATATAATATATAAAATAATATATAATATTTTATATATAATATATAATTCTGAATAGGAGTATAATTACATTGTTAAATTTAATACCACTGTTGTATTATAACATTTGTTCTCTTTCATTCAGTCTTGTTTGGCTTGAATTATTTTATTCCAATAAATTACTTTAATATGTTATTTTTATGTTCAAGTATCATTTCTTCATATGAAGCAAAAAAACTTTATCCAAAACACTAAATATGTCAGTTTATATATTACATTAAAATATGGCTCAGATCATAAAGTGATGTATTACCTTAAAATTACCCACTTTGTTAAGCCCTGGTTCATGTGACTCATTTGGATGGGCATTGTCCCTTGCACTGAAAGGTTGCCAGTTTGATTCCTGATCAGGGCACATGCCTGGAATTTGGGCTCAATCCCTGGTAGAGGGCATGCAGGAGGAAGCTGATTGATGTTTCACTCTCACATCACTGTTTCTTTCTCCCTCTCCCTCTCCCTGTCTCTAAAAACCAATAAAAAAGAATATTTTAAAAATTAAAAAAATACTAGCCACTTGGTGAAATGTGAGAGCCTTTCTTTAGTAATTAGGGTTTCTTTAAAAACTAAAATATAGGTAAGGCACAATTTAGGAATACATAAATTGTGAAAATCTGACTTATGGAAACAGATTAGAACTTATTTTAATTACAGAATTTTTTTCTCAAAGGTTGTTGAAAAAATATGCTTTCATGTACAATATAGGTGCATAAGATGTATAATGTTCGTGCAGTTATGTAATTTTTACTACTTAAGGATACTTTTTACTTCTCTGTAAATTATAATAATAAATTTTAAATAAAAAAATGTTCACAGTTCCGTCTCTCTTACAAAGCCGAAATCCCTGTTTAGTCTCTTTCATATGAATATAGTAGGTGTAGTTTTTAGAGACTTTGTTTCATAGAAAAGCAATAGGTAGGAGTATATGTAACTATGTATTACATGTTAATAGAAATTGAAGATAGTAAAATTTGGTTAGTATATTTTGTATTGTATCATGATTAAATTATTTTTTTTAATTTACAGTAATGCTAAACACATGTCAGTAAGAGTTATGTGAGACCCTTCCACCCAGTTATGTTAATATATTTTTAAAAATCACAGTGTGGCCTGGCCAGGCGTGGCTCAGAGGTTGAGTGTTGGCCTAGGATCCAGGAGATTGTGGTTTGATTCCCGGTCAGGGCACATGCCCAGGTTGTGGGCTCCATCTCCAGTAAGGGGCTTGCAGGAGGCAGCCAATCAGTGACGACTCTCTCATCATTAATGTTTCTATCTCTCTCTCCCTCTCCCTTCCTCTCTCTCTGAAATCAATAAAGATATATTTTTTTAAAAAATCACAATGTGGTAGGTTTATAATGTTCTTCAGAAAAAAAAAAAGGAAAAAATAGGTCCTAATCCCTCGAACCTGTAAATGTTACCTTATTTGGAAAAGGTTTTTACAGACATGATCGAATTAAGGGTCTTACAATGAGATTATCCTAGAGTCTCTAGGTTGGCCCTAAATGCTATCACAAGTGTCCTAGAAGAGAGAAAGCAATATTTCACAGACCACAGACGAGCAGACCATAGACCGCCTTGTTAAGGAGGAGCAGAGAGATTTGAATATGTTGGCCTTGATGATTAGAGTGATGTGGTTGCAAGTCAAGGCATACCAACAGCCACCAGAAGCTGGAGTCAAGGATGGATTCTCCCTTATATCCTGCTGAGGGAAACAACCTTGCCAACTCCTTGATTTCAGCCATTGTTACCAATTTTAGACTTCTGGCATCCTGAATTGTGAGAAAATAAATTTATGTTGTTTTTAAACACCAAAGTTTTGATGATTTGTTATGGCAGCTGCGGGAAACATATGTGAATATATGTTTCTGTAATCACTGAAGGAGTTAGTCATGGAATAGGAAGGGATCTTACACTTAAACAGCCCTTTTCTTTTCCTGTCACCTGGACATATTCACAAATGAACTTCCTTCCTACTGTTAGCCTCTTCTTACCTTTTGGGTTACAGTTTAAATATCAGCCCATTAGATGAGCTTTCTGTTACCACCCAGTCCTTTATTTTTTCCCCTGTGTCAGTCTCTTTGTTTTCTGTATCATTCATCAAAATTGATCATTAATATGTTTACCTGTACTTTACTAAATATCACATTAGAAAGTAGACTTCCTGCAGGCAGAGAGGATGGTTGTCTTATTTTCTACTCATATTGCAGTTCCTAGTGTATAGCATGTTCTCAATAAGTAAAAATTCTTGTAGAAAATTTCTAGTTTTTTAAAAAATTTTCATTCCGGTACCTAACAGTCTCATTGTGCAATATTCTTTTTTTTTTTTTTTTTTAATCTCCAGTGTGATGGTATGTTCTGATGTTGCTTTTAACTTTTAATATCATATGTCCAATTCAGGAGACTAGTCACAGTGGATCCCATTGATGTCTGCCTAACTCTATCACTGATCTACTACTCACTCTTAGTGTATTTTGCTTTTAGGCGATAAGTGACTCTTGCCTTTATCAGTTCTTACTGTGTTTCTTGTTATTTATTTTGCTGACTAGATTTCTTCACATTTCTCTGCATCATTATATAGGCTTCAAATATGAGAACTTTTGGAATAAGATAGCCCAAGGTTTATCAACTCATTTATTTTTAAACCCTTAGGTATGTGTAGGTCATTTTACTTTTAAGTATTTCTAGTGTTCAGTACAAAGGACGAGTCATGCAGCTTATTGTCTAGTTCCTGGCTACTGCTTGCAAGCAGTTTATTGGGTTATATGGGAACATATAAGACAAGGTGGAAAGATGTATTCTAGACTAATGGGAGCTGTATAGTTCATTAGGGAAAATTAGATAACTATAATACAAATTTTAAGGCAGGCATTACTGTGTCATTGGGAAACCCTGGTAGCTGTGCTTGTTTTTGACTAAAGGAGAGGGTAAGAAGGAAAACAAATATTATAGGAGGTCACAGACTTAATGATAGCATAGACATGATTACTTGAATATTAAGCTATATTTGGTCACATTTCTTTTGATCAGTTTAGGTTTTTTTAAATTTTAGAGATCTGCCTTATACTGTCTTGCTTATTAAGGTTGATGAAATAAAGAGGGCTTTTTTAGTGGGCAGATAGTTTCAGTTTTTTCCTTTTAGATATGTAGCATGAGACACGTGTGTGACATAAGATAGATGTGTGAATAAAGAGGAATGTTTAAGATTTGGTAAAGTATTCAGCCCACCAAATCATTTGGCAAGGCAACCTCAGGCGGGTCTTGAAATTCAGTAAATCTAGGAGCTTTTTTCATAGCTAATTTTTAAGTTGGCCCGCTAGCTAATTTTTAATGATGTTATAAATATCCAAATGGCCCTTGGCAGAGAAAAGATTCCCCACCCCTGCGATTAAAGTGAAGATTAAAACGTGCATTCTGAATGGATTAAAGAATGAGAATACTATTATCTGAAAATAACTAATTCAGAATAGGAAGTATTTAGAAACTTCTTTGTGAAGAAGAAAGGAATTTGATTTTAGTCCTAGAATAATATGTTGAAAGGATTTTATCATGTAATATCTTAAAAGTCATCTAATCAATTTATTCACTTTATATATGAGGACATTGCGGTTAAGGGAGGTGTGGTGCTTTTGCCAGAATCAGATTATTTAGATACAAATTCTTATATGATTGCCATATATGGATGTACTAGAAATGAGGATGGTAGCAACAGTTATGTCACAAAGGTCTAAAAATTCCTGGTAAGAATTTTGACTTAATCCATAAGATGACAAGGAGCCATTGAAAGGTTTTAAATAGATGAATATTTACAAAGATCACTTGGGTAGCACAGTGGAGAGTGGAAACAACTATTTTGGAGGCTGATGCTGCGAATAAACCAGATGAAAGATAACGGTGGCCTTAACTAGGGTGAAAGTATTGGGTACTGAGTGGAGTAGATGGTATCTAGAAGTATTTAAGACCTAGGGTTTGGTGATTGAATACATGGAGTGAGAGAGAGAAGGAGTAGGCAGAGATGACTCTAGATTTTGTCTTTGCTAAACTGTGTTGTAGATGGTAGTACCAGTGGCTGGGCAGAGGAATCCTGGAGGAAGAGTAAATTTGATGTTCATGGGAGATAATCTTGAGTTAGTTTTGGTTGTATTGAAATTGAGGTGCCTGTTAGATTTAAATAGAAACTATTTAATTCTCTGTTGGGTATATGGATCTGAAGCTCAGAGGTTCCTTAGTATATATTTGTAAATGAATCCAAAGGAGTTAATGAGGTAGTTCAGTGAGTGTATTCGAAGTGAGATAGAAAGAAGGGCTAGGTTGAAGTGCTTAGGAATGCCAGTGTTTAAAGAGTAGGTAGAAGAACCTGCAAGAGAGATTGGGAAGAAGCAGTCAGAAAAACTAGGAAGAAAGAGGAAAAAGCATGGTTGCCTTACAAACCACAGGGTGAGAGTGTTTTGAGAAGGAAAGACTGGTCAGATGCTGTTAGTGTTCAAATAAGACAAGGAATTGAAATTGTCTTTATGCATTTATTGAAAAGGAGGTAATTGGTTGCAGGCATTGGGTATAAGAATAGAACATTTATGATGTTGAGTTGTGAAAAGGAGAGGGTTGTGGTTGGAGAAGAATGTGTAGTGGAGGATAGTTTTGCTTTTGTTTTTGTTTTGTTTCATTTTTAAAGATGTAGGACCTGGAGCCTGTTTCAGTGTTAATAGGCGGGAACCAAACAAGAGGGGGAAGTTGAATATTTACGAGAGGGAACACTTTAGAGAGCCAAGTCTCTGAGAGTACAGATGGAGGAATTAGCCTTAAGTAGGTGGAAGAATCCCTTCTTTGTGAGTGGAATAAAGTGGAATAGATGGGTACAGATGCTGGTAACTATAGTTTTGTTAGAAATAAGTTAAGGGTCTTCTCTTAAATGCCTTCTATTTTCTTGGTTTAGCAAGATGCTTGGTAATAATATGCTTTGATTATGGAAAGGAATAGAAAGGTTGGCAGTCTGGGGAGAGTTGAGAATCCTTGAAAATTTCTGTAGAATGAGAGAAAGAGACTTAGGTAGAGGAAAAAATGGAATATGGTAGGCGGCACTGTTAATCCAGCTGAAAATGGGAAACATGAATTTTATAGTGAATTCTCTGATGGGTCTCAGCAGAAGACAGGTAATTGGATAAGGTTGGTGATCCTTGTGGGGAGCTATTATCAGTTGCTTTGTTACCACTCCAGATTCTGAATCAGTTGAGAAATAGAACCAACAGTCATAGAAATCAGAGAACTGGCCTATTGTTAAAAGTTTAATATAAATGTGGCTTGGATTGAGGCTGAAAAGAGGTCTCCCACAAGTTCTCTTCTGAATTAAATTTACCCATCCAGTCACAGGCTAAAAAACATGTCTCCATACTAAAAAAAATGAAGTTTTTCTTTAGTGAGCTTCTCTTATGGGAGCTTTACTAGCAGAATAATACACTGTTTGTGGGGACAAAGTTTCCTGTGAGGAACCCAAAGAGCTTGTACTATGCATTCATACTGACCTTTATATATTAATCTCACCCAACAGAGAACCTGTGGATGTCTTGCTCTTGCCATTATTCTTATGGTTTTTCTCTTGGGAAAAAGGGGAGTAAAGAAGATAGAGAAAGGGACTGTAGTATTTCTTCAGTCTTACTTCTATCTAGAGAAGGCCTGTGTTCTCTTTTAAAATGTGAGAAAAGGTGATGTATCAACCCCATCTTATTCATTAAGGGTTGAAACTTGGCCAGATAGGTGGAGAATAATTCATATGGTGAGACTTTAGTTGACAGCATGATAAACATAAAATCACTGATTATTTTGTTGAGAATATATGACTGGTCCCAGTGAGGTCATTAATTCTGGAAAATTTGGGTATAGCATTAAGATTATGAGAGTGAGTATAATTCTCTGAAGGAGAGGGTAATGAAATAAGATCAGAGCCACATCAGCGGAGACAAATATTTCTATTAAGGATGTAGAGGTGGTAAAAGAATTAACCACAGTGGTTGGAAGGTAGATAAAGATTTTGGAGAGTCTAAGTGCTTTGTTTTTTTAGTTTACTCATTACCTGCTGGAAAGTGTTAAGTTTTCTGAATGAAGACTGGTAAAGACAAAAACTTAATTGATAACACAGATGAAAATTATATAAGGGAAGATGTTTAGTTATTAGAATCATTGATTGGGATGTTTTCCTATATGATCATTTGTGAATAGAGTATGTTTCTGTTTGTGAATATGTATATCAATTATTGTTTTATTAAATTTATTGGGGTGACATTGGTTAATAAGATTATGTAGGCTTCAAGTGTACATTTCTATGATACACGATCTGCATATTGCATTATGTGCCCACCACCCAAGTCAAATCATCTTCCATAACCATATATTTGATCCCCTTTACCGTGTAACACCCCCTCCCCCTGCTTTCCCTCTGGTAACCACCATACTGTTGTCTGTCTCTGTGAGTTTTTGTTTGTTTTTCTTGTTTGTTCATTTGTTCTTTCAGTTTTATATCCCACATCTGAGTGAAATCATGTGGTTCTTAACTTTTTCTGTTTGTCTGACTTATTTTACTTAGTATGATATTCTCAAGGTCCATCCATGTTTTCACAAGTATTTCATCTTTGCCATTGGCAGTAGTATAGCAATAGTTCTTTAATTCAGCTTCATATAGGAAGTTTCAAAATTATCCTTAGCCTCAATAATAATGGGATAGTTAAGAGAACAGAGTGTAGTGCTGTAATTTCTTTTAAGATGTAGGCCTCTCAGCTCATGCCCTAATGTGGACAGAGTTGGTTTAGTGCTAGCAACTTAATCTTCTACTGCTCAAGCTCCATTGTGTTTTTCCTGGACAAATAAGAGGAAAAGGAAGTCATGTGAGAACTATCAGCAACTCATTTGCTTTCATTCAGTCATTTATTCTAAAAGTGTTGATTCAACAATATTATTTGAACCCCTACTATGTGCTAGGAAGTGCTCAATTTAAGGTGCTAGGGAGCAGGAAAAAAGATTAGGAAGTGGTCCCTACTCTACCTCAGAAGAGCTTATAGAGATTTAGTTAAACAATGACTTGAACAGATAAGGCTGAAATACTGATTTTAAATGAGTAGACTCTTCTAATTAGTTAAGTCTTAGTGGCTGTTCATTTTTAACTTTGACTAAGGGTGTGTGTGTGTGGTGTGTGTGTGTGTGTGTGTGTGATTCTGTATTTCCTTTGTTCTATTTCTTCTTACCAACAGTCAGGAAAAAAATCAGTTGTCTATTGCTTCTTGGAAACATGGCATGAAACATGATCAAATGGAAAGATATTGTGATTATGAAGATGCTGGTTAGCCATTAGTTTTCCAAATGGGCTAGAAATGGAGTCAAATGCTAAGTGGACAGTGTTAACGAGTAGGGCACTTTGGGATGATTGAATAATCTGGATGATTTCTGGAGATTCTGTTTTTTGAAGTCAGTTACCTAAATGTCTTTTTCTGTTAGGTGTTTTGTTTTGAGGAACTTGCATTTTGTATAAATACATGTTATATGGAAAAAGGTTAGAAAGAATACTAACACAAAAATTTTTAATTCATTCACTGGTTAAATGCTAATTTAAAGCACTTAACCCTTTTTTTCTAGTTGGTTTTAAAAAAACAAAACTTTCCTTGAGTTTATTTTCACTCTATCTTGATGGAAATAATAGTTGGCTCATTGTGCCGTGATGCTTTTTTATACAATCATCTAAAAAAAAATCAGTTATGTATGCCCACAGTTTGAAGTTGTAAAAGGCTTGATGTGACACACAGACATCTCCTATGCCCTCCCTTCTTTTCAGCCTCTCTATTTCTTGCTTTCTAAAGGCAAGATGTTTAGAACATATGGCTGATTCTTTTAGTGTTTACCATTGACTCTCTAAATAACATGTTTACTGTGCTACTTCTTGATGTTTCTCTTTCATACCTGTCAGCTTCCCAATATGGAAGATTAAAATTTAGCTGTCTTTCACCACCTCCTCTACCCCACACCACATACTTTATCTGTCTTTTACCTTTCCAACAGTTGTAATTTTGGTGCAATTAGTTATTCATTATTTACATTATTATGACTAGTTAAATTCTATTCACAGCTGAGAAATATAGTACATAATGTTTACTTTTTCTGTCCATCATGGTATTTTCTCTCTGTTTGTATTTGGTTAATTTTCTAATCACTAATTCAACCCTAAATTGTTTAAATTTACTTTCATGATGGTAAAACACATGAGAGTCTATTATTTTCATGTGCTCGAGTATATCTCCCAGGACCTTCCTGGTATGTTCCAATGCAGTCTGGTTGCTCTCTATTCTTGTTACATAGGTATCTTGGGAATTCACTTCATCATTATTCTGGAAAAATCCCCCCTTTTTTTCCACTTAAGTTGGATCTGTTGTTTTCTAATCCCATGTCTTCCTGTGTCTTACTCCCTTGGGTTACTCCATAGCTTTTTAAGAAAGAGTGTTTGGAAAATAATTTTTTGAGACTTGGAAAATGTGACTATGGCTTTATTTCCCCCTCAAATTAGTTATTTGTTGGTTTAGCTGATTATATAATTCTGTGTTGTAAATCATTTCCCCTTACAATTTTAAAAGCATTTCTCCATTGCTTTTCACCTTCCAGTGGTGCTGTTGTGAAGTCTGTTGTCATTGTATACTTTATCCTTTGAATGAAACCTATTTTATCTCCCTGGAAGCTTGTAGGATCTTTCTTTTGTTCCTAGTGTGCCTTAGTGTGTGTGTGTGTGCGCGTGCGTGTGTTTTCCTTCTGTCTTCTTTGACACTTGGGGACCATTACATCTGAAAATCACATCCTTTGGTGTTAGAACATTTTCTTGAATTATTTTGTTGATGATTTCTTTCCTTTTGTTTTCTCTGTTCTGTCTTTCTAGAATTCCTAATAGATATTGCATATTCTGGACTGGCTCTTTTCATTTTGTTAGGCTTTTACTCTGATTTTCTATTCTCTTTCTTTTATACTTCTTTTTAAAGGAGGTTTTCTCACTTTATTTTTCACCCCACAGTTTTTCATTTCTGTAATTATCTTTATTTTTAAGCCTTTATTCTTGTTGTATATTGCTCCTTCACATCCCCCCTCTCCCCATACACAAATTAGGCCTTCCTATTCTTATTTCAGTGGTAAACTATCTACTGTTAACTCTCTGCAGGTATTAGTTATAGTTTTAATTTTTATTTTAAAAATATTTTCTCTCCTATGTAGTCTTTGTTTCTTCCATTGTTTTATTTATTTATTTTTGTTCTTTTGCTTGGTCTCTATTTTTCATATTTGATACTTTATTCATGTCTTTGATTGTTCTTGGCAATCTGCTCTTATATAGAGTGAAGCATTAATATTAAAGTAGCAAGCACATACACACACACACGCATAAGCTTAGAATGTGTCAGACACTGTTCTGAGTGCTTCATCTGTTTTTACTTATTTAATCCTCACAATGACTTTAGGAGTTAGTTTCCATTGTTATTAATTACTATTATTATTATTAACCCTATTTGACAGATGAGGAACTGAGGTGCAAAATGTTTAGTAACTTGCCCAGTGTAATAAAGTTGGTAGGTGGCAGAGCTGGAGTTTGAATTCAAGCAGCCTGACTCCATTGTCTCTTCTTTGAACCTTTATACTATTCTGCCTCTTGCTGAAATCAGGAGCACATTGGAAATTCTGTGCGTGTGGGTAGGGCTTGTGAGTGAGCTATTTCTTTGTGGAACCTCTGATGAGGTCCTTTTTCTTTTTCTTTCTTTTTTTTAAATATATCTTTATTGATTTCAGAGAGAGGAAAGGAGAGGGAGAGAGGGAGATAGAAACATCAATGATGAGAGAGTCATTGATCTGCTGCAGCCCACAACACGAGCATATGCCCTGACCGGGAATCGAACCCCGATCGCCTGGATCCTAGGTCAACGCTCAACCACTGAGCCACGCCCGGCCGGGCAAGGTCCTTTTTCATGGGTTAATTAGATTCACCAGAGAAGAATCTTCTAGACTGCTGATAGAGGTTGGATCGAAGCCCAGCCACTGGCAGTTTGGTTGCTGAGTGGTGAAAGAGGACCTGGGGAATGGGTCTCAACATTTGATACAACTTGGACTTAGTTCTTTTGTCTCATTGTCTTCCAGTCCAGAGACCCTTTGCTTTATCCTGTCCAGGGAGTAAACCTTTAGTCTTCTGCAGTGATGAGGAACTGTTAGTTGCTCAGTTGTGCAGATTCTGAGAGGGAATCTTGGATATATTTGCGACTCTTACTTTGAGTCTCACCTTTACCTCACATTCAGTACCCCCCACTTCTGAGCCTTTAGTGGATTCTATGATGTAAACGTGATTCTCATTTTCTCACTGTTTTAAGATACATCTTCCTTGTATATACTTTCAGATTTTGTACAGCTTTCTCATTTCACATTCTCTTTGACCATGTATGAGGAAGCAAACAATCAAAATAGATCTTTGCTATCTTTTAAGAAAAGACTTTTGGGAAAAGACTTGAACAAATTGCATTTATTTATTTATTTATTTATTTATTTATTTATTTATTTATTTATTTATTTATTTAGAGGAAGGGAGAGGGAGTGATAGAAACAATGGTAGGCTGCTCCTGCACACCCCTACTGGGGATCAAGCCACAACCTGGGCATGTGCCCTGACAGGGAATCGAACCGGTGACCTCTTGGTGTATAGATTGACACTCAACCACTGAGCCACTCCTGCCGGCTAAATTGCATGTTCTTAATGTGCCATTTAAAATTTTTTCTTAAAAAAAATGATAAAAAAATTTTTTTCTTAGGTCTGTTGAAATAGATATCAAATGTCTCCTACCTGAAGCATTTCATGATGCCTCAAATAGATATATTACCATATAAAAATCTATCCTTCCACCTTGGACATATTTTCTTCTTTTTTATGGCTCTTGTATAACTCATATTATTTGTATTTGCATGCTTTTCTTACACTCTGCCCTTCTCTCCACACCTGACTGTAACTCCTTGAGTGATCTTCTACAGAGTTGCTCAATAAAAATTTGTTACAGTAAGTGTTGTATTTATGTTGTTCTTATAAAATATTAGCAATATATTAAATGCTGAGAATAGTAAAATAAGAAATTAATAGAATAGTTTAACAAAAGAGATTAAATTCAGATATAAAGAAGTATGAGAAGTGTTAAGCCTGGATATAATGAAATCTTTCATTGTAGATACATAATCATAGCAAAGTATACATCTCTCTTTTTCCAGGACAGAAAAGGAAAAGTACATACTCTATCAATGTTTTGGCCAGGCTCATGATCTATAACTTAGATGACGGATATATTTGGTGTTGCTATATTATATTTGTAGTGTGATGAGATATAATGCTAAGTGCTTAGAAATATTCTAAAAAGTTTATAAATGCACTTTAGATAAAATAATGTTTTAATGTTTTATGGAGAGGCTAAATCCATAAAGAAATCCATACTTGTAATTTACAAAAAATACTGATTTTGTAAAATGGATTTTTACAAATCAGTGCTATAATTTTCTTTCCTCCTGATCTTTCAGATGTTCTGAAGGAAACAAACCGTTTCAGGATTTGAAACTAAATTATTCAGAGAAAGGTTACTGCTTTAAAATAATGTTTATTTTTCTAGTACTATATTTTTAAGAAACTCATGACACATTTGTTTTTTAAAATGTATTAATATTTATTTGAAAATAAAGTAGAGGAATACTGTCATCTGCATTTTAATATGTAGAAGTTGCTGAGGTATGGAAAACATCAGTTATCACTACTATGCTTTTTTGTAGAGCTAAATCAGTACTTAGGAAACTGATGGTATTTGATTCATTACCACAGGCAAACAAAGCTGAAATGATTGTTAGGCACGGGTATTTGTTTTTGTTTTTAAATTTTCTGGCACCTTACAAATAATTTATTGGGATATGAGTTATGAAAACACATAGAAGCATTACTCCAAAAATTTCATCATTTGAAACCATATTATTTGGGTACAGTGTTCATAGATGCTAAAAATATTTTTTAATTGTCTCCTGAGATTTGTGGGATACATGTGGAAAAGACAAACTTGGTGTTTATAGTTTGACTTGGTTAATTCTCTGTATCCATATCACTCCTCTTTCATAATTTCTTCATGAAAAAATGTAATCACATACAGATTTCTATTCGCTTGCAACACAAAATTAATGTGAATTCCATTTCAAACTAACCACCATCAAAAGTTTTTGAAAGTCTGGTTTATATTTTTTAAGTGCAGTATGTGGATGACTTGCTTAGTTTTGATTTTTGGAAAAATATATCTTTAAAAATATTTTCATCAGGTTGTTAAGATGTGGGTAATGGTGACAATACTGGTATCATATTTTGGTTAATTTAATGTCCTTTTTATAATGTATTTTTGTCTACATATATTTCTTTCAGTGCCATTACCTACTGAGTTTCTGTGAAAATAATTTTTTTTTGCTTATTAAAGCAAAACAATCCATGAGATTGTTTTTTACTGTTTATTTTTCTTTGACTATTTTTGTTTTGTTTTGAAGGCATTAGTATTAATTTCAGTGAGAAGGGAAAGCATGGCCATAGATAACCATTTTTATATAGATAACTGCCTCATTACTTAGAGCAAAATGCCTTAGAAAATGCCTTTAAAATTATTGCTTAACATATGGCTTAATTTGTTTTAGCTTTTTGTGTTTTAGAAATTGGAGAATATTGTTTTCTGTAATCAAGTCAATCTTATATTATTGACTCAAGGAAACTATTATTAATATATGGATATATTCACTTTTGAAATATAGAAAAAGAATCCAGTTATCATTGACTAGAGTACCGCCTGCAGCTACTTATTCACAGTTTATTGTGAATTTATTTTTATGTTAATGTATACCACCTATTACTTGTTTCACCTTTCCAGATCTTTTAATTCTTTCATAGTTTGTTGGATAAAAGCTTCTTTTTCTTCTTTTTTTTTAAAGCCCATGTACTCATGGTTTTCTCCTTTTATTTTTGATACATATTTAACACAAAATAAAACATGTGTTGTCCTATTGATTGTCTTTCTTACATACTTTAAGGGTAAAGAAGAGAAGAATTCTAGATATTCGTTTGTGTTTTTCTGTCCCCTGGTCTCCCATGAATACATGACTTGATTTATCTCGATCAGCCTAGTAACTTGCTCCACATTTTTCCAAAAGTGCAAAGCAGTTTCAGCTAAAAATACACATATCAAAATGCTCCAGAAGTTGTGGCCACAGCTCAAAAATGCTGATCAATTTTGAAAATCTAAATCAACCTCGGCCATGAAACCAAGGGAAGAACCTTTGTGGTGGGGGACAGATTTCCAAAAATTCACCACAGTCCTGTTCTTAGCTGGAGTTTGTGCTGATGTTGCCAGACAACTGAGGAATAGATGCAAAAAGCAGGAAGCATTATTGAATTGAACTCTAGTGCCAATTTGGGAAAAGCAAATTAAAATGTAAAAGAATATTTTTCCACTCCTGGCATCTCAGTGTAAAATGGCAAAATACATGGTTGCTGAAAAAGTCACAGAAATTACTAATTTTGCCAGAAATGCTAATTTTGCCAAAAAAGTCTAGTCTTTTTGAGTTAAAAATGCATGAACGCATAGTTAAAAATATATATATTTTAAAAACCCAAATAAAAGTTTTCATTTACAAATCAAACTGTATATACCTTTAAGTCAGAGAATGTTTTGACATAACTGACTGTGTGTGGGCTTGTTTCAGTGTCTTCTGTTATTTTTCAGGTGCACTTGAAGAATGGATGATGATGATTTTGGTGGTTTTGAGGTATGTACTATTATTTACCTTAAATTTATGTAATTGTTTTAACTTTGTGAGATTATAATGGAGTATATACTATTTTGACAATGTATTATTTATCATTGGCATTCATGGTCTTTTTCTTAATCATTTTGAATGTAACTTTGGAATGAAAAAAATGAAATCAAGGCAAATTAAAATATATCCCCTCTGAAAGTTAAACTGATTTTTTATTATTCAACATTTGGTCATGCCCATAAGAATGGTTTAAATTAAAGTAATTAAATGCTACTAGTGGAAGCACTAAAGAGGCTTTAAAAATTGTCAGCAGATGATTTTGTTGGGATACGTGTCAATTAGGAAATACTTGTGAGATGAGAGATGAGTATTGAAGATTTGTCCCATATTTTCATGTTTACACCTGTAATGAGTTGATTTAGACTATTAACTACATAGCCCTTTGGTGACTTATACAGCTAATTAGTATGTTTATGTTAGAGATTCTCTCAGGCTTGAGTTGGTATTTTATAAGTGGAAATTGTTAGCTGAAGAAGCACTACCTTTTCCTTAATCCTTTTCAGTGAGTGTTCATTTTATTGAAATATTTTGTAACCCAGTTATTTTTATGGAGCCAGTATAGCCTTGCAGGAAAATCTCTGGATTAGGAGCCAGGATGCCTGAACTCAAGTCCTGGAACTACCATCAAGTGAGCTCTGTGATTTTTTCTTTTTTTAAGTAAGACTTTCACCTAGTTTGGAATTTGGTAAAAGGAGATTGTTAAAAATAGAGAATGTAGTTAATGACATCAAGAGGAAATATAAGATATTAAGTCTATATTCAGTGTCCTGAATATCATGAGAGAATGGTATGAATTCTTTAGATTAGGGTCATTTTCTCTTCTGTAGATCTTTAATAATATGTTAATATGGAGATATTTAGAATGTGAACATTCCTATTTTCTGCATTTCATCTAAAACTGTTTTTTGTTTAGCACATTTATATGTTTTCTATAATATTTGGGGTTTTGTTGGGTGATTGAATCTTATTTATGTTACTGAAATGTAACATTTAAAAATTTGTTAAAATTTCTATTTTGAGGAAAATGTATGTTTCAGATATAATACTAGTTGTTTAGAATTTGAAGGTTAAAACTTAGTATAGTTTTCTTTATTTAAACCATGTTTGATTTATTATATTGGGAAAAAATTGAGTGGGTAGTGCTACTCCTTAGAGTAAAAATTACACTTCAATGTTTATAGTCAGTGGATCTATTACTTTTAATATTATGTAGGTACAATTTTAACCAACAACTCCAATTTAATTGTGGTTATTAGGGTTTTTTCGTACCACATCCTGTTGTAGAAATATGGAAGGTCTCTATCCTTGGTCATATAAACCATGGTCATTTTTTGTAGTTTGTAGAAAGTAGCAGTAGCTACAGTATATTCTACATCATGTATCTCCTATGGCAGATTTCTAGTCAACTTTTCCTTGGCTGACATGTCAATGAAGAATCTGAATTGAAATTATGGCTCTTTTTTCAATAATAATTGTGACCTGGACACTTAGAGACAGAAAAATCTGCACTCTTACCCACATCTCAGCATTTCAGGAATTGTCTCAAAGTTTTAAAACTTTAATAGGAGGGCTTGTTAATTTAAAATATCAGCTTTAGGAATTCTCTGAATGTTGAATAAGTAGATTATTAAAAAATACAGATGAATCCCATTTCTTTAGATTGATCTCTAATTAGGTATTGTGTTAATTAATAAAAAAGATTTGGTCTCTAGACTTTTAAAGAAAAATGATTTATTTTACTTATGTACATGGGTAAATGTGGAGGGTAATTTAAAGTATTTAGATCTGAAGTTCACAAGTGAAAATGTGATTAAGGATATATAAAATAAAAATTTCATTGGCAGGAGATATATTCTGAATAAGTAAGGGAAAAAAGATAATAGAACATAAGTACTGGGGTGGTGTGTATGGTGGGTGTGGTAGCAATGAAGACTGAAAAGTAATTGAGTGTTCAGGGGGAATTTGAAAATATGTGGTACATTGCTGAGAATATGCTTATATAACTGGGAAGCTTGATTGCTTAAGTAGCATTTCTATTTTCTCCATCTTCAAAAATAGTTTTGCCTTTGTTTTCTAGGCTGCAGAGATATTTGATGGTGGAAGTGGTGAAACCCAAACTACGTCTCCTGCTATTCCTTGGGCTGCTTTTCCTACAGGTACTAGTATACAGTAACTAGGAATTTTTTTCTTGCTTAACATTTTTGCCTTTTCTTTGGAAGCCTCTTTCTGCCTTTGCACTTGGCCTTCTATGATACGAAAAATGGAATGACCCAGATTTAATTTAGGTTATTTCCATAACAAATTATTAATTGCATAACAAATTCCAATTTATATTTCCTAATTTGTCCTAATTTTAGGAAGGCGAGGTACAAATAATTTTTTTAGGTGCTTCAGTTTATTAAGACTCTTTCTTCTTATATTCTAAATATATTCTAAAAATAATTTATCTTCTCCACCAGTTTTTAAAGTTAGAAGTTTTTTTCAGGAATGTCATTCAAAAGTATTAAAAATTAAAAAATGAGCCATCCAAGAAATTAATAAATACAAAAATAAATTCTATTATTGAGAGATATTTTGTGGAAGACCTGATGTTCAATAATAATATAATTCATGTCTAAATAGTATTTTGAGTTATCTAGACTTTTTGTTCTGACAAGTCACTGTGAGGTCAGGAGAGGATGAAAATGTCATTTTTTAACAGCTCTGGTTAGTCTTAGATTATTAGAGATACTCATGCTACAAACATTTTTTTAGTGCTTATTATGCATTTGGCACTATGGGGTTATGTCCTTATTTCAAGGGGCAGGCACATGCATATCTGATTTGGGAAGAATGGTGATTTGGTCATCCATCCAGTTAACAAATGTTATTTTATGCCGGGTATGAGCCAATTACTATCTTTGGAGATTGTTGATCTGAGCTTTGAAGGATGTATATGATTTTATTCAGCATAGATAGGAAATTGGGGAAATATTTTGAGGGGAGAAAAGTAAATGGAACAAAGGTGTAAATGTGGGAAAGAAGATGGCATAGTTTGGAGGCTCGTTCTTGTTTGAGGTATTATATATGTGGTTTCCTTTGCCTGGAATTTTCTACCTTTCTACTCTTTCTCACTCCCTTATCATTGCTAATTCCTTTTTGTTTTATGTGGTGTTCCTTGCTTTCACATTTCTTTTTCTGGGAAGCCTTCCCAGAGGACCCTCCCACATCTATGTGCATCTGTTTTCTGGTTCTTGTTAGACTGTCAGTTTTGTGGGATTAGGTACCTTGTCTGTCTTACTGTTAACATCTTAAATGCCAAAAGTAGTGCCTAGCTTCTAGTTGGCCCTTAATAAATATGTGTAGAAAGAATAATTAAAGAAAAAAAATGAATGAATAAATAAGTAATTGAAGGAATTACTAGACTAGAGTGGGAGTGGAAATTGATAGGAAGATGTGGTATAATGATATTTATATAATGATTTAATATTTACAGTAGTGGTTACACACACACACACACACACACACACACACACACACACACACACACAGGTCTAGTCCTCAAAGCCTAATGAAATTAGAATTAAAGAACAACACCTCTAGTGTACACATACACACAAACACACAGAGTCTCTCCCTCACCCCCTTAAAAAATTAGACCTGAAGAAAGTACTCTTTCTGAATTTCTGAATTTTCTAAATGACTTATAGGAACAGAGGAAACCAAACCTGGCCAAGAGCTGAAGTTAAAGGCAGGTTACATGATTGCTTAGCCCAGGCAATCTTTGTCCTTTGCTAAAGTTACTTGTCTTCCTCTGGCTGCTGGAGAATTCAGCTTCTTATTCAGGTATCTGGAAGCTGTTTAGACAAATGATGTGCACAATCTAATTAGCATAGCAATTTAATCATTTCCACACTAAAGACCAGAGAAGAAAGGAAGCTTTAAGAGATCTAAAGCAGATTATTTTTAGTTTAAGAAAAGCCTACTATTCTCCTTTTGTCTATTTTCCTACCTATACCATAGCTGTCTGTAATCTATATGAAAACTGCTTTTTAAAAGAAATAAATATTAACCAAATTTTACCACAGCTAAAAATCTTAAGAAGATTATTCAAAAACATTTGGTTTTAAGTTATTAAAGTACTTGGGAGAGAATAGAAATTTTTATTCTTGGGGTAAGGATAAAAGATTTAATTAGGTAAAGAGTATAGTGGGCTTAGTGGGCCTAGTGATTATCCTGCTTCATTGCTGACAGTAGGTTGGAGAATAATTTCATAATAGCAACCAGAATAATGAATCTGTCCCTCAAAGTGTCTCTTTATAGTCTGCAATACTGTTAATGGAACGTATTACCTCAGGACATGCATATCACTGTCAAATTAGTATATTACATAGTGGGACCTTTTAAAATGCTAGCTTATATGCAATACTAATGATGAAATTAATAAATTGCCAATCAGAATAAATGAAATGTGCATGTTGGTTCTTTACACAAACAATTATCTCTAGGCCCATAGCTCATTAAGATATGGCATCTAACTTATAAAATGTGTTTCTCCACTTCCATTATCTCAGAGTTGATGACTGTAAATAAGAGGTGAATTATGAAATGACCAAACTCCTCTTTTGCTTTTAACTTTACTCTAAGTAAAAGTATGGTGATTATTACTTTATTTCAGTGAAAGCTGCTCAGTGAGAATTGCTTTTATTCAGGCATTTTTATCCTATTTCATAGCCTTATCCTCTAGCTTGTCTTCCATGGTTAGTGTGTGTGAAGTTTATGAGCCAGTCAGTGTGATCTACGTTGTTATGCTGGATGATGTCTGTTCCTCTCTCTTTGCCATTGATTCTGATTGTAATACCTTCCCTCATCTCCCATCTGCTTACTTTCAAGAAAAGGTATAGAGCAGGGGTGGGGAACCTTTTTTCTGCCAAGGGTCATTTGGATATTTATAACATCATTCACAGGCCACACAAAATTATCAACTTAAAAATTAGCTATGAAAAAAGCTCCTAGATTTATTGAATTTCCAGCCCTGCCTGTGGTTGCCTTGGCAGGGCCAGACCAAATGATATACAAACCATGGGCCGGATGTTTCCCATCCCTCGTATAGAGTTTTCAGTGAATTTGTTCCGTATCTCATAACTGCTTTCTTTTTAACTATATCATTTTTTTTTTTTTCTGCATCACTTACTTTAGCACTTAGTTTATGCCAATTTGTATTTTTTTTATTGTAGTGAAATACATGTCATGTAAAGTTTACTATATTAATTTTTAAGTGTACAGTTCACTATTGTTAACATACATTGTTGGTTAACTTTTTTATCTTGGAAAACTGAAACTGTAGTCACGAAACAATAACTACTTATTTTCTCCTTCCCTCAGCCCCTGGCAGCTACCATTCTACTTTCTATCTCAATGAATATGAGTATTCTAGATATCATATATAAATAGAATCATAAGTATTTATCGTTTTGTGGCTAATTTATGTCACATAGCATAATGTCCTCAAGGTTCATCAGTATTGTAGCATGTGTCAGAATTCCCTTCCTTTTTAAGCCTAACTAACATTACAGTATATGTATGGACCACATTTTGCTTATCCATTCATCTTGTTGATGGACTCTTGCTTCCTTTGACTATTGTAAGTAATGCTGCTATGAACATGGGTGGGCTGCTTTGTGTTTTTAAAATATCATTTTATTGCATCCAAGGCAGTGATGGAGTAATTGAAAATTACACTCACCTCCTCCCAGGATCAAATTGAAATTACAACTAAATTATAGAATAATCAATCTGAATAACCAACTGAAGATTAGCTGAGTCTTATAACTGGTAACATATAGAAGAAACCACATTGAGACTCATAGGAAGGGCGGAGACACAAAAAGGGCTGGTTTTTGATATTCCTTTTTTTCCTATTTTTTTGGTTCTATGTGTACTTTATAAATTACTGGTTAATCAGTTATTTCTTTTTTTAAAAACTATGGCTTTATTGATTTCAGAGAGAGGGAAAGAGAGGGAGAGGAACATCAATGATGAGAGTCATTGATGGGCTACCTCCTGTACACCCCCACTGGGGATCGAGTCCGCAACCTGGGCATGTGCCCTGACTGGGAATTGAACCTTGATCTCCTGGGTCATAAGTTGATGCTCAACCGCTGAGCCACGCTGGCTGGGCTTTGATATCATTCTTAAACAATTCACTGTCTTTTATAAATTTTATAAGACTGGTAATGCTCTACTTTTTAGGAAACTGACTTTTCAAAATTAATGTCTATCTTCTGATACACACACATGTATATATAAATGCAAAGATATAAGGAATACAGACATATATAGATAGATAACTATTATGATTTCT
This sequence comes from Miniopterus natalensis, assembly GCF_054644295.1. Lineage (NCBI taxonomy): Eukaryota > Metazoa > Chordata > Mammalia > Chiroptera > Miniopteridae > Miniopterus > Miniopterus natalensis. The sequence continues at coordinate 153,977,198 of NC_142082.1, read as the reverse complement.
TCCTTTTTCTCCACTTTTACCTTCCAGTGCAAGTTCTATTTCATACTGTACTCTCCTAAAGGAAGGAGTTTATCTTTACTTGACCTTTTAAGTTCTAAGAACATTACACAGTTAGCCTAGTTTGGATTCAGTATGGTTTTGATTCTTTTCTGGTTGCAGCAGACCCAAAGTTTCTGAATTCATGGGATTTATTTAAATTAATTTTTTAGAGTGTTTGTTCATTTTCTCACAAATTTATTATCTGGTTTTTAAAGTATACTATTTATCACACACTGAATGCCTCATAATGTGGACCTCATTCCGTTTTTAGTGATGCCTTATGAAAATTGTCATCACGAATGACAGAATGGTTCACAAAATGTATTGTTAATATTGGCAAGCCCTTTTATCAATAACTTTAGCTTCAAATCTTTCCATGAAAAAAATATGAGGTCAGAAAGTATTGCCCTGTTACCATTGTGTACGATGTGGGTGGTGCTGTTTTAGAGGCAAATGACTGTTCACTTTTTACTTTTAACTGTATAAATATAAATTGTCTAGAAAGCGAGGTGGGAGGCAAAACCTTGAATACTGTCCTTTCCAATATGTTTCTAAGTTCCTTGTAGCACTACACAGACCACATTAGAATGCATTGACCATCAAAGGGAAAAAGAAGTGGTCCAGATAGATACTTTAATCCAAATTAGCTTCTTCAAAACAGCTTATATAGAAGGCAAACTAAACTGTCTGTCACAAGCCGACCCTTTAGAAGGAATAATGGGAATTAGACCAGCAGATGTTGAACCAAATAACTTAGATGTGGTTCACTTTGCATCTGGAGCTATTTGCATACAAAGCCAACAGGAAAGTTCAAACATTTTTCTCAAGACATTGGCAGAGAGAAACCTGGAAGACAGATGCCTTTTTGATTTCATGGTTCAGTTTTTCCATTCTCCATCCTCCTGGCCAGGAAAACCTAGGACAACAAATCGGTCATTTTATTAATATCCCATTACTCTCCTTGCTAACCCTGTTTTTCCAGTCCAATCTATGTTACACATCTACAAGAGTTCAGAACCTGAGTCCGTATTTTTTGTTTGAGAAAAAATTGTTGTGATTTTTTTTTTTTTTTTTCAGATTAATCTGAAAAATAAGAGTAGTAAACATTAACTGAATTTTACTTTGATCTATATTTGAGGTAAAATTTTCAGGTGACTTACTATATTTTCAAATACCTGTATTATAATCAGTAGCATGTACCATACTGTTTAAAATTTTTCCATCCCTTCTACTTTGTATCTATATTAGACATTTTTGCCAGGACATAAAGTAGACTTCCATTGTAGTGTAATAATTTTGTATTGTACATGTAAGTATTGGTATTTATGTGGATTTTCAGTAATTTATGTCAGTTCCTGTCTTCATTAATGCATATAATAGTCAGTGATATTTGTTGTGACTTTGAAGATTAAGTTTATAGTGTGTTTCAGAATCAAGTATTTCTGATTGTAGAATGAAGAGGCCTGCCTTTGCCTTGAACTTACTGTATAACTTCATTGAAACTCAGTTATTTAATCTATAATGGTATCTATGCGTTCTTCCAGATTTTGAGTTCTAAGTTTAATTTTTTTTTTCTGGTTGCAGCTCACCTAGTAGGTTCCTAGGTGAATCATGGTACCTGATTTTAACTGCGTGGTCCAACTGTCATTATACTAATCTAATATATTACATTTGCTCTAAAAACATAACTATAAACAAAACACAGATATTAATGTGAAGAACTATAATACTGAAGAGAAACTTGGTCCTTTTAAAAATATTGTAATTATTATCAGTTACTGTTTAAACTGATTTTTCTTACAGCGTTTTATGGTATAGTCTTTTATCTGTTCTATCTGATTCTGAACTTGCTTTTTAAAAAGATAGTGGTTTGATTTTAGGATATTATAGAATACATTAAAAAAAAATTGAAAATAGAGTTGTAGGAATTTTCACATATTACTAAAAAATTGAAGTCTTGGCAGCAAATTATTTTTCTATAAGATGAAGATAGTGCTCTATTATGATAATCCTGAATTAGCCAAAAACCCCCACAAAAACCTTAGGTTCTATTTGGGTCAGTAGCAGTAGGAATCATTCCCTAGTGTTCTTATACCAGTATATAAATTTCTTTATAGCTATCCTTCTGAGTTATGTTTCTTTGGCCTCAGAAAATAATTTTTTTCTTATTTTTGACAGATAGGCAGACACATAACACACATTAGTACAAAAGGCCTGAAAGAGGGAAACACCAGTGGTATCCAGGGAATTGTTTTTCTTCTAGTCCCCCTTCTCTGATATAACTTACTTTGTTTTACATTTCCCGTTTCAACCCTCCAGATATCTTCCAGACACATTAAAATGTGGCTGTACCCTCCTCTTGGCTCTGCCCAGGTGTCTGTACTGTGTATACACACTAGTGCTGCTTCCTTCCCCTGCCTGCAGTAGGGGTTCCTGCAGGAGCGCGTGGAGGCCTTTCAGGTGCATTTCAGCGGCGCACAGCCCTCAGCACTCTTGTGGGCGCTGCGGAGTCTGGATGTGCGCTGCTCCTTTCTGCCCCGACCTTTCCCCCAGCAGCCCCCCATCTTAGTTGCTGGCATTCTCATCCTTGCACTCACTTAGTGAGAACACTGAGTCATCCTTGGTTCTCCCCTTTCCTCTTACACCCTAGGTCCAGTCCACCAGGAAATCCTGTCACCTATCCTTTCAGAATATATACAGTATTTTGTCACTTCATAACCACACCTCTTACCATCCTGGTTTGAGTCACCATCATTTCTTGGCTGGATTACTAAAAAACAATCCTAAGCATATCTCATATATTCTGCTCTTCCCTAAAGCAATCTATTCTCAGCACAGCTACCACAGTGATGCTTTTAATAGGTAGGTTGTCTCTGTTCATAATTCTAAATTGGCTAACAGATGTTTCTCAAACCTTTTTGTTTTGTAGCAGAAAATTCATTTGTGTAACAGGCATTTCTCTCAAATTTTAGGGTATGTTCTAGGCACATATTTGTTGTAATACCAATAAACTTTGTTTTCTTGATTAAAAAAATTAGTGTACACAGATAGCTTTTGAGGATATTCTGATACAAATTAGGTTTTCTGGACTTTCTAACACTTCCACCTTTTACCTTTTGTGATTATTATACCTTTTGGTATTTAATGTCTATCTGTAGTAATATTAATTGTCAGCCTGTCCTTTTTCATCTCCATAAACATGGCCAGGCTTTACATAGTTTTTGTGAATTGTGTATACTGGGATTAAAGTAGCACTATTTTATTAATGGTCAGCAATAAAGATAAATGGTCAGCAATAAAGTAGATTATTTACTCTGAAATGATGTGTTGCTTTTTTTTTTTTTTTTTTTTGGCCTGGTCTTTGCACTACTCCCTGTGAAAATAGCATATACTATCGCCTCCTATAAATAGCCTTTTAAAAAGGTAAGATTGTTAATCTCTGTTTTCATGAACTTGAAAGTTTATAAAATATTCCCCCAAATGGTATTATATTATAGAGAGTGGGAGAAAGAACTGCTATTAGGAGTCAGGAAAGGTCCATTTAGTCTTAATCTGTAACTGTTTAGCAGGAAAATGCAGGCAACACACTTGAATTTTTTTAGACCTCATTAACTGTAAAATGTAAAATTTCTTCTATATGATGCTTTGGGTGCAGACACTGGGCTGTTGTAACCAGGTGAGAAATTTGGCACACTTTCTCCAAAGAGGCCTTAGAGATGGACAGTTATTTTCTTGTTAAATTTGCCTCTGTTCAACTTTGGGAACTGGTGCTTGCAGACTCAATAATCTGTGTCAATATATTGAGAATAGATTAATCTCTCAGAGACAAACTCAATTTATGAATTATGACACACAATGTTAATTTATTAACTTACAATGAGAAATTTCTCTGCCAGAGAATGGAATGCTCAAGAGGCCATTTCATCCTTATAGGCAGAACAAATGGTAAACCACATTATGAACAAAAGGTGTGTGGTGAACATGGAATTAGAATAAAGAGAGTTAAGTAAATTGAGTTTAACGGCATTACAGTGAGAATGCATGTTGCTTTCACGTTATAGAGTAGGTTTTGCCAAGAGGACTGGAATAATTTAAAATGTTGGCTTAAGTGTCCTTTTCCCTGGATAATACTTAGATGACCTCTGCCAATATTTGTCTAACTTTCCTTTTAAGTTTCTGGGGTCGCTGATTAACCAATCTTCTTTCTGATTGTATTATTTCATTAAATATGTTAACTAGGTAAATTAATAGTTTACATTTCAGGTTTTCTAGCTTTGGAATAGTTTTCTCTTATGTAAGAGACTGTGTATCTATACGTTTTGATCACTTAATGTTGATGATTCTTCTGATAGTTTTTGTTTTTAAAGCAGTTCCCCCGTCATCATATTATTTGATTACCATAAAAATTTTTTGAGGAAAATAGTGTTATTTTTGTGCATTTTCTAAATGAGGAAATCAAGGCCCACTGACTATACTGGAATATTGAGTTCTACATGTAGAACTGGGATGTGACTCTGGTTATTAGAGTTCAATTTTTCCTTGCTATTCTCTGCTTCCTTGTGAGGAATGGCTTGAGTTCCCTTAAAGGGTGCACTGAGAAAAATAAATATGCATTTAAGGTATTGATGCACCTCTGATCACAAAGGTTTTTCTTTTTCTTTTCTAAATTATACCTTTATAGACAATAAAATAAGCATTAATCAAGGCAAAATTGTAGATGTAGGATCATACTGCAGTTAACTATCACTCTTTTTTGTTGAGTTAAATACTGAATATTTTAAACCTTAGATTGTTATTCCCTTAAGTGAAAAGTTTGTAAAGCTTCACACCTATTCATGAGGCTGTTTTGTTTTTTTAAAGTGTAAGGTTTTTCATCATTGGTATTATTTATTAAAATTTTTGTTATTTTTGTTTTGGTTTTTTATACTTTAAAGAGATGTAAGTTTGGTATTTCACTGCACTCTTTTGTGACAAGCATTCCTTAGATGAAGGCATATCCCCTTGTTTTATTTTTATTTTGAGAACTGCAAGTTGTACACCATTTTCAGTTTACTTCAGCCACACGGTTCATTAATTTTAATAAATATTATGGTAATAGAACTTTATTTAAACTGCATCCTTCTTCTGGGTTTTGGCATATAAAATTTCTGGGAGGTAATTCTAAGAGTTTAGTTGTCTAACAGCTACTGTTAGCTATTAGGTACCTAATAACTCTTTTAAATTGTTGGAAAAGAGGATACAGTGACATCCAGCAGAATTTAGAATTTTATGATATGTAGTTTGTTCAAATTTTGCTTTTGAGTCCCCATTTTGGGTTGTTGGTATATAGTTATAGATATCTAACTTTAAGAATATGATGGTATGCTAAGTTCCCCTCCCCCCCATCATATTGAAAAGAAAGGCTGGTTTGCTGGTGTTGAAAACTGTTATGATTATAAAGTTTATAAAAGCCACATAGATGTATTATATATATAGTCACGTAGATGCTGGTTAACTTTGATAGGAATACTTAAATATAGCACTCTATTTGTATAGTATAGATGCTTCAAACATAAATGTGGGCAAAATACCCCAAAGGTTCTAAAGTGAACAGTACCATTTGTATACAGTGATACTTGTGTAAAGTCTAAAAATTATTATGGGGCCATTTAGTTCATCTTGGGAGGCTGAGTCAGCTTATGGCAAGTGGGACTTACGTTGTAATCTACCAGTACCTGTCAATATGTTGCTATAAATCTTTTTTGATATTTCTATTTTATGATTTAGATAACAGAAAAAAAATATATTTTAAGTTCAAGAAACAGTAATTAAGTAAAAAGTTTTAATATAAATTATAAAATTATATAGCAAGAGTGGCATGGACATATATAGAAAGAAAATAATAAGAGTAGAATAAGAGAAGAAAACTGCAATTGAAGAAAGAATAGTACACATAGAAGAGAGACTAGAAAATAACCTCCATAGCTTAAAGAGAATGGAAATTGTGTGGCAAGCTTTATATTGAAGGTTTAAAAAATGAGAGGAAAGAAGTAACTGTGACTTGCACTTTGCTAATATTCATGTATTATAATTAGATTTCCTTTGCTACTTGATTAACTGGAAGGGCGGAAATGGACTTTCAACTAGATTTGTTTTACTTTATTAGTTTTGCTTTTCATGGGCACTGGGATATAGTTAAGTGTATTTGAGGACTGCTGGCTTTACTTTATTCTTTTCGTTGGCATTGTTAAACTACTGTATATATGCTAGCTAGGCATGCTCTTGTTTCTTTTTCAGATTTAGTAACCAGTAATTTTAGTTGTTGGTACCATGCAAGTGTACAGGTGATTGATAAATTTACTTTTATTCTTTCTAAGTTTTTATCCTCCTTTTCCCACTTTGTGCTTCTACAGTTAAATGGTCTATATTTTGTTTCCTTGTTTTGTATTTTTAATGGTTTATTTACATACTAGAAAACAAACACACACAGGCAAAACCCAAAACCCTACATGATTTTAACTTGCATTCTTAATTACTGTGGAGCAGAGGGTGTGAGCTTTGAAGTCAGACAGACATGAATTCTGATCACGACTTGATGATGTTCTAGCTGTGAAATTATGGACATCATAGTTAAACCTGAATTATTAGGTTCTTTTTTATAAAATGGTTGTCATTCTAAGCATCAAATCAGTTGGCACACAACATATTTTGCATAATGCCTGATACAAAGTATATACTCAGTCAATGACACTTCTTTCCCCTATTTTATTTAGCTTAATAAATTTGAGTTGCCCGGCCGGCATGGCTCAGCGGTTGAGCATCGACCTAGGATCCAGGAGATCGGGGTTTGATTCCTGGTCAGGGCACATGCCCAGATTATGGGCTCGATCCCCAGCAGGGGACGTACAGGAGGCAGCCGATCAATGACTCTCATCATTGATGTTTTTCTCTCTCTCTTTTCCCCCCCTTCCTTCCTCTCTCTGCAGTCAATAAAGATATTTATATTTTTAAAAATAAATTAAATTAGAGCTGTTCTTAGCTCAAATAGTTTTTTAAGAAAAACTATGAATTGTCTCCATTCAGCACCAGTTTCAGGGGTAGCTGATTCTGGCTCTGTTCATTGTTTCTGAGCTATTTTATATTTTACAGCTCTTTGTATGTTGTAGGTCACTGGTAGACATATAACTTGTGTGGTGTCTAGTAGAGTTTTGATTAACTTCCTTTCCCCTTTGGAAATTCCATTTACAATTTATTTCAACATTGCTTTACTCCCCATAAATTAGTTCTATTTTCACATTTCCTTTGAACTGGTTATAACTTTTGCCTGGTTCCCTCATTGTATGAATAGAATAAGAAATGTTTCCCATGTATTCATTTTATGTATCTCTATGAGTCAAATTTTACCTTTTTTGGGGGTGGAAAATTATCTTCTTATACTTCAGATATTTAATTTTTAAAATAATTTCCAAGAAATGTTTAAGTAAATCCTCAAGAGTAGGTTGATTTATTAAATGCTTATTACCTACAAATCACTTGTATTTTATTTTAATCATTTGATATTTGGGATGTTCCAACAGTGATATCAACTCTACCAGCAATGACAAATCTTTTCATAATATCTAACTATTAAATACTGTAGATAAGGATTTATTTATTTATTATTTCTTTAAATACCAATATGATATTATTAGGGCAAAATTCCTAATGATAAGGCTTGGGTTGTATCATTCATTGCCTGGTGGCTCGGATATAGTGTTACTCTGCAATTGCATTTTGAATGAATGAACAAAGGAGTCCTGAAAGAGCACAAGCACTTTTTTTCCTTTAAGTATTACATTATGTTGTAATGAGTTTTAAAAGAATCCTTTTTCTTTTAAATTGAGGTATAAGGACATGTAACATACTGGTTTTAGGTCTACAACAGAATGGCCCAATATTTGTAAATATTGTACAGTAATCACAACTAGTCTAGTTAATATCTATCACCATATGTAGTTACAGTTGTATATCTTGTGATGAGAACATTAAAGATTTACTCAGCTAGTTTCGGATGTGAAATACAGTATTATTATATCCCCATGATTTATTTATTTTGTAACTGGACATTTGTACCTTTTGACCCCACTTGCCCATTTTATCCACACTCCACTCTACGCCTCTGACTAACAACAATCTGTTTTCTGTATCTATGAGCAAGTTTTTTGTTTGCTTGTTTTTATTTTTGTTTTGTTTTGTTTTGAGTCATATGAGGTCATATGGTATTTGTTTTCTTCTGTCTGACTTACTTCACTTACGATAATGCCCTGAAGACCCATCCATGTTGTCACAGATGGCAAGATTTTCTTTTTGTGTGTGGCTGAATAATATTCCATTGTACGTGTGTGCGTGTGTGTGTGTGTGTGTGTGTGTATAACCAATTTTCTTTATCCATTCATCCACTGATGTACACTTAGGTTGTTTTCATATCTTGGCCATTGTAAATAGTGCTGCAGTGATCATAGGAGTGCATATATCTTTTTGAGTTTGTGTTTTTGTTTTTTTGGGTAAATACCCAGAAGTAGAATTGCTGGTTCATAAGACAGTTCTATTTATAATTTTTTGAGGGACCTCAAAACTGTTTTCTATAGTGGCTGCTCCAATTTACCTTCCTACCAACAGTTTATAGGGTTCCTTTTTCTCCGTATCCTAACCAACACTTCATTTTTTGTCTTTTTGATAGTAACCATTCTAAAAGCTTGAGCTATCTCCTTGTGGTTTGGATTTGCATTTCTCTGATTATTAGTGATGATGAGCACCTTTTCATGTACCTTCTGGCCATATGTATGTCTTCTTTGGGGAAAGGTTTATTCAGATTCTCTGAAAATTTTTTAATTGGATTTTTTTCTGTTGAGTTCTATGATGTGTGTGCATGTGTGTATATGTATATATTTATATATAATATATATATATTTTTTGTGCACGAGTGTTGCAGTAACAAACCTAAGATACCAGCTGACTTTTTCTGTCCGTCTCTGAATTGAGTAAATTGCCATTTATCTGTGACCTAAATCAAAAGAATATATAAAAATGGGGTATTTCTGACACAATCTACTTTTATAAGAGAACAGCTAATAAGCCAACTGAATGATATTTATTCAATAAACAACATTTAATGTCACTAATCAAATTCTCTCTAGTCCTCTCCTATATCCACATACATAGAAATCCAATTTATATTTATTTATTTTATTAAATTTATTGGGGTGACATTGACTAATAAGATCACATACATTTCCAGTGTACATTTCTATGATACATGATCTCTATATTGCATTGTGTGCTCACCACCAAATCAGATCATCTTCCATCACCATATATTTGGCCCCTTTGCCCTTTACCATCCTCCTACCCCCTTCCCTCTCGTAACCACCATACTGTTGTCTATGTCTTTGAGTTTCAGTTTTATATCCTACATATGAGTGAAATCATATGGTTCTTAGCTTTTTCTAACTGACTTATTTCACTAGACATAATATTCTCAAGGTCCATCTATGTTGTCGCAAATGGCAGTACAGTAGCTTGTTTTTACTTTTCTGTTCAAAAACTTACTTTAATATGATATTTTGTGTTGACCATGCTAGCAGTGGATTATGAGGACTCCACCTCTGCATGTCTCTGTTAGAAATTAAAGACTTTTTAGTCATTTACATAATTCTAAAAATTGCTCATTACAATTTGATATAAGTGGTATTGCCTACACAGTCCTTATGAACACTCTGTTATCCCTCAAAGAAACAAGAAGTCGTGGGGCTTTTATTTATAGAATGCTCTGGAGAATAATTAAAAATAACTAAAATGGTAGAAATTTCATCAATTATATAATCCCTCTTTTATTAAGAAAGTGACTTTTCCTGTTTCTTCCCCTTAGCTTTTTTTGAGCTCTGATATATTTCTTAAATCTTTAACGTAGATATATCATAGATATATTTGGAAAATCATTAAATTATATGATCTATTCAATTATTAAAAGGCTTCCATGTCCTTTATGTAACCCTCCTTGGATAGAGGTAATATTTTTTATAAACACTGACTTTTACACTGTTTTCTGTCAATTAAAAACAAGTGTGGCTTGGCCGGTGTGACTAAGCAGTTGAGCATTGACCGGTGATCCAGAAGACCGCAGATTGATTCCCGGTCAGGCACATGCCTGAGTTGTGGGCTTGATCCCCAGTGGGGGGCATGCAGGAGGCAGACAATCAATGGCTCTCTCATCATTGATGTTTCTATCTCTCTCTCCCTCTCCCTTCGTCTCTCTGAAATCAATAAATATATATTTTTAAAAAAAGAAGTCTGTTTATTTCTTCTATATTTGCTAACAAATCTTCATATTTAAATATGCTGTTTGGCTCTTCCTCAATTCTTGCATATTATTTGTTTTCCATAAATGATTAATTTCAGTAAATAATTGATTTTCAAAAATGTGAATGAGCATTGAACAGTAAAAGTGGGTTCATACATAGACCTGAAAATAAACCAGGGTACCAGGGGGTTTGAGTGAGATGGCAGTTTGTGAAAGATAATCACCACTGTCTAATATACTTATGAAATGAAATAATGGTGAAAAAGAGGGGCCTGGATTGGGTAAGAAAGTGTTTGAATGAAAATTAAAGACCAAAAATATTATTGGTGTTCTCTTGAATTATTGAACTGTTAACAGAGATAAGCAGATTTCTTTGTGTATAGTTGAGTGCATGGGTGTTTACACCTGTTTCTAGTTTAGACTTTATAAAAATTATCCTTATCCTTATGGAAACAAAACAGAGTTGACCACAGGCAGAATTACTGGAAGAAAATTGAATACTATTTGGAAACTTGGTGTCCTTTGCTTTTCTAGTGTTCTGACATAGTGGGCTTTTTTGTGTTTTAGGAGAGGTCCATCAGTGAAGAATGATATACCCAATGAATTTGAATTACCATTACAATGTTAAAGATGAAGAACTGCCATTAATTGCACTTTTCATTAGCATTATAGCTGTAAAGGAGCGTATGTGACCTTGTATCCCCTAAGTCTTAGGAAATCAAGGAGTTTTTGTTTGAAATGAAGCAAATTGTCTCTGTACTCTTGCTTAAGACTTAAAATCCAGCAAACAAACAAGACATCCACAGAAACTAATTTTGTAAACTTCTACTTCTTAAAAAATTTGGGCTGAATTTGTTGCTGTTGGGTACATTTGATCTTAATTTAAAGATTTTGGGCATGAAAACTGACACCAGTCATCCTTTAATAGACCAAAGAATATTGTAACAGTTTGAAACTTTAAAAATTGTATCTTCTTGGCTAGATGAGAAGATAATTATATTTTACATATTTGAATTTGTAATCTTCTATTATTAAGCCTAAAATTTCCCATATATTAAGAAAACATATATAAAACATGTATATAATTGCTTGGCTGGAGTGACTCAGTCAGTTGTGCTTCATCCTGGGCACTGAAAGTTTGCTGGTTTGATTTCTGGTCAGTGCAGATACCTGGCCTGTAGGTTCAGTTTCCAGTCTGGACTATCAATGTTTCTCTCTCACACTGATGTTTTTCTGTCTCTCTCTCTCCCTTTCCTCTCTCTAAGCATGTCCTCAGGTAAGGATTTAAAAAGACCACTAACATATATACAATCAAAATTATTAATATTTTGGGTCTACATGTGTGGACAATATTTGCAATGTGGTTTTTTGGAAGGTGGGTAGTTGTTATTGGGTAGTCGTCTAAAATTCAGTGATGATGTGTATAGTCTGGCATAGTTTAAAATGTATAGAGTTAACTGAGAAAAATCTTGTTTCCGTTTAGGGGGTGATACGTTTTTATGTTCTCTTTTCTTTCATAGCATTACTCATTGTTTTTTCATTTTATTTTTAAAATAGAATGTGGATTATGATATATTTAGTAAATATTTATATTATCAAGTTAAACAAATTTCTGAAAATCCTAATTTCTCATAAGATGAAAGCATATGTAAATTATAGTCGTTTTAGGTTCAACTTTCCTTTTGTCTGGAATAAGTATTGGTGTGATTAGCAGGATGTCAGAAAGGCTTGCAACTCCAAATCTTGTTTACTGGCCTAGTGCTGATTCTTTTTTTTTCTTTTCTTTTTTAAAATTTGTCGTTACTGTTGAGAATATCACAGATGTCCCCCTTTTCCCCCCCATTGACCCCCTCTAACCCGCTCCTGCCCCCTCCTGCACTACTGTCTAGACAGATGTCCATGGGTTATGTGTATATCTCTTCCCGCCCCTCCAACCTCTCTTCCCTCTGAAATTTGTCAGTCTATCACATGTCTCTGGATCTGTTTTGTTGGTCAGTTTATCTTGTTCATCAGAGATCCTGTGGTACTTGTCTTTCCCTGACTGGCTTATTTCACTTAGCATAATACTCTCCAGGCCACTCCATTGCTGTCTCAAAGGGTAAGAGATCCTCTTTTTTACAGCTGCTGATTCTTGACACCTTTTCTCAAAAGCATCATTTCTTTGAGTAAACTTATTGGTCCCTATTAGTCTTTAGGGTTTTTTCCTAACTTATTTATCCAGAACAAGTTTTGATCTGTGAGACAGCATAGCCCAATGAAGTTGAGTACTATAACCAGTAAGGGCAATGAAACAAGCAGTCTTCAGCATTACATTTTTAAGCATGTGTAATTATTTTTCTTTGTTATGTTTAAAAATTGCACTTGTGAACCTACCATTTAACTTAAGAAATACAACATAATTTCTTTGCTTTTGTAAAAATCAATTTTTTGTACATGTATATTTATCTCTAAAGAGTTTTGCTTGTTTGTCTCCCTTATAAAAATGGGTTAATACTGTGATTTACTTGTTTTTGCTCAAATTTATGTTTCTAAGATTCATTCATATTCCATATACCTGTAGTTCCTGATTAAAAAATATTCTAATGTATGATTATGCCACTGCTCATTTAACTGTTCTACTGTCAGTGCATATTTATGCTGTTGTCACTTATTTGCTATTTGAAGAGTACTTTTAGGAGTATTCTTACACAGGATTTTAGTGATGTCAAGTGTTTCTTTAGCAGTTTGCTTAGGGAAGAATTTTGTTGAGACCAGTTTTTTCCACCTTATGAGTAATTCTTTGAGTCTCTTGTTTCTTGCCTATTATATACTTTCCCTTTTTGCTCTTTCCTGTGATTTTTTAATTTGGACTTAGAGAAAAGCTTCAAGAAGTGGAAATAATTTCCATATACCCTTTATTTATCTTCAAATGTTAACATTTTACCACATTGCTTTATCTTTCTGTTGTTGTTTTGTGTGTGTGTTTTTTTGTTTTTGTTGTTGTTAATTCTCACCAGAGGGCTTTTTAGAGAGATTGGAAGGGAGGGAGGGGGACAGAGAGAGAGAGAAAGAGGGAGGAGAGAGAGAAACATTGATGTGAGAGACACATCAACTGATTGCCTCCTGCACACATCTCGTGGGGGTAGAGAATGAACGTGCAACCCAGGTATGTGCCCTTGACTGGGAATCAAACCCATGACCCTTCAGTGTGAGGGCTGATGCTCCAACCACTGAGCCATACCAGCCAAGGTGCACATTTGCTTTATCTTTATTCTTTTCCTTCTTCCTTAGTTTCTTCTTTTTTCTTCCTTTTTCTCTTCTCGATATTTATTTAGCATTCTTTTTTTTCTTATGCTGAGGCCATATAGTCAAAATATTGTGTCCCAAAGTAACTTAGGTTAGTTCTTGCCCTGCACACATCCTTCCCCCCAAACCCCAACTTGTAATGGTGATTAGGTTATTCATTTGAAATACAGTTTAATTCATTTGTTGCCTTTTGTATTTTATTTTAGAATTTAACCTTCCTGTTTCACTGCTGGTTTACTTTATTTTTATTTTATTGAGTTTGTGAAGCATTGGCATGGTTATAAAACTAAGAACTATGTTAAAAAAAGCTACTCAGTGAAAAGTTATTTCTCAGTATTCATTTCTTCTGTCCATTTCATTCCACCAACCTATCTCATTAATTTTATCCTTACTGTGTTTCCTTTATGAAAAATGAGTAGATGCATGTATCTGTATCTTTTTATATGTAAGGCCTATTTGTATATTTTCTTTTCAGTGAATTATCTGTTTACATTTTTTCCCCATTATTCTATAGACGGTTATTTTTCAAAATTTCCCCCCAAAGTTTTAAATGTTCTTTATGTAGCTTAAGAATATAATCCTTTATCTGTAACACATATTACACATATTTTTTTTAATTTGTCAGTTGTTTCTTGATTATATTTAAGATAATTTTTTACAGAAAAACATTGTTATATATGCCATAGTCAAATTTGTAAATCTTTTATTGTATTTGGAATCAAGTCATAGTTAAAAATCCCTTTTATTTTATTTACACCCAAGGTAAAGAGGAACTTACTCATATTTTCTTTTAGTACTTACCTGTTCTCATTTAGAAATCTTGATCTCTGACTGATTTGGAGTTTATTTTTTTATCTATAGTGTGAGGTATTAGTTTAATTTTATCTTTTTCTAATGGCTAATCAGTTGCTCTGGCACTTTTTATGAACAAGCCCATCTTTGTCTCAGTGATTTGAAATGCCACCTGTATCATATACTTAAGTTTCACACTGACACGGGTCTATTTCTGGAATTTTAGGTCTATTTATTGCTGCACCCCCCAAAAATACACTGTTTAAATTATAAAAGGTGTGTCTTATGTTTTAATGTAATTTAATACAGTATATATTAATAAGGTTGGTAGTATGTTTTATATAGTTGAAATTAGTATATTTTAGTAAGGGGGACTAGTATCCTCCTTATACTTTGTTTTTTTAGTGTTTTCCTATCTCTGCATTTTTACTTCTTCCATGTGATGTTTAATGACCATTTGTCTAGCTCCATTATCAAAAAGCTTATTGATACTTTTATTGGAATTATATTAGTTCTATAAAACAACTAAGGGAGGATTGGCAACTTTATGATATTTAGTTCCTTATATAATTGGCATCTTTATGATATTTAGTTACCTATCTTTGCCTTTGTTCAGGTATACCTTTGAGTCTTTTAGAACTGTCTTAAAGTTTTCCTCATGTTTCTTGCTAAGTTTATTCCTCAGTATCTTATCTTTTTTGTGGCTATGGAAAGTAGTATTTTCTTTAACATTACATCCCCTAAATAGTGAATGTGTTTTTTTACATATGGACTGGTATTCATTTCTATTCGTTAAGTTTATATCTTGCTACTTCACTGAATGTGTTTATTGTTCAACTTAGTAGGAACAGGAGATAGTTTTTCTTCTTTTCCTGTTTTTATACTTTTATTTAATTTCTCTTGTCTAATTGCATTGGCTCATGCCTTTAGTGCAATGTTAAATGGTATGGATATAGCAGACATCCTTTTCTTGTTTCTGACCGTAGAGGTATTAGTCTAATTTGATCTTTTTTTCCCCTCCATTAATTGACATACTGACTTTAGGACTAAGGTCTGTATTTATTGTGCAAAGAAAGTATCCATCAATTCCTATTTTCTTGAGTGTTCATTTTTACTAAAAGCATTCTCAGTCTTGGAGATAAACGTATCATTTTCTCTTCAAGTCTATCAGTATGAAGTATTATATTAATAAATTCCTTAATAGTGAACTAGTCTTATATTCCTGGACTAAATCTTACTTGTTCATTGCATAGCATATTCTCAATATGGTATAGGATTCTGCTTACTAATATTTTATTTAGAACTTTTACCTCGTTATTTTTATGCAGTGCTCTAATAATCTCTAATTATTCTGTTTTTGTACTATCTTTATCGGGCTTAGCTCTTAATGTTATGTTATTGTTACGTAAGCTAATGAAGTTTTTCTTTATTTTTAATGCTTTGGACCAACTTGAGAGTTTTGGTATTATCCATTTTTAAAATTTTTGGTAGAAACCCTCTTGTGAAATGCTTTATCTGTGGGGTAGTTACCTGAGAACTTTATATTTTCCCCAAGAAAATAGATCTATTTTTAAAAGGTTTGTTTGTTTGTTTGTTTTCAGCTCTAGTGAGAGCAACTTTTATAAACTGTATTTCTGTTTTATATTACCCATTTTTTCTAGATTTTAACATTTATTTACTGAGAATTCTATAGAGGAGTTTTATGATTAAAAAAAGTCTCTTCTGTTTTAATTATTATGTTCCCTTTGTCATTTAATTTGTATATTTGTACTTTTGCTCTTTTGTTGTTAATGTTAACTACTATTTTGTTTACTTTTTTAGAAATACAGAGTTTTAATTAATTAGATCTATTTTTTTAAATTTACTTTGATATCTGTGTTATCTTTATTATTTTTATTGGGCTTTCTTTTCTTTTTTGTTTCTATTTAGTTTATAACCTGGGAATTTAATTCACTTAATTTTTTAATTGAAATTTTCAAGGCTATAGATGTCTTTTAAACACTGCTATAAATGTATTCATAGATAAATAATATTTTAATACCATTTCTTTAAAAATTTTTAATATGTTGATGGGGAAATTAAAATTATATTGCGGTTGGGTGGGGAATGGAGTAGGTGAAAAGAGTCCTTAAAAAGCCTTGTTTTGAATGTTGTCAAATGATAAAAAAATATTCATTGACAGTTTCCTTTTATTGAGTGTTCACCATGTACCTGTCTGGTACTGCCAAGCAGTTTATTTACATTATCTAATTTAAGCTGTATAACATCATTTTGAGGTACATATTTCCCCATTTGCAGAAGAGGAATCAGTAGTTTCGATCTTTTTGTGTAGTTTTCCCTAGGCTACATAACAAGTAAGTTGTTTTTATTGAAATTTGAATCCATTTCTGACTCTATAGCTATGGCTTTTACTTAAGCAGTAATATTGTGAGGTCACAGAGGTATTTAATGGTATGGCATAATCAGTAACTGTTAGTAGCACAGTGTGACTGGAATAAAGTTAGCCCTTAGTTGTATAATTTCTGGCTTGGACAAATAGTTCATTGAGATACTGTTAACTAAAATGGAAAACGTGAAGCAGAACAGGTTTATATAAGATGATGGGTAAGTTTGATGTACCAACTAGACAGCTAAGTGGGAATGTCTGGTATTTAGGTGAATATAAGGATCTGAAGGTCTACAAAGTAGTTAGTGCTAGATACATGAATTTAGTGTCATTAGCTTCTAGGTGATAATTTAAATAATGGGTTTTGAAAGTGGTAAGAATAATGTGAGTAGTGATATCAGAGCATGATGAAAACAGTGAATCTTAAGATTGAGAAGAAACAAGAAAAAAATATATTAGGAGAACTTCTAGGATAAAGTGGTTTGCAGGTGCCAAGGGAAGTTTCACGGTAAAGGGAGGGTCATTAGTATCAGTGCTCTGGAGAACTAAAGAAAGATAAAATAAGTGGTGTTCATTTGATTTAATGGTAACTGAAAGGGAAATTAATATCTTAATTGATGTGTTCAGTGGAATGGTGAGGGTTGAGTGAAGAAGAAAATTGAGACAGGAGTCATTTGGAGATAAAACGTTTGGATATGAAGGGAAAGTGTGATAGGTGGTTGTACCTAGTGGAAGTGTGAGGCTGAGAATGCCTCTCTTGCCCTCTTCCTGCTTCCCTCCCTCAACCTCTCCCTTTCCCTTCCCTTTATCTCTTTTCTTTACTTCCCCTCTCTCCCTTCCTTTCTTTCTTTTACCACTTTCCCTCCTTCTTTTCCTCATAAGATGTACTTTTGAATATTTAATGTTACAGATTGAGAATTTAACTTGGGTCAGCATGACATCTTGTCTTAGATTTTGGCTATAAATATGAAAACATAAAGAGATGTTAAAATGTTCAGGTGTTAGATCAGAATGATATTTTTTAAGAGTTTCTTGAATCCAGGATCATAGTCTTTTTTATGCCCAGAATTAACCGTACTTGTCTAACAAATTTTAATCTTTGAAATAATAATGAAAATAATATTAGCACAGTGCTAAAAGCTTTACATATTTTAGTCAATTTATACCTCATCGGCAAATCTGTGCCAATTTTAGATGAGGAAACTGAAGGAAATGAAGTAAACTTGCTTATTGCTCTATACCTGGTATGGCAGTTAGGTTCCAGAGTTTATGATCTTAATGCCAGGGCTGTATTAACTCTTATTATACTTTAGTACTTATTTCATACCTTTACAATTAATTAGTAATATTTTTGTTATAAATTATAATTTAGAATTAGAAGTTAGAATATTTTGACATTTTAGAGAAATCTGTTAGCACATGGAATAGTGAAGATTAGAAAAAAGTAAGTTCTAAAACATATATCAAGTACAAATGTGAGTTGAAATTCTAGTTTTCTGTATTTTAAGTTAAAGTAGTGAAATGCTTATGGAAGAAGCTAGAATGCCTTATTGAGCATGCACATACTATTTAAAAAACATAGTATTGCTATAAAATAAGTGTCTATAAGGTAACTAAATGATCCTGTAGGATAACAATCAGAAATTGATGTATTCTTTAGTTTATTAATACCTAATGACCATATAAATATTTTTCTTCAGGCAAAAATGCAATTTCCATTGTGAGGTGCCTTCCAGAATTTATGGTAAAACTTCGCTGACGTTGCCACTGATGCCAATGTGGAATAAAGGTCTTTAAAATTTAGAAAAACAGACATATAAATGGGTTACTGCCAAAAAGAATTTACTCTTCTTAAACTTTAGAACGCATAATACAAATAAATGTGCTTGAATTTTTAGAAAGAATATTTGAAAATAAAGTAATATAAATGTAATCTATTTAGTTTGCCCTCACCAGTATTTTTGTTTTATTTCATGCTTGGCAATTGGCTTTCCTCTTATGACCTTTGTATTTGAACCCTAATCACAATCTAATAATGTTTTGTTGCAAAACTAATTACAGAATTGTATTTCAAAATTGTTTTTCTATAAAAACAATTCAGTAAACATTGATTTTAGTATGAAAAATCTTTTGTTGAAAAAGAACACAGAGACAGTTGTATTAATTATTTTAAAGTAATTACTCTTTGCCTTAGATCATTTTACTGTAATAATGGATTTGCCCTGAATATTGGGTCCTAACGCCATTGAGTACATGGGATGCTTAACTTGTTGTGCTCACTGCTGTCTTCTCAGTGCCTGTTTAGTGCCTGTGCCTGGCACTAGTAGGTGTACTAGTGCTCTTTCTGAACTACCTTGATAGATAGGTAATATGTTTGAGTACTTTCTGAGTTGGAAATGCACTTCTTATGGTAATATGTTATATGTAAACACTAAGATATTATTAAATTTTTTTGTTTGCCTGAGTCTCATGTAGAAATGTCATGTTAGATTTAGAAACACTAGTTTTAGATTTCAGGTGATGGTCCCTCAGGAATAGTCATAGAATCCTCAATTTCAGTCATTTTGCTTTTACTTCCTTTACTCTTTTCCTTTTCTCTTCTTTACTCTCTTTCTTCCCTTCAACCTGCTCTTTATTTTCTCTTTAATCATCTTTTTGTTTGTGTGTTTTCCTTCAGTATCTGGAGTCCATCTTTCTCCAGCTTCTCCTGCAATTGTACTGGACCATGACCACTCTTCTCCTTCCATTGGCTGCCTCTCTCCTGAGCCCATCATTTCATCACCAGAGATTACACATGCAGACAGCAGCATCGTCAGTCAGAATGTTCCAAAAACACAGGTAAAGACAAGCATATATTTAGAAGAAATTTGCATGCTTAAAAAATTGCATACTGATTGAACTGAAGGTTTGAAGATTTTCTGATCCTTTTTTTAACTTTCTGAAAAATATTTCTTTAGATACTCTTAACTTTGAGCCTAATATTTAGAATTCAAAAAACTGAAAATATTGTTCTGTGGAACAATTGCAAGGTATTTAAGTAGCCTTAGTTACCAAAAAATGGTTTGAGTGTCTCATTTATTAAAATTGACTTAGTTTTACATTTCAAATCTTATACTTCAAAAGGGAAAATAATTACCAAAAAAAATTATTTCTCTTTTCAGGTACACTTATGTGTTTTCAGGTATTAGGGTGTTCTTTTCAATTTTAGAGTGAAATTTAAAAAGATAGCAGCGTAAGGGTTTATTCATTCAAATATTTATCAATCCAGGCAGTGTGCTAGATGCTGAATTTAGTCCAGATTTCCCAAGTGCTATACACAACCTTGAATCACCTGTTTTCTTTACTAGAAAGTGATGATTAATTAGAGGTTATTGATAAATTTCAAATTCTGATTTACAGTTTAAAATGTAAGCAAATTCTGGTGTGTGTGTAAATTCAAGAACTGGTGAGTATCAGATATGTCTATATTAATTATACACTTCAAGCAGAAGAAAAAGTCTTAAGTTTTTACTGCTTTGTTTGCAAAATAATAAATGCTTTAAACTCTAAAGTTTAGAGGAAATTTTGTGTCTTACTGCAAAGATCAGGTTGTTGTAATAGTTTGAGGTCTCCTGTTGATTTACTTAAAGGGAGAAATAATTTCGGAACCCTTGCTACAACTTAATTTCCAAATGTGGTTTCTGGTGCCCTTTGGATGTTTTCATTATTGGTTCAGTGTAAACTTTTCCCTCTTGTATATTTTTTTTTAATGTGGTTTAGATTCAGCAATCAACACACACTGATCTGGATATCTCACTTTTTCCATTGGGTTTAACTGATGAGAAAAGTAATGGAACAATTGCTCTTGTGGATGATTCTGAGGATCCTGTAGCCAATGTATCAAACATACAGCTTCAGCAGAAAATTTCAAGACTGGAGATTAAACTCAAAGTTTCTGAGGAAGAAAAACAGAGAATTAAAAAGGTATATTTACATTTTCCTAAAAAAAAAAAAAAGTTTGAATTGTGCATTCTAGAAGTTTGATAAAACCCCAATCTCTGATTAAAAACTCATCAGTGGAAGAAGATACTGTCTTCTCTTGGCTATAGGTTTAAATCAGTCATTAGAGTTTATCACTTAGAAGTCTTTGACAAGAAATGTGTGGTCTCCAATGTGTACTTTTAAAGATACGAACATCTTTTACTAGATTTTTTTTCCTCTAACACTTTTTTTCTGGTTTATTTTTATTTTCCTTAAAAGCAGGTAGTACTATATTTCTTATATAGTTTAGAAGATTTGTAACATTGTCTTGTTCCTATGTGAAGTCAGGCATCTTGGGATATTTGACAAGAGTACTAGATATGCAGCTATTTTAGTAAATTATTTATGTTCTCATTTCTCTTTCCTACAAATACAGTATATCTATAAAAAGACCTTAGGAAATTTATAGAAATTATATGTAGAGATAGATTGTATTGATTGCAATTAGCTTAGATACTTTTATTCATTTATTAGCATGAATAATTTTAGTATTTTATCAATGCTTAATATTGGTCTGGAAATAAGAGTGAAGCATACAATCTATAATATTGTTGAACTTTAGATCATGCTGCTTGTGGTTTTTTTCTTACCAAACACTTTCTGGTATGTTCATTGAAAAAAAAGAAATATATTTCATGCCATTACATATTATATAATTTGTGCTTGGATTTCTTCTTTAGGATGTGGAATCATTGATAGAAAAGCATAGTGTCTTGGAAAAAGATTTCCTTAAAGAAAAAGAGCAAGAGGCCATTTCTTTTCAAGATAGATACAAAGAACTTCAGGTAAGCCAAGTGTGCTTACAATTTAATATGTAAGCCTTTTATGAAGCATGTAATATAATTTCAAAAAGTGCTCAATACTTTATGAATGAATAATCAGTATGTAAAATATTGACCAACATGGATGAAATTAATGATAGATGTGATTTTGAAAAGTATGAATCTGAAAAGCTGTGAGGGTTAGTTGTTTGCGACTCAGTTTGGTGAAAAATATTCCGTTTCTGATGGATAAAATTTGGAATTTGGACATTCTAATTTTTCTTCTTTGTGATTATATTTGAAAAGAGTTTAAAATCCTCTATCCCCCCAAATTGAGATATTTAACCTTTTTCATATATTGTAACGTCTCCTCTTCTTTATTTCATCAAGTTTCCTTAATAAACTTGTTGTTTTCTGTTCTTCCATATCTCAGTAAATGGCAACTCTATCTTTCCATTTGCTAAGACTGAAAACCACATTTATCCTTGTTTGTACTTACTCCATGCCTGTTCCTTCCGGGAAACCTGTTGGCTCGACCTTCAAAATATCCAGGTTTCAACTGTTTATCATTATGGTCATTGCTACCAACCTAGTCCAGGCCATCCTTATTTCTCCCTTGGGATACTCAAGTATCTTCTATCCAATCTTTATCAAAACTCTGTAATTGCCTCCTTATAGACCATTCTCTACCTTGCAGCCACTGTGATCTGTTTAATACTTAGTTATTTCTCTCCTCTGAAACCTTTAGTGGCTTCTTATCTCACCTAAACTAAAAGTCAAGTGAGTCCTTAAGATGATTTGTAAGGCCCTATATTTTCCTTTATCCCTTCTCCCTATCCTTTCCCTGCCTCTTTCTCCTCAGTTTGCTTTATCCCTGTATCTGGAATATGCCTCTCAATTTTCAGCATGGTTTCTTTTTTATATCATTCAGGTCTCCATGCAGATAGCACCTTATCAGAGACCTTTCCAGACAACACTGGCATCCACTACCAGCCCTCCCATAGGATGCCTTTTTCCCTCCATAGCACTTTTCCATCTGACCAGCTTGTTTATTTGCCTAGATCATTCTAATTGTCTCCTAAGTGGTTTCTAGCTCCTGCTCTTGGTCTTCTCCTAATGAGCCTGTTTTTCAGCAGATAGAGGAGTGTTTTTAAAAATGTAAATCAGATAATTTCCCAGCCTCAATCTCATTCTCCTTCCAGTGTAAATCTTCTGGCTCTCCAACTTTGCCAGTTTACCCTCAGCGATTTACTTACCCCAGACTTTGTAATATGGTCCAGGTGAATGTGTGAGTCTGTCTGGCAGGGCATTCCTCAGCTGTTGGAGTGGTGAGTGGAGGGAAATGGTTTATGATTTAGTCACAGTCTCTCTGCCTGGAATGCCCTACCTCCAGGTATCTACACGACTCTATTAAAAATCATGCAAAACATGAAAATAAGAAAAAGGCCGAGCAGTATGTTCTTTCAGTGTCTATGGGGACATCATTTAATAGACCCGCCCAAGGATTATTTAGGAGAATGTACTTTATTTGACTCATGGTTTATTGATATTACATGCTAATTATGTTTTCCCCCAAAGGCAATGCAAATAATTTCTGTCTGTTAGAAAAGAAAACCCTAGAGGAGGACAATCACCAGTTTGTCTCTAACCTGGTGCCTTTTCTTGTCTAACAATTCGTTATTTAAATTATATAAATATACATATAAATTATATGTGACCATATATATCTTCAGATGCACTTTGAACCAGTCTTAACTTCTGATTTATTGAGTCTTAACATAAATGGTTTATTACTAAATGAGGAGAATACATCTTTGATGTATGTTCAATCTGTATTTATATGAGGCACATTGTAACTGTTTTTTATAATTTATATGTATTGTTGAAAGTATTAAGATATCCCCTCCCCCCCCATTGATCCCCTCCTCCGCACATCCACCCCACCCCCAGGCTTTCCCATACCAATGTCTGTGTCCATAGGTTATGCTTATAAACATATAAGATCTTTGATTAATCTCTCCCCACCCACTCCCCCACCCCTGCCTTCCCTCTGAGGTCCCTCAGTCTGTTTCATGCTTCTATATCTCTGGATCCATTTTGTTCATCAGTTTATTTTGTTCATTACATTCCACATATGAGCGAGATCATATGGTACTTGTCTTTCTCTGACTGTCTTATTTCACTTAGCATAATACTTTCTAGTTCCCTCCATGTTGTCCCAAAGGGTAAGAGATCCTTCTTTTTTATAGGTGCATAGTATTCCATGGTGTAAATGTGCCACAGCTTTTTAATCCACTCACCTACTGATGGGCACTTGAGCTGTAAAATTGTATTTTAATAAGTCTCTGAACCTTCAGATACCTTCTCTTGTGCGGGCTTTCTTTAACCATGCTATATAAAATGAGAACTGTGTACATGCTCTGCATTCCCTAGCCCCTTTTCTTTGTTTTTTTGCCCCTCCTCATAGCACTTATCTCCACCTGTTATTTTATTTTTATTTGTTTTGTTTTGTTTTGTTTTCCCCCACCAGAGTAGAGTGTAAGCTCCATGAGATTAGGAACTTTCCTGTGTAGTACCTAAAGCAATATCTGGCATGTAGTGTGGGCTCAATTAATATTCTTGAATGAGTGTGAACTAGTATTATGCGCCCTGTTCACCAAGGGCTAATCACATTTTGTAGAGCCACATTTACCAGCCCCATACAAAAGATAGTACTGATGAGACTATATTAGCTTAGAAGCCTTTCTCGTTAAATAATGTTTGTATCCTTATGTATTTATAAAAATATGTTTATTGTGTAAAGTGTGGACAGTAAAGGAAAACAAAACTTACACCTATTCACCACCATGAAAAATCTGTTTTCATGTGACCTCAAGATATAGGGCTTAAATTTTTAATTTTACAAATTAATCTACCTTTAATTAGGCTAGTGTTGGGTGTGCCTTTGTCAAGATTTAGTCTGACTATTATTAATTAATAAATGGAATTTTGGTAAAACCTTTAAACAAAGTTTTTCTTAAAACAACATTAACTGTTACAAGGAATTCTAACAGTGTTGTTTTATGATATGGTCTAATTAGCAGGATAGGTGGAGGTTTGTCAATGTGCCCATAGCAGAAGGAAATAACGAATATGTGAACTGTGCAGTACAATGGGGGTGTGCACACCTCTCCTTTCCTGTTCTGTCCAGGGTGTGGGGCTAACCCGAGGAAGAAATGTGAGTCATGTGTATTTGTTAGAGGTAGCTATTTAAAGGACTTTTCATAAAGCTTAAATAGAGAACTCATCTTAGTACAACTTGTATCCTAATCTCTTTTGTCTTCTTTGTATCCCATAGCAAGTCTGTCTCACCTGTGATGAGCTCTGAAGAAACTTGGTAGCTTATTAAAATGCACATCTCAAAATATTACCACATTTTAAAAAATTCAGTTAACAAACACAGCTGATTATTAAATTATCTCTGCTAGTTGTCAGTATGGGTACCTGTGGCTAGCTTTGAGAATTTTCTGTATGAATATTTTGAAGACTGGGCCAATTCTTCCAAATGCTATTTCCTATTTAAATGCCTCCTGGTTATAGTTCATTTTCTGTTTGAGAATTTTATTTTTAAAAATTATGTGAAAATACAATGTTTTAGAGGGTCTTAAATTGACTTCACAAATGGAATTGTGCTGCTTCAGATTACTGCCTGTGTTCTGTTGTTGATTTTACAGGTTACATTCCTTAAA
This sequence comes from Miniopterus natalensis, assembly GCF_054644295.1. Classification (NCBI taxonomy): domain Eukaryota; kingdom Metazoa; phylum Chordata; class Mammalia; order Chiroptera; family Miniopteridae; genus Miniopterus; species Miniopterus natalensis. Next base: position 153,951,869 of record NC_142082.1, on the reverse strand, counting down.
TATGAATAGATACTATTCCCAATATTTTTGTATATTATTTCAAAGTGAATGCCAGTTAATCGTTGCACAGTTGTCCCTCAACCAGAGGCTGCTGGTTAGTGAGGAATTAACCAGTTCTGCATGGGTAGCTCCAGATGTAGTTGCAATCTTACTTAGAGGTAGAGAATGCTGAAGGAAATACAGTTAAGCATAGCTTGAAGACATCCTATTAGTTTATTCAGCTATCTTTAAGAATGATTAACAACATTCTGAAGAAGAGAAAAAAAAGAAAGTAAAATAAAGATCTTATGTTTTGGTTTATCTCATATGCCTTTCATTTAATTATATATTTTAGATTTTGTTAGATAAATTGGGAATGAACTGTTAGGATACCCATCTCCACAACCCCTGTTAGAGGAGAGTCATTATGGAAGGAGTTTGGTGAGATATAAGCAAGTACTTTCTTTCTTATTCCAAAATGAATTGAATTATCAAATCCAGTTTAAATACTAATATTTGGAAGACCTCTTTTTTAAACTGTCTTAGAACAATAAACATTGAAACAGCAGTTTTATATATTCTAAAGTTTATTCAAAACAGACTGGTAGAATTCTTCATATAAAAAGCAGTATTTTAAGGGTATTTTCCTTAATATGTCAGTTGTACATTTCTTAAATAAGACTTCAGGACAAAGTAATAGATTTTAAAATTTTGTAGTAGTTTTCACTGATTTCTTCATTTTATCTGTTTGCATCAATAATTTGACTTACTTTAAATTTTAAAGCAGTAGTCCTCAGTCTGGCTCACATTAGAATCTCCAGGGAAAGCTTTAAAAATGTGTTTAAAAATGCTCAAGTACTCCCCCACACCAGTTAAGTAGTGTGTTCAAGTGGTTCAGACATCACAAGCACATACTGTAGTGAAAACGGTGTGATGAAAAGCCGACTCCTCATCTTATGCTGTAACCCATCTAGTCCCTGATGATTTATGTTTATCCTTCCAGTCTTTCATAATCCATACAAAAACCAGCTATCACTAAATAACTCACTCACTCACTCCCCTTTCCTCTTTTCTATACAGATGGTAGTGTATTAAATAAATACACTTTCATTATTTATGTTTTAAAAAATTCTCCCTCCTCCTTATTTAAGAATATTTCTTAGAGGCCTTTTCATAGTGGTTCAGTGAAAGATTCCTTATTCTTTTCTCTTTTCTTGGTATCAGAATATATTCATTTTCTTCTTTCATAAAGTATTGCTCTCAAAGAGTAAGTTTAATCTAATTCTTCTAATTGCTTGTTCTTATTATTAATTTTCTTATTCTATATTTTATTTCTTATTTCTTATTCTATAATTTTATTAGAATATGTTCTGGTATTGGTCATTCAGTGTTGATTTCCCTAGATTTACAATGTCGTCCTTAATATATATAGTTTGAATTCCTTTTTTTAAAAAATTCAAGGGGTGTTTATTGAATCATAATCTTAATAGTTGTTTTATTTCCTTACTATGATTTTTTTCCCTTCTGTTGTCTCTTAGTTGATGTATGTTAGTCTTTGTATTCTGCATATGCCTTTACTCGTCAATCCTTCTCATCTCTTCATTTCTTTTTTATCTAAAACATGTTTCTCCATTTTATTTTATTTCTCTTAGAGATTTTCTATTTAGTTTATCTGATCTCATGTTCTTTTTAGTTTAGTCATCATTTGTGAAATGATTTATTCTGTTATAATTCTTCTCTGAAACTTCTCACATCTGAGTTTTTCTAATTCTGATTTATATTGTTCTTGAATCTACTTTATCACTTTCCTAATATCTTTTCGCCTACTTTACAATGTAAGTGTAGAGTTTAAAATTTCTTTTTTGTGATGTATATTGAGTGAGTTGTTGGTTCTACTTTTGTAGGTGCTCTGTATGTTTTTGATGAGGGAATTTTGAGAGATCAGAAAACTATTCCACCACCACTGCCGTATCCCTAGTATCCTCTCACTGGTAATTATTATTAAAGGGAATTATCTGTGCCAGTAAGTGTTAAATATATGCTTTCCCTGAGGATATTGCCTCTTTATGAATTAGTACTACATTGTAGGGAGTTGGAGGTCTTAATGTTGATTAATAAAATTTGAGGAGGGAAACATATTTATTCATTTTTATATACTATTGTTTGGTACTTGTAGATAGATGACTATGAGAATTGTCAAAATGAAGAAAGTGTCTGGAGAGTAAAAAAACCACTTGGGACAAATACTTCTTTATTTTTTGTTTTCATCTTCAATTTTATAGAGTGTCAATTATGTTACATTTACCTGAGAGTCACTGAATTTCACATACTTTATTCTATTTTCTTAAGTGAAGATGAAAAAAATTTTTAAAACTAATTTGAGGAGGGAGGGTATTGTAAGCATATCCATAGGGCTACTACTCATTTGATTATTTGTTTTACAACATAAAGCTTTTATTTGTACATTTTTACCTTTATCTGCAGATGTATATCACACCAAGATTGATGTTCCTAATAAGGACCTAGGTCGCCCCACCCCCAAAATTATCTTGAGAAGAAACTTTTCAGTCTTACATTATTTCTTTTTATTCACCATCTTTACTCCCTAAATAATGTTTAGCAACATTTCCCTAACTTAGTGGTTAGGAACATTTTTTTTTAAAGGGGGATTATTTTTAGAAAATAAAAATTTATATATTTTACAAAAGGAAAACAGCTTAACCTGTTGTTTATAAAAATATCAGCTTGTTGGATACAGTTTAAACAATGACAAAATTAGAAACATTTTAAGAAAACACTCCTCCAATTTTACCATTCAAATAGGCAGTTTTTAAAAGAAACAAGCAATTTCTTCAGTACTTTTTCTAACCAACAGGGAGAATGTATACTTTAAAAATTGGGTAGTTTGTTATTAAATAACATTAGTAATGAGAAAATTGACATTTAGTCTCAAAAAATGCCAAGTATTGGGGATATTTTTGAGAACTGAAAATATAGGTATAGTTTTTTGCATTTCATACTGGTTCATGTTTTAAAGACATTTTGTGATTTTTTAAAATTTCTGTTTTAATAATTGAGAAAAGCAAGTTGTTTCATTTGCTAAAACTAACCAGAACTATTTTGAAGTCATTAGAAGGATACCATTTTCAATTCTATAGGCTAATTAGCCATTGTGAGAATGTTTTTTCACTTATATAGTAATTGAAATTCGAGGTGTTTGCTAGTACCTCCTCAAATCTAAGATGACAGATTTATTTTAAGACACACCATAAATTTAATAATAGATTTTGAGGGGGACAGAAAAGGCAACATTAAATGTATATTTCAAGACATCATTTCAGAAATCTTAATGTGATAAAATATATATCTTGTATTTGATTCAACAAATTTAGAGTTTGTAAGTAGTTTAGTTAGAAATGTGAAATGTTTAAAAACAAACCAAGTGAGCCCTGGCCAGATAGCTTAGTTGGTTAGAGCATTGTCCCCATATGCCAAAGATGCGGGTTTGATCCCCAATCACATACTACAATCACTCAGTGAATGCATAAATAAGTGGAACAGCACTTAGTCTTAAAATTTTTACTTATTTTAAGTTGTGAATGATTCAGGGCTAATTTCATATCCGTAATATCTTTAAAAGTTAGATAGTACACGATCACTTGTGTTGATGCTAATGAAAAGGTTTATATGAACACATTTCAGGAATGTTATAGAAATGTCATTATGATACTTTTACTGTGACATTGAGTTTGATCTTGTACTTTACTTATGAATTTAAATAACTTTAAAATTGTTTTTTCAGAAGCATATAATTTGGTAAAATATAATTTAAATTGTATTTACAGTCATTCTGTGTGCTATTAGGATGTTTGTAAATACATTTATCACTTTAGGGGTGGGCTTTTTATCTTCTTTACAAAATTGTAAATTACCCAAGGAGAATTCTTAGAGTGCACACATATTATTTTGTACCCAGTAAATGTTTTGAGAAGTGCTTATTGATAGATTTGTGTGTGTGCACGTAATGATATTGCCAAAAAATAGGAAAACAGGGACTTACAATGTGGCTAAGCCTCATTCTCATACAGTGGTGAGGAAACCTGTTATTTTTGAATAGTCTAGTTTACAATCTCAAGGGATGTATTTACTGTATTTCCCTACTTATCTGAGGTCAAACTCTGACCTCAACCATTCTAGAACAAAGCCACAGACCTCAGCAGTAAATGAAATGACTGGTTTGAAGCAAATTCTTCTAAAATTCATGTACTTTATTTGGTAGGTAAGTCATGGAACCTCTGTCTCAAGCAGACAGTTGAGCATAAAGTGAAGGAGAAAGGCTGTATTTGTACTCACAGTTGCCAGAAATGAATGTTGAAGGAGAAGACACGCCCAAGGCCTCAAAATATGAGAAATTTCTGGTCAGGGTTTTATGTTTTCTGTATATTTGATGGATTTTTATATTGGACTTTTCTCGGGTAGAAACATTTAATGTCAAAAGAGGTGACATAAGGGATACTTACTATGTGTAGATAGATAGTAGTTGCTTTAAAGAGCTCAGTTCTTAGCCTTGTTTTAGTATAGTTATTTTATAATTTGATTTTACAATTAACTTTAGATCCATCTGGAATTCTGGTTGATGAAATGAGGATTTAAGTATTATTTTCCCCAAATGTCTAGCTTGTTGCCCTGATAATATAGAATATTTCCTCTTTCCCCTCTTCATTTGAAATGTACCTTTGCCATATACTTAATTTTCATGTATACTTAAATATATTCTAGACTTCATTTTTATTTCTGTTGATATGTGTCTGTCTATTGCTATAGAAGTAGCAACTACATTGTTATAATTACTGTTATTTTATTGAGCATTTAGATTTATAATAGGACTATACTTCCTTTTTTGGCTAATCTTGCCTGTTAATCTTCCAGTTAAAATTTAAATTCATTAAACAAGTTAAATTTAAAAAGAAAACCCTATTGGAATTTTGATAGAAATTTTGTTAAATTATTAGATTTATATATAGAAAATGGACACTATTCCTCATATTTAATCTTTCTGTTTGGTAGGTGTTTTTCTCCATTTATTCCACATTCTTTCAATAGTCCTCAGTTGAGTTTTATTGTTTTCCTTTCATAGCTTTTGGACATTTATTGTTAACTTGTTCCTAAACATGTTAAGAGTTTTTGTTTGTTTCAGATATAGTTATATATACCTTATTGAGAATCAGATTTCCTGTAATCATTCCCTGGCTTTCAGCCTAGAGGGTGAAAAACCCTTTAGCACCTAAACTTGCTATCAATTTTGTGCCTAAATTTAGGGCAACAAACTAGAATACATGTACTCTCCTAGAAACTATGTCACACAATGAAGATAGAAACATGTAATTTTATTGGGGGAATGAATGAAAGAATAAATGTAAGCAATTGCCATATAGTCTGATGAAGTTTAGAATGAGGATAGTGTATAAGGTATGGAAGATCACAGAGGAGGAAAAGTCATTAGAATTTAGAATCAGAAGATGAACAGGTTTTTCTGAGGTAGGCAACTAGGGAAAAGAGGTCTTGTAGAGGGATTAATATGTGCAAAATCCTGCCATTATGAAATAGCATGACCTGTTTGGAAAATTGCTAGTACTGGAGTTTCAATAGGGAAGATACCTGGTTTGGTATATTAGCATAGGGTGTGAGGAGGAGGCATTTTAGTAGCTGAATCTTACTGAAAAGGTTATTGGAAGCTGTCAAAAAGTGTTTTGTAATGAAGTAACACTGAACATACTTGCATTTTGGAAAGATATTTCATGCAGTTGATAAGTATGAGTTAGAGAGAGATAAGGGAGTTAGACCCAGATGCATTAATTAGTCCAAGAGAAACGTGATAGTGATCTTAATGAAGTTAGAAAATATAAAGATGGAAAGGAATTAGAGATATTGAAAGATATTTAGGCAGAAACGTAGAGAATCTAAGTGTTGCAAGTGAGGGAGAGTAAGGAATCTAAGAGGGCTTGGCTTTCAACTTTGAGAAATTCTTTAGGTTTAATTCATAAATAAAATATTGATTGTTTTATTTACCTTACAGCAAATTAATAACAGCAATGGGATATGAAATTGTTGGGGTAAGGGACTGTCAGAGGTGAACACATAATCTCTACTTGCATTTAATCATTAAATCTTTTTTCAGTCTCTCAAATCCGTAGCGCTTTTTTCCTCAGCGTTGCCATGACCCTAGTGAACAGTCATCTTTCACTTGGATCACTCCATGTCATTTTGCTTTGCTCCAATTCAAATATCCATGCTGACCCAGAATAATTCTTCAGATCTGATCATTTCATCTTAAAATCTTCCAGTAGCTGCCTGTTTTCCTTAGGATTAAGGCCAGCCTTTCAAAATGTCTTACAAAGTTTCATTTTCCTTACTTGTAAAACAGGAGTAGTAATTATGATACTTCCTCTTTGGGTTATTGTGAAGATTAAATGAGTTCATGTTCTGAAGTATTTAAGAACAATGTCTGGCACACAACACTATATAAATGTTTGTTCGTGTTATTTTTATTACTTGTTTAGTTTAGTCTCTTAACTTTTTATCAAACTGTAAGAACCATGAGGTTTGAGATGATGTGTCCTTTTTTGGTATTATGTTCTTTGTTTAGCACAGGATATAGTAATATTAAGTGCATGATTCATAGTCATGTTATATAAGAATGAATGAATGGTCATCTGGAAACATGATAATGGAGCATTCAAAAACTTTAGAGCACACATAGAATTGTACTACTTGTTACAGTGTAATAGAAGAATGAATGTTCATAGTAATCCTGCATTGCTTAGAAAAGAACCAGTTGCACTTAGTTGCTTCAGTTGTAACATAGCAGTTCTGAAATGCTTTTTATTGTTTGAAAAAATATATGAGATAAGTAGGGAGTAAAATAAAGTAATTGATTATGTGCAAACAGAAAAGTAGAACAGAGGCAACATTATTAAAATTAATAGATATCTTAATGTGATTTTTTTTAAAAAATTGTCTTTATTGATTTCAGAGAGAGGAAGGGAGAGGGAGAAAGAGAGAAACATCAGTGGTGAGAGAGTCATTGATCGGTTGCCTCCTGCATGCCCCCCACTGGGGATCGAGCCTGCAACCCGGACATGTGCCCTGACTGGGAATCGAACCGCGATCCCCTGGATCCTAGGTTGACTCTCAAACACTGAGCCATGCTGGCCGGGCAACATGTGATTTTTTTTATGTAAGAAAAAGTTGACCTACAATGGGATTTAAATGTACATTTTTTTCCTAAGTTGGCTGAGAAATAAGTTTGTTCATGTGTTTATTCATCCATAAGATAGATATTAGGTACTTTCAGTATGTCAAGTACTATTTTGGATGCTTGAGATATATGAATGGAAAAACGACAACAGCAACCAGTTGTCTGCTCACAGAGCTTAGATTTTAGTGTATGGAGACAGTATTTAATAAACATAAAGTAGGTTAATTATTATGGAGATAGTGAGTAGATAGTGATGAAACAATTGAGTAGAGTAAGTGATGAAACAACTGAGTAGAATAAGGGGAATTGAGAGGACTGGGGGTGGGAAAAGAGGTAGATCACAATTTTAAATGCAGTGATCAGGGTTTCATTTAAAAGGTGACCTTTGAGCAGAGACTTGAAGATGGGGAGAGGGAGAAGATTTGGGGCCTAGAGAATAGTCAATGAAAATGCTCTGACGTAGGAACCTACAAGAAGACTAGTGTGGCTGTAGCAGAATGAATGAGGGGGAAATGTAAGAGGAGATGAAGTCACCTAAAATAGAGGTGGGGCAGGGAATTGGGAGGGCTTAATAACTTTGACTTTTATGTAGGAAAGTTGCTTTATAAAAGTATGCTTAATTTTACTTTTGGAAAATGTATAGATACAGTCAAATTGTGTTTAAAGAGTATGCCACAGTAAGAAGTACTGTAAGAAATAACAGACTTTATGTTCTACAAGGCAGGATATGTATTGTCATTTCATAGCATGTATATTCTTCTTTGCAAATAAAACCTGGGCAGCAGTAGTTAGTCTTTTAAGGTGACTCCAACATAACCATACTCTTCCTTTAAGCTCTTTTTATATAAAATATTTTTGTGGTAATCTGTATTTTTCGCTCCTTTGTCTCATGTTTTTTCTCTGTGCCATTACAAGCATGATGCTTACATGTGCTTAGAAGTAAAACTCGGGTCCATCTTTATTCCTTTACAGTTGTGAGGTGTGGTTGTGACTCAAACTAGGATTCATTTTTTAAGCAAGATTAGATTTGATATAGAAAATTTCAGATATTTCTAATGTACATCTTTTATAGACCTTTAGCAGATTTAATGTTTTAATGATCTTTAAAGCCATTTTCTAAGACAGTTTTAAATTTCCATGTATTTATAGAAAATTTCACAGCTAGTTCTTTTAAAAAAAATGAAAACTGATAAGTGAAATAGATTTTATTGTGTGTAGAATTCACAGGATGCCCTTGTATCACATATCTTTGATAACAGAGAAACTCTCCTAATTTGAACACTGTAATTTTCTTTTGAATTTTTATGCCTTTCAAAGACATCACTAATTTAATTGATGTTTCTGTTGCTATGAACCTTTCAAGGAATACAGAAAACAGTGAATCTTAGAGATGTTTCCATCTACCTTACACTCTGATCTAGAGGAAGACTACATTTTGACTCAGATTTCCATTTCAGCTATTTGTAGTTTTGGTTGTTGTTTGTCTTCTGTGAGCAAAAATTTTTTACTGTAGTTTTTGTGTTTACTTATTTGCAACTCATCTTTTTTTTTTTTTTACAAAAGTTTTGAGTGTCTCTTTTCATTTGAAACATATAAATATAATTATAAGTAGAAAACAATTTGAAAAAAATCAGAATCAGGGAATATCCAGATAGATGAAATATTAGGCCAAGAGAAAAATCAGGATATATGTATTTCTAAACATTTATTAAAATTGAGCTATAGGTTTTTTTCCTTAATTTACTAATGATACTAGACAGAAAGGGCAACACCATAATTTGTAAAGGAAGCGTACTACTTCCTTAGTGAGGTTGCACAGAAGTTGAGTAGAATTTGTACTATGAGGCCTTAGACTTTGGGTGAAGGGCTCATGCTTGAAGGAGCGTGGTTCTAGTGAGAGGGTGGTTTCTTCCTCTACCGTTGCTGGGGCTGCGTTGCTCACCTCATGGCAGAGGCATCACAGTGACTGATCACAGTTGTTGTTTTTGTGTGTGGAGGTCTTAAATGTGAAGTAAACAAACATTAAATTGTTGGGGTTTTACTTCCCTTTTTGTTTATAAATGAGGTAGTGGAATTCCAGATCTGGGGCTCCATAAGAAGTATACTCTTTATCTTTCTTTTTAGGCCACTCAGCTATAGGATAATTTTACTGAAAATAGATGCTTAAATTAGATAATTCTCTTTCAGCTTGTGGCTTGAAGGTAGAAGCAAATGATAAGCTTCAGACAGTGGAAAAGAAATGATAAATGATGGTGTCTGGGAAAAAATTGTATCCATTTACTTTCTACTAACCTCATAAAATTGGTCTTTTTAAAAATAAAAATGCATTTTTCATACCTGGACTCTGCATATGTTATTGAATGGAAAATAAAGAATTCTTCCTGAAATAATACTGAACAAAGCAAGTTAAATTGTGAATCAGTTCCCTGTTATGCAAATAATGATTCAGTTTAGTGTTGGACTTCAAGGACCAATAATTTTTATGAAAGTATTACTAAAGCAAGGTGTTTGGGTTGGATTTTGTAGTCTCTGTCCTTTGGTTGACTTTCTTTCATTTTATTCGTTTTAGAGTACTTGTTTATAGTATCGCATTTATTTCATTCTCACTGAATTCTTCCTTTGTCATCCCTGGCACAGATGTGGACATGCGGGATCTAAAACCCTAAGATACAGTCCATAAGCGAAACTGTTTTTCTATGTTCTGTAAACCTCATTGCACACACCTAAATGTATTACATTTTATTTTGTATCATTGAATCCACATATGCTTGGTGCACTTTTTTTACTGTTGATACTATTAAAGATGTCCTCCATTCCCCCCCCCTTTTGCCCCCTCCACCTAGCCCCCGCTTTCCCCGCAAGCCATCACTACATTATTGTCTGTGTCCATGGGCTCTGCATATATGCATAAATATTCTTTGGTTATTCTCTTCTAGTTCTGCTCCCCCCCCCCCCCCGCCGCCCGCCCACTGCCTTCCCCTCTGAGATCTGTCAGCCTTTTCCATGTTTCCATGCCTCTGGTCCTGTTTTGTTCATCAGTTTATTTTGTTTGTTAGATTCCACATATAAGTGAGATGGTGCACTTTTTAATTGCATAGGAGCTGAATCAGTAATTAGTGGCGAAATGACAGTTACAGAAAGTGTATATGGATAATATAAATTGTCAGACATTATTAAGAACATTAGCCTGACACTGAGTCACTTGCTAAAAATGTTTAATAGAGGGCCTTGATGGGCACACTGCTGGCTGTTGCAGCTACACTGGGGAATAAGATGGCCAAGGTTATTGCTTTTGTGGAGCTTATTACATTCTGATGGGCTATAGATATTTAGCTACTACCACTTCCTGTGCTTCAAAGTTTTGCCTTATAAAATAAAAACAAAAACAACTTAGTCATGGGAGTCTTGAAAAGAGAATATTAGTCATCACTACTAAGGATAATAAAATAGATTTTCGTCCATTCTTTTTAATTTTTTTTATTTCAGCACAAAAAGCTTATGTTCCTAGATTAGAATTTATTTTTTGTGCTTTGAATTAGGTATCCAGCTCAAAGTCATCTGTCAAAGCTGTGATCTGATGGTTTTTTAATTTATTTTAAAAGATCAGGAAGTATTCTAAATCAGAGACAATCATTCGTAGATTTCTCCTTATATTTATTTCACCTTGGTCATGTAAAAACTGATGAACTACAGACAAATAATTCTTTCAAAACCCAAAGGCATGCTTAAATACTATCTTAACTCCATGCTTGTGGTTTTTGAATTGTCAGTAATCTCCAGGATGAATATTGTGGACTGTTTATTTGTAGCCAACAGAGTGTCCTCCTGAGAGAGGTTCATGTGAGGGGGAAAAAAGTCAGACTGGGCTAAAATTATAGGACAAAAGAGAAGCAGAAGTGTTATATTCTACGAAAATGGTGATGGTCTTCTAGTTTTTGTCGTAATCCTTTTTGAAAATCCATTTTTAAAACAGTGCAAATGCAACAGATCTTGAAATATATTTTTACCCTTGTTTTGAAACCTAGAACTTTATGAGGATGATAGTCATAACAAATTAGTCTATTTTTGGAAAGATTACTTTGTGTGCCACAGTTCTTTACCCTGAGCTAGGAAAGAGGTCACTGTTTTTGTGCAATTATATTTTCCCTGATATACTTATTTAGTAAGCATAAGAGAGGTAAAAAATAGAACCAAATGTTTATTCTATTAAATTAAAAGTTAAAAATTTTTATCAGTATAATGCCTTTAAGGATCATTATTATAAACTCTGCCCTTTGAAGTATGTCTCTTTGGGAGCATACTTCTTAGGGCTTGAAAAGAAATGAATTCTTAACAACTGAGTTCCTATTTTGTTCTAGGAATGAGTTGTGAAGGATATAAAAATGTGTAAGAAATGGTACCTATTATTAAAATCTAAAATTGGAGATAAAATAATGTACATAAGATAAGCCAATATGTGATAACTTTTATAAGGTAGCGATAAAGTTTAATAATTATTTTAGGTAGGGGCTATATTTTAAGCCCCAATCTTTCCTTAAAGGAATTGTATATTTCTTTCATAATGAGAAAACACTTAATGTAATTGAATGCTTTATTAAAGTTTGTAAAAATTGTTATATAAACTTATATCCTTTATTCAGAAAAGATTCATTGTGGTTAGTTTATGGTTATTAGGAAGTTACAAATACAAGATGTATAATTAAACTGTACAGATATTGTAAATAAAATATTGACAGAGATATAGTACCAGATGAAACTTATTCCTCCAGGAGTGACAGAAATAATCAGTAAATAAAAATTCCAAATTATAAGATGATAATACATTAGCTTGAGTTAAGATATATTTAACGTCTCTAGAGCATTTGATAAATGACTTTTCTAGTTTTTACAGTTTATATTATAAGAAAGACATTAAAAATGTGGAAGGGGGCCCAGCTGGGCTGTCTCAGTGGTTGAGCATCGACCTATGATCCAGGAAATCGCCATTTGATTCCCTGTCAGGGCACATGCCCAGGTTGGGGGCTTGATCCTCAGTAGGAGGTGTGCAGGAGGCAGCCCATCAATGACTCTCTCATCATTGATGTTTTTCTCTCTCTCTCTCCCTCTCCCTTCCTCTCTCTGAAGTCAATAAAAAATATATATATAAAAAACAAAACAAAAAAAGTGGAAGGGAATCAGAAGAGAACCTCTTAAATAATTAAAGGGAAAATATCTAAACGTATGATAAATTTTATCTTGAATTTTTTAGAATACTTCTTTTTAATAATGATTTAAAAATACTACTTTTGTATACATGTATATTTCCTTCTTTAGGAATAAGTTAACAAATGAAGAAAAATATCCTTGTTCAGATTGTTTTGATTTCTCATTCAGAAAATGTGCTCCATAAAATGTGTTCTGTTAACTTGTGAAAGTGAATAAAGATTGGGGGTATTAATGTTTGAAAATATTAGTGAGAATTCTCAGGAATTCCTCAATGGCGTTTAGGTGAATAGTGGTGAGAGCAATACCATGATACGCTTCTTTGTGTTGCTCCAAAGTTTCTGTTTTCCTAATTCTCTAAATTACTATTTGAAAACAAATCTCATTAGATATTGAGAGAGGAAGATAATATGATACAGTTTATTTGCCTTAACTTGTTATTAATTTTATTTATAGATGTGTAAATTTGGCCTTTCGAATAATGTTACCTCAAAGCTAGTAGGTTAAAACAGTAAACATTTATCTCTGTTCATGAGCATATGGCTCAGCTGGTTCCGCTAATCTAGGCCAGATTTAGCTGATTTCACTGGGCTCTCTCACGTATCTGCAGTCAGTTGATTGGGTAGGCTGGGGGCAGGCATGTCTAGATTGGCCTCATTTACATGTGTGTTGGTTGGCTGGCCGTTGGCTAGGGTGACAGGGTAAGTAGGCCACATGTCTCTCATTATCTAGTAGGCTAACTTGAATGTGTTCTTGTGGTGGCTGGGAAGGGTTCCAAGAACATCAAAAGGGCAAGCTCTAGTGTGCAAGCACTTCTTGAGCTTCTGCCTGCATCATGTTTGCTCACAACCCATTGACCCAAGTAAATCTCATGACCATGTCCAGAGCCAGCACTAAAAGGCATTACCAAAAGAGCATGGATCCTGGAAGATATGAAAAATTGAGACTATGACTGCAACCGCTCTTAATTTAAAATTTTTGTATTGTCAGACTTGTTTTCCTCTTGTTTCTTTAATGTTGGAACAGGGACCTCCCTTTGGTGGCCCCTTTTAAGCTGAGGTTTTCAGATCAGGAAAGTTCTCAAAGTCCTTCATGTTCTCTCTCTCTCTTTCTCTTTTTGTTCTGGAATTTTTATTCGAATACAGTTGATTTCCATTGTTCACAGTAATTATGTTCTATAAAATTACTGCAAATGCTGAATTAGTGAATACTGAATCATGGCTCTAGGGGAAGTATGGGTTAGGTTCTTGAGAGCTTCTGGTCAATATATAACTGATCAATATATAACCCTGTTTTATGTGTGTTTCTGTTATAGTTACCCTATTTAATACATGTCAGTTGATTACGATTGACCTTACAGCCTTCAGCACTGTAACTCATGCTTGAACAAAGCTTATCTAATGCAAGTATTTTCTCCGTAATCATTACACAACATTCTGGTACTTAGGAATACTAGACAGCACTTCAGCCCTATGCTTGGGGACCATTTTAAACAATGAAATCACCAACAATAAGAACAAAAATACCAAAAAAAATATGGCTGTTAATTCACACTGGAAAGAAGAGCTGAAACAAGAAGGCATAGAGTATCACCTTGTTTGACCTTACCTGGGAATGTGTGTTGGGGAATTCAAAATTTTCACCACTTTGCATATGTCCACAAATGACAGTGAAAGTGCCTAAAGTATTGATTTGGAGGTTGCAAGTAAATTTTAGTTAGTAGGCAAATTTGCATATGTTGCATCTGCAAATAGTGTGATTAACTGTATTTGGGAACAAAATGGCTGTATTGATGTCTCATCATTTGCTTTCCACTTTCAACTCTTTTTTTGTATTTCTGGTGATATTCTTCAAGGAATTTCATATTTCATTTTATTTCTTGCATTTTAAAATCTGTTTCTTATTCTGTCGCAGCTTTAAATTTAGGAATCACTGGGATCATATTTTGTACAGCTTTTTCTTACCTCAGAGCATACAGACTTTATGACTATCTGGTCTACTTTCTTTTTTTCCCTTTTATCTTTATTGTTGAAAATATTGCAGATGTCCCTTTTTTATCCCCCTTGATCCCCTCCACCCCACATCCACCCACCCCCAGGCCCTCCCCAGACCAATGTCTGTGTCCATGGCTTATGCCTAGAAACATATAAGTTCTGGTCTACTTTCATATGTGTAGTTTCCCTTTTAAGTTTTAATGTGACTTACACATTTTCCAAAATGTTTTCCTGTTTTTTTGTAGTAACATTTCTGTAGAACACCTTTTCTGTAATTACTTAGTTATTATCATTTAACAGATATAACTGATGATTATTTTGGATTGTTTCTGTACTTATTTTTAATATGGACTTTTCTATGCTTGTCCTTTATTGGAATTGAAATAACTTCTGGCAGAATGTGTGTGTGTGTCTCTCTCTGTGTGTGTGTCTTTGTATTAAAGTCTCAAATGGGCAGAAGTGTTTACTAGTTTTATTTTGTCAGAACTCTAATAGCCTAAGGAATGTGAGGTGCTGAAAGTATCTTGGAAGTTTTCTTCTGTATGGAATACTTGCTTTTCCATGTTCAGTGTGGGTGTCCGTTTATTGATGTATTTCTATTGCTCTTTACCTACTTGATTGCCTCAAACAATTTAAAAGAATGCTATTTGAAAAGGAAAACAGGTTTAATTTAAAGCACTTTTTTAAAGCACCTGATATGAGCTCATTATTTCCTTGATTGTGTAAATAGTTTCTTTTCTCTAAAGAAATCAAGTTGCTTAAAACATCAATTTTTATTTCTTCTCTTCCTGCATATAGTATTCTCTTTCCCTTGCCCCTTCTAATCTGCTTAAGACTTAGAAACAAGACAACTAGTTTTGGTAGACTAGCTTGAAGAAAGGTAATGGCTTTTGTGTTAGGATTTGAGGACTTTTTTTTTTTTTTATGTAAAGAACATAAATTCTGGAGTACAAATTTGTGTCACCTGTATTTTCTCCTTAGCATGTATTTATTTTATTTTTCCTTTTGCTTTAAAAAATGTTTTTCTAGTTTGCCTAATAAGGTAAGGAAATCAATGGTGTGGCATCATTTATATTCATCTTATAGGAAATTTAACTCTATGTACTGGCAAAAGCAAAAACACGTCAACCCTAAAGTAAACAAGCAAATATAATAACAGCCCTCTTTCTAAACAGACAGACAAAATTAACGTTAAGTCCTACAATGTGAAATGGCAGGGGTAGCTGTGCTGTGCCCTCAGCCTAGGCTATCCCAAATGTCTCTTTTATACTGGTTAGCATTACACTGTAACATGTGTGCTTCTAATGTTTTCTCCCATAAAGCATGACACCTTAATACAAGTCAATTAGTTCA
Source organism: Miniopterus natalensis (assembly GCF_054644295.1). Taxonomy (NCBI): domain Eukaryota; kingdom Metazoa; phylum Chordata; class Mammalia; order Chiroptera; family Miniopteridae; genus Miniopterus; species Miniopterus natalensis. Next base: position 153,936,083 of record NC_142082.1, on the reverse strand, counting down.
TCTGGTAATTAGCCAGAGATAGAGTGATTTATTTTTAGTGTTAGAGAAGCTAGCAATATTAGGTAAAGAGAGAAGATACAATATGTTGGGCTCTGATATGTAACTTTCCAGTGAATTGTCAGGAGTAACTATGATATGCAGTTTCTCCATGTGTTCTGACTACAACCCAATTTTTATGTAAGGTACCTCTTCACTTCAATATTTGGTTGTCTACCAAACACTAAATACCACACTAATCACGTGACATGCTTCCATCTAGTTCCCACTGCAAGACAGTCTGTTGGTATTATTAATCCCATTTTATAGGTGAAGAAAGTGATAGAAATAGTAAATTGTTTCTCCTGGGGCATATAGCTAGTAACTTACAGTCCCCAGACTTAAAATTGGATTGACCTGACCATAAGTGCTCTTTTTACTATATTGGGATTGAAGGTGAATTTTTACTGTAATTATTTACTTAGAGGAGGTCTCAAATATTAGTTACTATTTTGTTTAAAAGTATTTTATTTAAATGGTTTAAGCATTTGAAATAAAACCCTAACATATGGCAAACATCTTCCCATCCCTGTTTTTTCCTTTTTGTTTTTACTTGTTTTTAGAGATTATATTAAATATCTGTCACTGTGTGTTCTTTGGTGGCGGCACAACTACGTGAGCCCCCGTTTTTATCCTGACATATAAACAATATTGCTGTCATGGTCTGTAGAGTAGTTAGGACCATTCTTCCCTACAAGAAAACCAGGAAAAAAATGTGACAGTTTTTTTCTTCATCTCATCTATAGCAAATATATTTGCATATATTTTAATTTTTTCAGAAATGATCATTGGTTTATTATTAGAGTAATGTTTGAGCTACCTTGAATGGTAACTTTGAAAAAGAAACAGCTCCTCTTGCTTTTTTTCTTACCCCAGTCTTCTCAAAGAAATACAAGTAGATCATTTTATCTAATTTCTTAGTAATAAATGGAAAAACTAAACAGGCAACTCCCAGTCACTAGGGCCCTAATTCAGAAGAACGGATACTCCCAGAGTGGAATTGGTTGGAATATTTTATTCTCGTCTAGCCTGGTTAGCTATGAGCAGAATATAATTAGTAATTGATGTCAGGGCAGGAAGAGAATCTGATTCATAGATATACTAATCAGAATAATAATTATTGGAAAATTGGGACATATCCATATTATACTGCTAAATGTGATTTTTGAAAGTGTTTCTTAAGTCCTATTGGAACAAACAGGATTTATACTGTATATTATTACACACATTGGACATTTTACCAGTGGTTACAATGCGGTGATTTTTGTAGTTGTGGTTACATTATCTCTTTAAAAAAACTTGTAAAGGGCTTAATAATTCAACTTTAAAATTTTGTTTTAGGCTAATATTTGGCAGGGTTAGGCTTAGTCCATTGGTGACTAATGTATTTTTCAAAAGTTTGAAGAGTTTTGTTCAAATACCAATAAATTGTTTTTCTAGTATGCATGATATTTTTTATTCTTCGAAAATTGAACAGGCATTTTGGGAATGATTACAAATATAAAGGTAGACAAGACAAAAGGAAGGTCTGTCATTGCTTATACTTTTATGACCATAGGTAAGTAATTTGTTGTTTTATCACCTTAAATAATAAGAAAAAAAATAGTCCTTGCCAGAATACCCTGTGGGAAAATTATTTAAGAACAAAAATTTGATAACTATTCTAAATTTTATATTTCTATGGATCATGGCATGTAATTTTCCATTTTTAAAAAGAGTTGCCTCTAACTGAAGAAGAAATTTTCCATTTTCAATGTATTTATTTAAATTCCTTCTGTAAGAAAACTTTTGTTTTAATGGTGCAGTGTTTTATCTGGATGATATGCAAAATACTTTTCCAGCATCATAGTTGGTTCAAGTAACTGAGTGTTTATTAAAGCCTCAGTATCAAGTAGCTTTTCCAGGCCAATTGTCCCCAATTTGAAATGATTAATTTTACTATAGTTCTTTCAATTTATGGCATAATTTTGAAGTTAATCACTGTTTCTTGGAGATAAGTATCTTTTATGCCAAGAATTACAAAATTATCCATAATATTTCCACCAAACAACAACATGCATTTGATATGTTTTTTTAATGAATATTTTGAGTGTGGTCAGATTCATAATATTTGTGTGCTATTGTCCATCTAACATAACTTAGACATTTCCCATATTCTAATAAATTATTTACAAATATAACTCCATAATACTCTATTATAGGAATACATCTAGATTAGTTATGTACTATTTTAAAATCATGTTATCTCTAAATATAGATATATTTATGTGGAAAAGACTGTCTTGATTTATGTTTTTCTTCTTAGTGTTAATTATTAGAAGAGGGATTATTGGATCAAAGAATGAAAATATAAACATAAAGTTAAATTGTATTCATGAAAGTTTGGGCCAAGTTACATTGTTAGTGCTTGTCTTATACTTGCCTTCTTGGTCAACATAAGTTAGATTTAAAGAGTCTTATTATTTGAAATTTATAAAATATCACCTTTAAATTTGAATTTTTAAAAATTATACATTGTGTTGGACTTGAACATATTTTCATCAGGTACTTGTTTTGTTGTTTTTACTAATTACCTATTTCCATTCTTTGAATAATTTCCTTTTAAGATTGTAGTATTTTTTATGAACTTCTATAGATAACATTTTATTTTATGGGCATTACTGTTATTTTTATTGTGAATATTTTTTTTTAGATTAATCACTGAATGAGTGATTAATAAATAGTGAGTGCCAACTCACCAGACATTGGTAGGGGAGAAAGCTCTGGACCCAAGAGACAAAGTCCTGAATTTATAGTGTCCATTTTTTAGTGGGGGTATAGACATGGAACAAAAAGATATATTTGTACTTTTTCAGGCCATGATAAGTGCTAAAGAACAATGATTCAGGGTAAGGAGCTGGAAAATGATAGGATATGATAGGGCGATAGTGGGAAGCCTCTCTGACAAGACACCTTTTAGAAAGAAAGGTATAGGCCTAACGGACCTTGTATGTGTTGGGGGGAGAGAGGACAGGCAGAGAAAACAGTGAAAAGAAGTAAGGTTGTATTTGATGTGTTCTTAGAGCAGGAGGAGATAACCATAGCAAATAAATTAGAAAGATACCATGGAGCCAGATTATATAAGGCCTTCTAGGTTAAGGTAAGGATTTTGGATTTTACTCTGATTGACATGGGAAGCTATTTTGAGCAAAAGAGTGGTCCTTGTTTTTTTTTAAAAAATCACTTTCACTGCCATGGTGAAAATATATTATATAGGTAGAGGAAGACCAATAGGAGGCTAGTAATGTATTCCAAAGAGCCTTGTGTTAGGGTAGTAGCAAATGAGGTGGTAAGTGGTTGGATTCTGGTATATTTCTAAGGCATATCTCACTGGGATTCCTGATATACTTATTGTAAAGCATGAAAAAAAGAGGGCCCTGCAGATCTTTGATCTGAGAAACTTGAACAATTCCCATTTACTGACATGGGAAATCTGAGGTGAGAAAATGTTTGAGGAGGAGAAGGAACCAGTTCAGTTTGGGGAAGATTTTTGAGATGAATTTTAGTCATCAGTTAGGTTCATTGAATAGGCAATAGGCATATTAAGAGTCTGGAGTTAGAGGCTTGGGGCTGGAACATTTAAACATGCAACTAGTTGAGATCACCTTCAGAGTACTTGTCTATTGAGAAGTGTTAACCCTGGAAGACCATGTTCAACCACTGACCGCTGAGGTTTGAATTCTGCCTCAGCTATTTTGTGTGACTTTGGGCATGTTGCTTACTGCTAATGAACTTGAATTTTCTTATGTGTAAAACAAGGATAAACATAGTACTTATCTGTTAGGATTATTGTGAAGATTCACTTACTGTGTTAATATAGATATACTACTTAGAGCTATGTTTGGCACATATGAAGCTCTGTATCAGTAGTTCTTAAACATTTTTGTATTTAGGAACATTTTATACTTGTAATAATTATTGTGGATCTCATATTATATTATATGGTAAGTATGATATTTACCATATTAGAATATAAAACAGAAACTTAAAAAATATTAACTCATTTAAGAAATAATAGGAAACCTATTACATGTTAAATAACATTTTGCCCGACCAGTGTGGCTCAGTGATTGAATGCCAACCCATGAACCAAGAGGCCACTGGTTCAATTCCAAGTCAGGGCATATGCCCAGCTTTCAGGCTTGATTCCCCACCCAGTAGGGGGCCTACAGGAGGCAGCAGATTGATGTTTCTGTCTCTCTCCTTTCCTCTCTCTCAAAAATCAATAAAAACATTTTAAAAAAATAAAACACTTTTAATGAAAACGTAACTATATTTTCCAAAATAGAAACAAACTTAGTGAGAATAGTGTTTTGTATTATTTCAAATCTCTATTCTGGCTTCATGGAAGACAGCTAGATTCTCATGTCTCCTTGTTTATTTAATTTTTGGTGATATCATAGGTCCTGCCACTTCTGAGAAAACCCACTGTATATTCATGAGAGAATGAGAGTGAGAAAAACAAATAACATCTTAGTATTTTTATGAAAATGTTTTTGAGGGTATGAATTTTTGAAAGGGTTGCAGGAACACTCGGTGAATTAGATTTCTATTGCTATTGTAATAGCCCACATTCCTTGACTCGTGGCCCTCTTCCATCTTCAGAGCAAGAAGTGCCTGGTTGTGGCTTTCTTCTATTGCATCACTTTAACACAGACTCTTCTGCTTCCCTCTTCCATTTTTTTTTTTTTTTTTTATATATCTTTATTGATTTCAGAGAGAGGAAGGGAGAGGGAGAGGGAGAGAGAGAAACATCAATGATGAGAGAGTCATTGATCGACTGTCTCCTGCAAGCCCCACACTGGGGATCGAGTCCACAACCTGGGAATGTGCCCTGACTGGGAATCAAACCAAGATCTCCTGGATCGTAGCTCGCGATGCTCAACCCCTGAGCCACACCTGGCTGGGCCCTCTTCCATCTTCAAGGACTTTTGTGATGACATTGGACTCACCCAGGATAATCTTCCTATTTTAAAGCCAGATAATTAGCAGTGTCAATTGCATTTGCTATATTAATTCCCCTTTGTCATGTGACTTGGTGCATTTGCAGGTTCCAGGAATTAAGATGTATTTATTTTTGGGAGGCCATTATTCTGCTTATTGCACTTAGGATTCCTTGACCACACTTTGGAAACTACAGTTCTATGTAGATATTTCTTCTTGTTATTTCATCATCCTTATTATCATTACTTTTGAAATTTGAGGCACTCCAGTATTTAGAGAGAAAATGAAGAGGGACCAGTAAAAGGAAGGTTGAGAATAAATGGCAAGTGGAGTCAGAAGAGAACTGAGAGTTCTCTTTGAAAGTGGAGAACCTTTCCTGGCTGTGGTGTGTGTACACGTGTATGTGTACGTGTATGTGTGGGAGAGACACACAGAAGCATGGGCAGAATTTGATGTTCTGTTACTGATTCTGAGATATAGGAACTGTGTGTAAGGAACTGAATTCTGCCAACAGCAGGAAAAGGGTCTCCTCTAGAGCCTCCAGAAAGGAATGTAGTCCTGCCAGCACCTTGATTTTAATGCAGTGAAACCTATGTTGACTTCTGATTTATAGAAGTGTGAGATAAATTTCTGTTTGTTTGTTTTTTCCACCCACAATTTGCATGCAGTACCATTCTGCACCAGTTTTAGATGCACAGCAAAGTGGCCATAAAACCATGTGCTCTACAGAGTGGTACCCCACTGCTCCAAACACCAATGTGACCCCATACCCATTTATCTCAACATTATTGACTAATTCCTATATTTATGACTATTCTGCAACTACCAATTTGTACTGCTTAATCCTGTCACCTTTTTCACCCAGCTCTCTAACACCCGTCCCATCTGACAGCTGTCTGTCCTCTGTATCTGAGTCTGTTCCTGTTTTGTTTGTTTATTTTGTTCATTAGATTCCACACATAAGTGAAATCATATGGTATTTGTCTTTCTCTGATTGAGTTATTTCATTTAGTATAATACCCTCTAGGTCCATCCATGCTGCCCTAAAAGGTAAGGTTTCCTTCTTTTTTACAGCTGAGTAGTATTTCATTGTATATATATATCACAACTTTTTTAAACCACTCATCTACTGGCACTTGGGTTGCTTTCAAATCTTGGCTATTGTAAATAATGCTGCAGTGAACAAAGAGGTGCGTATATTCTTTCAAATTAGTGTTTTTGGGTTTCTTTGGATATATTCCCAGAAGTAGAATCTCTGGGTCATAAGGCAATTCCATTTTTAATTTTTGAGGAACCTCCAGTTTTCCATAACTGTTGAACCAGTCTGCATTAATCAATTAAGTTTGTAGTAGTTTGTAGTAATTTGTATAGAAAACCAACATGGTGGGCCATTTGTTATCCTGCTACCTAGTTAGAGCATAGTAGTTGAAATGAAGACCTATTGGAATGGATTTAAGACAATGGAAGGAGAGGAAGTGGAGGCGTAATGAGAAGAGATAATTCTTTAGTGGGTGTAGGGCAAGGAAGGTTTTATTTGATGGAAAATATTAAAGCATGGTTATATCATTATAGAACTGATTCAGTTAAGTGGAGTTGATAATCAAGATCAAGTGAGAGAGGTGCCTGGAAAGATCAAAGTCCCTGAGAAGATGAAGGGGGTTGGGGTGTTGGACCTAGTAGATGGGTAAGAAGTGTTGTCTTCAGATAAAACTGTTATCCTCAGTGCTTTTATAATGACATTAGGGAAGAACATGCATGGGTACAGATGCAGATAGATTGGTAGGTGTAATAGTCGGAACATGTGAAAAGTCCTTCTTGTTAGCTTCCACTTTATGAGAATGGAGTAAGGAGGGTTGTGGAGGTCCTGGGGTTTGAGAGTAAAGAGAAGGTGTGAGGTAATAGGCTTAGGTTTGTGGAAAGACAGGATTATTAATATTACATGTCTGAATTTGACAGACTTACTTGTTTTTTTATTTTCTGTGGCTGGACTACCTTAGGTATTCTGCTTAGGAGCCGGGCCCTGCAAGTTGAAGGCATTGAAGAGTAGAAAATGCATGTTTCCTATAGTCAGTTTAGAGAGAGAGAAATTGAGATTGAAATTGAGACTGGCAGAAGGGGAAACACACATACACAGACATACATCATAAATAACGTCATATGTGTGTGTGTGTATAAATTTATAAAATACATTTATATCCCCTCCATGAATATCCCTATCAATTTCTCATATATAGTATATAACATATATGACACACATGCATTTGTGGGTGCCTATACCCATATACATAAACATACCATATATGCATACATACAGAGATGTCTGTATATGGAAGTGAAAAGGGAAAGATTGAAGGAAAGAGAAGGAGGGAGAGAGTAAGGATGATGAGCCACATATGTTCCACATTTTCTTACCAATGAAAGGATGATGCAAATCCCCTCACTTTCTTTGTGTAAGAAAGGAGGGAGGAAGTGAATGGGTGGGGCAAGAGGCTAAAAGTGTTACTGAGTTTTCTATTACCTAGAACAATGAGTTTACCACCTATTTTCCAACAGTACAATTTCTTTACCTATAGCTTCATCATTTATAAAATAGAGAGTAGGGAAAAGGAGTATGTCTTTTTCATCATTATGGTGTTTTTTAGGTCTTTAATTATGAAACTAAATAATTCACTACTAGGGCACTTTCTATAATTTGTTGAATATTTTTTTCTCATTTTATCAGACAACTTCTCTGAAGTATATGTTATTTCACGGTTGTGTGAGTTGAGGATTTTATAACCCTGTCAAGGCTGGTGTCTCTATTTCTTGACAAATAGTATGCATTATTCTAACATTAATATCAGAAAAATTGACATGACTTTTCTCAAAGTGAGGCTGTTGGCGGCTACTTTTGCCAACCATGAATAATTTAGCATCTGAAAAATGTAATTCATATTTTGTAAGTCACAATTTCTTCCAATATTTTAAATTTATATCTAAAATAATTATTGTTCTTAAACTTTAGAAACAATAGCTATTTTGACAAACGGAATATAGTGCAGTGTGAAATTTTAGGAGCATAATGGCAGGAAGAAGTCAACATTATAGTAACACTTATGGAGAAATTAAGTCTAGGAACTTCTGCAAATCTTAAAAAAGGTATCTAATTTGGAGTTAATAAACTCTCACACATTAATCATTATGTGACTATTTTTATTTAAAAAATAGTGAATTTTGATAGTGGTTGTACCAGCAGATGTATTTGCCTATTTCTCTTTGTTTCCTTTAGGCATTATTGAACTCCAATATATGAATTTGTATTAGGAAAGATATCTTTGCAGTCACGTATAGAGAGCAGAAGATTAATCCTTCTAGTAT